>NC_141698.1:1010194344-1011660177 GCF_964263255.1 Lissotriton vulgaris | reverse complement strand
GTCAATGGTTTGTGACTGGAATTCTGGATGCAAACAATTGATACACAGACTCCAAACGGACTCAGTCAGTCAGGATGGGCGACTAGAACTCATCAGTCTTTTCACTTCCCTGTGGTGTTCAGCAGGGATCATCGCTGAGTCCGACCCTGTTTAATATATATATGTGACAGACTCAACACGAGTAATCAAAACTTTTGGAATGGGTCTCATGTCCTACACTGACGACACACAACTTGTGCTAGTGGTGCATAAAGACGGGGAGGCAGTGGCGGCTAGCTTTCATGATGGCATTCTGGCCATCAGTTCATGGATGGCAAACAATTGCCTTAAATTAAATTCAGACAAAACCGAGTTTTTGGTAACCTTACCCCAGGATGGTCTACGACATGGTGGCCAGAGGAATTGGGATTACTCCCTACCCCTGTTAAGAAGGCCAGAAACGTAGGCGTCTCTTTTGACAAGAGCCTCACTTTTAAACAGCATGTCAATGTGGTGGCTTCTTCGTCCTTCTACGTTCTAAGGATGATAAAACAATTGCTACCTTATCTCCCAATGAGTGCTGGAAAAACTCTCATCAGTGCTCTAGTTATGTCAAGAGTTGATTACTGTAACAGCCTATTAATTAATGCACAAGAAAATGTGTTGAATAGGCTGCAACAAATACAGAACGCAGCCGCTAGGATATTGTCAGGCACTCCAAAGTTTAAGCCAATTTCCAGTGTTAGGCGCAAACTCCATTGGCTGCCCATAAAAAGCAGAACCAAATTTAAGGCGCTATGCATTGCTTAGAAAGCAGTTCATGGTACAGGGCCTGAATACCTGAAAAAAAGCTTTTTGAGCATATGCGCCCAGCATGATCTTACGCTCCGCAGCCACCAACCTTCTGACTGTTCCAGAACAAACAAAGTTAACTGGGGTGACAGAAAATTTGTAGGGGCAACGGCTAAACTTTAGAACCTGCTCCCCCTACAAATCAAGACCAGCCCAACACTACTATCTTTTAGGAAACAAGTAAAAACTTGGTAATTTGAGCAATAGGAGCCTTCTCGCTATCCTTACAGTCCATAGCGCCGAGACACCCTCGGGTATTTGTGTGCTCTATAAATTGATAACATAACATAACAGATTATGTGAATACATAATCCTTTATAAATCCATTAGTGATTCGGGAAAAGTTTTGCAAATCACTAGACGGATTCAGTATACGCAGTGGCAAATCCTCTGATTTAGCAAACCTGAGAGTTTGCGACTAGTATGAAGCTTTGCACATCTGGCCCGCTATTCCTTTTTCCAATATTAATCCGTACTGGTTGTCAAATATCAGTCCTGCAGGTTTGTGATCAAATGTATCATATTGCTTGTCAAAATGTAAACATCAAAGAAGAGTATTGTTCTTGGCGTTTTCTGTAGAGCGCTGGATTTTTAGACATGCTTGCAACTTTGCAGGATGTCTTTGTTTATTTTCCTACCTGCATACTTGTGAATTGTGGAAAGTTCATAGCGCTTTTTTGAACTTCTGTTGCCACAGTGCTATGGCTTTCAAATAAAGGTTTTCTGTTATTCCAAATGTCCTTTTTTTCTTTCACAGAGTATCACTTCCCTACCTAATTTTCTGCAACCAGAAGACTCGCAGAGATCATGAATTGGGGTCAACTGCCAAAGATTGTCAGTCGAAGACTTTCCACTGCTTGATATATCGCAATAATGTAAGACTGGCATGTATAAGGTAATGTTCTGACTACTTAGAGTTAATATCCATTACACTGAGTCCTACTCTACTCATTAGGGTCGTAGTATCCCTTTCTCCCTTCCTACTGTGGGGTCAGACTTCGACCACTGTGGTCCTGCAAACTTGAACTAAGGATAAATGCTCGGGTATTCATGTTCTTGTGGTAAAGGGGTGAGGCTAATATTTTTTGTCTATTTAAATGGGATAAAATAATGGACTGTTTTTAAAAGACTCACACTCAATTTATGTGATGTGAAAAAGAGGGTAGGACACAGTGTAATGAATACTGCATATATATATATATATATATATATATATATATATAGATATATATATATATATATATATATATATATATATATATATATATATATATATATATATATATATATATATATATATATGAACAAAATCTTCTAACAGCACACTCCCGCTGTGGAAAAGAAGACACGGACCCAAAAGGCTGCAGTGAAGGAGATTTATTAAAACCTCACAGGCTTTTTTTTTTTTTTTTTTGCAGTGAAGGAGATTTATTAAAACCTCACAGGTTACACGTTTCGAGCAACTTGTGCTCTTGGTCACACACCGCGCACCTGGTCAGCAACAAATTTATACACATTTTTTTTACGTGATGCTCCACCTCTTCTGTGAGTCACATGGTGTATAAACATAAAAAACACACTCTTGTAGTTTTTATCTACGTGCACACCACTAACAAAATATAAAAATAGTGAGTCGGGCACTGAAACACAATAGCTGCATGAATGCAAAAACTTAGATATACAATATAATGTACAAAAGTAATATGAGGTCCTAGGTCTGATAGATGGAGAAAACGAGTTAATCTAATTTGGGTTCAATGAAGTATTTACATGTAAAAAAATATATATATATTTATATATTATCTACATATATTGTTTTGTACAAATATAAAAAATATGTATATATATATACACATCATCTGTCTATTTACAATCCTATATACATATTTACAAATGAAAACTCCATAGATCACTGCATTAACAATCAGGACCTTTCCTAGAATCAATGATCCATACGAAGATGAATTAATCATGACTAGGGTATTGTACATTACACGTGCCTTAACTCATAGACCACTACCTGTAGTGATTCCCCCCAAAAGGAATTATTTATAGTGAAAAACAAAAGAAGAAAAAGAATCCTAGTTGATTATAATCACTCAACAATCAACATTATTTACAGTAAAGTTTGTACAGGGAGATAATTATTTACAGGGAGCTTTTCAAATCAAGAACTATATGCTTAAATAGTCTTAAATAAATATATATATAATATATATATATATATACACACACATACATATATATATGATGACTTCACTACGCCACATACTGTTACATACATTTTAGACCAACTAGGAAGTGCTAAACACCAGGTAGTCCAACAGGTTATTATTAAGAAAATCACATAATGTACCATTTATGAGTAAAACTACTGTACACGTTAGGATTTATCTCTCCAGTGTGAAATCCTAGATTGGATACAGTATGACTCACACCTTTGTTGGGGGAAAGAGTATCAAGGACATTTGAATGAGTTGCCATCACACAGTGCCAAGAAGAAACACGCTGTTTTATTGTACTTCTCTAACAGCAATTGAGTTAAGCGTGAACTGTAAGTCTGAGAAATTATTTGTATCGATTGGAAACCACATAAACACAGTATGCCCATATTTGATTAGTATTAATTTGTTTAGTATATGTCTGTAACCTAATAATCCAAGTTGTTTAGCAACCCATTTCAGGATCTATAAAGTTATGTTTACATTTACAATGAATGGTAAATAGAATTGAAAGATGTACACCGGTTACAGAGTTGCAAGTTATTTGAAACAAACCAAGTACATCATACGATTTTCAATAACATGTTAATTTTACTTCTGTTAGAATTCAATGCAACAAGTACAGTACCCAAAATCAATTTCAGTGTTTAGTACCTGTAATCTGCTCCAAGAGAGGCTGCAATACCATTCAGTTCACTCTGCTTCTTGCTTAGCTTTTTACTGACACAAATTACAACGTCAGCAAGAGGGCCCGGGTCTTCTTCCTGCTTAGATAAAGAAAACATCAACTTAATGGAAGTAAACTGTCTTCATACTACAGCGTTACAGTTAACAAATGCTTAGTTCCCAAAGATGTATTTGCAAAGCATTAGCGTTTTAAATTAGTTTTGCAGGATGCGCCCGACTTCCTGCTGATCTCAGTAGATGCTCAAAGAGGAAAAAATGGTAATTTCCGATTGGGTCTGAAAAAATTGTTCCATGGATGATTTTGTAAATCACTTTCAATAACTAGCCAAATGTCAACACAATCAATAGTACATCAAAACTATTTAACTTAGGTAAGCATTATGTGATATGGTTACTCGCCATCAACTTTATTATGTGGCCTCTTAATGTTAGTCTTAAAAATTAAAATGTTACTAGCATATCTCGAATGTGAGGTATACTATTTGCAAACATTTACAGAAAATATTTGTAGTATGCTGGTGACCAAGTTGAATTTCTGTCATTAAAATGACATACCATTTAGACAGACTTGACACTTAAACATTCTGCAACTAAGTCTATGCCACTCAGATGGTCCTTGGGCACAATCGATTGGGCTACATTCCTTCACTAGGTTCTCTTCCAAATGATCAGTTTTGACATGTTACAGGCCATGGAGGAAAGGTGGGATATTCCTGGTACACAGTGTGTGTACAGCTGTAGAAATTGCATGTGAACATACCTTGGAATTAACTCTCATCAGCAATAAGAAAACAGAACATCGTGTTCTTCCATTGTGTGTGTTTTTATCCTTGCAAAACATGCTGCTGTACTTTTCTTTTTTGGAGGCACTGAGCCCAATCAGGCCCACTCAACCACCTGTTATGGCACTGCCCCAAGTTACAAAAGGTATTGGAGGGAGGTGTTGGCTGATATTGATCAGATGTTTGATAGCAAAATACCCTGTTTTCCTAGCTATGTCCTGTTAGGACTACTCAAGACACAAACATATCTGATACATTCTAATAAAGGAAAGCCTATCACTTTAGCATTATGTGCGGCAAAGCAAGTCCTGCTATAACAAGCATTTGCAATGCAATAGGTCTCGCATTAGGAAAGTTTGAGCTATTGGTATTGTAAATGACACATTTTTTATTTATGTGTTGGTTTTGAAAATAGCAAATTTAATAGCTTTGTCATTTACAATGCCAATAGTTCTAACGTTTGCAAATGTGACACCTATAGCATTTGTAATGCAATATGTGTTGTATTTACGTGACTTAGATGTATTGATATTTCAAATAACAATGGCTTTTACATTTTTTAATAATTAATACTTAAATAAAAGTTACTGTAATTTATAATAGCAATAGCTTAAACTTTTGTAAAAAAAATTGTGAAGATTATGTTAATTGTATTTTATTTTGACGAAAATCCAAGAACAGAAGTGAAATATTAACATCTTTTTATGACATTTGTAATAAAGCTTGAAACATTGAGAGAACATATTTGAACCAGTTATTGAATGGTTGCACAGATTGATGCGGTGATGGCGCTGAGTGATATTGTGGTGGCAACGAGTGATGCTGTGGCGTTCATTGATGCTGTGGTAGCGCCTAGTGATGTTGTATTTCCCATGAGTGATGCTGTGGTGGTGCTGAGTGATGCTGTGGCGAAGTGATAGATAGAGTGAAGGCGATAGATAGAGTGATGGCGATAGATAGATAGAGTGATGGCGATAGATAGATAGAGTGATGGCGATAGATAGAGTAAGTGCGATAGATAGATAGAGTGTATTTATGTTGCATTGAGTAGTGTAAGTATGAGGTGTGTAATTATACGGCACTGAGTGGTATTATGTGAAGTGTATTTACGTTGCATTGAGAAGAGTAATTATATGGGGTGTAATTACGTGGCACTGAGTGGTAATATGGGGAGTGTATGTTGTATTCAGTAGAGTAATTATGTGGCACTGAGTGGTATTTGGAGTGTATGTTGCATTGAGTGCAGTGTAATTATGTAGCATATTATACGGCACTGAGTGGTATTATGTGAAGTGTATTTACGTTGCATTGAGAAGAGTAATTATATGGGGTGTAATTACGTGGCACTGAGTGGTAATATGGGGAGTGTATGTTGCATTCAGTAGAGTGTACTTATGTGGCACTGAGTGGGATTTGGAGTGAATGTTGCATTGAGTGCAGTGTAATTATGTGGTGTGTAATTATTGCATGGAGTGCAGTGTAAATATGTAATATGTAATTTTGTGGCACTGAGTCGTATTGTTTGGAGTGTATATGGCATTGAGTGCAGTGTAACTATGTAGCATATAATTATGTGGCACTGAGTGGTATTTGGAGTGTATGTTGCATTGAGAGCTGGGTAATTATGTGGCAGCGCAGTGTGTGAGGCAACGCAGTGTGTGTGTGTGTGTGAGGCAGCGCAGTGTGTGTGTGTGTGTGAGGCAGTGCAGTGTGTGTGTGTGTGAGGCAGCGCATTGTGTGTGTGTGAGGCAGTGTTTGTGTGTGAGGCAGCGTGTGTGTGAGGCAGCGTGTGTGTGAGGCAGCGCAGTGTGTGTGTGTGAGGCAGCGTGTGTGTGTTTGAGGAAGTGCAATGTGTGTGTGTGTGTGAGGCAGCGCAGTGTGTGTGTGTGTGGCAGCGCAGTGTGTGTGTGAGGCAGTGCAGTGTGTGTGAGGCAGCGCAGTGTGTGAGGTAGTGCAGTGTGTGAGGTAGTGCAGTGTGTGTGAGGCTGCGCAGTGTGTGTGTGCGTGAGGCAGCACAGTGTGTGTGAGGCAGCCCAGTGTGTGTGAGGCAGCGCAGTGTGTGTGAGGCAGCGCAGTGTGTGTGAGGCAGCGCAATGTGTGTGAGGCAGCGCAGTGTGTTGAAGCAGCGCAGTGTGTTGAAGCAGCGCAGTGTGTTGAAGCAGCGCAGTGTGTTGAAGCAGCGCAGTGTGTTGAGGCAGCGCAGTGTGTTGAAGCAGCGCAGTGTGTTGAGGCAGCGCAGTGTGTGTGAGGCAGCGCAGTGTGTCTGAGGCAGCGCAGTGTGTCTGAGGCAGCGCAGTGTGTGTGAGGCAGCGCAGTGTGTGTGAGGCAGCGCAGTGTGTGTGAGGCAGCGCAGTGTGTGTGAGGCAGTGCAATGTGTAGCAGGGCAGTGTGTGCGTGATGCAGCGCAGTGTGTGTGAGGCAGTGTAGTATGTGTGTCATAGGGCAGTGTGTGTGTGTAACAGCGCAGTGTGTGTGATAGGACAGTGTGAGTGACACACAGCAGTGTGTGGCTCCATACTGTGTTTGTGAGGCAGCGCAGTGTGACTGTGTGTGAGGCAGCGCAGTGTGTGTGTGAGGCAGCGCAGTGTGTGTGTGTGAGGCAGCGCAGTGTGTGTGTGCGTGAGGCAGCGCAGTGTGTGTGTGTGAGAGGCAGTGCAGTGTGTGTGTGTGTGAGGCAGCGCAGTGTGTGTGTGAGGCAGCGCAGTGTGTGTGTGAGGCAGCGCAGTGTGTGTGAGGCAGCGCAGTGTGTGTGAGGCAGCGCAGTGTGTGTGAGGCAGCGCAGTGTGTGTGAGGCAGCGCAGTGTGTATGAGGCAGCGCAGTGTGTATGAGGCAGCGCAGTGTGTATGAGGCAGCGCAGTGTGTGTGAGGCAGCGCAGTGTGTGTGAGGCAGCGCAGTGTGTGTGTGTGTGTGTGTGAGGCAGCGCAGTGTGTGTGTGTGTGTGTGTGAGGCAGCGCAGTGTGTGTGTGTGTGTGTGAGGCAGCGCAGTGTGTGTGTGTGTGAGGCAGCGCAGTGTGTGTGTATGAGAGGCAGCACGGTGTGTGTATGAGAGGCAGCGCAGTGTGTGTGAGGGAGGGCAGCGCAGTGTGTGTGAGGGAGGGCAGCGCAGTGTGTGTGAGGGAGGGCAGCGCAGTGTGTGTGAGGGAGGGCAGCGCAGTATGTGTGTGAGGCAGCGCAGTGTGTGTGAGGCAGCACAGTGTGTGTGTGAGGCAGCGCAGTGTGTGTGTAAGGCAGCGCAGTGTGTGTGTGAGGCAGCGCAGTGTGTGTGAGGCAGCGCAGTGTGTGTGAGGCAGCGCAGTGTGTGTGTGAGGCAGCGCAGTGTGTGTGTGAGGCAGCGCAGCGTGTGTGAGGCAGCGCTGTGTGTGTGTGAGGCAGGGCAGTGTGTGTGTGAGGCAGGGCAGTGTGTGTGTGTGAGGCAGCGCAGTGTGTGTGTGAGGCAGCGCAGTGTGTGTGTGAGGCAGCGCAGTGTGTGTGTGAGGCAGCGCAGTGTGTGTGTGAGGCAGCGCAGTGTGTGTGTGAGGCAGCGCAGTGTGTGTGTGTGAGGCAGCGCAGTGTGTGTGTGTGTGAGGCAGCGCAGTGTGTGTGTGTGTGTGTGTGAGGCAGCGCAGTGTGTGTGTGTGTGAGGCAGCGCAGTGTGTGTGTGTGTGAGGCAGCGCAGTGTGTGTGAGGCAGCGCAGTGTGTGTGAGGCAGCGCAGTGTGTGTGAGGCAGCGCAGTGTGTGTGAGGCAGCGCAGTGTGTGTGTGAGGCAGCGTAGTGTGTGTGTGAGGCAGCGCAGTTTGTGTGAGGCAGCGCAGTGTCCAATGTGTGGAAGGCCCTGGTTACTTCAGCATGAATGACGCATTTGCACTTCATAGCAGCTAGATTTAGACCGGCACTGCAGGATTATAAACCCCTTGGAAGCCCTTGAATCGTCTGTACATCCAGTTCTAGGGTCACAAGACTCATTCTGTTGTTTTATTTATTTCCAATGCACGTGGCTGTGTTTAAATGTGACGGTGTTCTGCTTGGCCCAAAACATGGGCTTCAAACGTCTGGTCGCAGAGCGGTGCATCCGCCTGCAGGCTGGAAGCACACGGCTTGACATGGAATGATTTACATTTAAACAAAAATAAAATCAATGGGTTTACATAGGTTACGACTGCCCAATATGAACACGGTGACAGAGACTGGAAAACAACTGCTTGATTGCTGGTAGGTAGAGAAATGCATTTATAGGAAAACGTGTTTATTTTCGATTTTTTGACAACATAATATATCAAAGTAATATAGATACACCTAAAAAACTGATTCTGCGCGAGCCACTGCCGCCGATTTTGCAGTTTCCTACCTAACCTTCGTAAATAGTGTATAGCGACCGGTTTTACCAATCAACGCAGTAGTGCTTATTTTATCAACTGAGGTAAGATGAAACTTTGAGCAGTGACTCGCATTGTAACATGCTACTTGCACACTGTAGATGGGGCTACCCGCTCAGATGTTTTACCTGCGTTGGAACCTGTGGCTGAAAGTCCCGCACACATGTGTTTTAAAGGGTTGGAGCCTGTAGGTGTGACCACAAAGATCTCCGCAGTGGGCGTATCACGCCTCTGGTCCACTACAGATTTGTTTTTTTTTTCTAAAGAGACATTTCAGATAAAATGTGAAACCCTGTTGCTGTTACTTATAAGACAGCTCCAATGGTGAGGGTTCTGGAAGGGCATGGTCTTTTTTTACGTAACCCCTGGGGCGTGCCCACCACCATGCAGCAGAAAGAAAAACAAGCATAATCATGGTGGGTGAGAGATAGGAACAGGGGGAGGGGGCAGGGGTGAGTGATCGAAACAAAGTGGAGGTTGTGAGGTGGGAACAGGGCGGAGGGGTTAGAAGAGGTTGGAGGTGATGAGAAACGGGAGAGGGTGAAAGTGAGAGATGGGTGGAGGGTGAGTGATGAGAAGAGGGTGCAAAGATGAGAGGAAGACAATAGTGAGGTGAATGTGACATATAGGAGCGGGGTGCGGAGGCTGGGGATGGGGTACAGTGCGCAGAGTTAAGAAAGTAACAATAGTGTGAGGTACCAGGAGAGGGAAAGGAACCGGACGGATGAGTGAGAGAAATAAAGAACAGTGGCCGAGGAGTTCGGATTGGGACAGTGCGGAGGTAGAGGTGGATGAGTTGAGAAAGAAACAAGCGGGTGGGGAAGAGATGTTTGGGGTAGTAATAGACACCGTAAGGGTAGATGGGTGAGGGATCGGTGGATAGGTGAGGGACTGACGGATAGACCGGCGAGAGTCCTGGTCGGGTGATTGACGGGTAGAATGGAGAGAGAGGAGGCGAGATGATTAGGAGAAGCAGTTAAGAAAAGTGAGAGAGGTGGGTGCAGAGGTGAGAGCGATAAGTGGATGGGGGACTGCAGGAGGGAGCGGAGGGCTGATGGGTGAGTGCACAAATTGAGGGATGAAAAGCGGAGGAGTGACTACTTGGGGAGGAATGAGCGGTTGGAAAGTGTTAAGGGGTGGGGGGGAGGAGTGGAACGGTCCAATGGTCGAAGGATGTGTGGTTGAGTAGAGGGAGCCCGGGTGGAGCCGTAGGGCATGGCTGACAGTGGTGAAAGGGGGAGACCTGCAAGAATGTTGTGATGGGCGGAGGGGGAGGCAGGGTAAAAGTGTGAGCGGCTTAGGCAGGACGAAAGGCTGAAGTGTGTGGGAAGAAGTTAAGAGAAACTAGGAAAGGCTATAAACCTCCGATGTTTGGCATTCTGTAGCCCCACGGACAGAAATATGCAGAGAAGGATACGGTTGTGAAAGAACATGCTGACCAGTTAGAATAGAAAACAAGAAATAAAGATTATTTCAAAGTTACCTTGGCGGGGCTTGCTGGGCATGCTTGTGTGCTTCCCAGAGAGACAGGAGATTGGGAAACGCACGCGCGCGGCCGGCGCCGATCGCTTTCCAGAGCGTGCGCGTGACATCTCCTGTCTCCTGGGAAGCAGACCCGACAGCATTAGTATCGCGCCTGCGCGATGGCATATGGCTTCGCCATATGCATCGCAGGCGCGAGACCTAACAAGCATTTACAATGCAATGGTTTCGCCTTTGGAAAAGTTAGAGCTATTGGCATTGTAAATGACAAAATTTGTATTTATGTGTTGGTTTTGAAAACAGATAAATAAATGGCATTGTCATTTACATTGCCATTAGCTTAATCTCTGCAGTCACTCTGCAGTCCCTAGCACTCCCTCGCACTCCCTAGTCACTCTGCACTCCCTAGCCCTCCCTAGTCACTCTACACTCCCTAGCACTCTGCACTCCCTAGCACTCTGCACTCCCTAGCACTCTGCACTCCCTAGCACTCCCTAGTCACTCTGCACTCCCTAGTCACTCTGCACTCCCTAGCCACTCCAACAGGGAATATGAACCTGCAAAGAGGCAACAATCCTGGTTTTTAACACAGTGGAGCCGTGTGACTTGGTGAAATTTGGCAAATACTTAAGCCTGCTACAAGTATAATTTAAGGACATTAATAATACTGATCACTGCTCCAATTCAAATCACCAAAACAGTGAATTTTAACGTTTTATATGGCAGGTTTAATCCACTTGGATAGATCTTTAAAATGTTTTCATTAGCCGCTCTCTGAGCCCATGATTTGAGAACTATCTGCTATATAATTCCCAGTCCGTATGCACTGTTGTGCACACGTAAATTAATTTGCACAGTAATTAGCTGATATTAAGCCACAGGTATTATTCATGATTCCCAAATTCTCATGACATTGATTTAAAATCTGTCCAAAACTGCTATATATTACTTACATTACCTATGCTTGCGATTAAAACAATATGCACATGTACTGTTTGCACAGCTAAGGTATTTTGCATAGCAATTATCTGGTTTCTAGCCATAGGTATGTTCACGATTTTGACATTTTTATGACATTACTTAAATTTGGCATATAAAAGGTAGTTTTGTCTGGTTAACTTAGAATCTATCTGCCCTCGGAGTTATATCTACTTGGCTGAGCTGCAGTGATCTACCCTGACCAGCGCACTGGCCAACTGAGAGAAGCCATTCAACAGTGAAACGCTGCTCGTCAGCCAGACCCTGAAAGTCGCATAACAATGAAGAACTAGGTTACCAGTTGTCTCCACACCAAACCCTGGGAGAGAGGGACCACCTCTATAATTGATGCCTGATGGGGAGAAGAGAGAGCTCAAGAAGCCGCGTGGAGGGAACGGCTCCCAAACACCAGTGGGCCCGGGATGCTCTTCTTTCTCTAGTCACGTGACTAGCGTGTGTTTCAACACTTTGCAATGTTATTTTCCTTCTCACGCGTACCTAATATCTACCCAATGATCCATCACATGACGGAGTGATAGCCACGATCACAAGCCGCCGCGTTCTCCCATCTTAGGTGACATCATTCACTCCCCACTGAACTGAAGTGTAGGCATGAGATTTTAAACAGCTGTTCAACTGCACACCACTCAGCTACTGCACATACAAAATAAAGATCATTCTCTGTTACTAAAGACATAAAACTGGACAACCATTTGTGTATTATTGAAGCATTTCTTGTATTTGAACTTCCACCCCATGAATCAAACTTTTAAAAGCAAGCCTAAACTCCCTCTCAGAGTATCTCTGTGGCTGCACAGGAATCTCGAAGACCCCCTCCACTTGAGGGACCATAGTCACCTGCTGCTCTCAATAGACCCAGTCGACAAGAAAAACATGGCAACAGCTGTCCACTGCATTTACATTGCTAGGCCAAAAGGTTACGTGATAGAAAGTGAATGTTATTGCACGGGCTTCGATGTATAGCATGAGCCACGTGCACAAAATGTCTTTTATCACTAATGTGCGAAGCGCCTCGTTAGACCGGAGTGGAGCTGGCCTGGTTAGATCCGGCCGCTCGCCTCCGTCCTCCAGACATATATATTTGTTAAATGCATGTTGCTCTCACTGCTATATCTACAAAGGCGTCGACAATCTCAGGGAGCTAATTAGCGAGGCGGATAAACAGCCGCTGCGCACGCGGCGTGGCAGATTTCAAATCAGAGGTCACAGCTACCCTGGCCCTGCTAAACTCGTTCAATTTGCGATAATTGCCGGCATGTTTGTTTTTCTGGAGAGACATCAACAAGGTTCTTTGCGTCACTAAGAGAAAGCCGTTCAGAACAGTGAAAGGCACGGACAGCGGGAGGGAGGGCAGGAAAGGCACGGACAGCGGGAGGGGGGCGGGAAAGGCACGGACAGCGGGAGGGGGGGCAGGAAAAGCACAGACAGCGGGAGGGGGGCGTGCAAAGCGAAACATTCACAACACGGGGTAGCAACTACACACACAAAGTCGAGAAACAAACAGAAACAAACAGTTAAAAATATAAACAAAATGCATCTTACCTGAACGTAAATAAAAACAACACCAATCCGGCTGAAAGCACTCCTGAAAAGACGAAAACAACACGGAAAAAAAAAAACACACCCACCGCCGCACGCGTTAAAAGGGGCTGGATGAGAAAAATTCTCAGGAACGCCCACGAGTCGCCTCGCAGAATGACGGACGCCTCTGTTTTCCAATGGCTAGCCTCCATTTATGGAGCTAGCCAATGGAAACAGAGACGGGACAAAGCCCACATACTGCAAAACAAAAGATTTTGCCTTAGCGAAACGCTGCTTGCGCAGCTTTCGACAGGCGAAACCTAAAAAGGCACTGTTCCTGGGGTCAGCATGGACAAAGGGTGGTTTAATTGGTGGTTAAATAGACTATTAGTGGAGAAGATGAGGACTTTTTTCGAGGGGTTGTAAGGAGGAGCGCAGGGGCTAATGAAAACACTGAGGCTGCACGATTAGGACCGGGACATATGCCATTGGAATGTGAGGTGTATATAAATTTTGAGCAGCTGGCAGCGTACTGGGGAGGCTGAAGAGGTGATAAAAGCCACAGGCCTCGTTATGCTGAGAAAATGAACCCCACGTTTATGAGAGCTGTGGAAAAGTGTGAAGGTGTGTCGGGAAGAGGCGTGAAGGACGAAGAACATAAAGGATGGGTAAGGTGAAGAAACTTAGAGAGATATAATTATTGGAAGGACAGCATAGCAAAGGCCAATGGAATTATTTGATTTTGCATCAGTGACGTTTGCAGCATAATTAATGATTTGCCAATTAATTCATCATCGGCTGCATTGTTTCTCGCTCAAAAGTTACTAAAAACGCAATTACACTTGTTGCCGCAGAGTGGATGACACTTCACAATAGTTGACAGTCACCTTTCTGTTGCATATTGCTGTATTTGAGAGTTTAACTGGTACTAATAACGACATTACACAATAAAATGTGCTGTTTATTGCTACTTAATTTAGTCAACCCATCTGCATAATTTGGTCTTCCGGTGCCCCATAGTCCATGGTCCATGGTCCTGAGCATAGCACTCATCCCAATGTATGGACCTAATAATCAAACTTCCTCCTTGGCAGGGCGCTTATCCCAGTACAGAAGTGCAGCTCTGACCGTTTACACGACTGACCCTTCAGCCTCGTGAATACCACACTACCAAGTACCAAAGACGTAGATATCATTAGTGCGGCAGGTGCAGTGGCACCGGGGAACAGGGGCGTGAGGAGCCCACAGCACCCAATGATTTCCGTCTCTTACTGCCTGAATAAGGGACTGAAGGGCATTTCTCCTTCCATGAATTAAGGCCAAGGGCACTTGTTGCACCACTACCATGAACGGCCCCTGCGGAGACCCGGGAATTCTTTAGCATAGCGCTTCAAAGTGGCATAGGAATGCAGTGAGCTGGGACTGGTTTCGAGAAGGCGCAGTGCTGCGGGGTTTGTCCGTCAGCGCAGCTCCAGGCAGACGGGTCCTGCTCCGGAGCGATCCGTCACCTTGGCGCAGCATGAAAGGTAACAAGGGCTGGTTATTAATGCCGCGGCCACTGCGCTCAGACAAGCACCCGTCTGCCTGCAGCTCCTCCGACGCAAAGGTCGTCCATCTCCAGCCTGCTCGCCGATGACACCGCTCCTCAAGTGGACACGAGAGCGCGGACGGATCCAGTCTGCGCGAGGCAGGGCCCCGGGCATCCATTACCTGTCATGTCGACGCACGTTTACCGGCCGTGACCGGGCGCTGACACTGCACGTCGAGGGGGTGGGGGCTGGAGGTGACGGAGGAAGGGCATCCGTACAACGATTGGGGTTAATGAAGCCCCCCCGCGGCGCGAGGGTGACCGAGGCACCACACACGTACTAACAGTGAATGACAGGCAGTCATGCGCTGCACCCTAGAAGTACTGAAGGCAGGCCATGGAGTCACTCGCTCATTGCTGACGTCTGCTGTGACTGCCAGGCAAGGAGTTCAAACTCGCCTAATGCCAGCGTGACCTCCCACGGGTGGTCAGCTGATTATCAATAAATGGAGAAAGTCAGAAGCATGCAGGTGATCTGGGATGGGCATTGCTTTAAGTTGCAGGTACAATCAGGGTCGCAGTACCTGCACTTCTTTAACTCGGCAGGGAGAGTATTGACACTTCTCAGCATTACTGCAGTACATTAATGGAAAAGTACTCACACTTCTCAGAAGCAAAGTAGTACCCTGGGACAGTGAATGCTTTAAATGGGCCTGCACTAAAAAACCTACACTACTTGAATTTGTAAGACAAAGTAACTGCACTTGACATCAGGGGTGAAATAGTTTTAATGTGAGTACCGGCGCTTCTCAGGAAAGAACAAGTACTCTGAGAATGGTCAGTCAGTGCTTCTAATCAGCAGGTACTGAGAACCTCCTCTAATTTGAAAAGAGAGAATACCATCACCTCTCAGCAGAGGTGCAATTGTTTAATGGGGGGGTACTGCCCCTTATCCTTAGCAAACAGATAGTCAGGTACAATGGGTACCTGCGCTGTTATAACTTAATTTCAAGCACTGTGTGCAGTGAGTACCGGCACGTGTATTTCCTTTACACGCTGTGACTACTGTCAGCGCTGCACCTTTTCCCTTCGAGTTCACCTTTGCTCGACATCAAAGTGCCGGGGCCGGCTGTGAAACGAAACACCCACGGGAAAGTCACCGGGTGAAAGAAAATGAAAGCTGCTGTCATCGGCGCGGCGCGCAAAGTGCAGGCTCGGATCTCCCAGGCAGGTGAGGCCGAGGCATGGGCAGCTCGTTTTAACCCGGCTCTTTTCCATTCTCCCTAGTTTTCCAAGGACAGGTACATCATGGATGGAGGGACCCCGGAGAAGCTGAGGAAGGAGCTGGAGGAGGAGCTGAAGCTGAGCAGCGACGACCTGCGGAGCCACGCCTGGTACCACGGGCGCATCCCCCGACAGGTACGCCCCCCGCCGACCCTGCCCCAGAGCCTCTGGGGGGCACTCTGTCCCCTTCCCCATTCACCCAGGGTGTGCCCTCTCTCCCTGACACTTCTTTCTGGCATACAGCAGTATGGAAGCTGGTGTCATTCATAGGCAATATTTGTTTAGCACCAAAAAAAATGTTCAGCACACATATGATTAAAAAAAGTGAAACAGCCGGCCTAGTGCCTCAAATATTTCGTGAAAGAAGGGCTGTCTTGGTGTCTGATAAACAGTAGGGTTTATGCTGGCATTGGTGCTCAAAATCTGCCGTACATTACTTAACTCTGCGCAGCTGATAACATTGTTGATTATAGACAAAAAAAAACACATCAGCATGGGGCAAAATTAACTATTTCTGGTTGTTGTAGTTCTATAGATTTCAAGTAAAAATCTCCATTTAAGACATCGAAGATAACATAAAAGGCAAAATCACAGAAGTCAAACATTTTCCAATGTTGTACACAAAGTTTTATAAGGACCAGATGCAGGACTTAAAGTGCACAGTGTCTGCAGCGGGTGCCGCCTCCCCATGCACACCAGGGAACGACGGCACCAGCAGCGTCCTCCGTGAGCATGCAGGGCCCAGGGCGGCGTGAACACCCGAGCAACACAGCACTCACCGTGGGCGGAGGCGCGGGGCTGCAGCTGTCCTACTCGGCAACACCTGCCCGGCAACGTCCTCTGCTTCTTCCGGGCTCCCTCCAGGCAGGCCACGGGAGCCCCGCGTGGGCCGCCATACTTCTTGTGGGCCGCCGTCTTCCTTCTTCCCCTGGGCGGCGGGGGGGCGGGCACTTCCGGCCGGCCGCGCTAGGATTGGCCGGCCGGCCGGCTGAAGAAACCTCGGAGAAACCTCGGAGAGGACGAGGGGGGCGGGCGGGAGAGGACGAGGGGGGCGGGAAAGGACACGGACGTCGGGAGGGAGGCGGGAAACGTGGGGACGGCGGGAGGAGGGACACAAGGCAGGACAGCAGCAAGCACGGCCCGGCCGGACCAGACTCGGGGGCGTTCCCGGCGTCGCGTGACGTCGCCAAAGCCAAAGAATCTCGGGAACGCCCCCGTGTCTGGTCCGGCATTGATGGACAGGCCCCTCGTCCAATGGCTAGGCTCCATTTATGGAGCTAGCCAATGGGACGGGGGGGCGTGTTCCATAGTGCTTACTGTACTCAATAGATTTCTCTGGAGGAGGAGCCTAACGGCTCCTTTCCCCAGCGAAACCTAAAAATGGGGTATCAATGTTGTCCCAACGCATGCAGATTGGCTCCATAAGCTGTGGGACTAATTGGGGATGGAAAAATTGACAGCGGTTGACAACCACACCCTATCCAAGTTCAAGAAAAGATGGGGAGCATGCATAAAGCATCTTTCAGGAGTGTACCAGGAGCTCACATGTCCAATGTACTTGCGTATCCTGCAGATTACACCCAACACCCCAACTGCAGATTTGGGGATAGAGACAGAGTGACGATTTCTATTACGTGACACGAGCATGTATTATTTTCCTTTATTCACTGTTCATGGACAATGTATAATTATGTTCCCTCCCCCCTCCATCCGCTTCCCCCCCTGACCTCGGCTACTTCACCGGCCAATGGATGTAGGCGAAGGGTGCTGTAAACTTAATTAAAAAACGTTACATTCCTAAAAGGTTGCCTAGCTCACTACAATATCGGCCTTCAATTTCAGCATCCAGACAGTAGCGCTCACAGGGCAGACATCACGTAGCCACCTTGCAAATGCACAGGAGGGGCATGGTACTCCCTCTTGCCAAGTGATCTATCATATGGCCTGAATGTTGTCAGCCCATTTTCTGTTAAGTGACTCTGTTAGAGTTTAATCTCCAACTGACAGTAGGGGCTTAGGCAACTGCCAGTTCTATCCTGGGCTTGCCAAACGGTTGAGGTGTCCTTCGTTTGGCTCTGGTCCTCTCTGCACAATAGCAGAGCATCCACTTCAAAGTCCAGCTTATGCAACGCCTGCTCCGCTTTTGATCTGGGTGACTTGAAAAATACTAGCAGGCACACCCTCTGGTTTAGATGCAAATCAGATAATACTTTAGGTGTGAATTTCTGATTTATTCTGAGAAGATCTTTGTCATAGTAGAACTTGATTTAAAACTCATCTGCTGAGATGCCTTCACCGCACTCACACTGCTAACACCCAACATTATAATTACCTTCTAATTACCATGAAGGCCATCTTTTGAGTAAGGAATTTAATGGCAGTAATGCATAGGCTCAAATGGCTTTGTCATAATAAGGGTGGACACCACATTGAGATCTGCACCTCAGCACTGGCTCTCTGATTAGCAGGGAGGAAAGGATGAGAGAGAGAGACTAGAAAAGTAATTTGCCTCAAAATGTTCGTAATAACTAGTTGTGTGTAGAATGAGAACATTTTAGGAATGCACAGGATGCAAAGAGAACTATCACATACACCCCCGTCTAACAAATATCTCATTCAGAACTTCAAGACAAAGTTCCCTTTTCTGATTGGCCTGAACATCTTGCAAAGCTGGTCCAGTTCACCAGTGCCACCTCCACCGCATGAGCTGCTAACACTCCTGTCTTTTAACCAGGGCCCAAGACCACAACTGGTGAGCTTTGTTGCATACTGCTTTGAGCCTACAACTTTATAATTTATTGCACTGTCTGCTCTCTTTAGTCAGGCTTACTTAACATTTTAGATCGAGGACGGTAACAAAATAAAATAATAAAAGAACTGGAACAAAATCTAAATTAGGCATTACATACAAAAGACACAGTTTCGTGTGCTGGCTTTCGTAAACTTAATTAGCAGAATATTCATTGCGATTGAAATTGGGTGGTAACCAACTTTAATACATATTTCATAAAACATCACAATTTAACTTACCTTTTCTTTTTCTGGGGCTCTCAGCATAGGACTGGCAGAGAGCGCAGCTGCATTACGGGTGCTATTTGCTAGAGCAACCTTCATATTCCTTCCAATGACTTCTGACAGGGGTGTGCTCAGGCTCCCTGCCCGCTGTTGAGGACCCCCAGGAGTTTGTAAAGCTGCAAGAGCGTCCTACCAAATGAAAAGACAAGGCTTAAGATCCCTATTTTGCGGTGGTTACTTCTTGTAGAGTATACTTTGACAACATTTGTCAAAGACAGAGGAGAACATGCTATTTAGCTTCAGTAAACCACTGTCTGGAGCCAAGTAACGCAGTGAATTGGCTTGCTGTGCATGTGCAGAACTATGCCTTTGCTGGAGGATCACACGATTACATAGAGTTTTCTGGGAAGGATAAATTAGTAGAAATCCAGTCATGCAGCTACTAACAAAGCAAAACAGTAAACCATTCTAGTTGTGTTAATCCTGGTAAACTGATTAATGTGAAACTCACACAGCAAATGTGACCAATTTGAAATGGTGGGGTCAGTATTCCACAATTAAGATGTAAATTGTACAGCATCTATTTACTGAGTTAAACTTTGTGATCCAGGAAGGACTGTTTTTTTAGAAGCAACCCCAAAGAAAGAAGGCTGGTGACCAGAGCAAAACGTAAATTGTTTAAACAATCAACTTAACAGTTTAAACGGGAGGGTATTTAAAAGACATTTACAGCCCTCGCTTCTGTCAAAATAGAAAGACTAAAGAACGTATTTAGAATTTGGTGAATAGACTAATCCATCACGAAGGTGGCAGAAGTCTCATTCGCGGTAACGCAAGTGTGTTATAGCATATCGAACGTTTAATACGGCAGACGCACTACTTGTCACTTTTTGACAGACTATCTCATCTGCCAAACTCTAAATAAGGCCCTAAATCTAGCTATTTTGACAGTGAGGCCATAACTTTGCATGCTTGCAGGCGTAAAATAGTGTCAATTGTAGCCGGCATAGGACTCCATCCACTCCATCATTAATTTGCCTGTAGCCAAGAAGTTTAAGCAGTGGACATGTGACCCCATGTACATGGCATGATGCACATAGCTCAAGAAAGGTTTGTCAATTGGGTACTTATCAAGCTAAGGGTTTTTAAAGCCAAGGGAACTGAATGAACTGCTCACGTCTGTCCATGTATTACTCTGCTTGACAAAGAAACCGTATTTCTTCATCCTATTGTGAACACACAAATTTACTGTGGGGGCCATCATGTGCTTCAAACTTCTTCATCCACACTATATTGTTGTGATTAAACTATACAAAAGACTGTCAAGAAAGAAGCAGAGTATAGCTTAACACAACATTCAGGCAAGACATCCTAGTAATGCAAATTCTGGTAATTTACCATACATTTATTTTCGTTTACCATAACTTTGTAGGGATGCCCATTTTATACTCTGAATCTTTAAACTATACCAATAATCTTTTCATCGAATGAGGGATAGGGACGTCGTTGTCCAGGGAAATTTTAGAGCTTCTTTTCTTTTAAGGAATGCATAATGTGTTGCACCAGCTCTTAATATCCCTAACTATAATCTTACTGCCCTTCATATGTATGTTGGAGCTGAATGATCAAATAACCATACAATTCTACAAAATTAATTTTCAATACCATACAAGCTATCATTGGCCTTTTGTACTAATCTATTAGATTTTACTGCTGACAAAATTACAGGAAAAAATGTATTTAGAAATCCAGGCGGAAGAATTCATCCATCCTAAAGAATCCCCATACTTGCGCAATCTGAGCCCATTAAATCCTATTGTTCTCTTTTTTTCAACTGGTATCTTTAGAAGATGCTGGGTGTCTTCCGCCCAATGACAACCCTTCAAGATCACCTTGTGATCTGTATCAACCTAAAACAGTTTAAAGAACTGATAACATTTTCTGTAGATCTGTGCAGCTGCTTTACTATCAGGTTGGTGTCACAGACACTGAACTTATCAATCACACATCCTATGCAAGTCTTACCAACTACCTATGTATGATCATAAAAACAGATATGGTTTCAAAACAACATGACCTGAAGTAGGAGGTGGCTGCACCTCATTTTACTCAGCTGTGCTCAGAGCCTTCAACTATGCACTCCTCCGATATCAATCAGGTCGCTATGGGAATTGTACTTTATAGAATAAGGGTTTTCCTTAGCGCAAAATTCCAGTCTAAGCTCATTCATCGTTTGAGTCATACAAAGACCGGTGGAATGAGTGGCTATGGGCCCGACCTTCTCCCAGCTTTTCTATAAAAGGTAGCTACAATTCTTCAAGCCCATGGCCCAAATTTCACATGCAGAGTAACAACACCCGAATCATTCTCAACTTGAAAGACTCAAATGAGACATCAGCATTAATAAAATTAATGTCTATTAGCGATACAATGGAGACTCTTAGTTAAGGTTCACAAACTGAATTTATGCAAGCAGAAATCATTTGTTTTCACCAGCTTGGCCATCGCTGTGAGATTTCTGGACAAAATCTATGGGCCCTGGAGCAAACCCCACAATGCTATTTAGAATGCTGGGACTACAAGATTGATATTACCCTAATTTAGGTTTCCAAACTCCGAGCTTATATGCTCATATTAGTATCCAAGAGGATTCAATAATACGTTAATCTTGTTAATTTGTAAACTTGAAATACTCAGTGAGTCTGTGTAGGTCAACAATCTCATTTACACACAGATATTTTAATTTATTAAAATTTGCTAAACAAAGCCCAAACTCTTAGGCTTTTTTGTAATCAAATCCATAAGAAGGTCCAATGTACATGGCATAGAACAAATTTAAGAGGATAGCCATGACTAGTGTCCCAGTGTGTTATAAGCTTGGTGAATGGATGTCCATTATTCACATCCATTATTTCACGCAGACCTGAAACTAATGAATTTACATGTACAGAGGAAACCTGCACCATCACCTGCCACTTGTTGAACTCTCTCCTTCAGGTCAGAAAGTCTTACACAAACATACATCAATGCCTTGTAATGAAGTTTGTGTTTTAACAAAGGTCTTCTTCGAAACTCCTCTTTCTTTGGTTCTACTTGGGGTCTGGACATGAAGAGAGATACCAGATAATGTTGGCTGTTATAGCTGAGAAGACCACACTATTGGAAATCTTCATCACTTACCTCTTCCACTTAATCAAGCCGTGCTCCACTTACCAACACCAGGTCAGCATGCATATAAAGATCAGTACTTTTAAAATAAGGCACATGTAATCACATTTCTGTACCCTCTTCAGTTGAACTGGTCCACCAAATCTAATTTTGTCCCTCCACCCTTTTTTGTTCAATAAAAGTACAATGATCAAAAAAATCAATAGTTAAGAATATGCCAACAGTAGCACCTGCATTAAGGTACTCACCTCAGCTCAAGGAAACGAATAGCCTTAGCAAAATAACAGATTCAACAGATAAATAGCGACCAAAGCACACTTGTGGAGATTGTGTTATTTCAAGAGCTTTCTTATTGATCTTAGACTACAAAGGAAAAACAGCCAAACCAGTGGCAGATGTTGTTTTATTATTCCCCATAGAGCAAGTTTTCCCTCGGCAAAACCAAACCTCTGTTCAAAATTGTGCATTTCCACTGATGTACTCTTGAGGACTTTCTACCTATACAAAATCTGCATTAGCAAAATTTGACCAGTGGGATTGCTCTTGGAAATGTAAGTCTGTCACTGATGGATGTTTAATAGCCAAAACGTTGGAAATCTACTCCCAAAGTAGAATATATATATTCAGACTTTCTAAAACCAGGCTTAAAAAATATGGCACCTTGTACTTTATTTCACATGCATAAGACTTCTGAAATAGAATCACATAAAAAAAAGAAAATTCATACATACCTTCACATCAAAGGATGGCTTGAAGAGCTTGTCCTTGGACAGGAATTTTGATGGTGTATCTAAGTGAAGAGATGGTTCTTTCTGAAGTACTGCCCCTTTCACTTCAGGAGACGGAACCTTATTGTGCTGCAACATCACTGACTGGAAAGCTTTGCTCTGGAAGCGATTCATATCAAGAGGAGTTATACCTCCTTTTTGGAGGCATTCCAAGCGATTAATGGGCCGTTCTGGTGTGTCTGAAGATATCTTCGGTATTTCTGGTGGATACATTGGGCACAGAAAGCTTGCTTCTTTATCTTAAAAAGAAAAACATGAACAGCTTTTTGTTCATTTCTAAAATGTCAACATAAGACCAATGAAGGTATGCCAATATTTAAATGTCTCCACTCTGGAATGAGAAGGACAATGGAAATAAATCTCATCCTCCAAATACATACGCAGAGCTGAGTAGATAAGCTTGCTTTTGAAGACCCAGAGAAGGAAAACTACAGACCGAGTAGTAGCATAAGAATGAAGCACAGGAGCCATGGTTAATTATTTTAGAACCTCTGCTGTATGCAGGGTTGACTTTAGTGCGGTGAGACATTATTAGTTGGTGCCCCCTCCTAATGATCTCCTTCACAGACTACTTCATTACTACCCTTCAATGGTACCCCTCATTGCTCCATTGCAGCTCTCTCACATGTAAACCATTTGTTTTACAATGCTACTCATAACAGCGTAGGGTATCAAGGCACTTATCATCACACATATTATAGAGCGATAATGAACCATACGAGTATAAATCAGGTTATAAGAAATGTTACATACAAAAATAAGGACTACAGGTTGTAGGAGTCACGTCATCCATACTGGTAGGCAGTATATTTTATGAGTACTTGGTCTGGAGAATCAAAAGCTCAGGATTTAAAACACAGCAGATGGGGTTGGCTTTACTAATAAGAATTTATTTCAACCCAAACTAACCCTTCTTATGAACAGTAGGATAATGAAACATTTTTTATGGATAACATACATTTTTCATAGGCTCAGGTATCATTTGTTGCTTTTGAGAAATAGTGCCCCTGAACTCTGTGACACAAGAAATAGAATGTTTCATAAGGCCTCCTTCAAAATTGGCTGTAAAGCCCATGGTCTAGTATATAATGTATTTTAAAAATAGTGCTGCATAAATCCATTGTTTTTCCAAAAATGTTTTTAGGAGGGGAAGCCACACACCCTCCTGGTGATAGTAATGCCTTGTTTATAAGTTCAATGCAATGTGGGATTGGAGGATACATTTTTGCTGGAGCTACAATGGGATCCATGAAGAACACTATAATTGACCCTTTCTTGGGCACTTGTAAAATGAGCAGAACCCTTTGTGACAGATTTCATTCATCTTCACACTGCCTACTTTTGCTCTCAAGGAAAGTTGGCCAAGTGAAAGGCTCAGACCAGCATTAGTGTAAAGTTATCGCAAGGGAAAATCCGGATGTCAGAAAACTACACCTCATATCAACACAGGCTTGTGCTGAAGTACTGCACGCCTTCAGCTGTCAGAGCAATTGTTCTTTCCAGCTTTAAAAGTTTTGCATGCCTTCAACACATCAATGTTTTGTAATTCAACTCTTTATTAAAATTAAAAGCCATCAATGGTCTTACATTTCAAGTTGCAACACTACAGTAAAAAGTCGCCCAAAAGTTGCCCAAAAGCTGAAGAAGTTTACCTAACAGTTTTTTGTCAGCCCATAATAATAACTTAGTCATTTAACAACACACAGTCCACTACTGGACTTAGTCTAGTCTAGTCATCTCGCCTTACCCACTCAGCATGTTACAATGCCCAATTTGTTTTTTTAACAGCCCCACAGTGCCCCTTAAGAACCAAGAAACATTTACTCCGATTTAGACAGACCCTGGTTGTGCAAATAAATAACATTCTTACAAGTTGAACATATCTTTTAACCAAGAGTAATAGGTCGGGACTATCGATGTCTTCCACAACACCAGCATTCTAATTTTTGCTACTGCCATAGATGTTGAAAACCATCACTCAAGACAGTATGTAACTTCAAGGATGTTGTATGTATCAAGGAGCAAAGCAGTCTAGCCAGCTACTATGAGCTATACTGGCTGTTAAACGCCTGAACCGGTTATCAACCTAAACTGCAGGGCACTTGGGTACCACACGGAGGGCAGAATGTCTCCCAACAGTCCAATGTTTTAATACAATTCTGCCTTCATGTTAGAAGGGATAATGTACCTTTGCCGTACATTATAAGGATATTGCAACTCACAGAGAAGTTCTATAACCATATAGAGGAACGAGGCCGAAGGCCAAGTTCCCTTATAAGGTTATGGAACTCTGAGGTGACTTGCTATATCCTTCTCACGTGCGCTAGTGGCTAATAATCCCATGTGATATATGGTCACAACGCTACCTTTCCCACAAGCAACTTTAAACCTTGGTGCAGAGCGCTTTCATATGAAAAAGCAAAAATGTTTGCAAACATGAAGAATGAAAATTAAACCTCTAGCACAAAACTAAACACATCCAAGTCTGTTAGATATTTGCTGCACACAGATATTAGGGAACAGTTCAATACAAGTTATTAAAAACTAAAAAAAAACCTGCACTAGCTCGGAATGAAAAGATTCAGCTTTTTAGCAGATTTAAAGTGTGCCAAAAAATAAAACATTCTCTCTACTTGCCATTGTAAGCTATTAAAATGTGTAGTAATTGTGTCATGGTCATTCCCACTTTTTGCCACCGGTACTGATCTTTTTCGACTGATGTGCCCTGGGTCCCTGCTATTCAGGCCCCAGTGCCAGTGCTCTATCCCTAGAAAAAAGGGGAAATGGTCCAATTGTAACAGAATTGGCACACACTTTACCACCCATGTAAGTCCCTGGTAAGTGGCACCCCTAGTACTTGGAGCAAGATTACTAAAGAGGGTCCCTAAGGGCTGCACCATGTGTTATGCCACCCTAAGCGACCACCATACAAATTACATGCAGTCTGCCATTGCAGACTGGGTGTCATGGTGCAAACATGAGTGAAAACACGACATGGCACACTTACTGTACGCCATGCCAAAATCACTGCCTGTAATATGAAAGTTACCCCTACAACAGGCCTTGTAGCCCTAAGGCGGGGTGCATTACATTAAATGTGAGGGCATATCTGCTTGAGCTGGTATGCCCCTGTACTGTCTTCTTCAATTACTAGATGGTACATCAGGTAATCCAGATGCCACGCATCTTTAAAGCCATTAACATAAAAACACCCATTAAGCATTACCTGTTGGGAGTACTTCCGACACAAAAGAAGGGAATGCGTACACAACACAAATTTGTGAGGCTAGGCCTAGTTTTTGTAAAGCGAAGGGTTTTGATACACTGGACTCAAGCTCTACCCCCAAGACTGGGC
This sequence comes from Lissotriton vulgaris, assembly GCF_964263255.1. Classification (NCBI taxonomy): domain Eukaryota; kingdom Metazoa; phylum Chordata; class Amphibia; order Caudata; family Salamandridae; genus Lissotriton; species Lissotriton vulgaris. Next base: position 1,011,634,160 of record NC_141698.1, on the reverse strand, counting down.
AAATGGCAGGCGGACATGCGAGAGTGGGGTGTGGTGGAAGAAAGCCGTTTAAAAACAGTGCGCACTGAGGAGAATGCAGAATGAGATATTGAAGACTGGGGTTACATGCTAGAGGGATTACAAAGACCTAACACCCCTCCAGAGTCTGACACAGACGACACACAGATGGCGCAACCAAATATTCTCCAACCACATACGGAAACTGTGGGCAGTCAGGTCCAGCGCACTTAGGATGGACAGTTATTTTTGAGCGGTGAGTTACCCCACCTCACGCCTCCCACCCCCGTCCTCCTCCTATGACCATTTGAAATGGAATGGTGGTCAGACTCTTGCTCCCAATAAATGCATTAAAGATATGGTAAACATACTTTGTAGATAATACCGTCACGTGTCACTGCTGCGAATTATTGTTGAGTACATTTTCTTTGTTGAAGTAGTTCTTCTTTCTGCAATATCCGCACTCTGATAACAATGAAAGATTTAGCACACAAATATGACATGGGTGAGTAAACCCAGATACATCACGCATGTCGGAATTTAACCTTGTTAAATAACGCAGTACTATAATAAAAATACCGTATACGTACTGAAAACTGGTCATTCAAAGTTTCAAAGCTACAAAATGGCTTTGCTGAAACCTTTGATGTTTGGTATAAAAAATCTTAATAAATCTGTACTGTTGCCAGTACAAGATTATGCCATGCACCCAAAGGGCACCTTAGAGGTGCCCCCTGAAAAACCTACTACTATCTAGTATGCTGGTTGACCAGTATCGTCCAGCCTGCCAAAACAGACATGTTTCTGATCCCCTGTAGGTGACAGCACATTCTCCCTGAGGTTAGAAATTATGCCTGGTCCGTAGGAAGATGTTCAAACCTCCTCCAGCAGGATGGCTAGTGATTTAGCATGTCAAGGCCAGGGGCTTCAAAGTCCTTGCCACCTTTGATATGCAACCCCAGCTTCCCCCAGACTTGGGAGATGCCACCCCCTGCCCTGAGGCCCAATTGGCAGGCAGGAAATTAGCTATACAAGTAGGCGTGTTGCAGCAGCAGGCTAGTCACCCCTAAGGTGGGCTCCACGAAACAAGGATTCCATCATTTTGGTTTTGGTGGAATTAGGAACTCTGGGACAGGGTTATGCCCACTTCCCACAGGAAGTGGTCATATAGGGAGTGTAGTGACCTCTAGGGAAAGTAGCCCATTGGCTATTTACCTTAACTCCCTTTAACGCTTCTAAATTCAGTATTTAGGTGGCCCCCTAACACCAGGAACTCAGATTCACCTGACTAATGAAGAAGAAGGAGGACAAAGAAGACTAAAAGAACGCATGAAAAGTGGACTAGCTGTAGACTTGACACCAAATCCTTCCTGCCTGCTCCTGTAACGACAATTGCAAACACCTGACTCGTCTTGCAGCTGTGCATCCTCTGAAAGCCTCGGGGAGCTGCCAGCACTTTGCCTACCAGCCACCATCTCACTTGAAGTGGAGGAGCCACTTGCCTGTAGGCACCGACCTCATCGATACGGTACATCGTTCTGCTGACTCCCGGGCCCACCGAGGCAGCAGCATCCCAGGGGGAGGTCTCTGTGCTCCCGAAGGTCAGATTTGTCTCCCTACCAAGTTTGGAGATGCCAAGATCCCCAGGAGCCGCACCAACACCTGTGGTATCGGAGCCCTTGCAGCAACTAAGGCTTGTTTAGTGTCCAGCCCGGACACCAACACCGCCAAGACAGAGCTACTGATGAGGGATGCCAGCATCAGAGAAGCCATAGTTGAGAGTGGCCCTGTTTTGTCCCCATTTCCTCGGTGACCTAAAAAGTGAGAGCCTCCAACGCAAGGGACCCACTGGACAAAACACCTTTGCACTCGAGCCCCACAGCCTGAGTCGAAGTCTACTGACTGTGCCCCCTTGCTCGAGAGACTCTCCAGAGCTGAGCCCCCCTCTTTTGGGTTCTGCCAGACTGTTTTCCCAGTCCCCACTTGCAGCCTTTTTCTTATTTAGGGTTACCCATTAACTTAAGCTGTAGCGTTTGAGGCTACCCTTACAACCAGCAACTCTGGACCCGGACACACCAGGGCAGGCAAACCGAAACTGCTGGTGGTTATCAGAACCTTGGCCTCTACTTACCTTAAGTCCAGAAGAATGACCCTGTAACTCTATTGCAAGGATCCCTATGCAGTGTATGTTTCTCCCATAGGATAACAATACCATGTTCGAGGCTCATGCCTCAAATTTGACAGCTGTTTTTTCTGTGTCTGACAATTTTGAAAAGTACTTGCTTAATCTCAAAGATCTTGGTGTCTAAAATCATATAAAATTGATGTTATGTTTCTAATTGGTGTTGGATGGTTTTATTTTATTTTTTTATTTTTTTTGGGAACCTTTATTAGTATTACAAGCATTTACAAGTATGGGCCTACAACCATCCCGGCCGGCCGCTAATCAGATCAGGAGTACAACAAGCAATAAGGAAAGTTATAGCAGTTCGAAAGCCGGGGTCATAGAAATACCAGGACATAACTTGTAGTCAGACGTACAGGTTTGAAATCAGGATTTGAAAGGTTCATTTTCAAATAGGGAACTGAAAAGGAGTGCCGTACAGTCATACATGGTCCTACAATACTGCGCGCAAATCAGGATATCCACAAATAGTACAAATACGAATGAAGTATCAGGGGTAAGATACACAAATCAGGAGAAATGCAGGCACAAACCCGGTACGTAGCGAAGTCCAAACCCCACCCCTCAAAACAAAACATACTGCAGGAATCGTGAATGACGACGACACTTAAGAGAAAAAGACTAAAGGGCCATAGAAACAAATACCGAACAAACACCATCCCCCCTACCCCCCACCCTGCACTCCCGCAGAAGGCCATGGCCTACCCCCCCAGCAGCGTGCCTGTCGCCCTATTGGAGACCCGAAATATAGAAAGGAGAGAGAGAAAAAAAAAAGTATAAGCGGAGGAGGGCCCTCGATCTCGCCGCCCGACCCCGCCCTTCACCCCTACACCCAGGAAAATTTCCAGAAGCAAAGTAGAATATCAATGGAGAACATCAAGCACCGGCCACAACAACAATGGAATCCCGGTCAAGCATACCCAATGCACCATCAGTCATCAATAAGGCCACTAGACTCTGAACTATATCATCACTGGCCTTGTCTAGCAATGGACCTGCCAGATGTCCACTTGTCAATCGGTGTACAGAGCAGCTGGGAGGGTCCAAACGATCCGGGCAGGGCAGGCCGGAGCGTAGCCACAGAAAAGTACAGCAACCCAAACCCATCCGAGTATACACAGCGGAAATCCGGCAGTGTCGATGTTGACCCCGGGAGCTTCCCAAAGTCCATACACAGTAGTACCATCCAAGAAAGGAGAGTCACACAGTCCGGCAAGCGCCACGACATCGCTGGGGCAGCCCAATAAGGAAAACGGTGTTGTTTCCTCAGCCGCCAATTGAACATGTGCCCCGAAGAAACATCCCGTGGACAACCATGTCGGCCAGAGCGGTCACAGGCACCGGGTCCTTCGGCGGCTCCCGGTAACCAGGCGGAGCTGGGACTCTCCCCGTGGACATAGTTGCGGGCACGTCGGCACTCCCTTGGGATCGAACTGTGGTCGTTAGGGACGGCGAGACAGCAATGGCGGCCATTCTTCTACCCAGATCCCGAGCATTACAGATCAGGGTTTTGCGCAAAATCGTTAGGGCAGCCAATACGTCCTTGGATGTGGGCTCTTGTGTACCCCGCCAGCATCCCGACCCCATCCGTATGGCAGCCGTCCGACCTGGACATGGGCCGTAGAGGAGGGCGCCAGCCGCCATCTTAGTCAGTTCGGCCTCGTCCCTCTTCACCTCGCCTCAGGGACCAGGCCCCAATCCAGGGCGCTACGGGATGCACAACCGGGACTCCAAACTGCGAGAGTCACCAAAAGGCTAAACAAAATCCCTGCCGCTCCCCGGGAGCCGCCCGCCGATTTCGGGGGCGATCCTTGGTTATGCCCGGGCAGAGAGATTGGGGAGGGGGCCAGGAGTCATGCACCCCCTCCGACCCCGCTTCGCCACGCAGCCCCTCAAGGCTCACCGCCAAGTGGACCGGGCCGTCGCTGCCATCAGCAGCCCTTCAAGTCAACGGCACCCTCCGACCGACTCTTCACCGCCACCAGCGGCCGTTGTTGTTGCAGTCGCGGCCGGCTGCACGTCTAAGTCAACGCCCCGGTCTCATCACCACGGGGGCCGCAGAGCAATCGGGGACAGTTCTCCGGGTCTGCCGTACGTAGGAGCCTCAGGAGCAGACGGTAAGTGATCGTTCTCCTTCTCCTATTTAAATACTCCTTCGTAGCTCAGGATAAGTGCCAGGATGTATGTGTGGGGCGAAAGGGCTCGCGGAGCCGAGCGACTATGCAGCCATTTCGGATGCCTGCTTGGCTCCTCCCCCCTTGGATGGTTTTATTGAGTGTGTTTCTCATTTATTGACTCAGTGTGTGCAACAAATGCCTTACTCTCAACCTCTGATAAGCCTAAGGCAGCTCAACTACACTACAACAAATACAACACTTTGGGATTGTTAAAGCAAGCCCCTGTACACTAGTAAGGAATACCTGGACTCTCTTACACAGTGCACCTAATTTTGGTACACGATATTAGGAGCCAGCTTCCTACAAAATAGATCAGAAATAACAAAAGCAACACGTTGCTTTAAACAGCTGCTTCAATTATGCCCCATGACCAGAGCTCCACTGTAATAATTTCTGAAAGTCGAGTTCTGACCTCTTTTCTTTATAGTTGGCAACTGAGTACATCACTAGTTGCCGAATATAAAAAACTAGAGACATGTATTTATGTAGGGATTAAAGAATCCTATGTATTACATCGCAGGTAGCAGACCAGCATATTCACCTCTGAGGTAGAACTACTAGTTTTCCATGGCACAATGAACTTCAAAAGATAAAAACCATCACAGATGTACTCAACCAGGGCAAACCTCTAGAAATATTCCAATTTACATTCCTGTCTGCTCTCAAGGTCTGCTACAGGATTAGACAGAACAAAGGGGTATTCCAGAGGAGAAAAATCTCAGTTCTATCCTCACTGCCAATATAGTAGATGATAATTAGGGATCCCAGTTTCTTGTTTTACCTAGATTAATACAAACAAAAAACAATTTTAAAAGTGGAAAAATATTTTAAAAAATAGTGCTTCTTGTGAGGGATCTTCCATGTTGCCTTTCATGAATTCCAGGACAAGAGCTGAGCAGATAGACAGCAGAAAGTCAAAAAACAGGTTGGGATTTCCTTAAATACATGCATATGTTAACATACGTGTAGTATAGTGATAATATGTACATGTGGTGTGGTGTTTTATTATATTTGGAAGCTTAGTTAGCTCGAACACACCAAATTATGAGTGCGTATAATGAAATATATCATTTTTACGATTCAATTTTTTCAAAAATCAAACTAAATATGGATAAATACCAATGAAATGGCCCAAAAGAAAATAAGGATGAATACAGAAGGAAATGTTACAAAAGAATACACACAATAAAAACGGGAGCCCTGATAATAATAGGAATATCTTATTCGTGCCCAAACTGCACAACTTAAAACTGGGTTTTCCAGAGTGTCACAAATCTGCTGCATATAAGGATACCTCAACAGACCCAGACTGGTATACATCAGGGGCATTCTCCACCACTGGAAGCCCCCTCTTATTTTCTGCCAGAGACAACAACACTACTGCCCTATGTAAAAGCATTCTCTTCCATTATCAGTGTGACAAACAAGGGACTTTGAAACTGTCAAATCGATCCTTGGTTAAGTGCACTCTTCACTAGTATTGTGCAAGATGCCTCAGCATTTACTCTTCCTTGAGCAGGACTACACATTTCTTTGTACACATTTATTGCAACTGCATTTGTATTTATATAGCGGTTCCTAACCCTGACAAGGTGTTAAAGTGTTTTGCAGTGAGTGGCACGATTGGAGGTTAATAGTAGATTGTCATTATTTTCTTTTCTTTGTGCATTAGTTGGGTTAGGTTTGTGCTCTTGCTTTCGTGTGTGCTTTGTAGAGTTTACAGTAGGGATAGATTGATGGGAATGGATTTGAAAGGTGAAGTAGTAATTTTTTTGTAAGTAGTGATCGAGTGTGCTTGTTAGTTGGGAGGCATGGCAGAAAAAGGAGGAAACGTTTTGAAATGATTTCGGGTTTGGGATGAATCAGAGTGTGGAGAGATGGGACAAAGGTTTGAAAGGAGGGGTTTAGTTAGAAAAACTGAAATTAACTAATACACATGTTCATATGACATTTAATAAGGTTATATTGGCTGAAGGACACCCCTGTATATAAATCCCCATATGTGCACAGAGCAGTACTATTTCAGTTGACTGATGTGCACATTTATGTTGTGTTAAAATATTGTATTAGTTTCATGATATTCTTTAAAGTTTTAGTGGCAGGCATAAACTCATATATATATATATATATATATATATATATATATATGCACCTATATATGGAAGCAAAAATTATGACATTGTCTACTATACACACATATCTTGTGGTGTAGAGTGATATATGTTTTTCTCCTAATAGGATTGTATCTGCTTATAACAACAGGAGACATAGTTCCGTGTCCAATGACACATGAATAACAACAAGTTTATCTCTATAGCATAAGAATCATAGCTGGCCATGTTGGAGTATACTGTTGTGCTGTGACTATAGTTGTTATGTGGGAAAGAGCCAGCTCTTGAGTAATCTTCTGAAGCTAAGATGGTTGTCAGTGGACCTTATGTGTTTGGGTAGTGAATGTGAGCAGATTTGGCTGCTTGAACAAAGGAAGATGCTCCACTCATGTTTTTTTTTTATGTATGCAGGAATGTTGAGGTGGGGGAGCAATTTATTTTAGCGTAGGTTCCTTTGCTGTGTGTATTTGTTGATTTCTTTTTTTCTTGCTGAAGAGTGGTCCTTTGTCCTGTATTGTTTTGTGAGTAATACAAAGCAAACTCGAATGCGGATCTGCAATGAACACTGTCAGACTGATCACAAATTCGGTATCGCTTTACATTTTTCTTGAATAAGTTCAGTTGTACTTTGTATTTTATATGTTGTTAAGAAAAGTAATTAATGGTTGAATTAAAAACGGCAAGCAAAAAGGGGGCAATTGATGGCGTGTCTCCCAAGCTCGGTGCATTCTTTTGAGAGAACATCTAAGCACATTATTATATGAAAGACTGGGAAGTGAGACTAAAAAGCTATGCACCAACATTGCAAGAATTGTATTTATTAACATCCAGCTCCAGAGATAGGACAGAGGAAGAATTTATTCAGGTCACGGGATCCCCTGATGCGGTCTGCAGCCAATTGGATGGTTCTGGGTGTGCACTATACCACCTTCTTAGCCAGATCTATGCTAAAACCTGCAAGAAACCTTTTACACATAATGCAATTTTATCCCATGACCAGGGTCAGATCTGCACCTACCACTGCCGCCCCAGATGCTACAGGGTAATCAGTGATGGGTCAGCAGCGATTGGCACTCCGGGTAGCCCTAAGGGGCTGGGGCCTCCTGGTTCTCTGCGGCGGGCTCCTCCTCGGACCCCCAACACTAACGCTGCCCTAGGGGAACAGCACTCTGCCCTGGGCTCTCCAACCTCCCTCCCCAGGTTCCATCAGCAGCACTAGCAGAAAGCACACCTCTTGCCCAGGAAAAAGTGGTTGTTACGTAGAAGGTACGAAAGGTACTGCAGGGTCATCCTCACAGTTACCACCAAGGGCCATTATGAGCTGTGCTAGAGCTCATTGTATCATGAGCAGCGCCGCCATACCTCATTCAGGATGATGGGCAAGCAATTACCATTCAAAATGAATTAGCAAAAATGCCGAAACACACTAATGTATACTGCCCCTTTCAGCTGAACCCTACTCAGACCTGCTTATCACTCTAAACGTTTTTAATTCCCTGAAGCAGAGATTACAGGCATGAAAATGCCAATTCTAGGTTATAGAAGTAAAACCTAAAGAAGACCAATCAAAAGCAGATAAGAGGACGCATTCTTCAAGTCTGCTTCCTTAGCATTAACAATTTATTTTGCCCTCAGATGCTCACTGGATATGGGTAGAAAAAAGGGTGGCTGTTGTGGTCTAAGTGCAATGTTGGTGTTGTTACAGTTATGTCAATGTTCACAATTATTGCAAAATAAAATAAAAATATATTTTAAAAAATTATATATATATTTTGCCAATGCCTTTTTGTAACACATACCTACAATACTGAAAAAAATCACTCTCCTTCACCCACTATTGCTTGGCAGACAGGAGAACCCCCACCCTATCAGAAGGTTATACGCTGGTGAGGGAGGACAGAGTGGGACGTATTGGGGGGGGGGGGGGCTGGGCATCCTTCATAGAGATTGTCTTTCCTGCCATATTATCCCACTCTCCGAATCTCCAGACGCCTTCCAGGCCTTTCAGTTTTCTATTAACGGAGCATATGCAGTTCCGTTTAAGGGCTTTCTTATTTATAGACCCCCAGGGACCAGAACAGATTTTGGCCATCATATGCTCAATATTTTAGAGCCACACTTTGGCTGTGAGCATCTTACCGTTTTGGGGGACCTGAATTTCCATCTGGAAAATCTGGAGTCAAAGGAAACTTTATCCCTACTGGATATTTTTTCTGGCTGTGGGATGCAACAGCTAGTCAAAGGTCCTACCCACCAGGCAGGCCATACGCTGGATGGTGTCTTTTCAAATGACCCCCGGCTGACCATTGAGACTCCCATCCCTCTTTCCTGGTCGGATCACTATGCGATCCCCATAGAATTAACGACCGCCATTGGGAATAGCAAGGAAAGTGAGCCTAGTAAAAGGGAATGGAGGCGTAATCTCAAAAGGATTACCAATGACATGCTCGCTCCCAGATTGCCCAGTTGGGCGATCTCCTCAGAGGAGGACGTAGGCTCTGCAGTTGAGAGAATCGATACTGCCATCAAAACAGCCATTGATGACCTTGCTCCAGTCTCACTGTGTTACTCTGCGAGGAAAAGTCCATCGGCACCATGGTTCTGTGAACCATTAAGACTTCTCAGGCGGGGTGTACGAAGACAGGAACGTCTTTGGAGGACCAGTTGGGACTTGCGAGATAGGGATGGTCACAAAACCCTTCTAAGGAATTACAAGATGGAGGTGATAAGAATCAAACAGGAGTATTTTACCTCTCTTACCACCTCACTCTCTTCGCCGAAAGAGCTGTTCAAAATAGTAGACACGCTCACATCATTGAAGGTGCCAGACCCTGTTGTTAGCTCACAGCAGCTCTGCAATGATGTTGCACAATTTTTTCAAACTAAAATTGTGGATATATATTCGACCTTAGAGCTTCAGAGGTCGGCACTATCTACCTCATTGTGCCCATCTGTCTCTTCGCTAATACCCTCCAAGGAGTTGTTGCCAGGGTGTTTGTCCAGCTTTCCATCCCTCTCCCTCCAGAAACTTGAAGTCCTTCTGCTAAAGAACAGATCGGGGTCTCCCTTAGACCCTTGCCCCTTGAAGCTCCTTAAACAATGCAAGGAGACTCTCCTGCATATGTATCTAGAGATCATGAACAGGGCAATGAGGGATGGTACTTTTCCCTCACAATGGAAAAGAGCGGTGGTTAAACCACTGTTAAAAAAGCCCACATTAGATCCGGCGGTTCTCAAAAATTTCCGCCCCATTTCGCTGCTCCCAGCCCCCGCAAAGATGCTGGAAACCCCTCTCAACCAGCATCTCGCAGCCTTTCTGGAAACCTCTGGCCTCCTAGATCATTCACAGCATGGATTTCGGAGAGAGCATAGTACTGAGTCGGCCCTTACCACTGTGCTTGATAACATCCGCACTAGAGTGGACAAGGGCCAGACTACCCTCCTCATCCTGTTAGATCTCACAGCTGCGTTTGATACCCTGTCTCCCTCAGTGTTAACATCTTGACTGAGGGAGATAGGGGTTGAGGGGCCAGCACTTAGTTTGCTGGCCTCTTTTCTTGGCCAGAGGGAACAGAGAGTCAAGCTGGGGGAGTTTCTATCTCCATTCCTCCATGTGCATTGTGGGGTCCCTCAGGGGTCGGCATTAAGTCCGACCCTTTTCAACATCTATGTGACCCCACTTGCCAGGCTTATTAGATCTTATGGGATGGAGGTAGTCTCCTATGCCGACGACACGCAGATTATGATGTCTCTCGCCCAATCTTCCATCTCGTCGGCCTCCAATTTTAGACACTGTATGGAGGCAGTGGCTCAATGGATGATCTGCAATTCATTGAAGCTCAATGGCGGGAAGACAGAGATTCTGGTGTTCGGAGGTAAGGAGGACATCTGGTCGGCGGAATGGTGGCCCTCATCCCTGGGCCTGTGCCCTACACCCACTGCCCTGGCCAGGAATTTAGGAGTCATGATTGACCCTACTCTGGGGATGGGTCATCAAGTAAACAGGACCATCTCTACATGCTGGGGCATAATAAACATCCTGAGAAAGATAAAACACTATCTGTCCCCTCAAGCCAGAAAGCAAATTGCAATAGCAAGACTTGATTATTGTAATAATGCCTTATATTTAGGCATTAACAAGGGCCTTTTAATGCGACTTCAAATGGTACAGAATGCCGCCGCGAAGTGTGTACTAGATCTACCTAAGCAGGCCTCTGCTACGGCTGCCAGAAAAAAGTTGCACTGGCTCCCGATAGAGGCCAGGATCTCTTTTAAGTCCCTATGTTTGATCTATGGGGCTTTGGCTACAAATAGATCTAGAGGCCTGAGTGACCTTTTGGTTTCCTATTCCCCTTCCAGAACTCTGCGCTCAGCCAACAAATCCTTGCTAGCAGTCCCCCGCGTCCGTAGAGCCAAGTGGGGCGGTAGAGCCTTCTCAACTCTGGCTCCAAGGCTGTGGAATGCTCTGCCAACTGAGATTAAATCCCTCCCTTCAAAACAAGCCTTTAGGAAGGCGCTTAAAACGTGGCTATTTGCCAAAGCCTACCCTTAGCTCTGGATTTGCCTTTTTTCTGATTTCTTTTGGTTAGGCGCCTTGATGCCTTCGGGCTTAGTTGGGCGTTTATAAATTTCATTTCATTCATTCATTCTATCCAGGCTCTTACGAGTCGGATCAATTGGTTTCTAACCTACACCAAGGCATTTAGGGTTGGAAAAAGGTGGGTGCAATGGTGTGCGTGATGCAGATATTGAGCACAGAGGGTACATTATGTCTTAGATACTTGGCCCATGTTCAAGATTAGTCTACTGGTTGATAACCAAAGAGGTTAAAGCATTTACATCTCGGTCCAACAAAACGGGAAAAACACTATCTGGTCACACACTGGTGTTGCTCGAGTTGGCTTTTCCAGTTGGTCCTCATTCTTGTGGTAACTACACTGAGGGGCCCTGTTAGACCCAGCATTTAGAGGTGAGCTTAAAACAGAAATCACTAAGTACGTTTTAAACAATGCTGGTCCAATTGATAGCATGTGATCCCTATGGGAATCCTTCAAGGTAGTGATGAGGGAAGAGTAGATTACAAAACACAGGATCCTGAACACACTTCAGGCACACATTCTGAAACTAGAGCTAGCATTCTATTAGCAAATAGATTACTTCCTCCAGTTGAAAGTCTAGTACTGCCTGACCAATCAGGATTTATCCTCACAAGGTCTACATCAAATAATTTGTAAAGCTGTTTGCACTCATTCATCAGTTGGACCCTGGCTTGGAGGTGGCTGCAGTTCCCTTGGACACCTCTGAGGTGTTCAACTTCCGGGAGTGGGAGTTCTGGTTTTCTGTGCTCCAGAGTATTGGCATGCAGTTTTGCCTTCTATTGCATTCAATTATTATATACCTTTTTCACTCCACGTATTTGTGCTAAATCAAATCCAGTCACAATGAAAGTGTGGCACTAAACAGCAGTGCTCCCTCTCTCCCATTCTATTTACTCTAGCATTAGAAACCCCTTGATGCACAGGCTACAGTAACACTATTCTTCCTCACCCTTAATCTTCACTTGTTCAAAGTTGCTTGCATCATAATATGTTGATGACATGGAATTAAATGTATGTTATCCCAGATTCAATCTGTCTCCTATTACCAGAGAATGCGTAAGGTTTGGATTCCATTCTGGTCTGCATATTAATTAGCATAAATCCTAGCATTTTCCCACACATCATCAACTAAGGCGTGCCCTCTCAAAATTTTCACTTGAATGGTGCAATGGCTCTGTAAAATATCTGGGTCAGCTGAGACCCAGAATCTGTCATAAGGAAAAACTAGGGAGGGAGGATTGTCAAACTTGAAAAACAAGTTGGACAATGGCTCTTCTTACCCCCCTCTCTTGAGGGCAGAATAACTATAATGAAAATGATTATCCGACTCAACTTCTTATACCTCTTCACCAATATACTTCTTATATTCACCGAACAATTATTTAAAACTATTTGGTCCTTTGTAGTTAGGATCCCATGGGCTGGCAAACAACCCGGGCTTAAATGTAAAGTTCTTAGTCGATCATATAATCAAGGTGGTTTCACTGCACCGGATTTAGAGCTTTATTACCTCTGCGCCCAGGCTCAATACGCCCAATATTGGTACTCTTCGCCTCTATTCCCGCCACACCTTGCGAATGAGGGAGACAGTGCGGCCCATCTCCCTTGCAGGCAATACAGACACAAGTAAACACATACATGACATGATATTAACACAGTCCACTGTACTGTAATGGCTAGCATCAGCTGGGTTTTAAAGTGCCACTTAGTAGAGTCTTTATTCCACAAACTATGCATCTCCCTAGGCTCACTCAGACCAGTGAAGAAAAATATTGCCAGCCACTAAGAAAGTTTAATATAGACAAATTAGGTGATCTGGTCCTTAAGGATCACAAGTCATTAGCAATTTTTCTTTACTATAAACTCTGCAAAGCCTCAAGGGCTGCATTCAATACTTTCCCCAATGAACCCTTTAATCTTAAAACTCTATCACTGCTCCTCTCTGCCATGCCCTGCAAGGGTTTGGTTGTGAGCTTATACAACACTATGAAGACAGAGGCGCCTATCATTACACATTTCACTCGTGATGGGAAGAATCACATGCTAAACTGCCCACTTTTTAAAGTCGATTGGCCATTCTGCTGCATGCAAACTGGAGCATTATCACAGAACAACAGATTGTGCAATATTCATTTAAAGTTTCTGCATAGAATCTATCATACACAGTTCACTAAACAGTCTGATTTATTATGGTCTTAAAGAAGATGTGCAGTGTCTGATTTGTAAGCCTCTGGTGCCGCCATTTTGCAATTTGGCACAAGATCATCCCTGCACTAACCAGTATGACTGCACATCATATCAACCTCGATCCGGCATATGTTTATTGCATCTGTTTAAGGATACAGCAGCAAGTGTAAGAAAATGTGGTGCAATACTATTACTGCTTGTAAAAAGAGCTCGCAGGGACTTGGGGATGTGGTCATGTATGAACTCAAGATAAATGGCTCAAAGTCTATGAATGCTATGAAGAACAACTTGAAATATATGCAGAAGCTTTGTACATTTCCTCTAGAGCTGAAGGTATTTCAGGACCCCTTCGCTGCGGGGTTTATTCCCCCGCTGCGCTGGGGGGGGGCGCTCACAGCGCCCGCATGCTCATGACGAGCTGAGCTCGTCATGAGCTACGGTGCTCCTGTGCTCATGACAAGCTCAGCTCGTCACAGGTGCATTGGCTCCCGTGGAACGCTCAGTACAGCAGGGGAATTCTCCCCGCACCTGAACGTTCCACGGGTCATGACGAGCTGAGCTCGTCATGAGCACCGGAGCGCCGTGGCTCATGACGAGCTCAGCTCGTCATGAGCACCGAAAAGGTTAAGAACAATCCACTATACCAAAATAACACCCCGTAATCTAATATTGGACAGATGAGTCGCCTATTACTGTATTATATTGACATGTATTACTTCTTAATAGCGATAAGGGAACAATTAAACTGAGATGTCACCCTATCCTATTATGAGGTGTCCGACTTTTAACCCCAGTCTGCACAGAATAGTGATATTACATGTCACAATTTAGAGGATGTAGAAGAAGTATTATGCACAATTAGTGTATACTGATGTTTGTAATTTACTTATGTGTTCAGCTGTAATTCATATAAATAAATGAATAAAAATAACACTCCTTACTGGGTACATTGGATATATTTTTGGCCACCTGTGTGGCAACCATCTAATCTTGAAACTGAATTGAACTCAAACTAAAAAAAAATAATGCACAAAGATCAGTCAAAATGCTGGGCATAGAGTAGATTACACTCTATGGCCGATCAAACAGAAGTATTAATAAGGTGGCAAAAAGTTCAGCAAATTGCAGGGCTGAAAACTGAGGGTTAAAATTACTGTCAAAAGAATCCCAACAATCCATGACTGGTCAGGCTTAGCTAGCACACACGATTAAAGTATAGCATAGGCCTATTGGGACTTCTACAACAAAATCCTATACAAAGCAGATCCTGTCCCAGAAAATGAATATATAAGTACCTAAAAGAGATCCACAAACAAAGATTCACAGATGTGCACACAGCATGCTTGCGCACCATGTCTGCACAAGCAGCAGACTTATGGAAGCGCGTACAAGTTGATATAGTTGTTCGGGCATATCTAACTCAAAACAAAGAAATCCCTTAGACTAAAAGGCTTCTACTCCTCTCTCTTCTACAAAATATTATGCAGTGCACTAGCATCACTGCTGACACTGCTCTTTAATTCATTTTAGAAAGTCAAGGGCATAACCACTTTGTCTTAAGCCATGACAACAGTGATTCCCAAGCTTCAGAGGGATAAGTGACTTTGTGGATCCTAGAGGTCGAAATTGTCGTCAAAAGTGGCTGTCAAACTCTACACCAGTATCCTTGCAAATAGAGTGAACAAGGATTTTGCCATGATTGACCGAACCAAACCTGTCATGTTAAATAATGCCACAAAAAAAGGGTGAAGTTAGAGAGGAAATACACCAAGGGTGCCCCCCACACAAAACATTCAATTACAACAAAGCCCTTGGTACAACAGACACACGCAATTCTTCATCTAGGGGATCCCCCAATCATTCATTCAGGGAGGGTTCGGATACAGTATCTATCAAAACACAACACATATGTGTGTTCTGCATTTACAACAAGACCAGTGCCTGGGAATCACCACATCAACCCACTGTGAGACTGTGTGAAATTATAATGCATAATAGAGGAACTGCATCACGTAAGCACCCAACCAGGAGCTAATTGGCAGTTTCTCACCAACTTGCTCACTTTGTCAACATTGGCAACTTTCCTTCCTTTCCCTTTGGGTGGGTGCAAAGAAAGAAGAGGGGAGGATAGAGGGTGCATGGTTGTTATTCCCTCAAGTGGGGTTCATTCTTCTTGCTGGCCTATGTTTGTAGGCAAGCGTATATGTTAGGTTATGTTATAAAAGTCTCTTCTATAGCGCACGGCTACTCCATGGAGTGTCCCGGCGCTTTGGCAAAGAGAACTGAAAGAGAAAGTGCACAACACAACACTGACCGCGGGCCGACAGAGAATTACTGGGAGAAAAGCCAGGTCTTCAGTTCCTTTCTGAAAGAGAGCAAACTGGTGGCTTTCCTTAAGGAAAAGGGAAGCTCATTCCAGCATCGAGGTGCCAAGTACTGGAAGGTACGACCTCCAATGCGAGCACGTCTGATGGTAGGGACAACAGCTTTAGCCAGCAGAGCGGACCTTAAAGTCCTCCTGGGGGCATAGAAGGCCATACGCTTCCCGATGTATTTTGGGCCAATCGCATGGAGGGCCTTAAAGGCAAGGGTCAGGACCTTGAAAGTAATTCTCTTAGAGACTGGGAGCCAATGCAGTCTCTTGAGTAGCTCCGAAGCTCTTGCCCTTCGCTGTAATCCAAAGATGGCTCTGGCAGCCGAATTCTGCACGACTTGCAGGCGTGCCATCAGGTATTTGGGAAGGCCAAGGTAGAGAGTGTTCGCGTAATCAAGACGCGAGCCTATCAAGGCCTGGACAGTAATTTTTTTATGTTGCAGAGACAGTAGTGGAAGAAACTTCCGCAGCATTTTCAAGATGCCAAAACATTTCCCTGTCAGCCCTATGTTCTGGGGTCTGAAGGAGAGATCATCATCACACAGGACACCCAGATTTTTGGCTTTTGACGAGGCAGCATCAGGCGGGAACATATCGCGGGGCCACCATGTCTTCCAACAGGGATCTGGCGGGCATCCGAAAAAGAGCAGCTCCGATTTATCGGAGTTGCACTTCAGACTGTGCCTCTGAAACCAGTCAAATACAGCGCCCAGGCATTCCTTAATCCGGCCACCGTCAAAATCCTCACCCTTGTTACACGTGAAAAGGAGCTGGGTGTCGTCAGCATAGGATATGACCCGGGCACCGAAAGATTTCACCACCGCCGCTAGAGGGGCCATATAGAAGTTAAAAAGGGTGGGACTCAGGATTGACCCTTGAGGAACCCCAACCTCCAGCGGCGGCATTTCGGCGGAAAACGGGGATGCCCAGACAACTTGTCGGCGGTTGGTCAGAAAAGACTTAAACCAATTCCACACCGTCCCACGAAAGCCGATATCCCAGAGTCTTAAAAGGAGGCCGTCGTGGGGAACGGTGTCGAAAGCCGCCGACAAATCCAACATGACCAAGATGGCTTTGCCCCCACCATCCAAAATCTCTCTTATGGCATCGGTGATCTCAAGAAGAGCTGTCTCCGTCCTGAAATTCGCACGGAAACCCGATTGAGAGTCATGCAAGATATCATTGCTCTCAATAAAGCTGGAAATGGAGAGATGCACATGCTTCTCAATCACCCTAGCCAGAGAGGGAAGGAGGGAGATTGGTCTGTAATTGGCGTGAACAAGGGGATCTAGAGATGGTTTTTTAAGCAGCGGCAGAATCAAGGCGTGCTTCCAAGCCATAGGAACCTCTCCCGTTGTCAGGGAAGAATTACGCAGTGGATTGAGCAAGGTGTTACTTTGAGCAATATGTACTATTCATACAACAAAACCATAAATCATGCGGACAGTGAACAGCTTCTTGGTGCTGAAAAGCTGAATACACCAGAGTATGAGAAATTAACAAAGGGGGGAGGTAGAGTACAGAGGTAGGGTTCTTACTCCACAAACCTAGATGCATAAAGAAGGGGAATCCTACTGATAGTGACCTGGAGGGGTCTTGCCCAACAGGGTGTGGGAACACTCAGTGTTTTTTAAAATACCCCTCACACACCAAAAGGCCCCTTGGTGTCATGCTTCATCATAGGGGTCTTCGCACGGGATGCGGCGTGCTGCGACCTACGACTACGCGGGAGCACTGATAGTAATGACTATGTGTGGTGCGTGTGGTGTAGGTGAAAGGGATAATTTTAAGTGAGTGGCTCGTGGGTGTATTGGAAACATTTTTATTCACAACCCCGGGCTGGTACTACTAAAAGAAGTGAAGTGCGAGGTTGTCTGTCGTGTTTATGGACAGTGACTCAGGTGTGCGTCGACATGTTTCGGAGCATGTGCTCCTTCTTCAGGACGGGGGCACAACTTCCCCACCTTACTCACATTTCTCTAATTTATTTTGTTAATAACAAAAAGTGAAAATTGTTTTTAAGTGTATTTCAAAATTTATAGGCTATAGTGTGCCTACAGCGGTTTTTTATGGCTCAGGATACATGCATTTGCATGACCTGAAAAAAGGAAAAAGAAAATGGAGATGGTTACCCTAATTATAGGGTGGCTCAAACAGATGTAGTCACCTGGAACAGACCATTTGCCGAATTTGGCCCTGTGGAAGAAGATAACAGACACGACATACAACATAGAAAACACACATATTGTTTGTAAAAGAAGAAGTATTGGTCATACTCATTGGAAATAGCTTGCTTGCTTCATGAGCACTCTAGAACGTCTGGGGGTTGATTGCTATTTTGTGCAATAAACTCGGGACGAGTTGTCCTCCGTACTGCCCCACACGCTGCTCCGCTGGAATGATTGTGGGAGTCTATCGTGTGGTATTTATACCCTGTCATCCTCATTGGTGTGATCGTTAAGGATGTCTAACGGATATGGTGAAATGCCCAAATAAGGGTAATCCGCCTTATTTGCAGTAGGTGTTTAATTGATTGTAACCCCATATAAGGTAGATCCGGTATTCTGTTTTGATCCCGTGGTGCGGTGTGCTCTGCCGGCATGCGTTTTAGCTGCGCGCATGCTCAGTTGAGTCCGTGGTACCGTGCATGCGTAGTGTCTATAATGCTGCACATGCGTTGTCTAGGATGTATCGAGCACCGTGTTGTTAGTTTTTGTCGGTATTACTTAGGGGGTTTTCGATGATAATATACGGGGATTTGCTCCATTCTTGAGCCACTTTCTAAATTTGCCGACGCTTTCCTACGCCCATTGGTACAATCTACCAATACTTACCTTAAGGATACAAAATCGGTCCTGCAACTACTGGAGGACAAACTGTTTGACCCAACCAAACAACTGCTGATAAGCTTGGACGTGGAAAGCTTATACACGAGCTTACCGCACGATGAAACGCTCCAAATCATTGAGGAAGTTTTATTCACAACTGCATGGAAATATCAGACACCAAGAGGCCTGGTTCTCGAATGCATCTCACTGGCTCTACAGGACAACTTTTTCCAATACAAACAAACCATTTACTTACAAAGCCACGGTACCAGCATGGGCAGTACTTTTGCTCCTAGTCTGGCTGGACTTTATGTCCACCACCTAGAGACAAATAAAATACTGCACATGGACAAACCATACAGGATTAACATCAATACCTGGAAAAGGTATATTGACGACATCCTCATCATCTGGGACGGGGATCACCAAACTGCCGTCAATTTCCTAACTTGGCTCAACAACCAGAATGCATTCTTGAAATTCACAAGCACTGTCTCAAACCAATCCCTGGGTTTTCTCGATCTCAACATCTACACAGAAGGGGGTAAACTCAAAAGTACGACTCACTTTAAACCTACGGCGAGGAACTGCCTTCTGCGGTACGATAGCTTTCACCCGAGACACCTGAGAGAAAATTTGCCATATGGTCAATTCTTGCACCTGAGACGCAATTGTACTGAACTCACCGAATTCAGATCACAGGCCTGTGACCTGAAGAAGAAACTCATACAGAGGCAGTAATCAATCAGGATTATTGACAAAGCCATGAAAAGGGCTAAAAACAACCACAGGGAGGCCCTCCTGGAGGACAAACAACCAAATAAGGATGAAAACAGTCGACCAATATGCGTCACAACCTACTCAACGGTATCAAATGAAGTGTCCAAAATCGTAAACAAACACTGGGCAATACTAAACTGCGGTACACTGAACTTTGAGAAACCTATGCACGCCCATCGTCGAGGAAGAAACCTCAAAGACATCTTGGTGCATACCAGACCAAAGTCAAACACGACGACAAGGCAAAACACCATTGGGATACAAGGCCATTTCCCATGTGGGAACTGCAGTAGCTGCCACCTGACAAAGAAAAGCAGTATCCTGACATTCAGGAACGGCACCACCTGGGAACAACGGTACTTCACCAATTGCAACACAAAAAATGTAGTCTACATGATTAATTGCCCTTGCGGTTTGGAATACGTGGGCATGACCAACAGAGCTGTCAAGATAAGAATAAATGAACACAAAAGCAATGTTCGTTGTAGAAAGACCACGACCAAAATGGCAACACACTACCTTGAGAAACAACACTGTGTGAATGATCTGAGATGGACAATAATTGAACACTTGCCGTCAGAATAGGTTTATTCCAAAAAGAACAAAGACGGGTGTTCCGCCTTGGGACCCACATCCAGGGGCTCAACGATGACGTCCCCTGGGGCCAGCTGTCCCACTAACAGACACCCAATGCTCTCATACCTGTAAACTAGTAAGAACTCAAAATGAATTCATGCACCTTTCTCCACTCCAGACCAACAAGTAAAGGCGATTTATTTTTTCCACTATTTACCATACTATTGCTCGTTGTATATTATCATCGAAAACCCCCTAAGAAATATTGACAAAAACTAACAACACGGTGCTCGATACATCCTAGACAACGCATGTGCAGCATTATAGACACTACGCATGCGCGGTACCACAGACTCAACGGAGCATGCGCGCAGCTAAAACGCATGCCGGCAGAGCAAACCGCACCACGGGATCAAAACAGAATACCGGATCTACCTTATATGGGGTTACAATCAATTAAACACCTAGTGCAAATAAGGCGATTACCCTTATTTGGGCATTTCACCATATCCGTTAGACATCCTTAACGATCACACCAATGAGGAGGACAGGGTATAAATACCACACGATAGACTCCCACAATCATTCCAGCGGAGCAGCGTGTGGGGCAGTACGGAGGACAATTCGTCCCGAGTTTATTGCACAAAATAGCAATCAACCCCCAGACGTTCTAGAGTGCTCATGAAGCAAGCAAGCTATTTCCAATGAGTATGACCAATACTTCTTCTTTTACAAACAATATGTGTGTTTTCTATGTTGTATGTCGTGTCTGTTATCTTCTTCCACAGGGCCAAATTCGGCAAATGGTCTGTTCCAGGTGACTACATCTGTTTGAGCCACCCTATAATTAGGGTAACCATCTCCATTTTCTTTTTCCTTTTTTCAGGTCATGCAAATGCATGTATCCTGAGCCAAAAAACCGCTGTAGGCACACTATAGCCTATAAATTTTGAAATACACTTAAAAACAATTTTCACTTTTTGTTATTAACAAATAAAATAAATTAGAGAAATGTGAGTAAGGTGGGGAAGTTGTGTCCCCGTCCTGAAGAAGGAGCACATGCTCCGAAACATGTCGACGCACACCTGAGGCACTGTCCATAAACACGACAGACAACCTCGCACTTCACTTCTTTTAGTAGTACCAGCCCGGGGTTGTGAATAAAAAAAATTCCAATACACCCACGAGCCACTCATTTAAAATTATCCCTTTCACCTACACCACACGCACCACACATAGTCATTACTATCAGTGCTCCCGCGTAGTCGTAGGTCGCAGCACGCCGCATCCCGTTAGAGGGGTGCGAAGACCCCTATGATGAAGCATGACACCAAGGGGCCTTTTGGTGTGTGAGGGGTATTTAAAAAAACACTGAGTGTTCCCACACCCTGTTGGGCAACACCCCTCCAAGTTACACCAGAGTATGGTCAGGTTTGATGGAAAAGCAGTTGGCAAAATAAATGAGACCCTGGTGCTCTATTGGACCTCTCAGGGTCTCAAGTTTTGTGAGATCCAAGTATAGCGTGCACTTCACAAAAACAGTCAAAGCACCTAGGAAAGAGCTCACCCACTCTCCTAAATCATGGAGCTACCACCAGCATGCTGGATGCAGACCGTAAACTTTTAAGAGGTATATTCCTCAATCTAGTCTGGATCAAACCACCTCTTTAGTGTTCTCTGCAGGCCTCTGCTCCATAACTAGAGACCACCTTTTCAGCAACTTGGGGAAAACTATAATTCGCCTTCATCAAGCAATGAGGCATAGCTGATTACCTTCCCCCACTCCCAAATCTACTTAAAGTGTCAGGTCATCGCTGTGGGTAGCACCAGAAATGACCTTGAATTAACCAGATTCTGGTTCCAGTGCGGCCCTTCTAGTGATTGGTGAGATGCATGTACAAACTACACCGCACTTTTGCACCTTTTACTCCTTTGTTACAGCATTAAAAAGAGGTTTTCATAAACCTCCACTGATTCATCACCGATATGTTTGTAATGCTCGTCACTGGCAGAAATGAAATAAGAATTTATTCCAAGACTATCGAGGATTTCCAGTGATAGTTCTTTATTATTCATATTTTATTGGGTGAATAACAAGTTGCACTGAGGGTTTACCAAGCAGTATTGATTCAAATTCACTGGTTAGATCTTCACTTAAGATCGCGTCTAGCTTTTACACATGGACCCTTAATTGTAATCAAAGCTGGTTACAGCATGCCGTCAGTATCAGCACCCTAAATCTTGTCCTTTTTGGGAATGCAACTTTAATGACAGTGGGATTCTGGCCGTTGGTCAGCATATGGCCTTAAATAAATGCAAGAGAAACTGCAGTGATTCCTAGTGCATTTGTCTTATTTGCTACATCACAGGCAGCTAATGCGTCCCCCTACAGGAGGATGAACCTGCCCCCGGACTTTGGATCTTCAAGTCCCCAGGCAGCCCCACCGACAGCTAAGGGACACACACACCAGCAAGGAGTCTATAGTTGGTTACGGTGTTTGGGGCGAAACGCAAAGGAGTGCAGGGGAGGCGCAGGTGAGTGACGTCCAGCTGTGACGTGTATTGTATTAACCATAAGTGCAATGCCCTAAACTGATGCCGCACTGCGATCTTGTTTATGAGACAAATAGGTAAAGATCCTGGGGTACAAAAGCATATACAGAACTTAGATAATTTACAGCACTAACATAACAGGACAGGTATGCCTTGGCTATGTGCACGATGAGTGGAGGCACAACAATGTAATTTTGCATGTTAAGTCCTAACATAATCCACCTCACTGTGGTCACTCCAAAACCAGGCAATTACAACTCTAAAATCGGGTGCATCACCAAGTACATATACAAGACAGATGAACATTAGTCCGTCCTAGAAAGGTACGCTTAGTACGCCCCTCGAGACCACAAACCCATCTGCAAAACTATGCAGGGGACATTCCCGTCCTAACAGTAAGACAGACACAAGATCGATGCACACTAAGATCGTGCACCCGACAACATTGGTTAGAGACATCAGCTCAAGCTAAAGAACCTGGCTGCAGACTTTGGATGAGCATGCAATCTTCAGGTCACAAGTCATTCTGAAGTGGACACAATGCCTCTGTGTTTCGCATTGCACCTCACCTACCTTCTGCTGTGTAGAGGTGGTGAGCCAACAAATTACCAGTGAGAGCCGAGCCAAGAGTCCGCTCTGTCTCTGAGAGCACATACACTAGCAGAGCCTTAAAAATATTTGTCATATATATCATGCATCAAAGATCATGTCAGAATATGGTATCTTAAAAAAAAAGTAAAGTGAATTTTTTAGTACACCGAAGCATTTCATCTTAGCACATCAGATTAAATCACTGCATTGAGAGCATAAATTAAAAGCAGGTTTTTAAACATGAACTGGAAAACAGTCCTGCCTCTTACCTGCTGATAATACTATTAGTGAACTAGGTTGCGAGTTAGGGATTATGTGTGCCCTATAGGCGGGTTAGATTCTTATAGTACATGGAGCAAAAGTTCAGTCTATGAAATCAAACAAAATAGTTTTTTGTATAGCACACATGCTGAACATGCATATATAAAGGTGCTCTCATATGTGATAATGAAGAAAAAGGAGAAGCAGTAAAATAAAATATCTGAATAGGATCAGACAATTTGAGAGCAGTCCATGAGTCAAAAGCACTATAGTAAAGTCAAGTAGATTCTTGAATTCCCTAGACATTCGGGTATGGTAACATTTTTATGATTTTTCGAGGCCTGCAGAACCATCTTGCAGGTTCATTTTCTAATTGCAATCACCTGACCACGTGCTAAGAGAGCCAATCGCAGAGACTTCGGCACCTCATCCTCTCTATTAAGGGCACTCACGCAACCCATAGTCAATTATAGTCACTGCACCAACCACGTGCTACTTACTGAAGCCAAAACAACAACAAACAAAGTGGTCTTAGAGGAGCTTATTCTTGAAACAAAGGTCACTGAAACAGGAGTGTCCATGGGTATTATTCCATTAACCATGCACAAGGCTGAGGTTAGCATAAACTCATTTAAAGTTCTTTCTCACATAATTGGTCTAGGCTTGTGGACACTGAACTAAGGGTTCACCCACTCTGTATCCTCAACATTAACCTTAAACTTGAAGCCAGGCACGTATTCCCCCTATTCACACAAAAGTCCTTGAAAAGGGTCACAATATCACTAATGACTTGTGATAAACTAGTCTGTTAGAATTTGTGTTATGAATGATCATTGCTGGTGAGAAAACATTTAGAGTGTATTTTACACACAGCAGTTTCTTGCTTACAGTCCTATTCTTGGAGCACATAAAATTAATACAAGGATTTGTTTTATTACAGTCTAGAATTTCTCTCTTATGAGTGGAGGCACTTTCCAGGTCTCCCTTCCTAATGCAACTCACAATAGACAACCATTCCTGAGCCCCCATTTGTTTGGATATTACTTAAAGCCTGCTTATGTTTTACATGTGTTTTTTAGAAAGTTTGTGAAAAATGTTGAAATGAGTTAAAACATCTTATGTTCATTTGCATGTAGGCCTTCACTAGAACAGTAATCTAAGCTTTTATTAGGGTTGTAAATGCATAATTAGAACAGGTAAGATACCTTTAGCTTCTGCATTTTCCACAAGAAAATTGCTTTCTTCAGCTTTCTTTCCAGTTCTGGCACACTCTAGAATCCAATCAATAGTTACAGCTGGCAGGTTCCAATTTTTGGCTGCAACATATTTGGAGCCATTTGGTTCCTTCAAGACCAGATGGGTGCTGGCATACATCAATTTCTTTGGATTGTCTTTGCGCACAAAATATTCTTGTACTCTGCAAGATTAAAAAATAAAAAACTTAACATTTGGTGCAACGATGGCAAGGGCAGACAGTAAAATGATTTTTTAGCATAAGACATCTTACAAGTCTTTTTTTATTTTGCTATTTCAATCATTAGATTATAGTGGTCGAAATGCACCCCAGGGGAAAACAATGAAAATAGGAGTTAAAAAAAAACGAATTTCAGATAGTTTAAAAGAAACTTTAAATACATGATGGCAATGTTACGATGAAATAGACTTCCTAGGACACTTTCCTGCATACGTACTGGTAATCATTATATTGAGCCTTGCTTTTCTTCATCCCAGTCATAATACCATAAGTGTGAGGGTGGCGTACCCTTTGGCCTCAACTTAAAGAATACACTGGATGCAAACGAAAGCCAACAAGGTAGCACTTCAGCGCGCTCCTTGTGTGTGACTACTTTAGGGATGGCACCAATTTGTGCTTTATAGGAAAGTGTAAGTTTAGAATCCCATCCCCCGATGGCTTTGGGGTGCACCTACACGCAAATCACAGAAGAGACCTCATGCAACAGGCCAAGGCACCAGAGAGTGTACTTGTGTGGGCCTGTTACCAACTCTTGCTGCAAGGCTTGAACTTGGACGGCTCCGAACATTCAACAAAACAAAACTCTTGTTGAAAAAAAAGGGCTAAGAAACCTCAGTAGGCTTTAGATCAAAAGGAAATTACATCACCTGCTCCAGTGGCACCTTTTAGGTGTTCCTTGATGTCACTTCTGGTGATATCATAAGACCCCAAAGAGGACAATGTACAGCACTACCTGGTATTGGTGGTATATTATTGTAGGAAACATTTTCCTGATCCAGACTAGCACTCAGTAAGGAGGTTCATATAAAAACAGGCAAGACATAACATTTATAATAAACAAAGTTACACAGGCATTTATAAAAAATGGTCAGTTTTAAATTATTTCTTTAAGGTGGTCATTCTCTTCCCGCCTTGCAAAAAAAGACCTTTCATTACACAGTTGAATTTGTTCGCTACAAACTAAGCATCGTTTTTCAAAATTTCTTTGTTCTGTAAGCTGAATCGTTTCTGTGAACTGGAGATTGTGTGAGCAGAATAAAATGAGGAGCATGTAAATTTAAGTCTACAGAAGCAAGACTCCTATGGAATTACCCTCTGTATGTAATTCTGTTTATTATAGGAAGTATTTGAATATTCAGTAAGGCAGCCGAGGTGTGATATTTTCAAGAAATTAGATTGGCCTCCTCTACTTTAGAGATTCAAATAGTTTTAACCCCTTGCATGCTGATGGCAGCCCCCAGCCATCATGCACTACAGTGCTCGTGTGCTGATGACGGCTGGGGGCCGTCATGAACCCACCCACTCAATAAAAGTGCCGCACAGGCGCAGAATCGCGGTAACATGCAAGGGGTTAAGTTAAATACATTTACATAATCTACTCCAGTAACAACAACTGACTGAAATGTTGTTTTATGTTTGGTGGAAGAAGGACTTAAGTTACCTAATTAGTTTTAGCAGACATACTCTTTACTGATGATTTGGATTAGTACAGGAATGTATTCTTGACCCTCCTTAATTAACTTCACCTTTTATTGCTTTTAACTGCACCAATTGGCAGTATACGTTTTCCAGAAGTGGAAGAAAATATATATATTGCTATTTTGTTAACCTAGCATTGGATAAAAATGTAGATTAAAAAAACAAATAGAGTGAAGACTTGTAGCTCAATTCCACACTCAAGTTTGTACAAAGAGGCAAAGATCAGACGAATCAGTCATAACTTTGAGAAAAGGACTTGGACATTTGCAAGTAGGTCGGCTACATATGGTTCTTAATATGTCTCATGGTACAGTCAAAAAAGGTTACTCAGCAACTTTGCCTTTAGCAGGTAACTTCCTACAAACAACAGAGGTGTACACTTCGAATATTGTTTTCTTTTTAAAAGAAACAGAAATGCATAATGATAATTCACAATATTTATGTTCCTTTTTTGCATTTTATGACTAAACGCTTTATGAACAAAAACATTTTAGTCAGAGGTTAGTGTCCAGTGGTATCAGGTAAGCATAGCAAACATGCATATTACAAACCTTGCTCCAAGTAACGCAGCCAAATGTAGTATAGCATCTCGTTCTGCACCAGCAAATTGGCTCACTGAAAGTACACATTCTTCAAGTGGAGTGCAGCCTTCAGCCATGGTTACTGGTGTGAAAAGAGGATGGGACCGGGGATCTAAAAGAGTTTCCTGTTCATCACACATACCCTGGAAATAAAGGCCATTTATAAACCATTAAAACAAAATAGGAAAAAAGAAAAATGTAATAATAAAATGTATTTCCTGACATGGTCTGTCTCCTGCTAAAATTACCTGATAAAGACTTTCACAAAGGTTTTACCAATAGACAAACATGCAGTAAATAAATAAAAGAAAACAACGTCATTACTTTTCAACTCAATCAAAACCCATATGAATGGCTACATTAATCTTGTATTAGTATCTGGGTATGTCCTCTGCAGGGGGTCGAAGGGGAACAAGAGAGGGATTCATTCTTCCACCCAAAAAGGATTACTTGTTGTACCACAACACATATGTTCATCTTAATTAATTGAGCATACCAAGTAAAGGCACTTGCAGTTGTAGTGATTTTGATACTTGAGATATCCAGTGGATGGCATGCAAATTGTGCCCAAAGAAATATGTTCATAAGTACATGCAGGGTCAGATCATTGGGAGGACAGAATATCGCTATACGCTGGTGATGTCCTCCTATATATGGCCGACCCCAAGCGCTCCCTAGCAAGAGTGATAAACATCATTGACAACTGTAGCCATTTCTCCGGATACAAGATAAACTGAGCGAAATCACTGATCATGCCAGTCTTGCCTAAAAACTGTGAGATGCGGATGACCACAAAGGGTTTCACATATCTGGGGAGATCCCACTCTCTTCTATGAGAAGAACCTCCTTCCCCCATTGGAAAGGCTGAAGACTGACATTCAGTTCTGAAGGTCACTGACATTGTCACTGAACTCAGGAGAGCTGCACTCTTCAAGATAATGGCATTACCCCGCTTTTTATATACCCTGTACAACACACCATTCCCCGTTCCCTCACAATATTTTAAAACAAATTCCACACTGCGAATACTCCTATGGAATAGGGGAGCAGCAAGAATCACACTTAATAAGCTAACACAAGGGTGGTACGATAGAAACATTGCGTACCCAAAGGGGATGATGGACGGAGCGCTTGAGCAAATCAAAAACTCACCTATCATCATTCTTTAGCTCACGCCACCACCTCCACCAATAGGGGATGTCCCAAAAAAATGGGTAAAACTCTGGGGCAAATAAAACAACTATTGCAGGGGGCTGTGTATCTCCCCTATGTTTACTAGCTGGCCCCCAACCCCCTTCCTGTTTCTGTGTCCTCTCCGACCCAGACATCTCGGGTGTGCAGTTCTGGAATGAATGATGGAGGGCTGTGAAAACTGAGTCGAATACTATTTGGCGGTATTACAGTGTTGCTAATGTGGTATTTTTTATGTTATTTTATGGTGTATTGAATTGGACTAAAGAAATGTAATAAAAAAAATGCAGGACTATCTTATGTGCCCTGTTTCAAGTGTATGTTTATCCGAGTGAAACCAGAAGGCATCTATCTCACTCTTCAAAAACAGTATCTTGCTGCATGATTATGTCAAGATAGTGTGCATTAGTCTATTCTGCTAGAAAGGTATGCTTAGAACACCCCTTGAGACCACAAACCTATCTTTAATACTATGCAACGAACATTCCAGTACCAACTGTAGGAAAAAAAAATCAATATGCGATTGCAATGCAACTAGCTGTCGAAGACTAGACTGCCCATACACAACTTATAGCGGAGTATTAGATACAAGCTTGCTCACCTCATTAAGGTAATAGCTGAAAGCCACCTTTAAGTCAGTGGCACAGAGAGCTCACTCCTACGTTTGTTAGTTGTTAAAAACTCATGACCTCCCAAAGGTTTGCAGAAAAGGACATCCTTGATTGTGTTTTGACAGTACAACTAGATTACAATGAGGTGCATGCTTACAGAACAACAGATTTTGCAAGCACAACACTTGTGGTAAAATCTCATGGCTAAAGCTATTTATAGAATTTACAGTCCACCATAAACACACCCTGCCCCATTCCTGGAATTAAGTAATGTTACTAAACACTGTCAGTAAACCAGCGCATCTTTTGCCATCCAAGCGTCATCCCCTCAGAAGCTTCTACGTCAGCCTGAGTGATGCTAGGTGGAGAATTAGGCCCCTGAATTTGTAGACAGGATACTAGGTTCTGTCTGCAAAGAGTGATGTCTCTCGATTTACAGATATGTAGGTACTATATACCATGTTTACACATTCAGACTGAGGTCTATTAAGATCATCTGGTAAAGACTTATAGTTAGCTTCCCAACTAGTAAGTGGACGAGAGATGAGGAAGGCTCTTCCCCCAATAAACGAGAAATGCTTCCACTGTCACCTACCTCGATATCTACAAGCGAAGAAGAAAACTAGTATATAACTGGCATATCTAAGAGACAGAAAAGATGGTCTATGGTATTTAGGTTCAAATTGAGTGATTCTCCTTCTTAGGACATGTTCACTCATTATTTCTTCCCAGTAGGTGCTGAGCGGTCAGCGAGATCGGAGATCTGTAAGCTTATGTTTTGGCACACCTTCAAAGGGTTACGTGAGTACCACCCTGACTGAGTTAGCAGTGGGGTAACATTAGCCCCCGCAGCCCCTGTTTTGCAGGGGGGGGCTCAAGCTCCAGGGGACACCCTCCAGCACAGGCAGCAGGGCCCCTGGTCTGAGGGCTCCTGACTGTGTCCAGAGGTGGAGGACCTCTAGGTACTTTGCAGGCCACCCCCCCCCCCTCAATTTTGTTACGCCACTGTGAGACCGATGACATGGTCGCTTTCCTTCACTAAAACAAATATTCCCATCATCTGAGGGATGTCTTCCAAAGATTCTGAAAAATCCTCAACATACAGATATTATTGCACGCCAACACCTAGTCAATTTCTCTAAAGCTGGCCCATGTGTATGTTCTAACATTTCAATGGATGAATCTTTAAGAAACCCTGACCTATAGCTGAGGTGTACGGAAGGACCTATGTCTTGTGTAGTTGGGAGCGCCAGAGCCACAAAACAAGGGCTGGTTTCCTTCAGTCCATAACATACATGCTTCTGTGGATGTTGTTATGGGTTTGTTTCCACTGAAAATATAGTTGCCCCTGCAAACTCACTTTCACGCCCTAGATAATGTGATTATGATGATTCATCCTGACATGATGCCCATGAGGGAAAAGTACTTGTTTGCTGTCACTGTGCTTAGTATACAAATCTCCATAGACAACTGGATAAGTGCTGTCTGTACATGGTTTTCTATCAGTATTATTAGGCAGGACAGTAAGTCAAGATTTCTGGAAGATTCTGCTATTACTCTACGAGGAGAAAAATCTGAAAATTCCCTGACAGTCTCAGAACCTGGAGCAGACAGGCAAGCTTAAGTTTGTTTTCGTGAAACCCTCAAGCAAATGAGCTTCTCTGGATGCCAGAGACTTTGTAAATAAGATGTGAAATGACCCGAGGCAAATGGAAATAGACGGGTAACAGTAATATCTAGGTTCTGAGTGTGGCTTTGTGCTTGTTGTGGGACCCATTTGGCGGTAGACTGCAAGCGGCTAGCTTGGTTGGACACATTTTTGTTTTCCACCAATGCCCAAATTCACTAAAATGACCTTGAGGCCGGTCCTTTATATTTAGTCAACTTTAAATACTAAAGCAAGATGTGCACAATGCTGTTGTAAGATTCTCTGTCCTCCAAGAATAACATGGGAGTTAGGAAGGATCCTGGTTATAACAGCATGCTCCTGGCCATTCACCCATGTGGGTTACTAAGAATGTTTCCCTAGAATTGTCTTAAAGGTCCAGTTTGGGGAAACTTGTTCGGGAGTCCTAGGGTAATCAGTGGTTAATGGGCACAAAAACGGATAATAAGGAAGGTTTATCTCATGGTTTGCAGTACCTACTGTACAGTTGGAGCAAAAACTGATTCCCAATTCTTGATCCTCAGGAAAGCTACACTGTGCAGTATAAGGCTTACTTAGAAAGGCAGGGCGGAGAAGAGACTCTGTGCTTTTACTTGAATATACCTTTATTCACAGCATAAAAGAAGCTACTAAACACATAAAATGCAAAGGGCAAATGTACTGAAAACATATTAAGCACAGTTACTCTTTAAGAGTCAATAGCACTTTGGAATTACTACCAGGTTCATGCAGGTAATATCACAATACTAGTGAGAAACACAATTAGGTGGCACTGAGAATGTTGGGGTGTATAATCTCCTTTCATTCTACACACACACCCCCCCTCCGATCCCCCGGCCACACATTAATCAGGCGAGAAGGTTATGAATGTCCTCTAGTTTTTTTTTTTATAGCTGCCCTGGTGTCAGTGTAAGTTGCTTGTAGACAACAAAAATTTGTTTGCACACTACTTTAAAAACGTTGGTGTAAGCTCCAAACCAGGAGGGGATGGGCTACGTGAACACTGGTGGACAGAAACTGCATTTGCTCACATACATCTGTTGAGGAAAAGGGTCCTTCTTAGCTGGGTCTTACTTGCATCCAAACTCATACCCACCTCAGAAAGTGAAAAGCCCTTCCGGTATTGCAATTGTGATGTTGAAGCTAGAACTGGTGTAGTGTGGTCATGGTTTTCTACTAGCACCTCCCCAAAAAAGGCACGTCTCTGTCAGATGGCCAAGCCACTGAATGCTGTTAAAATGTTAAGTTGCACAGGCATTACTGTCCGGCAGGCTCACTCCACCCTTCATCATTCACAGAGGAGATTCAAAATGTATTCCTGGACTGCAACAGTCAATTCTATAGCTTCACGCGTATCCTACTGCATATAAATAAGGTATACATGTATGCAACATCTAAGTCCTGCATGGGTGGACTGAGGAGCTAGTTGAATAGGACTGGCAGTCAGTTTTAAAGGCCACTACTGGACACGCAACACTAAAAAGTCCTATACACAGGTAGGATCCATCAATGTCGGTTTTGGAGCCCAGAGAGTGGACTGTAGTCAAGCCCAAGAAAAGTAGGGTGCACACTGTGTGCCCATACAGACCACAACCCCCCCAACTCTGAGTCAAATTATGTGTCACACTTGGCCCTTATATTACACACATTAACTGAGGACAAAAATCAAATATAACCAGAATTGCTACATGGGGAACTCAGGACAAGGTTGAACACTCTCCCAAACCGTGCAGAAGTTATCCCAACCGATGCCCTCCACTCTATCTGAATATAATGGACTTAATTTGTGCCTAGAAAAGCCCGGTCATCAAATTGGGAAAGTCAGCAGGAATGAAATGAATTATTTTGTGCGAATGCTATACCGTCATGTTGGAATGGGATATACTGCTGTTGGCTTATCACCCACTTTATTTATTTTTAAAATTTATTTTATAAAACTTGTTGAGCGCACGAATACCCGAAGGTGTCTCGGCGCTTGACAGAGAATCACAATATAGCTGGTAATTTATAAGTAACTAGCGAGTCTATTGATTGAATAACCACGTTTTTAACTGTTTTCGAAAAAGAGTTAAAGTTGGAATACTTTTAAGGTGATTAGGAAGCGTGTTCCACAACTTGGAAGTGGCAATCGAAAACGATCTGTCCCCCCCACTACCAGATAAAGGATCATAAAAATGATTCAGAGAAGTTAGGTGAGGATGCTTGAAGTGTACTCTGATGCAGACAGCTCTTTGTGGATGACTGCAGCAGATTCCAAACTCTTGATGTCATGCATTGTCTGTAAAGGTAGGCCAACACAGTTGTGTCGTCAGGAGTAGAATATGCCTATAGTCTCATTTTAGGTATCCAAAACATGTTTAAAAATGCGGGAGGGATTACGATTTAAAAATATAAGACCAAAATTTAGAAGCACATTTTCTTGAGCAAAGCTTCAAATGTTTTCGTACAGTGAACACTTCAGTAAGGCACACATTTTTTTCCCCTAGATATTTTTAGTACGTACTGAACTATTCCAGGACACAGTGCTTTCAAATTTCCCATTTTAAATCCTCACTAAATCTTTTTTTTAAAAAACACACACACACACAACTTGAAACATACATGATCCCACAAACCTTGCTCTCACCAGGAATCTTCCTACCAAACAGGGACAATAATTCTGGTCTGAGCAATATATAATTTAAGTAAGAAACCTTAAAATGCATTTGACTGCACCATTCTAATAGTTCAATGGGATGCCAATGAATCCTTACCAGCCATGCATTAGTTACAACCTCTCCAACCGTTGACTCCACATCACAACCCAGTAAAGGAACCACAGCATAATCAGCAATGCCCCGGATATGAGGAGACTGAACTTTCCCAGCGTGCTTTGTGATAAGCTCTGTAATGATGGCCTGGTCTTTCTCAGCAAATCCCAGTACCAGAAACTTCCGTCTGCTGAATAAACCTTCTTCAATCATGGTGGAAGAGTCAGCAAGGCCACTCTGGCTGTTGAACAAACGGTGTTCATCTTGTGTGGACACTTGAGTAGACACATTGAAGTTATTTGTTTCCTGGGTACCTGGATCAACTGAAAAAAAATCAAATTGAGGCTAGTTCATAAATTATTTCATACCAGTGAGCAAATATAGTTTACCAATGATCAACAACCAAGAAACAAATTCTACTAAATGCATTGTCCTCTAAAAATCAGGCAATGTACAAGAACTTTAATTTAACCAAATGATATTGTTACAATCTATACATAATGTTTTCAAATGCAGGTGTTGAAGACATTTGTGAACAAGGAATAAAGTTAACCGTTGCTGTTTACTACCAAATATCAACTATACAGGAATTTAGAAAATAAGGCCAAGGTAGTGCAAGGAGAATATGATTGAGATGGGAACTGGCCCAGATATATGGTCTGTTATTGCAACAAAGCTAGGACTTAATGGGATGAAGCTCGGCCTCTCTAATGCAAGTCTATGGGACACAGTGGTAAGCTGGGCTACAGAGTCCTTCGGATGGACAGTACTAAATATTAATATGTTCCTCCATGTGTATTCAACACAGTGTACACATCACAGAGGATAACTGTACTGCCAAAGGTGAGAGTTAGAAAGGATAGTGACCAGCCCCTGCTTGGCACAAACGTGATCATAAATAACAAAGACAAGTGTGCATTCCAGTTAAGTACCGGAAGTCAAGGAACTATGGGGCTAGTACCAGGGCGACCCACTGTACAGTGAGCCATTGGAGCGTGTGTCAGGACTTACTCACAAATAACGAAGGAAAGGAGCAGAGCACTGGTAATTGAAGCACGGCCATGTTATAGCATATACTTCCTGTGCCGATGGTGTTGGGTCAATTTTTGGCAGATGGGGCAAGAGAAGCTAGTAGTGCTACCACTTCCGGGTCTCCATAAGAAGCAACCGCCTGAGAGAAATGTTACCCAACAACATCACCTGTGAAGCTCTGTGGTTGGAGCACTTCTCTTCCGTGGTTGTATTTTTCTGGTAATCGTCTGAAGACAGACAAGCTACCCTGAAGATCTATGGCTCGACTTCGTTATTCCTTTGCTCCAGCGGTCTGCTGCTGGGATTCTTTCATGCAACAGGGATGTATCTTGGTAGCCATGAAGATCCTCTGCGACATAAACTGACGAAGTAGATATGTGACTTTTCCCTCCCTCTCATTTTCTGGCTATACTATAGTCCATTTGATACTAAACACAGTTTACCTGTGCTGTTAATTGTGTATTCAGTATTACTAACCTCTGAAGCTGTATTTTCCCTAAGAAGAAGCCGGTTTACCACTATCCTGCTCTTCACCAATGAGATCCACTAAAAATCTGTTGTCACGTTTTCCGAGAGCTTCTGTGCACAGGTCTTGCAAGGATTGCCTTCAGAATACAAAACGTGCTGCTTACACTCCTGGCAGAGCGATCAATTGGAGACCGTTGAATCGCAAGGGGACATCACCTGGAGGATGGCTTGAGCATGCCCTTTTTTGGGCATCCTTTTTTTTATATTTCTTTTTATTAAACAATTTCGACTGAATCACATCAATTGATTACAAGCACGCGACTTCAGCATCCCTCGGTAATATCTTATATATTTGAAAATATGTTACAATCATCATATCTATTTGATTAAGGGGTGTCAAGAGTCTCATCATCAATTTGCTGACAAGGCGGGGGACAGATATCTCCTCTGTATTGGTTCCAGGCCCCCCCATACCATGCTCCACTTCCCAGGGCATCCTCTAGCTATAAAAACGGACGTTTCCCTATACATGCACCAGTCTAGATCCTCCTTCCACCTCCCCAATAGGGGTGGCTGACACGCGCCCCACAGCTGTGCGATGTTCCTTTTTGCTACCGTTGCCCACCTCTTAGTGTACATGTTGAGATCTGTAGGCTCCCAGACATTTAGTAAGCATTTCCACGGCTCTGGCTGCATGTCAACCCCTAGTACTGCCCGCATTGTGTGGTAGGATGTCCCTCCAATACGCTTCTATCCGTTGACAGTTCCACAGTATGTGGATGAATGTTCCTAATTCTCCACACACCGTTCTACACTTTCCGCTTTCTGCCCGTGCCATACGAAACAAGCCGGGTCCCGTCACATAAGTCCTATGCAGTATTTGAAGCTGCACTAATCTCAGTCTGGCCTGGATTGCCACCACCCGTGAGGAAGAAACCGCCTATTGCAAGTCCTCATCGTCTAGTTCTCGGCCTTCACTGTTCCACTTTCCCTTATAGGTCTGTAGTGGGTCGTCCATATTATTAATTAATTTCCTATAAATGAGGGAAATGGTCTTCGCTGGGATGTGTCTGTCCAGCACTCTATCCTCCAGGGGGGAGGCCTCCGGGAGCGTCGTGTTGCTAGGGATCTGAGTGAGTACGGCAAGGCGGATTTGGAGCTAACGGTAGCACTCAGTATCCATCAAGCTGTGTTGTGTTTTAAGTGATGCAAATGGCAGAACCGTGTCCTCCCCCCCCCCAAAATATCCTTGATTTGTGAGATCCCTATAAGATCCCACTTATCAAAACCCTTGGATTTCCAGAGGCTCCCCAGTTTCTCCAAGTTCCACATCGGTGTGGACAGCATAAGTTTACAATCCCATTTCAGGTGTTTATTGACAGTATGCCATGTCTGGACGTCGTGTGCTGTAGGTCCAGGCATGGGGTTTGGCGTACAAAGCCCTGGCATAGTCTCCCCCAGGAGCAGCCACTTATCCATGGCATATCCGGGTTGATCAGGGCTGCCATATATCCTGTGGTTGTTAGTTGCTAGCTGGGATGCCCAATAATAATTTTTTAGGTCGGGAAGGCTGATACCTCCATCGTACCAGTTGAGAGTCAGCTTTGAAAATGCTATGCGGGGTCTGCCATCCCAGAGAAGTTTCCTTTGGAGACTCTCTATTTCCTTGAAGTAAGACGTTGGGACCAAGTCCATTGTATTTTGGAGAGCATGCAAGAAACGAGGAAGGGCCATCATCTTAAAGAGGATCGCCCTTCCCAACATGGAAAGAGGAAGGGATCTCCAGTGTGTAACATCGCTTTTAAGTCTCTGCATGGGCTGGTCCAGATAAAGCCTAGTCTCGAATCCAGCGTCACAGAGATTCCGAGATATCGGAAACCTTCCGGCGCAATCTGTATTGGGCAACTCAGCGGTATTACAGGCGGGTCACTCTGAAGGACATAGACTACCGACTTGGACCAGTTGACAGTGAAACCAGAATATCTTCTGAATATAGCTAGCACATCTAAGAGGCAGATCAAGGATGTTCTTCGAGCAGTGATGTAAAGAAGGATATCGTCTGCATATAGGGATATTTTGTCCTCCCAGTCCTAGGTCCACCTCATTCCTCGGATAGATCTGTCTTGTCTGATCCAGGCCGCCAGCGGCTCCAGTGCTAACGCAAAGAGAAGCGGAGACAGGGGGTAACCCTGACAAGTGCCCCTGCTCAGCCTGAAGTCCGCGGACTTTCAGTAGTTCACCACCACTCGGGCCATCGGGTCGGAGTATAAGACGGATCCAACCCAGAGCATGCCCTTTTTAAAGTGCATGCTTGATCTGAGTTTTTAACATCTAGCACCTCCTACAGTAAGTGTTGTCTCCTCATCTTGCTGATCCCGGAGAGTTTTATAACTAAAAGAAGTAAACTGATTGGTGTCCAGTAGTATTAGTGGCCCCGAAACACCGGAGGTAAATTACAATACCCACAACGGATAACACCCAGTAAAAACTGGCTGATACAGGATCCCAAGAGGTATAACTCACAGATTACATTCATCATGGTCCAGTTTTTAGCACAGGACATGCTTTTGGGTTGGGAAAGACGAGGACGTCAAAATAGAGCTGTGTTTGACCCATAATGGAGGAATAAATTGCAGTCCACCATGGTAAGAACCTCACTGGATTGACAAATTAACTTAGCCTCTGTCTCATAACAGTTTCGATTTAATAGCAAGGGTTAAGGGGCATATGCTAAGAACCTAATGATTCGCTGGGTAAGGGGATACTGACATTTCGGGAACTTGATGGGTGATACAATAAAAAATAAAAAAGGTTTCTGTGGTTGGAGTTTTTTCTACACCTCCTGAGATTAGCTATATAGTTCTGACAGACACTCTGAAGAGGTGAAGGACTGCAGGAGCCCTATTACAGAGCTCAGTCTGCCTTCAGGGGGTACCTGTAAGGGAGGACTAGCTTCTGCTGAGGTGGCAATGGGTCAGCCTGACGTAGGGACAAGAAGATGAATTTGAGACCCAATATGGACTGGTTAGGTGCTTTTCCACTGCTGTACTTTGTTTGTTGGAGTTTCTTCAAGGTTCCCAAATGCTGGATGCTAGCCTGTTGTCTTTGGTATAGAATTCTTTTTATGTATTTTAGGACTTGGAACTATTATTGTGTTATTCAATCGGCAATAATGGTTTTGAGCAAATCTCACACCCAAGTAGAAGTAGAACTGTAACCCAAATTTCTCCAGAAAGCGCAGACAGGTTTTCTACACCAGTTTGCAATTACAATTGTGGCAAGAGTTTATTTTAATTCTGCAGCTTAATATTATACCATTCAACCTACTACCATTAAGACCTTATCATCTCTCATGGAAGTTGGGCAGACTGATCAAAACTGTTTTCTCAGCCACTGTAGCTCCTCCTAGCTTTATTTCTCATTTGACAGCAGTCCTGCTTCTTGGTGGCACAGCCCATTCATCCACTGTTCACCTAGCTACACTATAACATCTTTAGAGAATAACTGATCGTAGGAAGCTGGCTCTGCATACGATGTTGTCACTATATTATTTCCCCCCCCTGCACTAGAGTCCAGGGGGAAAATAATATAGTGGTTCAACAGTTAAATATCAAACTCACACATTTAGCCTTCGCAGCCAAAAGTCAGCAAGGGCCAAGGGTCAGGTGAGTACCAAAACTGCACCACCAACGGCATAGGGGCAGCCAGGTGCAGAGGTCAAAACTGCCCAATGCTTTCCAATAGAAACAGGGGGTTCCTGGAGCCACACTGCTCGCAGGTAAGAACATTGGTTGCAGGTAGCCACGCTTTGGGGGTTAGGCTAAGCACAGGGGCCACAAAGCAGCACCAAACATACACAATCAGTGGCACAAGTGCGCCCGGGTGCAAATTCGAGGTTGGGCGCCCAATGCTTGTCAGGAGGGTTTCTCCTTTCGACAAAGAGGCTGCAGGCATGGTACTGGAGGTTGCAAGAGGAAGACCAGTAACAGCAGAGGTACGTTGGGATGTAGGGGGTCATAGAAGCACT
Source organism: Lissotriton vulgaris (assembly GCF_964263255.1). Classification (NCBI taxonomy): domain Eukaryota; kingdom Metazoa; phylum Chordata; class Amphibia; order Caudata; family Salamandridae; genus Lissotriton; species Lissotriton vulgaris. The sequence goes on along the minus strand of NC_141698.1, from coordinate 1,011,595,663 downwards.
GTTGGTTCAGCTCACCAAGGCCCAGGGGTTGCTGATGCAGAGGTGCCTTCTGACGTCAGAGTCTCCTTACCGGAGCAGGTCGCAGTCGGGGAATCCTCTGGATTCACACTGCAGGCACCGTCATGGAGGGCAGGAGAGGTCAGCCAATGCTGGACACGAGGTCATGGTCTCCGGCGAGACTTCACTGCACAGGTGAGCTACTCCGACTCGGGCCGTGGGTGATGGGTACAGACTGGGCAGGAGATGAGGATCAGACTGGATCCAGGGTCCTTGGAGCGTGTTTCTTCTTAGACATGCCCACCGTCCACAGGAGAGTAGGGTCTTTTTCGAAGGCAACAGTCCTCCCAGGGGTTTCAGAGGTGGCTGTCGCAAGATAGGTTGCAGGGTCGTCTAAGCAGGAGACAGGATGGGAGGGCTGGGGCCAAGCAGTCGTCTTCTGGCTTCTGCTGCAGGTTGTCTTCTTTCTTCTTGGATCATCGCAGATCTTACAGCCATGTCTTGGGGAACCATATAAATACTACATTTAGGAAGGCTTTTAGCGGTGTAGCAGGTAGGACCAATGGGCACCTTACCTGGGGTGACTACACCCTCTATTATGCCACCCTCCTGTGGGAGGAGGCATAGACCTGGCCCTGATTGGAGGAGTCCCCCCATCTTCAAGACGGCAGTGTCTGAAAGTTGGGCTTCAACTCGCTTCTGCCACATTAGGAGTGGGGTTGGCAGAGTTGGGCACACCTATCTTTTTGAATTTGCCAGCCGGTTTTCCCGTCCAAAGTGGGGGCGTAAACCAGGGGCTGCCATCTGCTGCAGAGGCTGGGGGCCACTTGACAAAGGGGGCAGGCCTTTGAAGTTTCCCCTCTTCGGGCACTGTCCCAGAGGAAGCATGATACTTCTGCCCAGAATGTGCATTGTTTCTAGTCCCAGAGAGTAGGGGCTCTCTACCCGGGGGTCCAGAAACATGTCTCGCGGTGGCTGGGTACCTACAGCGAGTCAGAGACCACAACAGGGTTGGTAGGAATTCAGGGGGCACCACTGAGGTGCCCTCTGGGTACATGGTACAATAAATTCCACACTGGCATTGGTGTGGATTTATTGGTACCAAACACTACTGTATTAAGGGAAGCCAATGTGGAACTCGAGTTGTCGAGTTCCCAGCCCATGTACTCTCTTATGGATTACACTGGCACTTACACTACTAGGCAATGGGGCCCAATATTGCTGGGTCAGATCTGCTCATGCAGATATGTACTCACCTGTAGTATAGTGCAACGTGCCTTAGTGCTGGGAGGCCTGTTAGGGGGTGACATACCTATGCTGTCAGGCAGTTGTAGCTGACATGGCAACCAGGCATGGTGCCATGTCACTGTCGTTTTCTCCCTCAGAGGAAGGCATGCTGCAAGGGCAGTGGCTAGTTCGAGTGAGAGGGGACCCAAGGGACCCTCTTCAGCCCAAAGGCCCTAGGTACACAGGGTACCATTTACTAGAGACTTGCACTGGGTAGAAGTACCAGTTGAAGCTTTGTTTTAGGGAAGGAGCACTCGCACAGGGGACCTGGTTGGCAGGGACCCTGTGCACTACATTTGAAACCACATCAAAACCAGGCACAAAGTGGAGGCTAACCATGCAAAAGAGGCACTTTCTCACACTGGTTGTGAGTGTATCATCATGCATGAAGTCATGAACTGTACCAAGACCCTGCTAAACTTGAGAGTGCACCCTATGTGTGGAACCTTAGGAGAGTTTCCAAAGAACAACTTTACTGGAGCAACCAGATCTCTAAAAAAATAATATTCTTGCACATGTGTTTCTGGATATTCTTAATCTGACTTTAAACAGCTGCAGATCACCTTACACTAATAGGAGTTTTATATTTTCAGAAACTTTATTTAATCTATAGCCAAGCTTTACTGTTCGTTTTTTACAGCTCTAAATGAGAAGATGTAGCCTTCTCTCCAGAATTCCTATCCGGACTTCTGTCTAAGTGCTTTCCCCCTCACCCTCAGAAAAGTCTTTAGCTTCCTAGTGAGGCACATTCTTCCACTAAGGAACACCATAATGGTACTTTGAATCTGCACATTGATTTCACAAGCTCGAAATCAGACACTTCATTCTCTCTACATTTGTCACCCCAAGAGAAAGCACATACAGGGATTTTGTTATTTATAGGGCTCAAGGAAGAGGATAAACTACCTACTATAAAAGTAAGAATCATTTTAACTCTATTCCCATTTATCTACCCTCTGCCAGCCCACGCCTCAACCCTTTTTGAGGGAATAACAAAAGGGAACAAACTTTAGAACGTCCATGTCATGAACACATTAAGGACAGAAGAAACAATCACAAAACAAAGGGGCGTAGGTGGATGGGAGAAATTAAATATGCCTTCCACTGCGGCCCTGGGCGCGGATACCTATTTGGCGGCCCTTTACTCGGGGATGCGGCGTAGTCTGCCCTTGCCCCCCCAGATTGCAGTGGTGGTCCAGATATGGAAGCGGGCGACAAAGTTGCTCGGCTGGGAGAGGAAGCTCACGGCTCAAACGCCCCTATGGAAGGGCGACTTCCTGAAGGAAGTAGTGAAACTCCGTGACCTACACAAATGGAGCCTCATTGGCATAGATCTACTGGGTGATGTCTGGAGGAGGGGACAAGTGGTGGAATTCACTTCATTGCAGTCTGAATTCCAGATGGGGTCTGGCGAATTCCTCCACTACCAGCAATTCGCGCATGCCATTAGCACGCATCTATCACAAGGAGACCAGCTGTCTGAATACGCTCCGCTCGAAGATAGATTGCTCCTAGACCCGATGATTGACAAGGCCATATCACTTACCTACAAGAAACTAATTAATAACCTCCCAGATACAGTCGGGCCACTGCGGGAAAAATGGGAATCTGATTTGGGCTTACTAGAGGACGATGATTGGGTTGAGGCCCTACAGTGCCCCAGGGAAGTGGCGATCCGGGCAAGATTCCGTCTGGTGCAGCTCCGTATACTCCATAGGTCTTACACCCCAGGCACGGTGCTATTCAAAATGGGATACACAATATCACACTTCTGCCTGAGAGGCTGGGGTACGAGGGTACTTTCTTCCGCATCCTCTGGGATTGCCCCAAAATTCGTTCCTACTGGGTCAGATTGCAGGGCATAATGGAGGTGGTTGGAGCGGAGGTACAGCTGGAGGCCAGGTGGCAGGTACTGGGGGTCACGGAAGAGATAACATGGCCCAAGGGAAATAAGATGTGGTTGGCCTTTGCGAGCATGGTGGCGAAAAGAAATATCGCACGTCTTTGGGGGAGTGACCTGGGAACGGGACTTGGATTGGTGCCAGAGGGCGGAAAAGGTCATTTATAACAGCAGGGGTTGCCCCAGAAAGTGGGAAAGGATCTGACAGGCATGGGGAAGGTACAGAGGAGAGGGGCTGGACGCCTCGGAGGATGAGTAGAGGGGCTCTGCCCGCTCGGTCTTAGCCCATGACACGTCTGTGTCCCCTCCTTCCTGAGAGGCCCTGGTTCTTTAGATTAATTGCAATCTGCTTTTCTGAAGGAGGGATGGTCTCGAGGAAGGGTGATTAGAAATACAGGAGAAGGACTGCAGGCCGGAAGCTGAGCTAGAGGGTACACTGGACTTTAGGTGGAACATCCCTATCCTTGTTAATAATTGAACTGCTGTGATTCTCACATTGTGAGTTAATGCTGCTCTTCCGTTGCTCCAAAGAGTGTAATGTGATGGAAATGTTTTTTGCTTTCAATAAAAAGATGTTTAAAAAAAATATGCCTTCCACTGCAAATTCTAAATCAAAGTGGTGGATTAGCTGGAAATGGTGAGATGTAGGTCAAGCACGGGCCTTGATTCCGACTCTGTAGCTACTATGCTCTGAAAGTGATATGCAACTGTTCCATGATATTCAACAGCTTTAACAAACTTAACGTAGGGACGAACTTGAACTGTTACTAGAGAGTGCAAACATGTAAGTGCCGTCACTGAAAAGTTACAAATGTAATTCTAATATGAAAAGCACTATCACTGAATAGCAAGTATTTTTATTTTGAATGCTGGAATTCTTACTCATTGTTGAATCACTCTCCATATACTGGGAGAGCAGCTCGTCGTCTGCTTGCTGTTGCCTCACAGGCGTCCTAGGTGATTTCTTTGCAAGGCTGCTATTCATTTTCTGAAGGGCGGGATTCGGCACAGTCTGCACTGCAGCTGGAATATCCGCTGGTCGGTAGTTTGCGTGATAATACTGTTCTTCAGGCAAGAGACAGCACTTGGAAAAACTGTCCAATAACCACTTTGCTGTCACTACATGGGGTCTGATGTGGGGGAGAAAAAATAAGGATCAGACACACAACTGAATCAGCCAGGAAATTTAAAGAACCAAGATTCCTGGAATTATTTATTTAAGCCTCCCGGCCCAGTTGAAATACTTACATCAGAGGAAAAAGTGATTTCAAACAGTTTGCACAGTTGTTCCACTCAATGCTGACAGGTGAGGTATTGTTTTGTATTTTCATTTTCATTACAAAGCAACATAAAATTATTAAAATCATTGATTTCTATAGTACAAAGACCATGGTTCTTTTATTTCCAAAATATAAAGTGGATCAGTGAGAAAAAAGGCTGGTGCTTGGCTTTCACAAACAGCTTGAAAGTAGGATAACTAGTACTTCTAAAAATGTCACTTCATATTATGCTTCAATTTAATTTAAGAAGCAGGCTTATTATTGTCAGCAAGGGGCAAAACCACGAGTAGCAATATTCGCTAAAGCCTAGGACATCAGAAATATTATAGTAATGTCCTTGTAAAAGGGCATAGAGTAGGCATTTACTGTCAAGTGTGCCGCATAAATGTTGGTCCACATCCACACACAAAGGTCTGCCAAACAGGAAGTCAAAATTAGTTAACCATTGGATAGTGACACTATTACAGAGACTTGGTCGAGCACTGTTGGGAACAAGTGTAGCTTGTGAGCAAGATGTTGCTCACAGGATAAAGACATTTTGCTAGCCAGATGACTTAAGCTTCTATCTTTATTGCCATTGTGGCACAGGACAAACACTTTTTTCTTTTGAAAGGAGAGTGAGAAGGCTTTCCGAATTGGTGTGCTAGCAATAAAACTGTAGGATTTTAAACTGGGCTAACTGGGCATAATGTAATTGTCATGTGGTAGGCAGCACAACAACCCGGAAAATTAACCAAAGATGAAAAGTGAAAAGCTTGGTCATATGAAAAATTGCAAAGTGTGCTAGCTGGATGTTGTAGAAACCTGCAAAGTGTTGCTGGATAAATACAGAAATGTACGGGTGCTAACTAAACCACAGTGTAAAATTTCAAACTATTATCCGAAGCTATGGGAGCATCCATGTGTACTGGGTGCCCCCTTTTCCCTTCCTGTTTAACGTTCTCTTTGGGAACTGTAATTTTGACTTGTGCCATTGACAGGACTGCCAATGTTTTCATAAAATTCGGTCCCTTCCTCCTTCCAGTATAATTCCTGCAAATGTGGGTGTGTTTGCATGTCCGTTCATGAGACTTACACCGGGGAATAATAACATATTACAAATTAGTCAGGGAAAGGGAAACTGTGGAGTACCACGTTTTATTCCACAATTCAAAACCAATATTGTGCATTCTACAAAGCTGCACTGACCCCCAACAACTCCGATAAAGGAGCTGTAAAGAAAAAAAAATCTAAATTTGGATCACGTAAGAGTGAAACACATTAGTGGATTTTTCCCTATAAAGCCGAATTTGCAATGTTTGCACCGTGGAAGCTTGCAGAGCACAGCAACCTAAAATGTGTATGATTTAAACTTGTAAAGTGTGTTAATGAGGGCATTATGGAAAACAGCAAAGTGTGCTAAGACCTGAGATTAAAGTAGTCATACAGTTGTCATAGATTTTACAATATTACCTTTCTAATATGCTGCAAACTACATACAATCTCAATCCTCAGTAACGTTGTATTTATATCTACCCCCATTTTGACTAATGTAAGTAACCTAAAATATGAAAAATGTACCATTTTCAACAAGAGCTACCAACAGTCACCTTGATGTCAAGTGTTCTGTCCATCCTACCAAGGTCTGACCAAAGTTGTACAAAATGTGATTGAAATGTACTATTTGCCAGTAAATATCACTACAGTTCCCACAAGGAGAACCCCCAAATCTCCTTCTAAATTGGTATTTAAATCTCAAAACATGTACATTTACACCACTGCCCTGATGTTCTTCAACAAACACAATTTGTCACTAATTTCCCAAATTCTCAAGAGGGAGCCAAGCACTCCTTGCAGACTGATGGCAAATCCTCCCAATATTTTACAAGACTTTATGCAGAAAAAAAGTTACATCAAGTCAGTACGCAAAAAGAAATTAATATGTTTTGCAATCACTTGTATCTCAATTTGATCTCCGTCAATAATGTAGCTCACACTGGGGTTTACAATATAGTGACACATGCAACTTGAATTTTAGCTAGATTGTTGCCAATATACAATTATAAATCCTTCCACGTTCAACCAGTTTTTCTGGTTCTGTGCTTTGTAAAATTTAAAGTTCACTTTAAAACAATTTCTTCAGAAAAGCCTACACCCACTACATCTTGGTCTTTACACACAAATTATGTTTCTCTATTACTAAAATGGTTGCCCTGAGATATCCACACACTGTTTTAACATTTCTCCATGATGTCGATACAAGTCATTTGCTCAGTGTGATAAACATTGGGCTTCCTAAAATCAAAATGAGATTAGAAAGAATATATTAGACACTCCAACCTGTGTATGGTCTTGTTCAAAAACTGCTTCAGATCATCATCGCCTTCTCCAACAATGATATGAGTGGCGTCATCGTTGAGCTGATTAAAGCGAACTCCACCTCCACAATTGATAAGTCTTCGTAATTTGTCAAACTTTCTTCCACTAAAACCACACAGATAAATCTAAAAAGATAGAAAGTAGGGCATAAAAAAAGGTGTATGGGTTTCTATCTGTGACAGCACTAAAACAGAGATCGGTGTTTTAACAAAAGATTGTTTGCTGATTCTAGCAAATATCTAGTAAACTTCCAAAAGGCTTTTAGATAAATGTATGCTTGCAAAAGATTTTAAGTTTTGAAATCATGCGACCTACTAAGAATATCTAAAAGTGCACTCTCCTAACATATAAGCAAGACTGTAAGGATGACCAGCATCCATGTACACATAGTGCCAGATGTACACCTGTTTTTGCATGCGCAAACAGGTTTGTACACCCGTTTGCACATGCAAAAACACATTGGGCCTTGTACATAGCTTTTAGCAAGCCGCAATTTTTTTGCGACTCGCTAAATAGGTTTTATTTTATTTATTTTATTTAGTATTTTATAGAGCGCGCAGCTACCTCCGACGGAGGTGTCCCGGCGCTGAAGACCTTATCTCAGAGGGGGGAAGGGGGAAGGAATGAGAGTTTAGATCTGGGAGAAGAACCAGGTCTTTAATTTTTTTCGGAAAAGGGGTTCTGAGGTGGCGAATCTTAACTCTGTGGGTAACTGGTTCCAGAGTTTAGAGGTGACAACGGCGAAGGCCCTTCCACCCGTACGTGTGAGACGAAAACGGGGGGTTGTGATTAGGCGTAGATTGTTGGATCTGAGGTTACGCTGTGAATGAGAGAGTCTCAGTCTGCGTCGGAGGTATGCAGGACCACGGTCATTGAGGGTTTTGTGACTCGCTATTTGGAAGGGGCATTCCCTTCCAAATAGCGAGTCTTAAAACAGTGTACTAATGTTTTGCAACCGCAATTGCAGTCGCAGGGCACTCGCTATTCCCACCTACTTCAAGTAGGTGGTAATGCATTTGCAAAGGGGAAGGGGATCCCTTCCCCTTTGAAAATGCATGCAAAATAATTTTTTAAGGGAGTGGTCCCAGGGATTTTTAAATGCATCCTGTTTTCCTTTAAGGATAACAAGCTGCATTTAAATTTTTTTTTTTAAAGCTGCTTTATTAAAAAGCAGTCCCAGACATTGCGGTCTGCTGAGCCCAGCAAACCACCATGCCTGGGAGGGGTGGCATTCACAATGGGCTCACAAATTGCGAGAGACTCATTAATATTAATGAGTCTCGCAATTTGCAACCCCATTGGGATTCGCAAAACAGTGTAAATACACTGTTGTCCGTTTCATTTAGAGTCTAGCAATTTGCAACTCGCAATGTGTCACAAATTGCGAGGCGCTAAATGAAAGGATTGTACATCTAGCCCATAATGCTTACAAGAATATTAATTACCTAAATAAAATTGAAAGAAAAAATCATTAATTAATGATGCCAGTTTCTGCAGAAAGGAAGTACTCATCTGTGGTCAACGGAGGTGCAAAGTTTAACACATATGGAGAAGTATTACGATACAAGATGTTTGTTACAAACTACTGAAATTCTGCTACGGAGACAAGCAAATTGCATGAACATCCCTCCTTCTAAGGGTGCAACTCTACAATGTGAGAAATAGCTAGCAAAAAATGATAACTACGAAGACTATGTTTATAGCCAATACTGCAAACGGTTTCCCGATATATGCGAAAATATGAAGTGGTCCCACCTTTAAAGCTTCTCTCCCCAACCTACAATAAATGAGATTGGTCAGCCAACATCTGATCCAGTGGCTACAAGGCTTGAGCGAGAAATCAGATCACTATATTATCTGCCTGGCTACAGCAAATGCTCACCTTTTTTATTTTTAATCAAGGCAAGAACTCTTGCTTCACTTCCTCAACAAACTGAAAGATTCACCAATTTCAAGAATCATAACATAAATGCATATATTTATTTCTGCATGGGTCAATGGAAATCCAGACTGAAACTATACATATCTGGATGCTCACTGAGATCACAAGATAGTGTTAATCACTGGTATTGCAGGAGCTGGATTTCTGGTATTCTCAGTTTGAAGGGTCTACTGTTTCCTTCTGTCAAACGTTAACTCTCAAGAAGGACTCAAGAAAAGAAGTTCTCCTGTAGCCCTGAGGAAAAAGTTGGATCAAACTTCAGAATACACAGAGTATGTCCCACTAGTAAATGTCTAGAGAAGCAAGGCTAAGACGCAGGCACTGGCAACTCTCCACCACATTTATGACGTGGGAGATAAAACTGGCAAACTTTTGGCATGGCTGAGCAGGAAAGAGAGATGAACGCTGGGTAGACAGGCTGCGTCTGGGCCAAGCCGATTGGATATCTACTGATGCCGGGATAGCTGATGCATTTGCAGACTACTACGAAACCCTATATAGAGTCCATGATTTGGGATCCAAGCTGAACGCATTGCAATACATGTCAGACATCACCCTTCCAACTCTCGAGGACACTGACCGGATAGACCTTGAATCCGATATCATCGAGGAAGAAGTCAGGGTGGGGCTAATGAAACTTCGAATGGGGAAAGCCCCGGGCCCCAATGGATTCCCGGCAGAGTTTTTCAAGAAGATGGCTGACCTCCTGACCCGACATATACAGGGCCTCTTCCGGGATGCGGAGGAGGAGTGGCGGTTCCCGCTGGACCTCAGGCAGGCCACGATCGTCCCAATTCATAAACCAGGGAAACCGGCGGAGGACTGCGCATCATATCGCCCCATCTCATTGTTGAACGTGGAAGCGAAGGTATATGCCACGATACTGGCTCTCCGTATGAGAAAGGTCATCCCGGGATTGATCCATCAAGACCAGACGGGGTTTATCCCGGAAAGGGCGACTAGGTACAACCTCCGAAGAACACACAATTGGCTCTGTGAGGTGGAAGGCAGAACAGAGCCACATTGGTTCTTGTCATTAGATGCAGAAAAGGCGTTTGATGCTGTCCATTGGCCTTTTTTGGAGGGAGTGCTGGAACGTATGGGCTTCGGACCCAAATACAGGCGCAAAATTGGAATACTCTATGTAGACCCTGGTGCCCGAGTAAGAGTCAACGGAATGATGTCGAGGGCTTTTCCCATCCAGCGGGGAACCCGTCAGGAGTGTCCCCTATCGCCCCTGCTCTTTGCCTTGACTATCGAGGTGCTGGCTTGCGCTGTAAGACAAAATGAGAAGATTACGGGGTTCCGGGTGGGACCGGCAGATGCACAGGGCGAGAAGCTATCCATGTAAGCGGATGATGTGCTGCTGTACGTCACGCAACCACAGAGCACACTACTGGCGCTGTTTGATGAGCTGGCAAGGTATGGCGCTAAGTCAGGATATCAGATTAACTAGCACAAATCGACGCTCTATGACCCCGAGGTCGGACGGACTGGCTCCAGCTACCACAGAGACTACAGACGACTGACGACGGATTCCAGTACCTAGGGATATTTCTCACAACAGACAGTGCTCTCTCTTACGAACGTAACATTAACTGTGTCATACGTGACTTTAAGCTTGACGCCAATAGATGGCAAACGCTCTCCCTGACGATACTTGGGCGGGCAGCTATGTTCAAAATGATCTCACTCCCAAAATTCCTCTACTCCTTCCAGAATGAATACTCCCTAGTCACACCTAAGACCTTTCGGGATATCCAGGCAGAGCTCAGGTCTTACCTCTGGTTGGGAAAACACCCTAGAGTGGCATTGGCAACATTGCAGCAGCACCAGTATGACGGCGGGATCTCTCTTCCAGACCTTGAGGCTTAGTAATGGGCAGAACACCTCACCCCCATTAATGATTGGATACACGCGCCTGCCACACACCCCACATATACTTTGGAAAGGTACACCATGGGTGCACATTCATGCCTACACTACATATATGGGGGAGGGGTCAGACCAGATTACTACCGGCTACGAAGATCACGCTGAGGGCCTGGAACAGAGTCTCAAATATTACTGGGTGGACACATAGGCCTACGAGGCAGACCCCCTTTTGGGAATGCGCCTGGCTCAAAGAACTTGGCAAGCTTAGGGGGTTCAAGGGTTGGGACGCTATCAGCATTTCCACTCTGGGGGATGTAGCCAAAAATGGAGCCTTGAAACCCTTTGCCTCCTTGCAGGCTGATTTTGGTCTACACCGCTCCCAGTTTTTTAAGTACATACAATTACAACATGCTTGGAGGGAGGAAATCACATTACAAGAGCCGCTCCCAGAATATGGGCCGCTTATTACAGGAAAAGATTCCTGAAAAAGCTGTGTCCCTGACTTACAAGACGATCATGAACAATAAACCAGATAGACTGGAGGGTCTTCGAGCCACGTGAGAGCATGACGTAGGAAAGATGGATGATGTAGACTGGGGAGTGGTTTTGATGCACCCTAGGGAAGTGGCCATCAAGTCCCGCTTGCGCCTGATCCAGTTCAAGGTCCTACACAGGGTGTACTATACGGCTCTATAAAATGGGGAGAGTAACTGATCCTAGCTGCCTCCGTTGTGGACATGATGACGGGGGGTTTCTACATATAATATGGTCCTGCCCAAAGATTCAGGTGTACTGGGCGGAGATCACTGCAGAATTGAGTGAGGTGCTAGAAATAGACATTCCATTAGACCCGAAGCTCATCCTTTTGGGAATGACTAATGATGTAGACTTGGCTCGTCCACTGCTAATCTTTCTAGTACTAGCCCTAGTTGTAGCCAAAAGGGACTTAGCTAGGAAATGGGGGGCGCCTGATACACCCCAGCTGGAGGAGTGGCGGAGGGGTCTCGACATGTACATGGCAGCTGAAAGGGTCACATACAAAGCGAGAGGATGCCCGAAAAAATGTCATAGGGTGTGGAGTAAATGGAGACGCTATCATGGTCTAGACGGAGGTCTCTGAGGGGACAGGAGCTTATCCACGTTGGCATGCTGAGGGAGGACACTCTCAATGTAATTAAGAGGGAGGGTGGTAGGATGAGGCAACCTGCTCTGAAGAGAACATTCGTATTATGTTGCTGGGACATTGCAAGCTGACGACAATGGAGGGGATGTGGGGTTGGGAGAACGGGGACACTGCTTGATGATGGCATGCTAGTTCTGTATTTTGCTATGTGGACAAAACAATAAAAATGTTTCCAAAAAAAAAAAATGTCTAGAGAAGCAGATACTGAAGGATGAGGAACAAAAGGTGGGGCAAAGGCAGGAACACCAACCTAAGCAAAATGAGTAACACTCTCTGAGTCTAGCATCAGATCCTGTTGTATGCTCAACAGTCGTGGACCCAAATGCAAAATGTTGAGTTCTACAGGCATGTAATGGCTGCCATGTTGGAAACAGAAGCTTCAGTAATTTGAATGGGCACACACAAGCCGATATAAAAGTAAACAAGCATTTGCAATGCAATAGGTCTCGCATTTACGCGAGTTTAAGCTATTGGCATTGTAAATAACAATGCCTTTTATTTATGTTTTAAAAACAGATACACAAATAAAAGGCATTGTCATTTGCAATGTCAAAAGCTCAAACTCAATTAAATGCGAGACCTATTGCATTGCAAATGCTTGTTTTGCTTGCTCTAGTTGGCTTCTGAAATCAATGACTGCAGTTCTCTGCTACCTTTAATGATAGTGTCTACCTATACTGATTCTCCACCCGGCTGATGGTGAGATAGTAGACAGACCAAATGTCTCTATCCCACTCTCTAAAGAGCAGACTAACTCATCAAAACAGAGAGAAGCTTGAAATGAATGGTGCCTTTGCGCCAGACATCCCTTTGACAGGCAGCACGAGACAGGGGTGTTCCTTGGCCATCAGGGGTTCCATGGTTAAGGCGGAAATGAGAGGGGATAAGATTCAGAATAAACCTGCAATTCACGGTATGATGGAGGACCGCAAAGCACATAAGCTGGCCCTCTTCATCAATGATACACTGTGCGTGGTCACCAATCCTGAAACAACTATTCCAGCATTGTTGAAGGAGCTACACCGTTTTGCACAGGTATTGGGCTTCAAAATCAACTATTCCAAATCACATGGACTGTGAGTAGCAGACCCTCAAGGCCACAAAGGGCTACAGTGGCCATCACATACCTGGGAGTTCATCTTCCGACTCGCACGAGCACTATTTACGATAGCAACATCTCTTCTTTGCTTATGGCCCTATTCAAGGATCTTTGTCGGTGGGGTAAGTAAGAAATATCCTGGTTGGGTAGGCTCAATATCTGTCAAAATAATGTTATGCCCCAGGTCTTGAATGTGCTACAAACTGTCACCATCACTAAGCCAACTCAGGACCTGATCCATACCAAAATGCTTAATTTTTTGTGGGAGGGTAGATCCGAGGGTGGCGAGATCATCCCTATTCCACTCCACGACCGGTGCTTCCCAGACAGAACAATGTACATGCTAGTGGCACAAATGTGCCCTTTCTTTTCCTTAATAAGAACCACGACATTGAGAGTAAGCCTTGGATACAATTAGAACAAGCCTTCTAGCCAGTCCTCCTTGGCAGGCTTTTGTGGTTGCCAGCGCCACCCTGGGTAGGTTCTCCACTGCCGTTGACGACCAAACTCCTGGCCCATTGGCAAACTGAGGGGAAAACAGGCATTTCCAGTCTACCCCTTTCTCCTGACCCCCCTGGCCCATAACCTGGACCACACTCCAGGCGTGTCGAACCAGAATACTTTTGCTCTGATCGGGCCCGTCACCTTCCTTGAAGGACTTCAACAGCGATTATGCCCTTAGGAAAGGAGTGGTACTCATTGAGAAATATGCATTGGCCAGATGCAACAACTATAGGCTCACTCAGGCATTACAGTTGGCTGGGGAGGATCCTGCTCGCAGAGCTGTGCAGAGGGAGAAACCACTGGTTGAATCCATGTGCACCAATAACATCCGTCGCAAAGGCATATCATGTCTGTACCGCTACATCTTAAATCTCACCCACTTCAGGAAGCAGGCATATGAGGCGCAATGGGAGAGGGAATAGGCTATGGTCATTTCAGATGAGGCTTGGGAGGGGTGTAACGAGGAGGAGGGTCGGAGGGAGGAAACGTGGACCCCAAAGGAAGATTGGTGGATCCTTCCACTCCTTCCCCTCAGGGTGACTGCTCGTCATGGCCACTCACGGACGACGCGAACACGAACGAGGACGGCGCCTTTAACTGGGCGTATGTGGACGACGAGGACACGACCACTCGTGACGTCGGCTTTGCCAGGTTGGAGAAAAGCCCGGAAGAGAGGGAGCCGGCGTGTGACGACACCCCTCAGGACAGAGAAGGAGAACGGCGGAACGAGCGGAGAAACAAGAGCGGAGAACGGAGCCTGAGTGAGAAGCAGGAAGGCGAGCCAGGAGGCCAACGTCCCCATGAAGCCCCGTGCCACACTCCCGAGGGAGGAGTGTGGCTGAAGCAGGTACGGGAGCGCATTACAGGCTGGGTTGGGAGGCGGGTCAGCTCTCCTCCTTAATCGGTAGCGGCTGTTAAAGTCCCGTATCGAAACTGTGCATAGTGTAATAACCCACTCCACCCGCTGTTATCCTCGTCCAACCCCTACCTTCCCTGACACACTATCCTCACCACGTCACACCACCTAAAGTTGTATATGTCACTAGCAGCGGTGTCCGTCACTCCTGGTTTCCCCTGGTGACCCCTGTATGCGACCCAGAGACCTGACAGCTTCCTCTCTTTTTCTTTTCCATTCGGCCACTCCCCTGAGAGGAATCATCGGAGAACAGGCACAGTGGAGACAGAGGACGAGGAAGAGAAGCCCTCCTCAGTGAAACCGGCGGAGTTAACCAAGAAAAGACTGTCTTCCCGTATAAGAAAGACCCTATCACAAATAAAGCCTTACCCTAAAGTAACGAGTGTCCGGCCCATCAATCAACCCACGTTACAGGGGGCTATCTCGCAGAGGGCTGCCAAGACATCCATATAACTACGCTATAAGGATAACACCTACAAAATATTGACACATTGGTATCTCCTACCCGTGCATCTCCACATGATGTTTTGGGGGTCAAAGCTGTGTTGGAAAAGTTGCAGGATAGAGGTACCTTATAACACACATGGGGGACAGATATGGGCGTTTTGGGACGAAGTCCTCCTCACAATATGTTCCATCACTATTGTCTCTTTGCCCCATGACCCACTTTTTGTTCTCCTGGGGGACCCAGGGAAGAACATACTTTACCCCACAACGACTACTCAGGAGAGGATATTCCTTCACCTCCTTCTGGCCGCATGCCAGAGTGTGGCTCAGATGTGGAAGCTGTTGCAGGCCACTTAACATAATATGTAGTGGGGACGGAGTGGTCAATCTATGGCGTGAAAAAACTTACTGCAATTGTTTCTGATAGGGTTGCAAAATTTGATATTATCTAGTACTCCTTTAGCACCTACATGAAGAGACTGCAAAGCACAGGGGGGTTCACAATGTTTCATCTGCTTGCATGTGCGTTTCCGCACTTTCGACCGCTACATGCCATCATCCTTCATCATAAAGCCAGACATCCAACATGGTGGTCAGCTGTTTTATGAGCTTCTGTAGTGGGCAAAGATATCTTGGAAAAGTGCTCACCCTATCCATTAGGCAACCAGACAAGATCTGAGAAGCATCATTTTAGCCCTGGTTTGTGGAAAGTATGTGCTTTACTGTGTAAATGCAGATGAAGAACTACTCCATACTACTACATAAAATTGACTAAGTAAAGGAGCAAAGCCAAAATGCACGTGTCAAAAGAAATAGGTCTCATCAGACAACAGTACATTCAGGAACCACGCTAATCATTGTGAATACTGATGAATTCCAACTTAGATTAGAAAGATCCTACTTGTTTTTAAATCATATTTTCCATTTATGCCCTAAACGTTAGGGGGAACCCTCACTTCAGGTTTACCTGCTCATTGCAGGTGTGAAAATGCCATTCAAATGCAAGCCTTTGCCACTGAACCTTGGCAACTGCTAATATAATTCTAACGGCTTGTCAAAAGTGAAAGCTGCATTGAGAAAAATCCAGAACCAAGATAAAAGCTGTAGGTGAGAAACAATGGAGGAACACATGGATTTCATGAATTAATTATTTCCATAGCATAACCCTGTTGAGTCATTCATTTGTTTAAAGCAGCATTCTGGCACGAAGGGCAGTTTGCACGGCCTTTCACTGTTAGTTCCAATAATGCATTATATTAATGTGTTGTTTTCTTCCGGTCGGTGATCTATAAGGGAGCAAACAAGCTGTTGTAGTTTTGAGGAAGATTCAGGCGATATCCAAGAATTCACAAGCTAAGGAAGAATAACTGAACAGAATTACCTTTCCACCCCCATGGAACAAGGACTGCCATGGGTGCGGGGAGCGGATGAGGGCTAATAGACTGCCATCAGCCCCAAAATAAACCAGGTTTCCGGAAGAAAGACAATTTTCAATTAACAGAAAAAAAAGAATATTTTTTTTAATTCAACGCGTGTTCAACAGGGCCCAGCTTGAGAAGGCTTGATAATCAGGCTTCTGGAATCATAATATTAATAGTGTTTAAAAAATAGAAGCAGCTTGGTCAATAGGCCAATGAACAAAGAGGTCAAAAA
Organism: Lissotriton vulgaris; assembly: GCF_964263255.1. Lineage (NCBI taxonomy): Eukaryota > Metazoa > Chordata > Amphibia > Caudata > Salamandridae > Lissotriton > Lissotriton vulgaris. The sequence continues at coordinate 1,011,579,222 of NC_141698.1, read as the reverse complement.
AGTCATGACATTACTGAAAGCATTGCCTCGATGAAAAAGTATTCTTCAACTAGGCACCAAGGAAATTAGTCTGGCGAGCAGCGGCAGCAACGTTTAACAAACAGTATCTAACCCCTAGCTGGGGTCCTCCGCAGCGCAGTAGCGACTGCCTGTCTAATGCAAGTTAAAACACCTGTGAACACACGTCGGAAGGGGCTCTTCCCCGATGCCACAAGATTAAATATGCACGCAGTAACGTGATGGGGGTAGGGGGTGTTCTGGAGATCTCAATGAATAAGTGGGGGGTCCAGAGGAGGCAGAGCAGTTCTGCCAGGAGATGAAGAAGAGGCTCCTGCGAACACAGGCAGGTAAAGGAATCTGGGAAAGAGAAACAAGCATTGGCCGCGCGGCAGTAAAGCCGCGCGGCAGTGAAAGTGGCAGTAGGGGGAGGGGGCATGGGCGATTTCCTTTCGGAAGCGTGCGACCATATGGCACCACCATATGGAGCCACGCGCTCCCAAAAGGAAAATCGCCAAGATGTGCATGTGTTGCATTGCAAGCAGTGCAACGCGTGCACTTCTTTGCTGAAAAAGCTCTGCCGATGGCATTAGGTCCCCTCATATACAACGCAAGCGCGTTGCGTAGGACGAGACCTAAAAATGGTATGAAGTGGAAAATGAAAGTAAGGCCTCGGAATGAGAAAGCCTGTTTGGATGGCAAAAGATTCACATGTAGTCAGCAGACTACACGAATGGCTCAAACACCTTGCGGGAAACAGAGTAAGTGCAAGTCATCCGGCTGGAGAACCTAGTCTCATGCTGGGAATTCAAAGCTAAAAAGATACCAGTGGAAGCCCACAGGAACTGAAAGGATTCAGATCTACAAATCCAGAAACTGTAGGAGAGAAGGCGACAACACCAGGCGGCAGGCGACAGGCTCCAGCGAGACAGGCACCCAGCAGAACAACTGCGCCCCAATCCATCCCTCCTTTTCACACTGCCATGTAGGTCAACAGCTAAACAAGTCATGTTGCCATAGTCTCTGCCCATAACTGGTCTTGTGGGTAGCATGACAGAGGTTGCTCTAGGCTGTACCCTGCAGCTTCCTGGAAATCAGAGTCATGAAGTGTGTGCTGCAGGAAAATCATAGACAATGGGAGAATGGCTTGTCTCCAACAATTTTAAAAAGAAAACATTGGAAGGACAGTTGCTGCAAGCCACAGGAGTAAAGTGGGGTGATGATCTTTCAGCTGCATTCAGAAGAATGATGACTTAGTTGGACAAATTTAGAAGGGGTTTAAAAACCTTGCCTTGCCAAGCAACCATCCCTACCTTGGATAGAGTCATGAGAAATTGTGGTTATACCTAGTTGCCTCCGTATTTACAAGGAACTAGACTTTACTTGGCAGTATATTCTTGGCTCTATTGATCTAAATACTAAGTCACAGATGTAATTACTAATATCTCAAGATGCAACAGACTTACTTTACAGCCATCCAACAAGTCCTCAGGTGCTTGAAAAGAACTAACATCCAAGTTTTCTAGTGCATCGGGCGGAGGATCCACCCTGCTGGTCATCACTGAGCTAAATGCAGATTCATTAATGCAGCTCATACTGATGTTGGAGATGTTGCTGACATCTGACAAAGCATGACCTGCAAAACATTTTTCAAAAGAACACTTTAATTTTTCATACTATACACACAACAAAATAAAAGAGCTTAGGTTTTGTTTTATAGTTAAGAGCCACTCACCTTATAATTGCCTACAGTGAGATTAAAGCTCACTGTTCCAACTTAACACAAAGTAAGTGAATGACATCTCTCGGTCATACCCAAACGTTGATGAATATTACAATCAAAATCAAAGACACATGTACACATAAAATATTAAAATTAATTCATATTTTGAAAAATAAAAATAAGTTCAACCGGGGGAGGAGCTACGCCGCGAACCAAGATGGCCGCATAGGCTCCCGGCTCCGCCGACCTCCACCGGCGGCTCGTCTATCCTGTCGTTTATCCTTCACCCACGCCCTGTGCCTGGATGTATGAAGGTTGCCTGATGCCAACGGTGCTTTCCCGGTTTTCCCACCTTATTCAGCGACGAAGTTATGTCGTGTCCCATTCTTGGCCTACTCCCGGGCTGCCGCCGGGACCTCGATTTTTTAAACACCCGGAGGGACCTGATCAACATCGGTTGTGGGACCGCGATTGTCGCCGGTCTTCCAGATTTGAATAATTCTTTCCGCTTGTGACTCTTGTCCTCGCTGATGGATGGTGCCGGAGAAGAGACACTGTGACGTGCTGCGATCCTCCTGCACCGTGGCTGTGGGTTGTGTGCCTGACCCTCGTTTCCTGACCCGGGGGCTGACGGGCTGCACCCACGGCCGGTGTTTGTGCTGCTTGTGCCAGCTCGGGGCGCCCTTGTTGTTGCGGTCGCCAAATGTGTGCCCGGAGCCCGGCGATGTGGGCTGGAGATTGTGTCCCCCTCCGTCCTTTGGACCCCGGGATGGGGGGAATGGATGGCGCACATTCCTTGAGATCCGTAATGGCGGCGATTGGGGCGCTCCGATCACAATTCACCGGCGCATGTGTCTCCCTGGCGGCGAAACTGGATGAAGTTTGCTCGCGACCAGCCACGGACGCTGCAGTGCCTGCACAGAAATCTGCGGTCCAGTCGCACGATTTGACCCACCATCTTCGGGAGCCCGAGCGGCAGCCCGACTTTGCTCCTTTGAGAGTCGGCCTCACTTTTCCTTCATCGGCTACAGTACATGGTCTTCCCTCTAAGCCTCCTATTAGATGGTGCGTCGTCACTGGATGTCATGTTCTTCATTGCCGAGTCTCAGGGTCCCGTCGAAGGGGATCGCCATTTTCCTTTGTTCTGGCCCGTTTGCATAACGGATGCCGCCATTTTGTGACCGGACTTTGCTTCACCTTCACTGCCTTGGTCTGTCATGGACGCTTTGCCTGCCTCTGGTCGGAAATGGATTGGTCGGGATATGCTCCAGAACGGATTCGCTCTGGTCAGGGTTGACTTTGAGGTTTACTTGCTCCTCGCTGCTGCTTTGGACCATCTGAGACGCTCCCTTTGTTTGCAACTGTTATGACTTTGGCGATGAATCTCCTCGTGAGGCTTGCAGGGTTGATTTCTATTTCCCTGGGGTTGCTCCGTTTACTTTTGCCGGGACTGCACCGAATACCTCACCGGGCCGGGGGTAGGATGGGGGGGGGGTTTTCCTGGTGACTGTCCTCCCTGTGATAATGCTGACCGTTTTGCTTTGCTTGACGATGATTGTGTTATGGGGGGGCCACCGCTGGCGGGGGGTACCAGGTGTCCGGGGGCCTGTTTGTTGTTCTCCTCCTCCACTTCTTCTTATATTTTCCCTTCTGTGGGGCAGTTCCGGGGCGACAGGCACGCTGTTAGTGGGTTAGGCCGTAGCCATTAAAGGGGTGCAGGGTGGCGGGTGCGGGGGGGTTTGTTATTTTAGTTTGTTTTGTTCTATGGTCCCTATCGCTCTTTTCCGGCTTTGGGAGGGCTCTTTTCTCTTTCGTAGGGTTGGCCGTCTCTTGGTCTTACACCTTTTCTTTTTTCTTTTTCGGCTTCTCGAAAAACCTTTGTTTTTCTGTTCTTGGGGGGTAGGCTCTCTGGGGTGATTTTTAGCAATGTGGATTACTGTATTGTGGTTTATTGTCCAGTATTATCGCCGTGGCTGCCCAGATTGCATAGTTGCTTTAGTCATAGCCTATCTCCGACTGTAATTGGGGTAAGTCCCAATCGTCTCCTTTGTGACTCTATCCTGTAAGGTGTGATGTCCTTGTTGTTGCAGCCCCTACTCTTTTTCTAAAATTTAAAAAATGGAAACCTCATATCCTGTTTGCGGGCCCCACAACCACATCTGATCTACCTTGATCTATCCTGTTTACTGATTGGCTCCAGTTTCTCCTGTTTTTATTGACTGTCTTTGCGGCCGGCCATGATGGTTGTGGGCCTGTGCATGTATCTCCTTTTTTGAATAAAGGTTTTCAAAAATAAATAAATAAATAAATAAGTTCAACCATGTCTTATTGAAATATTTTATATTTCATGGATAATAGCTGTCACATCTTTACAAAATAAATCAGAGGGAGCGTTTTACTGTATGAAATAATAGTTCCTGGTCCACCAATGCATGGTTAGCATTTATATACTTTTTATGATCTAAAACAGTTTTCTATCAGGTAATCAAAACTGAAGTAAGCAGTGCACATACACCTGTCTTTTTGTGTAGCTGACTTTTCCACTCTAGTCTCAAATATGGGGACTGTTTAGTAAAAGGAGCAACAGAGGTGGTGGAGATAGCATACACACAAGTGGCATCAAGCTAATGAAAGCTATGAAAGAATGATGGGTCAGTGGATTAATGCAGACCTTGTGTACATGTGTACAAAGTGAAGGTCATAGTTTTGAATCCAAGTGGCTCACCTCAGCATTTCATTCTTTTGAAGTCAATATGGGTACCACAGAATGTGGCAATAATAAGTCCATTGTCTGGAACTGAAGAGTAGGTGGTGAACACCTATTCTTCAAAGCATTCATCAGAAAAGGCTTTAAACTTTAAAGTGATATGATGAAGGTGTGTATTAGCGGAAGGACACCTTTATTACAGAAGTGAGTAATACAAAAGACATTCAAACTGAGTATTTTGCTGGCTTCAGTTATTTGACTTATTTTTAAAAAATAAGCCCACATTTTGACATGAAAGTCATTTACAAAAGGTTTCAAGAAGAGCAACACAGACATCAAACTGTTCACAGCTAACAATGAAGTGTTTGTATGTTACACCTAGATGCACAGCATCTTACAGTTCTTGTTCTTCTGCACCGATTATCATCTCTGACCATTGAGAAACTATCTCTTGTCCATGCCTCAGAATGTGCTGGTACTGGATGAGGCTGTAGGCCCTACTGCAAGATGGAAAATGTTGCATTTAGGTACAGAGGATTAAGTACCAGGCACTGCAGCTGAGTCAGCAATACCGTTGCTGGTAGGAAATGCCAAACCCCATTTTTATGGCCTTTTACAATCAACACAAAAGTAGGAAACCCTCAAGTAGGTACCTCTCACAGGTAAGGTACTAAGTCACAAGGCCTGGAGTCTGGTCGTACAAGGCAACACGTTCTCTCCAGCCAGTGACCACAGATGGAGTTCCGGCACCAGAATTCAAAAGAACAGATAAAGAGCCCTTCAGGACTCATCAGGATCCTAAATCCAAAGCACCTACGATGCTGATTTCTGTTCTATAAAATCCCTGCTTGGGATAAGAAAGCCAGTCTTCCTTCAGGATCCCAATGTTTAGGGTAATATCAGGGACTGATGAGTGGTACCTAGTTCCACTTAACAGTCCTACCTACCCTTGGTCTCCATTCCTTACCCAGGCCTTCCAGACATAGCTATTCCCATCCCAACATGGACAAAAAGCCCCAAAGAATAAAAGTCAGAGGCCTGATAACTAGAAATTTTGATATGTGGCAGGTCCAAGGGAATGGGGAGGGTACTATGAGAAGATGCAAGAATGGTGAGGCAAAAAGGACATTCAGGAGGCATTACACCGCTAGCACCTGATGCAATACATTCCGATTTCTGTGCCCTTGAAATAGTTTGCAGTCCTATCAGTGTTCATCAGGCAACTGAAAAAGTTGCCTGCATGTATATAGTACACTCTACATCTCATGAAAAATGTTTTATCAAAACTAGCAAAATAAGTTAACAACAAATGCACTAAATTAGGAGGGCTAGCTAGTGTAGCCATATTCTTTTTCTAGAAATCAAAAACATCGCCCTGCTAAGTGCCGAGCATCTTGGGTCAGACTAGCACATGTGCACATTTTTGTCACATCACCACAAGGAGCACCTCGCAGTGATGCTCAGACTGGCTCCTTTAGTATTATTTGGCAGCTCATTGCATCTGGCGCCAATGATACAGTTTGCTTATGATACCATGAGAAGTCGGTGAGGAACGCTATTTCACAGTCGCGATGCCAAGATGCAGCTCACCTGGTCATGCTGAAGCGATCGGCTTTGTAATTGACTGACTGTCTGCATGCTTAATATAGCCACCAAATACAAAGCTGCTCGCCAAGTGATCTTTGCACATGATACACGCTGGCTAGTTCTGGGCAAATACAGCATCACATAAAAAGCGAACACATGTGATGTGCTCTACTGCAGCCAGTCAGAAAACGGCTGTACAACAGTCAAGGATTACTGCGTGTGCTTTCTTGATGTCCAAGCAGGCAGGGCAGCCACCAAAAAGAGCGGACTGACTAATTTAAGGTAACTTTTCAGCATCTCAGTGCACTGTTTGGAGGGAATGTGTCTTTAATATTTGAATCACTAATGTTCTATTCAAATTACTAACAAATGGATGATTAAAAGCTGAACTGCATTTTGAGACGTTTCCCTTGCCGCACACATAACGGTTGACGTCAATGGCGAATGCTTGCCTTACTAAGTAATTTTATCATTCTCTGAAAAGGTACTGCTCTTTGTTTCTCCAAAAATCTGTTCAATTGAGATTCCTTTGTGCTGTTATAGTTGTGCTGATAAATGAGCCTCTGTTATGAGTGGCATTTATAACCAGTACTGTTTTTTTTTTTTTAACCAAAACCACTTTGTTCGATGGGATCCAGTATGGAAATGCCCCCTTTTGTATGGTCAGCCCCAAATTTTTGGACTGATGCGGAGGATTTTTCAATTAAGAGTGAACTGAGGCCTGCTACCAGACCTTGGTGCCTGTGTCCTTACACTTAAAACTGCTATGTCAAATTGGCTAAGCAAACTTAGTCGGAAGTCCCTAGTAAATGGTATCCAGGGCATGTTAGTTAGAGGGTCACCCTAGTAATGCAGCACTGGTTGTGCCACTCTGGCTGTGACACGAGTAAGACAAGACTCCCAGCCTGCCATTTCAAGGTTGCTGGAAGAGCAGTTTCTACTGCAAGCCCGACTTTGTCTTTAAAGTAATAGCAAAGACAGACTTTCCCCTGGTGTATGTGTAGGTCATCCCATGGCAGAACTATCAAACGGTGCACATATTCCATTGGCAGACTATCTCATTTAACAGGTTTTGATAGTAAAAATGAATCAAACTGTAATTTTTACTGCGGAAAATCTTGGTTGCCCAATTGGTGAGTACAGTTACACGCTGAAACCTCAGCTGTGCAAACTCTGGAACAGTGCAACCAAAGTGGGTCATCCAAGGTATCAAACAAATTGTTACATTAAGCCGGACTTCATTCTGAGGTCGAAATAAATATAAAGAGTAGCAGTGTGCAACTTTAGCAAAGGTGACACTTTGTTACCTTTAGTCCCTTATGCCCATTCTGGTTGCACACAAGGTCCTGCAAGGTCCTATTGCCCAGACAACTTTCTACCCCCTGGGGAGATGTGCTAACGATTCCCAGGAAAGGATGCATTAAGCGCCTGCTCTGGAAGGAGGGGTCACCTTCCTCCTACAGGAAGCCACACAGATGTTGGCTTAAAAGACGAGTTTTAAAGAACAAGCCACGTTTGAAAGGCAAATGGGTAACATCTGAGAGAGGGGCTGCTCCATTGCTCAATCAGACAGGGTGGCACTGGGGAAAACAGATTCCCAACCGGTTACCCAGGTGGATGTAACCCCTTTTAAAGTCATACTTCTGGGTTGGGTAGGCAGCTCAATGTGCCAAGAGAGGTATCCTGCCATACTGGAAGTGGGCAGAATGGTGCATCTTGGGATGCCCAGAAGCCACACTTCACATGAAGTGGTGGTTAGGTGGGAGGGAACATGGTAGCCCGTCTACCAACCACATCTTGCTCTAAGAGCCTTTTCTGAGCACAAGTGGGGCAACCCCTAGAGCCCGAACTCAGATCTCGACAGGACAAAGGACTGCTTTGCAGCACAGTTAAACCGACAGACACCGTGGAACCAAAAAAGAGAGACTGCACCTTGTAGCTAGAAAAGGAGAGGGGCAGTGCCTGCCGCGTTCCGCTCAAGGACAAGTCATCCTCAAAGAAGGATTGCTTTGCTGCACAGTGGCACTGGCCAAGAGATGCTGCACAGTTGTGGACTGCACATGGTAGGTTGGCAAAGGAGAGGGACTGTGACTGCAGTTTCCTGCTCAAGGACACGTCTACAGAACCCAGCCAATGTCAAGAGACTCAAAGGGCCAGCTGACTAGCCTCCTGTATGCAGCAAGTGACACAAAAGCTGAAGAAGCCTGCTGGGGCAAGTTGATAGCTCAAAGTCTGCAACTCGCTGCCAACCACAGCCGTGCAGCACCATGGACCTCACTGCAGCACAAAGTTCCACCAGAGTTTGCTGAACTCAGGAGTCTCTTCAGAGAGCAGGTCAGATTTCCAGAGGACGATTTACTGACCCAGCAAGGATTGGCCTGTGACCACGATACTGGAGACTGGACTACTGTCAGCACAGAGAGGACTTTGAGGCACGCTGACGCTGCCACCAGACTGCTTCACCCCCTTCGTGGACCGAAGAGTAGTCGCAGCAGGACTCCCGTCGACTACATCAGATGCGCAGCATCCTTTTGGCATCTTCAGCATGCTGCACTCCTTGCATCAGGACCACTTCCATAGGAAAGCCATGCAAAGGATAAAAGTGCCAGGAGCCTGATTCACCTGCTGAGGTAACGATTTATGAGGATCTTACTGGTCCCCCTAATTAGCTCCCTACTGGAGTTGGTCGCCTAAAGTTCACTGCATTATACTTAGCCTAACCTTTCAGTGATAAAGTTTCTCTGTGTCAAATTTGGTGAGTTTGCCAATGCTTGTTTGCGGTTGAGTGAAATGCTTAGATTTACTATAATTTGTAAAGTCTATATTTCTGGAACCCTCCGGTGGATCTTTTTCAATAGGTGTTTAAAATACATAAAAATACAGTTGATTTGTATAAATTGGTGTCTGATTTCTTCAGTGTCTTGTCGATTTCTTCTTCAATTGCTTTGATACGGTTTAAATGCTTTACACTTGTTCCTTTGTGTAAGCCTTGCTGCTCAGAGTCACAGCTACCTGGGATTGAGCCGATTGTTTGACAAACGAAAATTAACTGTCCTAAAGTTGTTGGTAAGTGTATTACATGATGAGGTCACACAACCACACCATATAATACACCCCATTTCCTCACAGATACTTTGGCCCATGTTTACTGCTTTAAAAACGTAACTGCAGATCACATAGCTCTGCTGCTGTGCGCTAAAAAGCCAGGACCGCTGAGATATCAGGTGTGACATGAGACCACCGGGCCTGTTCAGGAGGATCTAAGGTTGTTATTACAGGGCATGATATAAATCCTAGAATGGAAAGTTCACCTGGGTTTTAAAAAAAAACAAAAAACAGGATTTGCGATTCATGTCCAGGCACCTTCTTCCCTGAAGGAGATAGCGGGTCTGCTTCCTCACTGCTTTACTGGAGTATGAGGAGCTGCAAGATTCGCCTGACTTTGATGATATATGTAAAAGGTTGGTGAGGAGGGATCCCTGCAAGAGCACGAAGGAGGAAGAGAGCATACTCTGTTAGTGCTGGTTAAGGGGTAGTAGGTTAGTGACTTTCAATTTCAGGTGCTTCGCAACAGTTTTAATATCGTTTTCAAGTTTCATTGCACAAAAGGCAGTAATTTATCTCTTTCCATGTTCTTCACTGTTTGGTTTTACTCGCGAGAAAGTGTCCCTCTAAGTGGCATACATTTGGTAATTGAATGCCACTTACACATACACTGAAACAATGGCAAGGGCACACATAAGAAATCTGAAAATGTGGCAGCTATGAAAAGTTGAATCTACTGAGCTAATTGCAGAATTTAGTGATTCCAACTGTAAAAATAAGAAAATACCTCTCGGACCCTTTTGTTGATATATATATATATATATATATATATATATATATATACGCTTCACAGTCCTGCTCCATTGTCTACACAAGGACAAGAATTCCGCAAGCAACCAACGGAACCCACAGGTACAGACCACTCCACAGCGCAAGAAGTAACTTCAAAGGTGGTTTATTTTCACGCAATCGCCAGCATAACGCGTTTCGGTCACTACACGGTGACCTTGATCACATGCCAGACAGAACCAATGAAAGTGCATATATAGGGTGCATAATTAACACAAAAAAGGGGCGTGTACATTGATAGAGACTGTGAAAACACTTGAGTTGAGGTTCATCCAGATTGGAAAAAAGACCCATATTTACAAATGTTAAAAAATTATTATATACAATTTGAATAACAAATGCACAAATATCTTACCATAATTATAAAACATAATTTTTTTCTCATGTTTGCAAGCTGCAGATTTACTAAATTCAAAACTTCTATATATACAGCGTAATATACATTTTTATATATATCGATATTCAATCCCGGGTCTAGAGGATGACAGTGCAAATCAACATGTACAATTAATGTTGCCCTTTAAAGTGCTAGTGCTAATTGATTCTAACCCTTAAGTGCAAACCCACGTATAACGTGTAAAGTGCCAAGTGCAGTTTCAGCCAAAATAAGGGGCAGATCCCTGCCTCTTAAGTAACTCATATGATGATGGCTGAAATATTAAAAGAAAAAAGGGGGGAAGCTTGGGGGGAGGGCTCAAGAAGGACCATGTTACGCCATTTAGGAGGTTTACATGTTATGGAACCATTATTATGAACTACCTATAACCCTTTACACAAAGTGTAAATGCATAGACTTTAGGACAAAAGATCCCAAATTAGTATTGAAAACATATTCCATGGGACCAAAAGTTAGGACATAGTGCCCTTATTATCTCCCCATTAAGATACAAAATGCTGTAAACTGGACAATACAACCCAGAACGGCACAGTCTCACCACCTCATAAATTCATCTATGACCTGTTTGTGTTAGGCTATCGGTGATCTCAGAGCGGGGGAAGTTAATGCAAACAGCAGTTGAACATAGTAATCAACATATGACATGATGGATACAGGGAGAATGATCTTAACAGTTTACTCAAAGGACTACTCAATAGTCCTACATGTGGTCATACTCGGTTTACTGTTGAACAAGAGGAGGATTATACCTGTGCCACCGATCGAAAGTTCACTCAGATAAATGTCTGGCCAGACTTAATGAAAAGGTTTTATAAAAAACAATGAAGGTCCTCTCCCGTGTTCAACCCATTAGGGATTCTCGTATCTAGTAGCAAGATATACTTGCTCTCCAACTGCCTGAGAGATTTTTCTCTATTCCCTCCCCTGATATTCTTGGGAACTCCGTCAATGATAAAATAGCTCAAATCATTCACATTCCTCTGATGGACCAAACCAAAATGACGTGCGACCGGGTAATTCTCATCAGAGTTGATGATGGCCCTGAGATGCTGGAGGATGCGGTTAAAGGCCTGTAGTTTAGTGCTTCCAACGTACTTGAGCCCGCAAGTACATTGGAGCACATAAACTACAAAATCGGTCCGGCAAGTGTAGTGCCCCTTTATTGAGATGGAAAATGGATCAAATGCAGACTTGTATTCCTTGGTAGAAACGCCGAATTTACAAGCTCTGCAAGAGATGCATTTATAAAATCCTGGTTTCTCAGACAACCAATTTTTCTTGGGGATAACCTCAGGGCTTGATTTAACTAGGGCATCCCGCATAGAGGGTGCCCTTCTGAAGGTTACTGTTGGTTCCTCAGGTAATAAGGGTGCCACACTTATGTCTGTTTTTAACAAGGGCCAGTGTTTCTTGAGAATGCCTCTCACTTTCCTTTCCTCACTGTTAAAGGTGGTAATCATGCTAATTCTATCAGGGACTTCAGACTTAGGTTCTTGTCTGATACTGATGGCTTTAGTATAATTCAGATATTCATCCCGGTTCAACTCATTCGCTTTATTTAAAGCATCTCTGAGGGCAGCAGTGTGATAGCCTCTAGCAACAAATCTCTGAAACGCCTCTTTTTGACATTTATTCAAGTCGACCTCAGAACTACATATCCTTCGGATACATAGAAATTCCCCATAAGGAATACTTTTCACGAGGTGACCTGGGTGTGCACTACCGGCGTGCAAGATAGAATTGCCCGCCGTGGGCTTTCTATGGAGTCTAGTATGTAGTTTTTCATCCTGGACATAGATCTCAACGTCCAAGAATTGGATCATTATTCTACTGATCTGTGACGTAAATTTCAGATTAAGTTGATTATCATTAATGACTCTCACAAATTCAGTAGCGGACTCTTCTGATCCCCTCCATATCAAACAGATATCATCTATAAAACGCCAAAAGTGGGCTATTCTGTTGGGAAACCTGATATATATATATATACACACACACATATATATATATGTGCGCATTTCGGCTGATCTCACAGCATTTGTCAAAGGCTGCGAGATCAGCTGAAATGCGTTCCTGTTAGCAAGTGCCGTCTGCTAATAAAATGGAAATTGCCTAAGGACTTGAGTGTGGGCTTTCTCTTGATGTGGAGATAGGGGTTTGCAATCAATGAGGCATTTTGTGGTAAACAACTCTTTTCTGCACCAATGGTAATCTGGATGCACACCAAGCAATACACAAACCCAAGGGGGAAAGGAAAAAAATAGTTTGTTGCGAAGCAAAAGCGGCACTACGAGGGGTTATCACCACTACATACAAGGGACAGCATATATCTATCCAAGGTGCTTTGTAAGCATCGAAACGTGAAGAAAAAAAAAAATATATATATATATATATATATATATATATATATATATATGAATGAATAAATAAATAAATAAATAAATAAATAATCGCTCACCAAGCGCAAACAAGCGTGAGTGCACTCCTTCCAGAAAATGACGCCAAAACAGGATCCAGTTGAAAAACGGATTTTTACAGCATATGGGCCCAGCAAAATACCCTACGCGTTTCGGCGGAAACCGCCTTGCTCACGGGTAACAGAATAGTGTAATGCATCGTGTATATATACAAAATACGCGAAAACGTGACTTAATAAAGCTAGAAAGAGGACTACCGTTCCCAGATTGTTTTGGCCATCTTGAATGGTTACATATCGTCAAATAATACACCTCTTCATGTCTCACACCAAGCGTTTTTGAAACAGAGAAACAGAAAAACAATGTGCAAACAGCGAGCTTAAATTTGAATTAAAATCAAATATAGCATATAGGTCTCCACCCATATTCCATACACATCGATAATCAACTGAGAAATGCTAAATGACGCTCTACACGGTGAAAACGATGACAATGAAACCAACCTGACATCACTTTCACTGGCATCATTGTCGGTCCCTCCTGTAGCCTTGGTTGCATCCAGATTGCCTTAGTTACCTTTGCTTGTGATGTTATCATATTTCTGGCTAAAGGTAAATACTCTACCTGATTGGTAGTCGATCTTATCACGCAAAAATTTGCGTTCCTTTTCTGCAATGATCTCCTCCTCATGCTTGTCAACTTTCTTACTAATCTCAGCCATCTTGATGGTAAATGCCTCAGTGGTCTCCTCTTTCTGAATCTCATCTTTCAGTTCCGCAATCAGTTTTAACAATGTAGCCTTTGCCTTCCAGGCAAATTTAATCAGTATGGACAACATGGGATTGGAGCAGTCCATCAGGTTTTCCACCCATTCCTCAGCCAATTCCGGATCAGGGTCCTCATAGGAAGGAGCAATAAGGATACTCAATCCTCTAGGAACTCTTTTCTCTTCCTGATATTTCTCCAACGTGATTGCTCACTTGGTGCCATCACAGACATTTTTCAACAGTAACGGATGCAGGTTATCTTTTTACTACAATTACGAGTGTCCATGTAAATATATGTGGGAAGATTCCTGGTGTACACAGCAGAACCATGCAATGAGTTGTGGAGAGCATTTATTATTGATTTGACCCACTTGGGATTTTTATATTTTTCTAACATAAAAGGTTGGCCCCTCCAATTCACTATATGTTTGAAGTGATGAAATGTATTCAGTGTTTTCATGTATTGACCCACTTGGGATTCTCATATTTTACTGACATAAAAGATGGTCCTCCACTTCACTGTATCAACTGCATTTTGCAAAACATTATCTGATTGTAGTGATGAAATGTATTTATTGTCTTCATATATTGTGGTCTCTTGTATCATGGTCATTCATGGGGGCTTATGATGTAATATTACTGTCAGGTTGGTTTCATTGTTGTTTTCACCGTGTAGAGCGTCATTTAGCGTTTCTCAGTTGATTATCGATGTGTATGGAATATAGGTGGAGACCTATATGCTATATTTGATTGTTCTAATACTTACAGCGGTTTTTTAATTCAAATTTAAGCTCGCTGTGTTTGCACATTATTTTTCTGTTTCTCTGTTTCAAAAACGCTTGGTGCGAGACATGAAGAGGTATTATTTGACGATATGTAACCACTTCAAGATGGCCGAAACAATCTGGGAACGGTAGTCCACTTTCTAGCTTTATTAAGTCACGTTTTCACATATTTTGTATATATACACTATGTATTACACTATTCTGTTACCCGTGAGCAAGGCGGTTTCCGCCGACACGCGTAGGGTATTTTGCTTGGCCCATATGCTGGAGAAATAAATCAGTTTTTCAACTGGATCCTGTTTTGGTGTAATTTTCTGGAAGGAGTGCACTTGCACTTGTTTGCGCTTGGGGAGCGATTATATTGAATACAGGGCGACTTCTGACCCGGAAGTGCACCGCTACCTAAGAGTCCTGGCCTATTGGAGGATGTGAAAAGTTCTTATTTATATATCAAATAGGAAGCCGCAAACTCTGGTTAGTTCCCAAATTTAGGTGAGGAGCAGCTCCTGTGTACAGCACCCCACATCACCAGCCACACGAGTCTGCTCACCTCAAATGTCTGTTTTTCTACCAATGTTTTAAAGCATAGGATTACCACAGTGCCATCCATGCCAAGCAAGAAAGGGACAAAGCCTTTTGCCATTTATACAACACAGTCTTTAACCATGGGATTAGCAAAGTGCCATACATGCCGAGATGTATAATGACAAAAGCCTTTTAACACTCTAGGCACAGTATTACCGCTTTGAATTGGTAAAATACCATCCAAGCCGCCTGGAATGCATAAAAGCAACCCCTCACATGTACATATAAATAAATGAATTAAAACCATTAGAAATGTCTTGCCAGTTAGCCAATAGCAATGAGAATGCCCTTTTCAGCCTGTTGACCTAGCATAATCTCAGAATATTTAACTTCATTGTTTTCTCAATCTCTACAGAGCTGACAATATTGTAAAATAGGTTCCACCCTGGACACTTGTGCTCCATCAAAACTTAAGAAAGTAGCTACCATGGTTGTGTCTGTTCTTGACCAGATGCTAAACTCCAATTTGGTGGGCTAATTTCTCTTCTCCCATTAAGTGCTAAAATCATTGAGAAATCAGTAATACTAAACAATTTTAGTAGCAATATTCAGTTTAGATCCTACTGATACTGGATTCTGGCCAAGCCCTGGTGGTCTCTCAGTATATACTAAAACTAACATTGTATGAACGGGGCATGGTGGCCCTAATGCTTTGGATCATTGACACATTTGACCATCCAATGCTGTGACCTACCTGGAGAAACCTGGCATTATCTCTCTACATCTACACAGATACAGGTGTATCTTACCCTGCTGAGTCTACAGAAAGCTATACAATGGCTCATTATACCTCAAATTACGGAACCTAGACACAGGGGATGATCCTTTGTGTACACTGGGCTGCACCCAAAGTACAGCCCGATATACAAGAAGGATGCAAAAAAGCTCGTCCATCTTTCAACCTGAGGCTTATCCCAGAACCTTTTCCTATTGTAAAGCAGTATAAACATTCTTCATTTAAAAAAAAAATATGTATGTTTGAGCATCAAGGCACCTTTGCCTATCTGTGCTTTATAAGCTTATAATTCATTCATACACAGGAATTCCCAGTCATGGGTAGCATGATCACAGCTGCTTGAATAACGTTGGTTAGTTGGTGGTTATCTTAAATGCTATCATCTGTAGTGGCAAGCCAGGAAAATGAAACATGTATAAAGAAGCTCTAAAACTGGTGGACAAAAAAAGAAGGGATTGCCAGATCGAGTTATTTTCTGCAAGATACAAAAATAGGTTCTAAATTACGCATTTGCAAATCCAACGGAATTTGTGTCATTGGAGAATAAGAGACAGCTTAAACTGAATAATCCTCACTACAACTCATTAATACGTTTTGCAAATGAAGCTTTCATCAGTGTTGGGTGCATTTTAGTTGTTCAGTGTACAAACAGAAAATCTTAACTTAACGTGGGGGGCCGGCGAGGGTGTGTGTGTTTCACAGCTTGCTTAGCCATCTAGTTATTTATGAAGCACTGCCATGTACACATTCCTAATTGTCACAGAGAAAAAAGATCTTGCAAACTTTTGTGCCATTAGAATGGTCTTCATTAGGATTACCAATGTTTTGCAAGTTGGTCAGGATTTCCTGTTAGGTTTTGATTTGTAGTTCTTAAATAAGAAGCAGATATTTCCATGTATTCCGAATTCTATTGAGTACTCCAACTAAACCTATAAATAGTGAATAACTATGCTTGTGTGCCTGATCCCAGAAGACCATTTTAAATATCAACTTCAAATTTGGAACGTGTTTAAATAAGAATGTGCTTCGAAATAACTGATCATAACTAAAAGCATAAAAACAAAAAAGTTTGCTTTCGATAGGCACGTTTTTCTTCATTCATATCATTTTCAAATTTAACAGTCAAAACTTTACATTGTGTTCAAGGACCCAACACATTCATTGATAGTTTCAATTGTTTATGAATATCAGAGAATCCTTTGAGGAAAAACATACATTTATTCCTTCAAAACAATTTCTCATACACATTTCTGAAGAGGATTTAAGTTCATTGAAAATTAAGTATCTATTTCCAAGTCAGCTGACAAGAGCTGATGATACATGGCAAAAGATGTAATGATCTAAGTTACCACTTACCTTCTTGTTTCTTAGCAGTACGTGTTGGCGTTGACGTACTGGGCTTGCTTTTTGCATCTGTAGCAGAATCCGTCTTGTACATGGACTCATCCTGACAAAATCCTTTTTCAATGCTGTCAAAGAACCACTGCATGGATACACAGTGCACATTCCATTTTCTAGCACATTCATATTTCTGACCTATAGCAAATTGGAATAGCAAATACAGATTCAGTAACACAACTAAAAAGTCTATCAACATAAAACTGCTGCAAAAGAATCAGAAGAACAATTTAAAGGAAGCAATACTTCTAACAATATCTAGGGTGTTTAATGAACAAATATTTACAGGTTAATTCTTTGTTAGTATAGTTGTCCACCAACCAACCCCATTCCGCCCCTTTGTTTATCAAACTGCCCATGTCATGCTTATGGTATGGTGTATATAGTGACTCCAGGGATTCTCTGGGTTCTGCAGCACTCAGTGGATGCTGGGAAGTACCTATGGTGGTTCCTGTCATTTACTATTGATGCCCAATTACATCAGGTAACATTGCACTTGAATTAATATTACGGTATTACACGCAACTTTCACAGAGCAGCAAGTCTGGCAATCCGGGCTAACTCCAGAAGGACGTAGGCAGTTGATTCAGATACTGCCCAACTCAAGTAGTTGCACTCAATGTCCCAATAAGAGTGACAGCTGTGCAAGATAAGCAATGAGATTTTAATTGCCTTTAGGATAGGTAGAGTAGTTTAAATAATAATTAAACTAAAACCTAGGAAGGTCTAGCAGCTTTGGGGATGTGCTACAACACTATTCGATAACTTACACAGTAAGCCAACATATTAAATTAAAATGGGACCCTATGGCCAATGTTACTGAATTGGAAAGGGTTTTTGTGTTTTTCGATAACTCTCTATGACCTCTTGGATTTCCTACTACCTTTGTCTCTCTAAATCAGAGGTGCCAGAGCGAATGCATTAACCTGGACATGCTGGTCTGCCCTCTACCCCACATTAGTAGCACCTATTACAGGCAAACTAGTGGTTTTGAGCCCTAGTGGCTAAATGTCCTTGAAACAGTCTCCTAAACTTTAAACATAATCAGAAGTGCCACCCAAGTCCAATGTGATGTTCTATGTCACCAATGGGTCCGTTTCGAGTCTTTGTACCAAATAAGGCGGGTAACAGGAGATTGTCAGCACTATAAAACAGTGTCAGTGGATCCAAAAAGTGCTTCATAATGCTGAGTGCACGAAAGTTGTACCCACTTTTTTCAAGTCTTATGTGAAGCCATAGTGATTTTTTTCTGATAGTCTCCTCCATATTAATCGCATTAAGGTTAATCTACGGACCCTGTCTGCAATTGGAGTTTCTTTATCCAAATAAATATCATTCTAAAGCATGTTACTCTGTTTCACCACAAATGTTGAAGGTTTTTCTTCAGGTGAGAACAGGGTTCCTGCAGTGACATAATAACAGGTTCTCTCAATAAAGTGAGCCGCTACAAGCTTCTTGATACATCACAGGCAACCTTTCACGATCTACATGATCAGTTATAAGACCCGTCCTTATAAGAGTTATGAATGGCAAAAGAGTCTGGGGACTTCATTTCTTATTTGATTTATTGAGAGCCTTTGATGTAGCAGACCTTTCTACCCTTGTTCAGATCTTCTTCAATCTTGGAGTAGGAGGTATCACATTAAGGTTGTCCATTTTTTTACACAAAGATAAAGAACAGACCGTTGCTTTTTACCTACAAATCCTCCTCGCACAATCCAATGTATGTATAGAGCCACAATCCACAGAAAGGAGTAGAGGACTTACAGACAACAATGTTGCTGCTGAACTGCTTTGACTGACCAGTAAATCTTTAAAAGTGAGTAACAACCCTCATGCATGTTCCTTATTGAAGCAATAATAGCCACAGCAATGGGAAATGTATTTCGTTCAGAAGAAAGAGTGTTGTCAATCCAGGAGGAGTGTCAACTCCTCTTCAGAACTCCCGGTTCCTGCATTATTGTTGTCCTGAGCGCAAGACTGCATATAATACCACCTAAACGATGTTAGAAGGATCAACAATCTCAATAGAAAGTCCACTGGGACAACAACTTTCAACAGCAGAGCAATCGGTCCTGTGGTGGCAAACAATTATCTGCAAGCAGTGCCTATTCAATAGGATCCTCCTGTGCTGATGATAGTCCCACCCCTGTCAGGCTGAGGAACCCACTGAGATGACCTTTTTCCATCTAGGCAACCTTTTTGTCAATGTCTATGGATGGAAGGGGAGAGCATCTGGTACATCAACTACTTGGAACTCACAAACGCCTACCTAGCTCTCAAAGACTTCATAGAGTCTCCGATGCCCAACAATAATCTTATTCAGACAGACAATACAACAACCATATATACTTAAACCAGGAGTAATGTGGTCACAATATTTGTCCCAGAAAGCTTGGCTAACCTGGTTGCTGTCCTTAGCCCAACGTATGACATTCAAGGAAGTCCGCCTTCCTGAAGTGCAAAATTACTAAGCAGTTTCCTCAGCAGATTCTACATAGAAAACCACAAGTGGGTTTTAAACTCTCTGATTATTTAAGGCATCTTTACACGACTGGTCATCCAACGGTACAGCTCTATGCTACATAACTAAAGGCAAATGTCTGTGGAATTTTTCAGTGTTTTCAAAACATTTTACATTCTGTGGTTATCAGCATTTGTTTTTGTGCCATGAAATGGCAAGTCTACTAAAGCATGACTATAAATACATGCAGCAATAGGGACGTCTGTGGCAGCAGACTGTGTTGTTGCATGAAGAAGCAGCTAAAGTAGAAAAGTAAACTTCATGACTTACAGGATGCCTTGGATCATGTGCATTTGAAGTTCATAACGGGAGCGAAGTTTATTTTACATTGTTGAGCCATGACTGTGGGATTCTGTGTGTCTTTGAAAGCCATCAGGACATCGAAACATTGATTTTTACCAAGCATGTGAGCTGAAGTTTCTCCGTGTATTCTGTGCAGTTTGTATTGTTGTAGTGTATTTTACATCTGGGGGGAAAGAGCAAGCACAGTTCTATAGGTTTTCATTAAATATAATCAGTCACAGTGCTGGTTCAGCTGATGGTGCCAAGTACAAGCCTTATTTCTGAACCATCAGTTCCAAGGCTCTTTTTTAAATGGAGTTAGTAGAAATGAATGTTGAATTCCACGATCCCCGGGCTGTATCTGCGTCAGTGTACACACTCAAAACTGGTGCATGTACCTGATTTTTGCAGAAACAGCATCATCTGCAGCACATAATAGGAAACATATAACTATGTTTGTCCTGTCAAACTGCTGAGCTGCACTGTGAACATCTTACAAACTAACTCAGAATTTTCACAGGTAATGTATGCAATAAAAGCAGCACAGTTTCACTAAATCCAGAACGCAAGTTCTCTTTACATTGTGCGTAGTATAGGAAAGTGCCCTATTTTGGCATGGTCACCCTAACTTTTTGCTAGGTATTTGATGCAATTTTGACAGAAGTACACTGGGTTTTCTGCTATGCAGGTCCCCAATGCCAGATCTCTTTCTCTAAGACTTTAAAATTGTTTCCCCCAATTGGCAATACCTTTAGCCCCAGTGTGAGTCCCTAGCAAATGGTACCCCTGGTACTTGGGCAAGGAAACTAAAGAGGGTTCTCTATAGGGGAGCAGCACGTATTGTGCCACCCAAAGGGACCCCTCAGTTCCAACATACAAACTGCCATTGCAAGCTGCGTGCCATGATGCAGAAAAAAGTGAAGACACAATATGGCACATCTCCTATGTGCCATGTCTGCATACACTGCAGGCAGTATAGGTAAGTCACCCCTACAGCAAGCTTTACAGCCCTAAGGAAGGTGCACTATACTACATGTGTGGACATATCTGCCTGAGCAGACCTGCCACTTTGATGTCAAATTCTATCTATTCTTAGATATTACAAGTGAACAGGAAAGCCAATTTGAGTACATGTGCTGGACACTGGATTCATGAGTTTCCCAGCCACTTGATGGCTTTACTGAAACTAGAGACGTTTGGTATCAAACCTCTCATATTAATAAACCGACACTGATGACAGTGATGGATTTATTAAAACATGCACCCAGAGGGCACCTTAGAGGTGCCCCCTGTAAACCTACTGACTGACTGGTGTAGACCAGCCTGCCACCACATACCTGATGTGGACATGACCTTACAAATTCCACCATATTTGTTGGGGCGGAATTAGGCTGTCTGGGGCAGGGTTATTATATACTGTATATATACCATGTATATATGTATTATATACATGGTCCAGACACCCTAAAGGTAAGTATCCCATTGGCTACTACCCGTCACTCCCCATAACACCACTAAATTGAGTATTTATGTGGCACCTCTGACACCAGGAACTCAGATTGGAAAGATCAAGAACAGAAGGACGCCAAAAGAAAAAGTGAGAACTTTAAGACTGCTTGGACTTTTGGCACCAAACCCTGCCTGCTGCACTAAGTCTTGACAACTGTGATCCAGAGACTTGTTCTGCAGCTGACCAGCTACCAAGAACCCAGGGAAATTGACTGCATTTAATGAACATTCAGCTGGAGTAATTGGATTGTTAAAGAAAACTTGGAGAGTAATGGTATGTTTATGGGCTCTGGTTTTCAGTTAAAAACAATTGTAATTGATAAAAGTCACATGGAGGGAAATTTGCTTTTCATTAGAAACTGGAAACACCAGATGTTGCTTAACTTATACTGCTTTAGTTTTCTCAAGTATCACACAGTTTAAAGGCAGCCCTTATTTCTAACCACTTTTCTGTGAAGGATAGTCCTGCTGTAAGCAACTTGGGCCATTGTAAACCACTTGATGTGTGTGTATGGCCACCAGCAAGGTTCTTTGCTCCCAAGACTTAATCCATCTCTTGGTGTGGGAGGATAGCTGACCTCATATGACTTCAGCTCACTGATCACTGACCGGTAGAAGAAAGGGGGCCACATAGAAACAGGATGCAGACAGGAACTCCCAATGGGGGGCTCTGGTCAAAAGGGTCCGGGGTACAAGGGAGCACAGTCGGTTTGTCAGTAACAGGGTTGTGGTGCTCTGGTGCAGAGTGGAAAGGTTGGTTGGGCTCTGTGTGCCTAGGCACCAGAGCCCCACAGCCCTGTGTCTTGACAGGTTTTTTGGCTCTATTTCGGAGTGATGAAGACTTTAAGCTTGCTCTCATCTAGGATCTGTATTCTTACCTTGTGTTGGCCCTTTTAAGCCCTTTTTCCAGACCTAGAAGAGGATAGCTGCTTTATATGATGATAGATCCCTTATTCTTGACTCTAATCCATCTATTGCCTATTGGCTTTGACATAATTATGTGTCCTTTCATTATCCTGCCTATAGTAGAGGGTGGATCCTGTGGTCCTGACTTTATATTACACATTGGTATGGTTTGTGTAGGTACTCTGACAGAGCTAAGGGTTATTTCATCCTTCTCAGGCCTACAAGGCCCAGAACTAGAGAGGCTCCATTTTGCTTTCTGTCCCTGCAGAGCTGAGATGCTTGAAGGGGAAAGGTAATATTTTGGTTTTGAGCTGTTGTTCGTCCTAAGCGAACCGAAGAGAACCGGCCAGAGCTGAATCTAATCAAGAAGTGTCCCTGGGCTCAGGTCTCTAGACGAAACAAGCAGCTGATCACTGTGGGAGCGTCTAGAGCAAGGAGCCCGGTGCATGGACCTGGTAGGAGGAGGCTACTGGCTGGAACTTTCCATGAGGGGAGAGGATTCCATATTAGCGAACTGCAGGAGAGGAGGAGTGGTCAGTTTGGTTCTTGAAGAGTGGAGAGTAGGATGTTTGCTGGAGCTGCAGAGTACAGTTCAGTTCTATTGGTTTTCTGGAATGGAGAAAGAAGGCAGATGATTGCTGAAGCTGGAGAGAGCAGTCATATGAACAAAGCTGGAACTATCAGCTGGGGGCTGCCAGTTTATCAGAATGCATTAAAGCAGATGGAGGAGTTGAGGCTGTCAGCTGAAGCAGTTGAGCCAGAGGCGTGAAGCTGTGGTGACGGAGGGAGAGACAGAGAGCCCTGATCCTACCAGAGAGAGAGAGAGATATATTCGTTCTAATAGGTGAGGTAGTCTAAATTAGTTTGCTTTACACTTACACCTTAATCTTGTCTTTATTCCCTAGGCTACTGTATGTCTAATCCCTTTTCTTTCAGCGGTGTGTTATAGTTCCTGTTAGTTACAGAGACCCCGCAGATAACATTGTCCCTGTTATATGTCTAATCCCTTTCCTTTCAGTGGTGTGTTACAGTTCCTGTTAGTTACAGAGACCCCGCAGATTTGTGTATGTGCATTCTATTGTTATTGTAATAAAGATACCCCAGTTCTTAGTGAACCAGTGTGCATGTGTTGTTCTTATGATAGAGAGCGTTTAAATAACTCTTGCATACAGTGTGTGTCTCTTGTTCTTAAAGCACAGGTAACCTTTCCTTCTAGTCAGGTGTTACAGCCAGAACAGATGCTGCCCCTGATCCGGTAAGTAGCCACTGAATAATTAGGGAGAGAGAGGAGCCCTTGGGCTAGAGGAACATTAGTATACTGAGTGATTCGGCCATCCCATAATATTATTGTAGTAGCAAACCTTTAGTGAATAGTGAGAGAGACTTCCCAACATAGAGAGAGAGATAGAGCTGAAGGTATTCATAGGAAAGTGATTGTCGTTGTGTAGCGGCGTTAGTGAGAGCACTGATTGTGGTCAGTGTGTATACCCGCAAGATTGTGGCTTGAGAGAGCACCGGGGGGATACGGTGTGTAATGAGATCGCCTCTAGGGAAAGTGGCATTAGTGAGAGCATCAGGTGGAAGCCTGATGTGTAGGTCCGCCGGATTGTGGACCGGATTGGAAGGAAGAGAGCACTAGGGCTGCAGCCTAGTGTGTAGACACGCCGGATTGCGTGTCGAGTGAGCACTGATGGTGATCAGTGTGTAATGGTAAATAATCAGAACTGCCCCAGGGTAGATTAGTCTGGACCCATGTGGTCGCGAGACTATGAGGTAGGAGTGTGGTGTAGGGCATGGACGTCCTTAGTAATCAGTGAGTATTCCTAGTAATCCCTATAGATTTAGTGGTGTTTCTAATGATATGAGCTTGTATATTGCGAGTTCCCCATCCTCGGGTAGGTACCCAGGTGCCTAGATAGATGGGTCCTGAGGAGGGAGGTGGTTACGTTCCGGCTGGGTTGGAGGTGCTCTAAGGAGCTGATCCCATCTGGTTCGAGAACCCGGTCGTTACACCCTGGTACCGAGAAACCGACTGTTTGGCAAATGTATAAAAAAATATTGTAACAGTCTATCAAGGAAGATTTCCGATCTCTTTAGCAATGCCTCTTGTAATCCATACGATCAGAGTGGACAACCTCTTACCATAGCTAGAATAAGAAATTGAATCAAGAACACAAAAAAGTATACTACTAACGCAATAAAAGGATCTGCAGAGATAATCAGTACTGCCAGCATAACACATTTTAGAAATATGCTTCCTTCCTTATCCATCACAACACTGAGTGCTGTAACCCTGCAACACGGAAACAATAACTTGATGGTCATTAACCAAGACATGGAAGTACTTCTCACAAAGGCTCAAAGCAAAGACAACAACACTCTTCCAACCACACATCAAAACAGTGTGCATCTGGTGCCCCTGTGCTTTTCTACTAATCTATTCTGCTACACTGCCAAAATGCAACATCTCTGGTGATTGCTGTGCGTGACAAAATATCAACAAATTAACATTAGCGAGGAAACTTCTACATTTCATTGCAATGATTTAAGATACATCCAATTATGACAAATGAACGTTTTTTAAATGAAGAGACCAGCAATTTAATAACCATTCTAGTTTTGGGCATCCTATCATTTGTTTATTTATGCAGGACTAAGAAAGCAATGTGTGCAGACTGTTGTCTTTCCTGCGAGGTGGCAATTAAGAACATAGGTTAACTGCCTGAAACAATGTATGATTTGTCTGACACAGTAAACTTTTTTATTTCTAGAAATTAAACTGTAGCAGTAGCCACTGTGCAGTTACACATGAGTCAGTTTCCATAAGAAGAGTGTTTGATTTTGCTAATAACTGACTAATCTGCATAAAAGTTTCCCCACCTCACCTCCATTGTTGAAAATTCTGGGGTGATAGGACAAGCACAGGGCTAAGAAAAAGTGAGGGGGTCTCGTAAGACTTTTCCTCATGCAATAACCATAGGAAAAATTAGAGAACGATACAGAAAAAAATGGCACAACAGAATTACACCAAATTTGGCAGAAAGCTAAATATCTATCCAGAAAACATGCTTTTAATGATATATTCAGCCATCTTAGAGAAACTAAGGTTTACAAAATAGCAGTATCTGTTGCCACAGGTCTTCTGCAGGAGTCCCATGGCTATGTACGAAAAAAACATTTCTTATTGGTCGTGTTCCTGCAAGGCTCCGGGATTCTGTTCCAGAAAAAAAACATTTTTTTAAAGGAGGGTATACGTAAATAAGGGGGGAAGTGTAGGGATACACTGACCCCTAGACCTTGAGTGGGGGTGGCGAATGTTTCCAAGAAGGACCACCTGGGACCAAAAAACAAATGTTTTGGCTTTATGGCGGTCCCGCCAAATAGTACACACCTCTCAAACTTATGTAGTCCTGTCCCCAAAAAAGGGAAAAAAGAAAATCTCCGGTGGAGGTGTGTGGCCAGTTGGCCACTTTTGGGGGGGTTTGCCGTGTGAGGGAGTTGGGTGCAGGGCCTGGTTGCAGCCAAGCCCCCATGCAATGCAAAGCCAATGCCAGGCGAAGATGTATTGTAGTAAGATGTTATTTTATGTTAAGTAAAATCATACAAATTCACTGGGGAAAAAACACAAGGTTAAAGTGGAGTTCCACGTAAGTATGGTAGACTTACATTATTAAGAAACCATCAAAATTAATTTATTTTAAAAAAAGGTTACATTGGAGTTATACAAATGTGGTCTACTAATAATAATGAAAATAACACTGCAATACACCAGTTATGTGTAACTGACATAGTTAAATGGGTATATTATGTACAATATTTGGAATTAAGTGCTGGAGCCAGAAAAATAAAATCATTGAAAGCTTCCTCAGCTCTATAGGTATCAATGCCCTGACAGTGAATACAAGTTACGAGCTAAGAGTTAAAGAAAAGCATACCTATGTATGAAGAGCACTCATTGTTATTTTGAATGTACCTGTAAGTATAGTGATTGTATACCCAGATCAATCAACTGGGAATGCAAATAAGTACTCCGGAAGGAAATAAAAACAAAAGATTACTGTTACGATAGAAGGTAACCTAAAAAGTACTGCTTGTGTGGAACTCAAAAAGTAAGGCTCTACATTACAAATCAAATATACGCGCTCTTTACTGCCATAAACATTTAGTAAACAACAATAAAAGTAGGCAACATAAAGTTTGAAGGATCACACAGATAAACAAATCACTAACAATAATATATTACCTTTAGCCTCTTGTACAATGAGGTGAGTGCACTCATTCATTTTCAACTGCCCTGTGTACTGGCCTCCATGTTTGCCAGTGAGACGCTGCACTTCCTTCCTGTCCAGGCTGCTCAAACCAGTGACACAAATTGTGCAGCCACGGAAAATGGGGCAAATATGGTCTTCAATGTTTACTTCAGTGTAACTGATAATACTGTGTAAGACAAAAAGGAGAAGCATACATAAGGAATGTTGCCCCCACCCCCAACAAGCTTTAAAATTCAGTACAGTAAAATTCCATTCAACTGTGCATTTATTCCCGTATGACCCCAGGCTAGTATATTTTTCATACATACATATATAAGTATTAAATTTGGTCCAGCTTGTAAAACAACTGTGCATATTCTGAGGGCATTTTGCAACACAATACAAGACACCATTTATGTTAAATCTGCACAAATACATTTTCAATTTTGATCCCCTGAAGCCATTTATAAAAATGTGCAGCAGAGGAGAATTGCTTGTGTAAATCGGGACACATGTGGGTGTAATTCTTCTAAAAGTCTACAACTCACAAATAAGATGTTTGGTTACCTCTGTAGGGACTTCTCCCATACTGCTTTTACCCAAGACGGAAGCAGAATGGGTTTCTTTAGACTGGCAGCCACTAAATATTTCTTGCTGCCAACTTCACCAGCAATAAGATGGGTCACAGACACATTGAGATCTCGGTAGACCCTGCCACCCATCATCTGCACGTACTTGTGAACTTCTTCCTTGAGACCGAAAAGAAAAGCAGATCAGTCAACGTGACGCAATTTAGTCAATCAAGAAAAACACGCTGCTAATCCTAGTTTTCCTGATAATCCATTTACCAGACGTTTGCTCACTAAGCAGGTAATTAAATATTGCAAATGCGTTTACTGAAAATAAAAAAAGACATTACAAAATGGCAGGTCCAAAAAATAGGTTAGATGGGGATTTAAGCAGTAAAAGCATGAGGGCTGTAGCAAGAGGAAGGATAGAAAGTCTCAATACAAAGTCAAGAGCATGATAATAGAATTCAGAGGAAAATAATGGAGGATACCATGACGTTGCAAAACAGAGTATGGGTAACAACTCTTTTATTGTACTGTCACCAATCAGCAAACAAACAAGCACTGCCAATTCATGACAAACATTACCAATACGATTCCACCATGTGTCCTTCCTCTTCAATCAAGGGTTTTCCTTATATTTGAAATTTTTGATTTAAACATTATACTTTTCTTTCCTACACGATACAAATTCCAAATTTGCACCTCTATGTTTAGCCCCATTTGATCCCATTATGCACTGAAGTGATACACAAGACTTGTGATTTACTTCAAACTGGTGTGAGAAAGTAGCCAAAGATAACTTGACAATGTACTTTTTTTTTTTTTAAAGAAGTTTTGTGAAGTGTGTGTGCTCTTACCAGAGCGAACAATAGCAAATCCTATTTGTCTGCCTTGCAACTTGGCTCTGCCAATGTTTTTGGTTGGTTTTTTTAACATGGCAAGACGCAACATACTGCCATAATTTTCATCTAGTCATAGCATTAGCAAATGTTATGGCATGGCAGGCTGCTATCTTGAAATGGGAAACCTGTACCACTTGAAGAGCACCTTCATGTTGTGTGTTCTTGCTGCATTAAGAAGCAACATGGCGGTTATTTTGAGATTGGATTATGATTAAATAAAGTACCATTTTAAAACTGCTGCTATAGCTTTTGCACAGGTTTGCGGGAAAAGCAGATGGCAGATAAATGCCAAAGATGAAGCAGGAACCTATGAAAGGGCCTCAGAGCTTGAGGTGGGAGAGCCAGTCAGCTATGAGCCGATCTAAAACACGATCGAAAATTAATGAAACTGGAGGAACACAATAAGAAAACAGCTGAAGTGGACTGACCCAAAGTCCACTGTCAGACATTGTTTGGGAGTCTACAGGGCAGACAGGGCCGTCTGGCATACATACAACTGTGATGGCTATAGTAGATGGCTACTGGTATCCGGGGGTCCATTCTACTATGGATATGCAAACTGGGCCAAGTATACATTTTTCCACACTTAATTCCCAGGGTATTGGGGGCTTAACCGGGAAGTAGAGGGTATGAGATCAGAACTCAACATCAACCAACAGATACAATAACTTAAGGTTCAGCCCAGTGTTTGTCTTTTAGAAAAGGAAAGTACTTTTAATCACACAACAATAGTAAATACTACACAATACAATTGTGAACAAAGTGTTGCCACTGCTCACAATGCCCTGGGTTGCTTCCCCCTTCCTCGTCTTTGTTCTCTCCCTTGCCCAGTTTAGAATGGTGCCAGAGTAACCTTAGGTGGAAGCATGAATGAGGCTCAGGAACAGATTAAATTCCACCACAAGTTCAAATGCACAGGCAGAAGTAGGTTGCTATTGTTGAGGACAGACTTTTATAATATGGGACAAAGGAGTCAACACAGTTTTGAAACATCCGCCATTAATGCTGGATAGGTCAATACGTAGCATTCGCCCATTCAGTCAAATTGCCCATACTATGGCGGTGGAGAGTTGGAGGTGGAAAGTTATCCGACTTTGGCTGATTTGTATCCCGAAAATAGGTTTAGGACATTAGAAGGAGCACAAGAAAGTTTTGGTGTTGGTAGTTGTAGGATGCGGACTCTCCATATAGTGTACCAAAAAGAGGTACACTGTGCAGAGAGTCCACTGGGTCCCCAATTGGTTTACAGAGGCTAAAGTAGATAATACTCACGCTCTCTTTTGTGGTATGCGCAAGCAGTTAGGCTCTTATCAAAGGGCAGTGCAAAGAATAAATCTGAGACCAGTTTTACAAAAATAACACTTTTTTTTATAATTCAAACTCATAAACTTCATTTCAAGATAAGTACAGTTTTTGATTTTTTTAAAAAGCACAGGTAAGTAAAGCGTTTAAACCTGTGCGCTTTTACGCACAATGCAATCTCATGGGAGGAAAGTGCAAAGATGCATAAAGGTAGGTATAGTTGGTTTCAGGGGTTCACCTTCTGGGATCGGAGTAGTAGTGGGCCAAGGTTCAAAGTACTACCAGCAATTCTTCGGGAACCATCTGGGTTCTACCAGGAACAGGGTGCTGGTGAAGCAGGTAGCTGATGCGCTACAGAGAATTGGGGACAGCTCAAAAGAGGCTGCACAGGGGGACTGGCAGGTAAGTCTTAGGGGTCTCCCAAACGAGGGCTCAGGTCACAAGGGATCTTGGAGCACAAAGGCACATCCGGTTCTTCTTCATCCTTTTTCTGTTGGGCCGTCGAATCTAAGTTCTTGGGTTCAGGGGTGCCACCTAAATACTCAATTTAATTTTCAAGCCTGTGTTGCTGCCAAAATGTCGGGTCAGGACAGGGAGGCGGCAACTCCACTATCTGGAGAGGCCCAGGGTTGCATAACAAGGCGGCAGGCCTTGGATGCTTCCTACCTTGGAATGTCCATCCTGCTTGGAGAAGATGTGAACTCCTCCACCCACATCAGGCTTTCTTCCGGTCTTCCGAGAGCGAAGGATCTCACCTCAGGAGGTCAGAAACCTGCCTGTGGTGGCTAGCTGGTTGAGACCAGTCAGTCAACATACTAGTAGATGGTAGGTTTTCATGGGGCACCTCTAAGGTGCCCTCTGTGTGTACTTCATAATACCTTGAGCGCGGAGTCAGTGTGGGTTTATTACGAAGAGGTGTTTGGCACCAAATACCTTGGGGTACAGTGAAGCCATCATTTATCTGGGGAACTCGTAAGGACGAGTGTCCAGCACATGTACTCATTATGGCTTCCCTGGGCACTGGTAATATCTAAGGGTGTACTTAGATGTCACCAGTACGTATCCACTCTTACCTATGTCACATGTAGTGCTAGCAGGCATGGCACATGTGTGCCATGTCGACTCTTCGGTTTTCTTTACACTAAGACATGCAGGCTGCAATGGCAATTTACATGAGCTTGGTGAGGGGTCCATTAGGGTGGCACATTTCGTGATGCAGCCCTTAGGAACCCTCTGTAGGTCCAATGCCCTTGGTACCAGGGGTACCATTCACTAGGGGCTTGCATTGAACTTAAAGGGAGTGTCAATTTAAACAATCTTACAGTTTAAGTAAAGAACACTGGTGCTGGGGACCGGGTTAGCAGGAACCCAGCACATGCTCAGTCAAATTTACACTAAATATTGGGCAAATAGTTGGGGGCTGGCATGTCAAAAGGGACACTTTCCTACAGTAGTGGACAGTTTCACCAATACACCTGTATTGCCTGTACTACTGATTACATATCCAGAGACTCCTGAACCTGCACAAACAATGACAATGCTGCTAGCACCCTTCCATTTTGTGGAAGACTTATTTTCAATATTAGCGGGACTCTGAGGTCAGACAGGCCAGTCAAGCCACTAAAGGTAAGGAGACAAATGCCAAACATATTTGGATGAGGGACTTAATGACAGAGAATTATATAGGCTGTGTGCAGTACGATAAAGACAGCATTGAGAAATGCATGCTTTAAATAAATTCAGTATACTTACGTCCACATGACATATTTGACACCAGCTGAGTATAATTTATCCAGGACAGTCCTCTACGGTCACAAGGGGTCAGGCGGAGGGAGTCGACTTTTTACATATCACCAGGGACTTCCCCAATAATAAACAGTTTTTGGGTGGTTGGTGCCCAAAGAGTTGGAAGATTTGTGGGATGCGGGTGGACACCTATCATGAGGGAATACTTGCTGGGCATAATCTCAAAAAAGAAAAAGGAAGGAATGGGTAGAAAAAGTTATACATTAGGTAAAATATTGGACAAAGAAAGGATTGCCTCACATTGGCGGAGTCCTGGGTTCGGGACATGATGGAGGAGGCCGTGGCAGAGGAAACTCAAATGAAAAAAGTGAGGAGGGATGATAAAGTGAAGTAGGTGCTAATAGCACAGGCTGAATTGATTAACTCTCTCTGATCAACAGCAAACTACCCACATGAATACAGAAAGGGGTGGCTACCATACTTACTGGCAGTAAAGAGAATGCTAAGAGGAGACAGGTTACAGATTTAGCTTACTGGGCCAGGAAAGGTGAATGTTCAGACAAGGTGGTGAACCCAATTTTTAAGAAGGGATGCCTGTTGCATAATATGGCATGAACCGATATACATTGGCAACCCACGATCTACTTGACTGGACATTCACTAGACTTACAGGAGACAAAGAACATCATACTACTGCTGTCATGAGTATGGACAGTAAATGTGAACAATACTGGGTGGAAGGGAGAAGGGGTACAAATTTGGGGAGTAGGAACTTGCCTATGATTTGAGAAACACTTGAAAGCAGGTGTTATGTTGATTTCAACAGAGCGTATCCGCACCTAATGCCTGATAGGTAAAATACACACATATGCGGTTACTTAATTACAATTGTACTGGAACAAGATACTCACTTTATCTGCACTAATCTTAATTAAAAAAATAAGATGCTTATCATGAGTGTGTAATTCATATATACTCTGACATTTAGTTGACCAATAACTCCTGCTTACAAATTTACAATTGATTTTTATTTCCTGGTGTGGTACATTACCCTTGTTTCCTTTTCAAGGCTTGTACATGATATGGTGACGTCCACCATGGCCAAATTGAACACTGGAAATTCTGCTCTGGGCACACACCTCTGCTGCTGCATGCAAAATATAACTGCCTGTGGGCCAACAATTCTGCAGCCAAGCTGAAACAGACAAACAAGGATAAAAAAGTAATAGAGAAAATAAGGGCCCTTTTAAGAATTGGTTAACATTCAAATTAACTGCAAAACTAGAAAAAGCTGAAAGCTTTACTAGATATTGGATTGAATCATTAACATTGCCTACATTTCTGCATAATGTGAAAATTAAACAGTGTTTTAAAGACTTAGCCATATCTGCTGAATTGTGGAAAAATGGAATTGAGTAAAATTTGGCCATCTCTTGGCAATGGGGGCGAAGAACAGTATTTTCTCGAGGACCTGCATATATCAACTAAAGCCAATATCAGGTTTTCTCAGGATTTGCAGGTCACTAGGAACTTTGAGATTAAGAAAGGAGTCCGGCAAGGCCGCATCCTGGAGCATTTTTTATTTCATTTTTAGATAAATGAACTAGATAGTGCATTAAGGAGTCGATTATCCCTGTGTAGGACTGTGTGGTATCCGCGTCCTGCTATATGCGGACGACGCCGTCCTCATATCCAGGACCGAATTGGGTTTGCAACCTTTTTTAACCACTTTCTCTAGATTCATGACTGATCGGGACCTGGCATTAATAATTCTAAGTCCTACATCATGAAAGTGGGGCAACAATCGAAAAAAAGTTTTCATTTTAGTGTAGGCCCCGCCAAGATCCCCCCCATTAATGTATTTTCCTACTTTGGGGTTCTTTTTGATGAACAACTTAAATGGGGCCCCCCTAATACTGAGGAAAAAAGGGGATCTGGCTCGGGTAAGTACAGCAATCTTCAATTTTGCCTCTAAAATAGGGAAGAAACCAACAGGAGCTATGCTGCAAGTTTATCAAGCCAAAAGCTTGCATAGCTACCTATGGTAGTGAAATCTGGAGACATACTGCCGTAGATTCCCTGCAGGTAGAGGAGAACGACTTTTTGAAACACTTATTATGTATTTTGTGTAGAACATCTAATTTAGCGATCCACAAGGAACTAGGGGTCCCCTATCCAAGTGATGCTCTTGATTTGCAACCCCTGATCTTCTAGCTAAAGTGTTGGCTGAACAAAGATTTAACTCTCAACGATCTGATTCTAAGAGAGTGTATGTCCCTTGAAAACTCGGCCCGTATCCCCTGGCTTAGATATATTAAAAGAAGTTTTGAAGGGATAGGGCGGGGTGATCTATTTTTCAAACCTGATGTCATCACCAAGAAGGATGTAGAATTAACTAAGATAGCCTTTTTGACTTTAAAGAAAATGGACAGGGAAGCCGAGGAGGTGCTGAGACCTAGTGTTCGGATGTATTTAATGCTTAACACAACTCCGATGACTGAACCTTATCTTATGGGGTCTCTGTCAACACATGAGAAGTTTTTGTTAACCAGGTTTCGGATGAACCTCTTCGGCCTCTTGCTCGCCAGACATAAGGGTTTTAACAGAGGTCAAGTGCTAGCTCCCTTCAGCTGTGACGGACAGTCTCCGCAGGATCTGCTGCACTTCCTGTTTTTATGCAGACTATACAAAATTCCCCGTAAGCACTTTCTGGTTCCTATTTTAAAAAGAATGAATTTTAGACAGGTTCATCCAGCTCTTGTGTATCTTCAACTGCTGAAAGAGGACTGTATCTTTTTTATAGTAGGGTTTTTAAAAGCTTCTGTGAAATCTAGGATCTGTATGGATGTGTAAAGTTTGTTTATTTAGGCATATTCATTTATCTGGCTGATTCATCCTGCAATACAGGTTATTTTTATTTTTTTTAATTATGTATTATCACTCAATTGTTTTTATGTATTTATATCTATGTAACTTTTATGGTTTTTCGGACAAAAACCAAATAAAGTTTTTCTGATTGATTGATTGACCATCTCTTGTTTTTTTACAGAAATCTTGTTGGGGTTTAGTAAGCCTCTGGAAACTTCCCCTTTTCAGGTCTGATGTGGCACATAAGAGAAAGAGAACCCTAAAGTACAAACAGCTGTTCTTCCGCACGGTCAAACTCCCTTCGCTAACAGAGCTGAAAAGGATAACATGAAAGTCTATAACTACTCAGATTGCATTTTACAAGTACTGAAGCATAGTGCACGAGCCAGAGAAGTACAAGCTGCATCACAAATCTATGACCCGAGTTATTTGTGATATAGAGGCCTGGATGTCTCATCATACCTAGTGCCCAGCCCACTTGAGACACAGTTCCTCCTCCTGTTTCTACATGGCTGAATTTTCCGGTGTTGTTGGACTGCGGCCTTCTGTCATGGAATCAGCTGGTACAATGGATTTGTCTTGCACTGGGACCTTGATGCGCGTGCACACACCAGTGCAGTAGGGGAAGTGCACAGGCTGTTCTAAGAAATAAAATCTTTTTCCACATTATGATACTGGGCTAGTTGTGTAGTACTTCATTAGGTCAGGACTGGACTGTGGGATTTCTCTGCTCTTGTGTGTTTCCGAGTTGCATTAGTCTCCTGTCAAGGCAGCCCTCCTTGCTGCTGCCGGGCAGACATCCAGAGCTGGGAGTTCTCCACCTCCCACCGGTTCTTATCTCTTTGGGGGTGGCTCACTGTGGACATAGGAGGCATAGGTGGAATGTCTGTGTTTTTGGGAGAGCAAGGGATTTGACCATTTCTTAATAATAGGACTGTTTTGTTGGTGTTAAATCTCTTCCTTGAAGCACCAAGATTTGGGAAGGAGGAGACTCTAAAAAAGGAGTTTCCAGCATTCCAAACATCAGTTTAGCAGCCACCTAATTAATTTACTTAATTCTTGTAAACAAAAGCTTGTCATGTTCTTAAAACACACACACTTTTGCCATAAAATATCAGTTTTCCTTTTTTAGTAAATAAGTACAGGAAATGCTGGGTACTCCTTAACAATTGAATGGTATTATTTTTAAAGGGCTAGTGCCATGTTTGGCTGAAGTAAGGGGCCTAGATAGGTAAAAATACAGGCACATCTCCTTGACTGAATAAGTTGGTTAGGGTCATTTACATTTCCAAGCACAAGGATATTGAGAAAAGTCAGACCCATATTAATGCTTGTGGGTTTTCTCGCCTTTGTTAAAAAAGTAGATTTGAAGGGCAATTAGGGTATTGATCATTTGATTGTATTATAGTACTGTTCTGAGTGGCTTGTGGCCACAGGACAAAGTAACCTTTTTATTAGACTATTTGCTATTTTGTTTCTACTAAAAACATCTTATATTCGAGACAATCAACC
Source organism: Lissotriton vulgaris (assembly GCF_964263255.1). NCBI lineage: Eukaryota > Metazoa > Chordata > Amphibia > Caudata > Salamandridae > Lissotriton > Lissotriton vulgaris. Next base: position 1,011,543,856 of record NC_141698.1, on the reverse strand, counting down.
TACACAATACTCTTGCCTCTAATACGAACTCTACATATATTTGTCAGTATGGGACTACTGGAGTAGTCACGCCTTCTCAGACCAAGAAGTGTAAAAATAGCCCGAAGAGGGTATGATAGAGCTGCACCCACAGAATGTTGCATGTATGCTCCATATGCTCCACATGTATGTTTTTACACCTTGATTTGCATGGTGTGTGTTTGCCTTTGCAGTGTTACGGTCTCACATGTGCCACCTTATGAATGATGATATGACTTAAATTGCTGCAGTAAGAAAGGTCTAATATGAGAATTGTCCGCCAATTTGTCTTTGCTTAGGATATATATGAAAACTTACAGGAAAAGGAAGGTAGGACCTTGCCTTGATTTTTTCACACTAAAAGAAAGCTAGGGATCCTTTTTTGAGCACTGAGGATTACCTGAGACCAGTGAAAGGCAGAAACATGTTTGCAAACCAGAGGGATGCTGGGGGCATTACACCTAATAGCATCCACTGATTATACTTTATAGTATTTTTATCCGTACCTAAGGTACCACCTGGTAAACAATGAGGTCTTCTTAGATTAAAACTGGATCCTCAGAACTTTATCCAGAAGACTATTATATCTTAAGAACTCCCTCAACAACCGTGAAGTTGAGTCCGCCCTGGAAGAATCAACTTACCAGGATGGGGTGTCGTGGCCGATGATGAAGCATGCCACATTTTGTGAGTGAGGCCACTCCATCTAATATCTTAAAACTCTGAAGATTAGGGGGATCACCTGGGATAGAGAACGCTCAGGCAGACATAGGATTAAATGGCCCCCCTCCAACATAAAAGGTCTTACCGTACCATTTGGTGATGGTGCCATCACAACGTCTCATGTTGACAAAAGTGCGCATGCTCCATTCACCTTATTAATGAGTGTCAAAAAACGAGCTGAACAATTTGCTAATCCCTGATCTATATGCGTTTTGCAGACAAGGATGAATATTGATTTATAGATTTATATGTGTTAAACCTGCTTTGTGCCTAAATAAATAAAAACTTTTTTTTAAAAAAACAAAAAAAAACGAGCTGAACAAACCATTTTGCGAGCCTAGGGAAACCAACCTTGTGGAGATGAGCGAACGCATTGCCACTGAACGGGTCACAGATGTAAAGTGATTTGTCTTTCTCAATTATACTAAGTGCTTCTTCTTCATCAATGGTCTGAAGAAACTCATCCGATTGAAATTCTTTGATTGCCTATCAAAAACATTTAAGAAAAATAAACTTTTAGGTTCTTTGGCATCTGTTGTCATACAGTTACAAACAGCATCCTACATAAACCACATATTTCCAGAAATAGCAAAGCAGGTTCCAGCAAATCTCCATGGATACTTTGCTTCCTTAATTTTTGCAATTCAAAGCAAAAATAGATGAATTGTTATGGTACTGTTTCAGTATATACTTAATTACATAATTAGTTCATGCACTGTATTTTTTAATTGTAGATTTATTGAGAAGGATGTTCAATTCACCAATCATTTACTTTAATCAGGGATGTGGACCTTGGAAAATCCTAAGAAATCTTGACCCTTCACCCCAAGGCCAAGGTTCTCATTCCTTCATTGGCTGAAAACTGTTGGGTTTAAAACACAAATCAGGAGACTCTTGTTCCTATGGAACGCTCCAGTGTCCGCAACTAATGGGTGTTACCGGCACCAGAAAATTCTACTGTATCATAAGATTCAGAGACACAGGAACTCCAATTCCTATTACTATATAGGGAACAGCTAGTGTAAATTGGCACCCTAGTCAGCCACAGTGTATCCATGGTAGCCCAGTGCTATTGAGTACTAACTCCAGTGACTATGCCATCTTCACAAGGCACTGGTGAACTCAGCCCCCCACCACCACCACCAGTTAACCCACCTAGTTTATACTACAAGAGCGATCCCTACAGAAAAGGTTGTGCTTACCAAAATAGTTAACAAGTTCATTTCTGTGGGTACTGTGTTCTTTTGGAATCTTTCGACATGTCTTTGGGCTTGCGTCATGTGTGTATCATGTGCATTCCTGCGCACATTTTAACACCAGAAACTGAAATGTAATCTTTATGTACCAAAAATAATCGATCAGTTTCAGACTTTGATCTACATCTTGAAAAGATTTTGGAGCGTGGCAGGTCTGAACACATCTGAATAAAATAGAGTGAGGCCAACCCTTCTTTTATTTGATAACACTACCCACAGGGTTCAATGCTAACCTAAAGTGTAACAACCAGAGCAAAGGAGCTACAAAAACAGAAGTTGGTTCACTGGGTTAGACACTAGACACTTCTGTGCCCAAACAAGGAGAAGAGAAAAGACACTGGCAAGAGCACATCATGCAGAAATGGTGGTAGAATAAAAGACAAGGAGCTATACAAGTCAGATATGAGAATGTATGGGGATGTGGCGGAGACGTGGGCAAAAACAAAAGTGAAAGGACAAGTACTGGTTACAAGGGGGGAATATGAGGTCTTCCAAAATGGGGACATTTTCATTCAGCCAAACAGGATCCAGGACTAAAACGATCAATCGAATTGACTTCAGGCTCTTTTATTCCAAGTGGATGGTCATCACATAACGACAGATGGCACTGGATACCTTTTCTCTTCATTCACACTCAGGGTAGCTTTGTCCCACTTTCTTGACCTCAGCAGCCCTTGCAAACTGTTGCCCTTCTCATCCAGGAATTCATGTTTGGGGTATTGGTGTGAACACAAGAGGATAAGGAGGTAAAGAATGATGCAATGGGGTGGGCGTTTCCAAGATGGCGGCGGAGTAGGACGTGCTTTAAGTCCCTCCGGCGCCGCAAGTTGCATAGCTTTGGATATCGCCCTGTTAGGCGCCCATCTATGCCAGAAACGGTGCAGTGGGTCCGGGTGTTGTCCGGCAGTGTCTGGAGCCCTTATTTCCGAAATCGGGCCTGAATACTGGAGGTGTGGCAGGGTGCGGCCCAGACGATTGGCGCGCCGGGAGTGCCTCGTGGTCTGCAGAGCGGGGTGGCCTGTCGACCCCGGAGAGGTGCGGTCTGCCCTGCGGAGCTAACGTGATTCAAGCGGCAACTGCTGGGGCGCTAGGGTCTGTCTCCGGGCGTCCCTAGCCCAGAAGGAAGAGAACGACCTACACGAGCAGCGCAGCAGAGGGACCTGCTGGATCCCCGCGGGGAAGGTTACGGTGGTGACCGGGCCAGTCAGGACTGAGCTGGGGCTCAGGTGCTCCTTGACGCCCGGCGGGGGCGCTGACCCTGCCTGAAACATCTACGGGAGGGGAGAGAGTGGGGGCTTTCCGGAGACGCTTGTGGCTCCTTCCGCGGACTGGCGGGCACTGCTGAGAGCTTGCAATTGACCTGTGCGGGAGTGAGGAGCGGTGCCCCGAGCCTGGAATGGGGCAGGGCGGCCAGACAAGCTACGCGACTCCCTGGTGGCGGCCCGAGGAATGTAGCAGACCTGAGGCCCGAAGTAAGTTGGAGGGGCCTAGCGCTGGTGGAGGGGCCCTTTCCCCGCCCCTAGAACTGATCACGGCGCCCAGAAGGGGAACGGCAGGCCTTGAGACTGATCTGCCGCCTCTCGCCTAGTGACTGAAGGCGACTGAGCTGGACTCTCCTGGGGTGATTGTTGGCCTAGCTCTGCTGCTCTAGGGGAGTTGAGGAGTGACTGTCCCCGGCTGGCCGTGGTGTGGTGGAGGTCCCTGGCTGACCCTTGGTGAGAGGACGTCTGAGGCGTGGCACCTGTGCACCCGGCCCGTCCCTGCCCTAGAGTGCCGAGTGCGCTGCGGGGGCAACAACGGAGAAAACCTGCCTGAACAGCAAGCGGGGGTCCTGTGATGCTGGGTGCCCTTTGTCAGCATTAATCTCACTGCAGCAGCCCTGAGAGAACTCTGGAGGTGAGGAGCAGGAAGGGGTCCCCCCGGGTGATTGGGGCTCGGTCCGCTGGCCGGCGGACGGCGGTAGGCCCACTTGGAGGGAAGAGCGGGGTTGGGTGGCCAAGACTGTATCGCCTCCTCCTCTGGGGCCCGAGTGGGTACGGAAAAGGCTGGGAGAGGCCAAGATCTGGACGCAACGTCCTGCTTCCTCTCCTCGCGACGAGCCCGGCAGCGGTCAGTGCTGGAACGTAGCAGAGCATAGGGCCCTGAAGGAACCGCCTGCTTTTCGCCCAGCGAAGTGACTCGCCCACCTGGGGATTGAGCGTTAGCCCACCGATTGGGCTGGGGCTGGCTTAAGAGAGATCGAGGGTTTGGTGCTGCCGGAAGGCCTGCGGAGCTGCTTACGGAGGGAGCTTGGGTGGTGCGTCCTTCATCGCTTTACAAGCTTTCTTATAAGCTCTCACAGGGACGGCAATGGTGACGAACAGGGTCAAGAAGGACAAGACGGTGAAAGATGGGGCCCAAAATGTGGCGGCGCAGTCCGCCTCGCAGGTGGAAGATAAGACCCAGAGGAGGGAGGATCCTGAGGCGCCAGCAACCAAGGCCTTCATGGTCGAGCTGTTCTCTGTGATCAAGGAGGACATTGCGGAACTGCGCTCTCAGCTGGCATCTGATCTTCGTGAGGTGCGGCGGGACGTGGATGGAGTGGGTGAGCGGTCGCGACTCTGGAGGAGCATGGTCTGGGGACGGCAGAGGATATTCATTAGCTCCAGCAGGACGTGATTCGCCTGACGGAATAGAACTTGGACCTGCAAGCCCACGCCGAGGACTTAGAGAATAGGTCCCGCCGCAATAACATTCGGATTAGGGCGGTGCCTTGGAAGGGCGAGGAGTCGGATCTGCGAGAATATGTGGAGGCACTCTTCAAGCATATTCTTAGTGAGGAGACCTTGCAAGATATTCAAATGGACCGAGTGCATCGTGTTGGTCTGCCGAGGGGATGGAAGGCCCCTCCTCCTGACATATTAGTATGTGTACAGGACTTTCAGCTCAAAGAACGGATCCTGCGGAAAGCACGTGACCTCACTCCTCTTCAGTTCCGCGACCACCGTCCTTTGCTTTTTCAGGACCTTGCGGCCTCCACCCTGGTAAAAAGGAGGGAATTCAAGCCCGTCACCAATTTCCTACGAGAGCAGAATGTTCCCTATTCTTGGGGGCATCCATTCAGGCTCATCTTCAAATGGCAGAACAAGCTCATCCAGGTCCGGTCCCTGGAAGCGGCCTGCGACATCTTGGGGATGGAACAGCCCGCCCCCTCCACTGGGGCCGGCGGCTCTCCCGGCAGACGACGACGGCGATCCGCGGAATTGCAGAGAGTTGGTAAGACTGCTTCCGTGGCGTAACCTGACTTGACAGCGACCTTTCTGGAACGGGGGGATGCGGTGGCCTCTGTGGCTCTGGTAACGGACGCTTTGGCAGGCACTTGAGATATGGACCCTTCGCTAGGCCCTAAGAGGGCCAGTAGCTGGCGCTGGAGGTGATGGTCCGCATGAGGTAAATGACTAGATCTTCTTTGTCCTGGTTCGGAGGGGAGTCCTGTATCAGGAATCGGACGAATGGAGGTTGGCGCCATGTTCACCTGTCTTTGAGACCTATTCTACGAACTATCGTATGTTCCCTTTTCTTGAACTGTTGTGCTCTAGGTTGTGGGGAGTTTGGGGGGGGGAGGGGGTTTGGGGCTCCGCATCAGTGCTCGGGGGATTAGGGGTAGGTTGGGGTGGTTGGGTGCCTTAGATGTGTCCTTCAGTGGTCCAGTTTCAGATTCCCTGTCTAATGCCTTTATCCCTCTCTGGCCAGTATGAGTAAGGATTTTTAAAATTGTTAGCTTGAACGTTCGGGGTCTCAATAACCCTGTTAAGCGCGCAGCCATACTATCACTGTTGGAGAGTGCGGAAGGGGGTGTGTGTCTGTTGCAGGAGACTCACCTCCTCTCCAAAGATACTAAGAGGATGAGGGACAGGCGTTTCCCAGTGCAGTTGTGGTCCTCATGTCCGACGAAAAAGCAGGGGGTGGCTATCTTGTTTAGCGCGAAAGCCCACTGTAAGATCCTATCCCAAGTGTTTGAATTCAAAGGGCGCTTCCTGGCGGTTACGGTCCAATGGGGGACCACGCACTTCACAGTAGGCTCCCTGTATGCCCCAACCGAATGCCAAGAACCCTTTTTGAAGACGGCGCTTGCTGAGGTGCTGGCTTCCCCGGATGTTTGTGTGCTGGTGGGGGGGAGACCTGAATGTAGTAATGGATCCCGTGCTGGATAGATCTGCTGCGCGTTCCCATCAGGCGGGGGCCATCTCACAGGGAGGGAAACAGTGGTTACACAATGGGGGGCTGCATGACGTGTGGCGCACTCAGCACCCCCTAGAGCGCGATTTCACGTATTACTCCGCAGCTCATAAAACGTATGCGTGCTTGGATCACTTCCTTACTACGACGTCTCTAATGCCCCATTTGTCTGCAGCAGATATTTCCCCGCGCTCTTTGTCTGACCATGCCCTCATTTCTGTACAGCTGGCCTGAACTGGACAGCGACCCCCTTCATCTGGTTGGCGGCTTCGGGACTCCCTCCTCAACTCGGAGTCGGTAGTCACTCGCATGAGGGCCACGATTACCCAATACTTTGTGGACAATGACAGGGATGGTATGTCGCTGGGGTCCGACCGGGAGGCCCTCAAGCTGGTGGCCCGGGGGGAGACTTTATTGCGGTGTCTGCATCGTTTGACAGATTCGTAGGGAGAAGCGCGAGGAGTTAGAGAAGGAAGTGGGGGAGCTGGAGGCGATACATAAGAGGACGGGGGCTCCACGCATATGGAGGGAGTTGGAAACGAAAAGGCGCATGCTCAAACACCTCGATTTGGGCCGAGCAGAGTACGCCCTCTTGCGCCACAAGTTCTATCTCAGCGGGGACAAGGGGGGCCGGATGTTGGCACACAGGTTGAGGGCTCGAGCGCAACAGTCCTTCATTCAGGCCATTAGGGATGCAGGAGCGGCGGTGCAAACCACTGATTCCCTTATAGCAGATTCTTTCCGACGGTTTTACCCCACCTTGTACCGCCGGGAACACTCGGATCCCAAGCGTGTGGAGGCATCCTGTGGTGTAACGCCCCTCTTTCAGACATCGGCAGACGCGCTTGACACTGAAATCCGTATCGAGGAAGTCATCTCCGCGATCGCGCGATTGAAGTTGGCCAAATTCCCGGGGCAAGACGGCTTCTCGGCCATCTTTTATAAGAAGTTTTGTGTGGAATTAGCACCCTTTTTAATGCGCCTTTTTAATTCCTTCCTAGAGACAGGAGAGGTGACCCCTTCCATGTCGGAGGCCTCTATCACAGTTATCCACAAGTCTGGGAAAGACCCAATGGAGTGTAGATCATACCGCCCGATCTCACTCCTCAACATTGACGCCAAGCTCTTCGCTAGCATTCTGGCAGCATGCCTTAGCCCCCTAATGGACGGCATCATAGAGCCGGATCAGGTGGGGTTTATACCGACGCGACAAGGGGGGGAAAACACTAAGATACTTCTGCACTTCATGGACTCGGTACATCGCTCTCGCATGCAGGCCCTATTTTTATCAATAGACGCGGAGAAAGCTTTTGACAGCGTTGATTGCACGTATTTGTTTGCGGTTTTAAAAGCTTTCAGCCTAGGGGCTAACTTCATACGATGGGTGCGCTGCCTGTATGCAGCACCGAAGGCGGCGGTCAGAGTGAACGGTTGCAGGTCTGCCCCTTTTCCCATCTCTCGTGGGACGAGACAGGGGTGTCCCCCGTCACAGTTGCTTTTTGCGCTCTATATGGAGCCCTTTGCCCAGAGAGTGCGGTCCAATGAAGGCATTGAGGGGGTTCGGTTTGGCACCGACATGCACAACATAAGCCTATACGCCGATGACGTGATTCTTTCGCTTAAGCGCCCTCACACCTCCTTGCTGCACCTATCAACAGAATTACGCGAATTTAGGCTTTAAAGTTAACTTTTTCAAGTCGCAGATCCTTAATGTGTCGGTTCCTGCTGCAGACGTGCAGGACCTACAAAAGGATTTTGCCTTCCAGTGGGTTCACTCCGACATCCCGTATCTGGGGATTCACCTTGCCCCCTCTATAGCGCAGACAGTCTCTCTTAACTACAAGCTCTTAGTTGATCAAACAACCAAATCGCTGTCGGACTGGTCCTGTCTCCAGCTCGCCTGGTTTGGTAGGCTAGCTGCAGTTAAAATGACGGTCCTTCCCCGCATTCTATACCTTTTTCAGCTGTTACCTCTGAGCCCCCCCCGCCGGGTACCATACAGATGCTGCAGGGGCTGATTACCAAGTTCTTATGGAATCACAAGCGTCCATGGCTTGCCTCCTCGTTGCTTACGGCCCCGAAGGACAACGGGGGGTTGTGCTTTCCCTCATTGCAAGCGTATTACCAGGCGGCCTGTCTGCGATTCATTCTCGAATGGAACAGGCCATATTCCAGTAAACACTGGAACTTTATGGACCAGGCGGTTGCAGGCTGCAATATTTGGTGTGAGTTATGGCTCCCTCGAAAACATAGAGCTTGGGGCCTATACTCGTCCCCGGTGACGGCGCCAACCATGAAGGCGAGGACCAATTGGTGCTGCGTAAGGGCTGGACCGCCTTCCCTTCACCCATGACGCCTATTGTTGATAACCCAGACTTCCCGCCTGGTTGCTCATCCCCGATCTTTCAGGGCTGAAGGGAGAAAGGCTGCAAGAGAGTGGGTCACCTCTTTGACCTTGACGGCTTAATCTCGTTCCCCTTGCTCCGCCGGGACCACTTTTCTGACTGATGCCTTCCCTTATTCGCAAGTGGCACATTTGGTCACTCAACCTTCTAATGTTGCTGCTATGTCCCGCCCACTGACAGCCCTAGAACGTTGGGTGGTCTGCAAAAAGGACGATCGCAAACTTATATCTGACTTGTACGCCATGATCCTTGCACGCCCCATGGCTCTGGGTACTAAAGCGCAGGTCTGCTGGGAGACGGAGCTGGGGCGCCTGCTATCGCATAAGGAGTGGGAAAAGGTGTTCTACCGCGCGCACCACACCGCTGCCAATGTTGCAGGTGCTGAATCAGCCTATAAGGCGGTGGCATGCTTGTACTATACTCCAGCTCGTATTAAGTCCTGGAACCCGAAATGCTCGGGCCTGTGACCCTGACGCACCTGCTCTGGCACTGCCCGAAGCTAGAGCGATACTGGAAGGTGGTCCTTGATGATCTAGATGACGCTTTTCACATCACATTCCCAAGGGGCTCCTGAACATGTGCTGCTAGGACTCCCGCATGCAAAAGCGTTTCCCTTGCGCTCTATGAGGGGTAAGCAGATCGCTCTGGCCTCGTTAGCGGCGCGCTTAGTTATCCTGGAGCAATGGTGATCAACTGATCATCCTGCCCCGAGGGACTAAATTCAACGGCTGTGGCATCTATTGGCGATGGAAAGACTCCCTTTGTGCATGGATGGCAGGGGAGAGGATTATGCGGAGCTGTGGGAGCCATTCATTCATCTCCTGTCTCGAGATCTGCGCGAGGTAACATGTCCGAAGTACCTGCAGATCCTACAACTTATCCCGTTGGCGCCTCAGGGTTCAGTCCAATAGATTTAGAGGCGCTGGGTTGTGCTGGGGGGGGCGGGTATGACTTAGTGCGTGCAGGAGGGGTAGGCGAGACTGATGCGGAGGAGGGTGGTGGGAGGGGGGGTGGGGTGGGTCTGTTTTGCTTGTTGTTCCTGTTTCTATTTTTAATCGCAGTACAATGCTAAAAGTGCTGGCTGTTCCTCCTGGAATTGCATGCGCGCTCACCGGGTTGCCCTCCGGGGTGTAGACCCAAAGGCTGTGTTAAATACTACTGGATCTTGCTCTGCCGGCCAGCTGAGCTGTGTTATGTGATGTTATACTGCTCAATATGCAAAATGATGGATTCCAAGAAGGATGCAATGAAGGCCAACAGTACTTTCACAGTACTCGATGAGGCTGTTTTTGAGGGAGATTTGAATTCTATGTCAGGACCAGAGGCACTGATTATTCTTTCTTTACTCTTCATTTTCAGCAGCCAATCAGATTAAACTTTTTTAAAACACAACATTTCCCATGATCACTATTACAATCACTTTGTGGTAGTGTGAGCGAGCAGTTAGGCTTATCCAGAGGGTGTGTTAACCATTTATTAAATTCACTTAACCAAGGACTGATAAACACACTCAGAGACAGAATCCAGACCAATTAGGCAACTATAAGAAATATATACTTAGGTTTTAGTCTTAGAACTAAGCAGGACTTTGTACAGGTAAGTCAGAAACACTTGCAAATGCAAGACTGTTCAAGGAAATGCAATTGTGGTTGAATTTACAGATGTTACAGGTTTGTATTACTTTGAAATGCTTTTTAAATTACACAACAATTACTTTCAGATTACTTTTTGTGCTGGGGTGGTATGCCTAGATACCACACCGTATGTTCATGCAATAACAGTAAGTATGACTTTTTATACTTAGCAATTGAGTTCAATGTTCTCCATACATTTACAGTTCCACACAGAAAATATTTTAGGCCCAAAATCTTATAACAGGAGTTCCTATTGGAGAAAATTGGTTATCGGTTTTGAAGGGAAGTATTGGACTTACAAGGGTGAGTTTTAGGGGTTGGGACCAAGGTTCTGCAAGATCTAGGAGGGCACTCAAGTTGCACCACCAGCTGCACTGGGGCAGACAGGTGCAGATTGAAGGGGACAATTTTATCCAATGGGGCTAAGGGGGCCTTCGCTTAGGGACTGCTGACAATCAGGCCACTTGGGTGTAGGACCAAAGCTCCTAGGGTTAAGGTCAGCAACCAGTCCAGAAGCTGCACTACAAGCAGCCCGTGTTTAAGTTGGACATCGGGAACCCTATGCTTTCAAAAGGAGACCTTCGGTTTCTGAAAGATGCTTCAGGCTCGGGCAGGGAGGCTTCCTGAAGGCACCCAATGGCTGGAGAGGTATGGTGGAATCATGGGGGATGCCTGGACACCGTTGGTTGTACCACTCAAAGGCTGTGGGGCGTCAGGTGCAGGGGTGTCTTCTGGTGTCAGGTTTTCTTACCAGCTCCGGTCGCAGTCGGGGGACATTTCTGGTTGAGGCTGCAGGCATCGTCTTCAGAGGTTCAAACCTAAAAATTGCGCTGTAGAATTGTCCTTCCCCCCACCCAAATGGGTTCATCAGTTGCATCTTTTTAGTGGAAATAATGGAGGCTGGTCTGACTGGTTGTTAAATCTGAGACATTTCAATGGTTTGATAGTCTACCGACAGTTCAAGATAGAGGTAATCTATATCTTAAGAGATATCAGGAAGGATGCGGGATGGTCCAGTTACATTTAAAAGACCCCTACCTAACCGTCCCAATTTTTCTTCCTCATTGACGCTTTTTTCAGTTCCTCTGGCAAGGCCATTATTACAAGATACAAGACCTCCATTTTGGTCTCTCCTCCATCCCTTGGGGTTTCACGAAGATCATGAGACCTGTCGTGGAGTCCATGCAAGCCTGAGGTGTTACTCTGATCATCTATCTAGGCAACAAGATTATCATGGCCCAGTGTCTTCATTTGGGCCTAACCAATTCAGAGAAGATGATTCTCCTCCTTCAAGATCTGTGTTCCATCATTAATGCTCAGAAATGGATCCAGATTCCCTTCCAACGACTGGAGTTCCTGGGTTTTCAAGTAGATTCCCTTCTGTCCCATCTAGTCCTTCCACCCCAAAAGTACAGGACATCAAGAAAGAATGGAGGTCCACGTTGAGCAAGAAGACTGTATCCTTGAGGTTGACAGATCTTATAATACGACTATTGGTCTCATCGATCCATGCCATATTCCCAGGTCCCCTTCACTATCGCACCCTTCAACGGCTCAAAATTCAACACCTCCACAAGGGTCTCAGTTACTCGGTACAGATTGTTATATCGAGGAAGCCTAGACGGAAAGGTCTTAATGGATAGACTACATGGAATCCTGGAATGGCAGAGCAATATCTGGATCGACTCCAGACATGATAAATCGAGTCCGATGCCAGCCGGTGGGGTTGGGCTCATTGTGGTCAAATCTCCACAGGGGGTCTTTGGTCCATAGAAAACTGGATCATTCACCACGTTAAATGCTTATAAATCCTAGCGGGTTCTTTTGCGATTCGGAGCCTCTCTCCGGAGAAGCCAGAGTGTTGCATACTTCTTCATATGGACAATATCTCTGCAGTACGGTTTGTGAACAAGTTGGGTGGGTGAAATCTTCCCTACATGCGGAGATAAGATCCAATATTAAATATCAGCTGTGGTGGAGTATCTTCTAGGCCAGCGCAGTACGATTACAGATTTACATGCTTCACCGACATTGGGGGCCATGCTTGGTGGACCTTTTCGCATCTCACCTCAACTCCCAACTTTTTTCAGTTGGCGTCCAGATCTTAATGCCCGAGCTACTGATGTGTTTCTTCAGGACTGTTCCCTCTTCCTGGGTCACACCTTCCCTAGTTCATGATTCTTCCCAGGGTTTTGGCACAGTTGAAAAGCCAGAGGGCAGAGCTGATCTTAGTGACTTCACTTTGGAGAGCGCAAGAGTGGTTTCCAGTGGTCTGGAGCTGGTCAGTGCCTGCCCGATTCTGAAAACTTTCTGTTGGAACCTCCTTCTGGATCCAGTGGGCCTTCCACAGCCACCGATTCTGTCGGAACAAGAGGCTACTGCTTTCTTTCCGTCATGCCTGGTCCTTGAGAACAGACAAGAGATATGCGTCAGCATGGAGACGAGGTGTAATTAGTGCTTTGAATAGAGTGCAGATCCAATTGGAGCGGATTGTAGTTTGGTTGTACATTTTCTGTCCTCCCTGGCATCCTCAAGCATGGCTTGTCAATCGGTAAACAATTTTTGGTCAGCTATTTCAGTGGGTAATTCACCAATTGAGGGTAAGCCAGATGGCAAACACCCTGTGGTGTGTTAGTTGTGGAGAGGTATTCATATGGCGAAACATCCTCAGCCTAAATATTCTGATTAATGGGATTTTAACGTAGTCCTGGGATTTTTGTGATCTTGGCCAGACAATAAATATCTTTCAAGGAAACAATTATCAACCAAATTGACAATGCTCCAATTTCATGTAAGCGAGTGTGTGATTTGCAAGCTTTGGATCAGGGGGGAAAGGGGGAGTTTTTTTCTCCTGAGGTCGTTACTTTTCCTATTAGACGGACTAAATGTAATTCCAGGTCATGTCTTATCCAGCTTTTCTGGACAATTCCAAACTTTGCGGAGTGCAACGTCTGAAGGCTTATGGGGTGAGTACCACTGAATTTCGAACTGATATGAGAGGTCACCTGTTGATTGCTTTGCAAAACTCTTTTCATCCAGTAGCATCTGCCACTCTTTGGGGGGGGGGAGGGGGTGACAGGGGGGGGTTTTAATGGTGTAGTAATTTCTTGGGTCCAAAATCTTCAGGTCGGGCTCCAGTTAGGGCCAGTTGTGTTTTTTCCAATTGGTTGATGATCCTTTCGTTATAGGGACTTGGGCTGTTTAACTGTTTTCTCTACATTGGAGCAAAGAAAAAGGAAGCTGTATTGCTGTTGAAAGGATATATAGGGATGTGGCTCTATGGTTAAACATTTTACTGTAATAGTGGTCATGGAAAATGAAGTGTATTAAAAAATGTAATCTGATTGGCTGCTGAAAATAAAAAGAGAAAAGAAAGAGAAGCGTAATCCTCACCTCTATGTCTTTAATAGAATTAAAAATTCTTGTCGCGAACGCTAGAAATCTTTTTCTATCTTTGACAGAACAGAAACTGCTCCAAAGGGTAAACTGTTTTATGAGATCAAATGTGTCAATCGTTCACCAAGCCTTCTCCTCACAGACTTCATCCTGCTTTGGACCGTTGCCAATGTTGTTTTATCAAAGTAAATGAAAGGTTTAACTGGTGAAGTAGCTAAACAGTCTGATGGATTACGTATGCCATCTTTTTTTATGCAGAGACAGTCACCCAAATACAGAACTAAAGGGGATTCTGTTATGCTAAAATTAAAGGAAACAATCAGCAGCAAATTTGCGAATACTTGCAAGAGAGCTTTTAGCACAAATGGAAGGTCTCAAAATTGATGGCTACTTCCCCTTCCTGTAAACAGCTGGAATTCACATTGTGTTCTGTGTACCGCAATTCAAAGGACACACACCCTAAAGACCTGTGGAAGACCACATTACCCCCACCCTGATGGAATGTCATTTTCTCCTCATGCCGGCCATATCATCTTCAAAAAAAGGTGCATCATCTACAAAGCCATCACAAACTGCACTCTTTCCTGTTTGGTTGACAAGCTCATAACCATAGGTAGCTTTCAGCATACGTGCAGCAAGCATATCATTAGGCGTGAGACAAAGAAGTGTAAAAACAGAAAAAACAAAGCATCCCTGAATCCACCATTATTGCCCCAATCACAGGGAAGTATTGATGGAAATATTATTTAGGCAAAGGCACCTATTTAAAGAACACTATAACAACGAAGTAACAATCTACCACCACTCTCTCAACCGAGCTGCAGCTTAAACTACTGATTGACTGTATCTGCTTTCGACTATGCACAGCGCTCTGATGCCTTTGACTAGTTTCACGCTGTGCAAATAGTATACACATACAAGTAGAGTGCCACTGTAGTGTTCATGGATAGGGCAATAATTTGGACGTATTCTATAGAGAATCAAACATATCATTGTTTTTTACTGAGATGCCTTAGCTTGAGTGAAATGTTTAATTTCAATACGCATCGAGTATTTTGTCCTAAAAAATAATTTGTGTACTTTCTTTCAATCATCCTTATTAATAGCATTTCCATCAAGTAGTACAACTTAAAGTTTAACTTATGTAATATCAATCTTTGAGGAGATGTGGTTGTATATTTGTGAATTAAATTAAGGATATGACTAAAAAAGGTGTAAACAGTAACCCTTTGTCACTTCAATGTTGAGGGCAAGTAAGTGAAGGATGACATTAACTCTTTACTCAATTACAACTCCCTGTGTTCATTATTCAATACATAAAGAGCCAAAGTACACCCTTGTGATATAAGGCAAATTTCCAAAGTCTGACAGTAAATACCTGCAGAAAGTAAGACATTGGCAACAGATACAGCATTGGTACTCCTCTAATGATTTCCAAGATACATAGGAAAGAGCATTATAAAGATTGTTAAACATTCTTACCTCATAGGCTTTTAAAAAGAAATCTGTGTTCTCTGCTGATTTAATAAATTTCACTAAAAACGGTTCTTTTTCACCTTTGGACATTCTTGTACTGAGAAAACAAAACACCAAAAGAAAATGATTAGACACCCATAGTTTATTCTGCAATGTAAATAGCAAGAGAAGACAATTAGACTACATAAGGATTGGCGTTAATAAATATCAACAAGGGCAAACAATCTGAAATTGATTATGCCTGTTTTAAACATTAACACAATAAGACAGATAACACACTTCAATGCAAGAGTCACTACATATCTACACACTCCCTCTTTGAGCCTCTCAAATTGGTGGCATGAAGAGACATAGATTAATTCAGTCTTGTTGCATAGTTCAAAATGCCTACAACACAGATGGCTCTGCGGCTCCTTTTCAGAAAGTCACATAAGGTGTTCTTCTATGGGTAGGCATGACGTACACTTGGAAATTCAGGAGTAAAACAAGTCACACCCACCTACAGAAAAATATTTGTGAATAGTGCCCAATGTTTTCAGTTTTCCATTGTCTTTTTACAAATCATCGTTTTTAAATGCTTTCGACCAATTGGTGCACAAAAGGTGCAGGTTAGCTAGGAAGTCACAGGGCTCATATGGATCACTCAACCTGCAATTCAGGCACTGTAGACCTCTCAACCTATCCACCCTAGGCATTCCACATACAAATAGAAATCAATGCTACATTCACAAAAAATGCCCCATAAGCTTACCATGGCAGTTATTCTTAGGTTTTTTTCAGCTGAGACCAAACATACTGTATGCAACTCACAATATATGAAAACATATACAACGTAATTCAAAATGCCCTTTTACAATATGGTTTAGGTAATTTTTTACCTATGGCCCTGTGTGTGTCTGGAATTAGTACAGTTTTATGTTCGTTGAATTTAATTACCTAATTTTTAGGTTCAGTTTCTGGAAAGGAATCCAGTGGTGACAGCAAACTGCAATAAACTACTCCTTTATACTACAAATCCTGCTTTTTTAGGTCGAGCCTAAACAGCGCTTAAGTTCTGCTTAGGAGTGACCTCTTGGAATCACTCAGGACTTTTTGGGAAACTTGTGCATGTGCTGCACTGTTTTCAATGAGCACTCGTTTACCATGCGGGAGCGAGCAGCTGCGCCATTGGTTTGCCATCTGTTTGGTTTCCTATTTCAAAGGCTTTGTGTTCACGTTGTGGCCGCGTGTCCGGGCACTGTTTTCTGTACAGGAGAGGGTCTCTTGGAATTCCAGAGGCTAGCAGTGGCGCCGTGCGGATATTAAGCAGTCAGGAGACTTCCTCCTGACCACTAGATGGCAGCAGTACACTGCCCATCACTATTTGGTTTTTGAAACCATTCTTTAACATGTGCCCTGTGTTCCTACTAATCAGTCAGCAAACATTATGCAAAGCCCCCATAAGTAATAAAATGTGACCGAGTCCAATCTCTGTTCCGATGCCGTAGCGTTCGATACTGTTAGCATACACGTTAGAATTTAGGATTCGCCGGACTCCTCCCTGCTGACAGAAAGCGTCTACCGGTACTCACTAATTCACCCCGAACGCCAGCACAAGGCACCGCTGTAAAAGGAGGAAACTTGCAAAAAAACTGAATATGAATGTCACCTTGAAGTAGAATTAAGCGGCAGAATGTTGATGCTCAGCCACATTCCAGTCGCCAGCTGCATTACTTCCAGGCCCAGGCCTCCCACGGAGAGTCGGCGAGAAATTCACCTCGCTGTGACTCTTCTCGGAAGTAGCACCATAAATAAAAGTGTTATTTCAGAGAAGCGTGGCACGGCCAAAGGGTTCACTGCCGGACGGTGGCGCCAAGAATCTGGCGGAAACTGAAGGCGGCCAGAGCACAGTTTGCAAGCCTGCAAGCCTCCGTCACACATATTATGTGGGGGGAGACAAAACTGGCCGCCTGTTGGCCAGCAAACTGAAAGCTAAAACAGTCCGCTCAAAGATTCCCCTCATTCACGAGGAGGGTGGGGAGGAGGTTAAGGAGGAAGATCATATAGCAGAGGCCTTTAGGGCCTTCTATGCCAAACTCTACACGGCAGACCCGGACGTGGATCACGGAAACAGGACTGAGTACCTGGAGACCGCAGACGTTACGGCCATAAATGAGGCTAGCGCTCAAGCATTGGAAGCCCCGATACGCCTAGAAGAGGTAATATCGGCGATAGCAAGGCTTAAACCGCTAAAAGCGCCCGGGCCAGACGGCTTCTCCCCCGGTCTCTACAAAACGTTCTGCCCTGTACTGGCACCGGTTTTGACGAAATTATTTAACTCCTTTCAAGGTCCGGGCTCGATCCCAAGGGAGATGCTGGAGGCCGACATTATTGTTTTGCCGAAACCAGGTAAAGACCCAACTAAGTGTGCGGCATACAGGCCAATTTCACTCCTTAACGTGGACCTGAAGTTGTTCACCTGGATCTTGGCGGCCCCTGCTTACCGGGAGTAATAGAACCGGATCAAGCGGGCTTTGTACCCACCAGGCAGGGCGCGGACAACACTAAACGCCTGATGCACATCATAGATAAGGCACACTTCAACGCCTCTGACGCAGCTTTATTGTCAGTTGACGCTGAAAAAGCGTTCGACAGGGTAGATTGGCAATACATGAATAACACCCTGGCGAGATTTGGCCTAGGTGGCCAGCTGCTATGAGTCTCCCCAGGCAACGGTCAAAGTCAACGGGACTAGCTCCAAATCATTCGACATTCAGCGGGGCACACGGCAGGGCTGCCCACTATCCCCTCTACTGTTCGCCCTCTATATCGAGCCGTTCGCCCAGCACGTTCGGAATAATAGAAATATCTCGGGCGTCAAGTTCGGAGGGGAGGAGCAGACCATTAGTCTCTATGCAGACGACATCTTGGTGGCGGTGGACAACCCCAGGGTGTCTATTCCGGCATTCCTGACTGAGATGGAACGGTTCGGGCGGTCTCTGGCTTTAAGATGAATGTGGGTAAATCCGTCACTCTCCCCTTGGGCAATAACACCCGCCAGGCCCACAGAGGAACACTCCACGTAGGGGGATTGGCCGTGCACACTACAATGCCTTACCTGGGTATTGAGCTAACTCCCTCCACAGCCCAGACGGTTGAACTCAACTACTCCAAACTCCTGACACGCATACAGGGAGACATATCGAGATGGCGGCAACAACCGCTCTCATGGCTGGGCCGCGTTGCCGCCGTCAAGATGACTCTGCTGCCGAAGGTGCTCTACCTGTTTCAGACCATTCTGGTCACCCCTCCCCCCCCCCCTTGGGCATGCTTATAAAAATTGCAGGATACTATACTACGGTTCACCTGGACAAACAAACGCCCTAGACTTCGACGCGATCTGGTCACTAGAACGACAGAGGAGGGGGGGTTAGGCGTACCTGACCTGAAGCGCTATTTTCAAGCAGCACAGATGAGATATCTCCTGGAATGGTCCCGGACACTCTCAGAAAAGCGTTGGCTTTTTCAAGACAGAGCAATGGCGGGTATGCCGCTGTGGAGGGTCCCCTTCCTGTCACGGGCGGACAGACCAGCCTATCTTAAGAAGTCGCCCATCACTAAAACGCTTCTCCAGGTGTGGGACGCAACAGCGGCCTCGAAGGGTCTAACATCCTTTCCGTCACCAATGACACCCCTGCTAGATAACCCGGCATTTCCCCCTGGGACGGTCCCCGGCTCCTTTCCCCAGTGGCGGCAAATAGAACACTGTTCCACAGGACACTTATTCGATTTGAAAGGCTTCAAGACGTTAGATACAATGAAGGAGCAGTATGGACTTGACAAGCCACACCGCTTCCAGTACTTTCAGCTAAGGCACTGGCTCACACATAAGGACGTAGAACCTCTAGTAGGCCGGGCCCTCACCTCGTTTGAGAAATGGCTCCTCACTAAACCAAACGACACAAAGCCCATCTCAGAACTATATAAACTACTAGCCCCCGCCCCGCCGACAACGAGATCAGCGGGTCAGAAGAGGTGGGAGAAGGAATTAGGACGGACACTTTCCGACAGAGAGTGGCAGGACATATATTACCGGGCACACCACACTGCTAGAAACACAGCCAGCAAAGAATCGGCGGTGAAAGTGGCCTATTACTGGCATCTGACACCAGAACGACTACACCAAGGTAACCCACGGCGAGACCCAACATGTTGGAGGGGGTGCGGACAAAAGGGGACCATGATACACATACTAGGGGAATGCGCGGAAGTGCAGGAATACTGGGAGGGAGTACTCAAGGAAATAGATACACATTTTGAGACGGAACTTCCCCGCTTCCCGGCATATACAATCCTCGGCCTTCCCAACAAACTCATGTTCCCACTCAAATCCGTCAGGGGAAAACAGATTGGACTGGCACTTGGAGCTGCAACACAACACATCCTTTCTTTATGGGGCACGTCAAAGAAACCCACAAATACGGGGTGGCTGCACCGACTATGGTACATAATGGGGATGGAAAGGATTCAAGCATCACTCACACAAACATCTGACACATTCAAGGAAATATGGCACCCACTACTCACCCTGCTTACCCAAGAATTCACGGAGCTCACATGCCCTAAATACCTAAGGGTTCTCAGACTCTCGGACGAATTCCACAACAGGACGAGTGAGGAGACACATTAGGCCTAGCCGAGGCCCCCTCAGACTCTGGCTAATTTGAACACACCGAGGGGATGGGGGTGGGCCAGGGGGAAGGATAAGGAGGTTCTAGCTCGCAATAATTATCCGGGTTCCCCGTACACACGCTTACATTGACGCGCGACAGCCGTCCCCGGAGCCCGGACTCTGGGGTATCCGAGCCGCTACAAGAGGGGGATGTAATGTGAAGTCATATTGAATTGCATATTGTACTGCATTGCTTGGTTGAACCCAATAAAAACAAATTTGATCCAAAAAGAAAATGTAGGTGAAAGCCCGTCAAATATTAGGATTATGGAAGAAAAACTCTAAAAGTCTCCCGGAAAACTTTTTTGAATTTAAATTGTGGTCGCAAAATTGTCCTAAGACCATAAATGTCACAACTTTGACAACAGAATTTAAACTTTTTATAGCTGTAGTTTATACCTTTCCAATTGCACATAACATGAGTTTATGTTCAATCTATTGTGCTTGTGAACATGTCACATAAAAGCTGAAATTCTAGGGTCCACAGGCTAGAAATTCAGAGATTTGTGAATTACAGTTGCATTCATTAAAACCCCAAAATGTACTCAATGAGATTCTTAACTCCCCATCGCATGCTGGCTATGTGCGAGGATCATCTGCACTGTGGAAGATCCACAGCCCAAGGCATCTGAAGTCCCGGGTCCCAGGAGGGGGGCCCGGGTGAAGACCAGCGCTGCGGAGGAGACACGGAACACGCCGAAAGAGCCCGGTGAGTGGTGGGGGGGTATTGTACGTTCGTGTGTCTGTGTGTGTGTTCGAGTGTGTCTGTGCTTGTGTCTGTCTGTGTGCGCGTGGGTCTGTTTAAGGGGGGGTGCGTGTGTGTATGCAGTGTGTGTGTGTGTGTCTGTGTATGCGTGTGGCTGTGTATGTGCGCATGCGTGAGTGTGGCTGTGTGAGTGTTTGCGCACGGGAATGAGGGGCACGGCGCCGTGCGCGCTCACGAGGTAAAATCTCCGTCAGGAGAAGCGCGTGTCAGTCTGCTGTCCACATTCCCCCCAGAGTGAGAACATAAGTTGTCGAGCCCTAGACAGCAAAAGCTTCGCTTTTGCTTTCGTCTAGGCTCGACCTAAAAACAAGTCCCGTAAAAGTGATCTGTTGAAGGATAGAAACCAACCAAACAATCAAAGAGATGGTAAAGAAGCTATGTTCCCGGGGATGGACAAACACAAGATGAACAAACTGGGACAAGGAATGCCATTGAAGAAAAAAGCAAATTATAGTGATGACATCCGTGCTTTGGAAGATTTAACCAGGTTCAGACGTGTCATCAAAACTTTTCTTTTTAATAAAATTAACTGACTCTGCTGCATTTTGTGATGTTGTGTTTACCTTTCTTGGCGCCAGGACGCCCCTTTGCTGGGGCAGCTGTGCGCGGTACAAAAACCATTAACATAACATAACATAACAAAAAAGCCAACCCATAGTAAGCCACGGGTGGGCTGTAAGCCCCCACAAGGTTCTTGGTAAGCCCATTATAAGTCTTCTGCAACCAGGCAACTTGTGCTGATTAGTAGGCCCAACCTAAGAAAAAAGATGGGGCACAAGAAAAGAGTGATAAAGACCAGAATGTAAGACATGGAACACAGTGAACAAGAGCATATTAAGTTAAACATAGACAAGATGGTACACTTGAAACCTGTACACATCAATGTGCGCATGACTCTTGTTTTACACTATCTTAGTCACAAGTGCACGTTCTGAATGCTGGACTCTCTACCTTGAAATGTCATTCTTTACTCCTAATGAAAATGGAAGCCGTCTAGGTGTAAACTAGAAAAAACAGGGGTCTTTGGGATCTAAGATAAGAATTAGCCTTGCATTGAAGGAGGAGGACCGTAGGCTTTCCTGACTCGTGCACATCTGTCTTTGGGAGCCTTCAGAAGCTTGGGGTGCAAACCCCTGCTCAAAATTAAGGCTTCCATTTGGGCTAGGAGTAGCTGCAGTTTGGATCTTTTAAA
This sequence comes from Lissotriton vulgaris, assembly GCF_964263255.1. NCBI lineage: Eukaryota > Metazoa > Chordata > Amphibia > Caudata > Salamandridae > Lissotriton > Lissotriton vulgaris. Next base: position 1,011,522,061 of record NC_141698.1, on the reverse strand, counting down.
GATTGTATAGTTTCTGCTCCAGTTGCCAGCCTTGATTGCTCTTGTTATTTAGTGTTATGCAGATCTGTAGAGCGTACTAACGCCTGGGAGGGTATCCTGGTGCCTAGCAGGTTTGGGTCTAACCAAATTAAGGCCTAGTGACCTCGTGGGATTAATTGAAAAGCCAGGTCTTCAGCTTCTTGCCGAATTCAAGAAGTGAGGGGGAGGCCCTTATAAGAGGTTATTCCACGCTTTAGGAGCAATGCATGAGAAGGCTCTACCATCAGGGGCCGTAATATATATTGTGGCCCGGTGGCGCAACGGGCATATGCGCCCGCTTTGTGAGCCCCAGGGGCACAATGGTATCACAGAAGGGGCCGCAAACACTTGTGCATCCCCATCTGTAATACTGAAAGCGATGTTGCTCTTGTAGTGCCAGCGCTATCATGTTAAGGCGTTCCCTCATTTGCATGGGAGCCTGGCCCCATGCAAATGAGGGAATCATTTTGACTCTTTGCCTACGCCATACAATGGATGTGGGTGCAAACATGCGCCACAAAAGGTGATGCATTTTCAGTGCTCCTCCTAAATGTAGCCCTCTGGATGGAAGAAAAACGAACACCCCCTTCCCAGACACCCCTCTGCAGGCGGGTGCAGTCACTCAATGCACCCGCCTGCATGGGGCGCGCTCTCTCTCCCCTCTTCAAAGTGTAGGCAGCATGCCGCCTACACTGTGAAACACAGAGCAGCTTTGAAGCAGCACATTAAAGTAAAATACAGAACACCTGCCACAGGGCAGCACCAGTTAGTGGCTGCAACGGGGGGAAGCACATTCATTGTAATATGCCTCACTGTCCCTATTTTCACTAAGCACACCTTTCGATAGGCGCACCATGGCACAAACAGGGAAAGTGCGCCATATACATATAATGGCCCCAGTCTTGTTTTCTGATGGCATGGGATGTGTGCAAAGAGGAGTATGGATGAATGGAAGTGTCTGGAACATTTGTGAAAGCAGATACGATTGTTGGGGTATGCTGGGCCATTGTTATGTAGTGCCTTGAAAGCGTGGGTGAGGAGTTTGAATTGTGCTGGTTTGCATATGGGAAGTCTGTGAAGCTCCTTCAGCTGTGGTGTGTTCTAAGTTCAGCATTGGAAGTTGGGAGTGATTCTGGCTGCAGATTTCTAAATAAGCTGCGCCTTATGATTACTGATTTGCTGATCCCAGTACAAAGGGTGTTCCGGTAGTCAAACTTGCTTGTAACCAATGAATGTGTGACAGTTTTCCAGGTACTGATTGGGAGCCATTTAGAAATCTTCCTCAGCATCTTCTGCATATGAAATCATGAGGCAGTTACACTGTTGACTTGGTCGGCCATGTTGAGTTTGATATCAATGACGATCCTGAGGCTCTTGCCCTGGGTGGTGGGTGTGGGTGTGGGTTCTAGTTCTGTTGGCCACCTGGTGGAGTTCTATTGTGAAGTGCTCTTCCCAAAGATCAAAATGTTAGTCTTGTCGATGTTAACCTTTAGACAGTTGGTCTTCATGCAGTGGGCGATTTCAGTCATGCAGACACTGAACTTGATTCGGGTAATGGACGTCTCGCTCATGAGGGAGAGAATGAGTTATGTGTCATCGGTGCAGGAGAGGACGTTGAAGTTGTGAGTGGATGATGATGATGATGATGATGATGACGGTTAAAGGGATCATTTAAGCGTTGGAGAGTCAGGCTCAGGGAGGATCCTTGCAGAACTCCACAGATGAGGTCACAGGCGTCCGAGGTGTATGGTGTTAGGCTGACTGACTCTGCCCTTCCAGTAAGGGAGGCGCAGATCCATTGCAGTGCGTGTCCTACTCTACTTAGTTCTTCGTTCATGGGGTGTATGTGTTCAGCAGTGCCCTTGCTTTTATAAAGAAAGTGCAAGGCTATTGCTCATGCCACCAATTCTAATTCTTGCCTTTTTGGCAACCTTTTGCTCACAACACCATCCCTGCCTACAAATGCTACCATATGGATCTCCCTGCCTTCTTTTTTTAATGTATTTTGTAAACAGTTTTATTTAGCATTGTGATCACTCTGCCTTCTCTGATTACCCCCATCTTTTTGATGTACATACTCTGAGCATTCCACTCCCCGTATTGCTATATTGCTAAGCTGGTGATCGGTAGCTGCAGTCCTTATTAAAATTATAATTTGCTTGTCTTTCTCTCACATACCTTCACCCATTATGCTGCAAGGCACTGAAGCCTATGACCCGATCACAACAGTTCAGTGGTCATCGCGCATGGTATGAAAACACTTCCCCACATAGATTCAAAACAAAACCATTATTGGTCAAACTACACAGCCTATGGAGTGTAGCTTGCTATTCAGTACCCAGCAAAGAGGTTGGAATCTCTGTAAAATTGCTACTATACAATAAAATGTTGGCCAGTGCCACAGCTTTTAGTAGAATTGGGGTGTCTTTTACGAGGATCGGGTCCTTCCAATGCTTAGCATCAAGTAAAGAAACAGGTCTTTAGACAGGTTTATATTGGAATTTCTAGAGAAATAAGCAAGAAAATTCAGAAGGGAGGGATGTGTAACAATCGGTCAATATGCTTGTCAGTTTTATTTCAGTTAATTAAGTGTCCTGTCTGGGCAAAGATGTGAGATGACACTACCAACCACTTCGAACATAAACCCTTTACATACACCCCGAACATACACCCCGAAACACGGTGTAGCTCAATTTAAACCCATCTGGGGCAGAGACTGATTTACTATGCACAGCTCATCTGGAAATGCCATAATCTAACAAGCTTTCTTGTCAGCTATGATACTTTTTGACGGATGAAAAACAGTATATTTCACAATACTGCAATTAATGCTGCACCTCTCCTGATTCTAATATCAAGGTAACAATATTGAATTTACAGGCCTAAGCAGAATGGAAGGAGGCACAAGTTAAGTCATGGGCCTTGACAGCTGCCTAAAAATAGCTCAGTGGATTGATGTTCCTAAAGTGGAAAGTCGTAGGCAACTTGGCTATCAAATGTGCAAATAAGGCAAAAGACGCAGGTCACTTTGTAACATGTTAGCGTCCGGGTTAGGTTTTAAATTGTGGTATGTGTTCCTTATTAAATGTATTAGTATGTATGATCCACAATAAACGTGCTATTTAAGATGCAAAATATCTTGTTGCTTGCTGTGTCCATTCAATTAATGGCTCAGTATAGACCCAGAGTTAAATGGGCCCCACCTCTTATAAAGGATACTTATTTACATTTCTTAGTCCACGCTCCCTTTATAATTCCTCCACCTTTTGATAGCCCACTTAAAGCACTCAGAAGTATGACCCCCCATCCAGCATCTATAATTTTGTTTACCGTCATCAGGTAAAAGCCTTACAATACAAAATATAATTGTTAAGAGTCATCAATACAGAACATATATATGCATTTTACATCAATAAAATTAATAGTCATGCAAATAAAACCATCAATATATACAGTGGTCAACTCCCGTACTTGATGAATAGCCACACACTGCACAGAATAAGTTGCCACAATGCGGAGGGCTATTTACTCCTCCATCCTAGAACAGAATGTTAAAGTATCCACCATTAACCTAATGCCTTAAATCATAGACAATGGCTACTTTGTTAATTATTGTGCAGATTAGCAGAAAATGCATGATTGTCTCTTTCGCACTAAAGACGCAATCACAATAGTCACTTCCTTCTCAAAGCCTTCCTCGCATTCATGGTTAAATTTTATAAAGATCCAAGATAATAGAATTACAGCCTACAGATCATTGGATTACGAGGACTTTAACCATCTTTGGGCAAAAAAAGCAGATGGTGTAATTATTTCTTTCCCACCAAAAGTACAGTCAAAATATTAACTATCTTGATGAAGCCTTTCACACATAGCAATTATTTTTGCATCAATAAAAGTTAGCAACCCTACAATTAAACCTCCAGTATATTTGATCTGATCTATGGTCCATTCCAGTGCTTAACAAGTGGCCACACCACACATATGTTGGAAAACAGGGCTAAAGAGCAATTGATCATTGTACTAAAACATAGTTACCCCACCTTTTGAAATCCCACTTGAATCAATCAGGAGAATGACTCATACTGCTTACAAAAACATAGGGCAATATGGTAGTCGCACTTACAGAACCACAAATAGACCAGTAACACTGCACAAGAGCCAGTGAATGCAGGCTAATGCTGTTCTACTCCTAAGTGCTTTTCACATAACAGCTTGGCACAGATAATTAACCTGTGTCAAACTGGTCTGACATTTTCTGGATTATCACAGTTAAGTAATGGGTGATCACTTTAGTAACAATAGAGAGGCGAGGGGTAGTGTCAGGTGACAAAGGTGGTTACAAGTTAAAGACAGTAACATCCAGGAGCATTTTCATGGCCAATCTTGACGTTGCTGAGAAATGGTCATAAAACAGTGATACCAAGATGCTCATCCTACCGGATCTTTGTGCAGGTTGCCACACTGTCTCCCACCTCCATCATTATTGAAAGAATGCACAATGCTGGCATTCAAGGTTCCACACTTTGCTGGATTTGCTCCTTCCTGGCAGGAAATACCCAGTTGGTCAACCTGGCCCCATTCACCTCAGATGCATCAACCTCAATTGCGGAGTTCCACAAAGATCCTCACTCAACCACACTCTGTTGTACACCTACAAGGCCTCATTTGCCAGCATCATCCACGCCGAAGGGATCAACAACATATCCTATGCAGACGCCAACCAGCTTATACTCTCCCTCTTCGACAAGATGCCAAACACTCAGACTATCTCGTCTGCCTGCATGACCGAGGACACCAGATGGAAGAAAACCAACAGGCTCAACTCAACACAGAGAAGCCAGAAGTAATCTTCATCAAAGATACCTCGCTCTGGTACTCCATCTGATGGCCTGGTGAACTCGGACCCACAACCCTCCCGGCAACCCACGAAAGGATCCTCGGAATAGAATTCAACAATCAACTCACCATGGTCAGCTAAGTGAATTCAGTCTCTGTCTCCTGCTCCCACACACTTAAGATGCTCAAGATGATCTTAAAATGGCTCTCTACAAACAGTCAAAGAACCATAAACAAGCCTTTTCACCAGCAAACTAGACTACGGAACCACTCTATGCTGGTATCAACGTTCAACTGATCAGAAGACTCTAGACCATACAAAATAGGAGGTTAAGCTCAAACTCCCACTCCACACTCACAAATCACACTGCAGGTCAAAGAGCTCCACTGGGTTCCTTCCAATCGACAAGCGAGCACTTTTCAATCTCCTCATCCACACATACAAATCATTGCTGCCACGTACCTCAACAATTGCATAAACTTTTACAAACCTACCAGACACCTTCGCTCTGTTGGACTCCTACTCACACCCCAAACACCTCTTCATTAAGCCTGGAACGACCTGTTCTTGCACTGAAGAGCCTTCGTTTCAGTTCCTGAATTTCCTAAGAAACTTAAGACTTGCCTCTTCTCTTAGCTCTGTCGACCCATACAGCCCCTGCTTCAACACCAGGCTAAACTACGGGTCAGTTGTGCGCTAAACATAAAAACACATGTAAAATTAGGGGAACATACTAGGAGGTGCATTAGAGACTTGATACCAGTCAGTGGTATTTGCTAAGTGGACGCTGGGGAAGACTTCCATAATGTGGTTTTGTAAGCATTAAACATGACATTTCTCTAGCAGTAATTTTTCAGATGTCAAACAAAAGAGCCGCGTTTACATGTCATCTCTGTTAGCAAGCAGAGATTAGAAAAATAATTTCTCAATAAAAATGGAATACACCTCAGAAAATAACAGAGTGGCTTTTTTGAGCCGGAGATGCAGGAATGCAGACGAAGACTTTAACTACAGGTCACCGAATTTTGCACCCCCAGTTCCTCAGAACAAGACAGCTCTTTTGTACATGGCAGAATAGAATTGTTCAACACCTCGGCAGCCAAAAACGACCAGCGACACAGCCCTCTCAAATTCGGCTAAAGCTATCTATAATTTAAGCTCACCTCCCGTCTCCCTGCGGATGATTAAAATTCCAACTTTCTTGGACTTGCTTGCGCTTCCAAAAATACTTCAAAAATATCAGGACAGGGAGAGGGAGATTGAAAACCAATCAGAAACCTGGTGAATACCGAGTGACAAGCTTGGGGGGCGGTGTGCGCGGCAACTCCGCATCACGCTGCTATACAATTGGGTAGAAAAGAGAAGACCCGCCCATTGAAGGATTTGCCGGCTAACCCGGAAATGACTGCACCAGCCACCTTAGAAATACCCTTCAATTGTACGGAAATAATGCCTCAGCAGCAGGCGGGCCGCAGTCTATTTATTGTGCTATGATGCTACGATATTTTTTATGGCGCATTTATAAAGTGCGAACTCGACCCGAAGGTATTGGAGCGCTTAACATGAGCTCCTGTTACGTTAGACAATGACGATTCGTGTTGCTGTTGCCATCGATAATTGTTTATTTCGCAATGGTCGCTTCGTTTGTCCGCAGATGGTAACCCGGCTCAACATCTTGTGATCCTTGGCAAATCACTGAATCTCCCCGCGCCTAAAAAAGTATGAGACGTTGTGTAATGTAACTGATACTCATGTAATGCGCTCCAAAATCTTCGGGGTCGAGTTCGTCCTATATAAAACATGCCGGAAAAAACCTGCCGCAGTTCATAAGAGTGTAGGTGTCGGGGCTTTATGGTCCCAGACCCGACAGTAGTTATACCATCATTGGCAACGCCAATAGGACTCGCCTTTGGGAGCTACTGTCTTTGCCTATGGGCTTTAGACTTGCTGTACAGCCAGGGCTTTAAGTGGGATGAAAAAGGGGGAGGGGCTAAAGGGGCGTGGTCAGCGTAATTAAGGACGTGGCTTAACCCCTCCCACGCTCATGAAGGCCACGGTTCTTGTGTGCTCATGAGCGTGGGAGCAATGCTGTTTCTTTCATTGCTTCCAGATATGTGATGCAACAAGTAACAGCATAAATACAAGTCAGTACTATTGGCTTTGTCAATGGTTGTTAGTTGCACAAGTTAAATAAGCAGCAACTATGGTTTGTATATAATATTGAAAAAGCTTCCACTTAAAGCCCTGGTGATACCACAACGATGTTGTTGCTCCCGAGTTTCAAAAAGAGAAGGGAAATCCAAGAGAAAATGACTCTCTTAAAGGATTTTCCTTCCCTGTGGCTCACTGGTTAGAGGCGGCAGACCCAAGAGCAGAGGACGGCCCGGGACCAGGGTTCGATTCCCGGCCCGGCAGGTTTCTGGACCAGGGTCAGCGGACTCGATAATTCTCTCGCCTCGGTGCCCACTCTGATCAGCGATCACACTCGGCAACTCTGGGCATTAGCTTGCCTCATCTTCACTAACGGCCCCACCAGACCGCCGGGGATGCCTGGTCTCACCCTGGAGATACCCATTAAGGGACCATCTCTCAGGGAAGCCAGGAAGGGTTTCGCAGCGGTCGAAGCGCCTTGGGACCCTACGGGTAAGTAGTGCGCTATATAAATGCCTATACATACATTTACAACCAGGTGCGCAACGCCAATTGGGTTCAAAGGGCCTCGGCCCCCTTCCCCCCCCAGTCGTGTGTCAGCCAGGCTGAGACAGCTTCCCAGGCACACACATAGTTGCACCTGTGTACTTCACAGGTCTTTAAAAGACCATTTACTTGCTACAAGGCTTTGTTGTGTAACCCCTTCTAATTTATTTTATTTATTTATTTTGAGCGATTTTTAGAGCGCGCAAATACCCAAGGGTGTCTCGGCACTATAGTTGCAGAGCTCTCTAGTGGGAAGGAGAAGTTGAGATCAGAACAACCAAGTTTTGAGTTCTTAGAGCCCTTGCATCGCCACTCTGCATATTTCTGGCATGACATTGTGCCATAACTTTTCTACTATTGAGAAGTGAGCAGTGTGAGCACTGATGGAGCAGGGAAGAGACTAAAAGTTTTGTGTACCCCTTACAAAGTCAATCTCTCATAGCCATAACAATATTAACGGAATGAAGCATGCAAAATGATCAACAAAATGCACTTTTACATTTTGGAAACTAATGGCTATTTGCAAAAGTAATATATTAATAAATGTGAACGAGTCATACTAATATAGAGCTGTATTAATACATATGTTTAACCAAATAAAATGTATAAATGTGCTTTAAATAGTGAACATATATGTTGTGGCAAAAAAAAATACATTTGGTAAGTAAAATGATGCTATCTGTTTTGCTTATGCTAGGTAACAACTAACTGGGAATATTAGAATGGTGGGAGGTAAACAGAAGGGCTTTAATTCTAGATCTAATATTCTGTTATGTTTGTTTTCGCATTAGTTCTCATGAGGCCTACGTGGCCTGTCTGTCTCAGTCTGAGAGAAAAGTCTGAGAGAAATCAGTCTGAGAGAAAAGGCCTCCAAGCATGCGCGTTGGGAAAAACAGTGTGAATAGAATGGCCTGTACGCGAAGTGAACAATGTCAAGGTCAGCTTGGCCGAGGGCACGGAAGTGTGCCAAAGGATGCCTGCATCTAAAACCGTGTGAAAGGAACAGTGATGAAGAAAAGTATCAAATTGTGTTACAAAAGGAGGATGACAAGCACAAATTGGAGATGAATGTCATGAGAATATTTTGAAGATGACTTTGCTAAAATGCAAATTGGTTTGAACGAAGATTGAATGAGGTGAGCATCACCACCCCTCAAATGGACCAATCAGAATGAACTGTGGACCCTAAAAGTTTCAATTTTAATTAGATAGTTAGAGAAAAGGGGTATACAAGAGCTGTTCGAAAGGGTGTAAGTAAGTAAGTAAATGTTTATTGTTTAGTTAATTAAAACCATAACAATGTAAAAGCCTTATGTTTATGCAAAACAGATTCAAAATAGAATTAAACACTATATTCATTTCATTGCTGCATGCCACACATAAAATTACATTGTTAAAATTCAGTAGCCATAGGTTTGTCCATTTTCTTTGCCCAAATTCAGACCCTTTTAACAAAGCTTTGAACAGACTTTGAGGAATTCGATCAGTCTGCCATTCAGTTGTGGGTCTTATGGATTTAGGCACACAGTTATGGCTGCTCTACAAGACCTAATGCCTCTCACATTTAAGCTTTGTTTGAGGAGAATGGCTCGCTCATTGTAAAGTTTATTACATGTGCAAATCACATGGATGAAGTCTTCTTTGTAGTAACCACACTGCCGGCATGAATTAGGACCTGTATGCACCCAGGTTGGCTGATCCGCCAAAGATGGAAATTTTCTAAAACGTAATGCCATTAGTTGTTTTTTTACGTCAGTTGAAAATGTCAGATTCAAGTATGAAGCTGGTGCAAGAGATTTATAATTGTTTATCACCATCCAAGCGTGCGACCTTAACTTAAAGATTTTTTTGTCAGTTTGTGCTGGATGGGTTTTAGCTACTTTATTTATTACTTGTTTGAAAGACTGATACAGCAGATTTTTATTCCATAAATCATTTGTACAGGTTACTGAAAGAGATTTACATAAGTATAGGTTAAAAGGGGAATTTCTGTCCTCGTCTACTTCGGTCCATTGGACTTCATTAATTTATGATGTGGCTGCATTTTGTTTCAGCCGCTACCAAGTTTTTACTGTAGCGTACATTCTCCCTATGTCCTCGTTTATTCAGCCGAATGCGAGACGGACCTGAGCCCGCGATGCCGACCTTTGTATCTGAAATACTTTTTTATAAATGGATGTGGTTAGTTGATTTAAAACCTCTCCGTCTTCTCAATGAAAAGCAGCGCTGGCGTATGTTATTGTAGGAAGGATTTTCGCCATCATTACTGCGAGCAGTGGTTTATAAGATGGACCCTTCAACTTTTTTGCCAGTTGACTGAAGGCGAATATGAGGGCACTGGTTCTCTGCGTCAAATACTTTTTTTGTTCTGTATGATTTTGTGAGTTGTCAATATAGAATCCCAGGTACTTATATTTTTTAACTTCCTCTAGTTGGTTGCCGTTGAGCCAGATAGTCTGCTTACATCTCCGCTGAGATATATTATACAAGACAATGGTCCCTACTTGTGGACAAAATAGTGTGCAGACCCAATAATCATACACCTGATAAGTGTTATGTCTTTTGTCCAGCCGGATAAGGAATTTATTTTAGCATTCTAGAGATAAAACAAGAAGTATGAACAAGTTAATAAGAAGTGGGCACAGCCGTGACCCACAACATTCAAGACAAAACAACAAAAAGAATGGCCAAAAGGGCAAAGCAAAAATCTGTCTGTGTACTTGTAGTCAGTGTTACAGACACGAATTCCTATAAACACACCAATGCATTTCACAATATTTCAATGTCATATTGCATAAGGGTTTTTTTGATCGATGACATTTCGATGCCTTAGTTACATGAGGGGCATCATCATCAGGACAAGAAATTACATCATTGTTGTCTTATACTTTCATTACCCGAAGAAGGCTCAAGAGCCGAAACGCGCGTTGTGACATCTACCGCTTTGCCTTCAACATTTTGTTCAGTCTCATGTCTATTGGTTATGTATTTTTTCTAGTATGCTTTTAACTGACTTTTGTTATATTGAAAAACAACCATAAGAAAAGAAAAGAAAACAGAAGATAAAAACACAAAAAAGAATATAAAATATGTAAATCTTAAAAGAATTGATAAATATATATAATATATACCAATAAAATCAAATGAGAATATTTTCATTGTTTGAGATTATCTATATATAGTTGGACTTTCCATTCTCAATCTCATATGTAGGTTATATCAACCATGATTTTCATATAAACATATTTTGATTATGTCACTTGGCTATAGACCTTCCTTAACTCAGTTTGTTCCCTATGTATAGCAGGTGCAACAGTAATATATAGGGGTCCCCTTTTTTCAAAATATGAGCTGGCCTTAATCTTCATCAACTAACTTCTACTAGTTGGTCCATTGACGGAATAGCGGAGTACCTTGATGTATTGTTCTCCAGGTAAAAGGTTAGGAGAAGACGAAAAATCCTGAAATGTATATAATTGTATAAAGTATAGAGTTTAGGTATCCCGCTAACCAGCAGCTTGCCTTCTTTTCCACTGATTCAGGAGTAATAAATGTGTGTGAGTGTGTGACTCGCAGTGCTATGGGCCCCACCGATGAGTAGAAATAAGTTGCTCCTGGGTTTAATGGGATGAGTATTGAGGGTTGTTGGAGAGCTCCGCTGGATCAGCAGGCGCACATCGATGTGCCTGCTGTCACTGCAGTCCGGAAAAAAAAGGACCGCCTGTGCCAGGCCACAAAACAGAGCCCGTAGGGGACCTGTTTCAAGGCCCTCTTTAAAAAACTGCTGGTGCTCAGCACCGAAGAGACCAGGCCAACTTAAAGCCCTGTGTATAGCCACCCTGATGCTTTGTAGCATAGCTAAAAAATATAAGCATGCAAAAAAAAAAAAAATTATGTTGTGTGCATGCTTGCTGGTGAGAGTGTGTTTACATGGAGAAAGTGTGAATGTGTGTTTATGTGCATGCCTGTGCAAGTGAAGGTCAAATGGCACATGATGTCACTTCTGCTACCCCTGGCAGTTTGGTGAATTGATGTCCATGTTCACTAGGCAAAATTTATTCCAGTACTGGGTTTCCTTTTTACAAATCATAACTGTCTGTGTTTTAAACAACTGAAATCTTTTGAAGTTAATAGGTAATGCAGCTCTCAGAATACATTTGTTTGTTTAGAGAAGCGCACAAATCCCAGTTTAAAAAAAAAAAAGAAACATGAACGGACTAGATGGGGTACACCAACACACTAACAATGGGAAGGTGGGGGGAGGTAAAGAAACACGAACAAAGGGCAGGTGGATAGAGTAAAGAAATACGAACAAACTAAACAAGAGTACCAAATAATATGTGTTGCAAAGTCATCATGGGCTCCCCCAACTTTTTGCTGACTGGTACTGGTGGTAACTGACTCTGACTGACCCTAGGCTCTGCCTTACCAGGCCTAGGGCCTGTGCTATGCTGAAAGGAACACTTAGAACACAGTGAAAACGCCTACGTACACTAGATACATTATGGGTCAGGGTATCCTTGTAACTGGCATGACCTCCCCTATAAGGCCCTAGTAAATAATAGGGCAAGGGTATTGAAACTACATTTAAGTCCCTAGTATATAATAAGGCATGGCGGTTTAGAAGCCAGTAGCCCTTTCTGCACTTGCATGTGTGCACTGCTGAAACCTGAGGTCAGTTTAAAAGCAACCCTGTGTTGCAGGACTGCTTTCAAAATGCAAATTGTGCCCAAACTAAACTTTGGTGTTTGAGGGGGTTTAAAAATGGATAAACTACAATGTTTGGGCATATTAGGTACCCCCAGGGTCTCCCCTAGGTGTCACAGGAGTGGGGATTCATGTATTTATGAGGAGGACCCTTATGAAATTAGTTTTGTATGCCCTAGGTTAACTGAAATTGCACATTTCACTCCTCACATTGTGATAAAGTGCGTCACAAAAATCGACTTTTATTATAGGAGAACTTTGGAGGGAGGATCGGCAATATCTTTTCATATTCAGAACCCCTAAAGTCTCCCCTAGGTGTTCCGGGGGGGGGGGGGGGTGCTTTGGAAATAGACAGGGTTCTTATAAAAGGTGTTTTTATAACCCCTGGGGTAGGAAAAATGGACCAAGTATTTTTTCCCACTGCAAATCCCCTGCCACATAAGGTAACATAGCAAGAAGTTATTAACTAATAAGTCCCGCTAGGAGAATCATAAAAATTGCATTCAATGACTTCCCAGAATGGTATTGATAAATCCAATAATATGGTATTGTCAAATTTCTCCTAAAATGTACAGACAAGAAGTTTTAAGACTTTCTTGTCTGTAAGCCAAAATCCACCCTTCCAGTTTCCTGATAGGTCAGAGTTAAGTGGATTAGCCAGGCTCTTTTGATGAGGTGATAAGAGCCCCTGGGGTTAGCTAGCTCTTCTGGGAGGGCAGGGTTCTGCTACACAGGAATGCCAGAACAGGGGAAAGGGCCGTAAACAATATACTTCAATGGAAGGAGGAGACAGTTTGATCCCAGCCAGATGCTAGGTTTAAGGAAGTAATGAGCAGTTGCAAGGGGGAGAGTCTATGGAGATTAGCCACCCTGGAGGTCTGTTTAGCCAGTTTTCTCCCTGCTAGGAAATCCGCCATGATGAATTTTGGGTAACTAGAGCTCTCGGGGAGGAAATAGCTCTATCCTTTGGAGGATGTGGTCATACCCTGGGGTGTTGGCCTGCACCTCACTGGACAGAAGTGTCCTCTGGCTTGACCCGGAGAACTTGGAATAAGTATGTGAGAGGGGCAGAGCCTCTCAGATCTGCTGCTTGAAACATAAGCGAGCAAGAAGTGTCCACACTGTGGAGTTTTATGTGCATCAACCAGGCCCTGTACTTTGAAGATTGCCCCTACTGCACCATCCAGAACTACAGCCCTCTGGGCTAATTTGCTTTAAAGAAACTAAAGAGTGGACTTGCTGCAAGCTACAGGTAAACAGAGCTCACCAGGAACATCACAACCAAGTATCCTTAGCCTGGAGTACTACCAATGGATCTGTAAGGGTTTTGTTCAAGCGGATTGTGGGAACTGAAGTCCATAACTTTCAAGGACCATCTTAAAGCTTCTAGACACTTGGAGTAAGTTTTGGACACTTTAGGACCCTTTGGGAAACTTCAGGAAGAAGTTCCAGAAGTTTGGAGCAACTTTGGAAAAAAGCTCCATAAGTGGACCGACTCGATCTGGCCAGCCAAGCCAGCAACCCTCAACCGCAAGCCGGCCTGCCATTCAGGTTTGTCTCGCTGAAATGCTCTGGAGTTCTGACTTCCAGAGTTTGACCGGGAGTAGGCTGAAACCCAAGCTGGCGAACCCTCACCGAATCTGGCATGGTGAAGAGCATCAAAGAAAAACCTGTGTAAAGGTTTCTAAGTCCAAACTTAGAAAAGGTGACTGGAACCTACCGCGAGAACCAAGCAGCCCACCTTTAGCCGTGAGCCGGCCTGGATCCTTGGCCCGTCCCGCTGGAAAGCTCCAGAAGTCTGACTTTCATATGTTTGACCGGGAGCTCGTGTCATGGAAAGCGGGCAAACCCTCACTGAATCCGGACTGGCTGAGAGCTTTGAGGGACCCTGGAAAGAAAAGCTCGGGAAAGTTTCTAAGTCAGAAGGTAAAAACTTTGACCAAACCCACCGGGAGGGGTAGCCGCGGAGGGCTCCATCGTGGTCAGCCTGAAACTTTGACTTTGACCCAGTCTAGCGTGACCAGATGTCCTAATAGGCGCTTTGGGTTTCTATGTGCTACATAGTGCTAAATCTTTTAAAAATTCATATCTCTGGTTCCCTATATTGGATTTGTTTAGTTTGGGTGTAATTTTACAGATAAAAACATTTCCTATTTTTATAAATTAGTGTTGGATTTTTCTTGTGTGTTGTCTTAATTATTGAATGAATTGGTGTTTTTAAATGCTTTACGTACCTGTCTTTGAAGTTAAGCCAGCCTGCTCACTTCCAAACTACCAAGGGTTGAGCATGGGAATAATTTTCTAAGACCTATTCTGAGCCCTAGGCTGTGTTAGTGGCCTTATTGCGAGTGGCAGATATACATTTGCTCCTAGTAATAATCCACTTTCCAACAATATGTTAAAGCCCCATTACTCGCAGTGTTTAAAAAAAAATGTTTTTAGAGTTTTATATAACGTGAACTAAACCATAGAAATTGGGTATCAGAGTGCTTTACATGAGCCCCAGTTTTGTTACAGATGGACACATTCATTTTTGTGAGGTTAAGTGATTTGTCCAGAATCACAGGAGGTTGAGCGTTGTTGCAGAGACTCGAACCCAGTTCCCCAGCTACAAGGTTGACCATTCTAGCCGTAAGGCTACACCTTCCAACCAGTGTTCTATCTCTGATTCCACATACAGTATTCGAGAATTGTGTGCCGGTGAGAACCATGGCTCCACTCTACATTTTACAGAGATTGCAGTAAATGCAGGCATTGCATATTTATTAAAGCACTATATGCCACCTAACTAAGCCTTCACAATGCTTTATAACTTTGCTGGAGAATGTACACAGCTTCAGGGCGCAACTAGACTCAGACTTCTTTTGGGGGTGGGGCGCTAAGATTTTGAATTGTAGGGGGTGTGAACTTCAGAGCACGTGTCGAAATTACTAATTGGGACAGCAATTTAGCACTGTTAAATTTGTCATTTTAATGCACATTGGGGCAGTAGACCTGGCATGATGTATAATATCGAGTTCTATATTCTAGGACAGGTAATGGAAAATTATATATTCTAAAATACACTGGACCCTTATGAATGAGTCTCAACATAATGCACAGCAACCCCGAGTTCCAGCTCCTCAAATATTCTTGGTTTTGACACTTCCATACTCTCAATTGTAACACACATTTGATAAGATGTTGACCGCACAGCAGCCCTAAACACTAAACCTAATCTGAAAGTATAAGTATCCATGGTGCTGCCACAGCAAAGACCAGATACACAAACTTGCAATTTAACAATGAACATTAGAAAATGCAGAATATAAAATAGTAACACCTTTTGTGAAAATATCCAACATCCTTCTGCTAACCTTTCATTCTACCTATCACCTCCTAGAATCTGACATGTCTAACCCTGATGGTCTCTGTGTTTCCAGCAGCCCTACTATCCCTCCCTCTCTAGTTGTCCCTCTTTAGCTATGAGCATGTTAAGGTAGGATCATTACAAGTCTTATTGTTGACACTTGGGAGAAGATGTGCAGTCTCCAGGCCCTCAGCTGCTCTCACTGCCTGTCCTGGTACTCAGTGCCCTAAGCTCTAAATCTGCTACCTCAAACATATATATCTGCACTCGCCTGCTCCACATTACTGCCTCTTATATATGAAGCAACATGAACATTTCTAGGTCATAAAGAACATGTCTTGAGTTTTTTATAGAGAACAATCATTAAAATGACTTCTCTCACTATACCCTAACCTTGGAGTTCTCCATAATTGTCAAACAAACTTTTAATACACAGCCTCGGAACCGGTCTTTACAAGTAATCAGTCAAGGTATTGTTAACCCTGGCGTTTGGCAGCACACAGCTGACCACTAATAAAAACGTTGAGCCCCTGTGCTAAGTACTACTTTGTTTAACCCTTTCTGTGCTGGTGACGGAACCACTCCGTCACCAGCCACGGACGCGCTGTGCTGGTGACAGAATGGTTCCGCTACTACCCGGCCGCCGCGCCTGCGCGGCATCAATTCCACGCCTGCGCGGTGCGTTCTATTGAGCGGGCGGGGCCGGGACGGAACGACTCTGTCACAAGCACAGCGCGCATGTGGCTCGTGACGGAGTGGTTCTGTCACTAGCATGGCGGCGCCGCGCGGCCCCCTCTCCTCCCCAGCGCCGCGGCGGAATTACTGCTGCGGCCAAGGGGTTAATAAATATTGATCTTCCTTCATCCATCTATCCTCAACTTTTCGCCTCCCCATCTTTCTCCCTTTCACAATTGTCCAACCCTCCACTCAAAGTACATCTTCTGTCTTCTTCCCAAATCAAACCTTTTCCTTTCAGCACTTTCTCTCATCTTACTGTACTCTACTACCTGGTCTTCTAAAAGTACTGCCTGCCACCTTACATTTCTTCTTCAAAAAGAACCAGGAAACAAGAATGTTCTCTTCAAAGGTTTCTGGTAGGGGGAATCTTCCAAGTAGACTGCAATTCGTTTATATTTCTAGCACACGCCACAATGTCAGAAAGTACGCCAACTTAAATGGAGGGGTGTAGGTTGTCAGCTGGTCATTATGCCTGCAGCAAGCAAGGCAGCTGAGACAAGCTCAATCTCCTGGGGTTACAGAGTCAGTGGTGCCAGTCAGCAGTCATTTTAGAATTGCATGGCCATATGATGGTGTCTCCAGGTGAAATGGATGTTTGTATAGCAGTGCTATTCAAGAGGTCCTACTTTTTGTTGTAATCTACCTGTTTAGAGGAACACAACACCACTGTTTGTAGATGAACATTCCTAAGAGTCTTTATTTTTTATCCACAAACATATTAGTAGAGTGCAATTTCAACCCTCAGAGTCTGTTTGTGCTATTGAATGGTAATACCTAGGCGTGGCTTGAGCGCTGAGGGAGATGGCGGCGTGAGCCCGGAGCTCCGTGCCTCTTCCCCACGATACTCCTGAAAACGGGGCAGGAGAACCTGTGTGTGCCCCGGCGCCGATAGCGGACCTGATGGTGACTGGCTGGGCAGGGTCTGAGCTGCTGGCGGTACTGCAGCGCCGAGATCGGCCGCCGATCGCAGCGGCCACCGGAGCGGAGGGAGAGACGGCGGCGCGCAAGATGGCGGCCGCGACGAAGCCTTGATTGACCGAGGGCTGCGCAGCGGTCCACACACCCGGAGCACACGGAAGGGGCGCGGCCGCCGTCTCGGACATCTCCGACGGCGATACCCCCCACAGCGGGAGAAGCTCCTTGACCCTCGGCTGCGGTGCGCGGCGGCCGCGACCGCTAGAAGGAAGGGCCACCGGGTGCGCCACTGCAGGCGGAGCTACCAGGCAGCCTCCATTGCCGGGAGAGCGGAGAGACGGACTGCGACCCAGCCCTGGGCACCGGACTTGACGGCGGGTGAACGGGGGCAGCCCTGAGAGGTAGACCACGGGGGACGGGACGCAGTGCAACACATCCCGGGCCCCCCCTGTGAGAAGGTGGCCTGATATGCAGTGCTCACTATTCTAGTGAACACTATGTATCAGTCCAGCAACCCTTATTGATGATTGGTTGTAAGTCAACCTTATAGACCAGCTATCCTAGTAGCGTGGATACGAGCAGTCTAAGGCTAAAAGACTCGAGAGGGCGTGTTAAGCCAGCTGTTATACCACATATACCCCTTGAACACCAAGTGAAAGGACACCACACAAGTGTTATGAAAATAAACAGTTATTTATTAAGAATCACAACAGCCCTGTACTCTTTATGAGGACAGGGTACTAAGCACAAACCAAAACTCTTTAAAAAATACTTAAGTTAGCACAGTATATACAAATGCCCGAGGGGCACGGAAAACCATATACTAGAAAAGTGGAATGCGAAATTACTAGCAGGTAAGTATAGTACTAATAGGCTTTGGAATCGCTAGGACTTGACTATAGAATCGTTAGATTACTTCTAGGAGACCCAGGGGACTCGGGTGCAGTGTGTGCACTCTCACGCGAGATGCGGGACAAAGTCTATGGTAGCTAGAAATTGCAAAGTTAGTGTTCTCGGGCGAACCCGACCTGGTAGGGAGAAAACGAAAGTAGATTCTGACCCTTGGATAGTGAGGCTATGCTGGGGCACCGAAATGCCGAAGTTACCTAGCCCAGGGGCTGCAGCTGCATAGGACTCAAAAGACGTCGGGAATCCTCGTTGACGGACCAGGAGCCTGGAAGAAAGAAGTTGCTGGCAGGCGACCAGTGAAGAAAGTTCGGTGGATCCAAGCCTGGATCGATGGAAGATGACACCTGAAAGCAGAGGGGACCAAGTTCGAGACTACTAGCCAGTAGTCAGTGGGCACCAGGAGGACACCGGATGGTAGCCACCTCGACAAGGTGAGTGGGTGACGCTGTGCTCGGAGATCTCACGGACCAGGAGGCGTTGTCGGCGACCAGGAAGGAGGATCGAGCTGTCCCACGAAGATAGAAGCTGTCGGCGTCGCTGGACCCAGGATTGGGCAACAAAGCCTTGGCAAATTCAAGCCCACGCGGTGGACCTAAAATGGCGTCTGGAGTGGACCAGGAGGGTCCGGGGTGCCTCTCTTCAAGAAGGAAGCAAGGGCCAGTCTGGAGCAACCAGACCAGCAGCAGTGATGTCGTCGGGCGTCGTTCAGAAGGCCACAAGCCAGCCGGCTAGTAGCCAAACAACGCGGTGCACAGCAAACAGCAGAAGGGCCCCACGCAGATCGTGGAGATGCAGGGAGGCTGACCTTGGGTGCTGGAGCTGCGCAGGGTCGGGGCTTCTCGGACCCCAAAGCACTCACCCGTGGAGGACACGGTGGGCTTGCAGTAAAGATGTCGTGCAGTCTTGGCGATCGTCGGTCCCTCGAGGTCTCGTCGCACTCACGGTTCTCAGCTTTGCTGTAGAGGTGAGTAGAGGTCAGAGGTGCCAGGGAAGCCGGGTCTCGTCGAGCTGGGTCGTCGGATTCGTGATGAAGGACTTGCAGCAGACCGCAGTGTTCTTTAGGATGGTGCCTGCGGATGCAGGGTGACTACTCCTTAGCCACAAGGGAGAATCTTGAGGAAGAAATCTTGAAGTCCTTTCGTAGAAAGTCGTGTCTTGATTCCAAAGATGATCTAATTTGAACAGGGGGCCCGCTCCCATCTTTATACTAAAAAAGGGGGCTGACCCGGTGACTAGGTCCTGCCTATGGGTGGGACTAGGAGGGGGGTGGTTACACCCCTCTGCCATGCCGGACTTCCCCAGGCCAGGGGCTGGAGTGCCCCTGGAACTGGTTCAGACCGGCCTATGCGTAGTGAGCACCGGGGTGCCACTCAGCAGTCACCTTCCTGAAAAGCCCTGCCTACCCAGGATACACAAAACCATGTCTGGGACGGTGCTAGCACCGCCCCTGACAGGAAACCCTTTGTCCAGGCTCCCCTCGCTGGGAGGACTCCCAGCTGCAGGGGGTCAGACTCGTGTCTGTGGTGGCAGCGTCCATTTTGTGGAGCTGAGGCTTCGCTTAACTTTAACCGGGGTTCACAGTTACATACATGTCGTGTCCCTCTAGAAGGGTGGAATGCTAACCCCGTCGCCAGAATTGGCGAGGGGTTAGTATTCCAATTCGTATGACACCTTACTCGACATGTTTTGATAAAGCAATACCAAAGTTAGCATTTAACCGCGAGGATTATAATGCACTTAAGAGTATATGGTATGCGATATCATGGAACAGCTATTAGGACTTGGTTCCGCAAGCTGCAGACAGGCTCAGCTCATGCCAGAGCACCATCTCACACGATTCCAAGCACTCTGCCTTCAGGATTGTCAAGGCCTGCCATAGGAGTGACTGATAGGAATCTGTGTGTCCATTTTAGGGTTAGGTATAGGTATACTACACCTACAGCAAAGAGTGATTACACGACTTTGCCCCAGCTGTCATGCAGCCAGTTGTGTCAGATTTAGGAGGCCAGCCAGGGGTGGCATAATACATGCTGCAGCCCCTGGCAGCCCTGGGTACACCTATGCCCTGAGGTACAGGGTCTGATAAGGTGGCCCAGTACCAATTGGTAAATGCACCTAGGGTACATGTTGTAATTTAGAAAGAGAACAGCCAGGCTGTGGGTCTGATTGGCAGGCCCACAGCCAGAGAAAGTCGTAAACCAGTGAAACAAAAGCAAAAAATCTGGGTGATCATAGGATTGCAGACCCTACTCTCCTACATGACCCCCCCCCCCCCCCCAAACTTTGGGACAATAAGCTAACCTTGACCAGGTGAGTCTTCTTGTTCTAAGTGGAAATATCTGGAGAGCCCATCGGCATTGCCATGATCAGTACCAGGTCTATGTTCCACTGTAAAGTCCATCCCCTGTAGGGAAATGGACCACCTAAGCAGTTTGGGGTTTTCACCCTTCATCTGATTTAGCCACAAGAGGGGCTTATGGTCGGTCTGAATCTTGAAGTGAGTGCCAAACAAGTATGGCCTCAGCTTCTTCAGGGCCCAAACCACAGCAAAGGCCTCCCTCTCAATAGCTGACCAATTCTTCTCTCTGGGGGTCAGCCTTCTGCTTATAAAAGCAATGGGCTGGTCTTGACCATCAAAATTCAGTTGAGATAGAACAGCTCCCACACCCAACTCAGAAGCATCTGTTTGGACAATGAATGGTTTGGAGTAGTCTGGACTCTTAAGGATAGGTGCTGTGCACATGGCCTGCTTTAGGTCATCGAATGCTTTTTGACAGCCTGCTGTCCACTGAACCTTTTTTGGCATTTTCTTACTTGTCAGTTCATTTAATGGAGTCACAATTGATCCATAGTTCCTGACAAACTTCCTATAGTAACCAGTCAGGCCCAAGAAAGCTCGAACCTGAGTCTGGGTGGTTGGAGGAGCCCAGTCCCTGATTGACTGTATTTTGCTCTCCAGTGGCTGAACCTGGCCTCCACCTACAAGGTGGCCCAGGTATACAACCTGTGTCTGCCCTATCTGGCACTTGGTGGCCTTGATAGTGAGGCCTGCTGCTTGCAGAGCCTCTAACACTTTCCTCAGGTGGACCAGGTGATCCTCCCAGGTGGAGCTAAAGACAGCAATATCATCTAGATATGCTGCACAGAAGTCATCCAGCCCAGTAAGGACTTGATTCACCAACCTTTGGAAGGTGGCAGGTGCATTTTTCAGACCAAAGGGCATTACCACAAATTGATAATGCCCACCAGGGGTTGAAAATGCTGTCTTGGGCTTGGCATCCTCAGCTAACCTGATTTGCCAATACCCAGCTGTTAAGTCAAATGTGCTTAAGTAGTTGGCAGAAGCCAATCTATCTATCAGCTCATCTGCCCTTGGTATTGGGTGGGCATCAGTCTTAGTGACTGCATTGAGACCCCTGTAGTCTACGCAGAACCTCATCTCTCTCTTACCACCCTGGGTGTGAGGCTTTGGCACTAGAACTACTGGGCTAGCCCAAGGGCTATCGGAGGGTTCAATGACTCCCAACTCCAACATTTTCTGCACTTCAGTTTTTATGCAGTCTCTAACATGATCAGGCTGCCTGTAGATTTTACTCTTGACAGGTAGGCTGTCACCAGTGTCAACCTCATGGGTACACCAATTGGTCTGACTGGGTGTCAGAGAGAACATATGTCTGAAAGACTGAAGAACCTGTTTACAGTCTTTCTGTTGATGCTCAGAGAGGCTGCCACAAAAGACAACACCATCTACTGACCCATCATCAGGATTCTGAGTGAGCAGGTCTGGGAGAGGGTCACTCTCTTCCTCCTGTCCCTCATCTATGGCCATGAGCAAGCTCATGTCCTTCCTGTCGACATATGCTTTGAGCCTGTTGACATGGAGCACCCTGTGGGGGCTCCTGGGAGTTCCAAGGTCCACCAGGTAGGTGACCTCTCCCTTTTGCTCAAGAATTGTGTGGGGCCCAGACCATTTGTCTTTGAGTGCTGCTGGGGCCACTGGCTCCAACACCCACACCTTCTGTCCAGGCTGGTAAACAGTCAGGACAGCCTTTTGGTCATGCCAAGTTTTTTGAAGTTCTTGACTGGCCTTAAGGTTTTCAGATGCCTTCTCCATATACTCAGCCATCCTGGAGCGGAGACCAAGTACATAGTCCACTATGCTGGTTGCAGGCTTTTTGAGAGGTCTTTCCCATCCTTCCTTCACCAAACACAGGGGGCCTCTCACAGGATGCCCATACAAAAGTTCAAAAGGGCTGTAGCCAACCCCCTTTTGTGGGACCTCTCTGTAAGCAAACAGAAGGCAGGGAATCAGGACATCCCATCTACGCCTGAGCTTTTCAGGTAGTCCATGAATCATCCCTTTTAGGGTCCTGTTGAACCTTTCAACAAGCCCATTGCATTGTGGATGATAGGGTGTAGTGAATTTGTAATTGACACCACACTCCTTCCACATAGCAGTTAAGTAGCTTGACATGAAGTTTGCACCTCTGTCAGAGACAACCTCCTTAGGGAAGCCCACTCTGGAGAACACTCCAACTAGGGCCCTTGCCACCACAGGGGCTGTGGTGGTCCTAAGTGGAATAGCTTCAGGATACCTGGTGGCATGATCCACTACCACCAGTATAAACTTGTGCCCTGATGCTGTCTGGGGTTCCATTGGACCAACAATGTCAATCCCCACTCTTTCAAAGGGCACGCCCACCACAGGCATTGGTATAAGGGGGGCCTTTGTTGTGCCACCTGACTTACCACTGGCTTGGCAAGTGACACAGGAGCGACAAAACTCCTTGGTATCCTCATTCATGTGAGGCCAGTGAAAGTGTGAGACAAGCCTGTCCCAAGTCTTTGTCTGGCCTAAGTGACCTGCTAAGGGAATCTCATGGGCCAAGGTAAGTAGGAAACCTCTCTGAGACAAGGGTACAACCAGCCTCCTGGTCATGCCAGGCTTGGGGTCTCTTGACTCAGTGTACAGGAGTCCATCTTCCCAGTATACCTTGTGGGTACCTGTGGCGTTCCCAGCAGCCTCAGCAGCAGCCTGCTGTCTGAGGGGTTCAAGAGAAGGGCAGCTTAACTGGTCCTTCCCCAGGTCTTCCCTAGAGGGTCCCCCTGAACCCAAGAATTCAACTTGATCAAGTTCAAACTCTCTGGGCTCAGTTTCCCTCAATTCCTGTAGGTCAGCCTCCTCTGAGACTTGATCCTCAACCTGGGGCAAGGGGGAAGGCACAGCCTTAACCCTACTGCTCTTTTTCTTGGAGGGTGTCTGGTCCATTGTTCCAGGATCCAGCACCTTTTCAGTGGGGCATTTTCTGGCCTGTGACCTGGTCACAGCAAACACATGTGCTGGCAAACCTAACATTTCCATGTGAGTCCTCTGCTCCACTTCTGACCATTGTGATGACTCCAAATCATTGCCCAACAAACAATCCACTGGGAGGTCTGAACTAACTACAACCTTCTTTTGGCCAGTTACCCCTCCCCAGGAGAAAGCTACAATTGCCATACTGTGATTGGTACTGACATTGCTTGCATTGGTCACCAGGAATTCTGTACCTGGCATGATCTGTCCAGGGTCCACAAAGTTAGGTGTCACCATTGTGACACTGGCACAAGTGTCCCTATAGGCCTGAGCCATTTTTCCATTAATGAAAGGTGTCTGTCTGTATTTGCCCAAAGTATTGGGACTTATGTCAGGGGACATATCCATATCCCCTGTACTGACAAGGACAGCCTGAGTGAGTGTACCAACTAGGTTGTCACACCCCTCAGAACCCAGGGTTAACCCTACTAAACCCTTGGGAGGTGCACTACCACTGCTGACTGTACTAGGGGGCACAGGTGCCTTAGGGGCTGCAGTGGCAGGAGTCTGCCCTCCTCCTTTCTTGGTGCACTCACTAAACCAGTGAGTTTTACTTTTACAGTATTGGCACCACCTTTTAGATTGGCCTTCTTGGTTTTTCTTCTTCTGGGGAGCCTGACCCCCACCCTCTTTGGGTTGTTGGGGACCTGTCGAAGACTTCTGGTCATTTTGTTCCCCCTTAGAATCTTTACCCTTCTGGTCTGCTTTCTTCTGACCACCTTGATTCTGGCCCTGGTTCTGTTTAACTCTTGTTCTAACCCATCTGTCTGCCTTCTTTCCCAATTCTTGGGGAGAGGTCAGATCTGAGTCAACAAGATGCTGATGCAACAACTGGTTCTGACAATTGTTTAAAATGTGTTCTCTCATGATCAAATTATACAATCCTGTGTAATCAGTAACCTTACTGCCCAGCAACCAGCCCTCCAAAGCCTTAGTGGCACAATCTACAAAGTCAGACCAATCTTGAGACTGAGTTTTCTGGGTATCCCTGAACAGCACCCTGTACTGCTCAGTGGTTAGGCCAAACCCTTCAACCAGTGTATTCTTCAAGACTTGGTAATTGTTAGCATCCTCTACCCTGGTGGTGAGGAGCTTGTCTCTTCCTTTACCTTCAAAGGAGAGCCACAAGATAGCTGCCCACTGAGTCTGGGGAACACCTTGCACAGTGCAGGCCCTCTCCAAAGCAGTAATCCATTTGTGGATGTCATCCCCTTGTTTAAAGGGGGGCACTATCTTACCAAGGTGTTTTGTGTCAAAACTCCTTTCCCTATTGCTAGGTACAACGCTGCCACCAGTGGGGACTACCCCACTTAACTGTTGCTCTCTAGCAAAGGCAAGCCTTTCTTTGGCCAGGGCAAGTTCTTCCCTTTCAATCCTTAGATTGGCTGCCCTTTCTTTTGCTTCATACACTCTCCTCTGAGGGGATGTCATCCCTCTTTGAGAAGAGTTTTGAGAGCCATTGGTTTGAAGGGATCTGCCAGAACCTCTTGACAGAGATCTGGCTCGTCCATTCCCAATGTTAAGCTGACCTGATAGTGGCCCCAGTGGTCCCCCAGTACCACTGTCATGTTTGCTTAAGTTGGACCTGCTTAGTCTAACGACTTCTACCTGTCCCTTATCTGCCTCATCTCCAGAGGGAGCCTCATCCTCATCCTCCTCCACATCTTCGTTCTCAGTTGAGAGGTGGATGAGGTCAGGGTCACCTCTGGTTCCCTCAAGGGGAGGCATGCCTCCTTCTGGATTAGAAGAGCTAAGAAGGGTCTCAGCTTTTCTGGCATCATAAGTCTCCAAGAGACCAATCAGAAAGGAAGTTGTGGGGTTAGACCCCTGCTTGATCTTCCTGGAGTGACACACCTGTCTTAACTCCTTGAAGCTCAGCACAGTATATCTTGAAGGGATGACCTGTGGAGGGTCAGCTGACACAAGGGGAGACTCCGAGTTTCCTCCTTTGTCCGACATACTGTTTCTAGTGTGGTGTAAGTGATGCACCTACCTACACTATGGGTTTACCTACTGATCCCTTGCTAAGAGTTGCAGCCAAGGTGTGCTAAGCCTTGAGGAGCTGCAACAGCTGGTTCAGTAGAACTCAGAGTATTCTAAGCTTAGTTATATGTACTAACAGTACTTATGTGATCTTTCAACAAGATATTCTTAGGATACGTGTGGTAAAACAACAGCAAGCTCAAATCCCAACCGCTGCTCACCAATGTGAGAAGGTGGCCTGATATGCAGTGCTCACTATTCTAGTGAACACTATGTATCAGTCCAGCAACCCTTATTGATGATTGGTTGTAAGTCAACCTTATAGACCAGCTATCCTAGTAGCGTGGATACGAGCAGTCTAAGGCTAAAAGACTCGAGAGGGCGTGTTAAGCCAGCTGTTATACCACATATACCCCTTCAACACCAAGTGAAAGGACACCACACAAGTGTTATGAAAATAAACAGTTATTTATTAAGAATCACAACAGCCCTGTACTCTTTATGAGGACAGGGTACTAAGCACAAACCAAAACTCTTTCAAAAATACTTAAGTTAGCACAGTATATACAAATGCCCGAGGGGCACGGAAAACCATATACTAGAAAAGTGGAATGCGAAATTACTAGCAGGTAAGTATAGTACTAATAGGCTTTGGAATCGCTAGGACTTGACTATAGAATCGTTAGATTACTTCTAGGAGACCCAGGGGACTCGGGTGCAGTGTGTGCACTCTCACGCGAGATGCGGGACAAAGTCTATGGTAGCTAGAAATTGCAAAGTTAGTGTTCTCGGGCGAACCCGACCTGGTAGGGAGAAAACGAAAGTAGATTCTGACCCTTGGATAGTGAGGCTATGCTGGGGCACCGAAATGCCGAAGTTACCTAGCCCAGGGGCTGCAGCTGCATAGGACTCAAAAGACGTCGGGAATCCTCGTTGACGGACCAGGAGCCTGGAAGAAAGAAGTTGCTGGCAGGCGACCAGTGAAGAAAGTTCGGTGGATCCAAGCCTGGATCGATGGAAGATGACACCTGAAAGCAGAGGGGACCAAGTTCGAGACTACTAGCCAGTAGTCAGTGGGCACCAGGAGGGCACCGGATGGTAGCCACCTCGACAAGGTGAGTGGGTGACGCTGTGCTCGGAGATCTCACGGACCAGGAGGCGTTGTCGGCGACCAGGAAGGAGGATCGAGCTGTCCCACGAAGATAGAAGCTGTCGGCGTCGCTGGACCCAGGATTGGGCAACAAAGCCTTGGCAAATTCAAGCCCACGCGGTGGACCTAAAATGGCTTCTGGAGTGGACCAGGAGGGTCCGGGGTGCCTCTCTTCAAGAAGGAAGCAAGGGCCAGTCTGGAGCAACCAGACCAGCAGCAGTGATGTCGTCGGGCGTCGTTCAGAAGGCCACAAGCCAGCCGGCTAGTAGCCAAACAACGCGGTGCACAGCAAACAGCAGAAGGGCCCCACGCAGATCGTGGAGATGCAGGGAGGCTGACCTTGGGTGCTGGAGCTGCGCAGGGTCGGGGCTTCTCGGACCCCAAAGCACTCACCCGTGGAGGACACGGTGGGCTTACAGTAAAGATGTCGTGCAGTCTTGGCGATCGTCGGTCCCTCGAGGTCTCGTCGCACTCACGGTTCTCAGCTTTGCTGTAGAGGTGAGTAGAGGTCAGAGGTGCCAGGGAAGCCGGGTCTCGTCGAGCTGGGTCGTCGGATTCGTGATGAAGGGCTTGCAGCAGACCGCAGTGTTCTTTAGGATGGTGCCTGCGGATGCAGGGTGACTACTCCTTAGCCACAAGGGAGAATCTTGAGGAAGAAATCTTGAAGTCCTTTCGTAGAAAGTCGTGTCTTGATTCCAAAGATGATCTAATTTGAACAGGGGGCCCGCTCCCATCTTTATACTAAAAAAGGGGGCTGACCCGGTGACTAGGTCCTGCCTATGGGTGGGACTAGGAGGGGGGTGGTTACACCCCTCTGCCATGCCGGACTTCCCCAGGCCAGGGGCTGGAGTGCCCCTGGAACTGGTTCAGACCGGCCTATGCGTAGTGAGCACCGGGGTGCCACTCAGCAGTCACCTTCCTGAAAAGCCCTGCCTACCCAGGATACACAAAACCATGTCTGGGACGGTGCTAGCACCGACCCTGACAGGAAACCCTTTGTCCAGGCTCCCCTCGCTGGGAGGACTCCCAGCTGCAGGGGGTCAGACTTGTGTCTGTGGTGGCAGCGTCCATTTTGTGGAGCTGAGGCTTCGCTTAACTTTAACCGGGGTTCACAGTTACATACATGTCGTGTCCCTCTAGAAGGGTGGAATGCTAACCCCGTCGCCAGAATTGGCGAGGGGTTAGTATTCCAATTCGTATGACACCTTACTCGACATGTTTTGATAAAGCAATACCAAAGATAGCATTTAACCGCGAGGATTATAATGCACTTAAGAGTATATGGTATGCGATATCATGGAACAGCTATTAGGACTTGGTTCCGCAAGCTGCAGACAGGCTCAGCTCATGCCAGAGCACCATCTCACACGATTCCAAGCACTCTGCCTTCAGGATTGTCAAGGCCTGCCATAGGAGTGACTGATAGGAATCTGTGTGTCCATTTTAGGGTTAGGTATAGGTATACTACACCTACAGCAAAGAGTGATTACACGACTTTGCCCCAGCTGTCATGCAGCCAGTTGTATCAGATTTAGGAGGCCAGCCAGGGGTGGCATAATACAAGCTGCAGCCCCTGGCAGCCCTGGGTACACCTATGCCCTGAGTTACAGGGTCTGATAAGGTGGCCCAGTACCAATTGGTAAATGCACCTAGGGTACATGTTGTAATTTAGAAAGAGAACAGCCAGGCTGTGGGTCTGATTGGCAGGCCCACAGCCAGAGAAAGTCGTAAACCAGTGAAACAAAAGCAAAAAATCTGGGTGATCATAGGATTGCAGACCCTACTCTCCTACACCCCCCCTCCTTTTTTTTCGCCCCCCGCCGCGAAGGCTTGAGTAGTGTATGGGGACATAGCGGAGACGCCCGCAGACCGGCGGAGGACCTCCGGCAGCGCCAAACTCCCGGTAGCGCGACAAACCTGAACCGCTAGCCCAGGAGAGGGAGGACAGTCTACCACAGTCCCCAGGAGGCGAGCTGCACGGCGGGCGCTGCTTCTGGAGTGCGGTAACTGCGCAGCGAGATCCCATAGCGCACAGGAGCCGGCCACGTGGCTGAGGCACGGGGGAAGCAAGCACTCGGAAAGGACGTGGGAGGCGAGGCCGGCTACAATGGGGAAGCCAAAAGCCAAGGCGGAGGAGGCGGCGACGTCTAATGTGGCGGAGGGGGGCCCCGCTGAGCAGACGGACCTGCAGCGATTGCAGGATCGGATTTTGGACGCCATAACGGCCACTCGAGAAGCGCTCCACAACGACATAGCGCAGGTGGCGTCGGGGCTGGGCTTGCTCCGGGCGGACCATGACAAACTAAAGGACAGGGTCACGGAGGCTGAAACGGCGATCAAAGACCTGGCGCCAGCTCACAAGGTGATGGAGGTCAAGCTGACGGAGGCCCTAGACCGCATACGCACCCTGGAAAGGCGAGCGGAGGACGCAGAAAACAGAAGCCGGCGCAGCAATGTGCGGGTCGTCGGCGTACCAGAGACGGAGGAGACGAGGGACATGGTGGCCTACATGGAGGAATGGCTAAAAACAGTAGTGGCGCTGGAGGGGCTTTCGCCATTCTTCACTCTGGAGCGTGCACATAGGGTCCCCTCAGGACCTCCCAAGCCCGGACTCCCGCCCAGGCCGATCATAGCCAAGGTGCTCCACCACAAGGACAGAGATCTGCTCCTACGGAAAGCTCAAGAGGATGGCCCTTTCCAGATTGCGAATAGTAGGGTCACACTTTTCCCAGATTTCACCTTCGAAACGCAGAAGCAACGAGCCTCCTTCCTTACAATCAAAAGGGAGATGAGGACTGAAGGAATTGCCTACTCCTTACTTTTCCCGGCCAGACTACGAGTGGTGGTTGACGACAAGGCGATCTTCTTTAACACGTCAGCGGAAGCCTGGGACTGGTGGGAGACATACAAGGCTGGGACTGACGGCGCCAAAATACGAGAGGAGCGGGAGAAGGAGCGGGAGCGCTCGCCGGCGCGGCTGCGGAAATCGAAGAGGCTGTGGAAACGAGGACGGGGGAAGCTGGGACCGACGGCCTCCCAAACTGAGGCAGAGCGGCAGGCAGCGCTGTTGGAAGCGGGGAAGCTGGGGCGAGCGGAGGCCCCTGGATCTAGGGGGGCCACGGACTCGGACACTCATGTCTCTGCCTCAGGCTCGGAGTTGGACCTCTCCGGGATTCATCAGACAGAAGGGCCGCTGGTGACGCCGCAAACGTCGGATGAGATCCTGAATATTTGAACTGCTGGCGGAGGACAATGGGTAATGTTTAGATGGCTAGGAGGGGGACCCGTGCCTCAGCACGTAGTGGGGGTCGGGGCGCACCGGGGTGCTCAGTACAGGGAGACCATGGGTACTTGGGGAGGGAGCGAGGGGCTGGGCAGCGCAACCCCCCTCTGGCCGAGGCCACACTCCGTTGGCCCTTAAGGCACCCACAGCTACGGCTGTGTAGTAGAGACCTGGGTCAATCAGGTATGGGAGTTTGGATGGGGACTGATATCTCGATATTGGGGCCTGTTCTGGGGGAGGGGGGTGGCTCCACAGTTGGGGATTGTTTACTCTTTTTGAAGTTATTGACCCTGGGTTTACCATGGGTAGGACTGTTAAGTAGCTATGTTTTGTTCAGGGGGGGCACCACCACCGTCGAAGGGCAGGAACTGGAGGGAGTGTTTCGACCGGATCACTGGGACAATGGCTGATGTGAATAGACTGAACTGTATTACCTGGAATGTGCGGGGCCTACACTCTATGCAGCGCAGACATAAAGTCCATGCCTATTTAGTGCGGAGGGGGGTACACATTGCAATGTTACAGGAGACGCATCTTACACGACAGGAGGGGGCCGCACTACAAAGGAGATGGCGGGGACAGGTTTTTCACACCAGCTACTCGGCCTATGCGAGGGGAGTACTCATATGGATTAGAGCAGGCACACCTTTCCAGCTCACGCGCCAATGGGTGGACCAGGAAGGGAGGTATGTGGTGGTAGAGGGGAAGCTAGAAGGTAAAGATGTTGTGTTAGCTAGTATATATGCCCCGAACACGGACCAGTTGGCTTTCCTCGCGACACTATCAGGGACGCTGGCTCACTCCCTGGCGGGCCCGGTCCTGCTGGGGGGCGACTTTAATTCCATTGCAGACCCCTCGTTGGATAGGTCCCACCCCCCCTTACAAGATTCCCCAGTACATAGGCTGTCTAGGGGCAGGAGGGAATGGCAGGAGAGCTGGGAACTTACGGATGTGTGGAGAGGACAACACCCGACAGACCGGGATTACTCGTTTTTCTCCGGACTGCATGACTTGCATGTCCGATTAGACGCGATACTCTGCTCCCGGGGGGTGCTGCCGTACGTCACTGGATCGGAGTACCTGTCGAGAACGATCTCAGACCACAATCCACTCCTAATCCGGCTAGCGTGGGTAGCGGAAAAACCCAGGATCCCGATCTGGAAATTACGGCCTGAGACCCTAGAAGACCCCCTATTCGAGGCGGCCCTGGCGGAGGGGGTGGCCTTATACTTCGCGGAGAATGAAGGGACGGCGACCTCTAGGGTGACGGAATGGGATGCCTTTAAGGTAGTGGTGAGGGGTATCTGTATCAAGGAGTATGTAGGCGTAAGGAAGGTGTTGCTAGGCGATTTGGCTAAGGCGGATGCCAAGCTGAGGGAAGCGGAGAGGGAGAGGCCCGGACACCCGGAACTCCAGGAGACATTAGGCTCGGCTAGGGAGGCGGTAGCCATTGAAGTAGAGAGGCTCCGAGCCTTTGACTACAAGCGATATGTGCTGCGTTCCCATGTGGACGGTGACAAGGCGGGCACCCTCCTGGCGTGGCTTTCGAACCCCACTAGACTGTGCGCTCCCATACTCCAACTGAGGGATGCATCGGGCGTGGTGCAACACACTCAGCTGGGCATAGTCGACAGCTTCCAGAAATACTACGAGGGTCTGTACAGGAGTACCCCGGGAGACCGGACGGGGCTGGCGGAACCCTTCTTGGCTGGTCTACCCCTCCAACGGCTGGAGGCAGAGCAGGCGAAGGACCTGGGATCGGACATTGACCTGGGGGAGATCAGGGCGGCAGTACGGCGCATGGCACGGAACAAATCGCCGGGAATAGACGGGCTCCCCATAGAGTTCTATGGTAAATATTTGGATGTTCTGGCGCCGCGACTCCTAACCGTTTATAAAGAGGCCAAGGCGGCGGGCCGACTACCGCAATCCATGCGGGAGGCATTAGTGGTTCCGCTACTGAAGCCCGGTAGGGAGAGTAGTGATCCCGCGTCCTACCGACCACTCTCTATGCTCACCGCAGATTATAAGATCCTGAGCTCCATTCTAGCGGCGAGGCTCCTTCCTCACATGACGGGGCTTGTGCACGAAGACCAGAACGGTTTTATACCGACGCGCAACACCACAATGAACATCAGAAGGCTTGTCCGCCTCATGGACGGGCTGGACGGCGGGGCTGGGACGGAACTGGTCCTCTCGGTCGACATTGAAAAGGCTTTCGACAGTCTAGAGTGGGACTACCTCTATGCGGTAATGGAGCGATTTGGGTTGGGGGCCGGCTATATTCATTGGACGAAGGTCCTCTATGCGGAGGCGATAGCAAGGGTGAGGGTGGGATCGACGGTGTCCCTCCGCTACCCGGTAGAACGAGGCACTCGACAGGGCTGCTCCCTATCGCCGCTTCTATTTGCATTGGCTATAGAACCACTGGCGGCTGAGGCCCGGACAGGGCGGCACTTCCATGGAGTGCGGGCCCGGGACGGGCAACATTTCATCTCGCTATATGCCGATGATTTACTGCTCCTCCTCCACGATGGTGTTGAGGACTTGCAAGGAGCGGAAGCACTGCTAGAGAGCTTCGGAGAGATATCGGGCTTGAGGGTTAACTGGCCCAAGACGAGTTTGTTCCCACTCCTGGAGGGCGCCGCCCAGCCACGACACCAGTCGGAAGCGACCTGGGAACCTACCTGTATTAGGTACCTGGGGGTCCATATCTACCATAAGACGGATGACTTGCTTGAGGGCAACCTGGGGCGATGTGTACAAGGACTGAAGGGCTGCATGGCCTTCTGGGCCACGTTGCCGCTCTCAGTGGCAGGCCGGATCTCCCTGCTGAAGATGGTTGCCCTGCCGAGATTGCTGTATTACTTCCGGACGCTCCCAATCTGGCTGCCTGGCTCCTTCTTCAGGCTGCTTAAATCGCTGATTACGTCGTTCATATGGGGAGCGGGACGGTGCAGAGTGGCGCTGGCCACGCTTTCTCGCCCGAAAGATGAGGGGGGTCTGGCGGTGCCGGACTTTGAACTTTATTATCTAGCGGCCCAACTGCAGGTTTTCACGCAAGAGGTAGCGAGAGTATTTCGAGGCCCGGAGGACGAACGCTTGAGGGGGACGCCCAGACACATCCTGGCGTATATTACCCTTCAACAGCGTCTGGACGGTCGAGATTTGTCGCTGGAACAACGCACGTACCGCCAATGCTGGAACCGGGCACAGAGGAGGGCGGGAATCCGGCGCCCGTATGCGCCAGAGATTCCCCTGGGCATGCTAACAGCCTTGCCGCATGGCGGCGACTGGTCGCATCTACAAGAATGGGAAGAAGCGGGAGTACAGGTGGTAGGGGACCTCTATGAAAATGGAGTGCTGCTCCCGTTCCAGGAGTTAATGGAGCGCTTCGATATCCCGAGAGGGGGATTTTTGCTTCATGCGGCAGTATCCAGAGCAGTGCAGGCCCACTGGGCTACGGGACTCGAGGAACCTGAGACGGCGGCGGCGTGCCAATACGCTATGATGGCGGCGGGCACGGTCAAGGCGGTAACGTGCCTTTACAACCGGATGATTAGAGAGAATATCCCTCCTCTTCTATCCCTGAAAGCCAAGTGGGAGGTGGACCTGGTTAAGGATATACCTGACACAACGTGGGCACAGCTTATCCGGAGGGCTCGCAATAGCACGAGAAACGCTAGATTTCAACTAATCCACTATTATGTATTGCACAGGGCGTACATGACCCCGGGAAGGATCAGGCGGTATTTTGGCGAGGTAACAGCGACCTGTCCCCGGTGCCCGGAAGAGGGGGCCGAATTAGTGCACATGCTATGGGCGTGTCCGGCTTTACGGGGTTACTGGCAGGACATTGGGGCGGTTTTGAACGAGGTGACTGAAAGGACCTTAGAATACGGACCAGCGGAATGTCTCTTGCACTGGTTTCCCCACACCCCCAAAAACAAACTCACAAGCAAGTTTATTGACATGGGATTAATGGTAGCAAAGAGGGAGATCACTAGGAACTGGAAGGCGAGGGTGGGACCAACTCCACGGAGGTGGCGGCAGGAATTTCTAAAATGGGCGACGGCTGACAGCACACACAGGTACCAGCTTGCGCGCAGGACCCCTAGCCAGACAGCGGCTGACACTGCGACCTCATGGGAAGTACTGGTACAGGCACCCAGGGACAGCGAGGCTGATGAGGAGGGGGAGGCCCCCGAGGCAGGTAGGGCGGAAGAAGCGAGATGAGGCTCTAGGACCAGCAGATATGCAGGGAGACTGACACCAGATCACCAGGAATGATCGCTACAGGAGCCGTAGACGGGCGGTGGTGGGTGGGGTGGGACAAGGGGGGGAGTTCTGGGTTTTGCGCAGGGGGTGGGAGTTGGGGCTTGCGCGTAGTTGGGTAGGACTGAAAAAGTAGTCATGCACGTAATCCGGACACTAACCACTCCTCGATATTGAACGTCAGGCATGGAAGAGCAGAGACATCATTGCCGCCCGACCCCGGGTTGTGGGCATGACGGCTGTGTACTGGTCAACGAATCACACTGTATACCTGCTCATTTTTCTGAAGCTGCTTATGTGTAAGAGCCTGTACAGGTATGACTACAATAAAAATTATTTTAAAAAAAAGAAAATTGAATGGTAATACTTCCTCAGATCAATGGTACTCATTTTATCAACCTCAAAAGGATGAAAGGCCTTTATGCACCCATGCGGATTCGAACATGGTACTATGGTAGGCAAACACAGATCCTTGGAGTTGGGCACTGGTGCAACACATAACTTTTACTATACCACATGTTCCAGGCATGTAATGGTGTTCAGACATTGAAGTGACACAGAACCAGTGTAGTGTTTTGCTGTTCATCTCTGCAAAATTGCTAATAAAACAAGCACTGGCAAAGCCAAAATGTTCCGCCTATGCTCACTTAGGAACTACGGTATGGTTAGGGCCACTGGAATTATGCAGCAGGAGAGGACTAAACATTGTAACATGGTTGAGAAAAATATGCATTGAGAAAAGGCAAAATATGCGGCATAATTTTGCACATTTTGTAATAGTATTATTTCATTATTTTTCTTGGTAACATTGTCTCGGCATTGTTTGCACTTCATTAGTACTAGTTTAATACCTGAATATAGCAATAAGCAACAGAAAGGTGACCAGTTCAGCACCTTCCACTGGGTAGCAACATATGTCACTGCATTTTTAGTACAGAACACAAGAACAGTAGAGTTCATTCTGGTTCTTATATTATTGGTTGTCATGTGGGTTGTTGTCTAAAACACCAGTGCTAGAAAAGGAGTTTCTAGTTGGCTAAGGTAGACACCAGAGCCAGGCAGAACCCCCCACTCTAGTCAGGGTAAGTCAGATACACACCTAAGATAACCTGTGCTCACCCTCTGGTAGCTTGAAGCAGAACAGCCAGCTTATCCATGTGAGAAGGTGGCCTGATATGCAGTGGTCACTATTCTAGTGAACACTATGTATCAGTCCAGCAACCCTTATTGATGATTGGTTGTAAGTCAACCTTATAGACCAGCTATCCTAGTAGCATGGATACGAGCAGTCTAAGGCTAAAGACTCGAGAGGGCGTGTTAAGCCAGCTGTTTACCACACATATACCCCTTGAATACCCAGTGAAAGGACACCACACAAGTGTTATGAAAATAAACAAGATATTTATTAAGAATCACAACAGCCCTGTACTCTTTATGAGGACAGGGTACTAAGCACAAAACAAAACTCTTACGAAAATACTTAAGTTAGCACAGTATATACAAATGCCCGAGGGGCACGGAAAACCATATACTCTGAAAGTGGAATGCGAAATTACTAGCAGGTAAGTACAGTACTAATAGGCTTAGGAATCGCTAGGACTTGACTATAGAATCTTCAGATTACTTCTAGGAGGCCTAGGGAACTCGGGTGCAGAGTGTGCACTCTCACGCGTGATGGGGGACAAAGTCTATGGTAGCTAGTAATGACAAAGTTAGTGTTCTCGGGCGAACCCGACCTGGTAGGAGGAAAACGAAAGTGGATCCTGACCCTTGGATAGTGAGGCTATGCTGGGGCACCGAAATGCCGAAGTTACCTAGCCCAGGGGCTGCAGCTGCATAGGTCTCAAAAGACGTCGGGAATCCTCGTAGACGGACCAGGAGCCTGGAAGAAAGAAGTTGCTGGCAGGCGACCAGTGAAGAAAGTTCGATGGACCCAAGCCTGGATCGAAGGAAGATGACACCTGAAAGCAGAGGGGACCAAGTTCGAGACTACTAGCCAGTAGTCAGTGGGCACCAGGAGGGCACCGGATGGTAGCCACCTCGACTAGGTGAGTGGGTGACGCTGTGCTCGCAGATTTCACGGACCAGGAGGCGTTGTCGGCGACCAGGATGGAGGAGCGAGCTGTCCCACGATGGATGAAGCTGTCGGCGTCGCTGGACCCAGGATTGGGCAACAAAGCCTTGGCAAATTCAAGCCCACGCGGTGGACTCAAAATGGCGTCTGGAGTGGACCAGGAGGGTCCGGGGTGCCTCTCTTGAAGAAGGAAGCAAGGGCCAGTCTGGAGCAACCAGACCAGCAGCAGTGATGTCGTCGGGCGTCGTGAAGAAGGCCACAAGCCAGCCGGCTAGTAGCCACACAGCGCGGTGAGCACACAAAAGCAGAAGGGCCCCACGCAGATCGTGGAGATGCTGGAGGGCTGATCTTCGGTGCTGGAGCTGCTCAGGGTTGGGGCTTCTCGGACCCCAAAGCACTCACCAGTGGAGCACACGGTGGGCTTGTTGCAAAGAAGTCGTGCAGTCTTGGCGATCGTCGGTCCCTCGAGGTCTCGTCGCACTCACGGTTCTCAGCTTTGCTGTAGAGGTGAGTAGAGGTCAGAGGTGCCAGGGAAGCCGGGTCTCGTCGAGCTGGGTCGTCGGATTCGTGAAGAAGGACTTGCAGCAGACCGCAGTGTTCTTAGGATGGTGCCCGCTTGATGCAGGGTGACTACTCCTTAGCCACAAGGGAGAATCTTGAAGAAGAAATCTTGATGTCCTTTCGAAGAAAGTCGTGTCTTGATTCCAAAGATGATCTAATTTGAACAGGGGGCCCGCTCCCATCTTTATACTAAAAAAGGGGGCTGACCCGGTGACTAGGTCCTGCCTATGGGTGGGACTAGGAGGGGGGTGGTTACACCCCTCTGCCATGCCGGACTTCCCCCAGGCCAGGGGCTGGTGTGCCCCTGGAACTGGTTCTGACCGGCCTATGCGTAGTGAGCACCGGGGTGCCACTCAGCAGTCACCTTCCTGTAAAGCCCTGCCTACCCAGGATACACAAAACCATGTCTGGGACGGTGCTAGCACCGCCCCTGACAGGAAACCCTTTGTCCAGGCTCCCCTCGCTGGAAGGACTCCCAGCTGCAGGGGGTCAGACTCGTGTCTGTGGTGGCAGCATCCATTTTGTGGAGCTGAGGCTTCGTTTAACTTTAACCGGGGTTCACAGTTACATACATGTCGTGTCCCTCTAGAAGGGTGGAATGCTAACCCCGTCGCCAGAATTGGCGAGGGGTTAGTATTCCAATTCGTATGACACCTTACTCGACATGTTTTGATAAAGCAATACCAAAGATAGCATTTAACCGCGAGGATTATAATGCACTTAAGAGTATATGGTATGCGATATCATGGAACAGCTATTAGGACTTGGTTCCGCAAGCTGCAGACAGGCTCAGCTCATGCCAGAGCACCATCTCACACGATTCCAAGCACTCTGCCTTCAGGATTGTCAAGGCCTGCCATAGGAGTGACTGATAGGAATCTGTGTGTCCATTTTAGGGTTAGGTATAGGTATACTACACCTACAGCAAAGGGTGATTACACGACTTTGCCCCAGCTGTCATGCAGCCAGTTGTGTCAAATTTAGGAGGCCAGCCAGGGGTGGCATAATACATGCTTCAGCCCCTGGTAGGCCCTGGGTACACCTATGCCCTGAGTTACAGGGTCTGATAAGGTGGCCCAGTACCAATTGGTAAATGCACCTAGGGTACATGTTGTAATTTAGAAAGAGAACAGCCAGGCTGTGGGTCTGATTGGCAGGCCCACAGCCAGAGAAAGTCGTAAACCAGTGAAACAAAAGCAAAAAATCTGGGTGATCATAGGATTGCAGACCCTACTCTCCTACAATCCACAAATCCACTAATGTGTAAGAGCATTTGTTCAAC
This sequence comes from Lissotriton vulgaris, assembly GCF_964263255.1. NCBI lineage: Eukaryota > Metazoa > Chordata > Amphibia > Caudata > Salamandridae > Lissotriton > Lissotriton vulgaris. The sequence goes on along the minus strand of NC_141698.1, from coordinate 1,011,483,924 downwards.
ATACATACACAGTAACACAATGAATACATCACAAAAAGAGACTGCACTAGTTTATAAAAATATATTGCTATATTGTAAACACATTAAGGCCAAAACGATATAAATACAGTACATACTTTGCAAGATATCCACTTTTAAAATATATTGCATTACATTTACCACGTAAATGTGTGGCATAGAAACACCTATGCTTCTATTCGATCACTTACAGTAAATATTTTTATGGAAGGAACAAAGATCCACATCAGGAATTAGTGAGAGGACTTCGTAAGGGCTGGAGCGGTAAAATCAGTACCCCAGCAAGTCCTTGCAATGGTTCTAAAGGTACCCAATGGATCAGGTACAGCGCTAGCACAGGTCGCCCCCCAAGGTCCCTTTCGACATTCACTCCACCAGCTCCCTAGAGCACAGTGCGGCCACACTTGCCCCCAGCAGCTCAATCCAGCAGCTGTGGGGATGACGGTACTGTGTTCCTCGAGGTTCCCCTGGCAGGAAGGAGTTGCAGTGACAGCAAAGCTGTTCTGTCCTCCGGGTCCAGACGCCACCTTACAGCGGCGATCCTCCTTGGAATGCAGGGATAATGTCAGCACTCAGTGCTGGTGCAGCAGACAGGCCGAATCAAAGGACGTACTCCTTTCCTTGGCAATGCATCATCAGGGATTGTGGCGCCACTCTCACTGGGAAAGCCCAGACTACCATTAAGGGGTAAATCAGCACTTTGTGTGAGGGCAGGATCCAACCTATTCAGATGTAAGTGTGAACCACCTCTCCCTCTTTCTGCCCAAGAAGACTGTTAGTATGCGGATGAATGCAGACGTAACCCCTGTCACACCCAACCCTTCCTGTGTTGTGGCCGTCTATAGGGAATGCAAAAAGTGTAGCTCTCGCCTAGCCCAAATGTGTATTGGAGACTGGCTGTGAAGTACACAGAGTTATAAGCACAAAGAAGTGTCCACTTTCTAAAAGTAACTGCACATTCAGACACTATTATGTCTAGTTCAGGAGTGCACTGTTCAAACTTGCTCAGGTGCAAAACATTTTTTAACCTTTCTTTCAAATCATTTATCTCAATATAACCGTATGAAGTAAAACCTTCATTAGTTCAATTATACCATTATTACAACGATGAAGAAAAAATATTCAACATTCTTAGAATTCATTGTATTGTTTACTATTTTTCAGCAGTGATTATTTTTCAACTCTATTTGGTATTTTCACAACCATATTAACAATCGATCTTCATTGAAAATAAGATACAAATGTCCTGACAAAATGACTAACTAATACAAAAACAAGACATCAATTTCATCTGTCTTTGCGACGACTCCCAATGCATTTCGATGCCTCAGCATCTTCGTCAGGGGATATACTGTGTGAAAAAAATAATTATTTAGAAAAACGTAACAATGTATACATCTATTATCACAGGTCAGTTTGTGCATATGTATTGCGCAAGAAAATAAACATAACACTTCTATTTTCTATTTCAACTACTTTCTCTTATTGTATCCAAGCATACCAGCTGCCCAAACAATTATGTAGTTGTTCCTACTGTGGTTTGCCCTATACATGCCATCAAGTTTAAACAAGTGCAGCCAACGTGTGTGTCACATGATCCAAATATATAAGTGTGATACATGAAAAAAACGTACCCTCCACTTCGGGTACTGTGGTGTTTGTACCCAAGTTCAGTTAAATGAACGACCAGTCCTGTAAACAAAAACAAGGAACCAACGTGAATCTATTTACCCGTGCACAATACCACTCATCTCTTACTTGAACCAGTCAATAATGGCTACTTACTTCCTGCTAACGATGTGTTAGACCCAAGCCTTCTGAAATGCAACTTCTCTGCCTAAGACACAGAAAAAACGTACCTTAATATATACACATATCTTCGGTTATTGGACAACATCATAGTCCGATAATAGTAACCCTAATCGCCCTATGTAGTACCTTAGAAATCTTTCCGCCTTATGGACGCTGTTTCCTGCCCTTGTTCAAGTACGCAAAGAACCGCCGAACTTCGGCGTGGCATGCCAGGAAGTGGTATTAAGCCCGTCATCGACATCGGCAAGGTGTCCCCGCCCCCTCGTTCTCAACCACTACGCCTAATATCTACGATATTAAAACCACATCTAGGTGTCTTCACGTGGATATGGTATAAATATAAAAATTCGAATATGAAAAATGTATATTTACGGTATATTTCCAAAATAAACCACGTTATCTTGCACACAACAAAACGTCTTCATAGAAAGAGGACTATCGTGTTAATGATCACAAACCCGACGAGGGCAGCTCAGATTCTAAACCATCAAGATGCTCTAGCCCCTAGTGCCTGTTGTGGTATGTGGAAAAATATCCCATGGTGAAAAACATGTCTGTGGGATGCAAAATGGAAAATTACACGTAGGAAAAAACGTAGGAGAGTCCTAAAAATGTGTACAAAGGCACCTAACTATCAAGATCACGATGTGATACAAATCAATCAAAATATCATGTGCACAAACGTTGATGGCGCTTAGTCGCAACTTAATCCTGTATTAACAACTGCTTATTACCACAGAAACACTGATGTAAATTTACAAATAGTACTTTCATAGACAACACGCAAATTCAATTTTATCGTTCAGCCCACCCGGTTTAACGGTATTCAGGTATCTCATCCAAAATGTCTCTCTTTGAGCTATTCTTGTGTTAGGATCCACATGGGGCTCGACCAACACCTGCTCGAGTACAGTAAATCATAGTTGGGGGATGGTATGCTGCCTGTCTTTGCAATGTTGTGCCAAACTTGATTTCTCATTCCCTAGTCTGATATTTGATTTATGTTCCGTGATCCTGATCTTAATTTTCCTTGTGGTACGGCCCACATATACTAGGCCACACGGACATTTGATAGCATATATCACTGAACTAGTACTACAGTCAGAGGTGTGTCTAAGTTTAATGCGTTTCCCTGTGTGTGGATGTGTAAATGTGTCTCCCATCAGTACATTTCCACAGTGTCCGCAGTTGAAACATTTTCGCATTCCTTTAGCCTTCTCTTGTGTTGCCTTTGTTCCTTTTTGTTTCAACAGTTCCTTAAGATTTTTGGATCTTAATAGTGCAAATATTGGTGTGTCAACAAACACTGTTCTGAAATCTTCTTCCTGCTCAATTAGCTCCCATCTTTTCAGTATACATTTCTTTATCTTAGATGTGAGCGTAGATTGCTTCAACACACAAACTTCTCTCTTAGTTGGTGTTTTCTGGACTTTTTGCAATAAAACTTCTCGTGTTCTTGATGCGACTTTCATTTTTGCTTCAGTTAATACACTATCTGGGTATCCTCTATCACAATATTGCTGTGCCATTTCCTCTATGTTCTCCATGGCCTGTAACTCATCGCTGTTGATCCTCTTAATTCTGATGAACTGTGAAAATGGCAGATGATTCTTCAGATTTTGCGAGTAAAAGCTGGAGTAATGCAAGGCATTGTTTCTGTCGGTGGGTTTTTGAATAATTTAGTTGTGATTTGATCTTCCAACTTTGTTATAGTGATGTCCAAGAAGTTGATAGTATTCTGATCAATGTTGTTGGTGAATTTGATCCTAGGATGACATTCATTCAGAACCAAAATAGCTTCTTCCAGCTGTGCTTTGGTTCCTTTCCAAACTATCAAAATGTCATCTATATAACGGACATACAGTTTTAAGTGTTCAGTCCAATTCAAATTTTCCAAGATATGGGAGTGTTCAAATTTAGCCATGAAGATATTAGCGTACGCAGGCGCCCCCGTAAATCCCATAGACGTTCCCGTCTTCTGAAGGTAGAATTTAGATTGTCACGAAAAGTATCCATGATAGAGACAAAATTGTAAAATCTCCAGTAAAAAAATGTTTAGTGACTCTTCATACTCACTTTGTAACAACAGCCATTCAACCGCTTCTATTCCCTCCCCATGGGGGATCGACGTATAGAGTGCAGTCACGTCGATCGTGGCCAGCCACGTTGCATTCTCACTTGATATTACTACACTGGCAAGTTTGTTAAGACAATCCGTGGTATCCTGTATATATGATACCCACTGTTATACCAATGGTGTCAAATAGTGATCAAGGAATCTTCCTATAGGCTCATGAAGTGAACCGCATCCCGCCACAATCGGGCGGAAGGGAGGGTCTCGAGCGTCTTTGTGCAATTTGGGTAGCATGTAGATGTGGGGTCTTTTTGGATATTCAGTGATTAAGTATCTGAAGGTCTTTTTGTTGATCCATCCTAGGTCCTTTGCTTTCTTCAGAATACCATGTAATGTGGTTTGAAAGGTCACCGTAGGGTCTGTATCCAGAGCAATATAGGTGTCGGTGTCGTCCACATGGGATGAGACTTTTTGGTTACAGTAAATGGTGTCCATGACCACCAGGGCACCACCCTTATCCGCAGCTTGAAACGTTAAATCCTGATTATTCCTCAATGTCTTTAAGGTTGTCAATTCTTTTCTTGTCAAATTCATGTTCTTGGGTACTTTCTTGTGTGTCTCTACCAGATCTTTTTTCACTAATAGCTCGAATAAGTCCAAAGTCTTGTGTAACGTGGGAGGAATGAATGTGCTTTTTGGTTTGAACATCCTTGCCGATGCATCGGTATCAGGCACTTGAGGTACATTGTGAAAGAACCATCTTAAACGAAGTTTCCTCGTGAATTTATACGATGCTATTTCAGTTTCCAAGGGATTCGTGTTATATGTAGGTACGAAAGACATTCCTTTATTGAGAACTTTCAATTGATTGTCAGTGAGTTCTATACTTGAAATGTTAACCACTAGATCTTCTAGCAGTTTCTCCCCTTCGGTTTGGACTTTTTTTGTTGTTGTTGAGCCTTGTCCCCTTCTGACTCGTTTGTTCTGCTTGCTTCGTCCTCTTGAGGAGGATGGTCGTTCCTCTGGCCTGCCTCTAAAAAAGGCTCCCTACTGGTCCCACTGGTGGATGCTCCATTGCCAGTCATCGATGTAGTTCCTGTGTTAGGTGCTGGTGGTCTATTCGGGAGAGTGTCTTGTTCAGTTGCCACACTGTCTTCTGAAGAGGCCTGCGTTTTCCTAAATGGGTGTATACCTCTGCCCACGTGTACACTTCGTCCAATTTATAATCTATCGTATCTCTACGAAACTTTCTTAACTTCCTCTCGTGTACCTCTTTTTCATGTGATTCTATTGTTTCGTTGATTTCTTTGAGTGCTTGATCTAACTCTTCCTTGGTCATCCGTGCTTCTAGGTTGGTTTTCAGGTCCTGGATCTCAGTAGCTAGTTCTTTAAGAATGTCCGATAATTCCTCTATAATTAGGAGTATAAGGTCCAGCGAGCATTTTTTTAAAATCGAGTACCATTTGACCATGAATGGTTTATTAAATTTGAAAAGCATGGGTTTTAAAGCGATCCTCAATCCTCGTGGAATCCGTTTAACCCGATGGTACTGAATGAGCGTGGAGGCATGTAGCCTCTGGTTTACCTCTTTTCTAAGAGTATATTGCAGTTGTTTGAGAGTTTTGCTGGTTGTACCTGGGGCTGCTTGAAAAGCCCTTGTTTCTTTGATCAAAGAATATATACTAGTTGCTTCTTCATCTGTGTAGCCTTTCACTTCTGCTTGATTAGCTGTTAAGTGCGATATTTCCTCGAAATTCATGTTTAGTTGGGGTGCTGGTTCACTAATGGGGTTAATAGATAATGAACAAAGGATGTGTGTGTAACCTGCACACCACAGTTTATCAACCAAGATTCAATTTTTATTCAAAATTGGTGCAGACCTGCTACCTGACTAGCCCCTGTCAGGTCTCTAAATTAACTGCACATTCAGACACTATTATGTCTAGTGCAGGAGTGCACTGTTCAAACTTGCTCAGGTGCAAAACATTTTTTAACCTTTCTTTCAAATCATTTATCTCAATATAACCGTATGAAGTCAAACCTTCATTAGTTCAATTATACCATTATTACAACGATGAAGAAAAAATATTCAACATTCTTAGAATTCATTGTATTGTTTACTATTTTTCAGCAGTGATTATTTTTCAACTCTATTTGGTATTTTCACAACCATATTAACAATCGATCTTCATTGAAAATAAGATACAAATGTCCCGACAAAATGTCTAACTAATACAAAAATAAGACATCAATTTCATCTGTCTTTGCGACGACTCCCAATGCATTTCGATGCCTCAGCATCTTCGTCAGGGGATATACTGTGTGAAAAAAATAATTATTTAGAAAAACGTAACAATGTATACATCTATTATCACAAGTCAGTTTGTGCATATGTATTGCGCATATGTATGCCAACGTGTGTGTCACATGATCCAAATATATAAGTGTGATACATGAAAAAAACGTACCCGAAGTGGAGGGTACGTTTTTTTCATGTATCACACTTATATATTTGGATCATGTGACACTCACGTTGGCTGCACTTGTTTAAACTTGATGGCATGAATAGGGCAAAGACAGACGAAAAAACTTCGTAGAGATACGATAGATTATAAATTGGACGAAGTGTACACGTGGGCAGAGGTATACACCCATTTAGGAAAACGCAGGCCTCTTCAGAAGAAAGTGTGGCAACTGAACAAGACACTCTCCCGAATAGACCACCAGCACCTAACACAGGAACTACATCGATGACTGGCAATGGAGCATCCACCAGTGGGACCAGTAGGGAGCCTTTTTTAGAGGCAGGCCAGAGGAACGACCATCCTCCTCAAGAGGACGAAGCAAGCAGAACAAACGAGTCAGAAGGGGACAAGGCTCAACAACAACAAAAAAAGTCCAAACCGAAGGGGAGAAACTGCTAGAAGATCTAGTGGTTAACATTTCAAGTATAGAACTCACTGACAATCAATTGAAAGTTCTCAATAAAGGAATGTCTTTCGTACCTACATATAACACGAATCCCTTGGAAACTGAAATAGCATCGTATAAATTCACGAGGAAACTTCGTTTAAGATGGTTCTTTCACAATGTACCTCAAGTGCCTGATACCGATGCATCGGCAAGGATGTTCAAACCAAAAAGCACATTCATTTTTCCCACATCACACAAGACTTTGGACTTATTCGAGCTATTAGTGAAAAAAGATCTGGTAGAGACACACAAGAAAGTACCCAAGAACATGAATTTGACAAGAAAAGAATTGACAACCTTAAAGACATTGAGGAATAATCAGGATTTAACGTTTCAAGCTGCGGATAAGGGTGGTGCCCTGGTGGTCATGGACACCATTTACTATAACCAAAAAGTCTCATCCCATGTGGACGACACCAACACCTATATTGCTCTGGATACAGACCCTACGGTGACCTTTCAAACCACATTACATGGTATTCTGTAGAAAGCAAAGGACCTAGGATGGATCAACGAAAAGACCTTCAGATACTTAATCACTGAATATCCCAAAAGACCCCACATCTACATGCTACCCAAATTGCACAAAGACGCTCGAGACCCTCCCTTCCGCCCGATTGTGGCGGGATGCGGTTCACTTCATGAGCCTATAGGAAGATTCCTTGATCACTATTTGCAACCATTGGTACAACAGTGGGTATCATATATACAGGATACCACGGATTGTCTTAACAAACTTGCCAATGTAGTAATATCAAGTGAGAATGAAACGTGGCTGGCCACGATCGACGTGACTTCACTGTATACGTCGATCCCCCATGGGGAGGGAATAGAAGCGGTTGAATGGATGTTGTTACAAAGTGAGTATGAGGAGTCACTAAACATTTTTTTACTGGAGATTTTACAATTTTGTCTCTATCATGGATACTTTTCGTGGCAATCTAAATTCTACCTTCAGAAGACAGGAACGTCTATGGGATTTTCAGGGGCGCCTGCGTACGCTAATATCTTCATGGCTAAATTTGAACACTCCAATATCTTGGAAAATTTTAATTGGGCTGAACACTTAAAACTGTATGTCCGTTATATAGATGACATTTTGATAGTTTGGCAAGGAACCAAAGCACAGCTGGAAGAAGCTATTGTGGTTCTGAATGAATGTCATCCTAGGATCAAATTCACCAACAACATTGATCAGAATACTATCAACTTCTTGGACATCACTATAACAAAGTTGGAAGATCAAATCACAACTAAATTATTCAAAAACCCACCGACAGAAACAATGCCTTGCATTACTCCAGCTTTTACTCGCAAAATCTGAAGAATCATCTGCCATTTTCACAGTTCATCAGAATTAAGAGGATCAACAGCGATGAGTTACAGGCCATGGAGGACATAGAGGAAATGGCACAACAATATTATGATAGAGGATACCCAGATAGTGTATTAACTGAAGCAAAAATGAAAGTCGCATCAAGAACACGAGAAGTTTTATTGCAAAAAGTCCAGAAAACACCAACTAAGAGAGAAGTTTGTGTGTTGAAGCAATCTACGCTCACATCTAAGATAAAGAAATGTATACTGAGAAGATGGGAGCTAATTGAGCAGGAAGAAGATTTCAGAACAGTGTTTGTTGACACACCAATATTTGCACTATCAAGATCCAAAAATCTTATGGAACTGTTGAAACAAAAAGGAACAAAGGCAACACAAGAGAAGGCTAAAGCAATGCGAAAATGTTTCAACTGCGGACAATGTGGAAATGTACTGATGGGAGACACATTTACACATCCACACACAGGGAAACGCATTAAACTTAGACACATCTCTGACTGTAGTACTAGTTCAGTGATATATGCTATCAAATGTCCGTGTGGCCTTGTATATGTGGGCCGTACCCCAAGGAAAATTAAGATCAGGATCACGGAACACAAATCAAATATCAGACTAGGGAATGAGAAATTAAGTTTGGCACAACATTGGAAAGACAGGCAACATACCATCCCCCAACTAAGATTTACTGTACTCGAGCAGGTGTTGGTCGAGCCCCATGTGGATCCTAACACAAGAATAGCTCAAAGAGAGACATTTTGGATGAGATACCTGAATACCGTTAAACCGGATGGGCTGAACGATAAAATTGAATTTGCGTGTTATCTATGAAAGTACTATGTGTAAATTTACATCAGTGTTTCTGTGGTAATAAGCAGTTGTTAATACAGGATTAAGTTTCGACTAAGCGCCATCAACGTTTGTGCACATGATATTTTGATTGATTTGTATCACATCGTGATCTTGATAGTTAGGTGCCTTTGTACACATTTTTAGGACTCTCCAACGTTTTTTCCTACGTGTAATTTTCCATTTTGCATCCCACAGACATGTTTTTCACCATGGGATATTTTTCCACATACCACAACAGGCACTAGGGGCTAGAGCATCTTGATGGTTTAGAATCTGAGCTGCCCTCGTCGGGTTTGTGATCGTAAACACGATAGTCCTCTTTCTATGAAGACGGTTCGTTGTGTGCCAGATAACGTGGTTTATTTTGGAAATATACAATAAATATACATTTTTCATATTCGAATTTCTATATTTATACCATATCCACGTGAAGACACCTAGATGTGGTTTTAATATCGTAGATATTAGGCGTAGTGGTTGAGAACGAGGGGGCGGGACACCTTCCCGATGTCGATGACGGGCTTAAAACCACATCCCGGCATGCCACGCCGAAGTTCGGCGGTTCTTCGCGTACTTGAACAAGGGAAGGAAACAGCGTCCATAAGGCGGAAAGATTTCTAAGGTACTACATAGGGCGATTAGGGTTACTATTATCGGACTATGATGTTGTCCAATAACCGAAGATATGTGTATATATTAAGGTTCGTTTTTTCTGTGTCTTAGGCAGAGAAGTTGCATTTCAGAAGGCTTGGGTCTAACACATCGTTAGCAGGAAGTAAGTAGCCATTATTGACTGGTTCAAGTAAGAGATGAGTGGTATTGTGCACGGGTAAATAGATTCACGTTAGTTCCTTGTTTTTGTTTACAGGACCGGTCGTTCATTTAACTGAACTTGGGTACAAACAACACAGTACCCGAAGTGGAGGGTACGTTTTTTTCATGTATCACACTTATATATTTGGATCATGTGACACACACGTTTGCTGCACTTGTTTAAACTTGATGGCATGTATAGGGCATACCACAGTAGGAACAACTACATAATTGTTTGGGCAGCTGGTATGCTTGGATACAATAAGAGAAAGTAGTTGAAATAGAAAATAGAAGTGTTATGTTTATTTTCTTGCGCAATACATATGCACAAACTGACTTGTGATAATAGATGTATACATTGTTACGTTTTTCTAAATAATTATTTTTTTCACACAGTATATCCCCTGACGAAGATGCTGAGGCATCGAAATGCATTGGGAGTCGTCGCAAAGACAGATGAAATTGATGTCTTGTTTTTGTATTAGTTAGACATTTTGTCGGGACATTTGTATCTTATTTTCAATGAAGATCGATTGTTAATAAGGTTGTGAAAATACCAAATAGAGTTGAAAAATAATCACTGCTGAAAAATAGTAAACAATACAATGAATTCTAAGAATGTTGAATATTTTTTCTTCATCGTTGTAATAATGGTATAATTGAACTAATGAAGGTTTTACTTCATACGGTTATATTGAGATAAATGATTTGTAAGAAAGGTTAAAAAATTGTTTGCACCTGAGCAACTGTGAACAGTGCACTCCTGCACTAGACATAATAGTGTCTGAATGTGCAGTTAATTTAGAGACCTGACAGGGGCTAGTCAGGTAGCAGGTCTGCACCAATTTTGAATAAAAATTGAATCTTGGTTGATAAACTGTGGTGTGCAGGTTACACACACATCCTTTGTTCACTTTCTAAAAGTGGCATTTCAATAATAGTAATGGGAAATCTAATTTCACCAGTAAGGGGGATTTAACATTACCATTTTAAACATACCAAATATAAAAATGTTACTCCCTTCTGATTAGGAATTACTACTTAAATGTACATAAGGGAATTCCTAATGCTAGCCTATGAGAGGAGTAGACCTCACAGCAGTGAAAAACAAAATAGTCTGTTTGCACTACCAGGACATGTAAAACATACAAATATGTGCCCTACATGTTTCTTACACAGCTACCTCCCCGTGGGGCTGCCTAGGGCCTACCTTAGGGATGACCTATGTGTAATGAAAGAGGAGTTTAAGGATTGGCTGTAGGAAGGTGGAATCTGGCTATATGGTTACCCCAACTTTTTTCCTGGTGTTTTGCTGGTTTTCGACTTAGTTGGCCTGGGACCCTGCTATTCAGGGCCCCAGACTTTCTGCTTTCTCTTTAAAATGGACTCCATGTACTTTAGGTACAAACCAGATTGGTTACTGGGTCACCCTTGTGAGCCCCTGTATAATGTACCATAGGTACCCAGGGTATAGGTGCACCCTAGGCCTACCAGGGGCTGCAGCATGTATTGTGCCACCCCATGGTTTGCATTCCAAACTGACACCACAGATCTGTAATTACCCCTTACTTAGATATAGTATACCTATATCTACCTTTATATATAGACACATATACACCTATAAGCCACTCCTATGATAGGCCTCGACAATCCAGGAGGCAGAGTGCTTGGTTTTATGTGAAAGGGTGCCCTAGCATGAGCTGAGCCCCTCTGCAGCTTTCAGAACCATCTCCTTATACCTGTTCTATGATATAGCCATACCATATACTCTTAAGTGCATTATAATCCTCGCAGTTAATGCTAACATTGGTTTGGCTTTATCAAAACATGCCGTGTAAGGTGTCAAACACTTTGGAATACTACCCCCGCCAATTCTGTCAGCGGGGGTAGCATTCCACCCTTCTGGAGGGAAAAGACATGTAAGTTACTGCTTTACCCAGTTAAAGTTAAACAGAGCCTCAGCATCACAAAATGGATGCTGCTGCCACAGACAAGAGTCTGACCTCCTGTTGCTGCGGGAAACTCCAGCAAGGGCGGCCTGGACAGTAGGTTTCCTGTCCAGGGAGGTGCCAGCACCTCCCTAGACAGGGGTTTTGTGTATTGGGGCAGGGAGGGCTGCATTCAGTGAATGCATCTAGACACTGCCTGGGGCACACAAGGTGCTGCATGCATAGCCTGGTTCAAACCAGTTGCTGGGGCACTCCACCCCTTTCTCAGGTCCACCCATAGGAGGGACCTTGTCAGGTAATCAAGCCCCCTTTCTTAGTATAAGTATAGGAACTGTGTCCCTGGGACTTTAGATTATCCTGGACGAATCTTTGAAAGACATATTCTGACTGGAAGACGGAAGACATCTCGCTTGTGGTCGAGGAGTGACCACCCTATGCAAACAGGCACCAACAGCAACTTCGCCGGTCTGCAGTTTCAAGGCTCCCCTCGGAACCCGAAGACTCTGCGACTCAAGAACTGGACTTCCAGACTTCTCTGACCCCGATGCACATCCACAGTAAAGCTGAGACCAGTGGCGGACACGAGAGACGTGGGCCTGAACATCTTGGACATCCTGCATTTTGCAACCTGCACTCCTTTCCTGAAGCCTCAGTAAGTTGTGCATTGGGGTACAAGAAGCCCCAGCCCCGAGCACCATTTGCACTGAAGCCCAGGCCCCCACACTCCGCGAGTGTCCCGTGGACCCCGCCTTTGCATTTGAGCTCGACGCGTCTTCCCAGATCCTTGCCCGTTGGCTAGTGAGCCCCCTGAAGACACAATTTTGAATTTGCTAAGCTTTCCTGGTTGCTCCAGGCTTACTCCAGTTTCCCTGAAAAGTAGAAGTGCCACAGACCTTGCCGGTCTGCAACAGAGCCAATCTTGATATCCTGCATGGGTTGCGGTTGCCAAGGCTTGTTGGGTCCAATCGGGATACTGACACCGCAGTCATCTAGATCCACTGAAGGGCAGCTCGAATCCAGCGCCTGGTCATCGTCGATGCCTCCTGGACCTCGTGGCTGATTAGACAAACTCACCTTCTTCACCTTAAAGCACCCGACTTCGCCTGGCTCCTTTCTGGTTCCTTCCTGGTCACTGGCTAGTGACCCAGACTCTGTCCCCTCTGCTTTCAGGTTCTTCACATCACCGATCCACCCTTGGATCCACCCGGACACTTTTCCTCTGGTCGCCTGCAGGACTTCTTTGCAGCTCTCCATAGAAAACGACGACGAAATCCGTCACGAAAAGACACCTATGCACCCGGCTTCCCTGGGTGAGGTAACACGAGTACCCGTGGGTCTTGACTCTCGAAGTGTCCTAGTTTAAAAGGGTTTCATCCTAGTCCATTCGGAAGTGTCCTTAAATTGCATATTTGTAACTTCTTTGTTTCCCATAGAAAGTCAATGGTAACCCGCGTCTGTGTTTAGACACTGCTCGCGTCTCCCGTGGGCCTTCTACTTCCTAACCTTTGGTTGTTTAGTGTAGCCCCAGCGATTCCATAGGCCCCAGGCCTGCTTTCTTACTCTCACGTGGTACTTATACCACTTTCTTAGTATATGGTTTGTGAGGCCCCTAGGGCATAACAAATACTGTGTAACTTATCTTATATTAACTGTGTGACTTGAATTGTATTTTTACCTCTGACCTCATAAAGAGTGCAGAGGGGTTTTGTTTAGATTAAATACATATATATTTGATATATACCTTGTGTGGTGTCCTTTCATTTGGTATTCAAGGGATTATATATGGAAAAAACAACTTGCTTAACTCGCCTACTGAAGTCCTAGCCTGAAGACTGCTGGTTCATGCTACCACTAGGATAGCTTTCTATAGGGTTGACTTTACAACCACCATCAATAAGGGTCGATTAGTGCAAGGTGCCCACTAGAACTAGTGGACATCATATGCCAGGCTAACTTCTCACATTGGTGTGCAGCGGTTGGGATAAGAGCTTGCAATTTGTTTTTACCAAATAATCTTGTAATATCATCTGAAAGATCATATCAAGGTACCTGTAGCTACATATATATATACATAAGTTCGACTGAACTTAGTAGTTGTAGGTGGTAAGGGCTTAGCACACCCTGACTGCCACTCCTAGAGAGGTTCTAGTAGGAAATCAAATAGTGTAGGTAGGTGCACACACCACACCTCACTAGAAATTTCCTTGGAAGCAGGGCCTAGTGGGCCTCTGCCAGAAGACACCCTAAGGGTGCCTTCTAAATAGGACACATTTACTTTTCAAGAGCTGAGAAGTCTGTGTTCAGTCAGAAGACTGAGACAAGGACAGAGTCCAACCTTTAACCACCTGGTAGATATTTTAGTGGCTCATGATGTAGAGAATGCATCAGACCCAGGTAGCCAAGGTAGTAGAGAGGGGGGCATCCATCAACAGAAGAGAATACTGGGGAAGATCCAGTGGTCCCTGATGATGAAGTGGATGCTGACCAGGATGAGGTTGATGAACCTGACCTGGGCAACACAGGACTATCTGGAGGTGGAGAGGGCCATGGTAGGCCCACCTCTAGCCTTCCAAATAGGCCTAACAGTGGAAACAGAAGGCACAGATCACTGTCCAGTGGTTCTGATCATTCTGATTCCTCAGTAGGGTCCAGTGCCTCTGCTCTGAGGAGGATTACTTCCCCAAAAGAAGAGAGAGCACAAAGCTAGAATGAAAGAGGTCAAGCTGAGGATCAAGAGGCAAGAAGTTGCCCTTGCAAAAGTGACTCTGGCTCTTGAAAGAGATAAAAAGTTAAGAGAGCTATAGTCCACTGGTGGCAGCATAATTCCTAGAGATAGGGAAAGGTCTCATGACCATAGAAAACTGAACAAGATTGTCCCTCCCTTCCAGGTTGGGGATGACATCAACAAATGGATAACTGCTTTGGAAAGGGTCTGCAAAGTGCAGAAGGTCCCCAAGGAGCAGCGGGCAGCATTCTTGTGGCTCTCCTTTTCAGATAAAGGCAGAGATAAGCTCCTAACAGTTAATGAACAGGATGCTGACAACTACTATGTCCTGAAGAGTGCTCTGAAAGATGGGTTTGGCTTACCACTGAACAGTATAGGTTGCTGTTCAGAATCACCCAGAAGACACAGACTCAGGGCTGGACTGATTTTGTAGATTGTGCTACGAAGGCTCTGGAGGGCTGGTTACTGGGCAACAAAGTACAAGACTATACAGGATTGTATAATTGATTATGAGGGATCAGATCCTTAATAATTGTCAAAACCAGCTTCTACATCAGCACCTGGTGGACTCTGATCTGACCTCTCCCCAAGAATTGTGAAAGAAAGCAGACACAAGGGTCAGAACCAGGGTGAGGCTTAGGAATCAGGGTGGAGACCCGAAGAAAGATTCTACCAAACCACAAGAGAAAGGTGGGGATAAATCTAAGGACAAATCCACTACAGGGCCCCAAAAATCCTATGAGGGTGGTGGGTCCCAAACTCCTTCCTCTAATGTTAAGAAACCATATTGCCATATATGTAAGCAACTTGGCCACTGGAAAACTGACAGCAGTTGCCCAAAAGCCAACAATAAGGAAAATATTCCTCCAAGTAATACTCCAACGCCTCCTGTTACTAACTACTAGTAGTAATCCCCCAGGTGGTGGGAGTGCCCCCAAAAATGTGGCTGGGTATACTTGGGGAACTCAGGTGGACTCTGGCCTAACCAGGTCTCCTACCACGGCAACTCAAGTCTGTGATGGTGGCATGGGATTTTCCAACTTCACTGCTTGTCCCAATACCTTGGTCAAGTACAGACAGGAGCCCCATATCAATGACCAAAACAGTTGTGGCCTATAGGGACACAGGGGCTAGTATAACCATGGTGGCTGAGCATTTAGTACCCTCAGAACAACTGCTACCTGGGTTTAGATACCAAGTGGTCAATATTGATGGAGTGAAGACAGATCATGACATGGCAGTAGTAAATCTCAGCTGGGGAGGTGTCACTGGCCCAAAGAGAGTGGCAGTGTCTACAAACTTGCCTGTAGATTGCTTACTGGGCAATGATGTAGAAATCTCAGCCTGGGCTGAGGTAGAGAAACAGGCCCATTACAAAATGATAGGTCTTCCTGAAAAGGTTAGTAGGGATGTGATGGTCACAGCCCAAACCCAAACAGATTTTTGTGTTGTGAAGCCTGAAACTATGGCTCACTCCACACAGACAGAGAGCATTGGGGAGGAAGACAAGTACCCCTCCGACCAGACTTTAGGTGAGGGTCAGCCTCCATAGGGAACTGACCCCACCCCTTGTAAAGGAACTGCCCCAGAGGTAGTCAGGCCTGGCCTGGCAGAGCCTCTGATGTCAGTGGACCCTTCCAAGGTGGTACCTGGTCTGGAGCTGGTAACCTGCTCCTCCCTACCCTGCCTCAATCAGCCCAGGGCTGTAGAGGTCAGGGAGGTCAGTGGACCCCAAAGGGCCCCCTGTCCAGAGGAACCCCCCATCAGCAGATTAGGGTCATCCAGTCTAGTAGCCCTAGCCAAGTGAAAATTCCTCAACACTCTGAGGGATCTCCTTTACCCTTGTGTAAGAACCTTCACCAGATGGACTCTGTTGGACACAGGCAAACCTGGGACTCAGTGGTCCCAAACCTGACCTGTCCCTCCAGTGGTCCAACCAAAGGGACCCAACCTCCAGCTGTAGGTAGCCAAAGGTTGACCCTGAGAGCATGGTGCAATTCAGACATGGAAAGAAAGGCATACATGAGGGATAGTGATTGGAGGAAGCTGAGCCCAACATTAGTGGAGCCTCACTTCAGTACTCCATCCCAGCACCAGCCTTTTGCTTGGCTAAAACACCCCATAGGAAGTAAATCCCAATGGTGGAGACCCTTAGGGCGAGGGATTGCTTAGTGGACCATAAGACAGGGGGTAACCATGCTGGTGCAGGTACTTCCTTATATGTCCACTTATTCAATATAGGCTTACCTGGACAAGGATAGCCTTTTCTCCTTTCGTTTGGGGGGAGGGGGGGGGGTGTAGGAAGGTGGAATCTTACTATATGGTTGTTACCCCATCTTTTTACCTGGTGTTTTGCTAGTTTTTGACTTAGTTGGCCCGTGACCCTGCTATTCAGGGCCCCATACCATCTGCTTTCTCTATAAAATGGACTCCATGTACTTTAGGTACATACCAGATTGGTTACTGGGTCACCCTTGTGAGCCCCTGTATAATGTACCATGGGTACCCAGGGCATAGGTGCACCCTAGGCCTACCAGGGGCTGCAGCATGTATTGTGCCACCTCTGGTTTACCTTCCAAACTGACACCACAGGTCTGTTCACACAGCCTGGGTAAGGTGGTGTAATTACCCCTTACTTAGATATAGTATACCTACCTCTACCTTTATATACAGACACATATACACCTATAAGCCACTCCTATGGTAGGCCTCGACAATCCTGGAGCAGAGTGCTTGGTTTTATGTGAGAGCGTGCCCTAGCATGAGCTGAGCCCCTCTGCAGCTTTTGGAACCATCTCCTTCTAGCTGTTCTATGATAAGGGCTCCCGATTTTATGGTATTAATTTTTTGGCCATTTCTGTCTGTATTTAGCCATATTTATTTTTTGGCCATTTTATCTATATTTATCCATATTTATTTAAAGACATTTCATCCTGTTTTTAAATTTCCCATGCTGCCAATTTGCTCAGCTGCTGGCCTATAATTCTTGAAAGAAAGCACACTTAAAAGAAGCACAATTTTCTGTATTTATCCACTTTTAAAGATAAATGCAGACAGAAAACACATTGTTTTCTGTCTGTATTTATCTGTAAAAATCTGTAAAAATGGAAAACCGGGAGCCTTATCTATGATATAGCCATACCATATACTCTTAAGTGATTATAATCCCCGCGGTTAATGCTAACTTTGGTTTGGCTTTATCAAAACATGTTGTGTAAGGTGTCAAACACTTTGGAATACTACTCCTGCCCCCCGCCCCCCCACACACCAATTCTGGCGGCGGGGGTAGCATTCCACCCTTCTAGAGAGAAAAAACATGTAAGTTACTGCTTTACCCGGTTAAAGCTAAACAGAGCCTCAGCATCACAAAATGGATGCTGCTGCCACAGACACGAGTCTGACCTTCTGTTGCTGGGAGAAACTCCAGCAATGGTGGCCTGGACAGTAGGTTTCCTGTCCAGGGAGGTGCCAGCAACTCCCCAGACAGGGGTTTTGTGTATTGGGACAGGGAGGGCCGCATTCAGTGAATGCATCTAGACACTGCCTGGGGCACACAAGGTGCTCCATGCATAGCCCGGTTCAAATCAGTTGCTGGGGCACTCCAGCCCCAGCTCTGGCGCGAAACTGGACAAAGGGAAAGTGGTGTAACCACCCCCTTCTCAGGCCCACCTATAGGAGGGACCTAGTCAGGTAATCCAGTCCCTTTCTTAGTATAAGTATAGGAGCTGTGTCCCTGGGACTTTAGATTAAGCATGGGTGGAAAATCCGTTCCGCTCGCGGATTTTGCGGATTTTTGATAAATTTGCAATCCGCGAGATTCGCAAATTTCCCGCAAAGTCCGCGAGCGGAACGGATTGGGTCAAAAGTTCAAGTTGACTTTTGTAACTCTTTTAGAATGGCGCCGGCAAGCTGCCAGAGCCATTCTAAAATAGTTACAAAAGTCAGCTTCAACAGGAAGCTCTAATAGATAAAGTAAAGCAGGTACTCGTGTTGAAGCTCAAATTCAGTTACACAATCATTAATCACCCCAAACTTGGGGTGATTAATGATTGTGTAACTTAATTTGACCTTCAACATGCTTACTTTAGATTATCCTGGACGAATTTCTGAAAGACATATCTTGGACCTTCGACATTCTATTCTGACTGGAAGACGAAAGACATTTCCCTTGTGGTCAAGGAGTGACAACCTGTGCAAACAGGCACCAACAGCAACTTCGCCGGTCTGCAGTTTTTAAGGCTCCCATCGGAACCCGAAGACTCTGCAACTCAATAACTGGACTTCCAGACTTCTCTGACTCCGATCCACATCCACAGGAAAGCTGAAACCCGTGGCGGACACGAGAGACTTGGGACAGTACATCTTGGACATCCTGCATTTTGCTACCTGCACTCCTTTCCTGAAACCTCAGTAAGTTGTGCATTGGGGTACGAGAAGCCCCAGCCCGAGCAATATTTGCACCGAAGTCCAGGCCCCCACACTCCGCGAGTGTCCCGTGGACCCCGCCTTTACATTTGAGCTCAACACGTCTTTCCGGTTCCTTGCCCGTAGGCTAGTGAGCCCCCTGAAGACGCCATCTTGAATTTACTTTGCTTTCCTGGTTGCTCCAGGCTTGCTCCAGCTTCCCTGAAAAGGAGAAGCGCCACAGACCTTGCTGGTATGCAACAGAGCCAATCTCAACATCATGCGTGGGTTGCGGTTGCCAAGGCTTGTTGGGTCCAATCCGTATACCGACACCACAGTCATCTAGATCCATTGTGGGACAGCTTGAATCCAGTGCCTGGTCATCATCGAAGCCTCCTGGACCTCGTAGTCAAGTCAAGTCAAGTCAGAGAATTTATATAGCGCACTACATACCCAGAGGGTCTCAAGGCGCTTAGAGAGGGGAGGAGGATTACTTGTCAAATATCCACGTTTTAAGTTGCTTTCTGAATGCTAGGTGGTTCTGGGTTAGGCGAAGGTAAGCGGGGAGTGAGTTCCATGTTTTAGCAGCCAGGTATGAGAAGGATCTGCCTCCCATGGTGGTCTTGTTGATGCGAGGTACAGTGGCGAGGGCTTGGTTGGAGGAACGCAGTTGGCGGGAGGGGGTGTAGAAGGACAGTCGTGAGTTGAGGCATTCTGGTCCGATGTCATAGAGTGACTTGTGTGCGTGGGTTAGTAGTCGGAAAGTGATTCTCTTATTGACGGGTAGCCAGTGGAGGTCTTTCAGGTGACTAGAGATGTGTTCGTTGCGCGGGATGTCCAATATGATCCTGGCTGAGGCGTTTTGGATTCGTTACATCTCTAGTCACCTGAAAGACCTCCACTGGCTACCCGTCAATAAGAGAATCACTTTCCGACTACTAACCCACGCACACAAGTCACTCTATGACATCGGACCAGAATGCCTCAACTCACGACTGTCCTTCTACACCCCCTCCCGCCAACTGCGTTCCTCCAACCAAGCCCTCGCCACTGTACCTCGCATCAACAAGACCACCATGGGAGGCAGATCCTTCTCATACCTGGCTGCTAAAACATGGAACTCACTCCCCGCTTACCTTCGCCTAACCCAGAACCACCTAGCATTCAGAAAGCAACTTAAAACGTGGATATTTGACAAGTAATCCTCCTCCCCTCTCTAAGCGCCTTGAGACCCTCTGGGTATGTAGTGCGCTATATAAATTCTCTGACTTGACTTGACTTGACTACGAGGTCCAGGAGGCTTCGATGATGACCAGGCACTGGATTCAAGCTGTCCCACAATGGATCTAGATGACTGTGGTGTCGGTATACGGATTGGACCCAACAAGCCTTGGCAACCGCAACCCACGCATGATGTTGAGATTGGCTCTGTTGCATACCAGCAAGGTCTGTGGCGCTTCTCCTTTTCAGGGAAGCTGGAGCAAGCCTGGAGCAACCAGGAAAGCAAAGTAAATTCAAGATGGCGTCTTCAGGGGGCTCACTAGCCTACGGGCAAGGAACCGGAAAGACGTGTTGAGCTCAAATGTAAAGGCGGGGTCCACGGGACACTCGCGGAGTGTGGGGGCCTGGACTTCGGTGCAAATATTGCTCGGGCTGGGGCTTCTCGTACCCCAATGCACAACTTACTGAGGTTTCAGGAAAGGAGTGCAGGTAGCGAAGAGACAAACTCACCTTCTTCACCTTAAAGCACCCAACATCACCTGGCTCCTTCCTGGTTCCTTCCTGGTCACTGGCTAGTGACCCAGACTCTGTCCCCTCTGCTTTCAGGTTCTTCACATCAACGATCCACCCGGACACTTTTCCTCTGGTCGCCTGCAGCACTTCTTTGCAGCTCTCCATAGAAAACGACGACGAAACCCGACACGAAAAGACACCTATGCACCCGGCTTCTCTGGGTGAGGTAACACGAGTACTCCGGTGCTCCCGTCGGTCTTGACTCTCGAAGTGTCCTAGTTTAAAAGGGTTCCATCTTAGTCCATCCGGAAGTGTCCTTAAATTACATATTTGTTACTTCTTTTTTTTTTTTTTTTTTTTTTTCCACAACCGTGTTTATTGAAAGGTCAGGCAAGCATATATACAGTTCTCCACAAACAGGAGGGCACTGTCAGCAATAGACAAATAGTAGAATGACCAGAAGCCCAAACTTTGACGCACAGACCACACCGTGTGTAGTAGAGTTCCCCTTTCAGCTCCACACCTCAAGCACTCTGGAGTGGCAATAAGGCCCGCCCTCCACAATCTCTCTCTAGTGTAGTATGCCCTATGAAGGTATTTAAACTGTATAAATCTAAGGCGTACAGCTATGGCAGTCCCACGGGGGGACTCAAGAGCCTCCCGCCAGTCATCCTCATCCAAGGGGCCAACATCAGTCTCCCAGGAGGCCTTCAGTGACAGGAGAGAGGAAGAGCAGTGCGTAACCAGCGTTCGGTATATTTGGGAAACCTTCTTATCACCCAGGTCCCCCATGAAGAGTTTAGCCTCATTTGGGCTGAAGTCGGGAAGCTGGTCCATCCCCACCAGGCTCGGGCCGAGTGCATGGCGGAACTGGAGGTATCTGAAGAATTGGGTCTTGGGCATATGAAATTCGGAGCTAAGGTCCTGAAAGGATTTGAGTGTAGTCCCCGTGAGGACATGGCCGAGTGAGGAGATCCTAATAGCATCCCAGCCTCCAAAGCCTGATAGGGAGGCCAGTGCTGGAAGCAGTCCATTGTGCCACAGCGGGGTCTCGGCTGTTAGCCTGCCCCACCAACCCATGCGGCGCAGTGCTTGTCTCCAAATCGCAAAGACCACCTGAGTGACCAGCGGCAGCATCCTCCTCCGCCTGGCCGAGTATAATAGTGTATGGAGCGTGGCATCTCCCATCAGGAAGTGTTCTAATGCATATGCCGGGTCACCGTGGTCTCCATACCACCACTCATTGAGCACCAGGAGGTGAGAGGCTTGGTAATAGGATAGAAGGTCAGAGGTAGCCAGACCCCCACAGTACGTGGAGAGAAAGCGTGTCCGCAGTGCCACTCTGGAGGAACCCCCGGCCCACAGAAATCGGCCAAGTACTGAATTAACACGACGGAACCACTGCAGGTCAATCCTGTGCGGGTGATTCTGTAGTTGGTAGAGGAGCCGTGGCAGGGCGACCATCCTAAAGATGGCGGATCTGCCATAAATATTAAGGGGCATGCGCGACCAGGCCTTAATGTCCAATTGGACCTTGTCCCATACCGGCTGCACGTTGCGTTCCCACGCCATCGTAGCAGAGTCCGACAGGAAGACGCCTAGGTATTTCAGACCACCGACTGCCACCTGCAGAGCCGTGGCCCATGGGTGTGTCTCCGGTTCAGCGCC
Source organism: Lissotriton vulgaris (assembly GCF_964263255.1). Lineage (NCBI taxonomy): Eukaryota > Metazoa > Chordata > Amphibia > Caudata > Salamandridae > Lissotriton > Lissotriton vulgaris. The sequence continues at coordinate 1,011,461,567 of NC_141698.1, read as the reverse complement.
CAGCACCCACAGAGTCGACTTGCGTGGATTGAGGAAGAACCCCGAAACCTCGCCAAACCCCTGCATCATCTCCAGTATGCGAGGGCCCGTTCGGTGAAGGTCAGTCATATAGAAAAGGGCATCGTCCGCATACAAGGCAATGCGGTCCGAAAGTTCTGCCCCCCACACAAATCCCCGATACTGTGCGTCAAGGCGCACTCGTATGGCCAATGGCTCCATGGCCAGTGCGAAAAGGTAGGGGGAAAGGGGGCACCCCTGACGAGTACCCCTAGCAATTGGGAACTTCTCAGAGATCGCTCCAGCGACGCGCACCGAGGCAGTAATGTCTGTATAGAGCAGCCTCACATAGGAGATGAACACCGGCCCCAAGTTAAGGAGCGGCAGAAGGGCAAAGAGATAGGTCCAGCTGACCGAATCAAACGCCCTGTCAATATCAGCGAGCAACAACGCCGCCCGGTCGCCCCCACCGCATCCACAGCAGCCTGTGCACGCCGAATGTTGTGTCCCGTCGCCCGGTGTGGCATAAAGCCTGCCTGGTCCAGGTGGACTAGGTCTGCGATATGTGGGAGCAGGCGGTTCGCCAACGCCTTAGCTAGGAGTTTGGCCTCGAAGTTAATCAAAGATATTGGGCGATAGGACTCATGGCGGTCGGGAGGCCTACCCGGTTTTTGGAAGACCACAATTTCGGCCTGACGCCAGTCTGGGGGCAGGCAACTGCGTTCCCGCGCCAATTCCAACGCCCGCCTATAGTGCGGCCCAAGCTGCAAGTGGAACTTCTTATAGAACTCGCTGGGGAACCCGCTCGGTCCCGGCGCTTTGCCGACGTTAAGCTGACCCAGTGCATCACCCAGTTCCTCTGCTGTCAAAGGGAGGTCTAAGGCCTCCCGCACCTCGTCCGAGACTGCGTGAGGGGGGACATCCGCGAGGAATCCCTCAATCGCTTCGGGTGGAAGGCATTCCCGAGAGGCGTACTGCTCCGCATAGTAGCGTGCGAAGCTCGCCGCAAGCGCCGCAGGGTCCGTTAATACAACCCCCTCCCCGTCAGTGAGACCTGGTAAGCATCGTTTGCTGACAGAGCCTATGAAGCATAGTGCAGGACTTGTCCCCCCACTGGTACACCCTGCTCCTCGTAGCCAGCCACGCTTGGCGAGCCTCGTCCATCAGCACCGAGGCGTAGGATTGCTGTGCCTGTAGAAGCAGACGTAGCGACATGTCATCAACCCCTCCTCGGCAACGCGTCTCCAGCTCCCCCACCCGCTCCGCAGCTGCAACAATGCTCTCCTGTCTAGTACGACGGGCAGAAGCACACCATGCAATTTCGACACTTCTTATGGTGGGCTTCGAGGCCTCCCATACCGCCATCGCATCAACCCCACTCGTCAGGTTGTCCTGCCAATAGTGGGCAATTGCACTGCGCATGTGCTGGGTGTAGGCCGGTTGCTGCAGGTGCCACGAAGACATCCGCCACCGAAACGGTTGGCGCGCCTTGCGCAGGTCAATCTGTACCGCCACAGGGGAGTGATCAGACAGCCCTCGAGGCCGGATCGCAGCCCATTTCACCCTGTCAAGGGAGGCCCCGGGTACGAACACACAATCTAATCGCGAGAAGGAACCATGCACTGCCGACACATATGTATATTCCCGCGCCCTAGCATGCAGATGCCTCCACGCATCCACCCATCCCAGCCCATCAATCATCGCTTTCAGCTGCGTAGGCGAGGCAGCAACCGCCGCCCCCTGCAATCTCTGCCTGTCCAGACTCACATCCACCACATCATTCCAGTCACCTCCAATCACCGCCAGGGAGTGGGGGATCTCGGCCCATAAGTCAAATAGTCTCTCCGCCAGGGACCATTGGAGCGGGGGGGGCATACACACTGCCAAACACCACCGGTTCTGCTCCAATCTTCCCCTTCACAAACACAAACCGGCCCTGAGGATCAAGCCATTGACGTTCATGAGTATATGACAGCCGTCTGTGGACAAGAATTGCCACCCCCCTCGAGCCCCTGGAAAACCCAGCATGGAATACCTGATGGAAGCCAAATCGTTGCAGACTCAATGCTTTAGTACCCAACATATGCGTTTCCTGAAGGAGCATCACATCAGCCAATTCCCTTTTACCCCAGCGCAGCACAGCCCCGCGATTAATCTTGTCCAACATCCCCCGGACATTCCAGCTCAAAATTCGCAAAGAGTCACTAGCAGGTACTGGTCCCGGGGTGTCAACCATGGTCTCGATGAATGAGTCTCTGCAGCCTCCAGGGCCCGGCCCAGGTCTCTAACACCATACAAGCAAAGAAAGCAAGAATCACGTGCACCCCTTTCAGAACACCCCCGTCCCCCCTATCCCCCAGCAACCAACCCCGACCCCCAAACATCCCAACTCCAGAGTCCCACCCCCCACCCCTATACCTCATGAAACATTGAAGTACCTGTCGCGGCATGGGGAGCTTCAGGCCACAACATAGCGCCTAAAGCCAACCATACCAATGGATCCCAACTATTCCTCCCCACAAACAGGGCACACCCTCAGGACCACCACCCAACCCCGGGAGGACTAGTCGGCCCACAAACAGTGCCCCGAACCCCAACATCCCAAGAATCTGGCCCACAAGGAGGGCGTAGCAGATAGGCGCCTGCCCACTGAGGGCCCCCAATCCCCACAAAGACCCAGGTCATACTGCACCAGTCAATGTCTGCTCCACCACCAAGGTCCGTTCCTCCACAGAGTACATCAGTAGACCAGAGTCAATCGACAAGAGCCAAAGTTACATGACGTTCAGGATTCTTTGCCAGATTGATCCGTGTCGGGCTGTGTGTCACCCAAAAGGGGGTCTCGAGACAAGGACCTCCATCGTGAGCGGGACTTCCGATGTCTCTTCCCTTTACCAGCGGGGTTGCTCCTCTCCTGGGATGAGCCACGCGAGGGACCAGAGCTCAGTCCCGGCTGGGCTTTCGGTCGGATCCTGACCGTCTCATCCGTCCACTTGAAGACGTCCTCCGGAGAGTCGAAGAAGTGAGTCTTGGAATTGAAAATAACCCGGAGACGGGCCGGATACAGCAGGGAAAATTGAATTTTTAGGCCGCGCAGCTTGGCCTTTGCCGCCAGGAATGAGTGTCGCTGCTGTTGGACCTGCTTGGTGTAGTCCGGGAAAATCATGATTTTATGGTTGTCAAACAGCAGCGTTTCTTTGATCCTTGCTTCCCGGAGTATGACATCTCTGTCATGAAAATTTAGGATTTTGGCGTCCCCGCGCCTCCTCCGGGTCCAGTGAACTTATTGATGGGCCCCTGCTTGATGGCGCTCGTGCCACCCCCACCTCTGGTCATGGTCCCGGCAGCCGCGGCGGGTCGACTCACGTCTGGAAAGGGCTTCTGACACTACACTCCAAGAATAGCCGCCACTCGGGGTAGGACCGGGGTATCCGAGTCCCGCCGGGCACTGCGCCGCACCCACTTGCCACCACCACGCCAAACTCCAGCAAGCGGGCGCACCAGATGGTACACCGGGCTCCAGCAGCAAACGCGGCGGCCAGTTCAGCACCCTACCGTCCTGGGTCCCGGCCGGTCCACGCCAGCTACTTCTGCCATCCACAGGCCGCTGGCACCCCACCTCCGCAGATGAGCAAGCACAACTGGGCCCCGGGGCCGCGGCAACCAGGCAAGGCCGCTCCTCCGGGACGCACCAGCCACCGACCTCGGGCCCAGTGTCAGGGGAGCGAGAGGGGCGCCGATGCGCCGCAGTCCAAGTCGCCGGATCGGCGGGAACCGGGGGCACAGCCAATCCACCAGACCGGTTCCCCTCAGGGGGGCCTCACCACAGGGCCCACCGCAGTCCACAAGCCGGGCGGGGCGCTCCCCTCCCCGCGCCGGTAAAGTAACGCCGGCTCTGCCACCACCTCGTCACCGGCAGTCCGACCGCCTCCGGGCCCACGGAGTCCTCCCGCAGAGCCGCCGCTCCACGGCTCCGAGCAACGCCGTCGGGTCCACAAGCGGCAGAAGTCTTCGTCGTCCCTCCTCCGGCGGCCCAGAAGCAGCCGCGCAGGCCCACTAGCAAGCAGGCCGCCCGGGGCCAGGCAGAAATCGAGGCCCTGCCCACACCACGCGGCGAGCAGGCCCGGCGGGCGCCGCCACCAGCAGCCGCTGCAGACCACGATCGGGGGCCCCAGAAATCACACCGGAGGGCGCCCCCCGTCTCCAGCAGTCTCCGCCGCCGCTGCACGGGGAATGAAGGGTTCGGGCCAGGATAATTCAGGCGGATAAGTAGCGGGCCGGCGGGAGCTCTACAGAGCCACGTCGGCCATCTTCGCCCTCGAAGCCACGCCCCCCGTAACTTCTTTGTTTCCCATAGAAAGTCAATGGTAACCTGCGTCTGTGCTTAGACACTGCACGTGTCTCCCGTGGGCCTCCTACTTCCTAACCTTTGGTTGTTTAGTGTAGACCCAGCGATTCCACATGCCCCAGGCCTGCTTTCTAACTCTCACGTGGTATTTATACCACTTGCTTAGTATATGGTTTGTTCGGCCCCTAGGGCATTACGTATACTGTGCAACTTATCGTATATTAACTGTGTGACTTGTATTGTATTTTTACCTCTGACCTCATGAAGAGTGCAGAGGGATTGTGTTTAGATTAAATACATATATATTTGATATATACCTTGTGTGGTATCCTTTCATTTGGTATTCAAGGGATTATATATGGTAAAACAACTTGCTTAACCCGCCTATTGAAGTCTTAGCCTGAAGACTGCTGGCTCATGCTACCACTAGGGTAGCTTTCTATAAGGTTGACTTTACAACCACCATCTATAAGGGTTGATTAGACTGGTGCAAGGTGCCTACTAGAACTAGTGGACATCATATGCCAGGCTAACTTCTCATATTGGCAAGTAGTTTTAATGCCAAATCGAGGTGGCAGTAAACTGCACACTCAGGCCCTGCGGTGGCAGGCCTGAAACAGGGTTGAAAGGCTACTTCTGTGGGTGGCACAATCAGTGCTGCAGGGCCACTAATAGCATTAAACGTACAGGCTCTAGGTATATGGTACACCTTTTTGCAAGGGGTCAGTCAATCAAATATGCCAAACATGTGTAAACCAATTCTATCATGTTTAGAGGAGAGAGCACTTTAGCACTGGTTAGCAGTGGTAAAGTGCCCAGAGTCCTAAAGACAACAAAAAGGTCAGACAAAAGTGAAGAGGAAAGCCAAATGTTTGGGATTAACCCCACAGAAAGGGCCAGGTCGAACAAGCAGCAGTTGCTGAAATTATCACATTTTCCTCAGCATTCATTAACTACACTGTACAGCAGGGGTGGGGTATGCTCGGGTGAGCCAGCGGGTGAGCCAGCACCTCCCAAAACAATCAAAAACAAGAGTATATCTCCTCACTAGAGCTGCATCCTAACATATACATTATTTTTGTTATAACGCATTTTTGAAACATCTTTAGAATCCACTCACATGCATTAAACTTTTTTAGTTCTCACAGGGGAGGAGGCTTCGCTGGCCAACATGTTACTGTTTAAATGGTGCCCATACGTATTTGCTACACCAGGCTGATGAGGGTTCACAACAGCATCAAAGCGGAGCAGGAGTGTGACAACCTATGGGGCCGATGTGGTGCCTCATCTCACAGAAACTGCAGGAACCTGACCGCTAGCACTGCATCCCCTCGCCACTTCTGGCATTGGTGCGACTGCGAGAAGTCCATCAAAGGGTGTCCATGACAGGCCTAACTGTTGCCTGACCACATAATATCCACCAGCCCCTGCCACACAACCCCGGCACAGCAGAAGTGCTAGTGCTGTGAGGCACACCAAGGGCTTTCCTAGAAGCACTTCAGTGCTTTATCAGGGGTTAGAAGCGCTGTAAACAGATTGCACTGCTTGGGAATCTTCCAAAGGGTGAGGTCTGCTTACACTGGGCGCAAAGTTTTGATCGGATACCTCTGACCAGCTGAAGCAGCACAGGCTGTTTTTGGTGGAAACGATCATTTTTAGTGATGCTTCTTTGTGTTAAATGGTAGCTAGTTCAGAGCTGCTAGACAGCCCAAAAGTGATTAGACAGAGACATGGGCTAGTTACAGTGAATAGGGGCTCCACTGGTGGCAAATATGCATAAACGGGTTTACTCTCCACTGCCCTCCTACCTGTTTCTCTGCTCTTACTTCCTACCTCTTGGATGGGGAGTAAGGTGTGCTTCAACGCTTCAGCGCGCTGTCTCTGCTGCACTGCTGTCTCAGGCAGCCGACACACACAACCGCAAAGAGGAATTGCTTGAGAACCACATAGCTTCAGTTGCAATCTTAGCATATTTGACTTTAATACAATAACAGGCCCTGGCAGTTGAAGATTTAGGAAGCCTGGGACACAAGAAGGCAGGTCACTTGCACACCAAGTGGTGAAAGGCGCACTTGAAGTTGCATGAGTGTTCATATTAGTGTCAGCAGAACTCAGCCCACAATAGCCACTCTAATATATATGCAAGTGTCAAACTGTTGATTTCAGGAATATATATGCAGAGTCACTCTAAGCACCAAAGATCATTGAAAGACTACGACAGCTACAACTGAAAACCAGAGAGGGCCATTCAAAGTAGAAGCTAACTAGAAGTCTTCTCCCCGTTAACACTACTTCTGTGCTCCCAGTATTCATGGAATAGAGATGAACACAAAAGCGCCAGTGTGTGCTGGCATTGTTTTCCTTTCACTGTACTGCACACTTTCAGCTGGGCTGCTTAGGCAATCTGCGTGACAATTGTCGGATCCTGCTGGGATGCGGCAAATTTAATTAAAATGCAGAAATATTGATGGCCAACACTGCTTTGGAACCCCTAACGGGAATGCATTATAATTGTGTGTTACAAATGAGTGCCACCGATCTAATAAGATGATCTTGAGGATAGAGGATGTGGTGTAAGGGCTAGAGCGGCTGGCCTGAAAGCTGGGGAACAGGGTTCTAGTCTCAGCAGTCGGCCGGAGGCACAACATCCGGTGGTTCTGTGCAAATCACTTAATGTCTCTGTTCCTGTTAAGTCTGCTTGACTGTGAATGTGTCAGTCTGTAAAGCAATCCATGAAAGAAAAACAATCTGTAAGAAGCATAGCAGGACAAATCACATGCAGCCGCCAAACATGCTTGCTCTCAAATGAAAAAGAATGTAAATAAAAGCAGATAAAAAGATAAACGGGAGTTCTTGGGCCAAGCTCAACTGATGGGAAAAACACACGAACAGCAACAAGTAATAGCATGCTTTAACCAACAGAAACGGAAGAAAAGTAAGTAGCAAGCACAAGAACAAATGGCGAGCTGTAAGTCCCTTTTAAGATTTATATATGATTACAAGAGATTCCACAAGCACATCGCAAGTGCAGTGCAGGCGAAACATAAAAACAGTCAAGCAACAGCAGGGGGCAGACCCAGCTGGGGAAAAGAATGGCTGTGTTCTGTTGGTGCTGCAGACTGACTTGCTGTTTTCTCTGTGTGCATATCCTGAAAGCAGCCTGTGACTGCCAAGGGGGCACTCTGAAAACTCACTGATTCCAAGCAGAGAGGTCAAACCATGCTGACCTAATATACTTTGTAAACCCTGCTCACCTCTGATACACTCTGTAGAAAGTGGGATCTGCTTCTTATGGTTACCCCACTTTTTAGGTCTCGCGCCTAGCGTTGCACTGCGCAGCAGTGCTCGTGCAGCCCGAGACGTTAAGTAGGTGAAAAAAACAGGGGTTGGAAGCTGCCCTAGGAATCACACATGCTTGTGCGTGTGCTTTTCCTTTTGTGGGCCGCTATTGGCCTTTGTGTGCGTCTTTTTATAAAAGACTGCACGTAATTGGCCAGAGGTGGGCGCATTGCTCTGCCCATGGCCTATTGGTGTCTATTACGTGCTTAGTGCTCGTAATAGACACCAATAGGCCATGGTTCGCAGTGGCACGCATGGTTGCACCACTCGCGGGCTTCTTTGTTTTCCAAGCGGAAGTGAAAGCGAATGCTTTCCCTGCCGCTTGTCCAGTGTTGGTAAATGAGTTCAAACTCTTGTTTGTCAAAGTTGAGGATAGCTGGTTTGGCCCAATCCTAAATGCTTGCGTGAGAATCCATGCCAAGAAGAATATTTTTTACAAGCCAGGCTCTTTGCTGAAGGTTGGAAACACCTTTGTGTATTTTTATGTCACATATATTTAGCACTTTAAAGCAAGCAGTGAAGCACGTAACAGTAAAAAGAAAAGAAATAACGCTTTATTGTGGTTGCAACAAGAGAAAAAAACAGTCGCGCGTCAGGATAGTGTGTTGTGTATGCCTGTTGCTGCTTTAGTCTCTCTGAGGTTTTAAAACATTTCGCTTAGTTGATACCGTATTCTGTTGTTTTATTTACCCAACAGATTGGAGTAGCCCCATCCCTTTATGAAACGGGCCTGTGACAATAGCTAATTTGTTTCGGTGGATGATAGTGCTGTATGCTTGGACTTATTTTAAGAGACCGGTGCTTGCTTTTCATTACCAGACAATAACCAAGAGCAGGAGAGAGGCGAAAAAGGGAAAATTAAGAAAGATAGCGACATAGTGACGGGCTAGAAAGTAGGCATGCAGAGAATAAGATAGAAACCCGAAGTGTAGGACGGCGGAAAGAGCAAGCCTGTGGTAGAATCAAGCCTAAGCAGTTTTGGTATTCAGCTGCCATAAAATTCGATAGCCTCCTAATACCTGAGAAACTTTGGGCCCTTGCACTTGTATGTTTTATTAAAGCGCTGGCTTTACCAAACACAGGTACAACTAACCATGGCTGCTCAGTTCTCAGTATGCAGGCCTATAATGCAGGCACAGTCACCTGGTTAAGTAGCTGTTGAATAATTGTGACTTGATTTAATTTTACTATTTTAATGCATATGAACCCATTGTTAAAACATGGAAAGGCTCGTCAGATCCGATGCCTGCTCCCTGTGTGCATCCTAATAGTTGTTAAGCTTGTTCCTGGTTGCTTCTCTCCCTGGGGGTGCGGGCGAGCCCTGCTCATGGCTGTCTGACAGGATCTGCTCTCTATGTCACACTTGCTCGGACTCATCTAAGGACGCGCTTCTGCCCGGAAACTCGCTTTCGTTTTTTTGGTTTTTTTTTTCACTTTTCTTTCAGGCGAATTCTATAGCGGCAGCTGCGGAATCATAAACCGGGACACTGCTCTATTTATGCTAACTGCTGAATTTGACTTAAAAATCGCATCCCAGCGCGTCTTGTGGTCCACACGTTGCCGCATGATTGATGGCTGTCAGGCCAGGCCACCCTGGCAGATTGTGCTGGGTGGAGGGGAACAGATGCCCACTGGCTGCAGGGGCTTTGGTGACCGAAGGAGTGCATTCAGAACAAAAGCAGGTTCAGGGCAAGGCGAGGGGCGAACGTGGGGCCCTCTCTCAGGGGCGTCTCCCGGGGAGCCCTTTGCCGCTGTCTCCTGAGGTAATGACATAAATTAACAGTCACCATCACAGGCTTGGGCGGAGTCTCGCATCGGCGTTGTCACCCGTCCAAGAGGCAGCCCGTGTTTGATAGGCGTTTATTACAACCTCTCCAAGGTCTTCCGTTGTTTTTTTGTTTTGCCCCAAGATTCGCATGCCTCGCTGGCTCCGGCCTCTGTATGCTGGAGGCTTTCATTTGTGTACACGGACTTAAGTGCTGGTGACCTCTTCACGCGAGAATTCGCCCCTCCATCTTCTCGTCCCTCGTGCGCACCTGGAAGCACACGGAAGCAGAGGAGTCTCTTAGCCGAAGGTAGCTAGTCTAAAGAAAAAAGTTATCTTACTGTTTAAATAATGCTTCTTGATATATATATATATATATATATCGATATATATATATATATATATATATATATATATATATATATATCTCCCTGATTCGTGATCGAAATAGCGTTGCTGCGGTTTATAAGAATTAAAGAATTAAATAAAACAAACGTGTGAATCGCAATTCTGCAACAGTCGTATTTTGTAAAAGCTTTTTTTTACAGAGCTCTTTAAATGTCGAGCCTGCATTCATTCATCCGTTGGTTATGTTCCTTGTTGACGTTGGCTCCAGTAGTAACAAGCATTTGCCTTTTCTACTTTGGTGCGGGTGGGGATCATCCTGCGCTGATAATGGAACTATGCAGCTGCCCGCGGCCCCCGCAGGGGGCCACCTCGGAGGGCGGCCATCCTTAGTGCCTTTTAGGCGCATCCCCATTCGCTGCTACTGGACTCCAGGAGGAGTCCCATTACAGGGCGCGCTGGACACGTCATGTCCGGTGCGCCGGGGGATGGGGAGGGGTATTTAGGCCTCCCCCGCCATTGTTGGGCCTCTTTGCTGCCCGACACGCCGTTTTCCACCCTACTGCGTACCCGGCTTGAGTCAGGCAAGGGAAGTTTGGGGGTGTTGTAATGTTTTCTTTGTTGATGCAGGCGGAGTTACAGGGCTATCTGGAAGCAGTCTGGGTACAGAAGGATACCTGTGCAAGAGCGCAATAAGGGTGCCAGAGCCAAATCCCAGGAGCCTCAGGGGAGGGTCCTGGAACAATGACGTTGGCGCCCCTTTAGTCCTTCGGGCGGTTGTGGGCCTGAACAACCGGGGGCTTGCGTTGCTATGCTCCTCCCTGAAAGGGGCGTGAGTAATAAGGGATCAATGTGTCACGTGATCCAGTAAGGGTATCACCGCTATAAGGGTAGTGCTGATTGGGTTTCCACAGTGCTTGGATCATCAGACGGGCAGGGTAGCATAGGTTAGTACGGCTATCATGTTTTTACACCCTGGTAATCTCTGACCCCCTCCCGCCAGAACAGTGTACCACCTATTCCCCTTAACCCCAGGCCTCAACAACTAACCAGCGATCCAGCTGTAGCTGTAAAACACTAAGAGCCAGATGTAGGTCGGTCGGTAACGGACGAAAATCGGTATTTTCGGCCGTTACCGACCGGTTTGCAAGATTTGGCATGTAGGGGGCAATATTTTACCGAATCGGTAAAATTACCGATTTGGTAATTTTACCAATTCGGTAAAATAAAAAATCGGTAAATTTACCGATTTGAAGCCACCCATATGTAGGTGGGACTCTTCAGAGTCCCAGGAGCCTTTACGAATCGGTATTTTACCATCAAAACCATTTGATGGTAAAATACCGATTCCGGTGTGCATGCACATGTGTGCATGCACACCTATGTCATGTGACAGGCAGACCTGCCCTTAGGGCAGGTATGCCTGCCACATGGCACCTGTGCCTGTTTTGGGGGTGCCAGAGGGTGTCAAAGTGACACCCCCTGCATCCTTGTGAATTCTTTAATTACCGATTCGGTAAATACCGAATCGGTAATGCCTAATCATTCCTATGGGCTTCAAAGCCCATAGGAATGAATGGACATTACCGATTCGGTATTTACCGAATCGGTAATTAAAGAAGTGTTAAGGATTCAGTAACGAATCCAGATGTTGGGACCTACATACCATTTACCGATTTTGAAATACCGAATCGGTACAATTCGGTATTTTAAAATCTGTAAATGTTTTTTACCTACATCTGGCCCCAAGTGATGGCAAAGGGAGCAAAAAAGAAGGAGAAAGAAAAGAAGAAAAAAAAAGGAGGAAGTTATTTAAATGACAATTTCCATTACAATCCTGACACTTAATTATTTAAACCTTAACCGTTCTGGGAAATCTGATCTAAAAGTCCCTGGGCTTCCTCGACGTTGGTAAACATAAAGAATTTCCCTTTCACCAGGACTCTTAGCTTGGATTGCTGAGCTATAGAGGCCTGGGCACCCTTCGTCTTGAACAATTGCAGCATTTTGACAAATTCTTTCCTACGCCGAGCCGCAGAAGCAGACATGTCTGAAAATATACGACATTTTGTAGTTTCATTGACAGAGAATTGTCTTTGTTGAAAGGCTTTTGTAAGAACAGCCTCCTTAATACGGAAGTCTTCAAAATTGATCAAGATCGTACGCGGAAGAGTTGAGTTGGGAAAAGGTTGCGGTGGAACACAATGAGCTCTTGTTATCGTGAGGTCCCCTTGGAAATCAGGCATAACCTTCTGTTTGATGAATTTGTTGACCGAACTCAGAGGTTGGGACCCCTCCAGACCCTCGGGGAAACCAACCAAACGGAGATTCGATATACGAGAATGGTTTTCCAACTCTTCCAGTTTCAGTTCCATTATCTGTTTACTATTGGCCGCCACTTTAACCTCTTTCAAAACAGAAACAAGTTGATCTTCTAAGAGAGAAATTCTTTCCTCCACCTCTTGAAGCTTAATTGGAAGGCTCCCCATTGTGCTTTCAATTTTCTCCAAACGTAAGCTGAGAGAAGCCAATACTGCTTTGTGGGCCCTTTTCAAGTCCCACACTTCATCCAAGATTAAATTCAGCATATCCTTGATACTCATCTGAAATTCTCCCGTGGTATCCATCAATATATTGGAATCGATGTCTAAATTGACTTTGGCCTTGGCATTGGCGTCGACGTTAGCATGAGGGGGAGAGATGGAAGAAGCTAAAATTTGAGATGGAGGCATGACAGGGGGAGGAGCTCTCAGATCTACTGCCGTTGTATTCTCTTGCTGACCAGAGGACAATAGGACTGTTGCTGATGCAACACGCACAGAGTTTTCCACAGGGTCTGATTGCTGCCCGCTTGACTGATCCACCTCAACATCTGGAAGATTGAGCATTGGCCTAGGAATCTGGTTAACGGAGCTCGAGCAGGAGTCGTCATGCATATTGGAGGCAGCTGATAGATTAAACAGAGAGACTTGAGCGTGGCAATGCACCCTGTTGAGTTTGTCTTGCAAGCTTAGATCCAAGCCCACACCCGAGCCTGGGCTCTCTGACCTGGCCTTTGAATCACCGGTGTGTTGAATGTTTTTTGTAGTCTGGGAATCTGGTGAGGGGTTAGACAAGGAGACCTGCAGCGTAGGTTTTTTCCAAAATAATGGGAATTGCTTAATCCCCTTAGTGCTCGTCTTCTGCGTACCCACCTCATTATTCAGAGTACCTTCTGCTTGCTCCAAACTTTGTGGACAGAGAGCAGTTGTAGCTGTCGTGGCTATAGCTGAAGTCACACCCGGATCTATACCCGGGTTTTTTACGGAAGGTACTGGTGGTTGAATAGACATATCCAAATTTTCCTCTTCCACTTCACCCTCAGAGCTCTCAACTGCTGAGTCTGTAATACAGGGCGGGGGTGCTTTCCTGTCCTGCAAGATCTGCCATCCGCATCGCTTTCTTTGCCTCTCTTGCTTTAGCGAGCCGCCGCCCCTTGGCTTTAGCGAGGTGGGTGTTCAGCTGTTTTCCCATCTCTGGTGTGCCCGGCATATAGCCAGTTTTGGAATGCTGGGTTAACTCTGGTATTGTCTTCCGTGTCTTTAACCAGACAAAACAGAGCAATGGGCTTGTCTATAGGACTTTTTTGACTCCGCACCACCCCTTCAGCCTCTGTCTCTAAGGTTTACCCCCGCCGCTCAAAGATATAGAAATCAGCCTTCAAATGCGAAAAATGTCACAAAAGGTAGTGCCAAAGAGTCCTCTGCCTCCCCCGCCTCCTCCGTGTCTTTCACCAAGGTGCCTTGTAGCCGTTTGACCCCCCTCTTCCCCTGCAGAACTCCGCCGTCAGTCTCAACGTTTTCGGCGCTTGTTCCGCGCTAGTTCTGGGTTGCGCAGGTTTCAGGATCAAACCAACCGCTGCAAACTGCCGAGCGCTACCCCCTTCATTTTGCATGTCGGCGGAAAAACATCACTGCCAGCGGCCCGGTAGAGACTCGATAACGGCAGGAGCAATCCGGGCGAACGCCATCAGGTAGAGTCCACTATTCCTGGGGAAGGAGCCAGAGATCACCTGACGCTACTCAGAGGTGTGGTTCACCCGAATTGAGTAGGGGTAGGGGAGAGTGGAGGGTGTGGTGGAGGGGGGCTGTCCACTTTCCTGGGTGGGGTGGGGTTTGCAACGGGAAAAAAATGAAGCCGTTTAAAAAAAAAATTTAATATACACTTTTGTTTTTTGTTTATTTTTTGTTCACTACGGTTTTACATCATTAGAAAAGCCACTACTGCTACCTTTTAAGTATGGCTAATACGTCAATTTTAAAGGTTGTTTCCTTTAATGTCAATGGTATTAATAATAAAAGAAAGATGCGGGCTATTGAATTATGGTTGAAAACAGAAAATCCAGGGGTTATTCTTCTGCAGGAAACCCACATTGCGACCATTAAGGCTTCTGAGTTTTCTATGTTCAGATCATGGGCAGGATATAGGGGGCTCTCAACCTCTTCGGTATCCCATAGCGGGAATGCCATATTTGTTAATAAGAATCTACAAGCAGAACTTATTAATTCTGGGAGCGATCCATCCGGGAGATGGTGCTGGGCCTCCTTTTCATTTAGATCCAAACCCCACCCTCTTACATTCGTGAGTTTTTATGCCCCTGTAGAGGATAATATGAAACCTTACGAAGATCTTTTTCTAGTATTGATCAGGGTACCAGGGGATTTATTTTTGGGATGGGATTTCAATATTTTGATGGATCCACGGTTAGATTCAACTGTACAGGAGAAGAGGCAGACAAAGCCCAGATCCTTGAAAGTTTTGAAATACTATGAATCTGTACTGAATCTACATGATCCATGACGTTTAGCGTTTCCTTCCCAAAAGAGATATAAGTGTGGATCTGGTCGATTCTGCTCCTCCTCTCGCATCGACTTCTTTTTTATCTCCAAGGGACTAGAGTTTTTTCAGCAAAAAAATGTCTTTAATGCATTCTTGGACCATGCAATGCTTACCTTAGAAATACAGTTAGGAGGAGGGCTGAGAACCCCCAAACGGTGGGTCTTTAATAAGCAATATTTTAATGATAAAGAGTGGGTAAAGTCCATGGATTTGGAGCTTAGGCAATTTTCAACTCCGAACATCACCTCTGCTGCTCCACATATAGTTTGGGACTCAATGAAAGCATTTGTACAGGGGTTATTGATAGGTAAAGACGCAGCTATATCCAAGAAGGCCAGATTGGAAAAGGTACAGCTCGAAGATAAGATCCACGCCCTTAATGAGATCTTCCTAGAGGCCCCCACTATTTCTAATAGAAAACTTCTTGATCAGGCTAAACGCAAGCTTAGCACTGTTTACAACACTCAAAGCGAGATCTTCTTTCAACGCTTTCAGCAGAAGGTCTATGAAGAAAGCAACTTCACTGGCAGGCTTTTGGCATGGCAGGCCAAAGAGCAGGCAGTAGCTAATCAAATTAAAGCGGGAAAATGTCCCCTGACAGCTGTTCCTACACAAGATCCAGGGAAAATAGGGGATATTATGAAGACCCATTATGAAACCATCTATGGGAAATCACAAAGTGTAGATAACCAAAGACTGACCAAATTTCTTCATGAAAATCCATCTTTAACCCTCTACGAAATAGATAATCAATCTATGGCGTGCCCTTTCTCTTTGTCTGAACTCGAGGAGGTTGTAATGAGTTTGGCAAATGGCAAGGCCTGCGGTCCGGATGGATTGCCGGCAGAATTCTTTAAGGTTTTTTTTGGAGCACTTTCAGATTTGTTTTTGGTTTTGATTAATTCATTACTGGAATGGGGGGTTGGTTCCTGAATCTTTTAGACAGGGTAATATTGTTAGTTTTCCGAAGAAAGGCAAGGATACGATGGATCCTAGCTCTTATCGTCCAATTACGTTGCTGAACTCGGACTATAAAATCGTAACAAAACTTTTATCCTGTTGGTTCAATACATTTGCAGCACATTTAATTCACCCTGATCAGAATGGGTTTTTAGCAGGAAGGCAAATGGCCACTAATACCCACTTTCTCGCTGAAGCCCTGGACTTTTTTGAGAGTCGGAAAATTCCGGCTCTCAACTTGCTATAAGATGCCGAAAAGGCCTTTGACCTTGTGGATTGGGAAACGTTATTTTTAATTTTACACTCTTTTAATATCCCATGGTCACTGATATTGTTAATTCAGAGCCTATATCAGAATGCGATGGCCAATATAATTATTAATTCGGAAGTTGCAGGGTCCATCACAATTAAGCGAGGTACAAGGCAAGGTTGCCCTTTGTCCCCCGTGCTATTCGCGTTTTTTATCGAACCCCTAGCAACAGCTATTCGTAATTGTGCTGATATTTCCCCTCCAATTTCAGCAATGCCCAAAATAAAGCTGTATGCCGATGACATCATGCTTTTAATTAAGCCCACAGTCGAGGCGCAATCCAAGGTATTTGAATTGTTTGCAGACTTTGAAGCTTTAGGGGGGTATCGTATTAATAAGGGTAAGATGGAAATTATTCAATGTGGGAGTGATGTTTTAAATTTACACCGTGATCTTTGAGGCTCCGTTAATTCTAATCCAAAAAGATATCTAGGAATATTTTTCTCAAACCTTATTGATGATCTCTACAAATTAAACTTTATTCCCCTGATAAAAAAAGTTAAAGGGCTATTCTCCCGATGGAATTTACTTCCCTTATCTATCATGGGACGAGTGGCTTTGATAAAAATGTCTGTTTTACCGTTATTTAATTTTTTGTTTGCTTCAATTCCGTGTATTTTATCAAATTCCTTTTTTTCTCAGGTAGAGTCAATGTTTACAACTTTTATATGGGCAAAGAAAGTTCCACGCCTTGCACTTAGCACTTTATATGAAGATCTTGATCAGGGCGGATTAGCACTCCCCAATCTCAAAGCCTACGATGATGCGTACTTTGCACAATATTTATCGAGGTTTAAGCCCGCACCACAAGTCCACTTTTTTATCATTCTCATGTGTCAGGATAGCCAAATCCATTCTCCTTTGTTGATGCATAGATTGCCAAAGTTGGTCCGCTATAAGAGCTTGCAATGGCTTTTTAAGAGAAGACACACTTTTTAAAAAAAAAATATTCAATACCTGCAATCAGCTCTACTACTTTGTTAGAAGAAATTCTCCCCCTTATTGGTGTTAGACAACCCAGCTACCTGGCCGTAAAATGGGCGGAAGCGGGATTCGTTAAAATTTCTGATTTTATACGGGATGGTAACTGGGTGTCTATAACAGATATGCGTCAATTATTAACCAGTGATTTTATCTTAATGAATTCTTATAGTACTCTATTTAAATATCTAGCTGAAATCAGTACTATCTCCTTCTTGGCGCAGAATAAGCTAGTTGAGAATCTGTTAGTAAAGGCTTCAGATAGGAAACCTGGAGCATGGAAGAAATATTTGATCTCAGTATGCGGGGTTGATGTTGAATCTAAAGCTTTAAGGAAATGGTCAAAACAGGAAAATTGTGAAATGTCTCCCTATATTTGGACCACTATTAACAGGTTGAATTTCAGCTCCCTAAGAGGGGCAAATTGGCGTAGGATGTTATTTTTTAGTAAATGGCTTTTGTATCGAACCCCAGCTGCCCTGGCTAAAATGTATCCCAATCAGTATTCCCAATGTTTTAGATGTATGAATTGTCCTGCTGCGAATTGGACTCATATTATGCTCCGCTGTCCAGAGATTAATGTATTCTGGGCAGAGGTTTTCATCTATCTAGAAAAAGAATGCAATTTGCAGTTAGAAGTAAATGACAGGTTAATCCTATTTGGATTTGATTCAGACCTTCAGTTTGCTGATCCAGTAACTAGATTTCTTTATAAAGCTATGGCGATTGAGAGATCACTGATTCTCCAAAACTGGTGTTCCGACTCAATCCCGTCAGGTCTGGAATGGGGGTGTAAGATGAGAAGGGTTAAGAAAAGTGAATTTATCATTGCTGTAAGAAATGGGGGACTTACTAAATTTAATAAAATATGGAGCTTCGAGATTTGATTCAAACAAAAGGAAAGGACGTGTTGGTTAGCCTGTTTGGTGAAGGGCTTAAAATGTGAATTATGACTCCGTTAATGGTTACTTATTTATCTATCTATTTATTTATTGTGTAAATGTTTACTTGAGGCTTTTTCTATGGGAATATGATACTTTTATACATGATCTGCTATTTTTATGAAGTGTATAAGATGTAAACAGAGACTGTGACCTAACGTGATTTATTAACTGTGTTGTTTTAATGCTGTGTTATGTATATGTTTTGTCATCAACCTTGGCTTCAAAAAAATAAAAATAAAAGGTTAGTATGGCTACCTGCCCTTGGATCGCCCGTAAGATAACCCACCATAATTTGCATACTGTTGTATGTAATAAACCTCCAGCCATATTTTCTCCAAACAAAAAAGTTGTATTGTGTATTTATTTATGCATGCCTTTTCTACTTTGGTGCGGGTGGGGATCATCCTGCGCTGATAATGGAACTATGCAATGCAATAGGTCTCGCATTATTAAAGTTTGAGCTATTGCCATTGCTAAATAATGCAACACCAATAGCTCAAACTTTAATAATGCGAAACCTATTGCATTGCAAATGCTTTTTTTTACGGTTTCGGGGGTCAGTTTCTAAATTTTATCTATGACACCATCTACTGTTCGTCGTGAATTATTCTAAAAGCAAATTGTTGTGGTTTGTAACAAGCATGCTGCCACCTCTTTCATGTCCGGAAAACCTTTATTCAGATTGCGAACAGGAAAAAGGCAGACTGGAAGGAGCCTTAGCTGCATCTGTCCGTTATTTCTTGGTTGTTTTCAGTTCGCTGGCTTCAATCTGCCTGCTTTCGTTTTCATCTTGCTCTCTTTCAACACATCTCGCCGTTCTTTCTTTTTAAAGTGCCTTTTCAGGTCTTCTTGCCGCTTTTACTTGCTCATATCGCTGCGTTTTATTTTGAGTGTGTAGCTTCCTAAATTTTCATAGGGCTATTAGCGCTATATTATGTATGAATACAATTTCTCATATTACACACAGAGGCAACATCTATTATTTGTTATTGGTGGCTTCTGCAATATTTGACCTTGTACTTGTGTGCGCCTAATATGCTGTGCCACATATGTGTTTGTGCTTTATACTTACTTGGGGGGGGGGGGGGGGGGCGGGGGGCGGGGAGGGGAAGGGGACAGCCTCAGGCAACATTTGCCTGTTCTTGGTCACTTTTGCGGGCAGTGTCTAAAACACTCTACTTCCAGGTTTATAGTGCTCCCACATTGGCGCATTGCAACATTATTATTTATAGGTGACATTTTACACCTTTTCATTTTCACTTAACCTAATTGTGGCGCATTATTTTGGTGTATATAGCTTCAGTCTCGATGAATACGATTTAGTGGCTTGTCGTTTTGTCAGCAAACAGAGCAAAGCTGCCTTTCTGATTTATCTGCTGTGGGAATGCAGTGTGCTGTTCCTACCACCCCAGGTTGTATACGGGTTCAAGGACCGTATACTAACTTGGTGTATGTCTGGATACAGCCCACTGCCAGCCCTACTGGGAACATTCCACCTCACGGACAGTACTTGGGTGCCCAGAGCTTTCATAGCTGTGCGTGTGCTGGATCAGCCGGTGTAGTGAGATCTTGCCCATAGGGGTATGCTGGCTGATTGTTTTTTGTTTTGTTTTGCAGTTTTATGTAGTGCAAACTCCCCCTAAAAGTAGTAGCGAGCTTTACAGGAGAACTAATTATATTACACAAAAAACTCATAGATCATAGCGTCTATGCTGTGGTATACCAGATGTTAGCGCTCCATGTAATTGTTTGTCTGTTTACATACTTCACAAGAGGCAGACACCTACCCTCCAGCACTTTTTAGGTCGAGGCTACCGTCGCACTGCGAAGCAGTGGGGGGCGGAGCTGAAGATTTCATGACTTCAACAGTGTGGGGCTTTAACCCGCCTTTCTCTTCCATTGGCTAGCTTCGTAAATAGAGGCTAGCCATTGGAAGAGATGTGTGTCAATTACTCTTTTCCCCGGCTTGATGCGATCCGTGGGCGTTTCTGTCTCTTTTTTTAAGTCCAGCCCCCCACACCCTCCCTCTCGTCGAGGTCCGCGGCTTGATGCGATCTGTGGGCGTTTGTCTCTTTTTTTAAGTCACACCCCCCACACCCTCCCTCTCGCCGAGGTCCGCGCTGAGGAGTGCTTCTTTTAATTTGCTTAGTCCCGTTTTATTTATTTATTTCGAGGGAGCCCACCCCTCATCTGTTGCCGTGTGAAAATCACCGCCAGTCGGCCCGGGACAACCCCCTGACGTCCTTCTCTGGGCCGCGCTGTGATTGGCTGCCGGTCTGGGACACCCCCGTGACGTCATTCCCCGGGCCGCGCTGTGATTAGCTGCCGGCCCGGGACCTGACTTGTATACATATGCTATCTCCTTTAGAGTATACCCAACATGACAATAGGGCGTGTTGCTGCAGATCCAGTGAGTGCTGCACCGCCTGCGCTCCTTGCAGTTCGCCTCGTCTCTGGCTGCCGCAGCGGCTCTCTATCCCTCTCTCCGTCCCTCCCTCCCTCCCTCCTTGTGCTCCAATAATCCCCGCACAGCCCTATTACAGCTCCGAGAAGGACCGAGTTACACCTTCGGCGCGGGAGCCAGCTCTGCATTACCCGCTCCTTAATCCCTTCTCCTCCTGCCTGATCCCAGCGAATGAATCCATCTCACCTTCCCCGGATGTTCCGCTCACCCCCTCTTCCAAGCAGGAAGCGCCTTGCAGCCATTGAGTCCCGTCGTGGCGCTATATCAGACATTCCATTCATTGGCTGCCAGGAGGAGAAGGAATGTGGCAAGAAGGCGGATGCGGGCCCGGGGCCCTCCGCTGACAGCAGCTAGGGCCAGAGATGGGGAGGGGGCAGACACGCCTCCCTGTGAGACCCCCCAGCAGAACAATGTGCACAAATCCCCGGCAGCGTGAGTGCCCTGAGAGTGCCCCGTGAATGCACCAGCAGCGCCGCCCACTCACCTGCGTGCAGCCAAGATCACAGCAGCGTCTGCGCAGGGCTGCGGGCAGCCATGCCAAGGCGGGCATTCCAAGGTGCTGAGGGCAACGGCGGGCACACAACAACTGCTCCAGTGTGTGCGGGGCACCAACTGCAGACAGTGAGTGCACTGCCATCACAGCTCAGTGCCGCGAGGCATTGTGGGAGGCACCCAAACCAGGCACTGCCGGCCACACAACTGCTCCAGTGTGTATGTGTATTTTTATTATACAAAGGTCCTAGGTTATAGTGATAATTCAAGAAATAATTTACACAGGCTCGAGATAAAGGCTGTGTTTTTTTCTTCAGAGTGCAGCCGGACCTAGAAGCTTTTTTTTTGGAAAACAATTTATAAATATAAATAGAATTAGGCGAAACCAGGTCGCACATGAGTAACTGGGCACAAGCCTGTACCTAGTCAGAGGAAGACAATATAGGGGAGAAGGAGAAAGAATTAACAGGCAAACAAGGAGAACCGGGTGGCTTATAATACAATGCAAACAATTTTTGAATAAGCACAAACCCACAGTAACTGCCGTGAAAATTGCAAATCATAAAACGAGCAGTACTGCAAAACAGTCGACGAACGTTTCGATCCCTATCTCCAAAAATAGTGGGATCATCTTCAGGACTAAAATGAGCTTTGCCTGATTGGTTGAGTGAGCCACGAACGAGGCACGGTGGGCTGTACGTGGCTAAAAACACTTCAGTGGGCATTCAGGTTCCGAAGTAGCCGATGCCGTTTACGCCTTGCAGTTGGTGCGCGGCGTCAGGAAGGATATTGGTATCTACCCAGTCGGATAGGTTCAGTTTAGGCCATTACAGCCTAGCGACTCTAGCATGGGATTGACGGGAAACTTCGATAGAGTTGTAACCGTGAATTGCGGTTTGTTATCTCCGCAGGGCGCTCAATGGCGTGGGCCTTTTCCGTGCGAGCCGTAATATGCTCGTAGTGGAGCCGAAATGGGGTCCCGTCTGGAGGCTCAATGGCCTGGTGCCCCAGGCCATTGAGCCTCCAGACGGGACCCCATTTCGGCCCTGACTACATCCTCCTGGGGGACCTCAACTTCCACCTGGAGAACAACAATGACAGCAATATCGCCGCCCTGCTGGACAACCTCGCCAACCTCGGACTCAAGCAACTGGTGAACACCCCCACCCACTACGCCGGCCACACGCTTGACCCAATCTTCTCCTCCAGCAAGCACATCTCCTTTAGCCACTCCACCGGACTACACTGGACAGATCACAGCTGCGTCCACTTCAACTTCAGGAGAACCACGACCCTCCACCACCCGCAACAGGTTTCCCGCAGAAGCTGGAGCAAGATCACCGCCGACCAGCTCACCACCTCCCTCAGCCAGAACCCTGCCACCAACACGACGGACCCCAACGAAGCAGCCCGCAACCTCACACAGTGGCTCACCAACTGCGCCAATGACCTTGCACCACTGAAGAACCCTCCCAACAGACCTGGCAGCAAGAAAACCTTGTGGTTCACCAACGACCTCTAAAACTCCAAGAAAACCTGCCGCACCCTCGAGAAAGCCTGGCGCCGCAACCAGACAGCAGAAAACATGACAGCCCTCAAGGACGCCACCCGCCAACACCACCAGCTGATCCGCACCACCAAAAGGACAACATTCAAAGAACGACTGGACAACAACACCCACAACAGCAAGGAACTCTTCAGCATCGTTAAAGAGCTCTCCAACCCCAGCAGTCCGGCTTCCGAGCAAACCACAGCACCACTTTTACAGAGCCGCCTTTAAAGGACAATACAGCCTCTGGTATTGTTCTTATGCCCTCAGCATTAAACATTGACTCTAAATATTTTTTCCGCACGCCTGGTAGGTCTGGACAAAAGCACATTATATGTGCAATGGACTCTTCAGCTAACTTGCACATCCTGCATGACTTGTCAGTGCAGCCCTTTAGTTTCCATGAACCATCAAAAGCCTTAAAAGGGAGGTAAAAATACTTGAATCTCAGAAATGCGTTTTTTTTCCTGAGACCGCAAATTAAATCAAAGTAAGGTTGCCTTAAGCTAGAAAAGGTGTCTGAAATATATCTGCTATGTTTATATCCAGAGGCTGCATCTATGTCACTACTCAAGATTAGGTTTTTCGCTTACTTTTTTAAAATACTAATTTGAGCACTGTTCTTGGCAAGGATGCTAGTGCCACCATCGAGAGGAACCTATATTTTTTCAGTAGCTCTTCCAGTCGCTTTTCTCCATTGAGGAGATAGGTGAATATAAGAGATAGAAACAGTTGGAAATTGGTTGAACTTGGTGGCATGGGAGAGATGGATGTAAGAGGGATAGAGTACACATGGTAAGGTAAGAGTCTGAGGGAAAGATGAGAAAAAGAGTAGAGCATTGAGGGACAGAATCAACAAGAAAAGATCAGATGCTCTGAGAGGATGGAAGGGGAGACATGGATGTAAATGAAGCAGAACAAGGAAAGAAGTTATGAAACTGGGGGAGAGATGAGAGTTGAAGGGGAACATGTGGGTAAGATGTCTGTGTTCATAAGAGCCGAACCTGCAAGGGAACATAAGCAGAGCGGAGAGAAGTAATGTTGAGAGGTGGATGGAAGAAAGCAGAACCTCCGAAAATGTTGAGGTTTGGCGCAGGGAGACAGGAGGGTAGAGGTGGAATTTAGATGGGCAGAATCAGCAAGAGAAAGTTAAAGCAAAAAAGTAAGAGTCTGAAAGGGAGGTAAAAATGCTCTAATACTCTTCAGCAGGCTCAGAAATTATCAGCATCTTCAGACATCACCTTGTTGCCCCTTCCTAAAAAATCCTAGAAAAAAAGAGGTCAACTTCCAAATTTCTTTCATAAAAGTAAGTTACTCATTGACAATGTGCCGGTTGGCTTCTGACAACTCTAGGAGTTTTATGCAGCATTTCGTACTGATTCAGATGATTTGTGGCTGACCCTTGAGGTTTTTTATGACAGAACCCCATGCATTTACCACACATACCTTTACAGTCAGTACCTCAACTGCTACATTATTATGCATTCCGTTACCAAGCAAGTCACTACAATGACTTGCCTTAGGGGGTTGCTAGACTTTGGAATAGTATAAATTACTGTTCCAACTGTAGTCCAACAACACATCCCCTGAAGCAAGTCGTTTTAACAACTTGTGTGGTAAAGGAATGCGCGGTAATGTCGCAGTCGGGGTAGTGGCTGCGATGTAAAGGCACATCGTGGTATTGACTGTGGCGTAAAGGATGTTTCCCATTCTTGTTCATGGAGTTAGCACAGCCTAAATATTACTGAACATTAGTGCCTCATTTGACACAGTTTCCCAGCCAGTGCTTATAAATCAACTAGTACAACCTGGAAATTAAGGTATTCTCTGGTGTGGCTAACCGCTGTTCTATTTGGTAAATCAGAAGCAAGCCACTCATCACTTGTTTCTTTTATGTTCTAAACCATGTTCTAAACCTCAGACATGTGGAATTTATTGGGTCTCCGCTGTTAAATCTTTATCATTCCCAATGAGCCTTACTCATTCAGTCCTTTGGTTTCTAGTGGATGTCTTGCGCATATTGGTACCCAAACATTCATTAACCTCAGTGGCAATCTGCCTAAGAATATGTTTGATCTTGCATGCTAGCAGTTAATTTCTGAATGAAGACAAATTCAGTACAACGTTATAGTGACACAGCAAAAGTTCTAATTTTGAAAAGATCTCATACCATATGGTGTCCTCTTTGTTGGCTTGTGGCGCTGGGTCTATTACCCACATTTGCAGTCAGCAAAAAAATCTTGGATGAATTTTCCAGCATCTCATTTTTTTCAGAATAGATTAACCTTGTTTCATCCACTTGCTTTTACTACATCCATAAGTAACACAAAATCATCCCTTTTCTCCCTTCTCACTGCAATAAGGCTGTTAAACAGTCCATTATATTCTCACCATATTTCCTGCCTTTTTTACATTCAGTACCCTTCAAATCAAGCAGAACAGTAGAGGGCGCCTTGTCTGAGACTGCTGCATCGCCAGGACAATTCTTCTCACCTTTTTGCTGTCTGCTGGATTTTTGGTTTGAAACCCTCTATCTCAGAGGTCTTAAATCTGTGGGGTGCGACCCCCAGGGGGGTCCTGGAGCCCTGGGAAGGGGGTCACGCATTTCCACGCCTCAATTCTGCCTGGAATTTAAAACCGGGACGCGTCATTGAAATGCTACAGCTGAGGTAATAGTCTCCTGTGCTATGAAACCAAGAGGTTGGGCTAGGCCTGAAACAATCCTTCGTGCCAGGGTGCCTGCTTACCTGAATCAAATGCAAATGTGTATTTTGAGGTAATCTACAAATGTAAATGGTGCTTCGGAGCGATTCTGGCTTTAATTGCTTTGTGATGGCAAAGATATTTTTTTTAGTGGTAGCAAGAAGAGTTAGCAAGTGGCCTGTGAAGTGCATGCTTTTAACTGCTTAGTACCTCTGAGGAGGTACTAAGCAAAAACAGAATACATTACTTATGGTCTGGTATTACTAAAATCTACACTTTGGAAGCTCCATTATATCCTACAACTATTTGCACAGTTTGTAGCAGTCTACCTTATAATGTGTGTAAAACAAGAATAAAATAATGACTTTCACTTTTATAGTGCTTTCTGTCACAGGCTGTGACCTGGTAGTACTTAAAAATCCACAAGTCAGTGTTTCCCACTGCACCAACCAAATTTAGGGGCAGATTTACAAGGAACTGACACATCTGTGAGTCTCACACAAAAAGCCCTGCATCATCCATTTCCCCTGGTATGATCAGGCGTAGCGATTTTGAAGCAGTGAAGGCATATAGCATCGCAGTGAAATGTTGTAAATTTCACTGAGTTAGTTCTACATGGCTTTTTGCGTGGGAACGCCTAGCCTGCATACATTATACCTGGTGCAGGTATAATGTGATGCAGGGCTTTACAACATGACGCATCTCCCTAGATGCGTAACATTGTAAATTGCCAAATTGTTTGTGCCGCCGTTGCGTCAAAAAAAAGTGATGCAATTGCAGCGCAAGAAGGCACATGGGGCTTGTAAATCTGCCCCAAAATTCTGTGGCTCTCTGGATAAAGAAACACAGACCTCTGCAGTGCATTAACTAATACAGGTTTCCTAATGTACTACAGTGCATTTCCTACTGAATAACAACTTTTTAAAATGTATTTTTCATTGAAGCTAGCCATAATTTTATATGTAGCTACCTGATGATGAAAGACCTAAAAAAACTAGCAAAATATTTTGGGGCTGATTTATGAGAGGCTTGAGCCGCCAGAGTATAATTTATTTAAAGCTCCGGCAGCACAAGCCTCGCAATCGTATCTATGAGGTGGTGCAAAGTCACCCTGCATGGCTATGAGTGCCCACATACATATGGAGTAAGACAAAGCAGCACAAGTCGCTGCCTAGCCTTAGTCTGTCAAGCAGGAGTTCCATGGGCATTGCGGTGGGTGTTCCCATACAACACCCATGGATTTTGACACTGCCCCAGATTTACCAAACTGTGGAAAATAACTCAAACTTGGTGAACATTATCGGCGCCATCTTGCCCCTTTCCGAGCCCATTCGTGCGCGTAAGCGGCAGCCATTTTGAGCACCATGGCCTCCCTGCCCCTCGCTGATAGCCAGCGCGTCTCTCTCTCTCTCATAACCTCGCAAGCATTCCCCCGCACGCTGACAACCCCCGCTCTCTCATGCCTTGGGTCATAAACCCCTCTTCAGCGCAGCTTCACCACGGAATCCCATCCTGTTCCCAGCGCGACACCTCCCCTCATTCCTTTCATGGCCTCAAACCCTTTTGATGCAAACCCCCTTTTCCTGTGTCCCCGTTTGTCTTCCCTGTTCCCAGACC
Organism: Lissotriton vulgaris; assembly: GCF_964263255.1. NCBI lineage: Eukaryota > Metazoa > Chordata > Amphibia > Caudata > Salamandridae > Lissotriton > Lissotriton vulgaris. The sequence continues at coordinate 1,011,434,875 of NC_141698.1, read as the reverse complement.
GCCACCTGGCTCTGCGGATACTGTTTATTACCCCGTACAGTAGGAAGTTTCCCCTCCCCATCAAAAGACCCCCGAACCGATCAAAGCCCCCACCCCATGAGATCCGACCAACCCCATGCATTCCGTGAATCGGCGGAATGCCCTGCTGTGCGACAACCATCACCTGTTGTGACCGGGGTGGGGAATCCAACTGTAAATGTATGTGGGAACGGGTCTGAAGGGGAGATTCCGAGGATGTTCTTTCAAGTACTAAAAGTATTGCGAGAATGTGTTATGTGCAATAAAGGTCATAAACCCTAGTATAAGAGGCCAGGCCTCAGAGATGTGGTTAGAGCACCTCGTGACGATACTTGCTGTCTGAATTGATGTGTTCTCCTCCGGAGAGAATAAAATCCTCGTTTCCTGCCTTCCAGTCTCCAGCGCCTGCTTCTTCATTGATTAATATTGGTGGGTCATAGAGGCGATACCGCCGGGCAACATAAAAGGGTCTTTGGTTACCGGTTGTCTTTGGAACCCTTTTTAACAATTGGCGTCCCAAACGTGGGGCCCATCAGCGACTCGTGGATCCAGTGGGAGAGGTCCCGACGACAGAGTGAACGACTGCAACGATCGGAAGGTACCCTGTCCGATAGACCCTCGTCTGACAGCCGATCATCCGAACTTCACTGGTTCCGAACAGACCTCTCTCGAGTGATCTACGGTCCTGACTGGGAACCATCAGGAGTGCCACGAGAAGTACGAAGAGAAGAGGACGATCGGGCGCTGGATTCGGAAGACGAGAAACTGTCCATGCGGTCCGGGTAAGGTCGTGTAAACACGACGAATTGCGAAAGTGATAGATAATTGAAAGTGATTGATAATTGTTGAGAAAATACTAGTATTACTTTTTGTTAATTTATTGGAGATTCACTGTCTACAAACGGAGAAACAACAGGCTCTCCCTTTATAAACAGCGAAGGATAGGTACGCACCCGTCGGACCTATCTTTCTCCCCCACTGAACAATTGCCCCTTCCCCCCATTGATTAACTGTTATAGATTGTTTTCTGGAGATTCTCTGTCTGCAAACAGGGAAAAATAGGTCCCCTCTTTACAGATAGTGAAAGGGTAGGTGACGCGAACCTTTGCGAGCCTACTTATTCTCCCCATTGACCATATTGATTTTTTATTTTTGACCTAACATTGATTGCTCAGAATTGGTTCATGAGGTATTCACTACGTGCAAACAACGTAGAATAGAAATATTCTGTCTAGTCTTTGCGCGCAGTGATAAGATAGGTAGTGCTGACTATTATCCCATTGTGATCCGTCATGCCTGTCTTCTCCCCACTGGTTAGTAGCCTGTTTTACCCGGACCGCTTATTAGAGATGAACCATCCGGCTCCGCTGGAAGGCACCCCTAATAAGGACATGTTCATGAAGCATGGATTAATTGCTATAGCCTATAGTGAGCTGTGGCATAAATATACGAAAAAGGATCGAGAAAGACAGTGGCCACTGAGAGGATCCTTTGATCTTGACAAAATAGAAACGGTAGAAATAGCCCTTCGTAGGAATGAAACAACACCTATTATGCTCGATAGTCTCGGTATGTGGCGCAAAGAAGCTGCACGACGAAGGGAAGGCGACGAATTTAGAAAAGGTGAAGGGACACGACGGACAACCCTCCAAACGTCTAGTAGGCAAAGGGAAGGGCCAGCGATGGCACAGTCCCGAGGAGTAGACATGAAAAGCGAACGGTGTAAAGGGATGTGCCGACAAGCCAACCCCGGAACACAACGACCCGAAGGTAATCCCCCGACATTACGCACAGGACGGACAGATTTAAAACAAAACCAATGTGCTTTCTGTAAATGTCTCGGGCACTGGAAAACCCAATGTCCGACTCTGCAAAGCATAGGTAAGAATGGAGGGTTGACAGAAAGGACAGACCGACAGAAAGGAAAAAGGCGTGAGATAAAAACCAATCAGACTAGTATGGACAGGACAGATAGAACCACCCCGTTTGATTATGCTCGGTGGCACAGATTTCGTCAGACCAATTTTAACGACATGTTAGAGTTCTGGGACTGATTGCTCTCTGTTGCTCCCCCACTCTGAAAAACAAACACAACTGCAGGTCAGTGTAAACAACCCCCCGTTAGAGAAAAGACTCAAGAAAGCCAAGCGTCTATTATATAACTTAGGATTTAATTACGGTAAAACACACAACCCACAGTAATTAGAATAACTAGTAGAACTCTCTAAAAAACAAACTTTACTAATAGGAAAAATACAAAACATATTACGCTCACTCCGGAAGTCTTCCAATGTAACAGTTCGATGGTCCCGCCCATCCGAAACACATAGCACGTGTGGGGCGGGGCCTGCCAGCAACCATGGGCCAAAAAGAGATCGCTGGCGAGAAGGTACTGGAGACTCCACACAGCAGGCAATGAAATGGTCTTCCCATACTACCCTTCCAGGGATGGCGTCCCCCGGACCGCGAGTAGGGAGGGGGCGGATGAAAATGACCCCCTCCCTTGTATCTCCTGGTCCGGCCATCACGAATTTCTCCATCGAACGGATGCAGGATGGGCAGGGAGGAAGAGGCGACGCGGACGAGCCTCTTCCACCTCCACAGGTAGGAGGCTTCCCTGCCCTGGCCCGACGCCGATGTCCTCCAGCCGGGCGACGGCCATATACCTACGCTGCACAGGAAATATAATGCCCGACTGGTATATTTCCGCAACACAGGACATACAAGACCCGGCTGGTATATTTTCTCAGCACAGGACATACAATGCCCGACTAGTATACTTCCTCAGTACAGGACATACAATGTCCGACGGGCATATTTACGGAGCACCGGATATACAGTGGTCCCCCAAGAGTCGGAATCAGGGGTGTAGGGTGGTCATCATGTGCACCCCTGATTCAAAGGGACGGCGTAGGATGCGCCGGGAGAGGAAGGCGGCACGGACGAGCCTCCCTCACCTCCCCAGATGAAGGCTCCACTGCTGCACCCTGGCGCCCCGAACCAAAATGTCCTGCTCCAGCCGCATGATGCTCCGTCTTTCGCCATCACAAGAAGTTTCTTCCTCTCCTGATCGATACAACGAAGGGCGGTTGCTGCAGGGTTTCAAAATGGCGTCTGGGCCCTCGAAAGGCGGGTCTAGGCCGCTGGAGTAACTTTGTCCGAAATTGCAACTCGGGCACTTGCCCACCTGGGCGCAAGCCCCCACCATCGACAAACATCCCCTCGACTTTGAAGATTCTACCAAAGTCCCAAAAAGCCCTCGGCCCCATCAGGCTTCCGGTGAGGAACAGTTGCATTGATCTCAAATGAAATAACCACGGCACAGCAACAAGATGGCGGTGCTCTCGTGTCTGCATCAGCTTCCGTCTGAACCACCCAGGAACATTATGGGCTAACGAACTCGAGCAAGTTCCGGTTGAACATCAACATGACCCGGTAAGAGAGACTCTACCCCCTCCCTCTCTTGATTGACGGTCCACACCACCAGCCCCTCTGTTAGCACAGTTTTCTTTTGAACTGCCGAAAGGGACTCTGGTCCAACCGCCAATTGTCGGGGATATTTTGCCCCTGATGCTACTTCCGGACTAAACCGGCCTCGCCCCAAAATGGCGCTGGTATCAATGGAAACTAACGGATGCCTCGTGGTGTCCCTTAGCTAATGAAACTTGATGTACTAAGATATATATATATATATACGAACCATTGCGCACTCGATGTTAAAGGGAGGAGGGTTCACTTGGCGAACATTTAAGAAGGGTTCCGTAAAATGTTGATTTCAATAAACAATTTATTTTTGATATTTGTTGTAACTGATACATAACGTCGCTTATGATGCACACCCGCGGTTTACATCTAGGAAATGTGATTACGATGAACTTGACTATGTTTCCATTTATGAACTGAAATGCCCCTGATTCCATCGTCACGCAATGAAATGTTTTTGGTTACTTGCAAATAATTAATTAGGCCTTTTTTTACATGTTCTTGTGCTACAAAATAACCCCCTACTGTATGTGCTTCCATCGACGACATGTCAGGCCAAAATATGAATTGCGCTCTCACATTTTACGTACTGAATAATTCTACAAATAAAGGTCTTAAAAAGCTATGGATAGGCATCGCATACTTTTGTAAATGCGGGTATCGGTGGGAGGGTTTTTTCTGTGCGCAACTGTTCTGCTCTTTTTTAAGGTTATCCGAGAAATGGTTGTTCGGCCCTGGGCTGATGGTCGAATCAAAGGTATGATACGCTGCCTCCAAGATATGCGACTAAGCTCAGGAACTGACGTATGAAGAAGGACCTCGACTTCTGAGAATGGGTAAAGTAAAACGGTGTGATTGATAAAATGTTATAAAGATATGGTGGTCGAAGGTACTAAGGTACAGGGTTGAATGAAGAACTGATATGCCTTAGAACATCACAGCTTTGGGAATGATTTAGGGATCCCGATGGCCGGATACATCTACAAAACCGGGTACCTCACGCTAGGCACCTCTGATTCCTCTTTTTAGCGTTTTCACTACACACGATCCTTAAATGCCATCCTCGAACCTCCCCATGAACCACCTATCACATTGCCTGCCCCCATGACTTTAGGAAACCAAAACCCTAAGGGATTATATCCCGAAGAGATAAGTACGAGTATGTGGTAAGTAAAGGACTTTCGTGCCTATACATTTGATGTGTTCGAATGTTGTCCCCCTACCTCCCCTTTTTCCCCCTTTTTCCCTCTGCAGGTTACATTAGAATCCCGATTAGAGTATCATAAGGGATCTGGAACCACGTCACGCCCGATGCATGAAAACGGACTACCGCTGCAAGACGACACAAAAAGGACGCCCTACCCAATACACGACCTTTTTGTACTAGATCTAATGCTTTTCTGTCCCAAAACTGCATGCTTTTTTTACATCCTAACACAGACCCGAAATGTCTAACGTTGGGTAACGCACTGAATAGCCCAAACAATACACGGTCATTCTCTATGTCCCATGTGTACTGTTTTGCCTATTGTCTCTCTCTATCTCTCTTTCTCTCTTTCTCTCTCTCTCTCTCTCTCTCTCTCTCTCACTCTTTCACTCCTCCACACTTTCCCTCTTCCTAACAACTGGCACCTAATTGGCGAACCTGGTGCACCTCCTGATTGGCCCCAAATACCACAAGTATTTGCACAAATTTGTCCTAAATAAAATTGTATCGGTACCACGTTACTACCTCTCCTTTTCTACTAAAATATGGATGAAATTTAAATTGGCCGATAGGAAAGGGACAGGTAAGACGACTAAGGTTCCCTAAATTTGACCCACTCTGAGGGAACTATTTGTCAGTGGCTTCTATGATAAAATGTGTCTGAGGTAATGCGACCATCCCCATTGAAAATTGTCTCCGTACCCCAAGCTGTAAGAAATGATCGAGACACCCCCATCTACCCAAAATGCCCCCAGTTTGGTATCAGCTGCCCTGAACGAGAACTTGAAAAACGCCCCTTGCTCCGATTTGCTGTGTTCCAAATCGTTTTTCATAAGATCCCACCTTCCCCGAGGATAAGTTTAATAATTATCGCAAACCACCCCCCGAGTTTTTGTAGTAACCAGGTTGCGAGGATTTATATAGAAAGTTAGAAAGATGTATGCAAAGTTAAAAATTAGATCGAAAATCGAAAGACCTTGTTGCTGTAAGCCTTGCTGAAAATAAGATGTTTTGATGTAATGAAGACTTGTTTAGCCTATGTTCATCCCTCAGAAGGATGCCTATCAGACTATGGTGAATAGCACGTTGCACTTTTTGTAAAATACAAGGCCCTGAAGACCAGCCTAGCCTTGCAAGACTCGTACTAGGGAAATGGGTCTCTGCCAGAAGAACTGACATCTACTATAATAGACATATGACAAATGAACGTAATAACCATCAAAACGCCAAAGAATTAGCCAGCGAGAGGAAGTTGTAAGGAATCCAGCAAACCCATCATCAATTGTTTATACGTTAGCCGCAAGAATCTCCAATGTAGCGAATGCTTACCCCAGTTGCTTGGTGTTGGGAGAGAAATAGATTTATGTAATTACCTTCTTCTGCAATATCTCTAAAGACTGTCTTTTCAAAACTCATTTAAGGGTATCACTGTCGGAGGAGAAAGAGACCGGATGTGGGAGCACGCGGCCTGACTGCGGATTGTGGAACATCAGCGACGGAGGCCGAGGCGAGACCACAGCAGTAAGGAGACGCCGGACGGGGCACTGTTTCAGACAAAGCTAAGGAAAGGGCTGACCTGAAGCCCCTGCTATATGATCAACGTGTGCCAAAAGCCCCCGCTCTCTGAACATGGTAACGGACTCGCCTGACGCAAACTCACCGCCTCCCCCTGATCTGTTCCCGACTTGGCCTTGCTCCATCCCCTCCTCCTCCGACCTACCATAAGGACTGTTCACACCCGCACCTTTCCACCCGAACTCCCAAGTTCCTCCAAATCCTACTGAGCTACCCAGAGAAGAGTACTCCCTGCGTCAGAAGGGAGGGAGCTCCGACTAAGTAGACCACGAACTATGTTAAATCCCAGAACGGTGACCTAGAACTCCACCAAGGGTCGCCCCCGAAGAAAAGATAAACAAAGTCTGTGGTTCTGCCCGCTACCAAGCACCTTGAAGATGATGGAAGCAACTGGAAATGCTCACCACACAGACCCAAGAAACAAACAGATCTCACAATTCAGGAACAATCGCATTTTTCATTGCAAATCTATGCTCTGCGTTACAAAAGAAAGTGCACCTGCTCCAAAACCGTAACGCACTGCTCCTATGAGGCCTGGCGAAACAAGACAAAGTGTACCCCTGTCCGCAGACCTCCAACGACTCAATCCACATGAACATTCCTGTTGACAGACCGAATTGTAATCCAGGTGCTTAACAGTGCCAACAGAAGACGACAAAAGACAACAAGAACTCTGATATTTTTACTATCTCATTTCTCTCCCAAGCACCATTGGACTAACTATGCACCCGCCGAATGCTAAAAGGACTTATTTATATGATAACTTACCAGCTCCTATTTCGAATGACTATAAGCATCTATGATCTATACCCAACGCCCTCGCTACATAATTCTAGTCTGATATTGCATTACGATGACTTTTTCTGCAACCAACTTAACGATGAACCCGCCTACTAAATGATGAGATTTTTCAATATGATGTTTATAATGTGATGTTTATGTACAGTTCTTTCGCCTAAGTCCTCTCTCCCTTACTTATGATCGCTGCATATAGGTGTAGATAGGAAATAGGCCAGCAAGATGTCTTGGAAATGTTAAAGGGAGGACTGTGGAAAATAACTCAAACTTGGTGAACATTATCGGCGCCATCTTGCCCCTTTCCGAGCCCATTCGTGCGCGTAAGCGGCAGCCATTTTGAGCACCATGGCCTCCCTGCCCCTCGCTGATAGCCAGCGCGTCTCTCTCTCTCTCATAACCTCGCAAGCATTCCCCCGCACGCTGACAACCCCCGCTCTCTCATGCCTTGGGTCATAAACCCCTCTTCAGCGCAGCTTCACCACGGAATCCCATCCTGTTCCCAGCGCGACACCTCCCCTCATTCCTTTCATGGCCTCAAACCCTTTTGATGCAAACCCCCTTTTCCTGTGTTCCCGTTTGTCTTCCCTGTTCCCAGACCGCCACCTGGCTCTGCGGATACTGTTTATTACCCCGTACAGTAGGAAGTTTCCCCTCCCCATCAAAAGACCCCCGAACCGATCAAAGCCCCCACCCCATGAGATCCGACCAACCCCATGCATTCCGTGAATCGGCGGAATGCCCTGCTGTGCGACAACCATCACCTGTTGTGACCGGGGTGGGGAATCCAACTGTAAATGTATGTGGGAACGGGTCTGAAGGGGAGATTCCGAGGATGTTCTTTCAAGTACTAAAAGTATTGCGAGAATGTGTTATGTGCAATAAAGGTCATAAACCCTAGTATAAGAGGCCAGGCCTCAGAGATGTGGTTAGAGCACCTCGTGACGATACTTGCTGTCTGAATTGATGTGTTCTCCTCCGGAGAGAATAAAATCCTCGTTTCCTGCCTTCCAGTCTCCAGCGCCTGCTTCTTCATTGATTAATATTGGTGGGTCATAGAGGCAATACCGCCGGGCAACATAAAAGGGTCTTTGGTTACCGGTTGTCTTTGGAACCCTTTTTAACAAAACCATGTACTCCTGAGGCAGTGCCAAAACCTTACTCTTCCCCACAGCAGGCCTAAAGAGGAGACATGTTTTCATGTCTCCTCTTACTTGTTCCTCTTTCCATGTGTGCTGCATTCTGCAGCTCACATAAAAAGAGGAAAACCCCTCTCGGGCACAAAAACAATCCGGTCTACATTGGCGCTAGGCAGCAATTTGTGTGTCAATGCAGAGGGAAAGGACAGGAATGCACCATATTTCATGAATAAGATGCATTCCTGCACTTTTCACATTGGCGTAGGCCAGTGCAGCAAGAAGACTTGCGGTGGTGCCCTAGGCCAATTCCTTATAAATTAGGCCTTTTGATTTTAGCCACTCCTTTGAACACGCACCCACCTCACTGATCTTTCATTTGATAAACACTGTTTAATATTATTTCCCCACTGTAAAAATGATTTGCTGTGGGAATTTGGGGCTTACATGGTCGTCGTTAGTTGTCAATGATGAGGAGTACCAAGTTCTAGAAATTTTTGTCAGGAGGGGGTCCTTACACCTAAAATATTTTGACTGGGGGGTCTCTGCATCAAAAAGTTTGAAGACCTCTGCTCTATCTCAAGGCATCATCCAATCATCATTATGCACTTCATTAAAAAGGTTCTCTCTTTGTACAACACTCCTTATGTTAATTCCAGAATCCAAACTTCTGTGCCACCAAAAATTTGGAGGCAGATCCTTCTCCTTTCTAGATGTGCAAGACTGGAACTCTCTCCCTCTTGAACTATGGTGTAAATCTAATGTTTTGCAAAACCACTTAAAACTGTCCTTTCTCCACATTGGTAATGTTTGTAACTCTCCTTTGGAGCCCTCTTAGTGCCAGGATGGCCGGTTAGCATATCAAATTCATTTATCCTATTCAATAGAACAATAACAATTTTTAACTCATTTAATGTATTTCCATTTAATACAGATGTAAAATATAGGTACGGATTTTATAAGTATTATTTTTTAACAATTTTACCCACATCCAAACTCAGTAAGTAGCTTCTTGCAAACAGGCTTCAACAATGCATATTATCTGTGATCTCTGAATAAATTGCACATTTTACAAAATGCAGCAGCTCGTCTCTTAATGAGAATTCCAAAGTTCAAATCTTTCTCACATTTATTGTTGGCGCCACACTAGTTTCCCATAAGAAAGAAAGTAGCCTTTAAGGCACTGTATACTGCTTACAACATAGGTCCTAAGTACCTTGGGGAAAATTCATATGGTACACACCTTGGGGAGCTCTTCGATCAACCCCCTTTGGAACAGTGGAAACACCTAAAATAAACAAAGAGTCCTGGAGTGGCAGAAGCTTTATCTCATTCCTTGCAAACTCTGAAACAAAATGTATTTGCATTTCAAAGCCCAGTCCAATTTTATCGGTTTTAGAAAAAAAGGCTTAAAGCCTGGCTTTTTTCAACTATGTTGCCCAATTAGCTTTATTTGCTGTTACAGCTGCAGATGGCAGTGCCACATTGGGATGCTCTGTAAACAATACCAATATCAATATAATTAATGACCAATTGAAATGACTTCCTATGATGTCACTTCCTGTTAAGTTAAATCGTATGCAAATTATAGGGGCCTCGCATTTTCCTATTCTGCCCAGGGCCCCATGAATCCTAAGACCGGCCCTGCACAGAAGCAAACATCAACCGGCTCCAAAGGATGTCATTCTCAAAATGTTTTGAAGGCCGCACTCCACACAGTGGATCTGGCTAGCTGTGAAGTTAATCACAGTAATGTTTTTATAACATTTCTATGCACTCACATGAAGTATAATAACGTACTGCGCTGTTTCTCTTTTGCAACGATGATACTGCACAGGACATTGTCTTCATGAGATGCTTAGGTCATTGAAGGCTTCCTAGTGCACATAAGCGAACACAAAACAACTATACCTTGGTAGATGCATTATTATTACTGTGGAGCACCGTCCAAGTGGTCCGGGCAACATATTTAGAAGGCACCATTTCTGCAAGGATAAAGTCGTTTGTGTTGCTCTAGGTGTGCAGGTGGTTACATTCCCAGAAATTGATATGGAAGGGTTCACCTGCAAGTGGCTGCTTTAGCAATTGAAGAATGGCATTGTTTAACATATACAAGAGAGCAGTTGCTGTCTGGTATAGGAGGAGCGTAGAAATAATGTGTGCATGAGGTTAATGGTTTAGAGGAACATCTAGTAATCTCTTCCACTGTCTCATAATCTTCCCTTTTTACAATCTGTCACCTCTCTTTCCATCGATCTACCTAGCTGTGCAGTTTTCTTTTTTCTTCTGTTGGTTTGTATACCTGTTGTTTTGCTTGTCTTTCTGTCTTGTAACTGTCTGCTGCTCCAGCTGGGTGTCCCTCCTTCCTTTTCGTTCATCTATCCAAATATATATCTATAAAAACATGTGTCCATCCAATATATCATTTTTATCTTCGTCAGTCTCTCCTTTTACAGCTCAACTTAACTTCATTTACCACTAATCCTTTTTGGGTTCCAGAGTAGCGTGCTACACACCGAAAAGCTCTTTGAAGCCTCGTCAGGTGTAGTAAGCACTGTATAAATGCAATTACAAGGATGACTTCATTTTAGTAAGCATTGTAGGGCACTAGATTATATCTTGTTATTATTCTGACATTTGGTTGCAGTGCATTCTTTCAGGGCGCTGAAAATCCAAGCCATGCTAAAGTTATAAAAGTTTCATGCTTGTTTTTTGCTTTTGTTAGAACAGCCTGTATGCACAGGGGGCATTTAAGGAAAACAGAGATTGTCAATGAAAACGTCGCCAGTCTGGGCAAAGGCTGCGTAAAAACTGCTGGTCGCACATTTATCTGGTTTAATTTTTTCCATGGAAAAGAGCCTCATCAAATCCTGGGTGACCCTGATCCCCCCTGTAAGCTTGGTTTATTCCTAAAGACATCTGCTGCCTGTGACATACACCTCGCGCCTGTTTACTCAGGTGCAAGTCTGCATGATTTAAGGATGTTCAGGCAGCTCCTGCCTCAGCATCAGCATTAATGGAGCCTAACAAAGAAACAAGACAGAGAAACTGCTTGACGTTGGAGGGAAGACTTTAAATGTGGTCTACATTTGTTGCTGGCCTCCTTTCACACTATGGAGTTACATAGATACGCCTATGATCATATGCCTACAATAAAGTAAGAAACTATGCCAATACGTAGCGGAGCTATTAAAGATTGCTTGCTGCAATATAAACCACATAATTCGCCCAAGATATCTCTATATCCCTTTTATCTAAAATTATGAATCTTTGGCTATACATGAGAGATTTCACTTTTAGAGAGAAAAAAACAGTATAGTGTGTGAAGTGTAACAATATTAGGGACTTGGAAGGCTATAATGCATGACCTTTTTACATGTGCCAACCTGGTGCATGTGGCTATATGACTTACCAGGAATGCTCATTACATCAACACTGGACTTCCATGTCTCGTTCCTTACATGAGTGAGGGTCTTCACTTGACGACAGATGCTCTTGAAAGTATTTCCTATATTTATTTTTCCCACATAACAATTATTCTGCCTCAATAACATTTGCTAAAAGACTTGCGTGGAGCCCCTACTGAGAGGTTAAAGTGCTGCTTTAACCTCTCACAAAGGATAGGACGATCAAGTGAGAGTCTCCACAAATGTGTCCATGTTAATTAATAGGTGTTTTGCACTTCATGTGAAGACATCCTCCTTGGATGGCACCCCGTAGAATTCCTACAGAGGAGATATCTGTAGCCCACCACATAGCATTGATAATGATGATCCCCCCCACGCCGTAGCCTGTTTTATATGTAATGTCACACAGAACTGTTGCACACTGTATTCGCTAAGAAAGAAGGTTTTGCATCTTCTGAACTGTATAATACTGCTGATGAATGTTAAATAAAAAGAATCATTAAAAAAAAACCTTGGGATCGCACCAAAGGGGTTTTGGGTTTCATTTTGCCACACTCCGATACATACAATGTTACATGTGGCCCAGCTGTTGAGCACAAATTGCGCTGTATGACTTCCTACCCTAAGGTTCACCATGGCCGTCTTCTTTATTTTTTTTTTTGTCAACCAGCTGGTTATGTTCTGCGTGCCTGTCTATTGCTGTTATTTCCACCATGATGTATAAATGTTCATTGGTCTGCCATACTTAGGTAGTGTTGGAGTCTGCAGAGGGGCTGTGCTTCCATGTGTCCAGAGTGACGACTCAAGTACGTTTGTGGCCTGGCGGGCCGCTCTCTTTCTAACTTCATGTGCCCGTCCCTGCAGACACTTGCATAGTGATTGTCTCAATGGCATTTTCGGCATTTCTGAACCCAAGCCAAGCAGGTGCCAATATGTGGGTATGCCAGTCCACCGCAATAGCACGCTTCCCCACTCTTAGTCAGTGGCAGTGTTTGCCTGTCATGTTGGATGCTACCTCCAGCCATAAAGTGAACCTATTTCATTGTTTGTGTTCTCCCATTTTCCATTTTGATGGCATGTGACGTGGCCCTGGCCTCAGTCCTCACCATGCCTCATATTTTATCCAGCGTGTACGTTTGATTCAGGATCTTTGTTAGGAATCCAATTGAGTGGCACCCTTCAAGAGTTTTTAGAGGTAGTGAGCGACCCGGAATACCCTTGAGGGCTTGGGTAATAAGGTTGAAAGGGTAAATTTGCCTTCAAGGGAATTTGTTCAAGCTATATTTTGTTCAAATTGAGATTATTTCCACAAAGGATTAGTTACTTATCCTTAGGATTAATCCATCAATGATTTTATAATTCAGTACGAGCAATGCATCAACATATAACATATAAACATGAAAACAAGGACACAAGGTGTATACGAAAAATATGACTTTATCAAAATAGCTCAATCAAAGAAATCAGCTACATATACAGATCAATAGGTAAATAAAATTAGGGCTGAAGGTACACAAATAAGTAAATTGCAAAGTGACACAACAGAACCTAAAAAAGACACCTATCCCAAATCACATTGAACCAAACAAAAGAAGGGGATAAGGTGTAAAGTCAAAACTTATCCCATATTTTTCGTATACACCTTGTGTCCTTGTTTTCATGTTTATATGTTATATGTTGATGCATTGCTCGTACTGAATTATAAAATCATTGATGGATTAATCCTAAGGATAAGTAACTAATCCTTTGTGGAAATAATCTCAATTTGAACAAAATATAGCTTGAACAAATTCCCTTGAAGGCAAATTTACCCTTTCACCCTTCAAGAGTGGCACCCTGAATCAATCCTAATCTATGCTCCTAAAATTAGAAAATGATGAATTGATTTTCCGTGTAAGTTCTTTTCTGAAAGTTCTCTCTCATACACGTAAAACGATGGAATGCCCTTGAACTGTTTATGTGTCTCACAGTTCCCAAAGCACTTTAGTAACTGGTTTATACGGAATGTTTACATCTGTGTTTGTATGCACTTTTCGTAGTACATAGCTTTTGGGATAATTCTTAATTTTTACAATTTTAATGTATTCTAAATGTGTTGCTTTTATGGATTTGCTGAAATCCGAATAAAGATTTTTGAATTGAATTGGCACCCTTCAAGGATATGCAGCCTAATTGCTTATTCAATGTTAAATTGTCAAATTCAGAAACAAGTCAATGGGTTGCGCCATCGGGTCGTGAAGTAGTCAAAGGATTCATCTGCTCTTTGGAATGCAGTGTTGAATGTGTACCATTCATAGTCAACATTCCGCAACAGTGCCATGTGGAATATGTACAGGTAATTGTCAACATTCCGCTGGGAGTCAAAACTCTCCGTGAGGCATTTAATTAGACCTTTGTAGGTAGCAATTGATTCAGGCGGGAAAGTTACAAGCAAGTCTTCCATGTCATCTCCGACGAGATTTAAGAACAGACCCCCGGCCTGCTCATCCAAGTAGTTTCGGCAGGTGGGGTGCAAGAAATGCTCAAAGTGATGGATCCACTTCTCCTACCGAGCGCCCTTTGTTTAGGAGTCAGAGTGGTCCAAAGGCAGAGGGCTCGGAAAAATTGAGCTAGGGATGTTGTAGGTGTTGTCATCTGCCATTGTAGTAGTTATTTATTCTTTGTCAACCAGCTGGATATGTTCTGCAGTCCTGTCTGATGCCGTTATTTAGGCGATGAGGTATATGCGTTAATTGGTACTCAGAGACTGCAGAGGGCCTGAGTTTGTATGCTTCCATGTGTCTTGCACGACGACTCTAGTTCATTTGCGGCCTGGTGGACCACCTTCTGTCTGACTTTATGTGCCCACTCCTGCAGACACTTGCATGGTGATTGTTCCTATTGCATTTTTGGCATTTCTGACCAATAGCCGGGCAGGTGCCAACATGTGGGTACGCCATTCCACAGCGATAGCATGCTTTCCCGCTCTTAGTCAGTGGCAGTGCTTGCATGTCATGTCTGATGCTACCTCTAGCCATGCTGTGAACTTGTTCCATTGTTCGTGTTCTCCCATTTTCCAAGTTGATGTCATGCGACGTGGGCCTGACCTCACTCCTCGCCATGGCTAGTATTTTATCAAGCGTGTATGTTTCTGTCAGGATCTTTGTTCTGAATTTAGTTGAGTGGCACGCTTCAATGATGCGCAGCTTAATTGCTTCTTCGTTGTTGAATTTGTCAAACTCACAATAGGTCACTAGTTTGCGCAGTCGGGTCGCAAAGTCATCAAGGGACTCATCTGATCTTTGGTATGCCATGTTGAATGCGCACCGTTCAATGTCAACATTCCGCTCGACGTGAAAACTGTCTGTGAGACATTTGATCAGACCTTCGTAGGTAGTAATTGATTCAGGTGGGAAAGTTACAAGCAAGTCTTCCACATCATCTCCGACGAGATTTAAGAACAGATTCCTGGCCTGCTTATCCGAGTAGTTGCTAATGGTGTTGCGCAGGTAATTTTCAAAGCGTCTGATCCACTTCTCCCACCGAGCGTCCCTCGTTTGGGAGTCAGAAAGGTCAAAAGGCAGAGGGCGTCGAAAAATGTAACTAGGGATGTTGTCATCCGCCATTGTAGTAGTAATCTGTGCACAACAAATTTATTATGCCCTTGGGAGCTTTTGTGTGTTGTTTGGTTGCTTAAGTGGTCCGAGACCCCTGCTAGTTAGTATTGCCTGCCTTTGAAATGGTGGCACTCGTAGTCATGGGGAGAGGGTGTGGTCTAACAGATAGCGACTTGACCTCGGAGTTCAGGAACCGGTTCGAGGCAGGGAAGCTCAAAGTTCTGTGATTCTGGGCAAATCACTTAATATCTCAGTTATACAACTACAAAATCAATGTGTCCCTCTGTAACATAAACTGGTGGTCATGTAAAGCACTCGGATACCTCCGGGTCTAGTTCGCGCAAAATAACCCCCCCACGAAAATTGTCTTATATGGGACGGGCTGACCACAAAATGGATGATTCTGTTCGTTCCTATGGTAGTGCTCGACTGACCTGACTCGAAGATGGTTCTCCCGCGCGAGATGTTATGTGGCTTCGGAAACGCAATGGCTAATGGGACGCGTTTTCCAGGGTTTGAAATTTCCCGCGCTGACTCTCACCCTCACTGTGCCTCGGTGCTGCGAAGGTGTTCGTAGTTGCGGACTGCAGTTACAAATGGGGCAGAAAAAAGCCTTGTACCTCGCACCTGCGGTAGCGGCTTTTGTTGTTCTTGTGGGACGTACTTGCCTCTCGTCACCAGATGTGTTGTCCCCAGGCCCGTCCCAAACAGGCAACACGACGAGACTGGTAGGTGCGTGATAGTGGTTCCTTATTCTCCGCAAGACCAACGTCCCAGGGCCCATCCTCCGCCTCTTGTGTAATACCCACTCTTGTCCCCACCCTGACCGGAAGCGGTGTCCAGTGTCCCGTGCAGTGATCAGTTGCGCGCGGTCCTAATGCCCTGCTGCCACATTCCGTCACTGCGACAGGGGGGCGGGCGGCTGGACCATAAATGTAAAGCGACACCGTCAGGACACTCTTTGGAGGTGCCCGACGGAATCTGTAATCCGTCTCCATCAGCAGTAACAAAAGACATAAGAAAAGTTGCGGGTTACAGCCTGCAGGTTTAAACGACATTGAAAATCCTTTAACGGGCAATCCCTGTTTTGTTGTTTTTGCCCAAATGAAAATTAGGTCGACAATATTAGATAAAAAAAAAAAATCCAAAAATAGGGTGGGCGAAGGGGGTGCTATTCTGCACACGACGAACAATACCTGCAGTTCTTTAGTCCAAGATCGGTGCCCAGTTCTTACCACCAGGTTCCATGAAAGCGTCTTATTTGACATATAGAGTACATGTTCACGTCTTTCCAGTGTTGTGGGAAGACTTTAAACCTGTCCTGGTTTTTCGCCATTCAGCTCTAAGGATGTTGGGATTTGTAGTTTAACTAAACCCACTGTATATGTGGCCTACAAGACCAAGAATGCTAATGTTGCTGGTTCAAAAGCTCAGACTGCTGAAAGTCACAGCTTTGTTATTACCTTTAATACGTAACTTAAATGGGAAATTAGAAGTTCCGGTACTCACTAATTAGACTGGGTAGGTATTTAGGGGCGTGTCTAGGGGCCAGAATTGTAATAAAAGCCACATAAGTAAGCTTTAATGCAAATGCTCGGATTGTCATGTAAAGCGCTTAAATTCACGCAAAAACAAACTGCCTCCTTACATAATAGACGTGGCAAGCATCAGCTTCTATGTCATATGTGCAGAGCCTAATTTTTGGCAGTTTGATATTGCATGATTTCCATACAATCAGAACATTTGCAGTAAAGCTTAGTTTTTTAAGACCCCTGGTTAAGGGAGTTGTCCAGAACCACAGGATGATGAGCGGATGTCGGGATTCAACCTGGTTCTTCAGTTCCATTCTCGGCACCTCTGACCATATCTTCATTCTTGTTGGGATGCTAATGAGAACCAGAGGCGCAACTAGAGTCAAATTTCAGGGGGGATGGGGGGGGGGGAGGGGCAGCATTCTATCAGCAAAAGGCAGCAGTGAGAAACAACAGAAGCCTCATTAAAAAGCAATTGGTCTTTTAAAGACCTGTGAAGTACTTGTGTGCGCGCGCCCTGGAAGCTGTCTCATCCCGAGCTGCCACACTACGGCAGGGGGGGGGGATGGGGGTGTCTGAAACCCTTTGATCCCATTGGGCTTGGGCGTCTGATGAGAACCTAACACTGCAGGAGCAACCCAGTGCAGAAATACACAGGCTATTTATTGCCAGCCTGAGCTGCACATGAACAGGCACCATCTGTTGCACATACCTGTACTTCAGGGCCTGATCCCTGCTGCTTCAGAGGTGTGGCGCTGTGGCCAGGGCGACTGACGCTGGAATCTGGGGCCCACGGTTCAATCCCCGGCACCAGTGGCAGGTCAGCCCAGCACCATGTGACTCTGAGCAATAGCTTGCTTAATCTTCCCGACGGCCCCCAGCGCCTAGAGACCCTTATGGGTGATTGTTCGCGCTTTATAAATGTGGATTTCTATACTATTATCATGAAGTTCCGGTGTTCCCTTGCCCGAAAATAAGTTCCGGTACTCAGGGGGATACAACTGAGAATTGCCGGTACTCAGTACCGGTGAGTACTGGCCCATTTAAAGCACTACCTTTAATACCTCTGACATTTTGCAACGTGAAAGTGTCTGCACAAACCAAATGCACGTGTAATCTCAGTGTATGGCATTACCTCCTCCTTCCTCTTGCTTTTTTCCATTACGGAGCGAGGCCCTTGTGCCTCGTAGACCCTAGCCCAGAGCTTTCCAAACTGTGTGTCCCGACACAGTTCTGTGTCATCTGCAAGTGGTGGGTGTGTCGCGGGATGACACCACCGGTATTAAGGGCACCTACTGCTAATTAAGAGGCATTCCTTTGAAAGAGTGTCTCGGAGTCTGCCGCAGTGCGGACTCCGAGATACTGTGCTTTATGGGGGCTGGCGATTCACAACAAAGCCCCATTAAGAAGTAAATTGTCTTTTAAAGACCTGCGCAGTACTCGGGTGTAGCTGTGTGTGTGCCCTGTAAGCTGCATTGAGGTGAGGGAGGTAGACCGGCAGAGGGAGGGAGACAGGCAGAGGGAGGGAGACAGGCAGAGGGAGGGGGAGACAGGCAGAGGGAGGGGGAGACAGGCAGAGGGAGGGGGAGACAGGCAGAGGGAGGGAGACCGGCAGAGGGAGGGAGACTGGCAGAGGGAGGGAGACTGGGAGACAGGCAGAGGGAGGGAGACTGGGAGACAGGCAGAGGGAGGGAGACTGGGAGACAGACAGAGGGAGGGAGGGAGACAGGCAGAGAGAGGGAGGGAGACAGGCAGAGGGAGGGAGACAGGCAGAGGGAGGGAGAGAGGAACACAGGCAGAGGGAGAGAGATAGGCAGAGGGAGAAAGAGAGGCAGAGGGAGAAAGAGAGACAGGCAGAGGGAGAAAGAGAGACAGGCAGAGGGAGAAAGAGAGACAGGCAGAGGGAGAAAGAGAGACAGGCAGAGGGAGAGAGGGAGACAGGCAGAGGGAGAGAGGGCGACAGGCGGAGGGAGGGAGAGAGACAGGCAGAGGGAGGGAGGGAGAGAGACCGGCAGAGGGAGAGAAAGAGGGAGACAGGCAGAGAGACCGGCAGAGGGAGGGAGACAGGCAAAGGGAGGGGGAGAGAGAGAGAGACAGGCAGAGGGAGAGAGACAGGCAGAGGGAGAGAGACAGGCAGAGGGAGGGAGGGAGACAGGCAGAGGGAGAGAGAGGCGGAGGGAGGGAGACAGGCGGAGGGAGGGAGACAGGCAGAGGGAGGGAGAGGGAGAGAGACAGGCAGAGGGAGGGAGGGAGATAGGTGGTGGGAGACAAGCAGAGGGAGGGAGAGAGACAGGCAGAGGGAGAGAGACAGGCAGAGAGAGAGAGAACCCTCCGAACTCCCCTTAGGTGTTTCGAGCTCGCTACAGTGCCTCACTGTGTCCCGAAATGATGCATCTCCAAAAAGTGTGTCCCCAACATGAAGAGTTTGGAAAGCTGTGCCCTAGCCCCATAACAATGTTTATGCCCCCTCACATCTCCTGTTATGTGTCTGTAGACATGGATGGGTGAGTGCGGCGCACTCGCTCCAGTTGGTTTTAATTAGAGTTGATTCATAAATTGATCAACATCCTTTTCTTCGACAACATTTTCTCCCGGCCTGGATCTTTAATTGTTCTGCCTCCATGCCTTTCCTGTGAGTGTTTTGGGCAGGGTGGAGAATACGGAAGTGGCACAGCGTTTTCAAAGGCCGTACTGCACATCTCTGAGCAGTGCTCCGATTCTGCTGCAGAAAAAAAGGTGCAGGAAACGGCTGAACTTTGAGGCCTGACTCGGAGGGACTTCTCAGGCTATGGAACTTCCAGGGGGCTTCAGGGCACTTCAGAGTGGTGCTCTGTCTGTCGCTGTGAGGTGGCATGGTGCAGTATTCTTCCAGCCCTTTTGTTGTGGATTATGGGAGTGCAGTACGTCTCGGAGTTTGCACTGCGTGACAGCCTTTTGGGAAGCGGTGCTCCTTACAATTTTGCAAAACATTCTCTAAAGTTAGGACAGTCTGTGTAATAAGATGTAGAGAGGCTATCACATCTCCTGAGGCGCAGCCGGGAGAACGCTTACGCTAAAGCTAACATTTGATTTTTTTTAAATTGCTTGCTGAATCTGTACTTTTTAACTGCTTTGTTTCATCTTGGGCACCTGTTTGTTCTCGATCTCCCTGAGGCCACAGGCCACGCCCACTGTCCGCAAGCCACGCCCCTACCCGCAAGCCACGCCCCCTACCAAAGGCATTTAATTGCGCTGCCTACTAGCGCTTGCCAGAGGTCATACCATCTCCTGAGGCGCAGCCGGGAGAACGCTACTACTTATTTTTAAACATTTGTGTACTTAAAATTGTGCTTTTACTTACTTGTTCTCCCCATCCTGGGCACTTGTTTTTCTTGACCCCCCATGCTCTGGGCACTCCCGCGCAGCTGAATCGAGCGCTGCCGCAGGTCACTCCCCTCTCGCCCCCATTTCCCAGAGGCCACAGGCCACCCCCTCCCCTTACAGGCCACGCCCCTTCTGCTTTTCCCTCTATATACAATGTGTCTCGCCCAGTCGCGCAGCGGACGGGCGCGCCGTCAGCACGCCAAAGGCAAGCCCGTCTGCGCCCGTCCGCGACTGGCAGGGACCTGGGGCCATGGACCCTGTTCATTTTCTAACCTATACCCCTGCTCAACTGTTGTCTTTCAATACAGGTCAGCTTATTGACCCTTCCCTGTTTCAGCGCATTGTCGCATTGGATATTTTTTCCCCATCAGCCTCACCATCTGGATATTCGCCATTCTCTCCCCGGTCTCAGACTCTTCCCACCCCGGCCCCTTCCTCCCCCTCCCCATCCAGTACGGCCTCTGCCTACCTGCTTAATACTAGATCTGCAGGCAAACATCAGCTTGAGATTTTTAACTTACTGGATACAGACGCCCCCGATTTTCTTTTTCTCACGGAGACGTGGTTCTCTGCTGATTCCCTCCCTGATCTTCTATCCGCCCTCCCCGACTCTTACTACGCTCTTCGTGCGGATCGTCCCGCTGGTAAAGTCGGTGGGGGTGTGGCGATGATCATTCGTTCTAGTCTTCAGTTTCAGTTTCACCCTTATCCTCCCATACTTGGTGTCGACTTTATAGTTGCCCGTTCAGTCAATCTTCGGGCCCCTCTTACTATAGCCCTTTTCTATCGCCCTCTGCAGTACTTGCCTTCTTTTGTACCTGCCTTGCAAGAACTACTGGCTACGCTCGTTGTCAATAATTCTTCTGTGCTCCTCTTGGGGGACTTTAACTAATGGCCCGGCGACCCCAAGGAAGACCTGTCTTCCAAGGATTTCTCTGCCACCCTTCAGTCTCTTAATTTTCTCCCACATCTTCACTCCCCCACCCATATCTATGGTCATGTATTGGACCAAATATGGTCAGCTAGTTGTTCTATCCTTTCCCCTACCATTCTTCCATGCACTTGGTCTGATCATTCTTTGATCTCTTTTTCCATTGAGCTTGGAACGCAAGAGAAGCCCCCCTTACCCAAAAACGTCATGGCTCGCAATTGGAACCGGGTGGACCTTGATTCTCTTTGTGTCTCTCTTGCCTCCTCCTCCCCCCCTGACCTATGTATCTTCCCCATTGACCATCAAGTAGCCGCCGCAAATCGCTGGCTGTCCTCCTCTTGCGATCTAGTTGCCCCCCTTAGGAAAATCAAGACCTACCGCCCCCATGACGCCCAAAAATGGTTTACAGATGAGCTAAAAATTCTCAAACTGGACCTTAGACGTTCTGAACGCCATTGGAGACGTAAATACTGTCCTGTCCTGCGAGCTAAATACAAGCTGCTTTTGGCGAGCTACAAGAAAGCTATTCTGCGAGCCAAAACCATTTAATTTTCGGAGAGAATCTCTTTGTCAGATAACAAGCCCAAGGAGATTTTCTCCATAGTTCGCAATCTTGTTGCCTCTGACAGTCCTATTTCCTTGGACTCTTTTCTGGCTCTTCTTCAGAAAGTGAAGTCTGGCTCCCCAGCTGACTGTGCGCCAGCCCGCATTCTGAAAGTGCTTTTTACCCATTGCCCTGACCCTCCTCTTTCCCTTCTTAATGCCTCCATTTCCCCTGGCTTAGTTCCTAAATTTTTCAAATCCGCCATAGTTCGTCCCATTTAAAAAAAATCTGGTTTAGACCCTTCCCTTCCCTCTAACTTTAGACCCATTTCCCTTCTCCCTTACCTTGGGAAAATCCTGGAGAGCTATATCACCTCCTGCCTCTCCTCCTTCGTCGAGGACAACCATCTCCTGGCCTCCCACCAAGCGGGTTTCCGTCCGGCTCATTCTACTGAGTCAGTGGTCCTGTCCGTCATGGACGAGCTAAAGAGTAAGGCAGACTCCAACTTGCCCCAAGCTTTGGTGCTCCTTGATTTGTCCACTGCGTTTGACACGGTGGACCACTCCATCCTTCTCGACCGTGTCTGCGCAGCGGGCGTTCGAGGCACTGCCCTTTCTTGGCTCGCCTCCTTTCTCAAAGATCGGACTCAGGCGGTTCATCTTTCCTGCCATACCGCCCCTACCCGCTTGGTCCCCTGTGGAGTCCCCCAAGGTTCCTCCCTGTCCCCTCTCCTCTTTAACCTTTATATCCGCCCCCTTATTCTTTCCCTGCTTGATATGGGGGTCTCCGTGTATAATTATGCGGATGACCTCCAGCTTGTTTTTGATCTTTCTTCCCCCCTGCACTCCCTTCCTAAATTCCACTCCACTTTAGTTTTTATTTCAGACTGGATGAACCGGAATCAACTGAAGCTCAATCTGGACAAGACGGAGCTGGTCCTGACCGGCCCTTCCTCTTCCCCTTGGTCGGCCCCTTCCGCCTTTTGGCCTCCCATTTTCGGCCCTCCTCCTCTCCCAGCGGCCTCTGCGAAGACCTTGGGTATTAAAGTCAGCCGGGACCTCTCTATGCATGCCCAGATCAGCTCAGTTGTCTCCTCCTGTTTCCTTTCTCTCCGAATTATCCAAAAGGTGTCCCGTTTCTTTTCCCCTGACGCCCTTAAACTCATCATCCTGGCAATGATTCTCTCCCGTCTTGATTACGGGAACAGCCTGTACGTGGGCATTCAGGCATACGAGCTTCGCCGCCTACAGGCTGTTCAGAATCAGGCAGCCCGTCTTATTCTCCACCTCCCTAAGTCTTCCCACATCACTCCTGTCCTGAAATCCCTTCATTGGCTCCCTATCTCTCAGAGATCCCTCTTTAAGATGGGCTGCCTGTCTTTTATGGCTCGGGCTCGTACCGGCCCAGTCTTTATCAACTCTCTCATTATTCCCTACACTCCCAACCGTTCCCTTCGCTCCGCTAATCAGTTTCTTTCCAGTGTACCTCGGTTTCGTAGATCTAAAACTGGAGGCACAAGATTTTCTGTATTAGGTCCCTCCTTCTGGAACAGTCTTCCTTTGTCGATCAGATCAATCACCATTTACTCTCAGTTCCGCAAGGCCCTTAAGACCCATTTGTTTTCTACTGCGTACTCCTGTTAAAGCACTCTTGGCACTTTCCACCCCCCTCAGACCTCTTTTCCAGCGCTAGGAAGCCGTTCGGTCACAGTGCGCTTTATTAAGAACCTTCTTCATTTCATTTAATTTCATTTCATGTATAGCTCAGCCGCGGTGCGTCCATTGGGGCGTAGGGGCGTAGCCCCACCAGCCCATGGACCCGCGGCTGCCAGTAAATAATTAAAATAAATGTTCCAACTTCCTGACTCCTTTTCTCATCATGCGCCGCCGGGCAGCACCCGACTGAAACGGGAGTGCGCAGGGGGGCGGGTTGCGGGGCTGGTGCGAGTGTCAGTGATTGACAGACGTCGAGACGTCATGAGACAGACGAGTCAGAACGCGCATCACAGCTTGGGGCAGAAACTTGCCCGAGCATGCGCATATTAAGCTGCCCACATAGTGACTAAGGGGGGGTGCATGTTTATTCGCGTGCGGCGCAGCCCTGGCGTTAAAAGGGCGACCGGGCGAGCATTTCGTGTGCCCTCCAAGCCAATCCTGGCGCTGCATGCAGCACCAGGATTTGCTGGTCACCGTTCCGCAGAGCAGGGGCAATCCATATTGGATGCCGCGCGTGGGTGGCTCAGCCGCAGTGCACAATGGCCAATCACTGTATCTGACTTCTTGTAGTCATGCAGTGATTGGCCATTGGCGAGCGGCGCTGCTGTCGTCGACTCGTCATACGTTGGATCCGGTAAGCGCAGCGGTAACGGTTCTTCACTACTCACTAGTCCGACTCGCCTCGTGGTTGTGACTGTGTGGAGCGAGTCGACTCGTGTGCTGCTCGTGTGGAGTGGAAACAGTACTGTCTGTGTGTGGTGAGTGAGAGTAAACATACCATACGCCGTAAATTATTTACAGGTCTAATCTGTACGTGGTAGCGTTCTGCTCTAGGCAATCGGAAATAGAAGTTGGAATCGGATACACTTAGGAATAGAACTATTGAAAAGAATATGTTTTTTTTTAATGTATATCTGACTTTTATTAGGTAGCTTAGCCCGAGTTGAGAGGCTGTGGTTTTTTCACTAAGTCTGCGTCACACTGTGCACACTGCCAACAAAGGACATGCTTTAAGCAAAGTCAAAGTTCCTGCTAGTCGTTCATGCTTACGAAAATGTGAGTAGCACAGTCTAATAGTGCCTGTGACGTTGGCTAGGAAGACAGCATTTTTAGGTGGAAGCTTACATCTTGGGATTCACATTTGCGTGCTTTTTGTTTGCTGGATGTATTTGTGTTAGGCTGTCCAGCTTGAGTTTGTCCCTTCCCTAAAGCTACCCGTCATGCCGCCCGAGGGCTGTGAGTGCAGTGGTGTGGTGCTAGATATGTGTCACATCTTGCTCCCTTTCTGGTTCATATACCACCCTTTCAGTTCAGAGGTCTTGTCATCAGTCTGTGTTTACATGCCGCAGACCGCTCCTCAGAACACTAACGGGCAGACATGGTATCGCTCGCTGAGGTGTGCCAAGCCTCCATCATTTGTGGTCATAGTCATAGTGACGCAGAAGTATTGAGGGCTGGCTTCAAACGGGATCCTTTTCTGGGCGAACGGTAATGGGATGTGTGTCATTGTGAGCGATTTTTGTGCTAAAGTGTGGGGTTTTCCCAACTGAAGAATATTGACTTTCCCGGCCTTAATTCTTTATTAAATGTCAGAGGCCGGTTCACTTGATTGCTCAGAAACCCCCTCTGTTTAGTGAATCTAGCGGCGCCTTTGAGACAATACCAGCTTTCTATTTTCAATAATTTAAGTAGATTGTCCACCGTAGGGGCAATTTCCATTTTCAGTCCACAATGTCGCATCTACTTGTTTTGGTCTCCTTGTCTATGTTGCCACGCACAGCCCTACAGTGGATAACACAGCCTTGTTGTTAACTACTTATGTGTAGATTTCTGTGTTTATCACTATATATTTCTTTTACTGTAGACTTCCCATACTAGGTACCCTAGATTCAGTAGATTGTATATAGACCCTTCAATATTGTATATCATTTTAGTTGATAAAGGATTTCTTGATTGTGCACAACTTCAGCGTAAATACTAATTTTGGTCTGTGCGCAAAAGTACCAGCCATACCTCATTTCACGGGAACTTAAGCAGCACACATTGCTAACCGGGAAGGCCAGGTCACAGACTATTTTTATGGCGAGAGTGCTGAACATGGAAGCAGATGTTAGAAAAAATTAAACATCCGTCTTTGTCTCGACACACACTCTATATTCTTGTTTTGTTCAGAAAGATGAACACTGCATTAAAACGATTTCCACCTCCTACCAGCCCAACTCCAGAACAGGCACTGTGAAGAAAAGTAAACGCAACAGAAACCGTGAACATTAAATTAAAAAGTTCCATAACAGGCTGGCCAGACGTTTTCTAAACTGTGTGTTGCTACAGATACCGGTACAAAAGGGGGTGGTGATGGACGGAGCATCTGAATCAATCAAACACTCACACCCAGTCAAAAGATCTGGGTTTAATCCATCACCGTTCTTTAGCCCACTCTGCCACCTCAGTTCAGACATTGCTATATGCAAATCAGTCTGACCCTGTGCCTCATGGGAACAGTCCAGCCCGAACTGCCAAGCCATGTCTTCCCTGGACCGGAAACAAGCTTCCGAGGACCGGTTTCTGGCATTCCAGCCGTCTTCAGCCAGGCTTGCTTGAATCCAGTGGCAAAGTGAGCAAGGGACTCACGTCACAAGTGTGGCAGGGTATGCTCAGACGTTTAAGTCTGGGTCCCCCGCCGATGCTGGCCCTCCTACCAAACTAAAGAGGGTTTCAGAGACTGTGGCACCAGTCATCCAGGAGGTAATTAATTCCTCTGTGGCATCGGGTCTCGTTCCATCTTCTTGGAAGAAGGCCAGAGTGAAGGCTCTGTTGAAAAAACCTAGTCTGGACCCGGAGGACTGGGCAAACTATCGCCCCATTTCCTTACTGCCAAGCATTAGTAAGCTGGCTGAGAAGCATGTGAATGCTATACTTTCCACTTTCCTTGAAAACAATAATTCCTTACATCCCACCCAGACGGGCTTCAGGCGCAAACAGGCACAGAGACCGCCCTTATTGCAGTGGTTGAAGAAGCCAGAAAAATCGGGGACTCCGGAAGCTGCTCAGCCATTGTTTTATTAGACCTCAGCGCAGCCTTCGACACTGTGAATCATACCATCATGATTCAAAGGCTGAGTGACGTAGGGGTATCCGGTGTGGCACTTAAATGGCTTCATTCCTTCCTCACCGACCGAACTTTTACTATTTTTGAGGAAGAGGCAGTTTCCACTCAGATGCCCTTGCAGTGTGGCGTCCCCCAGGGATCGTCCCTCAGTCCCACCATGTTTAACATCTACATGAGGCCATTGGCTGAGGTGGTTTTGCCCTGACGGGTTCAACTTGTCACTTATGCCGATGACACCCAGTTAGTAATGTCACTCTCTGGGCAGGGCTCGGCTAGCAACAATCTCTCTGCATGCCTAAGGGAAGTACTCGATTGGATGGACGAGTCCGTCCTGAAACTCAATGGCACTAAAACCGAGGTCATGATGTTGGGGCACAACGCACCAACCGTGGTCGATGCTTGGTGGCCTAGTAGCCTTGGCCAGCCCCCTCCCCCCAAGAAACAAATTAAGAGCTTGGGTGTCTGGCTTGATCCAACTCTTAGTTTCCTGGTTCAATCTCCGAAGGTGGCAGCCACCTGTTACACCTTAATAAGACTAATAAGGAAGATTCTTAAGCTCCTCCCGTTTGATGCCAGGCGTCTTCTGGTTCAGGCCCTGATCCTATCGGTTGGATTGCGCGAATGCTGTCTATTTGAGTGCCCCTCAGGGAACAATTAAAATCTTGCAGACAGTCCAGAATTGTGCGGCTCGTCTGCTGTTTGATACCCCACGGAGGAGCTCGTCTAAGCCAGCATTACGCCAACTGCATTGGTTGCCGGTGCAACAAAGGATATGGTTCAAGGCCATGACTATCGTGCAAAAGGCTATGATAGATTCCGGACCTCCGCTGATCCAACCCATGTTCCAACTCAATCAGACCTCGCGGACCCCAAGGTCCAGCCATAAGAAACTATTGAAGGTCCCTAGGGTCAAAAGGACCCGTATGGGAGGCAGACGTTTTTCCATACAGGCTGCGAGTTTTTGGAAATAGCTTCCCGACAACATCCGACTTGAAGTTAACCACCTGAGGTTCAGGAAACTTTTAAAGACCTTTCTGTTTCCTTGAGCCTTTGAGAAATGACTTGGTTGTTCAATGCGCTGGGATGCCTCCGGGTAGCCAAGCGCTATATAAGTGCGTAGTCATTCATTCATACTTTACCAAAGGTAAGTAACTTGTGCATCTGAAAGAAACAGGTTAGTGTTAGATTCCTTACTTTAGAATAGATACCCCAGCAATACCAACCCCGGTGGTGGGTCTGCAAACCAATAATCACACCAGAAAGCCCTGGAGAACAGAACTGCCAAAAAAGCTGTCTCTCCGGACTTGACTGTCCAGGCAGTAGTGTCTAGCAAACGTGTGCAGCAAGGCCCACGTAGCTGCCTGACAGATGTCCTGCAAGGGGACTCCCCAACCCAGGGCAGTAGTAGCCACCGTGGCCCGAGTGGAATGGGCCCTCAGCCCAACAGGAGGCTCCTTTTCAGCCAAAGAGTAGCATACCTTGGTGCACAACACAACCGACCGAGAGATGGTCTGCTTGTGCACCGCCCGGCCCTTCTTAGCGCCCAAGTAACCAACAAAGAGCTGGTCATCCACCCGGAACTGGCGTGTGCGGTCCAGATACAATGAGAGCACACGTTTTGGGTCCAGACGGTGGAACCTCTCTTCCTCTTTGTAGGGATGCGGAGGCGGAAAGAAGGTGGGCAAAGTGATGGTCTGCCCGATGTGGAAGGCTGTGACTACCTATGTGTGTGGCTATGGTTGTGTGTGTATCTGTGTGGCTCTGTGTGTGTGTTGTTGTGTGTGTGTGGGGTTGTGGTTGTGTGTGTGACAGTAATACTAAAAGCATCTCAAAATAAAGGAACACAAACATCGAGTTTGTGGAAAGAGAAAGCATGTTGTAAGTCAAACGGGCAGCAGAAAAGCATTAACACAGCATATTCTTTGATGTTTGATGTTGTTTGAATGAGAACATCAAAGGGGTTCCGTGAAAATGATCGCAGGCGAACATCAAAGGGGCGCTGCTAAAGTGATCGCGGGTGAAAGTGATCTCGGGTGATTAATTAGTATGACGAGGTTTGCCATTTGGCGCCTCGGCTCCTAAGCGCACGCCCATGTACATGCACTGTAGCTCTAGGCTGGCCAGGCTGGCCATGGTAGCATTTTTTGAACCCTCACTAAATGTGTCGCCAGACCTGTGCATGCGCTGGGTCAGGCGAGACCTAAAAATAACAAAAAGGGGCAGGGTAGGAATATTTTCAAGAAAAAATTAAAGGTGCACTCGTTGAGGAGTCAATCAAGCAAGCAAGAATCTGTTCCAAAATTGCTTCTTTTATTTAATCAATCTTTAAAACTGGCACACAGCCAACGCGTTTCGTTCCCAATTTTGCCAGAGGGAACTTTGTCAGGGTTCGCACCCAAGAACTGCGGGGTTTCAAGTATCCTGAGTAATATAATGGAAAAATATGCTGGTTATCATGCCGCTACACGAGAAGACACTGGTCTAAAGTACATACAGCATGACTTCACATCAATTAAGTCCCTTAAGGGAATAGTGGTGACTGGGACCTTGCCTTATTTCCATTATGTTACTCAGGATACTTGAAACCCCGCAGTTTTTGGGCGCACGCCCTACTACTGACACCTCCGGAAGGCGGGTGCGGGAAGTGATTGCACCACTGTCTAATATATATTGTACATGTGGACTGGATGTGCTTGACCTTGGTCTGCTGTTCGTTCTTTCTCTGTTGTCAGGGTAGGAATACCCTGACCCTCAGATATCCTGGGGTTGGGGGGGGAGGGGTGCAACAGGGACCCCGCCATGTTTTACAAGCACATTTTAAAATTTTGCTTCAGATATGCGGTGGATCAGCAAATCCGTGGCAAAATAAAACAAGCATTTGCAATGCAATAGGTCTCGCATTAGGAAAGTTTGAGCTATTGGTATTGTAAATGACCATTTTTTTATTTACGTGTTGGTTTTGAAAATAGCTAAATTAATAGCTTTGTCATTTACAATGCCAATAGTTTTAACTTTCGCAAATGAGACACCTATAGCATTTGTAACGCAATATGTGTTGTATTTACAGGACTTAGATGTATTGATATTACAAATAACAATGGCTTGTAATTTTTTAAATAATTAATACGTAAAAAAAGGTTATTGTAAATTATAATGGCAATAGCTTAAACTTTTGTGTAGATTATGTTCATTGTATTTTATTATGATGAAAATACAAGAACAGATCCACACACAGTCTGGTCATGCGCATATATCACACACTAGATATGACACGGTAATGTGAAAGTCTAAGGTAACATAAAAGGATTATCTAAGCCGCTAGCGAGAGTACTATTAGTTAGGCCCACTCTTCCCCTCTTGTGTTCCAATTGTTTGTTATGATTCTGTTGTATCTTAACAACTCAGCATCTTGTTCTGGAGTGTAGAATCCAGGGGACAGAGAGCAGGCAATTGCTGAGGAAGAAGGACCTCGGGGGACCAGCGACACCTAAAAACTGTGAAGGTCCTTACTGCCATCAAACTAAATAAAACTCATCAATGCAACCATTACAGTAACGGATTATAGAATACAAATTAAAAGCAAAGATAATTACAGCCTTCCCTGACTTTAAAAGATTTCAAAACGACAGTATACAAATTGTATGGGGGCTGTTGATGGGGAGGCAGGTTAGTAATGCTTATTAAAGTGGGGTTTAATGAAGAGGCGTCTTAAGTCTCCATATCAAACTCAATAAAAATGACAAAGTGCCGTCATTACAAAAATCATGTTCAGCCAGCCTCTGGAAGGACCTCCTTGTTATGTCACCCTGTTTCACCCACCATCCAGCCACAGCATGTACAGGACACATACAACATGAACAAGCATCAGCGATTTCAAACATGACCTGACAATCTGGAAGTCCTCTTGTAAACAGTGGGGACGGAGTGCTTTGCCAGTGAAGTGCGACCGCTTCGTATTTCACATTTTCCGTTCCGATTTATTTACTGGTCAATTCTTGCTTCCTAAATCAACATCTCTTCCCAGAACTCCTCCTAGCCTCTTATTAATGCCCTGACTTAGAGTGGGGACATCCAAAATTGTGTGCTTACTCCACTGAGGTGGCGGCAACAGATATATTTTAGTTCTTTAGTCCTTGTAAATGTCATATATACTCATATATTTGTTTGTACATTCAGTGTTCAATAATGTGTGCCTTTTGCCTGCGCTGTTTTGACTCTATGGCCTGCTAACTTTGTTCCATTTCTGTAACAGTTTCTCCTATGTAACGTAACTGGTTCTATTGTACAGTGTTCTGACACCTTCGGGTAAAGTCCGCGCTTTTTAAAAATGCATAAAATAAAATTAAACAAGCCATAGTTGCTGCTTATTTATCTTATGCAACTAGCAACCATTGACAAAGCCAATGGTCCTGACTTGTAGGTATGATGTGACTTGTTGTATCATATGACAAGAACAGCAAAATACAAGTCGGGCGGCACACTGTGCTAAACACAGATTTTTAGCTTATGTGTTTTAAGCCACGCCCTAAATTACATTGACCACGGCCCTTTGAGAGACCCCCCAGTTACTTCATCCCACTTAAAACCCTGTGTATATATATATATATATATATATATATATATATATATATATATACATATATATATGTATCATGTGATCAAGGCTTCGGCCGAAACATTATGGCGACAGCTGAATAAACGAAATGGCATCCTGATTCTCTGGTCCGTGTCTGCTTCCTGGTGCATTGCCGTGAGAGGACGAGCGTGCTAGGAAACCAGAGGTTGTGTGTGTGTGTATATATATATATATATATATATATATATATATATATATATCCACAACAACGATTCGTTACTGAAGTCAAGAGCCCATTAGCAGGTGGCGAGCGTAGAACCGAGCGGATCCCTCTGTAAACTTATCGCACACAATAATCCTTTCCAGGAAAAGCTCGCACTCTGGATAAGTATCACCACAATTTTATTCCAGCAAAGTTACGCGTTTCGACAGCAAGAGCTGTCTTGTTCACAACACAAGACAGCTCTTGCTGTCGAAACGCGTAACTTTGCTGGAATAAAATTGTGGTGATACTTATCCAGAGTGCGAGCTTTTCCTGGAAAGGATTATTGTGTGCGATATATATATATATATATATATATATATATATGTATATATGTGTGTGTGTGTGTGTGTGTGTGTATATGCCAAGATCTGTTTACAACACACGTGTATATATATATATATATATATATATCTACACACACACATATACATCTATATATATTACCTACTGGCTATCGCCAGTAGGTATATATAGTTAGGATTAATTCCCTATGGGACTTTTGAAAATTCTATGTCTAATAACTTTGGCGTTTGTGGATGGAATCGGCTGAAATTTTCAGGAAAATGGCACATTTTGTTTCTGAGCAGCTCCTGAAAATTTGGTGGGGTTTCGTCAAGGGGGGGCTGAGAAAAAAGGGGGGGTCCCAAAACGCGTTTTTTGCATTGAGTTTTCCATAGGGCGGTTGGACTCACTTTTAGCTCGAACGGCTGAATGGATTTGCACGAAACTTGGCAAAATTGTAGGGACTGTTAGCCCGATGTGCCTTTGCTAGGTCTCAATATATGTGCTCCAGTAGTTTTTGAGAAATTAACGTTTAAATCAAGATATATATCTGTAACAGCGCTCTGGGCAGCGATCCGGTCCGCTTACTTTTCGCTTATCGGAACTTTGCGCGCAGAAAGCTGATTGGCTCTCCGGTGTCTGTCAACATTCTAAACAGTCCGGAGCGGCCGCCATCTTGTCTCTCGGTAGGATCGAGAGAGAAGAAGAGGTGAAAAACGAAGGGTGAATTTAATGAAAGGGGGCAAGGTATCCTCCTTTTGACCCCCTAGGAATGCTGTTGGGGTTATTAAAGGGACCCGTGGGGAAAAGAAAAAAAAAATGATTTTTCACGGTAGAAGCGCTTCACGGGCCGCGAACTGGGCCGCAAACTGGTAGCGAAACGGGAATTCGCCATTTTGTGCTTCGTAAATTAAATTACTAGTTATAAGTGGGTACGGGAGACGTATCCTAATCCCCTATGTTTCCTGAGGGTGGGTGAGGAGGCTGATATATGTTGATACATCTCTTCCAGCGGCTGTGCGTGAGCTTTTTTTTTTTTTTTGCTGCGTGACAGTCCGGAGCGGCCGCCATCTTGTCTCTCGGTAGGATCGAGAGAGAAGAAAAGGTGAAAAACTAAGGGGGAATTTAATGAAAGGGGGCAAGGTATCCCCCTCTTGACCCCCTAGGAATGTTGTTGGGGTTATTAAAGGGTCCCGTGGGGAAAATAAAAAAAAAATGATTTTTCACGGTAGAAGCGCTTCACGGGCCGCGAACTGGGCCGCAAACTGGTAGCGAAACGGGAATTCGCCATTTTGTGCTTCGTAAATTAAATTACTAGGTATAAGGGGGTGCGGGAGACGTATCCTAATCCCCTATGTTTCCTGAGGGTGGCTGAGGAGGCTGATATATGTTGATACATCTCTTCCAGCGGCTGCGCCATCTTGCCTTTTTTCGAATGCCACAATTTTGTCGTGCACGGCAGCCATTTTAGATGCCAGGCTGGTCCCAGGCTATCACCTACCCCTGCGGATGTAGTTTATGGCCCCAGCTGTAGAGAATTCAGACATGCCAATCCTCCTGATTCAGGCGTGTGAGTACTGATTTCAGTGCTAGTCTCCCGCCTCCCGATTTCTGCAAGCAAAAACCCGGGGGCATATTACTAACAACTAGCGATAATTTTTGTCTATAACTTGTTTAGAGACAAAAATTATCGCCGCACATCGTCGATTTTTATCGCAGATAAACCTTGCTATTATCGCAGAAAAGTCAGCGATATTCATGTATTATCGACCTAATGCTCTTAGCCATGTTATCCACCTCCCATTGGATAACATGGCTAAAACCTGCTCAGGGCAGGTGTTAGCTTTTGGAGATATTCGCGCTTAGTGCGAATATCTCCAAAAGTTGGTAATAGAAGGTAGCGATGTTAGGGACTGTTTCCAGTCGCTAACATCTTGGCACGCCACTTTGCATGTCATTAGTGATAAGTATCACTGACATGCAAAGCCGGGCCCAAGATGGTCGCTATCTCCTTTTAGGTGTCACTAACTGGTGTTAGCGACAGCTTGATAATAGGGAAATAATTTTATCTCCGCTTTCATGGTTTTTAAAGCCAAAAAAGGGGAGATAAACCCCCTTGCTAATATGACCCACGATTCCTTGGGGGTTTCAGCTGATAGGGCTTGGTATTGTGTTACATGGTAATTTTTCCATGAAACGTCAGAGGGTCGATGTAGGGGTTCTAGAAGAGGTGATAAACCATTTAAGCCTCATGAACAAGCGCATGGTCTTTTAAAGATTTCTGAAGTACTCGGGGCGGCGGTGTGTGTGTGCCCTCTTTCAGGAGCGGGCGGGGGGGCACTGCCAGCAACTTGCCAGGTCAGGTAGTGTTCAACACGTGCATCACCCTTTCTCTGCTTGCTATTGCGCTCCATGCTTCGGAAAGGTAAGAAAAAGAACGTGCATTTGAGTTTGAAATGTCCGATCCTGCAGCAGCACACTTCCAAAGCCCACACATGACAATAACCCGATTCAAGGCCCCATTCACCCGCTTTCAAAAAATAGATAACACTCCAACAAATTAAGGTTATAAAACTTTATTAACTTTTAACGATAATGAACAGAACAAAAACTAAAAACATTTAAACATTTATTAACACAAAAAGCAACAATGGTTAGAAGCTGTCTTTTGTGCGAATAGTCCCAAGGCAGCACAACGTGCAGAGTTCTGGACGGCACCCAGGTGATGTCGCCTGGGTGCCGCACTGGTTTAGGGATCCTACAATGCTGCTCCGAAAATTGGCGTGGGGCGTCCCGGGTGGGGCGGGGGGAGGCCTCGTCAGTAGCGGTCTGTTGTGCGAATAGTCCCAAGGCAGCACAACGTGCAGAGTTCTGGACGGCACCCAGGTGATGTCGCCTGGGTGCCGCACTGGTTTAGGGATCCTACAATGCAGCACAGAAAAACAGCGTGGGGCGTCCCGGGTGGTGCGGGGGGAGGCCTCGTCAGTAGCGGTCTGTGTCCAGTGTCACATGGCTGACACAACATGTACGACAGGCACCCAGGTGATGTCCAGTAAACTGCCGCACTGGTTTTGGTATCCTACAATGCTGCTCCGAAAATTGGCGTGCGGCGGCCCGGGGGTGGGGGGGGGTGGAGGCGGCGTGAACGGGTCTCCCCAGGTGGCGGCCATCTAGCTGAGTTGCGCTCGCTCTTGCGGCCACAGCGTCTCGCTCACCATGTTGTGGAGTTGCTCCCACTCTTGCAGTGCAGCGATAGGCGGCTGCCACATGGCTGTCAAAATGGCGGACGGCTCTTCGGTTTTGGGCCTGGTCCACTGAAATGGCCCTGGGACACCTTGGAAGTCGGACGCTTGCCTGCTAGGGCTTGGGCTCCATTCTCGAAAAGCGTCCCCTCAGCCGTGAAGATTGTATAAAAGTCTTGGGGGCCCCCGACTCCCGCAGGCTTCCGGTGGGGAGCGGCTGCCATGATTGCTCGCGGAATGACCACGACGGAGCCACGAGATGGTGGTGCTCTCATGCTGACGCCAGCTTCAGTCTGAATGATCCAGAAACAAGGTGGGGCTTTCATCGTTTGGGAAAAAAAAATGTTCTAAACCAATGAAAAGTGTTATTTTTAGGTCATATGACCAAGCCTTCCATCTTTAGGAAACCAAAAGTAAAATGAACCAATGAAAAGTTTTATAAACAAGTCACATGACCTGTTATGCGACATAGGGCTACAAAAAGCGTAGAAAATCCGTTGGCACGTGAGGCGGCGTCAGTAGCGGACCAATGTGCGAATAGGCCGAAGGCAGCACAACGCGCCGAGATCCGGATGGCACCGAGGTGGTGTCCAGCAAATTGCCGCACTGGTGTGGCCATCCTACAATGCTGCGCCGAAAGACGGCGTGTCCAGCTGAATTGCGGTCACTGTTGCGGTACAGTGACTCGAACGCGCCGAGATCCGGATGGCGCCGAGGTGGTGTCCAGCAAATTGCCGTACTGGTGTGGCCATCCTACAATGCTGCGCCGAAAGACGGCGTGTTCAGCTGAGTTCCGGTTACTCTTCCGGCACAGTGACTCGAACGCGCTGAGATCCGGATGGCACCGAGGTGGTGTCCAGCAAGTGGCTGCACTGGTGTGGCCATCCTACAATGCTGCGCCGGAAGTCGGCGTGGGGTGCCCCGTTGGCTTATGAGGTGATGTCAGTAGTGGACTGATGTGTCAATAGGTCGGAACCAGCACAAGGCGCCAAGATCCGAATGGCAAGTCCTGGATGTTGAGTGCCTCAGTTGAGATTTCTGAGAAGTGCTTGTAGAACTGTCTGAAGCTTATTTGCACCTGCTGCAGCTTCACTAGGTCCGGCGGAACTTGTTGCCTTTTCCTTTGTGCTTCTTTTCCTACAATGCGTTTCTTCTGAAGACACGACCAGGTCCCTGAATGTGTGCAGGGGGACGCTATTGAATGAATGAACGCGCCGAGATCTGGATGGCACCGAGGTGGTGTCCAGCAAATTGCCGCACTGGTGTGGCCATCCTACAATGCTGCGCCGAAAGACGGCGTGTCCAGCTGAATTGCGGTCACTGTTGCGGTACAGTGAGTCGAACGCGCCGAGATCTGGATGGCCAAGTTTCAAGTTTCATCTGGCAGTTTTTCTCCATCCCTCCTGGATCAAAGAAGGTGAATGCTAAATATGCCACCTGCCTCATCTGAACATATGAAGTTAACTTGTATACACTGTGGTGCTATGCTGTCCTATGGCAACATGAGCATCAACCTGATGAATACGGCATTCGAAAATCATAAATGCCCTAATGCACCCAAGAAGTAATTTTTTTTTTGCTCCAGTTGAGCCGTTTTCAATGCCTGTTTTTTGTTGTTTCCCCTCCATCAAGAACAAAACAAAAATACAAGGCGCTAAGATCCGAATGGCAAGTCCTGGATGTTGAGTGCCTCAGTTGAGAGTTCTGAGCAGTGCTTGTAAGACTGTCTGAAGCTTATTTGCACCTGCTGCAGCTTCACTAGGTCCGGCGGAAATTTTTTCCTTTTCCTTTCTGCTTCTTTTCCTACAATGCGTTTCATCTAAAGACACGACCAGGTCCCTGAATGTGTGCAGGGGGACGCTATTGATTGAATGAAAATGGCGGCTTGACACAAAGCTGACTCAAGCGTTACTGTTGGTGCTATACAGACAAAAATTGGTTTTCAGTTTGTACATTCTTCAGGTTTTTTTTCCATCTAAGTCTGATTGAGAGTTTGTAGAAAAATGGCTTCAGATTTTCCACATACTACTCTTCAACATTCTTCCTAAATGTAACAATGTGAAACTCACTAGGAGAACGGCTGTTTCTGTTTCCTTTCAAAATGCTGCCACCAATATTTTCTGAATAGAAGACACCATCTTGTAACATAAAGGGCCGAAAGGGGTTCTGGTCTGGCCGATGGTTGGTGGAGACATTTTGACTATATCTTGGACCTGCCCGGCCTCGCCCAAAATGGCGCCGGTATAAATGGGACTCGTAACTCTTTGCCCGCAAATGTATATCTAGAAAATGTTATTGTAAGTGGCCCTGTCGTATTTTAATTACAAAATGTACGTCCACCGATTCCGCAACTGTTAGACACCTTTGTTCTTGTCACCTAATGGCCCGCTCGTTACGTTCTTCTACAGTGTAAATGTCTCCTCATCATATACGATTTGAGTTTGCTCCGTGGCCGGCCCACGTGGTTATAGGCCCGTATTTGTATACTGACATTTTCACAATAAAGGTTTTTAAAACAAAACACGGTAGTAGTATTTTCATTTGTAAAGTTTTTACTTTTAGTGACTGTTTTCGAATCAGTAAAAGGCAAGTGAAATAAAGCAGTCCAATTACATGACGGATAAAAGGTATAATATGTAGGAACGCAGTAAAGATAAATGGTCAAGGGCAGTTGTGTTTTTCATGTCTGCAACATAAAGTGATCGATAAGAATCTGATAATCAGGCGTATCGGCGACTAAGACAGCAGGCCGAATCTCTTTTACTCAACGGCTCCGTCATGGAAGGAAGAAACGCCCTTTTTCTCGAAAAAGGAATATATTTTACTTGCAAGACAGTTGTAAATTTTCCGGGAAAGTACATTAGCCTGGAATATTATAACATATGTTTGAAAAAAAAATATTGTTCGAAAATAATAAAAAGCGTAATTTTTAGGTCATAAGACCAAGCTTTTCATCATTAAATTAACAAAAGTAAAATGAACCAATGAAAAGTTTTATTAACAAGTCACATGACCTGTTATGCTTACGTTACGCGCTGCGCGCCGCGCCTCGGATCACTTCCGGGTGCGCTAACGCGGCGTGTCATAAAACGCATTACGCGACAACGTAGGTCAAGAATATAGTCTAAATGTCTCCACCAACCAGCGTTCAGAACACAACCCCTTTCAGCAGTCCAAAAAGTTCTGTTAAATGACAACAGAGGGGACAGGCAACAAGAACCATCAGTCAAAGAGGGGAGGGCAAGTTCTTCTCTTCCGGGTCATGTTGGGGCGCTACCGGAACTGATCGAATTGGTAGTCTACAGTGTTTCTGGATGTTTCACACTAAAGCTGGCGTCAGCATGAGACCACTACCATCTCGTAGCTCCGTCGTGGCCATTCCACGAGCAATCATGGCAGCCGCTCCCCACCAGAAGCCTGCGGGAGTCGGAGGCCCCCAAGACTTTTGTAGAATCTTCACGGCTGAGGGGACGCTTTTCGAGAATGGGACCCAAGCCCTAGCAGACAAGCGTCCGAGTTCCAAGGTGTCCCAGGGCCATTTTAGTGGACCAGGCCCAAAACCGAAGAGCCGGCCGCCATTTTGAGAGTCCTGTGGCAGCCGCCTATCGCTGCACCGCAAGAGCGGGCGCATCTCAACTACATGGTGAGCGAGACGCTGTAGTCGCAAGAGCGGGCGGAAAACAGCTGAATGGCGGAAGAGGCACAGTGTAGCAAAAGCGGGCGGAATGGCAACTAAAACGATAAAGGGGCGCCCCACTACAGCTTGTCTTCAGGTCAAACGGATTGTGGGACAAGGTCCAGAATTGAAGAGTCATCAAAAGGCAAAAAGTACCGCCGGGAGCCGGCCGCCTATGTCGGGGGCGATCTCAGGCTACACCAGTGCTATAAGACTTGGGGAGGGTGTCGGAGCCAAGCGTCTTCTCCGAGTCCATGGCCATCACAGCGTCCCTCAGGGGCCTCCGTCAAGCTGTTTAGGAAGGTAACATATCACATTGTTTTCTAATGCAGTCAGGTCCACAAACGACACTCACTTACTTTGAGAATAGTGAAGCTGCAGTAGGTGGAAATAAGCTTCAGACAGTGTTACAAGCGCTGCTCAGAACTCTTAACTATGGCACCCAACATCTAGAACTTATGCTATTTGAGAATGGTAGTGACATCGAAGCATCTCAGGGACCAAAACCATTAACGTACTTTCACGTATGAAAATCTTACTTGGGGAGGGGGCAGGAGCGAAGCGCCCCCTCCCAGTCAGCGCCACCACACCGTATGTTGAAAATCTGAAGCCATCGTTCTACAAAGTCAACCAAACTTGGATTGAAAAATCTAGAAAAATGTACAAACTGAAAACCAGTTTTGGTCTGCATAGCATCAGTAGCAACGCTTGAGTCAGCTTTGTGTCAAGCCGCCATTTTGATTCAACAAAGCACAGGCATTGAAAAAGGCTGAAATTCAGAACTCTAAACTATGGCACCCAACATCCAGGAGCTTGCTATCCGGATCTTGGAGCCTTGTGCTGTTTTCGATCTATTCACACATCGGTCCACTACTGACATCATCTTATAAACCAACGTTATGTAAATAGTTTTTTAATAAAATGTTTTACCCTGTTTCTTTGCTGGTGTGTTGTCTATATTTTTAATATTTGCATAGGGTTTGTCATTATTTTGTGCGGGATGGGTGATGGAGCCGAGCTGTCTTGCAGCCCTCATGGTGTGGAGCTCAGTTCATGTCACTATTTTCGTATTTCTCAAGAAGGGTTGTTCCTAATATTTCTATTTTAGCGAGGTCAAAAAGAGATCCAATTAGTGGCCTACTGATTTTGCTCGATTACTTTTATTTTTTTTACACGATTTTTCACTATCTGCAAAGACTAAACAGAGTATTGCGACTTTGTGCTTGTTTGTAAATAGAGAATGATCCAAAGAGAACCAATTCTAAAACAGTAAATGCTTGGACAACAATCAATCAAATGGAGAGACAAGGAGGTACGACGGATTACAACGGAGGGGAGGGGGGGGCAGCGTTCAAAGCACATCAGCGTGCATAAATACGAAAATGTTTTTATCTATCACGTACTTGACATTTTAAAGCTTTTCATATTTGCTATTAAAAAACCAATGAAATTCACAGAAAAAACCATAGGTTATAGTGGATATATAGTTAGGAATTTGCATTTACAAAACCTTGAAAATTCAATGAAAAAACCATAGGTTATAGGCCATATATAGTTAGGAATTAGCATTTACAAAACCTTATTTTACTCGCATAAAACCATTGAAATTCCATATATAGTTAGCTAACTATAAGCGCTAACTATATATCGCGCACCCGCAATCCACTGCTGATGATGTCACATATTACATCATTCATGACATGGTCAGTGACATCACTGATGACATCACTGATGACATCTCAAATGACATCACTGATGACAACTCAAATGATATCAATGATGACATCTCAAATGACATCACTGATGACAACTCAAATGACATCACTGATGACATCTCATTTGTCATCACTGATCACATCACTCATGTGATAATACAATGAACCTCTTCAGACTCTAATATAACCTTACATACACTCAGTATAAACAGACACTCACAGACTGTCACTCATCCATGGAGTTACTTACACACCTAGTCAGTCATGCAAAGAATCAATCACACCTCCATTTCCTCAACTATACAGTTATACACATCTTACTTATTCAAACATATAATAACACATATTTACTCTCTTATATAATCCCTGATACAAGCTCACAGTGATCGATACAGCCACTCACACATTCACTGGCTCTTATGTTCAGTTATTTATATATCTCAACTCTCACATGTATTGTGTTTTACATACGTACTTACTTGCACATGTAGCAATGAGAAATCCATTCACTCACCAACACACCCATGCACAGTCAACCGCCCATATAGCTGTTTCCACATGCACTCTTGAACTCATACTCCTAGTGAATCAACTGCTTACACATCTATGCACAGAGTCACGCACCTCCCAGCCACCCACACACACACTCAGCCTCCCATTCAAATATTTGGGCAACCAATCAATAACCCATATGGCCACTCTTATAGCTACTGATCAACACATGCAGCAGCTTACACAACATCAAACATACTGATGCACGAATTAAGACAGTTTAGTCACTAACCCATGTACTCAGTGAGACACATTTAATCACTCACTCATACAGTCAGTCATGCACCTACTAAATTCTTCATCCAGACACTTATACATCCACTCATTCTTCAATATGTGAAACATATTTAAACTTTACAGACACATACAATCATTGGATGTTGTGATCAGTGATGTCATCAGTGATGTCACTGACCATGTCATGAATGATGTAATATGTGACATCATCAGCAGTGGATTGCGGGTGCGCGATATATAGTTAGCGCTTATAGTTAGCTAACTATATATGGAATTTCAATGGTTTTATGCGAGTAAAATAAGGTTTTGTAAATGCTAATTCCTAACTATATATGGCCTATAACCTATGGTTTTTTCATTGAATATATATATACATATGTGTGTGTGTGTATGCCAAGATCTGTTTACAACACACACACACACACACATATATATCAATTTAAATTCCCGCCATACATGTCTGCCAATAGGTGTTTGTTATATTGTTACTTATTTACAGAGCGCCACGTGCAGGCTCACCCTGCTGCTTCAGGCCGCTACTTTGTCAGAGGAGAAGGGACACGCGGGGTTAAAGACGGGTTCAATTCTGTAGGTTCGGCGTTTTTGGCTAGGTGTGTGCGTCCTACCCCGAGAGCCAAATCCAAGAGCACAGCTGTGCTGCCGAACCTCACCATAGGGGGCGTGCTCACGTGCGTGTCGCCTGACTGGTCTCTCTCCCTAGTGAGAGAGAGTGCTTGGTACCAGAGCGTGTGGGTGGAGAGAAGGAGCAAATTTCCCCGGAAACTCAATATTTCGTGTAATAGGATTTAGTGCCAGCGCCGTCACGCTCGAACAAGGGAATAACAAAGCTAATTATGATGAAAACAACAAACATAAGCAATTTATACTTTAAAACACGCGGAAATTTGCTCACATAAATAATGACAAAGCAAGTTGAAAAGTCGGCTTGTGCTGGCCCAGAGTAAGTCAAGAGCCAAAGATGGAAAGGGAGGGCATGAAGAAAAGCACATACAAACGAAAGCATACAGAACATTCGTTCGTATTCAAACAAAAATGTGACATACACCCTGTCAGTATCAATTTCCAGTTTCTGAAATTCACTCCGTGTCAATTCCGAATTCAATACACGGTATCATAAATTCACTCCGTGTC
This sequence comes from Lissotriton vulgaris, assembly GCF_964263255.1. Lineage (NCBI taxonomy): Eukaryota > Metazoa > Chordata > Amphibia > Caudata > Salamandridae > Lissotriton > Lissotriton vulgaris. The sequence continues at coordinate 1,011,392,767 of NC_141698.1, read as the reverse complement.
AGTTTCATTTGCAAACTGTTGTATTATATTCAATAACGTATCCTTCACGGAGCATTAAATCACTTTAACCTTTAACTTGCAGTATTAAATTCAATAACTTAATGAGCATTCGAAATCACCGCCGCAGCCCTGCTCCGTGTAAACCGGAAGTCAGGCACTTTTGGCCGAGACGGGGGCGGGGCCTGCAATCCAGCAGGAAGTTCTGCCCGCCGCCGCCGAGGAAGCAGTGAAGCCGGCCGACTCCGACCAGCGCTGCAGAGGAGACACGGAACACGCCGAAAGAGCCCGGTGAGTGGGAGGGGAGTGGATGGGAGGGGAGGGGAGGGGGGGATGGGAGGGGAGGGGAGGGGGGGGCCAGGGCTAATGTGAAGGCCTGTGTGTATGCGTGTGTGCGTGCGTGTGTGTGTGTGCATGTGTGTGCGCATGCGTGACTGTGTGTGATTGAGAGAATGCGAGGCAGGGGATAGTGTGCCTGCGTGTGCATGCGCGCGCCTGTGTGTGTGTGCGTGCATGCAGAGGGGTGGGGGCTGCCTGTGTCTGTGTGTGAGCGAGGGCTTGCGCCTGTGTGTGTGCGTGCGTGCATGCAGAGGGGTGGGGGCTGCCTGTGTCTGTGTGAGAGCCAGGGCTTGCACCGCGCATGCGCAGGTATCAGACGCGCGCTCCCGCGAGGAAAAACGCTCGTAACAGATTGGTGTCCTCATTCCCAACTCATTCCCAATACGGGCGACAAAAGGTCTGAAGCAGACACTCTCAATGCTCACGCATTGAGAGTAAGGTCTGCTCGACCTAAAAAAGATGTGCGATCTCCTGCGTGTCTTTTTTTTAAAACCCCCGGGTGAGCCAAATCTCTGGGGCATGAAGGAGAGGGGGCTCATGGGTCCACTCATAGACTTATTAGAAGCCCCTGGGACGGCCACCTGCCAGAGCTATAGCAATGAAAATGCAAGGGGCCACCTCAGCCCCTCGCAGCCTTGGGGATGACCACCTCCCCGGGGCACTCATTTAAAAAAAAAATGTTAGGAAGGCTGTATGGCCTCCCCCGCTGCCCTGGGGACCGCCACCTCCTAGGGGCTTTCTACAAGATGGGAGTGGGACCGCGTTGCCCCCCTCCATGAGGCTTGCATGTACCTGGGGACCGCCACCCCCAGGTAAAGCTCCAGCAATGTCCGGAGTGCCCTTCTGGTACCTCCTGTAAGCTGTACACAACAGGATTCCCAAGAGCTGGTTCGTGAACCAGCTCCCTTTCTTTACCACTCTGTAAACACGATTACTAGTTAAAAAATCATAGAAATTCACTGAAAAAAACAAAGGTCACAGGTAAGTTATAGTTAGGAATTAGCATTTAAAAAACAAAGGTCACAGGTAAGTTATAGTTAGGAATTAGCATTTCTTACCGAAGGTAAGTAACTTGTTCATCTGAAAGAAACAGGTTAGTATTAGATTCCTTACCTTAGAATAGATACCCCAGCAATACCAACCCCGGTGGTGGGTCTGCGAAACAATAATCACACCAGAAAGTCCTGGAGGACGGTTGATTGATCAGCCAGTTGTGTCAGGGGTGGCATAATACATGCTGCAGCCCCTGGTAGGCCTTGGGTTCACTTATGCCCTGGGTACCTATGGTACACTGTACAAGGACTTACAAGAGTGACCCAATACCAATTGGTAAATGCACCTAAAGTACATGGTTGTCAATTTAGAGAGAGAACAGCTCGGCTGTGGGTCTGATTAGCAGGCCCACAACCAGGGAAAGTCGTAAACCAGTGATGCAAAAAACACAAATCTGGGGAGACCATAGGATTGCAGACCCTACTCTTTTACAACGGCCATGTGGCCTCTCCTAGGTTGGAGAGGCAGAGATCAGAGGCCTCTGGTCTCGGGCGTCGACTCGGCTCCATATCAACTTTCTGGAGCTGAGGGCGATTCGTCTAGCACTGAAGGCATTCCTCCCCTCTGTCCGGGGGAGTGTAGTGCAGGTGTTCATGGACAACACCACCGCCATGTGGTACTCCAACAAACAGGGCAGGGTGGGGTGGGGGTCGTGGACCCTCTGCCAGGAGGCTCTGCGACTCTGGCAGTGGCTGGAACATCAGGGCGTGACCCTGGTTGTTCAACACCTCGCAGGTTCTCTGAACGCCAGGGTGGACGAACTCAGCCGGCGGTGCATGATGGATCACGAATGGTGTCTGAACTCGGATGTGGGGCAAGGCCTCTTTCTGCAGTGGGGAGAGCCTTGGTTAGATCTATTCGCCACAGAAGAGAACGTGCAATGTCATCAGTTCTGCACGTTGGAGTTTCCAAGGCGGCACTCGGTCGGAGACGCTTTTCGACGCGAGTGGAGTTGCGGTCTGTTGTACGCCTTTCCGCCTACACCACTTCTGCCCAGAGTGCTGAAGATCAAGCGCGGCCGGGCCCAAGTTATCCTTGTGGCTCCGGACTGGGCACGAAGGTACTGGTATCCCGAGCTACTCAGTATGTCTGTCGGTCCCCCGGTTCGTCTGCCTCTTCAGGAGGACCTTCTGTCGCACAGCAGGGGACAGTCCTCCACCCGAACCTGTCCAGTCTCCACCTACATGCTTGGAGATTGAGCGGCGACAGTTGAGGTCATTTGACTTGCCTCCTGAAATCTGTACTGTGATTCTAGCAGCCAGGCGTTCCTCCACGAAGTCGGTATACGCCTGCAGGTGGAACAGATTTGTGGCATGGTGCACAGCAAAGGCTGCGGATCCTCTCTCTGCCCCTCTTTCTGAGTTTCTCCTCTTCCTTCTTTCTCTTGCCCAGCAGGGCTCTGCTCTGGGCACTCTCAAGGGCTACCATTCTGCCCTTTCAGCCTTTTTAAGGCTATCTGATCATCCATCTTTGTTCAAGTGCCCAATTGTAAATAGGTTTTTGAAGGGCATCACACACATTTTCCCCCCTGTTCCATTTGTGATGCCTCAGTGGGACTTGAACCTTGTTCTTACCTATCTGATGTGCGCTCCATATGAGCCACTTCATAACTGTCCTCTTCGCCTTCTTACTCTGAAGACTGCTTTCTTGGTTGCCATCACCTCTGCCAGGAGAGTGAGTGAGCTCCAGGCTCTTTCTTCCAAACCTCCTTTCCTTTCTGTCCATCCGGACAAGGTTGTGTTGCGGACAACACCCACTTTCCTCCCCAAGGTTGTCACAGCCTTCCACATCGGGCAGTCCATCACCTTGCCCACCTTCTTTCTGCCTCCGCATCCCTCAAAGGAGGAAGAGCGGCTCCACCGTCTGGACCCAAAACGTGCGCTCTTGTTTTATCTGGATCGCACACGCCAGGTCCGGGTGGATGACTGTAGGAAAGTGGATATCTGACTATGGTTGCCCCCAACTTTTTGCCTAGTGTTTTGCTGGTTTTTCGACTTAGTTGACCTGGGGCCCTGCTATTCAGGACCCCAGGCCCACTGCTCTCTCTGTAAAATTGACAACCATGTACCTTAGGTGCATCTCTAATTGGATACTGAGTCACCTTATCAGTCCCTGTACAGTGTACTTTAGGTACCCAGGGCATAGGTGCACCCAGGGCCTACCAGGGGCTGCAGCATGTATTATGCCACCCCTGGCTGGCCATCCAAATCTGACACAACTGGCTGATCAATCAGCTGGGGCAAGGTGGTGTAATCACCCTTTGCTTTAGATATAGTATCCCTATATCTAACCCTAAATTGGACACATATCCTCCTATCAGTCACTCCTATGGCAGGCCTTATCAATCCTGAAGGCAGAGTGCTTGGAATTATGTGAGATTGTGCTCTAGCAGGAGCTTAGCCTGACTGCAGCTTTCGGAACCAAGTCCTTTAGCTGTTTCCATGATAACGCTATACCATATACTCTTAAGTGCATTATAATCCTTGCGGTTATTGCCAACTTTGGCATAGCATTATCAAAACATGTCGAGTAAGGTGTCATACGAATTGGAATACTACCCCCTCGCCAATTCTGGGGACGGGGGTAGCATTCCACCCTTCTAGAGGGACACGACATGTACCTAACTGTGAACCCCGGTTAAAGTGAACTCGAGCCTCAGCATCACAAAATGGATGCTGCCACCACAGACACAAGTCTGACCTCCTGCTGCTGGGAGTCCTTCCAGCAAGGGAGGCTTGGACAAAGGGTTTCCTGCCTTCGGAGGCGCTAGCACCACCCCAGACAGGATTTTGTGTTATTTTATTTATTATTTAAATATTTAAAATATTTATAGAGCGCGGCTGTCACCTGGCAGGTATCCTGGCGCTGGTAGCTACTCCTGAGGGTTTATTGCTGGGGGGGGGAAATTGACTGTGGCTGGCCGGTCTAAAGGGGTGGAGGAAAGAGCCATGTTTTGATTCGTTTCCTGAAGGGGAGGAGATGGGGGATATGGCGGATATCGACAGGTAGACTGTTCCACAACTTGGCTGCAGCTACTCTGAACGATCTTCCCCCCGTCCTGGCCTTTTTACATCTGGGCACTCTCACAAGGCAGGCAGTTGTGGACCTGAGTGTTCTGGTGGGAGTGTACCAAGAGAACAGACGCTGAAGAGGTCTGGGTCCTGCACCGTGTAGTGCCTTAAAGACCAGGCAGAGGGCCTTGAAGGCAACGCGTTGCTTCAAAGGCAGCCAGTGCAGCTCGGCGAGTGCAGCGGTGGCCGAGGATCTCCTGGTCCAGCCAAGAGCCAGTTTGGCTGCTGCCGACTGAACTCGTTGGAGTCTGTCCAGTAGTGTCGCAGGAGATTCGAGCAGCAGGGCATTACAGTAGTCGAGGCGACTAAGAATAGTACACCTGACTACTAGTGCTCTGGCGGAGGCAGGTAGCAAAGGCAAGACCTTGCGCAGTGAGCGCATAAGGCCAGAGCAGGAAGCGACTGTTCTTGAGACCTGCGTTTCCATGCTCAGTTGGTGATTTAGCATGACGCCCAGGTTGCGAACAGTGGTGACAGGTGGCGGGTTGTTGGAATTTTCCGGGGGCCAGAACTCAGCGGGCAGAGGGCGGGGTATGCGACTCGCAGGGCAGAACAGCACCTCGGTTTTCGAGGCGTTGAACTGAAGGGAGTTCTGATGCAACCAGCTCGCAGTGTCTCTTAGACACTCATGGAAGGCTTGCAAGGAGATGGAATCTTTGCCTTCCCAAGAGAAGAGGAGCTGGGTATCGTCCGCATAGTTTACTGTGGTCATGTTATGTGATTTAATTAACGTGACCAGTGGTTTCAAGTAAACATTAAAAAGAATCGGACTGATAGAGGAACCCTGGGAACACCGTGAGGGACAGGGGAAAAGACCGATTGGAAAGGGGGGAGGGATACGGCCTGTTTTCTTTCGCTGAGGTAGGAGTGAAACCAGATCAGGGCCGTGCCGTCGATCCCTGCCTCTCTCAACCGCTCGAGCAGAATTCCATGATTGACAGTATCGAATGCGGAAGACAGGTCTAATAAAATCAGGGCCACAGCTTGGCCCCTGTCTGCGCGCATTCGAAGCTCCTCCATGGCAGTGAGCACAGCAGTTTCAGTGCCATGGGCTGGGCGAAAACCAAATTGGAATTCGTCCAGGATGTGGTGCTGCTCGAGGTGGGCTGAGAGGCATTTACTGACCCAACGTTCGAGCACCTTCACCGGGAAAGGTAGGAGTGATATGGGGCGGAAGTTGGACAAACATTCTAGGTTTAGCGTGGGTTTCTTTAGTAGCGGGGTGATGAGCGCTTGCTTCCAGGGGCGGGGGACGAAGCCGCAGCTGAGGGATTGATTACAAATCATCCGGAGAGTGTCGAATAGTTCGTGCCCACATGCTTTCCAGATTTTCAGAGGCAGAGGATCAAGGGGGGATCCCGAGGTGATGCCCTGTGCAACTTTTTCAAACTCAGTTTGAGAAATAAGGGGGAAAGCCAGTAGCCTATTCGTAGGAGGGCAGGCTGACCTCAGAGAGTCAGAGCTGGTGGGGCTGACTTCGGGAAGGGTGGGATAAGTATGAGACGGGGGCGTTGCCAGGTTGTTGATAATGGTCTCAATTTTGTCAGTAAAAAACTGAGCGAGGCTGTCACAAAGGGACTGAGATGGGGGAATGGGGTTTTTAACGCAGTCGGGATGTAAGATGTTGTCCAGGATCTGGAATATACTTTTTGGACTGTTGGCCGCGTTGGCTATGGTAGAGCAGTAGTAATTCGCTTTACTCTCTGTGATGGCGGTTTTGTAGTCACGGAGTGATTTTTTCCAAAGGATTTTATTGTTGTTGCAGTATCCGTGTCTCCACTTTCTCTCAGCCTGTTTGCAGGCTGATTTGAGGGTTTTCAGAGAGTCATTGTACCAGGGAGCAGGTGCTCTACCTTTAGGTTTACAGAGTTTAAGAGGGGCAACAGAGTCCGCGATGGAAGTGATTCTCGAGCTAAGGGATCTGTAATTGTCTTCCACCGAGCTGGTGGAGGAGAAACTTTCCTCCACCTGGAAGACTTTGGTGGAAATGCTGAGTTTTTCTAAAGCTTTCCAGTTCCGATAAGAGAATTGTGGTGGCGAGTGATTTTTGGGCTTATTTGTTGTGGCGTTATTGATGAACAGTTTGATGAGCGAGTGGTCTGTCCAGCTCATGGGTAGAATGTCACCTACTTGAGTTAGATCCGGGGTCGAGAAGATAAGGTCAAGCCGGTTGCCTGCGGAGTGAGTGGGGTCCTTTATCAGTTGGTGAAGCCCCACACTGTCACAGGACAGCAGAAGGTTGTCTAGACCTGTGTCTAGGCTGCCGTTTGGCCAAAGATTGAAATCTCCTAGGAGTATAAGTTTATTATGAGAGGTTGCCATGTTGGTGATAGTCGTGAGGAGTGCTTGCTGTTGTGTATTAGGTAGGACAGGGCTGAAAGGAATGAGACATGCCTGGGGCACACAAGGTGCCCTGTACATACACCCTGTTCAAACCAGTTGCTGGGGCACTCCAGCCCCAGCTCTGGCGCAAGACCGGACAAAGGATAGGGGGCGTAACCACCCCCCTTCCTAGTCCCACCCATAGGAGGGACCTAGTGATAGTACAGCCCCCTTTAGCAGGATAAAGGTAGGAGCTGCTCCCATTCCAAATCAGATTAATCCTGAACTCAAATTCTGCAAGAAGAAACTCTGGACTTCGACATTCTGCTACAGAAGACTGAAGAAATCTCCCTTGTGGGCAAGGAGTGTCCACCCTGCACAAGCAGGCACCATCGGCGTCCAGCGGCTTCACTTTGTTGTCTTCCCTCGAGGAAGAGCCCGACGAGACCCGGATTCCCAGACCTCTCCGACCTCTACCTACATTTGCAGCACAGCTGAGATCCGTGGGTGCGACGAGACACGTGGGACCGGCCATCTTGAGAAACTGCACTTCGCTTCCAGCACGACTTCTGAGGTATCCTCGACCAAGTGCTTTGGGGACTGAGAAGCCCCAGCCTCGAGCAGCTCCTGCACCGAAGATCAGCCCTCCAGCATCCACGAGATCTGCGTGGGGCCCTTCTGCCTGTTTGCTGCTCGACGCGTTGTCTGGTCACTTGCCGGCTGGCTAGTGGCCTCCTAGACGACGATCCACGACATCAACACCGCTGGTCTGGTTGCTCCAGACTGGCCCTTGCTTCAATCCAAAAGAGAGGCACCCCGGACCCTCCTGGTCCGCACCAGACGTCTTTTCCACTCACCGCATGGGTTGCCTTTGCCAAGGCCTGTTGACTCCAAATCCGGATCCGACACCGCCGACAGCGAGAGCCTGCGTGGGACAGCTCGTGCCTCCATCCTGGTCGTCGAAGACACCACCTGGTCCACGTGGCTGCAGAGTCAAGCGTCCACTCTTCACCTGATCGCGACAACAGCCTCTGGTTCCACTCCAGTCACTGGCTAGTGACTTTGAACATTGTCCCCTCTGCTTTCAGGTCTTCAGCATCTCTGATCCACCCTTGGATCACACCGGACATCTTCTACCTGGTCGCCTGCAGCATCTTTTCTTTCAGACTTCACCGCCGAAACCCAACACGACTTCGCACCTATGCAGCCGCAGCCCGAGGGTGAGGTAACAAGAGCATTTCGGTGCTCAAGGGTAGATTGACTCTCCTAGTGTGCAGTTTCACAGTCGTTTTAGTCCTAACTAGTCAGGATTGTCCGTACTCACCTTTTTCTTGAACTGTACTGTCCATAGACGTTGTTACGCATCTCGCGTGTGAGTTCACATTTTGCACACCCGTTCCGTGGGCCTCCTATTACTTACCTAAAGTTAGGGTAGTTTAGTGCCAGCGATCCTACAGCCTCTGGACAGCACCATTCCTTTAATCGACTTCCTTATACCATTTATTTAGTATATGTTTTGTTGCGCCCCTAGGGCAACATTGTAACTTGTGCAACTTAACGTATTTTTCTTAAGAGTCTTGTCATGTGCTTAGCCCTCTGATCTCAAAGAGTTCAGAGGTGTTTGTTAGTTAATAAATATCTTGTTTATTTTCATAACTACCTGTGTGGTGTCCTTTCATTTGGTATTCAAGGGGTTATATGTGGTAAAACAGCTGGCTTCACATGCCTAAAGAGTTTAGCCTAAGACTGCTTTGTCCATGCTACCATTAGGATAGCTGGTCTATAAGGTTGACTTACAACCAATCACCATAAGGGTTGTTTGGACTGATTCAAGGTGATCACTAGAACTAGTGAGCATCATATATCAGGCCAACTTCTCACAGCCATCACAACTACGTGCTCCGGTTGGGGTAAGGAGAGGGACCTGCCGCTGACCCAATCGCGGTCCGTGAGCCACCACTGTAGCTGTCTCGCAGTGCCCTCCGAGGTCAGGACATGGTCGGACAGGTTGCCCTGATGCTGGGCCCACTGAAACTTCAGGTCCCACTGCAGAGCCTGCATCCGCCACCGGGCGTGATGCACCAGAAGGATGCAGGAGTCCATCAGCCCCAGAATCGGCAGCTTCAACCTGACCGAGAACCGGGATAAAGGCTGGAAGATCGGAATCAGAGCCTGAATATCCCGGACCCGCTGTTTGGGAGGATAAATACGAAACTGCGCCGAGTCGAGAACCGCTCTGATGAAGAGGAGCTTCCGAGAGGGGCACAGGTGTGAATTTGGCACATTGATGGAAAACCCCAGCAGGTGCAGGAGGTCTGCCGTTGTCTGGAGGTGGCTGACAACTGTCTGGGGCGAGCCCGCCTTCAACAACCAGTCGCCGAGGTAGGGGGAAGACTGAAGCCCCTAACCTGCACAGATGAGATGCGACCGCCGCCATCACCTTCATGAACACCCGTGGGGTGCTAGTATGGCCGAAGGGGAGCCCGGTAAACTAAAAGTGCTTGTGGCCTACGGTGAAACGCAGGTAGTGCCGGTGGGCCGGCAGGATGGGAATGTGGAAATAAGCGTCCTGCAAGTCCAACGCTCCGGAGGAAGCCGTTGACGTTCCGTAGGTCCAAGATAGGGCGTAGGCTCCCTTTGCCCTTCTTGGGTACCAGGAAGTAGTAGGAGTAACAACCACACCCTACTTCTGGCCCAGGAACGCGCTCAATGGCCTCCTTGGCCAAGAGGGCCGTAACTTCCTCTTGCAGAAGTTGCAAGTAGTCCCCCGACACGCGGTGGTATTGCTTGTGGCATGGCTGGATGGGTCGTCTCGAAGGGGAGGGAGTAGCCCCTTCGGACAATTTGCAACACCCACCTGTCCGAAGGGACAGTGCGCCAGTGGAAGTGGTGATGGCGAACCCTGCCCCCCACTGTCGTCACATGGGCCTGAAAGCATGGAGTAGGAGGCTTTAGAGGCGGATGCTGCAGGGGAAGGTGTGGACTGGCTTCGCTGTTGTCCCCGACCGCCACCACGGCGGTTTCCACGGCTGCCACCGCGTTGGATGTTAGGCTGCGGTACGTGGCTGGCAGCACGTGTGGCAGCGCCCCTTCTTGGGCCACGAAAGGAGCGAAAGGCACCCGTTTGCTGGCGTGGGGCCGAGAGGCCCAAGGACTTGCCTGTAGCCCTGGAGTCCTTAAAACGCTCAAGTGCATGGTCTGCCTTGTCGCCAAAAAGGTGACGGCCATCGAACGGCATGTCCATAAGAGTGTTCTGGACATCGGCCGAAAAGTTGGCGGACCTCAACCAGGCGTGGCGACGAATCGCCACCGTCGTTGCCATCGCTCTGCCCAGTGAGTCGGTGATATCCAGCCCACACCGGATAGAAAACCGTGCTGCATCTCGACCCTCCGCAAGGGCTTGGGTGAGTTTAGTCCTGACCTCCGCTGGACATTCTGGCAGCACGTCCGCAACCGTGTCCCACAGGGAGTGAGTATAGCGGCCCAAGAGGCACGCGGTGTTGACTGACCGCAGTCCCAAACTCACGGAGAATACTTTCTTACCGTATTGCTCGTACCTCTTGGATTCCCGATCGGGCGGGGCTGTCTGGACTGCGGTCTGGGATTTGAAGGCCTGGATGACCAGGCTCTCGGGGGTGGGGTGGGAGGACAGGAAGCAAGGGTCGCCCGGAGCCGGGTGGTGGCGTCTGGCCACGTTTCTATCTACAGGCTAACCTGTAGCGGGCTTGGACCAAGTGCCCAAAAGAACGTCTGACAAGGCCTCATTAAACGGCAGCAGAGGCTCAGCCGAGCTTGACTGCGGTTTATGGACCTCAATGAGGAGGTTAGTCCTCACGGCCGCGATCGGAAGCTCCAGGCACAAGGCCTTGGCTGCCCGCATCAGCACCACACTGTAGGCAGCCCCCTCCTCCGAAGCCACGGTGGGAGGGGAGACAAAACCAGTGTCTGGCGAGGTGTCCAGCCCACTGGCAGTCCCAAGCTCACCTGTCCAGTCCTGTTGAGACTGACACTCCCGTGCCAGAGGGTCCTCAGACCCCTCCCAATCCCCCTCATCACCGATCTCCTGGTATCCAGATTCAAAGGATGGGGCCGGTTCATGGAAGTAAAAATCTCCAAACTACGTCCGGAGCGTCGCCGGAACCGAATCGAGGGTAGGATCGGTGACGGAGTCGCCCATAGGCGGCGCCGGGGGAAACACCCTAGGGGCCGGCACTGGTGAGGTCGACCAGAAACGACCCGAATCCGGAACCGAATCCAGTAAGGGCCTGCGGCGCCGGGGCTGAAGCACCCGAATGCGTCGAAGCCGAAGCACCCGACCCGCTAGACCCCCCAGCCGGGGCCGCTGGGCCCGAAGGCGCCACGGAACCCGGTGCAGGAGAGAGAGACCTCATGGCCTCTCTCTCGATCTCCTCAGGCGTCGCGTCATGCCCAGGGTCCGGAAGGTATGGGGCAGGCCGCGACGCCCGCGACTCCGTCGGAGCCGCGTGGGTGGTGTCACCCGAACCCCTGGCCGCGTCACGATGGGTCGGAAGAGTGATGACTACATGCCTCTTACCTGAGGATCTTGATCCCGAAGACCGATGCCGACGCTCGGAGCTACGAGGGCTCCGACCCCGCGACCGGTCCCTCGACCTCCTGTGGGACCGGGACTTCGAACGGCGTAGGGCCGACTGCCGGAGCTCAAGCCGCTTGCGGGACCGCTCCCGCCTAGCCTTGGAGTTCACGGCCCTCCAGTCGGAGCAGGTTCGGTCGTCATGATTGAGGCCTAGACACTGAAGACACTGGCGATGGGGGTTGGAAACCAACATCAATCGGCTGCACTTGGAGCAGGGTTTGAACCCGGGCATCCCTACCGGCACCGTAGGAGTCAAACAACTCGAAAAACAGATCAAAAAGATCAAATTTTAGTCAAAAAATGACTAAAGGGTACTACTTCTCTGGATCTGGCGCTGAAAAAAGAACTGACGTCAGCGCGCGAGGGCGGCATCTAAGTACTCCGGCGACGTCATCCCGGCGTACACAACACAGACGGACGCGGAGCTGCAGACGACGCCTACCGGCGCACAGGGGTACTGCTACGCAAAAGTTTCCGGATCCAGTCTGACGCCTGGGGATATTCTAAGGTAAAGAATCTAATACTAACCTGTTTCTTTCAGATAGTGGTATACGGGTGAGTAACTGCATATGATTTGGAAAACGGCCACGTTTTTGTAAGCGTATCCTATACTACTTAGGTTTGATGTTGTCTTAAAGTCGTATATTACTCAGAGTTCACTTTGTAAAATGTTACGTTTTGATTGCAATGCAATGCATCTCATTCTCTTTATCATTTTTCCACTGCAAATAATCATTATATTATGAGGCTTGCACCCTTTACACGATAATGAAATAAATCACCATCTATAACTCAAGTCTGTCTCCGGCGTTGAATTCGGGTGTCCGTGTATTTGTCTGCGCCGCAGCGCATGGGAGGCGAGTTGGATCTAATATATATATATATATATATATATATATATATATATATATATATATATATATATATATATATATATATATCTGCAATCACAGCGTGGGACACGTGAATCCGAGATGGTTCACAGCAGGGGCTACGCGCCTGTGTTGCATCAGTGTGGTGTGATGTTTAGAAAACGTAGCGCAACGCCCCCCCAGTTGGTTTCAGACACTCACTCGAGTTTGGGACCATATGGGGAGAGAAGAAGGTGGCTCAAAATGGAGATGACAGCTTTGAACCCTGCCGTGACTGCCGAAGGAGGAGTGTAACACGCGGCCAGCAATGGGACACCACTGGGTGTATGTTAAAGCAGACCACTGCATCTGCAATCACAGCGGGGGACACGAAAACACGACATGGAGCACAGCAGGAGAGGCGGGGTCAAAAGCTGTGAGAGGCGGGGCTATGAGTTTCCTGCTCCAATGAGGGAAGATTCACATACCTTCAAAAACAAGCCCCCAGGCAGAACAGTATCTAAGTGAAGTGGGCACTGAGGAAAGCCGCTAGGCTAAAATGCATCTGCCCTTGTTTCACCATCACAACAGGACTTTTAACTGGGAAATCTTTGCAATAAATCCTTTTTTGCCACTGAGCATGTGTCGGATTCGTTTCTTTGGAAGTGGGATTGGACTAGATTTGTATCGCTAGCAAGCATAGTTTTTGCAGACACCTTTTCGTTCAGGAACTACGCGCCTGGCTGGCTTGCATCAGCGTGATGTGATGTGATGTTTAGAAAACATAGCATATCGCGCCCCCCCCCCCAGTTGGTTTCAGACACTCCCTTGAGTTTGGGACCATATGTGTAGTGCGGTTAGCACTCTAGCAGACGCACGTACGCATCCACGCATCCGCAGGCCAGGCGTGGCCTGCGGGGTCCAATAAAAGAAGGACGCGCGCTCGGGCACGTCACTTCCGACTGAGACGAGTGTGTGGTTTACTGGCTTACGCTCCGCGCTCCCACCCCTGCGCACGTGGCCATAGCTGGTCGCTTAGGCCTACCCACACACCCTCACCACATTGGCGACGAGGGCGGGATACCGACCCGCATTCCTTGGAGTTCACGGCCCTCCAGTCGGAGCAGGTTCGGTCGTCATGATTGAGGCCTAGACACTGAAGACACTGGCGATGGGGGTTGGAAACCAACATCAATCGGCTGCACTTGGAGCAGGGTTTGAACCCGGGCATCCCTACCGGCACCGTAGGAGTCAAACAACTCGAAAAACAGATCAAAAAGATCAAATTTTAGTCAAAAAATGACTAAAGGGTACTACTTCTCTGGATCTGGCGCTGAAAAAAGAACTGACGTCAGCGCGCGAGGGCGGCATCTAAGTACTCCGGCGACGTCATCCCGGCGTACACAACACAGACGGACGCGGAGCTGCAGACGACGCCTACCGGCGCACAGGGGTACTGCTACGCAAAAGTTTCCGGATCCAGTCTGACGCCTGGGGATATTCTAAGGTAAAGAATCTAATACTAACCTGTTTCTTTCAGATAGTGGTATACGGGTGAGTAACTGCATATGATTTGGAAAACGGCCACGTTTTTGTAAGCGTATCCTATACTACTTAGGTTTGATGTTGTCTTAAAGTCGTATATTACTCAGAGTTCACTTTGTAAAATGTTACGTTTTGATTGCAATGCAATGCATCTCATTCTCTTTATCATTTTTCCACTGCAAATAATCATTATATTATGAGGCTTGCACCCTTTACACGATAATGAAATAAATCACCATCTATAACTCAAGTCTGTCTCCGGCGTTGAATTCGGGTGTCCGTGTATTTGTCTGCGCCGCAGCGCATGGGAGGCGAGTTGGATCTAATATATATATATATATATATATATATATATATATATATATATATATATATATATCTGCAATCACAGCGTGGGACACGTGAATCCGAGATGGTTCACAGCAGGGGCTACGCGCCTGTGTTGCATCAGTGTGGTGTGATGTTTAGAAAACGTAGCGCAACGCCCCCCCAGTTGGTTTCAGACACTCACTCGAGTTTGGGACCATATGGGGAGAGAAGAAGGTGGCTCAAAATGGAGATGACAGCTTTGAACCCTGCCGTGACTGCCGAAGGAGGAGTGTAACACGCGGCCAGCAATGGGACACCACTGGGTGTATGTTAAAGCAGACCACTGCATCTGCAATCACAGCGGGGGACACGAAAACACGACATGGAGCACAGCAGGAGAGGCGGGGTCAAAAGCTGTGAGAGGCGGGGCTATGAGTTTCCTGCTCCAATGAGGGAAGATTCACATACCTTCAAAAACAAGCCCCCAGGCAGAACAGTATCTAAGTGAAGTGGGCACTGAGGAAAGCCGCTAGGCTAAAATGCATCTGCCCTTGTTTCACCATCACAACAGGACTTTTAACTGGGAAACCTTTGCAATAAATCCTTTTTTGCCACTGAGCATGTGTCGGATTCGTTTCTTTGGAAGTGGGATTGGACTAGATTTGTATCGCTAGCAAGCATAGTTTTTGCAGACACCTTTTCGTTCAGGAACTACGCGCCTGGCTGGCTTGCATCAGCGTGATGTGATGTGATGTTTAGAAAACATAGCATATCGCGCCCCCCCCCCCAGTTGGTTTCAGACACTCCCTTGAGTTTGGGACCATATGTGTAGTGCGGTTAGCACTCTAGCAGACGCACGTACGCATCCACGCATCCGCAGGCCAGGCGTGGCCTGCGGGGTCCAATAAAAGAAGGACGCGCGCTCGGGCACGTCACTTCCGACTGAGACGAGTGTGTGGTTTACTGGCTTACGCTCCGCGCTCCCACCCCTGCGCACGTGGCCATAGCTGGTCGCTTAGGCCTACCCACACACCCTCACCACATTGGCGACGAGGGCGGGATACCGACCCGCATTCCTTTTCATCGGGTGGTACTACCCGCACCAGCCCGCGGTGCCTACCGCGAGAGCACCGACATGCCATCCTTCCGGTGTGCCCACATCAGCGACCATCGGAGAAAGGAGTCGATACTGCCTGACGAGGCACACGTGGTGCCAGACGCACGCCGAGGCGTATACAGACACCACAACACCTCAGCCCGTCGGCCCACCAGCATTCGAGTACCGCCGCCATGGTGGACGAGGCAGCGGCACCGATCATCAACATCCCGTTCCAGCACGCTGCTGCTGGAGTGCTGCCGCCATTCAGCGAAGCGAGTGACCCATCTACGGCGTCACCCCGGTGGAAGGTGTGGCTGGAGAGACTCGAAAACTACTTCGTTGTCACAAGAGAAACGGACGACACGGTGAAACGGTCACTGCTCCTTCATTATGCTGGGGACGAAGTCTTCCGACTCTTCAAACACCTGCCCAACTCGGCGGGGGTAACCACGTATGCTGCTGCAGTCACCGCCCTGAACAACCACTTTGACCCTCAACTGAATGTAGACTTTGAGGTCTTCAAGCTGGGGCAAGCCCGCCAACGTGAGGGCGAATCCATGGATCAATTCCACACTCGGGTCCGGGAACTGGCCAGTTCCACGGACGAAGACCAGCCCAAGGCTATCAGGCGCCAACTAATACAAGGGTGTCGGGACAAAACTCTGAGGGGCCACATCCTAAGAAAACCTGGGATCTCACTAGAGGACATCCTCGTCCTGGCCAGAGCTCATGAACTTTCAGACGCCAGGGCCACGGCCATGGAGCAAGCATTGCATAAAATTCCCGCCAAACCGGAAATGACCAAGAGTGAGCGGGCGGATGCTGTACGGTCACGGCCACGTGGCCCAGGAAGAAAGGGAGTCCGGCGAGACGCACCACAGGGCCGGTGTGGATACTGTGGACACGAACCCCATGCGGCCAGAGACTGTCCTGCCCAAGGTCAAGTCTGCGGGAGCTGCGGAATTCCAAATCATTTTGCAGCGGTTTGCCGCAGGAGGAACAAACCCCCGAACTCGCGGAAGTCATGGGGAGCCACCAAATCGGTTCGTCAACTATCCATAGCAGACTCATCCCCGGGTAGGACAGATAAGCTTCTGCCAACATCGCAGGTTGAATCGGACTCAGAGGATGAGGAGGAGGCGTATGTAGTTTCTTTTGCCAGAGAATTAAAGATCAGACGACGGCCACAACCGACCTGCGTGATCCAAGTAGGAGAGAGCGAAGTGAAGGCCGTTATTGACACAGGGGCCACCGTCAACGTTATGGGCCTGCAAGAATTCAACAAGCTGCGCCCTCGCCCGGAAGTCTTAAACTCCAAGACCAAGATATTTGCTTATGGCGCAGACACCCCACTTCCTCTGAAAGGGAAAATAGTTATACCCATACGGGCCGACGACGTGGAAGTAACCGCAACAATCCACATCATTGATCGAGAGGCTGACACGCTAATAAGCAGCCACACGGCGGAGGACCTGAAGCTAATTGCCTTTGCCAACCACATACGGAACCATCAGGTAGAAGAACTCCTGGAGCGTTTCCCTGAGCTGTTCAAGGGTCTCGGATGCATCAAATGCGCACCGATAAAGCTCCACATCGACAAAACCGTCACCCCGACCGCCCTCCGCCATCGGAGGATCCCATTTCACCTGCGGCCGCTGGTGGAGAAGGAACTGGCGAAGCTCGAAAGATTGGGAGTCATTGAAAAAGTAACAGGGCCCACCCCGTGGGTGTCGCCCATGGTCATCGTCGAAAAACCCAAGCAGCCGGGCGAGGTCCGGCTATGCATCGATATGAGACTGCCGAACGCTGCAATCAAGCGGGAGAGACACCTGACCCCAACGATGGATGACATCATAGCAGATGTGAATGGCTCGAAGTGGTTTTCTAAGATCGACCTCAATGCGGGATACCACCAACTGCCCCTCGCTGAGGAATGCCGCTTCATAACCACGTTCAGCACCCACCTAGGCCTCCGGAGGTACAAGCGCCTCAACTTCGGAATATCCTCGGCCGCTGAGGTGTTTCAGAACACCATCAGGGAGCTGCTATCTGGACTGCTGGGGGTTCTCAATGTGAGCGACGATATCCTCATCCATTCCGCCACAGCTTCCGAACACTACAAGCACCTGCGTGATGTGCTGAAGAGACTAAGTGCACATGGAGCAACACTCCACAAGGAGAAGTGCCAGTTCTTTCAGCCCTCGATTGAGTTCTTCGGTTATGTATTTAACCAGGAGGGGGTCCAGATTGACCCGCGGAAATCGAAGTCCATCAAAGATGCCCCAGCACCACAATCGCCCACGGAAGTGAGGAGCTCCCTCGGAATGGCCACGTATTGCGGCCGTTTCATCCCAGGCCTGGCCACACGCAGCAAGCCTCTCCGAGCATTGACGAAGGCAGATGCCGCCTGGGTTTGGGGCCCCAAAGAACAAGACGCTTTCCGGAGCATAAAGGAGGCACTTCTAGAGAACGCCACCCTCTCATACTTCGATCCAACCAAGCGGACCGAGGTAATTGTGGATGCCAGCCCCGTAGGGCTTGGGGCAGTTCTGACACAAGAACATGAACCAGGGAAATGGACAGCCTTAGCATTCGCGAGCAAAGCGCTAACTCCCACTGAGGCAAGATATGCTCAGATAGAACGCGAAGCTTTAGCCATTAAATGGGCCTGTGGACACTTTCACCTTTACCTGCACGGACAATCGTTTGTCATGGTCACGGACCATCAACCCTTGGTGCCGCTCTTCAAGGGCACTGCCCCTCATCCACCGCCACGCATCGAAAGATGGGTGATCCAGCTCCAAACATACGATATGGAAGTTATCTACAGGCCTGGAGCCAAAAACCCAGCCGACTACTTATCACGACATCCATTACCCCGAGAACCGGCAGCTACTGATGAGGAGTGTGACGGCTATGTCCACTGGGTGGCTCTCACATCTTGCCCCCAGTGCATGACTCTAGAGGAAATCAAGGAGGCAGCAGCGGAAGACCACCCCTACATGCGGTCGCTGCAAGCGGTGCAAGAAGGGTCCTGGACGGACTACCTCCGACCCCCTACAAGTTTGACGGCGGCGGACAAGTCAGCCCTCACAAAGTATTAGCAGATCCGCCATGAGCTCAGCGCCACGGAGGAGGGCATACTATTAAGAGGAACGCGTCTAGTAATATCAAGGCGCCTCAGACATCGGGCCACCCAGCTTGCCCATGGGGGTCACCAAGGGGTCACCAAGATGAAGGCGCGCATGCGCGAGAAGGTGTGGTTCCCCGCACTGGAGAGCACCGTGGATGAGTATGTCAAGAACTGCATGTCCTGCCAGTTAACCAGGGACCCGGAACGGCCAGTCCCCATCATCACGGAGGAAGCATGCACGGCTCCGTGGGAAAAGATTAGTGTGGACTTTGGAAGCTTCCCTGGAGAGGGACATACTCTGGTAGTTATAGACTCTTATTCCAAATACCCCCTTGTGGAGAAAATACCATCCACGGCCTTCGTACACGTGGGGCCAGCATTAGAGAAGATGTTCTCTTTATTCGGCCTGCCAGGTGAACTTAAAAGCGATAATGGCCCACCCTTCCAGGGAGCGGAGTTTGCCACATTCATGACAACGCGAGGCATCACCCATCGGCGCATCACTCCCCAGTGGCCACAAGCTAACGGGGAGGTGGAGAGGTTCATGCGAACACTTAATAAAATGTTTAGGATCGCGGTGGTCGAGGAGGCCGACCCCGAACAGAGACTGCATGAATTCCTAAGAGAATACCGCGGAACGCCCCATTGCACCACACTGAGAAGCCCGTGGTCCCTAATGTTTCAAGGCCAACGTAGGGATTTCCTCCCCATGCTGCCGAGGTCAAGGCTGGAAGACAAGGAAACGAAGGAGATGCAGGAGCGCGCGCAAAGACGTCGGTGCACGAACAACATGCGAACGAGCTGCCGCCGCAAGGCCACTCCAAGACAGCTACACCGAGGAGACCGGGTTGTTATCAAGAATCGACGCCCAGGGGGAAAGTTTCGGACATTCTATGAACCAGGGCCGTGGACAGTCACCAACACGAAGGGCACTATGGTGACCGCCAACAAAGAAGGAGAAGAAGTGTCAAGGAACTCGTCCTGGTTTAAAATAATCACTCCTGCCGACAGTGCAAGCGCCGGAGCCCAGGGGGAAACCACCGAAACACCCGGAGCAGCAGCACCAGAAGCGGTGAGCAGTCCTTCAGCAGACGTTGGGGGCCCAGCCCCAGGACTTGAAACACCAACCTGCTCTACCCCTGTCCGGAGTCAGGCCCACGGCGGAGACCGAGGATCGGCCGCACACCCCGCTACAGTCTGAGGCCCAACCCTCGCCCC
Source organism: Lissotriton vulgaris (assembly GCF_964263255.1). Classification (NCBI taxonomy): domain Eukaryota; kingdom Metazoa; phylum Chordata; class Amphibia; order Caudata; family Salamandridae; genus Lissotriton; species Lissotriton vulgaris. The sequence continues at coordinate 1,011,373,215 of NC_141698.1, read as the reverse complement.
AACCAAAGACTCAACGACTATGTCTGTCAACTAAGTCCCTGAATCCAGCAACCGTAGGGCACGCAAGTACCTCCATTTCATTGCGAACTTTTCATGAACAGTTTTGTTGAACATTTTGATTTTTGTTTAGAGTTGGGTAGAGATGTAGTGCGGTTAGCACTCTAGCAGACGCACGTACGCATCCACAGGCCAGGCGTGGCCTGCGGGGTCCAATAAAAGAAGGACGCGCGCTCGTGCACGTCACTTCCGACTGAGACGAGTGTGTGGTTTACTGGCTTACGCTCCGCGCTCCCACCCCTGCGCACGTGGCCATAGCTGGTCGCTTAGGCCTACCCACACACCCTCACCACAATATGGTGAGAGAAGAAGCAGCAGCATGCTGCTTTAAGGTGGCTCAAAATGGAGATGACAGCTTTGCACCCTGCCGTGACTGCCGAAGGAGGAGTGTAACACGCGGCCAGCAATGGGACACCACTGGGTGTATGTTAAAGCAGATCACTGCATCTGAAATCACAGCGGGGGACACGAAATCCCGAGTTGGAGCACAGCAGGAGAGGCAGAGTCAAAAGCTGTGAGAGGCGGGGCTATGCGTTTCCTGCTCCAATGAGGGAAGATTCACCTACCTTCAAAAATGAGCCCCCAGGCAGAACAGTATCTAAGTGAAGCGGGCACTGAAGCGGGCACTGAGGAAAGCCGCAAGACTGAAATGCGCCTGCCCTCGTTTCACCATCACAACAGGACTTTTAACTGGGAAACCTTTGCAATAAATCCTTTTTTGCCACTGAGCATGTGTTGGACACGTTTCTTTGGAAGTGGGATTGGACTGGATATATATAGCACTGAAAACACCAAAGGTTACAGGGTAGGGTGACCAACTGGCATTGGTGCAAATTCAGGACGGTGAGTGTAAAAATTCAGGACAAAGGGTCAAAATTCAGGACACAAATTCAGGACAGGAGGTCAAAATTCAGGACAAAACTTCAGGACAATAGGTACGTTTTACAGACACATCAGAGGTCGCGCAATAGTATATAAGTAAGCCCAGCCATTTCCAAACATATTCAACCATTTGCAAACCTATCCATCATGTATCCTTCCATCTATCATTTCACTCATCCATCCCTTCATCCATCCCCTCATCCATCCTTTCACTCATCCTCCATTATCCATCCATCCATCCACCCTTTCACCCTATCCATCTGTACACGTATCCATCCACTCTTCATCCCATCCATCCATTCACTCATCCATTCAGTCATTTACCCTTTCACCAATCCAGCCATCCTTTCACTTACTAATCCTTCCACCCATCCACTCTTTTAGTCATCCATCCATCCTCCCTTTCTCTCTCCATCGACCCTTTCACTTAGCCTTCCTTCCATCCATCCATCCACCCACCCATCCATCCATCTACTCATCCACTCATGAATCCATCCATTGCCCCTATCACTCATCCATCTATCATTTCACTCCTTCACACATCTATTCATCCTTTTGTCCATCTACCCTCCCTTTCACTCACTCATCCATCCTTACACACACCCTTTCACTCATATGTCCATTCATTCACCCTTGCACTTATCAATCCATCCATCATTTCACTCATCCACCTACCCCCGATCATCCACCCACCCACCATCCACCCACTCATCCATCCTTTCACCCACCCACCATCCAATCCACTGATCCATCCTTTCACCCACCCACCATCCACCCACCCACTCATCCATCCATCCTTTCACCCACCCACTCATCATCCATCCATCCATCCATCCTTTCACCCACCCACTCATCATCCATCCATCCTTTCACCCACCCACTTATCCATCTATCCATCCTTTCACCCACTCTCCATCCATCCATCCTTTCACCCACCCATCATCCATCCATCTGTCCTTTTCCCTCATCATCCATCCATCCTTTTCCCTCATCATCCTTCCATCCATCAGTCCTTCCCCTCACCATCCACCCATCCTTCCCCTCATCATCCATCCATCCTTCCCCTCATCCATCCTTCCTTTCATCCATCCTTCCCCTCCCCCATCCATCCATCCCATCCATTTATCCTGCCCCTCATCCATCCATCCTTCCCCTCTATCCATCATCCTTCCCCTCATCATCCATCATCCTTCCCCTCATCATCCATCCATCCTTCCCCTCATCATCCATCCATCCTTTTCCCTCATCACCCATCCATACTTTCCCCTCATCATCCATCCATCCATCCTTCCCCTCATCATCCATCCATCCATCCATCCTTTCACCCACCCCCTCATCATCCATCCATTCCCTCATCATCCATCCATCCATCCATCCATTCCCTCATCATCCATCCATCCATCCATCCTTTCACCCACCCTCATCATCCATCCATCCATCCATCCTTCCCCTCATCATCCATCCATCCATCCATCCTTCCCCTCATCATCCATCCTTTCCCGTCATCCATCCATCCTTCCCCTCATCCATCCTTCCCCTCATCCATCCTTCCTTTCATCCATCCTTCCCCTCACCCATCCATCCATCCCATCCATTTATCCTGCCCCTCATCCATCCATCCTTCCCCTAATCCATCCATCCATCCTTCTCCTCATCCATCATCCTTCCCCTCACCCATCCATCCATCCCATCCATTTATCCTGCCCCTCATCCATCCATCCTTCCCCTCCATCCATCATCCTTCCCCTCATCCATCTTTCCCCTCATCAATCATCCAGCTACCCTTCCTTTCATACATCCAGCTATTTACATTTTCTCTCCATCCTTCCCCTCACTCATCAATCCATCTATCCTCTCTCATTATCCATTTATTCAATCTTTCATTCATCCATTTACCCTTTCACTAATTCATCCAGCCATTCACCCATCCCTTCACTTACTTACTCACCGACCTTTCCATATTAATTTTGAGCTGAGCCCTTTTGAGAAGTGGCCCATCAAGAACTTCACCCTCGCTGCAGGGGCCGTTACAGGACTGGGACAGAAGCCACCCAGGGAGGAGACAGGATCCACCACAGGGGGGACAAGAGCCACCACAGGTGGGGGTGGACTGGAGCCACAACATGGGGGGACAAGAGCAGGAGTCATCACAGGAGAGGGAACGTGATCCACCTGGGTGGGCACAGGGGTGGGCATGCAGTATTCTAGTATCATCTTGGGCTTCTCGACCCCTCCTGCACAAGACAACGAGAAGACAGGCTCTCTGTCCAAAATGCCATCCCCCACTGTGATATACAGTAGTTACAGGAGATACTCCGAGAGAACTGATTAAACTGATTGTCCTCCATACTTTGTTAATCAGTGTGGGTGCGATTGTGCCATTTCTTTATTGTATTACACTATGCATGTTTGAAGAACCGAGGTTTGCTTACAAATTAGTGACAGTAATTGAGTCTAGGATGTTTGGGGCCCTGGGTAGAAATGGAATGTGTGAGGCGGCGGCCCCTCTAAATAGCAGATACAAGACGCATTCAGGGCTGTTTGCATGTGAATGGATGCCCCTGCTCCTGAACCTGCAGCCCCTCCCTCTGTCACCTTCAAGCACCTTTTAACAGCTCATGAAGGGCTGGAGGTGTGAGGGTTGCCATCCCGCTGTGCCTCTACAGTGCTGCTGGGGGTCTGAGCTTTAATACAGCATCAGAGTCAAGACGGGAGGTGGGGGCAAGCTGTGCCCTGTTAAAATTACGGACAAATGGCGTCCGTTAAAGATTCCTTCACGGACAACGGACAGACAGCCAAAATTACGGACTGTCCGTGAAATTTACGGACGGTTGGTCACCCTATTACAGTGAGTTTATAGTTAGGCTCAGGTTTCATTCGTATAAAAACTGTGAAATTCAGCAAATAGAGTTAGCTGAGCTAACTATAACTCATGCCCCAGCAATGCACTGCTTATGATGACACATATTTCATCACTCATGGGCAGGGTCGGATTGGGACTGAAAATCGGCCCGGGCACACAAAAAAAATCGGCCCTCATTTGCATAATGCATTTCCTCAAATCACTGCTTCAGCGTAATTGCATTAAAAAGAAGGAGAGGGGTGGGACTTAAATAAATGCACGCATTAGATTACACTAGTGAAACACACCAACAAGTCCACTTCTACTGAGGCCCCCTGTCTCGCTCAGTATGTGCACAGATTAATGGGCCGGCCAGCGAGACAAAGGGAGTGACACCTCTGCCTTTTACTATTCCGGGGGTGGGGGATCAGCGGTGTTGGTGGCGAGGGAGGGTGGTAATGAGCGCCCATCTGCCTGCAGAGAGGCCACTTACGCACCCACTGGGCGGCTGGCTGTATTGCGAAAATGGACACCCCTCCCAAACCGGCCCCAGACTGCTCAAAAAAGCAGCCCACAGCAGGAACTCAGACACCGGCCCCTCGGGCATTGCCCGAATGCCCACGTTACCAATCCGAGGCTGCTCATGAGTCAGTGACCTCATTGATGATATCTCAAATGACATCACTGATGACATCATCCGGTGACTGATTGTTTTAAAAAGGTTTAGGAGTGTTAAATGTATATACCAAGTTGAACTGGGGAATCTGGGTGTGTGAGTGCCTGTATGGATGATTCAATGGGTGCATGACTGACTGTATAAGTGAGTGAGTAGGTATCTCAGTGAATGTATGGGGGGGGGAATACTTTACAAAGCAACTATTACCACACAGTACCTTTACAACGCATTCTCTACAAAACAGGTGCCTTTACAACGCATGCCATTACAACGCATGCTATTTCAACGCAGATGCTATTACAACACGTTATTACAACGTAAGTATTTTTTTATGTATTATATTAATTTATTAATAATGTATAATGTGGTTTAATTTATTAATAATTTAATTTTTATTTAAATGTAATTACAATATGAACATTTTGTATTTCTATTATAACAAAAATAAAAATACTCAAGTATTAATAATTTTGTATCATTTAAGTAAAGAACTATAAAATATAATTTAGAGTATAAAGTAATATTTTTTAAAAATGATATATTATGAATTATTAATTATTACATGTAACTTTTATTGGTTAGTTATATTAAGTATTATATTACAATGTTTATATATTCATTAAAAAATACTCATGTATTATTTTTTTAAATGTATTATATTAATTTTTAAATGTATAATGTGGTTCAATTTATGAATTGAAATTTTATTTAAATTTAAGTACAATATAAACATTGTTATTTATTTATATTATAATAAAAAGAAAAATACTCAAGTATTAAAATTTTTGTATCATTTAAGTAAAGAACCATACGTAAAATATATTTTAGAATATAAAGTAATTTAAAAAACTATATATTATGAATAATTATTACATGTAACTTTTATTGGTTAGTTATATTATAAGTATTATACTACAATATTTATATAATATTTATTTAAAAAAGAATACTAAAGTATTAATATTTTTGTATTATTTAAGTGATACAAAAGTAAAATATAAATATTAATGTAAAGTAATATTTAAAGTTAAAATTACTGATGTATGAATAATTAATTTTAAAAACTACAAATAAACATAAATGCATCATTTGTTTTTAAATTATTTTTTTAATTCATTAAATTACATTTTTTTAAAGAAGCCAAAAAAATTAATAATACTAAAGTATTAATACTCTACTTTAATAAATTAGAAAATGTGAAAAATTAATTATAATAAATATTTAATAAAAAAAGAAATATTTTGGAATAAATTTAAACTTAGTTTAAAAAAATATATATATATATATATATTTTTAAATTAAAAAAAGAGTATGTTTAAATTAAAAGAAGCCCAATCCATGTGTCCTCAAAATAATTTTGTAAGGGTGCCGATTTTTCTTCATTTTCAGTAAAAAATTCTGATTCTGTAATTGCAGTGTAGTACTCGTCTACACTTTAAGGAGGAACAAAGCAAAGAGCAGTTAGTTTTTTTAGTTCGTATTGTAGTTTGCTATCCTTTGAATAATCTAAACCAGGGATGTTTTTTGTAATTTACGCCAAAATGCCTGGGAAAAATGAAAAAAAAATCCCTGAATTTGGGTATCCGTGTACGTTTTGGTGATCACATTGATCATTGCAAATTCAAAATCAATAATTATTTTCCTAGGACTTTTGCTGGATGTTTTGCTTTTAATCACTGATAAAAGCTCAGTGTAGGTTGTAGATTGTTTGTCAGGTAACAAACTGTACACTAAGGGGACTACATTGTTGTTAATTTTAGCATGAATAGTGTAAATTTGAGTGAATGGATGCGGCGTGCTTTTAAATGGTCCATCCATCATCCAAATTTTACTATTCTCTAATTTGACAAGGTTGCGTGGTGTACTAAAGATAAGTATACGCTTTTGAGGGTTTTGGTTGTCGTGCAAGAGGAATGGTTCATTAGAAAAAGAAATAGTGAGTTCTTGTGGAATGTTAATATCAGAAAAGGTATGTGGAGTGGTTGTATTTGTGTTACTTGCCTGCTTTTGTCTTTGAATTATTCTTCTCAGATTTGGAATTATAGGCATACTACTAGCTATATGACTGGGGACATGCTGAGCAACCTCCCTTAAGATAGAACCCGAAGTGTCATTGGAGGTGCTTGCAGTTGTATTTATGACTGTTTCATCAAGAGTAACAGCTCTGCCTTTGCAATGGCTTGAGTAATACTGCACGCATCTCCAATGCCTTCGTGGTTCACGTATTATCTCCTTACAATATATATATCCTGCATGTTTCAGTAGTCGGTTTCCTTTATTGGATTTGATGTATCTTGCTGTGTTGTCAGATGACATTATCTGTAATGAAAAAGATAAAGATTTTGTGATAAAATGTTTATGCAACTTTAAAATTTTAACACTGTTTATCACTTTCCCTAATGCATTCCCTTCCTGGAGTTAGAATAGTAAATTATACCCCTAAACTATCCATCACTTTCCCTACTGCTGCACCTTCCTGAAGTTAGAATAGTAAATTACACCCTTACACTATCCATCACTTTCCCTACTGCTGCACCTTCCTTGAGTTAGAATAGTAAATCATACCCCTACACTATCCATCACTTTCCCTACTGCTGCACCTTCTTGGAGTTAGAATAGTAAATTACACCGCTACACTATCCATCACTTTCCCTACTGCTGCACCTTCCTTGAGTTAGAATAGTAAATCATACCCCTACACTATCCATCACTTTCTGTACTGCTGCACTTTCTTGGAGTCAGAATAGTAAATTACAACCCTACACTATCCATCACTTTCCATACTGCTGTACCTTCTTGGAGTTAGAATAGTAAATTACACCCCTACACTATTCATCACTTTCCCTACTGCAGCACATTATCCGAGTTAGAATAGTAAATCATACCCCTACACTATCCACCCCTTTCCCAACTTCTGTACCTTCCTTGAGTTAGAATAGTAAATCATACCCCTACACTATCCATCACTTTCCCTACTGCTGCACCTTCATGTAGTTAGAATAGTAAATTACTCCCTTACACTACCCATCACTTTCCCTACTGCAGCACCTTCCTGGAGTTAGAATAGTAAATTATACCCCTATACTATCCATCACTTTCCCTACTGCTGCACCTTCTTGGAGTTAGAATAGTAAATTACACCGCTACACTATCCATCACTTTCCCTACTGCTGCACCTTCCTGGAGTTAGAATAGTAAATTACACCCCTACACTATCCATCACTTTCCCTACTGCTGCACCTTCCTTGAGTTAGAATAGTAAATCATACCCCTACACTATCCATCACTTTCCCTACTGCTGCACTTTCTTGGAGTCAGAATAGTAAATTACAACCCTACACTATCCATCACTTTCCCTACTGCAGCACCTTCCTGGAGTTAGAATAGTAAATTATACCCCTACACTATCCATCACTTTCCCTACTGCAGCACATTCATGGAGTTAGAATAGTAAATTATACCCCTACACTATCCATCACTTTCCATACTGCTGTACCTTCTTGGAGTTAAAATAGTAAATTACACCCCTACACTATTCATCACTTTCCCTACTGCAGCACATTATCCGAGTTAGAATAGTAAATCATACCCCTACACTATCCATCACTTTCCCAACTTCTGCACCTTCCTTGAGTTAGAATAGTAAATCATACCCCTACACTATCCATCACTTTCCCTACTGCTGCACCTTCATGGAGTTAGAATAGTAAATAATACCCCTACAATATCCATCACTTTCCCTACTGCAGCTCCTTCCTGGAGTTAGAATAGTAAATTATATCCCTCCACTATCCATCACTTTCACCTACTGCTGCACCTTCCTGGAGTTACAATAGTAAATTACACACCTACACTATCCATTACTTTCTCTACTGCTGCACCTTCCTGGAGTTAGAATAGTTATTTATACCCCTACACTATCCATCACTTTCCCTACTACTGCACCTTCATGGAGTTAGAATAGAAAATCCTACCTATACACTATCCATCACTTTCCATACTGCAGCACCTTCTTGGTGTTACAATAGTAAATGACACACCAACACTACAGAGGAATTTCTTGCACATTTAACTTTTTCATTTATATATTTACCTTTTTGATATTGATTTGTAGATGCTTTGCAGGAAAATGTATTTTCTGTTGTTCTTATTGGCTGCACTTTCTTTTTCAAATGATGTTAAATATTTGATGATGTCGAGAAAATTATTGGTCTTTTTAACTTTATTGTTCTATTGATTTTAATTTATGTTCACATATGCAGTTGTTTTCAAAAGATTTTTAAAACATTTATCAATCTAAAAACATATTTGCATTGCTTTTTTGGTAGATCAGTATTTTATAAGAAGTCTAATTATTGTATTGTTTTTATAGGTTAATTCACGTTTATTACCTTTGGGAGTTAAGTTTTGGGGGCTTGATATCTTTTCTGTTTTTTTTAACTGGATTCCAAATCGTGTGTTTTCACTAAGCATGGGCGGAAAATCCGTTCCGCTCGCGGATTTTGCGGATTTTCGGTAAATTCGCAATCCGCGAGATTCGCGAATTTCCCGCAAAATCCGCAAATCCGCGAGCAGCGGATTTTATGGCTTGCTCGCACTGTTCGCGTGAGTTTGCGGCTTCCCAGTTCAACTTCGCGCCCCGCGAATAAGCGCTAAATTGCAGAAATACGATTTTAGCAAAACCGAAACTACTTACCAGGTTCAAAAGTTCAAGCTCATCATTAGTAGCCATTTCTTGTAGTGCTTCCTGAGGGGCCCCTCCAGAGTTCAGTTGCCTACTTGCAACTATTATGTGACCCTGCTCTGACCCTCAGAATAGTTACACAAAGGTCCTGAATTACAGCTAAGGCAGACAAGCAGGAGCCAGTCTGGAAGTTCAAATCCAGTGACACATTAATCAGCCCCTAATTCATTATTGTCAGTTGGGGCAGGGCAGGTGTTGTAACTAATTTTGCAACAATGAAAGCACTTAGCAAGTGCAAAAGATCACTAATCAGGAAGCACTAAGGAAGCAGGTGCCAGCTAAAAAAATATTCTGTGCCACATTAATCAGCCCCAAATTAATTCAGGTCACTTGAGGCAGGGAAGGTGTGCTTTGCTTTGCCGAAAATAATGTACACTGGACAACCAGAGGGTGCGGTGATGAAACAGAGGGTGGCATGGGTGGGCCAGAGGGTGGCATGAGTAGTCAGAGAGTGGCAGTGGTGACAGAGAGTGGCAGTGATGAAGAAGAGTGTCCCAAACAGGCTGGACACGTAGAAACAACAAGTTCGCAAAACTTGCGACCCGACAGGTAAGTTCGCGTTTGCGAAATTGTACAAAACCCTCGCGAACTGGCAGAAACCCGCGCGAACACAAAAAAAAAATCCGCAAATTCGCGAGAATTCGCGGATTTTGCGGATTGCGAGTTCACAAATCCACAAAATTCGCGAACGCGAGATTCGCAAAATTCGCCCATGCTTAGTTTTCACAACCTGAAAAAAAATATAGTTAAAGCATTTTTAAGTTTACTGTGGTGTAATAAGGTTCGCTAACTGTTTGAGGTTTAAAAAGCGGTTATTAAAAAACAGGTTACTGGTGCTTTTTGAAAATAATTTACCTTAATAGAAGTAGTCCTTTTGTTTTTGGTGTGTTGACTCTTTCTAGGGTTGGTAAATTATGGTCTTTTTTCTTCTTGTAAACTTTATAAAACACTCGTTTTATCTGTGTATGGTAAGAAAGATACTATATAGGTTATTTCCGATTTAAAAAACCTTAGTATTTTTATGGAATTTTTTTTCGTTCTTTTAAACGTTTATTAATGTGTAAACATTTTGTGAGAAATTTTGAAAATTATTTCAACAAATTTATTTCATTTACAACATTGGTTTAAAGTTTTTGGAGATAAGCAAAAGCATTCTTGAAAAAAACCATATAATTAACTATACTTTCAATTGGTTACCTTAGTTTATGAAGATATTTTCACATCTGTTCGTTTTTCTTTTAAGGAAGGCGATGTTTTGTCCTTATAAAAATACTGGCAGCCCGCCCCAGCGTTGCCTGGGGCAGAAGGGGGCTGGGGGCAGCATTTCAGGTTTGCGTGCACTCCCGGCCCCCGCCAGCCACGACATTGTCTGTGTGCCGGACAATGTTGTGGCGGGCGGGGTCCGGGGCGGGATTGCACGCAAGCCTGAAATGCTGCCCCCAGACCCTAAGCCTTACCGCAGTTGTTCCGGGCCAACCTCCCGCACCGTCTCCCTCCTGTCCCGTGTCCCTAAAATGCTGGCCCCAGACTCTGAGCCTTAACGCAGTTGTTCCGGGCCAACCTACCGCACCGGCTCCCTCCCGTCCTGTGTCCCAGAGCCTTACCTGAGACGCCACGCCTCCCCGAGCTCCTCACTTCACCGCCGCTCCTCCTCGTCATCACGTACGTTGCGGCCAGCGCTACATTGTGGCCGTCAGCGTCACGGCCGGCGCTGCTTTCAGGGCACTACTTTTTTTTTTTAAGTGATATTTTAAAATTTACGTTTTTTTAATTTTCTATAGCCTATGTCCATCTGCACACCCTGAGGATTACAACAATGTATTGGGTGTGTGGATTGGCGCTGTGGTTCCCGAGTTTACCTTGCCAAAAGGTTTGTGTTCTCTCTTTATAATAGTAGTATAGACTCAGTAAGCTGAAAATTTTGAAATTAAAGAACGTAAAGCTTACTAAATATTTTTCATTTCTTTACCTGTTACACGTTTTACTTATTTGAAGATTTATAAAAATCACATTTTAAATTAAGACATAAATTAAGACATAAATAACGAGAACATTTTTATATGTGACATTTGAAAAATTCATTTTAATAATCTTTTGAAAAAATATAAACGTACTTACATCTCCTCATTTTCTAAAAATTTCGACAAAATTGTTTATAGTGATGGCACATTTTTCACAATATCTGAAAAATAATGTTTTTGTTTTAATAATACGTTATTAATTTATTTTTCAATAACCTATCATTACTTGTGTTTTAATTTAAACTTACTTGTTTGTACGATAGGTCTTGTATGTTTTTCCTTATAGTTATTCATTGCGGCAAGAGGTCTGAGGGTCAGTAAGTCACGACTGCTCTCTCTGATAGTAGAATTACTACTGAATTCAAAATGGAGTATTACTTGTATTTATAGGTTTTTATGAGTGTCATAATTTTCGAGAAAAGTATCTTTAAGATGGGTTTTTTAAAAGTATGTATTTGCTGTGAAAACGTCTAATTTAAATTATCATTTAAAAAGTGTGCCTTTTGTGCTTCGAATATTGTTTTGATCTCCGTTTTGTTTTCAGTGCTTTGGTGTTTGTTTCATGAAAAGAGTTGTCGGACTCGTTGTCATTATCTCTAAAATGGCGGCTATGTGTTTTGCTATTTTTTTTAATATTGCAACGCTTTTGTAATATTTATTGGTTTTAAATTAATATGTTTAGAAAATTGTTTTATTTGTATTTAGTGAAAATAAGCAACTTTTTTTTTTATATTATTTGAAAAAAAATTAATACTTGAGTACTTATGTTATTACACAAGTACTTTTTTTATTACTCGTGTATTACTTATTAAAAATAACATGCTTATTTTCTTAATTTACGTGCAGTTCTCTACTAATACACTTCACCACCCAAAACCCCTATTTTCCCTCCATCCCGTCCCAGGAGTTCTTTTACAATTTTTTTTTTAAAAAATATGCGTTGCAATGGTATGCGTTGTATTTGTTTTCGTTGTAATGGTACTTTTCAATTATTATTACTATTTCTCGTTGTAATGGTATTGGTTGTAAAAATATTTGTTGTAATGGTACTTGCATTGTAAAAAATGCGTTGTAATAGCATGCGTTGTAGTGACATACATCCATGTATGGGTGAGTGACTAGTTGTGTGAATGTTTGTATTTGTCTGTCAGTTGAAGTCTAAGTGGCTGTTAGGGTATGTGAGTGGGTATGTGTGTGACTGTAAGGGTGATTGACTGGTTGAGTACCTGTATGGGTGTCCGAGTATCTGTGTGTGGGTAGGTGAGGGTGTGGGTGACGTCCTGTACAGATGAGTAAGTGGGTGAGTCAATGGCTGTATGGGTTAGTGAGCATGTGTGTGTGAGGGGCTGTATAGGTGGGTGAGTGTGTGTGTGTGTGTGTGTATGGCGGTGTGGGTGAGTGGATGTGTTGGTGGTATATGGGTGAATAACTGGGTATGTGAAAGGGAGTATAGGTGAGATGAGGTATACAAGTGAATGTATGGTTGAGTTGTGAATGTGAGTGGCTGTATGGGTGAGTGTGTGCTTGTGTCAGTGACTATAGGCGAGTATGTATATCTGTATGAGTAAGTATGGGTAAGTGGCTGTGTGATTGACTGTATGGATGAGTGAGTAGGTGTGCGAGTAGCTCTTTGGGTGATTGACTCAGGTGTGAGCGGCTGTATGAGTGGATGTCAGTTGGTGTATTAGTGAGAGAGTGGGTGTATGAGTGGCTGGGGGGTGTGCGAGTGGATGGTGTGTAGATTTATGAATCAGTGAGTGGGTGTGTAAGTACTGGTATGGGTCTGTGAATGGGTTTGTGAATGGCCGTGTGGGAGTGGGTATATGAAAGGTTCTATGGGGTTGGAGTGGGTGTGTTAATGATTATGTGGATGATGTCATCAGTGATGTAGTTTGAGATGTCATGAGTGATGTAATCAGTGGTCACTGTCAATGTCATGAGTGATGTAATATGTGAGGTCATAAGCAGTGCATTAAAGGTGTGAGTTACAGTTAGCTCAGCTAACTGCTGATTTTCACTGGTTTTGTATGACTGAAACCTGAACCTAACTATAAAGTCCCTGTAACCTTTGGTTTTTTTTCAGTGAATTTCTATGGTTTTTTAAGTAGCAGTCGTGTTTGCAGAGTGGTGGAGAAAGGGGGTGAGGCTTCAGACCAGGTCTCAGGAATCCTGATATATATATTAATATTATACATTGATAAGGGGTCGCTATTAGTTGCATTTATCGATTTACGGGTGGTGTTTAATCTTGTTTCCAAGGCCAAACTTTGGGAAGTTCTTGGGAAAGCAGGTGCATCTAGTGGCTTACTAGCATTGATCCAGCACCTGTACACAGGAAATTTTGCCGGTCAGGTGGGGCCCGGGAGGGGAGATCACAACGATACCCTGATTAGGCAAGGGATGTATCCTGGCACCAACACCTTTTCTTATATTCATTAATGGGTGTATTACTTACATTTTGGACAGAGAAAATGACTCTTCCTCCCCCACCACCCAAAATTGGCTGGGACTAAACTCCCGGGTTTGCGTTTTGCAGATGACACACTTCTCCTTTACAAAACCGCAAGAGGCTTAAATACTCTCTTGGGCAAGAATAGTATATTCTGCAAGGACCATGGCCCTGAAATAAACAACAGCAAAATTAAATGGACAAGATACCTACCTTCGGTAATGCCTAATCTGGTAAAGACCAGATAAAGCTGCAGATTCCTTACCATAGAACTTCCCGGGCATCAGGCTGGAACCAGAAAACTTTTGCTCGGTGTTACAGAGAAGGCAGGAACAGCTTGAGGTTTGAAGAAGGATTTATTATAAGCAGCAGAGCAACAGGGAATGTAGCTTCATGGCATCCAGGATCAGAATAAACTATCTGAGTGCCTAGTAGCCAGATGTGTTCTAAAGAACACTCAAAGCATAACCAGGGGAAATTTAAAGGTACAGTGTACAAGAAGCAAGAATGAAAATGTAACACATCTCCTTTCATTAAACAAGAATAAACAAAACAGATTAAGAAGCATAGTCATCAAATTTGTTGGGAACATATCTTTCCCGAAACGACATCTTGACTCTAGATGCAACAGATTAATTTGCTGCTTGTTGTGAATGAGAATTCATGGTATGATGAACAATGGGACATTTAGCAACACGTTTGATGTTCCACAATTTTCCATCTTGGGTTATAACGCTATTACTAAACACTTACCACTTTCATTGGTTTGCCAAATTTATCAGAACATTTTGTAATCAAACCAGGTCTTTTAATCCTAACTAAGTCTCCAACAGCAAAATTAGGATTTCTGACATGCCATTTTTTATCATACCAGGATTTAGATCTTGCTTGTTTATTTTCAACTTTCTGAGCAGCCTGTTCCACCAATTCCTCTGAAAAAGATTTATTCAAACATTTATCTTTGAACCACCTAGGACAAATAGTTGAAGCTGGATCACGCCCTTTGAGAAGGCGAAAAGGACTAACCTCTGTGGTAGAATGGGGAGTGATCCTGTAACACCAAAGTTTTTCTCTCAAGACAGATTTCCAATTTCCACTAGACTTACAAACATCAGTAATGAACCCCTTCAAAACTCTATTAAAACGTTCTACTAAACCATTTTCATGAGGTTCATAGAAAGAAACAGTATGATGTTTAATACTATGCAATTTTTGAAAATTCTCCATTTCTAATGAAGTGAGTTGAACTCCATTATCAGTGACGATTGTCGAAGGACAACCCTCTCTGGAAAAGACTTCTTTAAAAAACTCAATAACCATAATAGTTGAGGCAGAAGAGACAAACTTAACTTCTGGACATTTAGAATGGTAGTCCACAAGTACAAAGGCATAACGAGAATCACTTGGAAGACATAAAAATGGGCCAGAAATATCAAAGGCTAATTTTTTCCAGGGAACTCTGTGGGCCATGATGTGTTCCTCAAAGGAGGAACACAGACTTTCAGCATGTTATCATTTCCCATGCAAACCGTACATTCTCTAACTTTGTGATCAACCATGCGATCCAAACCTGAAATAGTTTCTTATCACCCGTTTCATTGCTGACATTCCTGGATGAGATCTATGTGCCAATTCCAAAATTACATTTTGCATGTCAAAAGGTGGTATACATTTTTCAGATTTAAAAACCAAGTTATTCTCAAGTTCCAGTTCACTAACAACATTGAACATAGGCATAAAATCTTCTCTCAGTTGCTTCTTATCAGCCCAACCCTCTAAAATATATTGTTTAATAGTCTTCAGAGTAAGATCTTTGTTATCTGCAACATCCCACATTTCTTCAGAAATTTCATCAAAAGAAGTAGATAAAATATATTGTAAACTAGTGATAACCTCAGTATCATCCAAAATGTCACTGCCAGTAGTCACACAAGCATGACGAGACATAAAGTCCGCATAAACATTTTTTTTTCCTGTAACATACTCAGGAGTGAAAGAATATTCTTGAAGTCTAGAGGTTAACCTGGAAATACGTGCTGTGGAATTCAACCCTCCACCTGGAGAAAGAATATTAACTAACGGCTTATGATCTGTTCTCAACACAAACTTACTGCCCCATATAAAATTCCTGAAATGTTCAATCGCCCACACACAAGCTAAAAGCTCTTTCTCTATGATTGCATACCCACGCTCAGTTTCATTAAGGGTACGTGACGCAAAACAAACATTCCACTCCTCCTTACCACAAACTTGAGA
This sequence comes from Lissotriton vulgaris, assembly GCF_964263255.1. NCBI lineage: Eukaryota > Metazoa > Chordata > Amphibia > Caudata > Salamandridae > Lissotriton > Lissotriton vulgaris. The sequence goes on along the minus strand of NC_141698.1, from coordinate 1,011,357,288 downwards.
CAACACAGAACCCACACCATACATACTGGCATCAACCGTGATCACACACATTTTGTTCAAACAAAAAGTGTTAAGAGTGGGAGTATGCAAAATGTCTGACTTAATGAGCTCAAAAGCCGATTGTTGTTCATTCCCCCAAACAAAAGAATTTCCTTGTCTAAGAAGCCTTCTGAGGAGTCCATCTTGGTAGCAAAATTGTTGACAAACTTACTATAATATTCGCACATTCGTGCGAAGGACAGGAACTGATCTTTATTAGTGGGTGGAGGAGCTTCACTTATACCCTCAACATTCGATCTTTTAGGTACCACACCATCTCCTGACCATGTGTGACCCAGATATTCAACTGAAGACTGGAATAATTTGCATTTACTAGAATTTAAAGTCAAGCCATTTTCTCTCAGTTTCTCACACACACAACGCAAATGTAATAGATGTTCTTCATTACTTTTAGAAAAAATTAAAATATCATCCTGAAAACACTTAACAAAGTGATCTACATCTCTGAAAATATTATACATAACACGTTGAAAAACTGAGGCTGCCGAAGCTAACCCAAAGGGCATTCTTGTATATTGGAAAAGGCCTTGAGGGGTGTAGGAAGGTGGATATCGGACTATGGTTGCCCCCAACTTTTTGCCTGGTGTTTTGCTAGTTTTTCGACTTAGTTGACCTGGGGCCCTGCTATTCAGGACCCCAGGCCCACTGCTCTCTCTGTAAAATGGATTCCATGTACTCTAGGTTCATATCTAATTGGATACTGAGTCACCTTATCAGCCCCTGTACAGTGTACCTTAGGTACCCAGGGCATAGGTGCACCCAGGGCCTACCAGGGGCTGCAGCATGTATTATGCCACCCCTGGCTGGCCATCCAAATCTGACACAACTGGCTGATCCCTCAGCTGGGGCAAGGTGGTGTAAACACCCTTTGCTTTAGATATAGTATCCCTATATCTAACCCTACAATGGACACATATCCTCCTATCAGTCACTCCTATGGCAGGCCTTATCAATCCTAAAGGCAGAGTGCTTGGAATTATGTGAGATGGTGCTCTGGCATGAGCTGAGCCTGTCTGCAGCTTTCAGAACCAAGTCCTTTAGCTGATTCCATGATGACGCTATACCATATACTCTTAAGTGCATTATAATCCTCGCAGTTATTGCTAACTTTGGTATAGCATTATCAAAACATGTCGAGTAAGGTGTCATACGAATTGGAATACTACCCCCTCGTCAATTCTGGCGATGGGGGTAGCATTCCACCCTTCTAGAGGGACACGACATGTATGTAACTGTGAACCCCCGGTTAAAGTTAACTCGAGCCTCAGCATCACAAAATGGATGCTGCCACCACAGACACAAGTCTGACCTCCTGCTGCTGGGAGTCCTCCCAGCGAGGGAGGCTTGGACAAAGGGTTTCCTGCCTTGGGAGGTGCTAGCACCACCCCAGACAGGATTTTGTGTATTAGGTAGGACAGGGCTGAAAGGAATGAGACATGCCTGGGGCACACAAGGTGTCCCTCTCCATACACCGGTCTAAACCAGTTCCTGGGGCACTCCAGCCCCAGTGCTGGCGCAAGACCGGACAAAGGAAAGGGGGTGTAACCAACCCCCTTCCTGGTCCCACCCAGAGGAGGGACCTAGTCGTAGTGCATCCCCCCTTTAGCCGGATAAAGGTAGGGGCTGGTCCCATTCCAGATTAGATTATCCTGAACAACTTTACAAGAAGAAACTCCGGACTTCGACTTTCTGCTCCACAGAAGACTGAAGAAATCTCCCTTGTGGGCAAGGAGGGTCCACCCTGCACAAGCAGGCACCATCAGCGTACTGCGGCTTCCATTTGTCGTCTTCCTGCAAGGATCCAGACTTCAGAGCCTGACGAGACCCGGATTTCCCGACCTCTCCGACCTCTACCTACATCTTCAGCACAGCTGAGATCCGTGGGTGCGACGAGACACGTGGGACCTGCCATCTTGAAAGAAGCAGCACTTCGCTCCAGCACGACTTCAGAGGCATCCTCGTCCAAGTGCTTTGGGGACTGAGAAGCCCCGACCCCGAGCAGCTCCTGCACCGAAGACCAGCCCTCCAGCATCCACGAGATCTGCGTGGGGCCCTTCTGCCTGTTTGCTGCTCGATGCATTGTCTGGTCACTTGCCGGCTGGCTAGTGGCCTCCTAGACAACTGTTATGGCTGGATTTTCTGATTAGATGGGATCAGCCCCTAGGGGCCCCTCCAACCCAGCCAGAACGTAACCACCTCCCTCCTCAGGACCATCTATCCAGGCACCTGGGTACCTACCTGAGGATGGGGAACTCGCAATATACAAGCTCATATTATTAGAAACACCACCAAATCTATAGGGATACTAAGAATACTCACTGATTACTAAGGATACCTTATAGTCTCGCGGCCACTCAGACCCAGACTAATCTACCCCAGGGCAGATATGACACACAATCCGGTGCGTCTACACATGGGCCTGCAGAACCCAATGCTCTCTTTTCCAAACGGTTTACAATCCGGCAAACCTACACGCCAGTATCCCCCCTGACGCTCTCACTTACACAAGCCACAATCCTGTGGGTATACCCGCTGGTAATCCACCCCAGCGCTCTCACTAACGCCGCATATCAACGACGACCACATTCCTATGAACACCTTCAGTTATATGTCTCTTCACTAAGGGTCTGCTACTACAATAATATTATGGGATAGCCGAATTACTTAGTGTCAACAATTCCCTAGCTCAAGGGCTCCCTGTTCTCCCTATTTATTCAGACTTACCGGATCAGGGGCAGCATCTGTTCTGGCTGTAACATCTGACTAGGAGGAAAAAGGTTACCTACGCTTTGGAACAGAAGACGCTGTTTACAGGATTATGGGAGGGTGTACTAACTTGGTCCCTTAGTTGCAGGTCTCCTCTCTCCCTCACTATTACTTACCTGATCAGGGGTAGCATCTGTTCAAACAGTAATACCTACTAGGAAAGGGGATTACCCTCACTGTATGGGGACAAAGATATACACACTATGTGATTGAGTTATTTCTTGATTTAAGCGCTCCTACTCCCTTCTGATCCATCAGTGGCTCAACGGCAACTGGCTAGAAGCCAGGCTAGCTTTATCATAAAAAAACTCATGCACACTAATTCACTAATTAATGGGGAAGTTTATTGTAACAATAATAAAGTACACACATACAAAACTATGGGGTCTCTATAACTAGCAGTAACTTTAACACACCGCTGAAAGAAAAGGATTAAACATACAATTTATCTGCGGGGCAACAGGATCTTTTAACACACCGCTGAAAGGGAAAAGATTAGACATACGATAGCCTAGGGAATAAGAACAAGATTAAGGTGTAATTGTAAAGGGGACTTAGTTCAGACTACCTCACCTATTAGAAGGAAGATTTCTCTCTGCCTCTGGTGGAATTAGGGCTCTCTCTGCCTCTGGTGGGATTAGGGCTCTCTCTGTCTCTCCCTCCTTCACCACATCACCACGCCTCTGGTTCAGTTGCTCCAGCTGACAGCCTTCTTTGATGCTCTCTGCACTGCTCTCTCTCTCCTCATCTCCAGCAATCGTCTGCCTTCTTTCTCCATTCAGGAACTGCACTCTATTCTGCAGCTCCAGCAGACATCCTGTCTCTCTCTCCAAGCTGAACTGAGCTCCAAGCTGTTCTGAGCTCCAAGCTGTTCTGCACACAAGCTGGAATGAACACTCCTCCTTTCCTGTAGCTCGCTAATATGGATTCCCCTCCCCTCATGGAAATTTCCAACAAAGGGCTGTCTCCTACCGAATTCCTGTGCCAGCTCCCAGGCTTCCACGCAACCGCAGTGGCCATCTGCTTGTTACGTCTGGGCCCAAGAGAAAAACACATTCTTCGGATAAGAAGCAGTCCTAACTGGATTTTCCTCTAGCACACAACAGCCTTAACTATAAACTTTACCTTTACCCTGAAAAGCCTCTCAGCTCCATCAAGATGGAGTCCCTCTAGTTCTAGGCCTGTAGGCCTGAAAGGGATGAAATACCCCTTAGCTCTGTCAGAATACCTACATAAACCATACCAATGTGTCAAGTATGTCAAAGCCAATAGGCAATAGACAGGTTAGAGTCAAGAATAAGGGATCTATCATCATATTAATCAGCTATCCTCTTCTAGGTCTGGAAGAAAGGGCTTAAAAGGGCCAACACAAGCTAAGAATACCTATCCTAGATGTGAGCAAGACTAAGATCTATATCACTGCTAAATAGAGCCAAAAACTCTGCCATTACATTCCACCCTTAGATCCTTATCTTGCGAACATCTATAAACAACAACATCCATATAAACAAACATCAACACAATCTATCAACAAATCAAAAACTAAAAAACTCTCTAAAAAGAATGACAACTTAAGGAAATTCCACCTGAAACTCAATGTAGGGAATACAAATCTAACAACCAACTGAAAACAAAGCAAAGCACCCTTGACTTGAATGCTAAAACATATTTAAGATTGGATCTGATAACAAAAGAAACTAACCAAAGTAACCTCAAACTAAATGTGCCTCAACTTCTAGTGATAACTGGTGAAGTCTAGTGATGTAGGGACTTATGTGTTGAATGAAAACAGCACGGGGCCTAAATGGGGCCTACCTACTTCGGACAACTTAAGAACTAAATGTGTTTCAACTTCTAATGAAAAAACAACAAAGGGCCTAAATGAGGCCTACCTACTATGGTCAACTTAAGCTAATGATAACACATGAAATCTATTGGTGTAGTGGCTTATTTGTGAAATAAAAATAACAATGGGCCTAAATGAGGCCTACCTACTATGGTCAACTTAAGCTAATGATAACACATGAAATCTATTGGTGTAGGGGCTTATTTGTGAAATAAAAATAACAATGGGCCTAAATGAGGCCTACTAACATTTGTCAATTTAAGGAAACATTTTTGGTGAAATCTGAGAAATAGACATGAAAAACTGTTCTCAAGGCCTGGGCAAACATTAATATATAATCATACTAAAAGACACACCTCCCAGGACAACCTAAAGTCTAGGGTAACCACCCTTTGATCAATTAAGGTGAAATTGTAATAACAGGAAAAAGGAAGACAACCCCATTTCTAAAAGATAGCTGGTGTAGCACTAAGCCTAAAACAGTTAGCACCCAGCTTACATCACACTGTGGAACACATGTGTGCACCACCATTCAAAAAAAAAATGTGTCCTTCATTGGCAAAAACTATTTTGCAAAAAACAGGAAAACTATAATTGTAGACTGCATCCTAAAAAGCAAAGATAGAACTACATAAAATCAAAACCATGATGACATGTTTTTTTTTTTAAAAGAGGGGCCTGTTCATAGTGATTGCAAAGAAAAATATGGGAATAATGCAGGCCAAGGAATTATATAACAAAATCCTTTTGCGATTCTGTCACAAATAAAAAAAAAAAGTGTCTCTGTTTGTTCAAGTCCAATGTCAATTTTGGGACATCAGTGTAGGTCACCACCCTGCATCTTCATAAACACGTCCTTCTCCGTTGATCCACCACCAATCCGGTCTGGTCTGGTCTGGTTCCTCCACCGTTGGTCCACCACCAATCCGGTCTGGTCTGGTCTGGTTCCATCTACCAAAAATAATAAACTAACATAAAAACATGAAAGTAAAAAACTAAAATAAGAAAGGAAGTGGGGGGGGGGGCGAACCACACACCAACACCACAACCCAGCAATCCTAGGACAAGAAAACAAGTATCATTAATCTTGCATGATAAAATTTTCCATTTAAAAAGCACCCCAAGTGCTTTTCATTATTGAAAAGAAAATATCCTGATTAATTAAAAACATTAGCAAAATCTAATTTTTAAACACATTTAGAAGGGCCGAATCATACCCTAAACCTCTGTGAGACAGCCCCTCCCTTCAGAATACGCAGGAGCCAGGCTACAGTGTGAAGTAATTTGAATCACTGCCAAGTGATGATCTCACAGCAGGAGCAGGGCGCTGCAAGCCTCCCTTTCCCTGATCAGGGAAGCCTGCCCAGGCCTACAGTATCTAACTAACTCCAAGGGCCAAGAGTCCCTTATCAGCGGGCAATGAAGCTGTCTGCGCCGACAGCAAGGAAGAGCGAGTTCACCCCTCCCTTACATAAACATTCCGTCCGCAGAACAAAATTGGATTATGGCCAATCATAACAGGACAGGCCGTGTTCGGAGCCTGCAGAGGAAAAAACCAGCTGGTCTGCCAAGGTCGACAAACACATTCCCTGGAAGCCAAACAATTCTGTTCCCAGGCTAAATTCTTTAACTAACGAAACCTAGCATTTTCTTTTAAAAAAAAACTACTCTGTTACAATGTACTGCTACTGAAAAGCTCCACTTTCTAAAAAGACTTTTGTCTAACTAATTCAGCTAAAGGCAAGACATTTGAAATATGGGCATTGATTTAGTATGCAGATCAACACACAAAAAGGGGCAATTTACTTCTGCACACAAGACTATACATTTTGCTTTTAAAAAAACGAATTATCATGGACTGTTGGGTTTAATATTTCTCTGCACATATATCTATCAGGCAGCATGTTTATCGTGCAAGGTATTAAAAATATATATTGTCAGCTGTTGAAAGAGAAATAATTTTAAAACAACATAAAATGCAGACACATTTCACCATTGTATTTTGTTCAACCAGGGGCAACATGTAATTTTGCATTACAGCGTAATTTATAGCGCAAACTTTTCAATTCAACCTAATAAAAGGGCCACATTCAGATATTATCAAACAGCCATTTATTTTCTAACTGAGTGTATTAACTGACATATACCGGTTTTGCTGCATACATTCACATTTGAGAAAAAAAAAGGTACAGTTTGCATTTGGGAAAATAATAATGAGAACACATTTATTTTAAAAGCACACGGTTGCCTTTCACTAATTAAAAGCACATGTTACCATGCACTGTCGGGCAAGATAGATTATTCTCAATTTGTGATCATTGCAAAACATCGGCCAGCACATTCCTTTCTAGATGGAAAACCCTCAAAGAAATAATTAATGAAAACAGCCCCATAGCATGCATTCTAACCGGGCCACCTCCTTAACATTTCACTCATTTTAAACCATGCATTCAAAAATAATTCTCCACACGTCTGTGGATGCATATTAAGAAGCACATTTAAAAGAACACAGCTCTCTCCGTGCAAACCCTTATCTCAATCCGACTAGTTGATTTATAACTTATCGACCTCTAAGAGTCAGACACATGAAGTCATCTGTTCCAAGGCAAACCCACACAAATTCGTAGACGCATTTCAAAAAGAATGTTAAATGAACAGAGCCCTTCGCTCAGCACAAGATGTTACCTTTCCGTCAAGAAGCTGACAAAGCACGTAGGCAGACCCAGGAACCAATAAAAGTCAAAATCAAACCATCAATCCTCAAAATAAACCACTGACTTTTATAGTCAGTTCAGATAACCATGCAAGTTAAACAGCATGTTAAAAATAAAGACTGCCATCTCAATTCAAGATATTAACCCTTTGGCAGCTCAAGCACAATCATTCCCCAATGTCCGCGGATACATGGGAAAGTCATGAGCACATCTCTTCACGTTTACAGATAACACGTACACACATTTTCAAAACGTTAACCCCAAGTACCCGAGAGAGATCCAGCTCTCTCCTGCCTAACGTAATGATAACATGCCCTGTCCAAGCCATGACCACATGGCACTATTCACAAGCCATATTTACAAGACAAACTCTACACAAATAATATATCCAAGGCGCAATTCACAAGGAACACAGCAAATCAACATAAGAACATGCACCTCACAAGCCACATTAACATGGCGCTATTCACAAGCCATATTTACAAGGAGCTATATGTAAAGAACTCCACAAATCATATAACAATGAACACATTTCACATTGCACAACATAAGCAGATGCAGCAAACAATTTAATGGACAATTTAAAAGCATTTTCTACACACATTTGTACAATTGGACCCTCACAAAGATGTAACTGGCTCCCTCATGTAATGCCATCCTTCAACCCTGACAGTTTAAACACCAAGATGAAAACCATTCCTTCCACCCTGAATAAGCCAAATGCCATGATGTAATGCAATCTCCTCACGCTGCAACTGTTCAAGCCCATAGGTCACACAGGCTACATAAACTGCCAAACTACGCCAGATAGAACTGGCGATCAGGGCACTCCCTCACAACACATGGGAAACTCTCTAAGTACATGGCCAGGACACACAGGCTTCGTATCCTGTTCGTGACGCCAGATGTTATGGCTGGATTTTCTGATTAGATGGGATCAGCCCCTAGGGGCCCCTCCAACCCAGCCAGAACGTAACCACCTCCCTCCTCAGGACCATCTATCCAGGCACCTGGGTACCTACCTGAGGATGGGGAACTCGCAATATACAAGCTCATATTATTAGAAACACCACTAAATCTATAGGGATACTAAGAATACTCACTGATTACTAAGGATACCTTATAGTCTCGCGGCCACTCAGACCCAGACTAATCTACCCCAGGGCAGATATGACACACAATCCTGTGCGTCTACACATGGACCTGCAGAACCCAATGCTCTCTTTTCCAAACGGTTTACAATCCGGCAAACCTACACGCCAGTATCCCCCCTGACGCTCTCACTTACACAAGCCACAATCCTGTGGGTATACACGCTGGTAATCCACCCCAGCGCTCTCACTAACGCCGCATATCAACGACGACCACATTCCTATGAACACCTTCAGTTATATGTCTCTTCACTAAGGGTCTGCTACTACAATAATATTATGGGATAGCCGAATTACTTAGTGTCAACAATTCCCTAGCTCAAGGGCTCCCTGTTCTCCCTATTTATTCAGACTTACCGGATCAGGGGCAGCATCTGTTCTGGCTGTAACATCTGACTAGGAGGAAAAAGGTTACCTACGCTTTGGAACAGAAGACGCTGTTTACAGGATTATGGGAGGGTGTACTAACTTGGTCCCTTAGTTGCAGGTCTCCTCTCTCCCTCACTATTACTTACCTGATCAGGGGTAGCATCTGTTCAAACAGTAATACCTACTAGGAAAGGGGATTACCCTCACTGTATGGGGACAAAGATATACACACTATGTGATTGAGTTATTTCTTGATTTAAGCGCTCCTACTCCCTTCTGATCCATCAGTGGCTCAACGGCAACTGGCTAGAAGCCAGGCTAGCTTTATCATAAAAAAACTCATGCACACTAATTCACTAATTAATGGGGAAGTTTATTGTAACAATAATAAAGTACACACATACAAAACTATGGGGTCTCTATAACTAGCAGTAACTTTAACACACCGCTGAAAGAAAAGGATTAAACATACAATTTATCTGCGGGGCAACAGGATCTTTTAACACACCGCTGAAAGGGAAAAGATTAGACATACGATAGCCTAGGGAATAAGAACAAGATTAAGGTGTAATTGTAAAGGGGACTTAGTTCAGACTACCTCACCTATTAGAAGGAAGATTTCTCTCTGCCTCTGGTGGAATTAGGGCTCTCTCTGCCTCTGGTGGGATTAGGGCTCTCTCTGTCTCTCCCTCCTTCACCACATCACCACGCCTCTGGTTCAGTTGCTCCAGCTGACAGCCTTCTTTGATGCTCTCTGCACTGCTCTCTCTCTCCTCATCTCCAGCAATCGTCTGCCTTCTTTCTCCATTCAAGAACTGCACTCTATTCTGCAGCTCCAGCAGACATCCTGTTCTCTCTCTCCAAGCTGAACTGAGCTCCAAGCTGTTCTGAGCTCCAAGCTGTTCTGCACACAAGCTGGAATGAACACTCCTCCTTTCCTGTAGCTCGCTAATATGGATTCCCCTCCCCTCATGGAAATTTCCAACAGAGGGCTGTCTCCTACCGAATTCCTGTGCCAGCTCCCAGGCTTCCACGCAACCGCAGTGGCCATCTGCTTGTTACGTCTGGGCCCAAGAGAAAAACACATTCTTCGGATAAGAAGCAGTCCTAACTGGATTTTCCTCTAGCACACAACAGCCTTAACTATAAACTTTACCTTTACCCTGAAAAGCCTCTCAGCTCCATCAAGATGGAGTCCCTCTAGTTCTAGGCCTGCAGGCCTGAAAGGGATGAAATACCCCTTAGCTTTGTCAGAATACCTACATAAACCATACCAATGTGTCAAGTATGTCAAAGCCAATAGGCAATAGACAGGTTAGAGTCAAGAATAAGGGATCTATCATCATATTAATCAGCTATCCTCTTCTAGGTCTGGAAGAAAGGGCTTAAAAGGGCCAACACAAGCTAAGAATACCTATCCTAGATGTGAGCAAGACTAAGATCTATATCACTGCTAAATAGAACCAAAAACCCTGCCATTACAACAACGAACTGCGAAATCTTCACTGCTGGTCTGGTTGCTCCAGACTGGTCCTTGCTCCCTTCCAAAAGAGGAGCACCCCAGACCCTCCTGGTCCACTCCAGACGCCGTTTCCACTCACCGCGTGGGTTGCCTTGCCAAGGCCTGTGGACTCCGAATCCGACACCGCCGACAGCGAGAGCCTGCGTGGGACAGCTCGTGCCTCCATCCTGGTCGTCCAAGACACCACCTGGTCCACGTGGCTGCAGAGACAAGCATCCACCTTCACCTGATCGCGACGACGACATCTGGTTCCACTCCTGGTTTCACTCCAGTCACTGGCTAGTGACTTTGAACATTGTCCCCTCTGCTTTCAGGTTCTTCTCTTCACTGATCCACCCTTGGATCACACCAGACATCTTCCTCCTGACCGCCTGCAGCATCTTTTCCTCCAGGCTCCATAGACTTCAACGCCGGAACCCGACACGACTTGGCACCTATGCACCCGCAGCCTGTGGGTGAGGTAACACGAGCATTTCGGTGCTCAAGGGTAGTTTGACTCTCCTAGTGTCCAGTTCCACAGTCGTTTTAGTCCTATCTAGTCAGGGACGTCCGTACTCACCTTTTTCTTAAACTGTACTGTCCATAGACGTTAGTACGCTTCTCGCGTGTGAGTTCACACTCTGCACACGCACTGCGTGGGCCTCCTATTACCTACCTCAAGTTAGTATAGCGTGGTCCCAGCGATCCTACAGCCTCTGGACAGCTCCATTCCTATTATTGACTTTCACATTCCACTTACTTAGTATATGGTTTGTCGTGCCCCTAGGGCACCATTGTAAATCGTGCAACTTAAACGTATTTTTCCTAGGAGTTTGTCATGTGCTTAGCCCTCTGACCTCATAAAGAGTTCAGAGGTGTATGTTAGTTAATAAATACTTGTTTATTTTCATAACAACCTGTGTGGTGTCCTTTCACTTGGTATTCAAGGGGTTATATGTGGTAAAACAGCTGGCTTCACATGCCAAAAGAGTTTAGCCTAAAGACTGCTTTGTCCATGCTACCATTAGGATAGCTGGTCTATAAGGTTGACTTACAACCAATCACCATAAGGGTTGTTTGGACTGATACAAGGTGATCAATAGAACTAGTGAACATCATATATCAGGCCAACTTCTCACAAGGGGTAAGATAAAAGCAGTGAGACATTTTGAATCATCGGTAAGGGGAATTTGATGATAAGCCGATCTTAAATCGAGGGTTGAAAAAGCTTTTGCATCCTCCAGCATTGAGACTACCTCATTTATGTTTGGAAGAGGATGGCAGTCAACAATTATAGCTAAATTAAGAGCCCTTAGGTCCACACACATCCTCAAAGATTTATCATGTTTTTTAACCAAAACAATGGGAGAAACCCATTCCGCCGAATCTATTGGCTCAATAATTTTCTCTGCCACCAAATCATCTAAAGTTTTCTTGAGATCTTCTCTTACATTAATAGGCACACTCCTTATCTTTTGCTTAACCGGAACAACTCCAGGTTTAGGTTTAATTTTGTGAGAAAAATTTGAATCATTCCCAACTTATCTGAAAAAACATCCTTAAATTCTGATTTTATTAAATCCGTCTTTTTATCAATACCCAGAGACAAAACATTTTCAAAATCAATGGATTCATCAAGCATAACAGGGTCTTTTGCACGAGGATTAAGTATAATACCAAATTTCCATTGGTCCTTCCAACCAATTACATTCACACCTTTAACTGCCACATAAAGTTTGACCTCAACACACCTGGTTCTAAAAGTCATTTTTACAACAAAACAACCTAACATATCTACCTTAGAACCATTAAAACTTACAGCACAAATTTCAGATGGAGAAATATCTGAAAAGTTCAACACCTGTCCCAAACGCGAATCAAAATATTCCTTAGTGATAATCGTCCAAGGGGAACCTGAGTCAGCCATGAGATCCAAACTTACACCTAAAACAATAATTTCACAAATGGGTTTCTTAATAGCTTGTAAATCGAAAGAATCATCCACCATAGAAATATCTTCTCCAAGATAAACAACAAACCCCTTACTTTTTGAAGAACAATTATCACCAGCTTCACAAGAAAAACTGCAGATTTTAGAAACTTCCTCAGAGACAAAAGATACTTTACCTTTAGGGGTTTGAATACATTTCTTAACATCCCTACAAACTGTAGAAAAATGTCCTAACCTTCCACACTTCCTGCACTCTCTATTAATAGCAGGGCATCCAGCATATGAAGCAACATGTGTCCTACTACCACACTTAAAACATATCACAAATTTGTCAAACCTCTTAAAATTTCCTGGATTGTTACCCCTATTGAAATTAGTATGTACATTCTCACTAATTTGCCCATCCTTTTGTTTAACCAAACAAACTTCATCGGAAGATTCCGATTTGTTTATAGTATGTTCTTTAACAGTGAGCATCCATTTTTCAGACTGCTCTAAGGATTTGGCAATTGCAATAGCCTCAGATAATTTGGGATCACCAAGTTCCCAAAGACGTTCTTGTGTTTTCTTGTTCTTAACATGAACAATGATTTGGTCTCTCAACATCTCATCACACATACTTCCAAAATTACAATGAATAGATAACGATCTCAAAGCAGTCAAAAACTCATCAAACGATTCTCTTTCATGTTGTGCACGAGTATAAAACATATCTATTTAGAGCTATGTTAGAAACTGGTTTAAATCTTTTCTCAATTCTAAGAAGTGCTTCTTTATACACATTGGTACCTTCACCTTCACCATCCACAGGGGGAATGGGAGGTAAAGCTCTAAAAACCATTTGTCCTTCAGAACCTAGGCAGTGTAACAATATACTTTTCTTTCTTTCTGCTCCCGTACGTTCGCCATCAATAGCTTTCATGTAGTTGAAGAATTCTTCCTTCCAACGTGTCCAGGGAATAGGAGGATCTCCTTTGTTTTGTAAAATTTTTTCGGGTGGATCAAATTGCATGTTGTATAAATGTCAGTAGTAAATGTTTTTATAAAAATACAACAAATCTTGCAAAAAAATAATGAGATCCGTTAGTTCTTGCTTATAAATTTGTAATAAATTCCAGAAAACGATCTGTTGTAAATATGAGCAAATCCAAATGAAGTTATTTTTTTTTGTTGAAAAGTATAATGTTTTTATAATGTTCTTCCAATATTGTTAATGAATCTTATAAATAAAACACTTACATGTGTAGAAGACGCTTTTAAAACGAGTGAAACAACACAGGATGATAATATTACTCTCTCGGTGAAGCGTTGTCAAGGAAACCCGAATAAACAAATCCAAAATGGCTGAGACGTGGCGCGATTACGTAAAAACGTACTCCGCGTGATGCGTAGGCTCAAGATCTGCCTTTGCGTTGCTCTCGCGCTTGGTTATCAGCCTTGTTCACACGTTGCTCTTGTGTGGCTTCCCAGAGAGTGACGTTACCAGCTTTGCTCTCGCGTGGCTTCCCAGAGAGTGACGCTCGAATGCAGAAATGACTCCGCTCCACCTCCGCTCGTCAAAGCAGGAAAGCTTCCAAATCCAATGATGATGGAGGCTCTGCTCCACATCGTCAGTCGGGGAGAATGTTCTTGAAGCCGGTAATAGATTTTCAAAAGTTAATGCAAAGCTTAAAAACGTAAGAAATGAAAATAAATCAGTCATCCAGTGTTGGTAGGAGTCTTTGAAACAGCGTTTTCTTCGTTAAACGCGAAATATCTTCATAAAGATGAATTCAAATTCCTCATGAGGTTAATTAAAAAAATTAAACAAAATGTAAAAAATATAACTCCACACCTGTGCTGCTGTAGATATATTGAAACAAGTTGTTTTTCCCTCGTCGCCAAATTTTGTTACAGAGAAGGCAGGAACAGCTTGAGGTATGAAGAAGGATTTATTATAATTAATTAATTAATTGATTAAATTGAAACAACAGGAGAGAAAGGGTTTCAAGAACCACTCTTTTACCCCTTACAGATAAACTTATATCAATCAACATAAGAGTGTCAAACAAATGAAAGCAAACATCAAGAAGAAAAAAAGGGCGGGAAGCCAGATATGCAGATAGTCAGTGTGATAGTTTATACCGACTGTAGGTTCCCAATTAGTAAAGGAATAGAGTGCACGTGCTTAGTGTGAAAAAAGGACCCTCGGGCCCCAATTGAAAGTTGGTAGCCGGTTGTCTTCATCGGGCCCCTGATAGTTCGAAAGGAACATGGAATAGTGATTGGAAAAGTGCTTTAAAAAGAGTGTAGGCTACTCATCAAACAATTCATTTTATTGAGAAGGTAGCTCTGACTCTATTAAAATCAGTGAAGGAAAGGATGGACTGGTGATTGGTTGGGTTAGTTTGAACCAATAAGTCCTCACAATAGTGACAAATAAACAAAGATGGTCAACATGTTTCTGCTTTAGAGCCTAAAGTCAGCTCAGCATTCATCAGGACCAGAACATTCATTCTTACTCCCTGGTGGACACTCACTAAGGTATCCTACCCTAAGGTGTAGAAAAAGGACTAATACAACCTGAGTTAGTAAAAGTTCATGTGGGGGATTATATCCAGAGGTCTCGCCTCATTAAGGGAGACAAAAAATTTGTAATTGTCCGTTTTTGAACATCATGGGCTGGCGGCAGGGGGAAACCTTCACGCTCAGACAATTTGCTCCTAAGCGACTCCCCGCCTGTGGACCTACTTCTGCCACGTCCGCCGCCCGAGGGCTGAAGTCTGAACCTTTCACAGAAGCCAAAAGGCGTGTGATGGTTGTGGCTGTTCCACTCCAAGGCTGACCTGGTCTGTATGTTTCGCGTGAAATCTGATGCCATTTGTTGTCTGGAGGTGCATGTTGCAGCATCTCTATGTGATTGTCACCATATTTGTGCCTGTGAGGGTGGCGGACATGGCAGAAGTAGGTCCACAGGCGGGGCGTCGCTTAGGAGCAAATTGTCTGAGCGTGAAGGTGTCCCCCTGCCGCCAGCCCATGATGTTCAAAAACGGACAATTACAAATTTTTTGTCTCCCTTAATGAGGCGAGACCTCTGGATATAATCCTCCACATGAACTTTTACTAACTCAGGTTGTATTAGTCCTTTTTCTACACCTTAGGGTAGGATACCTTAGTGAGTGTCCACCAGGGAGTAAGAATGAATGTTCTGGTCCTGATGAATGCTGAGCTGACTTTAGGCTCTAAAGCAGAAACATGTTGACCATCTTTGTTTATTTGTCACTATTGTGAGGACTTATTGGTTCAAACTAACCCAACCAATCACCAGTCCATCCTTTCCTTCACTGATTTTAATAGAGTCAGAGCTACCTTCTCAATAAAATGAATTGTTTGATGAGTAGCCTACACTCTTTTTAAAGCACTTTTCCAATCACTATTCCATGTTCCTTTCGAACTATCAGGGGCCCGATGAAGACAACCGGCTACCAACTTTCAGTTGGGGCCCGAGGGTCCTTTTTTCACACTAAGCACGTGCACTCTATTCCTTTACTAATTGGGAAACTACAGTCGGTATAAACTATCACACTGACTATCTGCATATCTGGCTTCCCGCCCTTTTTTTCTTCTTGATGTTTGCTTTCATTTGTTTGACACTCTTATGTTGATTGATAGAAGGATTTATTATAGGCAGCACAGCAACAGGGAATGTAGCTTCATGGCATCCAGGATCAGAATAAACGACCTGAATGCCTAGTAGCCAGATGTGTTCTAAAGAACACTCAAAGCATAACAAGGAGAAATTAAAGGTACAGTGTACAAGAAGCAAGAATGAAAATGTAACACTCGGGCAATACCCTTGCGGGTCAGTAGGTGGCATCAGTCGGCTCCGCATGATATTGTTGGCGTCATCTGTGCCGGAAGTGACATTCCTGTCACCTATATAGGCGCCACCTTGGTGCGCTATCAGTTACTTTTCACCACTTTCCACACCAGGGGCCCGATGTAGGTAAATTATTTTTAACGGTTCGTAAATACCGAATGATACCGAATCGGTATTTATGAACCGGAAAACCACATGTAGGTAAATAATCGGTAAAAAATACTGATTCGGTAACAATCGGTATCCATACTCGGTAAATACCGAGTCGGTAATCACCGATTCGGAAATATCCGATTCGGTAACAGCCATTCACCCCTATGGGCCCTCCAGTCCCATCGGAATGAATGGGAGACACCGATTCGGAGATTACCGAATCGGTATTTACCGAATCGGAAAAATTCGATCTCGAAAATTCGAATACATGACATGTGACCCAGTGAACCAATCAGGGAGACACACCACACCCCACAACAAAGCCTCAGGGAAACCAACCAATCAGATGCATGTACCACACCCCTGTACCTGGAGGTGGCCACACCCATGCAGGTGCAGAGCAACAGAACTGCAGAGTAAACTGGAGGAGAGACAGAGGAGCAGGCTGCACTGAGACCAGCATAGCTAAACCTTGGAGTCCCAGGAGGCACAAAAGGATGGAGGTGACAGAAAGAGCAAGGTGAAATTCAGCCCAACAGAGCTCCAGGTGCTGGTGGTGGAGGTTGTGCAGCACTACAGTCAGCTGTTTAGGAGACAGTCCCTGCAAGTAGCAGAGTCTGTAAAGAGGAACACCTGGCTGGCAATACAGAGCAAAGTCAATGCCCTGGGAGTGACTCATCGCGAAATCGACAACATGAAGAAAAGGTGGTATGATCTGAGGATCACCACCAAAAAGAAGCTTGCCACCCATAGGAAGGAATCAGCAGCCACAGGTGGGGGGAAGAACCGTGCTCCAAGCCTCACAGAACTGGAGCAGCTTGTGGAATCCACCATGGAGCCTGGGAGCATACACGGGATTGGGGATGCGGATAGCTCAGCCAGAGCTGCAAGGAAGAAAGGCAAGATGCATGGACATGTACCCCACCCATTCCCTGGCCCCTTCCCCAATGTGGGTGACTCACTCAAAATCCAGCACACATGACTGTAGTCACCAGCAAAGCATCATGGTAGTCGTAGTCATAGGTACATACATCAAAGCTGCCAACACTGAACACTGCATGCCATGCCACACTCCCCATACACAACCAGTTGAGGCATATGAAAATGTGTAGTAGGATTCTGTGTGATGAAAACACACAGCTGATCATTGTCCATGTCTCTCCATAGGAAAGTCATCGCGCAGAGCAGCGCAGGGAGGGGAGTCAAGTGCACCAACAACGGCACAGAGGGAGAAGCCAACAGACACAGCAGGACCTAGCACTGTCCCTGAAGACACAACAACAACCCACGCACCCACAGCTACGGAGCAAGACACCACTGCACAGCCACTGTCGCCCCTGCTGTTCGAGACACAGACTCCGGCAGCACCTGCAGGTGCAACTACACCAAGCTCTGGGTCCCCTGTGCATGTAAGGCCAAGGAGGCAGGACGTACTACCATTATGAATCCTGGAAAGCTCCGATGAGGAAGAGGTGGAGGCACCCAGACCGACCACACCACCACTGGCTGGCGACGCAGGCCAACAGAGGTCATTGGGATCTGGCCGTGCAAGTGACCGTGGCCGTAGGGCACGTGAGCAGGATGAGGGGCATAATGCGCAGGGGGTATTTGCAGGGCTGGAAGCGACAATGGTGAGGGTGCAGCGCATGCAGGCCAAAGGAATCCTGGCAGTGCAAAGACAGGTGCGCATCCTGAACAGCAGGATGTCAGACACCGATCGGGGGATAAGTGGCATTGCAAAGGGAATGGAGTCCATTGGCAAAGAAATGGAGGCAATGGGCAAAGGAATGGAGTCCATGGCAGAGGCGGTGAGGGACATGGGTGTGCGCATGGGTTCCCTCTGTGACAGACTGGAGAGTGACCACCAACAAAGGCGCAGGTATAGGCGCAAGGTACAGCAGCTGAATCTGTCAATTAACTGTCTGGCTACTTCTACCACACTGCTATGCCGCCGGTCAGTGACCATGCAAACTGAAATTGTGCACTGCTGCAGTGACTTGTCCAGGGGGATGGGGAGGGTGACCTCTGCTATGGAGGTTATGCTGACACAGTAGACAGCCACTGCTGGCAACACGTGTGTGGGGGACACAGAGGAGTCCACTAGCAGGAGTGGAGCCAGCACGCCTGTTCGGGACATTCGTCGGAGCAGCAGACTCCATACAGATGACACCGCTCCCACTGGGCAGGTTGACCCCCAGCCCCGTGGCTCCCACAACATCACGCGTAAGCGCAAACATTAAGAGATCATAATGAACACAGGACAGGTCACAGTGAATTTAACTTTGGCCACCCATTGTGCAAAGTGAATTTAGTTTGATTTTTTTTGGTCTTGAATAGTGCAGTTGTGCTCATTAAAGTGAGTGTTCCAAGACATAACCATGCCTGTGTGTCATCACTCTATTAAAAGTATCTGTTGGTGATTTCTGCGCGTCGCAGTCTATCATCCGTCGCAGGTGCTGCTCCTGCTGCAGTGTGATCGGCATGTACAGTCTGATCATCTATGTCCTCATGATATGTCAGTTCAATCTCTGTGCCCTCCTTGGTGGCAAGATTGTGCAGCATGGCGCAGGTAGCTATTTTGCAACAGATAATTGGCGTGTATTGCCGTGCACCTCCACTCTTATGGAGGCACCTAAATCTACTTTTCAGCAGTCCAAAAGTGCGTTCCACCATGCAACGTGTTGTTCTGTGTGCCATGTTATAACGCCTTTCGCTCATGGTGGATGGGTTCAGGTAGGGGGTGAGCACAAATGACCGCAGGGCATATGCACTGTCACCTGGGTGGAAAATGGACATTTTGATTAGTGACGTTCTCTTTATGTTTCCTTCTGCATGGACTATCAGGGTGTCTCACACATACTTACCCATCAGGTATCCATCACCAAAATCACCAGCCACAAGGCGTCTGTATATCCCACTGTTGGTGAATATGTAGGAGTCGTGGGTACTCCCTGGATATTTGGCTACAATGTCCGTAATTATGTTGCTAGGGTTGCAGATCACCTGCACATTTATAGAATGTGTGGACTTCCGGTTTCGATATATGTGTTCAGTTGCTGCAGGTGGGCATAGTGTGATGTGCGTCCCATCGATACAGCCTATGATGGGCGGAAACTGGGCAAGTTAATAGAAATCGGTTTTCGTCCTTGCAAGTACTGCAGGTTTGTCAGGGAACTCGATGTAGTGTTCCATCCTCTGCATCATGGCGTCTAGGAATTTTCTGAAAAACCGTGACATGCAGCTCTGAGACACCCCACCTACTGTGGCTATCACATGCTGGTAGCTACCTGAGGCAAGAAGGTGTAGGCAGCACAGCACCTGCACATGGGGTGGGATGGCGTGTGCTCTTGGGGTTGGGTGTTCCAGATATGGGTGGAGGTCCCCAATCAAGTCCAGGATGGTTCTGGGGTGGAGTCGGTACCTTTGCAGGATCTCAGCTTCAGTCAGTTGGAAGAGGGTGATCCTCTGCCTATACACCTGCTGCTCCCTTAGCCAGACCCTCTCTCCTGCTGCCTGTATCCGTAGCCGCTTTGCAATAATGTAAAAAGCCGCCATTGTGGTTGCACTGTTGCATTTTGGGGCCTTCTTATATATCCTGTTCCTGGTTACCACCTGATCCCAATCCATGGTAAATACCGATTCTTAAATACCGATTTTCATGAAATTCTGTATTTTTAGAATTTGCTACATCTCAACAGGCCATTTTTACCATTTCTTATTTACCGACTCGGTAAATATGAATTCGGTATTTTCCGATTCGGATATTTACCATTTCTTAATTTCCGAATCGGTAAATATGATTTCGGTAAATTCCGACACGTTTAATACCGATTCGGTGTTTTACCGACTGGTATTTAACGAATCGGTACGTTTTTGGTCACATACATCTCGTTTATCATATACCGGTCGGTAATGGCCGAAATTACCGAATTTCGGCTGTTACCGACCGGTATTTGGCTACCTACATCGGGCCCCAGGAGCGTAGAGCTATGAAGTGCACAGACAATGGTATGTTTAGAAAAACTAGTTCCTAAAAGGGAGCAGTCCGGACCCTAAAAATCTGTCAGCTGAGTGGGGCGGATGGGTGTGTTGGTAAGGAATGTGCAGCTAGATCATGTCTCTACCAGATAAGGCATTTACTGTGTTCCATCCGATAGAGGCATCTACCTGCAGAATCCTTACCTTAGAATAGCTAACCAAGCAATACCATCCACAGAGGATGGACTACGGACAAATTTTGGCCAGGAAGTCCTGCAGGACAGTGCAGCCAAAAAGGCCATCCCTGCGGACTAGACTGTTCAGGCAGTAGTGCTTAGTGAACGTTTGCAGTGATGCCCATGTTGCTGCCTGACAAATGTCAAGGACTGGAACCCCACATTGCAACGCTGTGGTCCCAGCCTTAACTCTAGTGGAATGAGCTCCTAAACCTTCAGGAGGCTTTTTCTTGGCTAGAGCGTAGTCCTATTCTGCACAGCACAACCTTTCTTGGATCCAACTTACCCCACGAAGAATTGGTCATCCATCCAGAACTCTTTAGTGCGGTCAAGGTAGAACGACAGCGCTCTTTTTGGGTCCAGACGGTGGAGTTGCTCCTCCTTTTTAGAGGGGTGTGGAGGAGCATAGAAAGTGGGCTAGGTGACAGATTGCCCCACATGGAATGATGTTACAACTTTTGGTGTTAAAGAGGCCTTAGTGCTAAGCACCAACTTATCAGGGAAGATGACCAGGTACGAAGGCCTGGATGACAGAGCCTACAGTTTGCTCACCCTCCTGGCAGAAGTTATTGTCACCAAAAAGGCTGTTTTGATGGCAAGCAGCTGGAGGGGGAGGTTGTGCAGAGGTTTGAACGGACCACACATGAGGAAGGTGAGAACCAAATTAAGGTCCCACTGAGGCATGATAAATGGGGCAGGGGGGAACATACCTACAAGCCCCTTAAGAAGAAATATATTTACAATAGGGTATTTAAATGAAGGGGGTTGGTCTGGCAGCCTCACCAAGGCAGACAGGGCTTCAGATTGCCTTTAAGAGTGTTCCGAGCAGAACCCTGATGGGCAAGGGTCAAAATAAAGAGAAGGAATTGAGACAGAGAAGCAGAAGAGGATAGATTGACCTTTCTGTACAATATTTTACACATTTTTGCCACCAGCAGGTGTGAACAGTCATGGTAGAGGGTGTAGGGGAGTAGGATCTGCTTCTTATAGTTACCCCAACTGTTTGCAGATGTTTTTGACTTAGTCTGGCTGGGATCCTGCTATTCAGGACCCCAGCATATCTGCTTTCTCCTCTAAATTGAATGCATGTACTCTAGGTACACTCCAGATTGTATTCTGGGGGTACCCTTATAAGTCCCTAGTATATGGTATACTATGTACCTAGGGCATAGGTACCCCAGAGGCCTCCCAAGGGCAGCAGCATGTATTATGCCACCCCTGAGAGACCACTCAAATTGACACCACAGGTCTGCTACTGCAAAAGGTGCACCCCTTACTTAGAAATAGGTTCACTATATCTACCTTATCACTGCGCATATAAACCTATCAGTCACCCCTATGGCAGGCCTTATCAATCCTGAAGGCAGGGTGCTGGGTATTATGTGAGAGGGTGCCCATGCATGAGCAGAGACCCTCTGCAGCCTTTGGGATCTATTCTCCGGGGTTGTTCTGTGATGCAGTCTACCATATACTCTTAAGTGCATTATAACCTCGCAGTAAATGCGAACTTTAAAACGCTGCACAGAAACCTGTTGTGTTAAACACCTTGGAATCATACCTACACACCAGTAACTGGTGTAGGGGTACGAGTCCACCCTCCTAGAGGGAGAAATATGACAACACCGGTACACCCGGTACCAGCTTTCTCGACCCTGGCATCACAAGATGGATGCTGCCAGCCACAGACACGAGTCTGCCCTCCTGCTGTTGGACGAAACTCCAGCAGGGGAAGGCTGGACAATAGGTTTCCTGTCACAGGGAGGTGTAACCACCTCCTAGAAAGGCTTTAGTGTATTGGGGCTGGGTGGGTGCACTCAGAGGGCTTTGATGTCTGCACTGGGGGAACATTTGGTGTCCCTGTACATAGTTCAGCTCAAACGAAACTGGACAAAGGACATGGGTGTAGCCACCCCTTGTCCTGACCCACCCATAGGTGGGTCCACAGAGTTTGTCCCACCCCTTCCTTTGGTATACAGTAGGAACCCCTGACTACAGGACTTTAGATTTACCTGGACGAAAACTGCTACAGAAACCAAGTACTTCAACTATTTACACTGCGTTGGATGACTGAAGAATCTCCCTTGGAGTAAAGGAGTTACTCCCCTGCTAAGCAGGCACCAAAGACACATCTGACCGGTTTGCATCTCCGAAACACCTGAGGACTCCTAAGACTTTTGCAACACAGGAGGTGGGTTTCAAATGTCCCCGAGGTCGACTAGTGTGGGCAGTAAACCTGAGACCCATATCCCTCGTGGGGCCCGTGCAACCCAAACCCCTGGGCCCTGTGTCCATTTGCAGAAGAATCTGCTTTCCGGCAACCCCTGAAGCTGTGCTTTAGGCTACTTGTAGTCCGGACCCCGAGCTGTGATTCCACTGAAGATTACCGGCCTACACTCCACGAGTGTTCTGTGGGCTAGTATTTTGTGATTCCTCTCGAGGTCCTTTCACCATCCCTGGTCCGTTGGCCTGTGGGTCCCTGTGAAGGCAAATTTAACTTTCAGTGGGCTTTCCTGGTTGCTCCAGAAATGCCCTGACTCTCCATCGTTTGGGGAGTCACCAGGCCATTGCTGGTCCTCACTCGAGCAACTTTCCTCTGACCCGATGGTTGCAGTTGCCAAGGATTGTTGGTGTTCAATCCGGACACTGACCCCCTCACCACCCGACATCCTTCCTGGGGCAGCTCACCTGTGGACTTTGGTCATCCTCGACATTTCTTGGTCCCCGTGGCTGCAGAGTCAAGCTTCACCTCTTCTCACCTGAAGCACCCGACATCGGTGGGCATTTGTCTACTGAGCCCCTGGTCACTGGCAAGTGACCCAGAATCTGTTTCCTCTGCTTTCAGGTTCTTCTCAGCTCCGATCCAGGCTTGGATCACACCAGACACTTTTCCTCTTCATGGCAGCAGCACTTTGCAGCATCACGCCATTGAAAATGGCGAAGATTCCTGACACCATTTGACACCTATGCACCCGGCTTCCCTGGGTTAGGTAACACGAGTACTTAGAACCTTCTAAGTTTGAAATGGTTTGCTCAAAGTCTTCTCCTAAGTGTCCTTAAACACTAAAATTCCAACGCGACTTTCCCATATAGTTATACGGCGCTCGCGCCTGTGTTCTCACACTGCACGCATCCCCCGCGGGTCCCCTGTGTCACTACCTTGGGTGGTTCTTTGGGGTCCCAGCGATTGTACGTGCTCTAGGCACTGTGTCTAGTCCATTCGTTGTTGTTATACCACTTTCTTAGTATATGTTTTGGTCTCCTTCTGGGGCCCACCGTGTATTGTGCTATTTACTGTTGTTCTAGTGATTTAATATTGTGTCCTTTGTTCTCTAATCTCTTAGAGGTTAGTAGATAGTGTTTAGTAATAAATACATATATTTTATATGGTTGTATGTCAATACAACGCAGCTTTTACCCAGTGTGCCATCACAACGCGGGCTTTACAACGCAAGTCGTTACCACGACTTGCGCTGTAGGGTGCTCGACTTAGGAATAGTAAGAGTTACTATTCCAACACCAGCCTACGTACAGTAGGGAAGGTGTTGGAATAGTAAATCTACTATTCCTTAGCCTAGAGCGCCCTCCAGCGCAAGTCGTGGTAACGACTTGCGTTGTAAAGGTGGTGCGGTGTAAAAACCGCGTGGTAATGGATGTTCCCCATTTTATATATTCCTTGTGTGGTTCTCCTTTCATTTGGTCATTCAGGAGGTTATAGACTGGTAAAACAAGCTGCTTTACATTCCTTCGAGACTTAGCTTGAAGGCTGCTCTCCACAGCTACCACTAGGATGGCTTTCTTTAAAGGTTGTCTTTAACCTAATCATCAATAAGGGTTGTTTGGACTTGTGCAAGGTGCCCACTTTAATTAGTGGACAGCATATACCAGCACAACTTCTCACAGAGGATCACCTGGCTGCCAAAATAACATTGCAGACTTCGAAAGGTCGAATGCTATCAACTACCACAGCTTAAACTTCATGCTAGAAGGTGGAGAGTTGACAGGTTCGGGTAGAGATTAAAAGTGTTGCAGAGCAAGTGCCGCCTTGGAAACTTCAGTGAGCGAAACTGCTGACATTGCACGCTCTCAGCAGAGGCGAACAGAGCTAACCAAGGCTCTTTCCACTTCTGAAAGAGACTATGTGTTACCTCTGAATAGAAACGTTATTTGTGATTCCCTAGGCATCGACGGCTGAGTTTGTCCGCCCTGGTGTTCAGGGAACCTGCCAGGTGTTGAACCACAAGATATATGCCCTGCTGTTCTGTTATATTCCCGGATTAGGCCCTTGTACGGAGCAGCTTATTCCTTATATTGTCCTAGAAAATAAAATTTCAGTGGTGAACTTTTGCACACATTTGCACACAGGACAATGTTGGATTAGTTTCTCTGAAACTACTTTACACATCCAGCTTTGCACAACATTATCACGATGCCTTGAACATCATGTACTAGGCCTCTCTAGGCACTAGGTACAAAAGTCATTCTATCTTCATCCACGAGGCGACAGCGCTATCCTCACATCCATAACATCACTAATCTAGCACGCACATTACAAAGGCTGCTATTTATTATAAATGATAGGCATCCCGATAGTTTGGTAGCGGAGGTACTTCTGTTGACACCGAAGGTCCGTGCATGCTTAGAAATCACCATGCACCGGTCTAACATTGTCTACATGACAGTTCCAGCCATGTCCAGAATGCAGGGCCTCTTGACAAAGTGTCCACGACCCAATCCCGCCCTGTTTGTTGCTGTACCACATCGCAGTGTTGTTGGTGAACACATGAACCACCTTTCCCGTGATGGAAGGAATAAAAGCTTTCAATGCCAAGCGATTAGCTCAGAGCTCCAGCAAGTTGATGTGGAGTCAGGATTCCGCCGGAGACCTGAGTCCTGTGATCTTCACTTCTCCCAGATGGCAGCCCCAACCCAGAAGTGACGCATCTGCCACTACTGTGTGATCTGGTTGGGTAAAGGAGATGGGTCTCCCTCCGACTCATTTGCAGTTGGTCAGCCACCACTGCCAGCCCTGCATGTCCTACACTACCATCCAGTCTCCGGGGTTTAGGGCAGACAGAACTTGCACCAGAGTGAGCATTTTGAACAATTATTTTTTAAGGAAGTAGTTGAGGGCTCACAGATCTAGAACAGGATGAAGGTTGTCCTTTTTCAGGACCAGAAAGTAGCAGGAATATCAACCAAAGCCTACTTCTGGCGCTTGGCCAAGAGGGTCCTGACTTCCTCCTGAAGCAAGTTCAGGTGTACCTCCGTCAGCCAGTTGTAAATTGGAGACTTGGAGGGACGGGTAGACTCTTAGGAGAAGGAGTAGCCCTTTCGGACTATCTGAAGAACCCACCTGTCCGATGCAATGTTTTGCCAGTGGTGGAGGTGATGGCTGATCCAGCCAACAACTTCTCGCCAATGATCTTGAAAGGTGAAGATAGGAAGGTTAGGAGGCTGCAGGGGGAGGAGTGGACTGACTTGACCTCTGGCTGCCCGACGAACAGGGTTGAAAGGAACCTTGCCCGTGGCCACGGAGGGGTTGCTGAACTTGCAGCGGATTGTCGCTGGGATATGGCTGGCGTGGCTGAAAGCCTCCTCTGTGGCCACGATAAGGGCAAAAAGCAGAAGGGGGATGGGTGGTCACTAAGAGGTCCAAGGACTTGGCCATAGCAAGTGAGTCATTGTAGAGCTTGAGGGCCATGTCTGCCTGGTCTCCGAAGAGATGGATGACATCAAAGGGGATGTCCATGAGGGAAGACTGGATATCCCCAGAAAAGCCGGAAGTTCTCAGACAGGAGTGGCCTCGAACAGCCACCGTCGATGACATCGCTCTGCCCAGTGACTTGGTGGTGTCAAATACATAACGAATGGTGAACATTGCTGCATCTCTACCATCTGATACTGCTTGAGAGAGAATGGCCCAGGACTTCTCCGGGCCAAAGGCAGCACTTGCGCTTCCATTTCCCACAAAGTGTGGGCGTAACGACCCAATGGGCATGAAAAATTTTCTTGCACCAACTATCCAGCCACTTGGAATCCCTGTCTGGGAGAGCGGAAGGGAACGCACCTTGTGAGGTAATGGCATGGACCACAAAGCTCACTGGGGTTGGGTGGTTGGTGAGAAATTTTGGGTTACCCGGTGCAGGATGATGGCGGCAGGTGATTGTCCCTGTGATGGGGTTGGAGTTGGGACAGGTTCCCAGGACATCAGTCAATGCCTCGTTGAAAGGCAGGATGGGTCCGAGGATGAGATACCTGGCTGCAGGACCTCTGTCAGGATGTTCGTCTTGACTTCTAACAAAGGGAGCTGAAGGTCTAGGACCTCTGCTGCCCTTCTCACCACCATAGCATATAAAGCTCCCTCCTCAGTAGCCATGGTAGGAGCAGCAAAGCAGGCCAGAATCTGAAGAGGTATCCAGTCCATTGGCCTCACCCAATTCCTCAAACTAGTACACTTCATGCTCAGGCTAGTCTTGTAAAGGGTCAAGCGGTCCCTATCCATATTCCTCCATTCCTAGCCTTTCAAAATAAGGATGAGGAACCGACCTAGGACTCTAGGGTGCGTCGGGCGGGGAAGGTCGCAGTGGCACAGCAGTCACTGATCCGGATCTACCACCAGATCCATTGGGGGCACCGGGGATGGAGTGGTCAGTGCTGAACCCAATGGAGCCCCTCTGAGCCTCGGGGGCCCGAAGGCGCACTGGGAGGGTCAGGTCACCCAAATATGACACACATGGCATCATAGAATTCATTACTCTGGGCAGGGGTCACACCGGCTCCTGGAAAGGCAGGAAAGCGCGGAGCAGACCTAGGCACAGGTTCTGCAAAATGAGGCCTGGAGCGTCAAGATTTCTCTGTTACGTCGTCCGATGGGTGGGGAGAAGTTGAAGCACACTTCGACTTCTTGTGCTTCTTATACATCTTAACTGGCCGACCTGACGACTTTGAGTGGGAGGACGAGGACTTAGGACACCTGGAGCGCTGCTCAGACCATCCTCTTGACTGAGACCAAGAACGAGACCTCCGGGACAAATGGCATGAAGCAGAGTGCCGGGCCGCAAGCAGCTTTAGGGATCGCTCCCTCAAAGCATTTGGAGCCTTAACCCGACAGTCAGAGCATGACTTCGTGGTCACGCTCCAAGCACCAGAGACAAATTAAGTGTAGATCCATCACAGACATGGCGCAATGGCAGGTGCTGAATGGTTCGAATCCAGAAGTCTTCTCTGACATTGTGGAAAAACCTGCCCACCAAAAATTATCAAAAGGTCGAAAAAAGCTTGTGAAAAAGTGACAGAGGGCAGCTCTCTTCAGGCACCTGTGCCAGGTAGCGTGGAAAGAAAAGAACTGATGTCAGTGCGCTGAGTTGGCACCTTTATAGGTGAAACAAAGGGGGATGATGGACGGAGCGTTTGAGCAAATCAAACACTCACCCCCAGTCAACTGATCTGGGTTTAATCCATCACCATTCTTTAGCTCACTCAGCCACCCCAGTTCAGACATGGCCATATGCAAATCAGTCTGACCCTGTGCCTTATGGGAACAGTCCAGCCCGAACTGCCAAGCCATGTCTTCCCTGGACCGGAAACAAGCATCCTGGGACCGGTTTCGGATTCATAATCCTCATCAGCCAGGCTATCTTGAATCCAGTGGCCAAGTGAGCAAGGAACTCACGTCTGAGCATACCAAGCGAACTTAGGGCGAGCAAAGCGAAACAAAAGGGGATGATGGATGGAGCGTTTGAGCAAATCAAACACTCACCCCCAGTCAACTGATCTGGGTGTAATCCATCACCATTCTTTAGCTCACTCAGCCCCCAGTTCAGACATGGCCATATGCAAATCAGTCTGACCCTGTGCCTCATGGAAACAGTCCAGCCCGAACTACCAAATCATGTCTTCCCTGGACTGGAAACAAGCATCCTGGGAGGATGCTATAGGTGAGACAGATGTCACTGCTATCGTGGACAATGCAGATGTCACGCGGAGCCTATCAGCACTCAACTGTGTTGCTTGAGCAAAAGTCTTCCAGAACCTACCTGATACCTGGGAAAGTCTATGGTAAGGAATCTGTGGCTAGATATCTCACCACAAAAATGTTTTTTAGCCATCGAAAACAGGTCAAGGGGAAGGTGGTCCTAAACAGGGTCAGTTTAGATCAGGTTTTTCAATTTGATGATTTAGGGGTAAAATTAAATGACTCCCACAAATGGCCGGCCCAGATTGGAAAAGGTACAATATTTATGAAGCACAGAGCTGGGTCTGTTGTTAATTTGCTAGTAAGGTCTCATCGTATCCTGCATCACCAGCATTTGATATATATACAAGGCCCAAGCATTAGAGACACCTATCGGTCTATCAAAAAGGGTCCAAATTTTGAAGAGGTTTAGATTATGTTAATGTTCCATTAGTAAGACTTTGTTTAGCAAATTTAGGCTTGGGGTTTTGCCATTAGCTTCTTTCACGTATTCCTGAAACAAAAAAATAATAAATATTCCAATTTTTGCCCCATGGGTTGCCATGACGTTGAAAGAGAGGAACATTTATATTTCTGCTGTGCTTATACAAAGCAGCGTGCACGCTGGATAGTACCTCTTTGCTGTATACTCTGGCTTGCAGACTGGCACAACGCCCTAAGAATATGTTCGTCAAATAACAGGAGCTGTATAGTAGAACAAGTTACTTACCTTCGGTAACGATATATCTGTAAGAAACATTAGTTAGTGTTAGATTCCTTACCTTAGAATATCCCCAGGCGTCAGTCTGGATCCGGAAACTTTTGCGTAGCAGTACCCCTGCGCGTCGGTAGGCGTCGTCTGCAGGCGTCCCCTGCGGCTCCGCGTCCGTCGTCGGCGTCGTGCGCCGTGATGACGTCGCTGGAGTATAT
The DNA here is from genome assembly GCF_964263255.1 of Lissotriton vulgaris. Taxonomy (NCBI): domain Eukaryota; kingdom Metazoa; phylum Chordata; class Amphibia; order Caudata; family Salamandridae; genus Lissotriton; species Lissotriton vulgaris. The sequence continues at coordinate 1,011,327,820 of NC_141698.1, read as the reverse complement.
AGACGCCGCCTCCGCGTGCTGCCGTCAGTTCTTTGTACACAGCTTTTCCGTGCCAGGAGACGCAGAGCCATGAGAGAACCAACACTGGTGCCATGTCAAACTAGGGCCCTGAAAGGGATGTCCTTAACCCTAGGTATCAGTTTGCAGAACGGGGAGGATGGGTGGGTTCGGTAAGGAATCTAACACTAACTAATGTTTCTTACAGATATATCGTTACCGAAGGTAAGTAACTTGTTCATCTGAAAGAAACACGTTAGTGTTAGATTCCTTACCTTAGAATAGATACCCCAGCAATACCAACCCCGGTGGTGGGTCTGTGAACCAATACATTCCTACACCAGAAAGTCCTGGAGGACAGAACGGCCAAAGAAGCCATCCCTCCGGACTTGACTGTCCAGGCAGTAGTGCCTCGCAAAAGTGTGCAGCGAGGCCCACGTAGCCGCCTGGCAAATGTCCTGCAAAGGGACTCCCCGGCCCAAGGCAGTAGTAGCCGCCGTGGCCCGAGTGGAATGGGCCCTCAGCCCAACAGGAGGCTCCTTCCGAGCCAAAGAGTAGCACGCTTTGATGCACAGAACGACCCATCGAGAGATGGTCCGTTTATGGACCGCCCGTCCCTTCTTCGCACCCACGTAGCCAACAAACAGTTGGTCATCCACCCGGAACTGGCGTGTGCGATCCATATAAAATGAAAGCGCACGTTTTGGGTCCAGACGATGGAGCCGCTCTTCATCCTTTGAAGGATGCGGAGGCGGGAAGAAGGAAGGGAGGGTGATGGACTGCCCGATGTGAAAGGCCGAAACAACCTTGGGCAGGAAAGAAGGTCTAGTCCTCAGAACCACCTTGTCAGGATGAATGGACAAGAAAGGAGGTTTGACAGAAAGAGCCTGGAGCTCACTCACCCTCCTGGCAGAGGTGATGGCGACCAGGAAAGCCGTCTTCAAGGTCAGGAGACGGAGAGGGCAAGAATGAAGGGGCTCAAAGGGAGCACACATCAGAAAGGTCAGAACCAGGTTCAAATCCCACTGAGGCATCACAAACGGAACAGGTGGAAACATGTGAGTGATGCCCTTCAAGAATCGAGTTACAATTGGGGATTCGAACAAAGAAGGCTGATCAGGAAGCCTTAAAAAGGCTGAAAGGGCAGAAAGGTAACCCTTGATAGTGCCCAGAGCAGAGCCCTGCTGGGCAAGAGAGAGAAGAAACAGAAGAACCTCGGAAAGAGGGGCAGAGAGTGGATCCACAGCCTTTGCTGTGCACCATGCCACAAATCTGTTCCACCGACAGGCGTATACCGACTTAGTGGAGGGACGCCTGGCTGCCAGAATTACATCACAGACTTCAGGAGGCAAGTCAAATGGCCTCAACTGCCGCCGCTCAATCTCCAAGCATGGAGGTGGAGACTGGACAGGTTCGGGTGGAGAACCGTCCCCTGCTGCTGCGACAGAAGGTCCTCCTGAAGGGGCAGGCGGATCGGGGGACCGACTGACATGCTGAGTAGCTCGGGATACCAGTACCTTCGAGCCCAGTCCGGGGCCACAAGGATGACTTGGGCCCGGTCGCGCCTGATCTTCTTCAGCACTCTGGGCAGAAGTGGTATAGGCGGAAAGGCGTATAACAGACCGCAACTCCACTCGCGCCGAAAGGCGTCGCCGTGCGAGTGCCGTCTTGGAAACTCCAACGCGCAGAACTGATGACATTGCGCGTTCTCTTCTGTGGCGAATAGATCTAACCAAGGCTCTCCCCATCGCAGAAAGAGACCTTGCGCCACTTCCGAGTTCAGACGCCATTCGTGATCCATCGAGCACCGACGGCTGAGTTCGTCCGCCCTGGCGTTCAGGGAACCTAACAGGTGTTGAACCGTCAGAGTCACGCCCTGACGTTCCAGCCATTGCCAGAGGCGCAGAGCCTCCTGGCAAAGGGTCCACGACCCCACTCCGCCCTGTTTGTTGCAGTACCACATGGCGGTGGTGTTGTCGGTGAACACCTGCACCACACTCCCGTTGACAAAGGGGAGGAATGCCTTCAGTGCCAGACGAATCGCCCGCAGCTCCAACAGGTTGATATGGAGCCGGGACTCCGCCGGAGACCAGATGCCTCTGATCTCTGCCTCTCCCAAGTGGCCACCCCAGCCCTGGAGGGACGCGTCCGTCACGACAACGTGCTCCGGTTGGGGAAGGGAGAGGGATCTGCCTCTGACCCAATCGCGGTCCGTAAGCCACCACTGCAGTTGTCTCGCAGCGCCCTCCGAGATCAAGACGTGGTCGGACAAGTTGCCCTGATGCTGGGCCCACTGAAACTTCAGGTCCCACTGCAGAGCCCGCATCCGCCACCGGGCGTGATGCACCAGAAGGATGCAGGAAGCCATCAGTCCCAGCAGCCGCAGCGTCAACCTGACCGAAACCCAGGATAGCGGCTGAAAGATGGGAATCAAAGCCTGAATATCCCGGACCCGCCGTTCCAGAGGATAAACCCGAAACTGCGCCGAGTCCAGAACTGCTCCGATGAAAAGGAGCTTTTGAGAGGGACACAGGTGTGATTTCGGCACATTGATGGAGAACCCCAGGTCGTGCAAGAGGTCTGCCGTCATCTGAAGGTGGTGGACGACTGTCTGGGGCGAGCCCGCCTTCAACAACCAGTCGTCTAGGTAGGGGAGGACTGAAACCCCCAACCTGCGCAGATGGGCTGCGACCACCGCCATCACCTTTGTGAACACCCGTGGGGCGCTGGTAAGGCCGAAGGGAAGCACGATAAACTGAAAGTGCTCCTGGCCTACCGTGAACCGCAGGTAACGCTGGTGGGCCGGCAGGACGGGGATGTGAAAATAGGCATCCTGCAAGTCCAACGCTACCATCCAGTCTTGTGGGTCTAGAGCAGCCAAGACCTGAGCTAACGTCAACATCTTGAACTTCTCCTTCCGGAGGAAGCCGTTGACGTTCCTTAGATCCAAGAGAGGACGTAGGCCCCCCTTGTCCTTCTTGGGTACCAGAAAGTAGTGGGAATAGCAACCACGCCCTACTTCTGGCCCAGGAACGCGCTCGATGGCCCCCTTGGCCAAGAGGGCCGTAACTTCCTCCTGCAGAAGTGTCAAGTGGTCCCCCGACACACGGTGGTTCTGCGGTGGCATGGCTGGAGGAGGGGTCTCGAAGGGGAGGGAGTAGCCCCTTCGGACGATTTGCAGCACCCACCTGTCCGAAGTGATCGTGCGCCAGTGAGCGTGGTGATGGCGAACCCTGCCACCCACTGGCGTCACATGGGGTCGAAAGCACGGACTAGGAGGATTTTGAGGCAGATGCTGCGGGGGAAGGTGTGGTCTGACCCCGCCGTTGTCCCCGACCGCCACCACGGCGGTTTCCACGGCCGCCACCGCGTTGAAAGGATTGTTGCGGCGCGTGGCTGGCAGCACGTGTGGGGGCGCCCCTTCCTTGGCCACGAAAGGGGAGAAACGAACCCGGTTGCTGACGCTGGGTCGAGAGACCCAAGGACTTGGCCGTGACCCTGGAGTCCTTGAAGCGTTCCAGCGTGTGGTCCGCTTTGTCACCGAACAGGTGACAGCCATCGAACGGCATGTCCATCAATGTATTCTGGACATCTGCCGAAAAGTTGGCGGATCTCAGCCAGGCGTGGCGACGAATCGCCACCGTCGTGGACATCGCCCTGCCCAGCGAGTCGGTCGTATCAAGACCACACCTAATCGAATACTTAGCTGCATCTCGGCCCTCAGCCACAGCCTGACCGAGTTTTGCCCGCACCTCCATGGGGCATTCTGGCAGCAGTTCCGCGACCGTATCCCACACAGAGTGGGTGTAGCGGCCCAAGAGGCAAGCGGTGTTGCAAGACCGCAGGCCCAAACTAATGGACGAGAAGACCTTCTTGCCAAACTGGTCATACCTCTTGGATTCCCGGTCGGGCGGGGCCGACGGGAATGCGGACTGGGAGGTCGAGGCCTGGATCACCAGACTCTCAGGAGTGGGGTGGGTAGACAGGAACTTGGGGTCGTCCGGACAAGGACGGTGGCGCCTGGCCACGTTCCGATCAACAGGCGCACCTGAAGCGGGCCTGGACCACGTGCCCAACAGAACGTCTGACAAGGCTTCATTAAACGGCAGCAGTGGCTCCTGTGGGCATGACTGCGGTTTGAAGACCACAGTGAGGATGTTAGGCCTCACGGCCGCGACGGGGAGCTCAAGGTGTAAGGCCTTGGCAGCCCTCATCAGCACCACTGAATATGCAGCTCCCTCCACCGATGCCACGGAAGGAGGAGAGACCAAACCAGGGTTAGGAGAGTCGTCCAGACCACTGGCATCCGCCAAGTCACCTGTCCAGTCCGGGTCATACTGGCACTCGCGTGACAGGGGGTCCTCGGACCCCTCCCAACCTTCACCGAACTCTTCATCCTCTCCGTATTCGGAGTCAACGATGTAGACCGGCTCCTCGGGGTCCATGGGCCCCACCGGCGCCGAGCCCGGCGTCGAGCGACGCTGGTCCGACTCCGCGTCCGGCGTCGGGGAAGGTAAGGGGACGGCGCCGCCCGGAGCCGGCGTCGGAGCCCCGTTGCCGGCCGGAGCCGGCACCGGAGAACCGGCGCCGCGCGGGGACGGCGTCGGGGGTAACCCCGATGGTAACGGCGCCGGAGAGGCCGGAAGACCAGCCGGCGCCGATCCCGAAGGCCCTTGCGGCGCCGGGGTCGGAGCCGTCGGCGGCGCCGGGGCCAGAGCACCCGACGGCGCCGAGGCAGGGACACCCGAACCGCCAGGGCCTCCAGACGGTGGCACTGGGCCCGAAGGCGCCGTAGGCCCCGTCGGAGAACCGAGCGCCCTCATGGCCATGAGGAACGCCTCGATCTCCAGGGACCAGAGGGTATGAGGCAGGCCGCGCCGGCGACTCTCGCGGAGCCGCGGGGTTGGGGTCACCCGAGCCCCCGGCCGCATCGCGCGAGCGTCGGGGGTACGATGACGACGCCCCGACTTCTTGTGCTTCTTACCTGATGAGCCCGACGAGTGGTGTCGACTTCCGGAACGCTCGGCGCGGCTCCGCGACCGCTCCCTCGAATGCTCTCTCGACCTCCGGCCGGACCGGGACCGCTCCCGGTCCCGACGTGGGGCCGACACCCGGAGCTCCAGTAGCTTGCGGGACCGCTCCCGCCTAGCCTTGTTGGTGAGGGCCCGGCAGTCGACGCAGGAGTCCACGTCGTGGTCGGGGCCCAGACACCGGAGACAGAGGCGGTGATGGTCCGTGACCGACATCGTGCGTTCACAGTCATCACAGTGCTTGAACCCAGGCATCCTATCAGGCACAAAGAGTGAAATAACAATTCGAAAAACTTGGTCAAAAGACCGGAGTACTGCTCTTCGGATCTGCGCTTACTGGCGCGGAAAAAAGAAGAACTGACGTCAGCGCGCGGAGGCGGCGTCTATATACTCCAGCGACGTCATCACGGCGCACGACGCCGACGACGGACGCGGAGCCGCAGGGGACGCCTGCAGACGACGCCTACCGACGCGCAGGGGTACTGCTACGCAAAAGTTTCCGGATCCAGACTGACGCCTGGGGATATTCTAAGGTAAGGAATCTAACACTAACGTGTTTCTTTCAGATTATTGAATTTCCAACTATCTACGCTCGATCTATCACATAAGGGCAAGGATTGTTGGGAGAAACAAAATTTAACGCTCATTTATGCTTTTAAAATTGTATTCTCTTAACTAGTGCAGCACACATTTTTATCTTACCTACCTTAGAAAGTGTTTTATTGTTGCCCCAAACTAGAAAATAATCCAGACAATCCGGGTGACATAGAGGACCCTTTACGAGTCCACTTCCAAGGACTTTTTTGAGGTTTTCATTCCTCTCGTTTTTGTCTTCAGATTGTAATACCTCAATGACAATCGATGTATTATGACTGTAATTTAGTTCAATATCCTTGTACTGTTATGATCTGTGATTTATATCTATCCTGTTTTATGTATTTATAAAGCTTTTGCACTCTGCACGTTTAAAGCTCATTGAAGCGAAATGTAGAGGATTAATTGATTGATTGTCTTTAGTCCAGCAGCTGAAGTTGAAAAGAAATTTCCTGATGTGAAAAATATTGTGCAAGTTTTCATACTAATGCACGGATGCGTGTTTTTGAAAACCACTGATCGGCAAGGAGATTACTCCATTTAGAAGCCCCAAAAATGTGGACCTTCTGCTAAAGAAAACTGAGTGCTCTCTATCTGTTAAATGATGAACGAGTTACCTACCTTCGGTAATGATGTATCTGGTAGAAACACAGTCTAGCCGCAGATTCCTTAACTTAGAATATCCCCAGGCGTCAGACTGGATCTGGAAAACTTTGCACAGCAGAACCTCTGCGCGATGGGGGCGGCAGAGCCGCACGGCTCCGCCCGGACGTCGTCCACAGATGTGACGTCAGCGGAGCCATATATGCTCCTCCCGGTGCGCTGATGTAATTTTTCGTTGGAGGAACTTTTCCACGTCACAACGCAGAGCCAACACCAAAAACTGTGAGAATACGGGAACAGTGTGCAAAAATGAAGAAAAGTAGAATCATCAAGGACAGTACCAGGCACTGTATCCTGAAAACTAGTAAAAGGGAAGGGAAGAGCAGAGCACCGCTCTGAGAAGCAACCCTGCAAATGCGAAGGCCAAACCACCTGTGGAGGTAGATGAAGTGAAAAAACAGCATGGCAGACAACAGAAAGCTTGCAACCATAATGTATAGCCGTGAAGGACAACAAGTCCAGAAAATAGGGTCAGGGACAATTTCACCATAAGACGTTACCAGAAAGAGACGTTGCAAACCCAATAAAAGACTGATAGAATGTGGCAGAGCCGACAGACTTGAACCAATGGGTTGCAGGGGTTGTAAGAGACCCCACGGCGACAGAGAAGGGGAGAGCAGGGTGGGAAAAAACCTGAATAGTTCCCACACCGTACAATCCAGGCACAGGGTTGGAAAGGACACATGACATATGAGCATACCGCCAAATCACGTGAACGGACGGAGTAGACCAATGAAAACAGAATGAACACTGTGTCGGAGTGAAATGAAAATGTCACTTGTAGAAAGGTCAAGCCACCCGGAGGGAGGTAAGTATAAATAACACAACCTGAAAAGGTCCTCGCGGAACGGGGAGGACTGGCAGGCGTTAAGAAATCTGCAGCTAGACTGTGTCTCTACCAGATACATCGTTACCGAAGGTAAGTAACTTGTTCATCTGGGATTTCTTAACTTAGAATAGATATCAAAGCCATACCCATACCCATAGAGGAGGCGGGTCTGCGACTGAACCCCATGAAGTTCCCGAGGGAACGTAGTCATCAACAAGATGACGAAACACGGTGGGGACCGCAAACCAGCGCACCTACACCAGACCATGAAAGAGCGAAAAACATTGAGAGGCAAAGGCACCACAAACCATCAAAGGACAGCATGAAAACTCCCGTATATACACCGGGGAAGAGAAAGAAAACATATGCTGGATTTGTCGGTGTGAAAGGGAAAGTTCATGACTTTGCAAGAAGTGGAACTGAACCTAGGGTCTGATAGATCCGCAGGATCCGGTGTGCCTGTAAGTAATACCCAGAGAGGGCAACAGGTATGACAGAGCGCATACTGGTGCAGTATGCACAACAGCGGAAAGAAGTACTGTTGAAACCTGCACCAGCTGAAATACGTGTAACCGCATTGGCAGGATGCCAACCCACAGCCAGAAAGTGCCGGTCGTACGAGAAACAGAAGACAAGCCAGTGCATAGACGGTCTGTCACAGACATGTGAAAGGGCAGACGGCAAGCAGCAGAAGCGCCCAAAACAAAACTTACAATAAGAACGATAGTCAAGCAGAAGACTGCAAGGTACATAAGCAGACCGTGTGGATGTTAGAACCACACAAAGTATAGAAAAGACCCTCCCTGTAGGGTGGCGTGAGCAGCCCAGATGCGAGAGACGCAATAGCAAGAAGGCAACCAGCAAAAAGGGGCAACAGGCAAGCCGGACACCTATATAAGAGCTCGTAGCACAAGCAGACCGGGTCAAGGACGACCGACACTGCATGAAGGAATGTTGCCTGCAAGATTCCACTGTGTAAGAGCACAGCAGATCTAGAATACGAAGAAAGACGCTCAAAATTGAGCGTAACCCAATAATAGACTAGGCACGGGAAAAGTACCAAGAGACATGTGGAAGCAAAACTGGACAGGACATGATCCAGGCCCGTAAGCGAAATCCGCCCCTCGCGCAGGAGGAACAACGGTCCCCCGCAAGACAGAGGAGGAGATGAAGCTGGGCATGATAGTGGAAACAGTCAGGACCAACCTAAAGGTCCCGGGACCCAAGAAGCGAGTATCCTGAAGAGAACACTCCCCTTGAGAGTGTCACAATATGAACCCAAAGCAGAAGCGTGGAAAACACCAAACAAGGTACCTGCACCATAGACCGAAACGACCTCAGTTCTGGGGAGTCCAGAGGAGCGTCAACCTCCTGCATAAGAGAAGGCGTAGGCGCCGGCGTCAAACGCCGCAGCATGGGAGTCGCTTCGACGTTCGAGGAATCGGGTAGGACACCAACCTCATGTGATAGAGGAGGCGTGGAGATCGGTATCAACATCGAGAAGGAGTCCTCTGGACGTAAACCACCTCCAAAGGGGACTTGGACTGGGCGCTGTTCGACACTGACCCCACTGCAACATGTGGGGAACAGGGCATCGAGCCCAGCGCTGCCTCCGACGTCAGCGCAGGAAGCCGCTCAGGGATATGCAGAGACTGAAGGGGCGGGCTGGATGGTTGACTGGGTGGGACCTCTGCCGTGTCCCATCGGCATCGTATCGGCTCAGGAACCGGAGTCGATGCGCACAGCCGGTGCCGAGGACAAATCCGCCGGCGAGACCCGACATGAGTGCCTTCCACCTCTATGGGACCCGCAGGTGCACCAGGGAGAGGGAGTGACCCAAAGTAAGAGTGTAGTGCTTTGGAATAAGCCTCCATTTGGGCCCACGTCACGCCAGCACCCTGATAGGGAGGTACGGAGGAAGCGCCTGCCGGCTGCCCGTGCCCAGCAAGGAGCGAGAAGAGCGGGCGCCAGCAACAAGCGTTTGGGAGGAAGACCTCTGTGACTTACGCTTGTGCTTACCTGCCTCCAAACGACGTCCGCGGCAATGACTTTGGGAATGCGCTCAATCCTGAGAGGGAGAGCGGCGACGTGAAGGTGCAGGACTGGACATCCGTGCAGCCAGCAATTTCATACAATGCTCCCGTAAGGACTTTGGTTTCATTCGCTGACGGGCGTCGCACTCTTTGGAGTCGTGGTGCACTCCTAGGCACCACATACAGATGGCATGCAGGTCCGTTACAGACATCTGACGTGCACAGGTTCGAGTCTCGGGAACGACACCAACACCTCCTGTGATTCTGGGCAAATCACTTAATCTCTCTGGGCCTAAAATGAATGTGTTTCCTCATGTAACATAACTGGTGCTATGTAAAGCGCTCTGATACCCGATTCGGTTCGGGTCTAGTTCGCGCTATATAAAACTCTGCAAAAAAAAATTGCACACTGTTCCGAGACGCCGAAGGCGAGCAGAAAACCCAAAAAACATGCCAAGGAACCACTGGTTTTCCAGGATCCGCGTTGAGACGCGGAAAAGAATAAAACTGACGTCAGCGAGCCGGGAGGGGCATATATGGCTCCGCTGACATCACATCTGTGGACGACGTCAGGTCAGCGCCGCCTCTGGCGAGCAGAGGTGCTGCTGCGCAAAGTTTTTTCCGGACTCAGTCTGACGCCTGGGGATATTCTAAGTTAAGGAATCTGCGGCTAGATTTCTCTATCAGATATAAGACTGCACAATGTCTCGGTTTTGAAGATCATCATCTATCTTGGAGTTAGATCACAGAGGAGAAAACCACATGATTCCTTTATCAGCTCCCATGGTACTTTATGCATTTTCAGAGTTTGCAATACCCAATGTAATTACACTAGTGCTTGCAACAGAGCTTGCCATTGTTGCAGGAGATTCAAATCTTTTCTTAAAAACGAAAAACATAGAAATAATGATTGATACTATGTAAATACATTTAGAAAGTGTTTTATGGTTTAAATCTCTTTATTAGTATTGCAGACATAACAAGGGAAACAGGACCTTCTGCTACTTTAGTACAGTGCGATACAGACTCCCAGGTCGGCGAAGATAATCTTACCAAGTACTTTCTAGGAGCTAGTCAACAATACAGAACCACGTATAACACAAGAAAAGGAACCAACAGAACCGCCCTGCCCCTATCCACCCTGTGAGAAGGTGGCCTGATATGCAGTGGTCACTATTCTAGTGAACACTATGTATCAGTCCAGCAACCCTTATTGATGATTGGTTGTAAGTCAACCTTATAGACCCGCTATCCTAGTAGCGTGGATACGAGCAGTCTAAGGCTAAAGACTCGAGAGGGCGTGTTAAGCCAGCTGTTATACCACATATACCCCTTGAACACCAAGTGAAAGGACACCACACAAGTGTTATGAAAATAAACAGTTATTTATTAAGAATCACAACAGCCCTGTACTCTTTATGAGGACAGGGTACTAAGCACAAACCAAAACTCTTACAAAAATACTTAAGTTAGCACAGTATATACAAATGCCCGAGGGGCACGGAAAACCATATACTCTGAAAGTGGAATGCGAAATTACTAGCAGGTAAGTACAGTACTAATAGGCTTTGGAATCGCTAGGTCTTGACTATAGAACCTTCAGATTACTTACAGGAGGCCTAGGGGACTCGGGTGCAGAGTGTGCACTCTCACGCGTGATGCGGGACAAAGTCTATGGTAGCTAGTAATGACAAAGTTAGTGTTCTCGGGCGAACCCGACCTGGTAGGAGGAAAACGAAAGTAGATTCTGACCCTTGGATAGTGAGGCTATGCTGGGGCACCGAAATGCCGAAGTTACCTAGCCCAGGGGCTGCAGCTGCATAGGAATCAAAAGACGTCGGGAATCCTCGTTGACGGACCAGGAGCCTGGGAGAAAGAAGTTGCTGGCAGGCGACCAGTGAAGAAAGTTCGGTGGATCCAAGCCTGGATCGATGGAAGAGGACACCTGAAAGCAGAGGGGACCAAGTTCGAGACTACTAGCCAGTAGTCAGTGGGCACCAGGAGGGCACCGGATGGTAGCCACCTCGACAAGGCGTGTGGGTGACGCTGGGCTCGGAGATCTCACGGACCAGGAGGCGTTGTCGGCAACCAGGAAGGAGGATCGAGCTGTCCCACGAAGATAGAAGCTGTCGGCGTCGCTGGACCCAGGATTGGGCAACAAAGCCTTGGCAAATTCAAGCCCACGCGGTGGACCTAAAATGGCGTCTGGAGTGGACCAGGAGGGTCCGGGGTGCCTCTCTTCAAGAAGGAAGCAAGGGCCAGTCTGGAGCAACCAGACCAGCAGCAGTGATGTCGTCAGGCGTCGTTCAGAAGGCCACAAGCCAGCCGGCTAGTAGCCAAACAACGCGGTGCACAGCAAACAGCAGAAGGGCCCCACGCCGATCGTGGAGATGCAGGGAGGCTGATCTTGGGTGCTGGAGCTGCGCAGGGTTGGGGCTTCTCGGACCCCAAAGCACTCACCAGTGGAAGACTCGGTGGGCTTGCTGTAAAGAGGTCGTGCAGTCTTGGCGATCGTCGGTCCCTCGAGGTCTCGTCGCACTCACGGTTCTCAGCTTTGCTGTAGAGGTGAGTAGAGGTCAGAGGTGCCAGGGAAGCCGGGTCTCGTCGAGCTGGGTCGTCGGATTCGTGATGAAGGACTTGCAGCAGACCGCAGTGTTCTTTAGGATAGTGCCTGCGGATGCAGGGTGACTACTCCTTAGCCACAAGGGAGAATCTTGATGAAGAAATCTTGAAGTCCTTTCGCAGAAAGTCGTGTCTTGATTCCAAAGATGATCTAATTTTAACAGGGGGCCCGCTCCCATCTTTATACTAAAAAAGGGGGCTGACCCGGTGACTAGGTCCTGCCTATGGGTGGGACTAGGAGGGGGGTGGTTACACCCCTCTGCCATGCCGGACTTCCCCAGGCCAGGGGCTGGTGTGCCCCTGGAACTGGTTCAGACCGGCCTATGCGTAGTGAGCACCGGGGTGCCACTCAGCAGTCACCTTCCTGTAAAGCCCTGCCTACCCAGGATACACAAAACCATGTCTGGGACGGTGCTAGCACCGCCCCCGACAGGAAACCCTTTGTCCAGGCTCCCCTCGCTGGAAGGACTCCCAGCTGCAGGGGGTCAGACTCGTGTCTGTGGTGGCAGCATCCATTTTGTGGAGCTGAGGCTTCAGTTAACTTTAACCGGGGTTCACAGTTACATACATGTCGTGTCCCTCTAGAAGGGTGGAATGCTAACCCCGTCACCAGAATTGGCGAGGGGTTAGTATTCCAATTCGTATGACACCTTACTCGACATGTTTTGATAAAGCAGTACCAAAGTTAGCATTTAACCGCGAGGATTATAATGCACTTAAGAGTATATGGTATGCGATATCATGGAACAGCTATTAGGACTTGGTTCCGCAAGCTGCAGACAGGCTCAGCTCATGCCAGAGCACCATCTCACACGATTCCAAGCACTCTGCCTTCAGGATTGTCAAGGCCTGCCATAGGAGTGACTGATAGGAATCTGTGTGTCCATTTTAGGGTTAGGTATAGGTATACTACACCTACAGCAAAGGGTGATTACACGACTTTGCCCCAGCTGTCATGCAGCCAGTTGTGTCAAATTTAGGAGGCCAGCCAGGGGTGGCATAATACATGCTGCAGCCCCTGGCAGCCCTGGGTACACCCATGCCCTGAGTTACAGGGTCTGATAGGGTGGCCCAGTACCAATTGGAAATTTTATTTATTTATTTGCATGTTTTTATGGCGCTGCGAATCGACTCCCGGAGGAGTATCTCCGCGCCTTTGGCAGCAACTAAAGAGCAGGGACTCGTCATGATCTAATTCAGAGCCCTAAACCAGCTAGTGATTGAAAAAGGAAAGTTTTGAGTTTCTTCCTAAAAGGGAGATGTTCCCTGCATACCCTGATTTCCTTAGGGAGTTGGTTCCACAACTTCGGGCCGGCTACAGAAAGGGCCCTACCCCCCTTTCTAGCTTTCATGCACCTAGGGTACATGGAATCCATTTTAAAGAGAGAGCAGTAGGCCTGGGGTCCTGATTGGCAGGGTCCCAGGTCGACTATGTCCAAAACCAGCTAAAACACAGGGCAAAAAGTTGGGGGCAACCATAGTCAGGAGGTACCTTCCTACACACCCCCCCTGTCCACAAAGCAAAAAAGAAAAACAGGGAAGAATTGGTGAAAAAGTTTAGCGGGTTTTGGACTTCCGCAAGCGTGTGGGTCCGCTCCACTCAGGGATTGGTGTATCGGCCAAGAGCAGGAGTCGCAAATATCGGGGACAGCTCAGTTCCCGAAACTCCCCGGTGAGCAAAGTCAGGAAGGGGCGCCACAGCTCAGAAAAATTCCTTTCCTCTGCCCTCTAGGACGAGATAACTTTTCCATGCCGAGCACCGTCCACAACCGGTGTAACCAGCCTGTGTGAGGGGGGGCCTGTGGGGATCTCCAATGTGCTATGATGTTTTGTGTGGCCGCACCTAGAGCGATGGCAATGAGGCAACCCTGCCATGATTTCAGAGGGTACATCAAGGAGTTGGGCAGCCCTAGGAGTATATATGTGGGGAAGCGAGGGAGCTGGGTGTCCAAATGGGAGTCAATATCATCAAGGATTGTAATCCAATAGGCTTGAAGCCGATCAGAACTCCAGAGTAGGTGTTCTAGTGTGTCTGGTTCCCCCCCCACCCTCTACAGCAGCGGTCACTAATGCGGGACTCGAATTGGTGGAGGCGCTCCGGTGTATGATACCAATAAGTGGCTATTTTGGTCAATGTTTCAGTGAGGCCTGCATGGTAGGCTGAGTGTCGGGCCATGTAATATATGCCACGCCATTCTTTATGTGAGAGAGCTCTCCCCAGTTTTCGCTCCCATCGAATCCTGCCGGCATTGTAAGTGTTGACGTTCGCAACAAGGAGGTTTTGGTATAGGTCATAAATTAACTTTTTATCAGAAGAGCGTGTGACCAGCCACTTCTCGTAAGGTGGCGTTGTGCTCCCGGTCGGACCAGTGGGTGGAGTGCCCAGTGTCGTACCTGCAAGTAAGGTAGCCTAACCCCTTCCGGAATGCCATATTCATCTCATTTGTTGTAACAAGGGAATACCATCTAAGTTAAAAAGGTGCCCCAAGGACCTGCAGGAGGAACGCCGCCAGGCTGCAAACGCTTTAGGGTCCAAACCCGGGGTCAAGTCAGGATTAGAAAACAGTGGTGTCAAGGGAGAGGGAAAGGATGTCAACTCGTGCTTGGTGGCGACCCGATCCCAGGCCTCCATGACGTTGCTGGGGATGTGGGACGCATATAGATTAGGTGGCCGGTGATGCTTCGGGAGGAAAGGGATCCCTTGTATGGGCATATCCGCAACCCCCTGGTCCTGAAAGAGCCAGTGTTTACCAGACTCCAACTGGTGCCATTCCACCAAGCAGCTGAGCTGTGCTGTGTAGAAGTAAAGTTGCAGGTCAGGCACCCCTACCCAACTGTTCCGGCGGGAGGACGGCAATAGTCTGCTTGAAACGTGGCTTGCGGCCCTGCCAAATGAAACATGCCAAGTCAGACTGCGTTTGTTGGTTCCAGCCTGCCCGAGGGCGCAAGGGGAGGGTCTGAAACAGATATAATATCTGGGGGAGAAGTGACATTTTGATGGCCGCGATCCTCCCCAGCCAGGATAGGGAGTGGTGCTTCCATCTCCGAAGTTCCCCACAGAGTTGTGTGCGAAGCTTGGAGTAATTCGCCTCAATGGTGGCTGGGATGGTGGGGTCCAAAAGGACACCTAGATAAGGGACCGTGGTGTCAGACCACTGTACGGGATGCTCCTCCTGAATGGAGGCGAGAGTCGAATCGGACAAGGAAATATTAAGGGCAATCGATTTGTCGGCATTAATCTTAAACCCGGAGGCCAGTGCAAAACTGTGCAGTTCAATAAAAAGAGCTCAGAGGGATTGGACAGGGTCGGTGAGGGAGAGTAAAATATCATCCGCGCATAAACTAATCTTATGAACGTCCCCCCGAATTTGATTCCCGCAATAAGAGCGTGATGCCGAATTCTCTGGGCTTACAGCTTCATGTAAAGAGCAAATAGGATGGGGGAAAAGGGGCATCGCTGTCGAGTCCCTCTACCGATCGGAAGGAAGTGTGGCCATTAACACGCACCGTGGCATTAGGCGACCAATAGCAATTCAATATACGGGTGCAAAGAACCTTCGCAAGGCGTAAGAGATGTGAAACATGCTCGAGATAGGGCCAATGGACCCTATTGAAGGCCTTCTCGGCGTCAATTGCGAGTAGCATGCAATCCCGTTGTGGTCGAAACCCGACATCAATGAGGTGAAGGACCCGCTTAGTGTTGTCACTGGTTTGGCGCTGTGAGATGAAGCCGGCCTGATCCAGCTCCACCAGTTGTGTCATATAGGGTGCCAGTCGTCCCGCTAATATGCTCGTGTACAGTTTGAAGTCAATATTAAGAAGCAGGTTGCATCCCTCCCGGCTTCGGGATGACGGTAATTGAAGCCTCCAACATCCCTTCAGGGATCGCCCCAGGTTGGGCGAAAGAATTAAAAAGATCCCGCAGCAGATGACAGAAGGTTTTATAAAAGGCTGCCGAGTATCCATCCGGTCCGGGGTATTTCCCCATTTTAAGGAGCGATATAGCCGCTACGATCTCCTCCAGTCCGATCTCCCTGTCTAAGAGCACCGCCTGGGCGGGGATCAAGGATGGAAGCTGTGCACCCTCCAGGTACTCCTGGCTAGAACGTGGGTCAAGAGAGTCACCGGCATAAAGGGACTCGTAGAACGCTTGAAAAGCCTCTGCTATGTCCTCGTCGTCCGATACTAGGTCACCCCGGGCAGTAGGAATCGCTTGCACCCCTCGTCTCTGGCATTGCTCACGCAGCTTAGTCGCTAAAAGGCGACCGCATCTATCCCCTCCGGAATAGTAGGTGTGACGGAGGCGAAGAGCTGAGTACTCTGCCTTATCCTGGTCTAGAGCGGCCAACAGTTTCCGCTCTGTGCATAGTTGGCACCAAGCCCACGTAGCCCCAGTGCGCTGGTGCATTTGTTACCCGTTGTGAGATCTCGCCTGTTTCAGCGCTCGTTCTTTATTATTGGCCGCGGAAATGGAGAACGATTCTCCCCACAAGACAGCCTAAAGGGCAAACCACTGCGTTGCCAGGGAGGTCTAGGCATTAGCAATATGAGCTAAAAATTGTGTAATGGCCATTTTTATCCGGTCCACCGTCGTCGGAAGATGTAGGAGGGACTACCGGAGGCGCCAGTGTCGCTGCGGTATAGGTGCAGTGGAAAGCGAGAAGGTAGCCACCACTGGGGAGTGGTCTGATAGCGATGCAGGCTAAATGTCAGAGTCCATCGCTAATGTCACCAATGAGGAGGAGCATCGGAAGTAGTCCAGCCTGGCGTAAGTTTTGTGGGCCCCTGAATAGTAAGTGTAGGACTTGCTATGTGGGTGTAATAGAAAGTGATTTAAAGCCACTGACCATTGTAATGTACTTTGCATTATTTCTGTCAGTTTCTCTGACATAGTATGCATGCTTTTCTTCATTTTTTTTTATTTTTTTTTTTAAAGAATTTTTATTGTAGTCATACCTGTACAGGCCCTTACATATATAAACAGCTTCATAAAATTGAGCAGGTATACAATATGATTTGTTGATCAGTACACAGCCGTCATGCCCACAACCCGGGGGTTGGGCGGCGATGATGTCTCTGCTCTTCCATGCCTGACGTTCTAGATAAAGGAGTAGTTGGTGTCCGGATTGTGTGCATAACTACTTTTACAGTTCTACTCAACCATGCGCTAAACCCCAACTCCCACCCCCTGCGCAAAACCTAAAGCTCCCCCCCTGTCCCGCCCCACTCACCACCACCCGTCTCTTATAGCGGTCATTCCTGAAGTACTGGTGTCAGCCCCCCTGCATATCTGCTGCTCCTACGGCCTCAGCTTGCCTCATCCGCCCTACCTGCCTCGGGGGCCTCCTCCTCCTCGTCAGCCTCGCTATCCCTGAGTGCCTGTACCATTACTTCCCATGAGGTCGCAGTGTCAGCCGCTGTCTGGCTAGGGGTCCTGCGCGCAAGCTGGTACCTGTGTGTGCTGTCAGCCGTCGCCCATTTTAGAAATTCCTGCCGCCACCTCCGTGGAGTTGGCCCCACCCTCGCCTTCCAGTTCCTAGTGATCTCCCTTTTAGCCACCATCAACCCCATATCAATAAACTTGCTCGTGAGTTTGTTTTTGGGGGTATGGGGAAACCA
Source organism: Lissotriton vulgaris (assembly GCF_964263255.1). Classification (NCBI taxonomy): domain Eukaryota; kingdom Metazoa; phylum Chordata; class Amphibia; order Caudata; family Salamandridae; genus Lissotriton; species Lissotriton vulgaris. The sequence goes on along the minus strand of NC_141698.1, from coordinate 1,011,310,433 downwards.
GTGTAAGAGACATTCCGCTGGTCCATATTCGATGGCCCTTTCAGTCACCTCGTTCAACACCTCCCCTATGTCCTGCCAATAAACCCGTAGGGCCGGGCACGCCCACAGCATGTGCACTAATTCGGCCCCCTCTTCCGGGCACAGGTCGCTGTTACCGCGCCAAAATACCGCCTGATCCTTCCCGGGGTCATGTACGCCCTATGCAATACATAGTAGTGAATTAGTTGAAATCTAGCGTTTCTCGTGATGTTGCGAGCCCTACGGATAAGCTGTGCCCATGTTGTATCTGGTATGTCTTTACCCAGGTCCGCCTCCCACTTGGCTTTCAGGGATGTAAGAGGAGGGATATTCTCTCTAACCATTCGATTGTAAAGGCACGTTACCGCCTTGAGCGTGCCCGCCGCCATCATAGTGTACTGGCACGCTGCTGCCGTCTCAGGTTCCTCAAGTCCCGTACCCCAGTGGGCCTGCACTGCCCTGGTTACTGCCGCATGAAGCAAAAATCCCCCTCTCGGGATGTCGAAGCGCTCCATTAACTCCTGGAACGGGAGCAGCGCGCCATTTTCATAGAGGTCCCCAACCACCTGTACTCCCGCTTCTTCCCACCCTTGCAGATGCGACCAGTCGCCGCCATGCGGTAAGGCTGTTAGCATGCCCAGAGGGATCTCTGGTGCGTATGGGCGCCGAATTCCCGCCCTCCTCTGTGCCCGGTTCCAGCATTGACGGTACGTGCGCTGTTCCAGCGACAAATCCCGACTGTCCAGCCGCTGATGGAGGGTAATATACGCCAGGACGTGTCTGGGCGTCCCCCGCAAGCTTTCGTCCTCTGGGCCCCGAAACACTCTCGCACCTCCTGCGTGAAGATCTGCAGTTGGGCCGCTAGATAATAAAGCTCAAAGTCCGGCACCGCCAGACCCCCCTCATCTTTCGGGCGAGAAAGCGTGGCCAGCGCCACTCTGCACCGTCCCGCTCCCCAAATGAACGTCGTAATCAGAGATTTAAGCAGCCTAAAGAAGGAGCTAGGTATCCAGATTGGGAGCGTCCGGAAGTAATACAATAATCTCGGCAGGGCAACCATCTTCAGCAAGGAGATCCGGCCTGCCACTGATAGCGGTAACGTGGCCCAGAAGGCCATGCAGCCCCTCAGTCCTTGCACGCACCGCCCCAGGTTGCCCTCAAGCAAGTCATCCGCCTTATGGTAAATATGGACCCCCAGGTATTTAATACAGGTAGGTTCCCAGGCCGCCTCCGACCGGTGTTGTGGCTGGGCAGTGCCCTCCTATAGCGGGAACAAACTCGTCTTGGGCCAGTTAACCCTCAGGCCCGACATCTCTCCGAAGCTCTCTAGTAGTGCTTCCGCTCCCTGCAAGTCCTCAACACCGTCCTGGAGGAATAGCAGTAAATCATCGGTAGGCTGTGGGGTTTTAGGTTTAAACCTATAATAACTGATAAAACCCCACTGAAAGAAAAATAGCCCTCACCGGTGAAAACATATAAACACTGAAAAAACACCTGGACAACCACAAACTAAATGCCATTCAAAGAAAGGAAAACAAGAGTGAAAGTAATTTTTTTCTTCCTGAAGGGGTCAATACAATGTAACTTTGTTATACAAGCTTGCAGAAAGAAAGACTGGGCTAACATTATTCTGCTTGAGTTTTGTTCTTTAGGGATGCCACTAAAATATTGTTTCTTCTTCCTTTTACTTTTTCAGTTATGTGGCCTTTGGTCTAAAGATGCAGGGTTTAGTTTCATGTTTTAGGTCTAGTTTAATTTTTTTATAAACTATAGAATTTTTTTTTTGGGCTGCATTTGATTCTTTCACTGATAAGTAAAATGGTTGATATTATATACATCTTTCCTAATATGTGTCATCACATTTGCCCACAGAAAATGGGTAAAAACCCATTATACATCAGACCATTGTTTCTAGTGGGTCAGTATTGATAGCAGGTGAATTGCCAACACCTCAGGCATTAAACATTCAATGCAAGGTATAGTGACAAGTATATATATCACCAAGCATCTGGGATAGTGGTGAAAACATGACACCAGACTTTTGGCAAACATGGAATGCAGTGTCACTTGTAATGGTCCGCAAAAAAGGTTCTTTCCAAGTTCAACAAAGATTGGAGTGATATTGTTTGTATTTGCAGTGATTCAGCTACGTATATAAAAAAGTTGTGTGATGACCTGCCAAAATTGATACCCGAGCTGAAGTGATTCCCTGTAGTAGATCCTTGCCACTTGTTAGATGGTATGCTGAAAGCATCTTTACAATCTTAAGAGTCAATGAGGGATGCTATGGACTTTTTAGTCCATTCTGGTGCACTGTTTTCTTATGCACAGGAACTAAAACACAAACATTTATCATTTTGTGGTTTCTGTGGCATCAAAGAAAGAGTCATCCCAACTGTGTCCCTTAGCTGATGGTTCTCAGCCCAATGGGCTATGAATGCTGAGAGGGCCTTTTCACAGAAATTTACATAGGAAGGAAAGAGCGAGTGCACATAACCCAAAGACTCACTGAAGAAGTATTGTATGGTGTACTACAATAAGATTAATTTTCAAAAATCTATTTGGACCTCATATACACTATAAGTACACTGTCTATGTACCATATTCTTTCAGTGCAGAAAGCAATCAATAATAAAAGTAAAACGTTCCATAAACACCGGAAAAACACTTTTTCTGTTGTTTTTAGTGGCGCGAACATGTGTAACCACTGATAAAAACAGTTTTTTAAGATATTGAAAACACTGAAAAAACCCCACCAGAATTTACCAAAAATAGAAACTGAAAACAGGAAAGCCTAATCATCGGCATATAACGAGATGAAATGTTGCCCGTCTCGGGCCCGCACTCCACGGAAGTGCCGCCCCGTCAGGGCCTCAGCCGCCAGCGGCTCTAAAGCCAATGCAAATAGAAGCGGCGAGAGGGAGCAGCCCTGTTGAGTGCCTCGTTCTACCGGGTAGCGGAGGGACACCGTCGATCCCACCCTCACCCTTGCTATCGCCTCCGCATAAAGGACCTTCGTCCAATGAATATAGCCAGCTCCCAGACCAAATCGCTCCATTACAGCATAGAGGTAGTCCCACTCTAGACTGTCGAAGGCTTTTTCAATGTCGACCGAGAGAACCAGTTCCGTCCCAGCCCCGCCGTCCAACCCGTCCATGAGACGGACAAGCCTTCTGATATTTATTGTGGTGTTGCGCGTCGATCTGGTCTTCGTGCACGAGTCCCGTCATGTGAGGCAGGAGCCTCGCCGCTAGTATGGAGCTCAGGATCTTATAATCTGCGGTGAGCATAGAGAGTGGTCGATAGGACGCGGGGTCACTACTCTCTCTGCCGGGCTTCAGTAGTGGAACCACTAATGCCTCCCGCATTGACTGCGGTAGTCGGCCCGCTGCCTTGGCCTCTTTATAAACGGACAGGAGTCGCGGCGCCAGAACATCTAGATATTTACCATAGAACTCTATGGGGAGCCCGTCTATTCCGGCGATTTGTTCCGTGCCATGCGCCGCCGACCTGATCTCCCCCAGTTCAATGTCCGATCCCAGGTCTTTCGCCTGCTCTGCCTCCAGCCGTTGCAGGGGTAAACCAGTCAAGAAGGGTTCTGCCAGCCCCGTCCGGTCTCCCGGGGCACTCTTATACAGGCCCTCGTAATATTTCTGGAAGCCGTCAACTATGCCCAGCTGAGTGTGTTGTACCACGCCCGATGTATCCCTCAGTTGAAGTATGGGAGCGCATCGCCTAGTGGGGTTCGAAAGCCACGCCAGGAGGGTGCCCGCCTTATCGCCATCCACATGGGAGCGCTGCACATATCGCTTATAGTCAAAGGCTCGGAGCCTCTCCACTTCAATGGCTACCGCCTCCCTAGCCGAGCAAAGCGTCTCCTGGAGTTCTGGGTGTCCGGGCCGCTCCCTTTCCGCCTCCCTCAGCTTGGCATCCGCCTTAGCCAAATCGCCCAGCAACACTTTCCGCACGCCTACATAATCCTTGATACAGATACCCCTCACCACTACCTTAAAGGCGTCCCATTCCGTCGCCCTAGAGGTCGCCGTCCCTTCATTCTCCGTGAAATATAAAGCCACCCCCTCCGCCAGGGCCGCCTCGAATAGGGGGTCTTCCAGGGTCTCAGGCCGTAGTTTCCAGATCGGGACTCTGGGTTTCTCCGCTACCCACGCTAGCCGGATCAGGAATGGATTATGGTCTGAGATCGTTCTCGACAGGTACTCCGATCCAGTAACGTACGGTAGCACCCCCCGGGAGCAGAGTATCGTGTCTAATCGGACATGCAAATCATGCAGCCCGGAGAAAAATGAGTCATCCCGGTCAGTCGGGTGTTGCCCTCTCCAGACATCCGTAAGTTCCCAGCTCTCCTGCCACTCCCTTCTACCTCTAGATAGCCTGTGTACCGGGGAATCGTGTAGTGGGGGGTGGGACCTATCCAATGAGGGGTCTGCAATGGAATTAAAGTCGCCCCCCAGCAGGACCGGGCCCGCCAGGGAGTGAGCCAGCGTCCCTGACAGTGTCGCGAGGAAAGCCAACTGGTCCGTATTCGGGGCATATATACTAGCTAATACAACATCTCTACCTTCTAGCTTCCCCTCCGCCACCCCATACCTCCCTTCCTGGTCCACCCATTGGCGCGTGAGCTGGATAGGTGTGCCTGCCCTAATCCATATTAGTACCCCCCTAGCATAGGCCGAGTAGCTGGTGTGAAAAACCTGTCCCCGCCATCTCCTCTGTAGCGCCGCCCCCGCCTGTCGTGTGAGATGCGTCTCCTGCAGCATTGCTATGTGTACTCCCCTCCGCACTAAATAGGCATGCACTTTATGTCTGCGCTGCATAGTATGTAGGCCCCGCACATTCCAGGTAATACAGTTCAGCCTATTCACATTAGCCATTGTCCCAGTGATCCGGTCGAAACACTCCCTCCAGTTCCTGCCCTTCGACGGTGGTGGTGCCCCCCCTGAACAAAACAAAGCTTCTCAACAGTCCTACCCAAGGTATACCCAGGGTCAATAACTTCAAAAAGAGTAAACAATCCCCAACTGTGGAGCCCCCCCCTCCCCCAGAACAGACCCCAATATCGAGATATCAGTCCCCATCCAAACTCCCACACCTGATTGACCCAGGTCTCAACTACACAGCCGTAGCTGTGGGTGCCTTAGGGGCCTACGGAGCGCGGCCTCGTCCAGAGGGGGGCTGCGCTGCCCAGCTCCTCGCTTCCTCCCCAGTTTCCCATGACCTCCCTGCTCTGAGCACCCCGGTGTGCCCCGACCCCCGCTATGTACGTAGGCATGGGTTCCCCCTCCCAGCTATCCAAACATTACCCATTGTTCTCTGCCAGCAGTTCAGATATTCAGGATCTCATCCGCCGTTTGCGGTGTCACCAGCGGCCCTTCAGTCCGATGAATCCCAGAAAGGTCCGACTCCGAGCCTGAGGCCGAGACATGAGTGTCCGAGTCCATGGCCCTCCCAGAGCCGGGGCCCTCCGCTCGTCCCAGCTTCCCCACTTCCAGTAACGCGGCCTGCCGTTCTGCTTCAGTCTGGGAGGCCGTCGGCCCCAGCTTCCCCCGCCCTCGTTTCCTCAGCCTCTTCGATTTCCGCAGCCGTGTTGGCGAGCGTTCCCGCTCCTTCTCCCGCTCCTCTTGTGCCCTGGCACCGTCAGTCCCAGCCTTGTATGTCTCCCACCAGTCCCAGGCTTCCGCTGACGTGCTAAAGAAGATCGCCTTGTCGTCCACCACCACTCGTAGCCTGGCTGGGAAAAGCAAGGAGTAGGCAATTCCTTCAGTCCGCAGTTCCTTTTTGATTGTAAGGAAGGAGGCCCGCTGCTTCTGCGTCTCGAAGGTGAAATCTGGGAAAAGTGTGACCCTGCTGTTCGCAATCTGGAAGGGGCCATCCTCCCGAGCTTTTCGCAGGAGCAGATCTCTGTCCTTGTGGTGAAGCAACTTGGCTATGATCGGTCTGGGCGGGAGCCCGGGCTTGGGAGGCCCTGAGGGGACTCTATGAGCACGCTCCAGAGTGAAGAATGGCGTAAGCCCTTCCGGCGCCACCACTGTTTTCAGCCATTCCTCCATGTAGGCAATCATGTCCCTCGTCCCCTCCGTCTCCGGCACGCCTACGATCCGCACATCACTGCGCCGGCTTCTATTTTCTGCGTCCTCCGCTCGCCTTTCCAGGGTGCCTATGCGGTCCAGGGCCTCCGTTAGCTTACCCTCCATCACCTTGTGAGCTGGCGCCAGGTCTTTGATCACCGTTTCAGCATCCTTGACCCTGTCCTTCAGTTTGTCGTGGTCCGCCCGGAGCAAGCCCAGCCCCGACGCCACCTGCGCTATATCGTTGTGGAGCGCGTCTCGAGTGGCCGTTATGGCGTCCAGTATCCAATCCTGCAATCGCTGCAGGTCCGTCTGCTCAGTGGGGCCCCCCTCCGCCACACCAGACGTCGCCGCCTCCTCCGCCTTGGTTCTCGGCTTCCCCATTGTAGCCGGCCTCGCCGCTCACGTCCTTCTCGATTGCTTGCTTCCCCCGGGCCACAGCCACGTGGCCAGCTCCTGTGCGCTATGGGGTCTCGCTGCGCAGATACCGCACATCAGAAGTAGCGCCTGCCGTGATGCTCGTCCCCCGGGATCCGTGGCAGTCTGTCCTCCCCCACCTGGGTTAGCGTTTCTGGCTTGTCGCGCCACAGAGAGCCTGGCGCCGCCGAGGTCCCTCCGCTGGCCTATGGGCTTCTCCGCTTTGTCCCCACACACAACGCAAGCCTCCGCTGCGGGGGCGAGGGGGGGGGGGCCGAGATGTGTTGTGCCGTGTTCCGTCCCCCGTGGTCCACCGCTCAGAGCGGCCCCCGCTCACCTGCTGGTATGTCCGGGGCCCAGGGCTGGGTCGCTGTCCGTCTTTTCGCCCTCTCGGCAATGGAGGCTGCCTGCTAGCTCCGCCTGCAGTGGCGCACCCGGGCGGTCTTCCCTTCCAGCTTCCGCGGCCGCCGCGCACCGCAGCCGGGGGCCAAGGAGCGTCTCCCGCTGTGGGGGGTATCGCCGCTGGTGACGTCCGAGCCGGCGAACGCGCCCCTTCCGTGTGCTCCGGCAGTGCGGTCCGCCGTTTAGCCCTCCGTCTTTCAGGGCTCCGCCGCGGCAGCCATCTTGCGCGCCGCTTTCTTTTTCTCCGCTCCGGCGGCCGCTGCGATCGGCGGCCGTTCTCAACGCCGCAGTGCCGCCAGCAGCTCAAACCCTGCCCAGCCAGTCACCATCGAGTCCTCAATCGGCGCCGGGGCACACACGGGCTCTCCGGCCCTTTTTACAGGATTATCGTGGGGAAGAGGCACGGAGCTCCGGGCTCACGCCGCCATTTCCCTCGGCGCTCAAGCCACGCCCCCCATGCTTTTCTTCATGTGGCCACAGAAGACAATTGCTTGAATCTATTTCTTCACTAACCTTTGACAGGTGTTCTTTCAAAGCATTTAAACTAGAATTGGACAGACATCTCCGACTTACTTATCCACAGTTATTTTGTATTCAGTGAATAAATTAAGTTGTAAAATGGTATATTTCAACATTTATTCTACTAATAAACATGCACTCATACTTTGATGCCTGTTGTGTTTTAGCAAATTAAGTAGGCAAATATAACATAACAATACACCCACAGGTAAATATTAGCATTATACTACAAACCGATGTTGATATAGGTTGTTATTTAGAGAATCTCATCCTGTTATTTAACTGCCCATGTCATCTATCTGCTCAGCCGCTGGCCTAGAGTTGATGAGTCAGTATGGAAAATCACTTAAAATAAATCCAGTTTTCTCTACATTCTCATCTTTTAAAAAAAAATGTATCTGTAAAAAATCAGCATATATCGAAAACTGTGAACCTTAGTTATATCTAGTATTTTGGTCTGACTGCCAAGGAATCAACAACGTTTGACAGAAACCTAAATATATATATATATATATATATATATATATATATATATATATATATATATATATATATATATATATATATATATATATATATATATATATATATATATATATATATATAGAAGAATTCCCAACCCGTCAATGGATGACAGGCTACGGCAGGGTGCAGACCTCAGAACGCCACATCAAACAGTCAGAGAGGCTCACAAACGATCCAACTCAAGTGAGTATGCAGGAATCAAAACGTTTTATTACACAATGACGCGTTTCGCTCCGCAAGGGAGCTTGTTCACATATATATATATATATATATATATATCTATCTTTGAATCTTATCGCCTCCTTGTCCCCTCCCGGCGGAGGTCACGGCACAGCAAACAGGTAAGTTTTTTAGCAAATTATTTTATTTTACACACCATGTGCAAAGTTCCGTGCAGTAATTGGACGGCCTACGCGTTTCGGCTACTCCTAGCCTTCCACTGGACCATATATATACTTTGCAAGAACTGTGGATGCAACCACAAGATACAATGGAGGTCACAAATTGCCCGGCGGATGACAATACAGCAAATATATCAACATCCTCAGGCACTTCAAATAAACATGAGACAAGGTTTAGACCCATGTCCACGTTCAATCCAGTGACTATAAGGAACTCCATTGATGTCTTTCACGAATCTGTGACAGAACAGATCAAGCAGTTGAATTTTACAGTACAAGGCACAAACAACAAATACCGATGGCAGGACCGTAAATACCATGAACTCATTTAAAAACTTAAGACAATAATGGCATTGTGATACGCAATTCAGATAAAGGTGATTCTGGGCAAATCACTTAATCTCCCTGTGCCTAAGAAAAATGAATGAATGAATGTATGTCCTCATGTAACGTAACTGGTGCTATGTAAAGCGCTCCGATACCCAATTCGGGTCAAGTTCGCGCTATGTAAAACTCTGCACAAAAAAACCATCTTGATTTGGAGCAAAACGCATTACACCAAGGAGGCCTATGCTCAGCTAAATGATAGAGCTTGTTATGTGAGAATGAGCAGTGTGCATCTTAAGACTGTTCACACACAATTTTACCACATGCTACATACTTGGAAGAGAAAGGGATTAATTACAACGCCAGGAATGGAAATTCTTGAAAGAGGACAATCCTGTTACACCTCCGATCTATTCTATTCCAAAGACTCACAAAGATCCGAACAAACCCCCGGGTCGACCAATCATCTCTGCCCGCAACAGCCTCCTTGAGCACTCTTCCCAATACGTGGACTACTTCCTCCAAACTCTCGTGAAATCATGACCATCGTATGTACGGGACACAAGAGGGTTCTTGAGAAAACTCAAAGAAATTGAATGGAGGAGCGGTTATCACATGGTGGCCCTAATCGTGACGTCTTTGTACACAAGCATCAGGCATGAGGATGGGGTCAAAGACCGCAAACACTCTGAGGAGCATGAGAGAATGCTCATAGATATGGTGTTGTTCTGACCCTGTGTTCATGTTTAATAACATCTTGTATCAGCAAATCAGGGGCGAGGCAGTGGGGGCCAGCTTCTCCCCCAGTTACGCCTGCCTCCACATGGGGTGGTGGGAGGAGCTGGTCTTAAACACCTCACACACATTGGAGGTCAACAACAGGATAAAATCGTGGCTACGATACATAGATGATTTATTTGTTTTTGAGACGGAACAGCAAAAACAGCCATGCAAGTTGTTTAACACATCAACAAAAATTAAATTAATTTGCAATTCACAGCAACCATAAGTAGCGGTACTGTAACTTTTCTAGACACGCAGGTGTTCATTGTGGAAAACAGAATTGAAACCAAACTATACAGAAAACCGACATCGTGAAACTCTACATTACATGCCAGCAGCGCCCATCCGCGGCATCTTGTTAATAGTATCCCCTATGGCTAGATGCTGAAGCGGCTACATAGCAATAATGAGGATCTCCTGGCATCCCAGGCTGAATGTAGCAGTAGGTTCTGGGAAAGGGGTTACTCATACAAGATAATTGAGTCAGCTATTACCAATCAATGGCCCACCTACGGAAGAGCTACTGCAAGACAGGGCGGATGACACTCACATTGGTACAGGACAGGACAACGAGAGCAGTGGGGCCAACAGTAAGGACTTTAGGCGTATTATGCAATACAGCAGCCAGCTACAGGCTATTATTCAAAGGAATTAGCCACTAGTCTTAAGTGACCCAATAATTGGACCAGATTTGCCATAAAGAGTGTCCTTCACTTACAGCCGAGGCCCTTCTATGAAGGATCAGCTGGTAGCAACAAGTCCTGAGTCCACAGAAACATCTAGTTGGCTCCAGAAACACAAAGGATTTTACTGATGCAAAACATGCAAGGCATGTCAGCATGGAGAAAACAGAACGACCTATAAAACACCGTTCAGTGACAGGGTTCATTTTATAAACAAACTATTAACCTGTAAAACTGATCACGCGGTATATGTCCTCTCCTGTCCTTGTAACTTGCTACATGGTGGGAGTACCAAATTACCTGTACACAAGCGGGTGCTCCAACATCTTAGGGCAATATGCAACCGATATAACACCTACCCGGTAGCCCAACATTTCAGAGACAGCCACCTCTCCAATAGCAAAAAGTTGAAATACTTTGTAATTGACAGTACCACCCAGCAGACGGAGTGGCAATAGAGAGGGAGCCCTAAGAAGATTAGAAACTCGTTACATTATTGAATTGGACACGAATCAACCCAACGGGCTTAATATGTCGGAAGATCTGTACACCTGTTTATAGTATGGTGTATAGTATATCGTATTTAACAACTACAAGTACAGTTGCAGATAATCTCAGTATACATTGACAATGTCAATTAGCACAGAATACTAAAACTTAATATAAAATGGTTTACCTAATGTATTTTTACTTTACGACTGTATTATAAGACTTGCACATTATTCTATGGAACTTTTTAATGGAGAATGCCTATTAATTAGCACATTGTAATATTTTATGTGTTAACAAAAGTATTTATACATTTTATCGACTTTAATGATTTTTAGATGAACTAATGCATTAACCAGATATTAATGATTGAAATGTTTTGATCTTTTTATCATTTAAGTGTATATTTGTAAATAGGTATTTAATGATATATTTATTAGTTGTTATAATAGAATTCATATTAGAGCATTTACCATCTGATCCAATTGGATATATGTCAGGTCACATTAAGACCGAACTTAATTCGAGTTAAAGTAAAATCAAACTACTAAGGGTTATACTGATACACGAAACTAGTGGCAACACTGTAATTGACAAGCCATAAGGGATTCACTCGCGATATAGTACAGCTATTTTCTTCAGTTTTTACAGTACCAACATGGGCAAACTCGATTGAGTAACCAATAAGAGGCCCGCAATTTGTTTTTTTCCATAACTGGCATCACAGGCATAGACATCCAAGCTAGATGTGAGGTAGCAATAAACAAAATTTCTACAGCCGCAAGAATGTTTAGGATTGATTATGACCCTAACGGTTTGCACAATAAGATACATAACATTGATAACAGTTTGAATGAGGAACTAACTGTGGTAACAAACAGCAGTCACGTATTTGACCAATAAGAATCGGGTCATTGTTACCAGCACTAGCACTTTATTCACTATTAAATGAGCACTACTACTTCCAACTCACATACATACTAGCAATGCCCAGCGAATTTGCACATATTTGTATGCACTGGCAGGAATAGGGATTTAAGAAATCTATGAGATGCAGAACTAGCGGTTATAAGAATATACATGACAATATAAAAGTAACAAATAATTATCGGGAAATTAACCAAAAAGAAACACAACAAATTATTCTTTGTATAAGTTTACCTGTTTATTCATGTCAGCTCAACAATGCAGTTCTGTATATTCCGCTTGAAACGGCACAGACATGTTTTGTAAAGTAATTCTGCTATGTCTATTGCGGTATGTTACCAAGTGATGTTTTACACAGAGCACTTGTCGCTTTAAAACTGAAATAAATTACTTACTTCCGTGTCATGTGATCAATGCTCACCCCGAGCCGCAACGCGTCAAGACCGAGTAAGGCAATAAAAATATTGAAGCACAACATCTTGGTCCGTCTCAGTCTATGCAAGCATGCTGGGGAGTGACGGAGTGGGGGGATATAATATATATATATATATATATATATATATATATATATATATATATATATATATATATACACACATCGGTATCTATGGGTACAAGGCTATTCCATCTCATACAATCAATGTTTAATTTAATATTCCATTAAGCACTATTTCATTTAAGTCATTACCAGTAATGTTTTCCTTTCGTTTAAAACAGTTAAAGTTTGTCAAATAGATTTTTACATTTAATGGTGTCTTTAAATCTCTGAAAGGCACAACGCTCATGCATGTTGTGTGTGCATTGTTTTATTTAGAAATATTATTTTTCTCGGAATCATGCATACCCTAAACAGGCTTTCAGTGCCCTTAATTTGTCAAAATGTGGTTCCCTGTAAACTTTTTCATTCATATTTTATTTCTAATAAACTAGTTACTTACCTACGGTAACGATGTATCTGGTAGAGACATAGTCTAGCTGCAGATTCCTTAACTTAGAATATCCTGAAGCGTCAGACTGGATCCGGAAAACCTTCAGCAGCAACACCTCTGCGCGCCCCGAAGGAAAGCGCCGCACGGCTCCGCCCTGATGTTGTCCATGGACGTGACGTCAGCGGAGCCATATGTGCCCCTCTTGGCGCGCTGACGTCAGTTTTCGTCAGAGAAACTTTTCCGCGGCACAGCGAGGAGCCACCACCAAAAAACTGTTAGAATATGGGAACAGTGTGCGAAATTAATGATGAAAACACATGGAATGGTGAAAACCAGCACCATAAAGGACAGTGCCAGGCACTGTATATTGAAATCTAGTAAAGGGAAAGAGCAGAGCACCGCTCTGAGAGTCAACCCCTCGTAGGTGAAGGCCAACCACTCTTGGAGGTAAATGAAGATGTAAACAACATCATTGCAGACAACAAAGTCAGCAACATTAATGTATAACCGTGAAGGACAAGTCCAGAACTCAGGAGCTAGGGCAATAGACCAAAAGACGTCACCAGAAAGAGAGATTGTATCCCCAATAAGAGACCTATAAAACGTGGCAGAGCTAAAAGACTTCAAACCAATAGAGCGCAGGGGTGGTAAGAAACCCCAAGGAAATAGAGAAGGATAGAGCGGGGTTAGGAAAAAACATGAATAGATCCCACACTGTACAAGCTAGGGCGTAGAGTTGGAAAGGACACACAACACATGAGCATACCATCCAATCATGAGAATGGGCAGATTAGAACAGTGAAAGCAGAATGGAGCATTCTGTGTCAGAGTGAAGTGAAAACGTCACCCTAAAGAAGGGACAAGCCACCAGGAGGGAGGAGAGTGTAGAAAGCCCAACCTGAAAAGGTCCTCGCAGAACGGGGAGGACAGGAGGGCGTCAAAGAATCTGCGGCTAGACTATGTCTCTACCAGATACATCGTTACCGAAGGTAAGTAACTCATTCTTCTGATAGGGACGTCTAGCCGCAGATTCCTTAACTTAGAATAGATAACAAAGCTATAACCATAGAGGAGGCGGGTCTGCGACTGAACCCCAATAAGTTGCTGAGGTAACGTAGCCGTCAACAAGGTGACGACCCACGGTGGGGACCGCAAGCCAGCGCCGCCAGATCGTGAAGGTCAGAAAGAGCAAAAAAAGTTGGGATGCAAAGGCACCACAAGCCGTCAAAGGACAGCATGAAAACTCCCGTATATACACCGGGTGAGAGAAAGAAAACATATGCTAGATATGTCGGTGTGAAAGGGAAAGTTCATGACCTCGCAAGAAGTGGAACTTAACCCAGGGTCTGATGGATCCGCAGGATGTGACGTGCTGACTATAAATAAAACCCAGAAGGAAGACAACTGGTATGACAACACATACCGGTCCAGTATGTACAACAGTGGAAAAAAGCACTGTGGAACCAGGTACCAGCCAAATACGTGGGACAGTATTGGCAGGATGCCGATCCATGATCAGAAAGTGCTAGTAGTGCTAGAAACAGAAGACATGTCTTTGGAGAGTCACTCCGTTACCAAGCATGTGAAAGGGCTGACGGCAACCAGCAGAAGCACCCAAAAAAGGAGTACAGTAAAAATTATATCCAAGTGGAAGACTGGACGACACAGAAGCATACCGTGTGGACGGTCGACCCACATGAAGTAGAACAAGTACCCTTCTGTAGGGTTATATGAGCCGCCCCGATATGCCATAACAAGCAGGCAACCGGCAACAACCGGCACCAGGAAAACTGGACACCCACGTAAGAGCTCGTAGGCGAGCAGACCGGGTTAATGACCATGTACACCTAATGAAGAAACACTGACAGCACGATTTTGCTGTGTAACAGCACAGAGCAGATATAGAGGCAAAATAAATACGCAAAAAAATGAAGCGGCACACAAGAAGACTAGGGAATGCGAAAAGTACCAAGTCATGAGGAAGCAGAAGTGGAAGGAACAATGTCCAGACTAGTAAGCTACAGCAGTCCCGCACGCCCGGGAGGTGCAACGGTACCCTGCAAGCTAGAGGAGGAGACAGAGCTAGACACAACAGTCGGAAACATTCAGGACCAACCGAATGTTCCAGGAGCCCAAAAAGCGAGTTTTCTAAAGAGAGCACTCCCCGTGAGAGTGGTAACAGCAGGAACCCAAGCAGGAGTACGAAAAGCAGCAGGGAATGTGTAAAAACACTCCTGTTGGTCAAGTGCCCAGAAAACAAGGGCACAGGGCAATGTACAGTAGAGAGGTACAGGGCGAAGCCACCTTTAAAGACAAACCCAGTAAGGGCTGAAGTATCAAAAACTGTTACCCGAACTCCTAAAGGGCAGGGGAGAACCAGCACCACAGCAGTGAAAGAAACAATGTGAACACCCTATGATATCAATTATACCAGGGTGCATTTACGGGTTACGCCCACACTAAGAAGCGTGCCACACAGTGCTTGTGTCATGGCGTAAAACGAGGACAGGGCATCTGAGGTGAGCGCAGCACCTGAACTGAACAGAACAATGGCCCTACGGATAATGACTGGCAAACAAAGAGCAGCCATCAAGGGCAAGTATATCACAGTGATTCTGAAACCCGCCCTGTGAATACATTTGAGGCAGAAGCCATGCGGTATGAACACCACACCGAGGCGTAGAAGAACAACAGATAACTAGAGCCAAGTGCACCGAAAGTGCCATAGAGCAATGCTAACGTTAGGATCGCAGAACAGCAGAAAAAGAGGCCCACAGCAAAATTGTGGCAAAAAACTCCATAAGAGCGTACCAAGGCTAAGGCTGGCACCCAATAGCCTCTAAATACCCCATATAGGGTAAGTGTCAACCTGCGAGGGGAATCCTCTTGGGCATTGCACACATTCAGAGGACTGAAAGGAAGACAGAACCAGCTGTCCGGCTGTACCAAACAAACACTGAGATGGCGGAACAACCGCATACATGATCTGTGTACCATGCAAAACCCTTTAATGCAGAACGTCGTGCCACAAAAGTCATGACAGTCCAGACATGAGGCAGGGGACCGCTGAATCTGCTTGGCTGTCAAACAGGTCCACGCCATTGAACGGCAGATCTCTAAGAGCATCCCGAACATTATCTGGGAAATGACTGTTGTGCAGCCAGTCGTGGCGGCGTAAAGCCACAGACCGAGCAAGACCTCACTCCAAGGAGACAGTGGCGTCAAGGGAAGAGCAGAGGGAAAATTGTGCCATTCCCCTGCCGTCATGCAGAAGCAGATAAAGTCCACCCGCGGACCTTCTGGAAGTGAAGGAGAAAGGCCTCGACTAAGTCCCAAATGGTAGAAGATGCAAGTGCAAACACACAAGCTGTATTCAATGCGCGGATGCCAGCACTGGCAGAGGCGAAAAGCTGGTAACCAGACCACATGCGTCAAACCACCTAGATTTGCTGGTGGGAGGCAACAGAGGAAGGGCGGAGGAACACTAAGTCAAAGGCCGCCTGAATAACTAGGCACTGAGCCCTAGGGTGAAGGGACAGACAGAGCGGATCATTTGGGGCAGGACGATGACGATTAGCCATGGCCCGAACGACAGGGTCACCCGAGGAAGGCCTCACCCATGTGCCCAGCATGATGTCAAACAAAGATGCCTCAATGGGCAGCAAAGGCTCCACTTCAACTGGCTCCATGTGGAAAAGGTCCAACAAGGGATCAGAAGGCAGAGAAACCACAGAAAATGAAGAATAGCTGCCACTCTGTGAATAGCCCGTGTGTAGGCAGCACTAGCCTCAGTTGCCATCCGGGGAGGCCATAATAACCCATCAGTAGGAGATGGTTGAAAACTAATCCGTCCACTAGACAGCAAAAGTGGAGGAGCCGGAGGCTGATCCGGAGACCACGCCACAAAAGGTACCTGAACCATGGGCCGAAACAGCCTGAGATCAGGGAAGTCCAGAGGACCGTCAACTTGTGGCACAAGAGGAGGTGTAGGCGCCGGCGTCAACCGACGCCGCGTGAGAGTCGCATAGACGTCCGAGGAGACGGGTGGTATATTAACCTCCTGAAATAGAGGAGACGGGGACGTCGGCACCGGAGTCATCTGGAAGTCGACGACCTCCAAAGGAGACTCTGGCTGGGTGCTGTCCGAAGTCAAACCCACTGAAACATGTGGGGTACAGGGCGTCTTGCCCGGCGCCGCCTCCGTCAGCACCCGATGCTGCTCAGGGCTATGCGGAGACTGACTGGGTGGGCTAGACGGGCGACTGGGAGGACCCACTGGGCCGTGTCTCGTCGGCGTCGTATCAGCTCCGGAACCGGAGTCGATGCACACAGACGGTGCAGAGCATGAATCCACCGGCGAGGACCCGACATGAGTGCCTTCCACCTCTATGGGACCTGAAGGCGCACCAGGGAGAGGGGGTGACCCAAAGTAAGAGTGGAGTGCTTTAGAATAAGCCTCTATTTGGGCTCAGCACCCAGAAATGGGAGGTACGCAGAAGACCACCGGACGCCTGTCCCCGGCAGGGAGCGGAAAGAACAGGTACCAGCATCACGGGTATAGTAGGAAGACCTCCTGTGACTTACGCTTGTGTTTAACCGCCTCCGAATGAAGTCTGTGGGAACGACCTCGGGAGTGGGCTCCATCCCGAGAGGGAGAGCGGCGACGCAAAGGTGTAGGATCGGACAGCCGCGCGGCCATCAATTTCATACGATGCTCCCGTAAGGAATTCGGTTTCATCCGCTGACAATCGTCGCATACTTTGGAGTCATGGTGCATCCCGAGGCACCACATACAGGTGGCGTGCGGTCCGTTACGACATCTGACGTGCACAGGTCTCACACGCTTTAAAGCCTGAATGCATTGCACATTGTTCCGTGATGCCGAAGGCATCGAGAAGCACAAGTTACTACTTGTGTAACAATATATCTGTAAGAGACATTAGTTAGTGATAGATTCCTTACCGTAGAATATCCCCAGCCGTCAGACTGGATCCGGAAAGTTTTGCTTAGCAGTACCCCTGCGGCTCCGCGTCCGTCACTGGCGTCGTCAGCGCCGAGATGACGTCACGGAGGGTACTTAGGCGCCACCCATGCACGCTGACGTCAGTTCTGTACACGACTTTCCGCGCCAGAAACGCAGAGCCATGCAAGATACTGACCATTGGTGCATAAATCTAGGGCCCTAAAAGGAGATGACCTGAACCCTAGTAATCAGTTTGCAGAACGGAGAGGATGGGTGGGGCGGTAAGGAATCTATTCCTAACTAATGTCTCTTACAGATATATCGTTACACAAGTAGTAACTTGTGCATCTGAAAAAGACATGTTAGTGATAGATTCCTTACCTTAGAATAGATACCCCAGCAAAACCAACCCCGGTGGTGGGACTGCGAACGAGATTACACCAGAATTCACGGAGCACCGAACGGCCAAAGAAGCAGTCTCTCTGGACCTGGCTGTCAAGGAAGTAGTGCTTGGTAAACGTGTGTAGCGAGGCAAACGTAGCTGCCTGACAAATGTCCTATAAGGGAACGCCGCGTCCCAAGGCAGTAGTGGCTGCAGTAGCCCTGGTCGAATGGGTACGCAGTCCCACAGGAGGCTCCTTCTTGGCCAAGGAGTAACATGCTTTGATGCAAAACACGACCCACCGGGAGATGGTCCGTTTGTGCACGGCCCGACCTTTCTTGGTGCCCACGTAGCCAACAAAGAGCTGATCATCCACCCGGAACTGCTGTGTACGCTGCAGATAGAATGCAAGCGCACGTTTGGGGTTCCAGGCGGTGGAGCCTCTCCTCTTCTGGAAGGATGCGGAGGCGGAAAGAAGGTGGGCAAAGTGAGGGTCTGTCCGATGTGGAAGGGCGTGACCTCCTTTGGTAAGAAAGAAGGATGTGTCCTCAGAACCACCTTGTCTGGATGAACAGAAAGGAAAGGAGGTTTGGAAGAAAGAGCCTGGAGCTCACTCACTCTTCTGGCAGAGGTGATAGCTACCAGGAAAGCCGTCTTGAGAGTAAGACGTAAGGGATAGTTATGAAAGGGCTCAAAGGGAGCGCACATCAGAAAAGACAAGATTCAAGTTTGACTGAGGCATTATGAAGGGTACGGGTGGAAACTTATGCGTAATGTCTTTAAGAAAACGGTTAACAACCGGGGACTTAAAAAGAGAAGGCTGATCTGGAAGCCGTAGAAAGGCAGAGATGGCCGAAAGATAACCTTTGACAGTGCCCAGAGCAGAGCCCTGCTGGGCCAAAGAGAAAAAAAACAGAAGAACCCTCAGAAAGAGGGGCAGAAAGGGGATTCACAGCCTTTGCTGTGCACCATGCCACAAACCTGTTCCATCTGCAGGCGTATACCGTTTTGGTGGAGGGACGCCTGGCTGCCAGAATGAAAACGCAGACTTCGGGAGGAAGATTGAAAGGTGCCAACAGTCGCCGATCAATCTCCATGCATGGAGGTGGAGGCTGGACAGGTTCGGGTGGAGGACCGTCCCTTGCTGCTGCGACAGAAGATCCTCCCGAAGAGGCAGACGGATCTGGGGATCGATGCTCATACTGATTAGCTCGGGATACCATTTTCTCCGAGGCCAGTCCGGAGCCACAAGAATGACTTGGGCCCGGTCGCGCCTGATCTTCTTCAGCACTCTGGGCAGAAGTGGTATAGGCTGAAAGGCATACAACAGACCGCAACTCCACTTGCGACAAAAAGTGTTTCAGAGCGAATGCCGCCTTGGAAATTCCAACGCGCAGAACTGATGACATTGCGCGTTCTCTTTGGTGGTGAATAGATCTAACCAAGGCTCTCCCCACTGCAGAAAGAGACCTTGTGCCACGTCCGAGTTCAGACTCAGTTCGTCCGCCCTGGCATTCAGAAAACCTGCCAGGTGTTGAACGTTCCAAGCATCTCCAGAGGCGCAGAGCCTCTTGACACAGGGTCCAGGACCCCTCCCCGCCCTGCTTGTTGCAATACCACATGGTGGTGGTGTTGTCCGTGAACACATGCACTACACTTCCCCGGACAGAGGGAAGGAATGCTTTCAGTGCAAGATGGATCGCCCGCAGCTCCAGAAGGTTGATATGGAGCCGGGACTCCGCCGGAGACCAGAGGCCTCTGATCTCCGCCTCTCCCTAGTGGCCTCCCCATCCCAGAAGGGAGGCGTCCATCACCACTGTGTGCTCTGGTTGGGGAAGGGCGAGGGATGTGCCACTGACCCGATCGAGATTCGTGAGCCACCACTGCAACTGCCGTGCAGTGCCCTCCGAGATCTGAACATGGTCGGACAGGTAGCCCTGAAGCCGCAACCACCGCCATCACCTTCGTGAACACCAGAGGGGCACTGGTAAGGCCGATGGGGAGAACGGCAAACTGAAAATGCTCCTGGCCTACCATGAACCGCAGGTAGCGCCAGTGGGCCGGCAGGACGGGGATGGGAAAATAAGCATCCTGCAAGTCCAACGCTACCATCCAGTCTCCAGGGCAGCCAGAGTCAGCATCTTGAACTTCTCCTTCGGGAGGAAGCGATTGACGTCCCGGAGGTCCAAGATGGTGCACAGTCCCCCCTTGTCCTTCTTGGGGCTAGGAAGTAGTGGGAATAACATCCACTTCCTACTCTCTGACCAGGGACACACTCTATGGCCCCCTTGGCCAGGAGGGCTGTGACTTCTTGATGGAGAAGAGTCAAATGATACCCCGACATGCGGTGGTACCAGGGTGGCATGGCTTGAGGGGGAAAAGAAAGGGGAGTGAGTAACTTTGGCAGATTATCTGCAGCACTCACTTGTCCAATGTGGTGGAGGTGGTGGTGGACACTGCCACCCACCGGCGTAAGGTGCTCCCTGAAGCTCGGATTAGGAAGGCTTGGAGGCGGAAGCTGCAGGGTGGAGGTGGACTGACCCGCACGCTGGTTCCCAGACCCACCCCTGCGGTATCCACGGCCGCGCTGAAGCGGGTTCTGCGCAGGTTTGTTGGAGGAGCGTGCCTGGGCGCCCCCGCCTTGGCCACGAAAGGAACAAAACCCAGGAGTAGCAGGGTTCTTCGTATAAAGACCCAAGGACTTGGCTTTGGCTCAAGAGTCTTTAAAGCGCTCTAGGGTATTGTCTGCCTTGTCGTCAAAGAGGCGGGAGCCATCAAAGGGCATGTCCATGAGCGAGCCCTGGACATCGGGCAAGAACCCAATCGAACGCAACCAGGCGTGACGCCGCAACACCACAGTTGTGGAAATAGCCCTGCCCAATGAATCAGCGGTGTCCAAACCGCACCTGATGGCAAATTTAGCCGCATCCTTACCTTCTGCAATCGCTTGGGAAAGGACAGCCTGGACCTCCTCAGAACACTGAGGCAAGACCTGAGGTACGGAATCCCACACTGCGCGGGAGTAACGGTCCAACAAGCAGGCGGTATTAACCGACCGCAGCCCTAAGCTGGCTGAGGAGAACAACCTCTTGCCAAATTGTTCCAGCCTTTTAGAGTCCTTATCCGGCGGAGCCGTGGGGAAGGCACTCTGTGACATCGAGGCTTGAATGACCAGGCTCTCAGGCGTAGGATGAGTGGTCAGGAAGGCGGGATCACCAGGCGATGACGCCTGGTGACGTTTTCATCCACCGGCGCCCCCGTGGCCAGCCGCAACAAAGTGCCGAGAGGACTTCGGTAAGGGCCTTATTGAAAGAGCAGTGGCTCAGACGACGCAGACGCCGTCTGGGGAACCTCTGTAAGGAGGTTTGTCTTGAGGGCCGCTGTAGGGAGGTTGAGATTGAGAGCCTCCGCAGCCCGACTGAGCATCACAGTGTAGGAAGCACCCTCCTCCATAGTAGGCGGAGAGGCAAACCCCCGGTCAGAGGAAACATCGAGGTCCCCCACGTCCTCCAGGTCATCCACCCAATCTTGCTCTGAGTTACAATGCCGGGCAAGGGGGTCCTCGGACCCATCCCAATCGTCGTCCGCCTCTGGAGTAGAGGGGGCCGGTCGGCAGAGGTGGGATAAACGGCATCCAATGTGGCGCCCGGGGTGGAGCCGAGGGCGGCGCCGGAGTCGGCATCGCTGCACCTTGTGGCGCCGGAGCCAGCCACGCAGGATCCTGTGGCACCAGTGGCAGAGCCGCCGGGCCAACAGGATCTGGACACGGGACCGCAGGGCCCGAAGGCGCACCGGTGGGAGCCCAGGGTCTAAAAAGGCGGTCCATAGCTCGGGAGTCGCTGACAGACCCGGGTATAGCAGGTCAGCCGTGGGACTCCCCGGTTCCAGAGAAACTGCAGGGGCGGAGCCCCTGTCCCCCTTGTCCGCCTCCGGAGAGCGACGGGAGGACGTCGGAGAGCAAACACACTTCTTTGACTTCTTTTTATGGCGTCGCTTACCGGAATCCGAAGGCGAAGACTTGGAGCCCGAGGAGCGATGGCTCCGGTCCCGCGAGCAGTCTCGGGAACGGCCCGAGACCCGCTGCGGCGGTTGGGGGAATGCCGGACCTCCTGCAACTTCCAGCGCTGCTCCCGCAAGGCCTTCGGGGCCATGGCTCAGTAGTCCCGACAGTTCCCAGGAATCATGTTCGGTCTCCAGGCAGTAGAGGCACACATCGTGGGGGTCCGCCACCGACATGTTACGGCAGCACAACCCACAAGACTTAAAGCCGGGCATCCCTACGTGCACCAGGAGAAAAAAGGGAGACAAAAGTTTCAAAAAAGAGTAGTCAAAAAGTGACTGAGGTACGTGCTCAATCCTGATCTGCGCTTTCCGGCGCGGAAAAAGAAGGAACAAAACTGACGTCAGCGCGCATGGGTGGTGCCTAAGTACCCTCCGTGACGTCATTTCGGCGCTGATGACACCAGTGACAGACGCAGAGCCGCAGGACGCCAAATACTGACGCGCAGGGGTACTGCTAAGCAAAACTTTCCGGATCCAGTCTGATGCCTGGGATATTCTGAGGTAAGGAATCTATCACTAACGTGTCTATTTCAGAAGACCCAAAAAACAGGTCAAGGAACCGCTGGTTCTCCAGGATCAGTGTTGGGACGTGGAAAAGGAGAAAACTGACGTCAGCACGCGGGGAGGGGCATAAATGGCTCCGCTGACGTCACATGCATGGACGACGTCAGGGCGGAGCCGTGCGGGATCGCCTTTGGCACGCAGAGGTGCTGCTGCGCAAAGTTTTCCGGATCCAGTCTGATGCTTGGGGATATTTAAAGTTAAGGAATCTGCGGCTAGACGTCTCTATCAGATATGCATAACCTCGTTTTACAAATGAATCAATAAACTGTATGGAAAAAATAAATCTGTGATTCATGATCAGAATCTTTTTCAGCTATTCTGGTTCCTGAGAATAGTAAAATGCAGGAGGATCAGATATGCTATCAGTTAAAATATGGAAACTTTCTCTGGTCTCTTTTCACCTTTTTAGGACGTTGGACAGGGTGCACATGTGTCAGTGTAGGCCGTCCCAGCTGACATCACAGTAGCATTCAGCACATCCGCAATGATCGCCTGAAAATGGTCCTTCATGTCTGGAGGGATGTGCAGCAGCATAATTTGGGACATGTCCCAAAACACATGTCTATACCAGGCGAGAAGGCAGTTGGTGTATAACAACTTTAAGGCCATACTTTCAGAAGAGAAAGGTTTCTTGCCTCAAGCCTCTAGTCTTTTGTACTCCCTACCCAATGTTACCGTAGGGAAGGAAGGCACCACTCGACTGCATACCTTAGCAGGATGCTTCGACAACCAGACTCTCTGGTGATGGGTGCGTGTAGAGGAATGCCACATCACCTGGTGCTCAGCAGTAGGATCGGGCCACAAGTCTTTCTACTAAAGGCATAGATTATGGCTTTTCCCAAGACGCCAGGGATTGGTGCTAGCTGTGCTTCATTGAAAGCCATCAAGGGATCCAATGGGGGTAGTAAGACATCTGTAAGAAGTAGGTCTTAGCTTCTTTTGATGGCCTCTGCAGCATGATTTTATGGCAGGACATCACCTCTGGCATTGGTGGCCCAGTAGTTGTAATTTCCAATGTGTGTTGTACTTTAATAAAATTATTCCAATGCTTGTGTTTGGGTGTTGCTATGCTGCGTGCATTCTGGACCAGTCCGTTGACTGCAGGCTGGACAGGGATCACCAGCGGTGTATCTTCTGTGCCTGGAATTTATTTATTTATTTATTTTTGCAATTTGTTTAGCGCGCAAATACCCGGAGGTGTCTCGGCGCTGTAACGATCAGAAACTGCACAAACTAAAGCATCTATTGTGTAAACAACCAGGTTTTAAGTTGTTTCCTATAGCTAAGTAGCGTGGGGCAGATCTTAATACACAGAGGGAGTGAGTTTCACAGTCTGGCAGTAGCCACTATGAAACGTCTGTCACCCCAGTTGACCTTTCTTGTGGGTGGGACGATCAAAAGATGGGCTGAAGATGAACGGAGACTTCTTGGTGCCTCTGGAGGTTTAAATGCTGATTTGAGGAACTGAGGTCCCGTATTGTTAATACCTTTATAAGCTATACATTGGGCCTTAAACTTTGTGCGACTTCTCACTGGAAGCCAGTGCAGATTGTGAATAAATGGGGAGATGGAGTGATGTTTTGGAATATTGAGCTGTACCCTGGCCGCAGCGTTCTGCACCAACTGCAGCTTATTAAGCACTTTAGCCTGAGCATTAAGGAGAAGGGCATTAAAGTAATCAGTTTGTGAAAATACCAGGGAGGTGATAAGGGTTTTTGCCGCAGAAATGGGTATGTAGGGTAGAATTTTTTTAATTTTCCTCAAAGTGAAAAAGGATGAGGAAACAACATTATTTACATGATGCTTAAAAGAAGCCGATCATCGAAGATGACTCCAAGGTTTCTTACTTTTTTGACAGGTATAGGCAGGGGGCCTAGTTCACTTGGCCACCACTGAGGGGACCAGCAGGGTTCTAACTTGCCAAACAACATAATCTCGGTCTTGCTGGAATTCAGTTTGAGACAGTTGGCTGCCATCCATGAGCTGATGGACAACATTGCTTCCCGGAAGTTGGCGGCCACCCTGTCTCCATCCCGGTGTATAGAAAGGACTAACTGGGTATCATCAGCATAGGTGGTAAGGCTGATGTCATGTTCCTTTATCACCCTCGCCAAGTCCGACACATAGATGTTAAAAAGAGTCGGACTTAGCGAGGAGCCCTGTGGAACACCGCTGGGAAGGGAAAGAGGAGATGAATAAAAAGAACCCAGTTTAACAGTTTGAGACCGGTTATGTAGAAAGGCTGCAATCAAGGCCTTGGCTTTGTATTTCACCCCTATGCGACACGGTCGATCAAGATGTTGTGATTGACCGTGTCGAAAGCCGCTGACAAGTCTAGCATTATCAGGACTGCCGCTACTCCCTTGTCTAGTGTGTACCTAATTTCATCTGCTGCTTTGATAAGCGCTGTTTCAGTTCCATGTGCACTCCTAAAGCCGAATTGGGTGTCATCCAATAGGTTATGAGTATCAACAAAATCGGAGAGTTGTTGATTCATAAGGCTTTCAAAAATTTTGGATGGAAAAGGTAAACATGCAATTGGTCTGAAACTATACTATGGTATAAAATAAAGATTTTTCTACAATATAGTGCATTGGAGTAGTATTAATTACTACAGATGGTGACGATCGACCAGCAGTACACAGAATAATTGATGGAATCCACGCGTTGGTGAAACCCTGTGTGACTGTTTCTATTACGGAAACACAGACAGTAAGACTTGTGCCTAAACAGTTGTATGCTTGCGGCACAAGATATATATGTATTTTGGGAAGATTTAAGTTTTGTAAAAAGAGTGGGACTACATGCCTGTTTGATGACAGTTGACCGTTGGGACCTGCGAGCTCTTACTGAGAGACCGAGTATTGTCTCATGGAGTGGTAGACATTCAGAGAACGAGCGCTGCCTCGTGGAATAGTTGATGTTCCGCAAGAGTGTGTGGAATGGATGACATTCGATATCCATAAGAAAGGCTTGTCGTCCAAATTTGACATTCGATAGCCATAAGAAAGGCTTGTTGTCAGCATTTTCCAAAGGTTGTGGCAAGGAACAGCCGTTACTGCATTCAAAATGTTCCTGACCCGACGCATCAATGCGTTTGCCTAAACGCTGCGCGTGACGATGTAGACAATGGGGATTACGCTCACGGCGGCCATTTTAGGAGGTTGGGAAAGTTAACATTTACATTGTGATTAAGACGTTGTTCATAGTGCAACCAACTACTTCCTTGTTCAACCTTTGTCACATTGGATGATACCAACGGCATATAGCGTTTCTGAGATGAAACGAAGGTAACTTACGGTGACACTAGCAATGAACAGTATTTTTGCGATCTGAAGAGACTTAGGTAATTCAATTTATGGCAATCTGAAGAGACAGACTGTGTATGGCAACCTAAAGTAACAATTTTCTAAAGAAACAGTTTTCTTTGTTTTTTTTAAATCAACATCTGTGATCGGCACACTGATTTGGATAACCTATCTTCTGATATTTAACGGTGATAGGCACACCAATCTTGTTAACTACAGTACATCTTCAAGTTTATTTTGTTGTCGTTAATTTTGAATACAATGGAGGCAGCTGTAACACCATCACCTGCATTTTTGCAACAACCTGGTGAATGGAGGTTGGCGAAATAAAAGGGTATATGCATAAGATCATGCTCAGACCTGATGCAGTCCCCCTGCAACATAAAGTAAGGAAAGTTCCTATAATTGCAAGACAGGAAGTCAAACGCATGTTACATGAGATGGTAAAACAAGGCATCATTGAGGAGATTGAGACGTCCAGTTGGATTTCTCCAATCGTTATCACAGGCAAACCGGATGGCAGTTACAGATTTTGTGTGGACTTGTGCACATTAATCCAAAATATAGTGGTTGATAATTATCGCCTGCCAAATATTAATGAAATTGTGTTGTCATTGAAGGGTGGAAGATTTTTTTTCAAAATTAGACCTGTGCAGTGCCTACCAATAAATCAGACTGCATAAAGAGTCCCAACCCTTAACGGCATTCATTACCACAGAAGGAGCATTCCAATTCACAAGAATGTCGTTTTAGTTGGCATCGGCAGCAGGAGTATTCCAAAGGATGATGGGTTCAGTTTTATGGTTTAAATCGTTTTATTGGATATGTTGCATTCATTAACAATACACTTACCTACAACCACTGGCCGGTGGGAAGCGTCTTATTGAAAAGCAAACTTTATTAAAGAGAGAAGGGATGAAGCAGAGATAAGGAGAAAGAAGACAAAGCAGAGGCTGAGAGAAACAGAAAGGGGAGAGGACAGATAGCCACCCACTGTGTACATTGTGACTCGGTAGGATCTAGGGCTAAGTTTCCTTCGGCGGAAGTGGCAGGGTCGTTAGCGGAGTCGCAGGGAATCGCAGGACTCGTAAATATCTAGGGCAGGTAAGCTCAATGAACTCCGAGGATAAGTATGCCATAGTAGACCCCCATGTCTTATCGAATTTAGGCAAGGTGTGGTTGATCCCCGCCATGATCCTTTCCATCCCCACAACCTCCCACAATTTGTGTAGCCAATCTAACTGAGTTGGGATGTCAGCCGTGCCCCACCTTGCTAGGAGAACCTGCTTGGCTACCCCCAGTGCTAGGGTGATCGTCCTGCCCCTACAAGACCAGAGAGGGTATGTGAGCATTGGGTAGCCCCAACATGATATAGCTAGGAAATCTGGGGAGTTTGGTCTGGTAAATCTGATCAATGACAGGCAGGATAGTCTCCCAAAATGCCTGTATCTTAGGGCAATGCCATAGGATATGGGACAGTGTACCCTCCTGCCCGCATTTGAACCAACATAGATCACTGCTGCGGGGCTTCCATTTAGCGACCCTCACCGGGGAAGAATACCAATAGTGTGCAATTCTCAAGAGCATTTCCTTCCCTCAGGTACTTCACGATGATGCCCGGGCCCTGTGAACTCCTTGGATGAGAACTCCCGACTCCGTTCAGCTTCCCACCTATGCTGCACTGGGGATTTGGCTAGGGTTCTTGCCCTGTTGAGAAAGCCATAAATATCTGACCGAAGGTGTTTGTTGGAGGTGCGAGTGATGTACCAAAGCTCATATTTAGTGAGGAGCCGAAACACATGCGAACGGAGCTGGGCCTGGGTGACACAGTGGCGCTGCGCTAAGTAGTGCCAGTACGCTTCCTTGGGGATCCCACTCCATTTAGTGATCCCACGCATGGTCAACATGTGATTGTGGGTTTGACCCCAGTCCTACCAGACGACACTGGAACTGGTCTCATATGATCTAGAGACTTTCCAGCCCTGTACTGTGGATGACCAGATGATAAAATTAGATCACTAACAAGAATTTTGATGGTAATCCATCTCTGGATCTTGGGTCTCACCTACCGTTGCTAGTGGTCTTTTGCGTTGGTCTGTAAAACATTCATAATGGACTGTTATACTATCTACTCTAGTACTTTTTAGACAGAATTGATGGGTATAGTGCTTAGAGAGCACAGATTAGTTGCGACTCTAGACCCCCGGGTTTTTTTGTATTTTATTAATGTGCAAGGGGACGTTAACCTGGGCAGGTCTTTAAACTCCCTCACACCCTCCAATCCCTGTTTTTGTTTTCAGGATCCCATATTGAGCCACCAACCTAGGGAAGTCCAGGATACCCCGCTCGTCAAAGAGATCACCTATACTTTTACAGTTTGCTTCTTGCCATTTCAAGTAGGTGTTCCCCATGAGTGCCGGAGGGAAATCTGGGTTTCCAATGAAATGTGTCAAGGGTGAGATACTCTAGGACAGCTGCCACTTCTCTTGGACCCTGTCCCACATCTGCATAGTGGCACATAAGACTGGGGAGAGGTATGGGTTCAGTTTTAAAGGGTCTGAAGAATGTATTTCATTTTCAAGATGATGTATTAATTTTTGGAAACTCTAGGGAACAACATAACATGGTCTTGAAGAAGTTCCTAAACAAAATGGCTAATGCAGGACTAACCCTAAAAAAAGAAAAGTGTAAGTGTTGTGTAGAGGAGGTGGAATATTTGGGTTATACCTTATCTGTTGGTGGTATCAAACAAAAGAGAGATCTCTTAGAAGCCATAAGAAAAGCCCCTGCACCTACGGATTAGGATCAACTCAGGTCTTTCCTCTGCCTCAGAGTATTATTCCAAATTTGTTATGAACTTTGTGGAGAAAACTGAACAGATTAAGAAATTACTTAGAAAAGGTTGTAAATATGTCTGGTCCGTGGACCAAAAAAATGCTTTCGAGGGAATAAAAGATTAGATATGTGAAGCAAAAGTGTTAACTCCATTTGACACAAAATTAAGATCCATCCTTACTGTTGAAGCAAGCGCAGTAGGAGTAGGAGCTGCACTTGCTCAGGTTCACAACTCTGGTGTGAAGATAGTAGCCTTCGCCTCTAGATCTTTACCTGATTCAGAAAGGAATTACTCTGTTATAGAGAGGGAGGCTTTGGCTATAGAGTGGGCTGCAGAGTACTTTCGCATGTATCTTTGGGAATTTCAATTAGTTTTACTCACTGAACACAAGCCCTTAATTAAAATATTGTCTCCGGGGGCGTGGAAACAGGGTCTGCAAGACTTGCAAGGTTGGCTGCTCCTTTACAAGAGTATGTATATAAATTAGAGAAGATTGCTGGATGGAAAAATTGTCAGGCTGATGGTTATCCAGATTGCCTTTACCTTGGTATGAAGTGGATAAAGTGCAAGTTGAATCCTTTGAGTGTGAATGTGCGGTGGCTTCTGTTGAAGAGTTGGTTGAGGTTTGTAATGAAGCAATTGATAAAGGTTTGTGGAATTAATGTAGGTCTAAGGATAAGGTTTAACAACTTGTTAAGGAGTTGATTGTCAAAGGCGCCAGGCGTGAGAGTACCCATTCCTGCTGCTGTGAGGCCTTTTGGAAAAGTTTTGGATTATTTGTCAATATCTGGTGGTGATATGATAATGAAAGATGATACATTTGTGCCTCCACAAGAGTTGAGGTTTACCATTTTTAAGTTAGCCCATGAAGGTCACTTGGGCCACTCTCTCACTAAGAAAAGGGTATGTGAACATTTTTGGTGGCCAACCACGGACCAACAGATTTCTGAGTGGGTGGAGAGGTGCATTGACTGTTGTGAAAGTGAAAAAAGATTGAAAGTTGGCAGCCAAGTGGAAATGGGTGCAATACAGGATCCTGGTTTGCCATGGCATACCATCAGTTTCGACTTTATTGGACCATTGGCACATGTGAATTATGAATTGAGGTTTGATATGGTCATGGTAGATGTTTTCTCAAAATGGTTAATTGTGAAGTTTATGCGTGATATTACAACCAGTAGTACTATTCGAGTGCTAGAAGGAATTTCAAAGAAGAAGGGTATCCGGTCAAATTAATTACAGACAATGGCACACAACTCACTTCAGTAGAAATGACCAACTGCCTGAAGTCTTGTGTGCACACAAGAACTTCTTTGTACAACCCACAAGGGGACGGCATTGTTGAGAGGGCAAACCGGATGGTAAAAGGTGTCATACAAATGGCAGTTGTGAACTAAAAGAATGTAGAAGATATGGTTGATGATCTTATTTGGGCTTACAGTACCACAGAAATTACTGTCACCAAGAAAATACCTTTTGTTGTGATGAGGGCGGAGTGCTAGTAGCAAATTGGTGCCAGCTTGGATGAAAGGTTTGTTAAGTCAGACAAACTTAGGACAGGAGGAAAAGAATTTAAATGAGGTATCAATGCAGAGAGGTATCATAAAAACAGATGACTAGGTAAAAGTCGAACCGGGTCGTGTGAGTGGTGGTCTCACAAAGTTTCATGGTCCGTATGAGGTGAAGAGTTTACCTGATGAATTTATTACCTTATATAATGGTGAGAATTGGAATTTGAGAAGAGTTGGCATTTACAAGAAAAATGTTAGTTCTGGAGAGGATTTCAAATCTAATGAGACTAATAGCACCTACAATCCATTTATGTTGATGGGTGATGATGATGTATTGGACAAATTATCGGGTAATACCTTAGGTGATTGTGGTGATGGTCTTGGAAGATGTAATAACACTATGCTTCCTCCAAGGCTTAGTTGTCCACCCAGATACCTCCAAGATTTTGGGTGTAGTCATATGAGTGATAGTTATGCATTTCTTGTTGTTTTAACTATTGTATGTATGCACTTTTAGTATGGACTATTCTATTCATTTCACACAATGCCTGTATTCTTATTTGTTTTGTTTTATTATCCTCTTATTTTTTTAATCAGTTAAAGGTGAGAGATGTGTTGTAATTTCTAATGTGTGTTGTACTTTAATAAAAGCATTCCAATGCTTGTGTTCTGCTGTTGCTATGCTGCGTGCATTCTGGACCAGTCAGTTGACTGCTGGCTGGACAGAGATCACCAGCGCTGTATCTTCTGTGCCTGGAATAAAGATTGTTCTTCAACAATATTGTGGATTAAAGTATTATTAATTACTACATAAGACTTCTGTAATTAAGTTGGTCTTAGCTTCTTTTGATGGCCTCTGCAGCTTTCAGAATGATTGTATGGCGGGACATCACCTCTGGCATTGGTGGCCCAGTAGGAAACTCTATAGCCAATTTTGACGAGGCAACCAAGCCACTAGCTGATGACAGGCCCTGAAAGTCTTGAAGGGGTTCCTGGGCTTGCTCTTCATTGAGCAGGGCTTCCACTGGGCCAGAGTCCATTCCAAACATTTAATGGAGGCGTGCTCTGTTAGCCCTCTCTTCCATCAGCCTCTGAGGCTCTCTGCATAAGTGAACAAGGGCTTGGCCATGGGTCTGCTGTGCCAGTGACTTTGAATCTGGAGCTGGTGGTTTCGGAAGTGCCGGCCTAGAAGGAAGTTGCTTTGCCAAAAATCAAAGTGCTGGGTCAAAGCAGGGCGGAGAAAGTGCTGGATCCAAAGGTGCTACCTTGGAAGATACAGCAACGGTTGAAGCGGAAGGAACACCGGGAGCTGTGGTGGAGCCGCCAAGTCTGAAGTGGCTCCATACAGCATCAAAGCCTTTGCAAAGATGCTGTCCATGGCATTGATGAACATCACTAGATCCGAGCCCAGCATCAGGAATTCATGGAATTGCAATGTTGAATGCTCAGGCAAGGGAGCTAGCGCTGATGGCTCCAGTCGCAGCAGAGGTCTGTCTGGAGCCTGTCCCAATGGAAGAGCAGGGCTTCACGGAGGATCCTCAACTCAGAGGACGAGTGTCCTGTGGGAGTTGGAGATCGTTTGGGTGGCTTAGCTTTGCAGTGCTTAATTTGATGTTTTGTTGGGCTTTCTGTGATTGGTTGATGAAGGCAGCAAATGGGCACAAGGTTGAGAAAGCTACCGAAACTAATGGTCGTCCTTGGTCCTGGCTGCAAACAGTTTGGCCTCCCGTTGTTTTTATGGCCTTGGGGCTCTTGCTGAGGAAGTATGTACAGTCTGCATCCAACTTAGTTTGAAGTTTGCCATAACTCTCTCTTTGGCCACATGAGTAATTTCTTCTCACATTGAGGTTTTGAGGGTGGCATTGTTGTTTGCGACATGTGCTGAAAGAGCCTATGACAGAGTGGGAAATGGACTTTAGCAGGCTTCGACTTCATTTTGGACACTGAGGCCACTGGAGTGACCAGACCTGAAGAATCCTGCTCTCCTGTTGGTGGCAGCCTAGAGGTGCGAGAGCTATCCTGAAAAGATATGGCCAAGCAGAAGGCCTCGTTCTACATGGAGTAGGCCAAACGGAATGTAGTAATCAAGTTGCCTGAATACTTATTATATTTAAGTAAATATCTTTATCGTGATCGTCAGAGAAACATTGGTGTTCCCTGTCCAGCCAACAGACAACTGACAGGCAGGGAACACAACTATGTCACAGTGCATGGCAACACTAGAACTTATCCTAGAATGTAGTATTTAAAGCACCACACACAATAATCTAAATACAGTAATATCCCCACATGAGAATACAACACGGAACAAGTACCTTTTTCAGCATTGGGATCATGTCAGATGATCAGGAAGGGTCCAACATGCGGGTACTGTGTTAAGACTCCAAACAGTCCTGGGAATGGGACTGTCTTCTTGAGGAAATAAACAACTTCTGACTCCTTTGGTGCTTTTTATGGGCAGATCATTTAGGTGATACCATGTCAGAGACTTACCTGAAGTGAGGGAGAACACTTTCAGATCTCCCTTCAGCTTTTGACCACAAACACTTTGACGTCACTCTTTCTGATGGCCTCAGAGTGCATCGAGGCACAGGAACTCCAGCCGGGTTTGGTGGCTCATTGGATTTATGCGTCTACTGCAGGTGTTCGACCTCATGGTCACAGGTTCAAATCCCAGTCGGTCCACTCAGCCTTTCATCCATCTGAGGTCGATAAAATGAGTACCATTGAGTTGGGTAACAACAAACCTCTGTTAATCAGCGCCAAGATACCCGCAGTGGTGAATGTGCGCTTTACAAATACACATGTTATGTTAACTGCGGGCTGTTGCTTTTTGTTTCAATCACAGACATCGCATATAGATGTAGATCTGGAGAAGGACGACTGCTTGAAGCATCTGTTTCAGGGATTAAACAGTGAAACTTTTGCGGTAAACATTTGATCTAGCTGCTTTTGGAGTGCTGAGGAATTTCATCAGTGAGACAAAAGAGAGTGCTGGGTCCAATGAAATGAGGCACGGAAAAACAGGAACTGATGCCAGTATCATCATGCCCGCAGGATGAGTTGCAGATGAAGTTGCATGGCACCATCTAGCCGTGCTGGAGAACATTTTTTTACAGACCAGCCTGAAGCCTGGAAGGTAATTCAAATGGTGAGGAATCTTGAAATATATATCCCATAGCAATGAGACATGACTGACAACTCAAGGTGGCATAAAGACATACATTTCAATTCTCGCAGCACAGGCTGCAACCACCTTAAGGCCTTTGCAGAGGCATGCCACTTCTGGGACATTCATGAAGCCAAATATGAAAAATAATATATAAAAAATTGAATCTTGGCAGATATAAAATGCAGAAGTATAGTTCACTTTTCCATTTCAAATCCAGTACATTCTTAAAGAGATTAAATTGGTATTGACAGCTTAGTGTGCTGCAAATACTATAAAGACACTACTCAAAATATGAACACATCCAACATATAAAAGGAAACATGTCCTCTCCCGCCAACAGGCTTTCAATTCCCTTTATTTTTTAAAATTTTATGTACACATGAATGATCTGTATAATGTACATTCATTATAGAAAGCTTTATATACTGGATAATGCGTAGAACATTTCACAACAACAGTTGGCTCATACATACACAGGTAGACATCAATTTAATTTTCTTTGCAGAAGCTTTTTTTATTTGGTAAAGCCAAGTCGGACTGTACATCTGGATGTCTACCGCTCTTTGCCTTCAGGAAGATAATGTTAATGATTAGCAATGCACTACATCACTGAACAGACACTGGGGCCAAACCAGGATACAAAGTTCAATGAGGCATCTTCAGAGATGAAATGATGAGGGTGAGAAAAATGCCCTTGAAGGAAAGTCTATGAGTCAGTGGAATACATTTCAACGGATGTTCAAAGGCGGACTCTTGATAATTCATAAAATAATATAAAAAATAGGGGGGCAGAGGAAACTTCCATATTTTCCGATTCACAGTCTTGTAAACAAATACAAAGGAAAAGAATGTGCTTAAGTACAACAAGAGAAAATACTTGTGTACCTTGGCGGCTGATCCATAGAGTGCTTTTTGTTTATGTTACATTGTGAAGCAATTAGATTCACTTTTAGTTTGTTTTCCCTAAATAAAAATATATTCATTAGAAAAAGGAATAACACTTTATCGCGAAACAAGTGGAAAGGCAGAAAAAAGTCCATTTCAAAAGATTTTGGAAGGAGGAATGTGGCACTCTCTTCTGCTCTAACCAGATCCGCCAGCCTTTACTGATCACCACTCCTGGGTGTTTAGAGAGGCTAGCCAAGAAGATCTCCTGCTTCATGGTCTACTGGGGGCGGTACGCTGGGAAGAACAGTCGTCGTTGTCCCTGCAGTAAGATAACCAGCAACTCCTGGGCCTATTTGGGAGAAAAAAAATATATAATATTTTGATTGTGAGGTTACATATTTTAATTAATCAACCACATGTCTACTACACCAACAATTCTTGAAATAGTACTTTGTACACAACTGCAAAAACAACACTAGTAGTGGGGCATTGTACCACTCTAAACTGTCCGCAGTGATTCAGATAAATCTGTGTGGTTGGAAATGTGTTGGTAGTAGTATGTTCCAAGAGTGTGAGGTATGAAAGTAGCAGAAGCATCAACAGGCTGGACACACTACCACCAACAGACCATCTCACGTTCACATAAATAAAGGCACAGAAGACCTCAGTTGTCTTTTGTAGGTTTCTGTGGGACGTATACGTCTTTGCATTATCATTACACAGTGCAAGGTTATGCAGTCCCTCCACGTCTAACGGGGTAACACCTCGCCTGCAGGTCAAAGCCACACCAAGGCTAGTGCTGCCAGCTTCCTGACTGCTTTACAGATCTATAAGACAAATCTAAGAAAAGCAATTAGGGTAGAGTTAGTTTAATCTGCACCATTTTGGACTAGAATGTCAGTGACTTGTGACCAGTAGTCATAGATCCCATAGTACGCACAGTGGACCTCTTGGAATGATTTTATTTTTACGTAAGAAAATTAAATCCAAGATAGCCACTGCTCCGACGTACACACGCACAGCAGCAATCTAAAAAATACATCACTAAAGTCAATAGATGACACTATTGAATCATCCTTGTGGGTTATAAGTAGGTCTTCGGATTACATTACTATAAAGCAGATTGTGCCGTTTCTTTGCACCAATAAACATGATATTTTCCTGTAAAGTGCATTAAAATAAAAAAATTATTCTATGCCGATTTTAAGTACTCCTACCTGGTAGAAAGCACTTCTACTATTGTATTAAAATGCCATGCAATGGTAAAAAAAATATTTTTAAGTTACATTTGTTAATTATACAATTACGGTCGCCATGTTTAAGCAGAATATTCTATTAAAGCACAAGTTACTTACCTTCGGTAACGATAGATCTGAAGGAAACATTAGTTAGTTATAGATTCCTTACCTAAGAATTACATCCAGGCATTAGACTGAACCCGGAAAGTTTTTTCGTCAGCAGTACCTCTGCGCGTTGGAAGGTGGCGTCGGTCAGCTCCGCCTCCATCGTCACCAGGATGACGTCGCAGCAGCTACATAGACGCCGCCCTCGCGCGCTGACATCAGTTCTGTACACGACTTTCAGTGCCAGAAACACAGAGCCATGCAAGACACTGACCATTGATGCACAAAATACGAGGGCCCTGAAAGGATGTCCTTAACCCTAGAAATCTGTTTGCAGAACGGGAAGGATGGGTGGGGTGGTGAGGAATCTATCACTAACTAATGTTCCTTACAGATATATTGTTACCAAAGGTAAGTAACTTGTTCATCTGAAACAAACACGTTAGTGATGCACAAGTTACTACTTGTGTAACAATATATCTGTAAGAGATATTAGTTAGTGATAGATTCCTTACCTTACAATATCCCCAGGCGTCAGACTGGATCCGGAAAGTTTTGCTAGCAGTACCCCTGCGCGTCAGTAGGTGGCGTCCTGTGGCTACGCGTCCGTCGCTGGCGTCGTATGCGCCAAGATGACATCACAGAGACTACCTAGGCGCCACCTATGTGCGCTGACATCAGTTCTTTACATGACTTTCCGCCCCCAGGAACGCAGAGCCATACAAGAAACTGACCACTGGTGCCATGAAACTAGGGCCCTGAAAGGGATATCCTTAACCCTAGTAATCTGTTCGCAGAACGGGGAGGATGGGTGGGGCGGTAAGGAATCTATCACTAACTAATGTCTCTTACAGATATATCGTTACACAAGTAGTAACTTGTGCATCTGAAAGAGACACGTTAGGAATAGATCAGTTACCTTAGAATAGATACCTGGTGGTAGGTCTGCGAAAAAGATTACACCAGAAAGTCACGGAGAACAGAATGGCCAAAAAATCAGTCTCTCCGGACTTGGCTGTCAAGGCAGTAATGCTTGGTAAACGTGTGCAGCGAGCGCCACGTAGCTTCCTAACAAAGGTCCTGCAAGGGAACGCCGCATCCCAAGGCAGTAGTTGCTGCAGTTGCCCTGGTGGAATGGGCACTCAGCCCTACAGGAGGCTCCTTCTTAGCCAACGAGTAACAGGCCTTGATGCAGCGAACGACCCACCGAGAGATAGTCCAGTTCTGCACCGGCCATCCTTTTTTGGCACCCACGTAGCCAATAAAGAGCTGGTCATCCGCCCGGAACTGTTGTGTGCGGCTTAGATAGAAGGAGAGCGCAGGTTTTGGGTCCAGACGGTGGAGCATCTCTTCCTCTTTGGAAGGATGCAGAGGCGGAAAGAAGGTGAGCCAAGTGATGGTCTCCCCGATGTGGAAGGGCGTGACAACCTTTGGCAAGAAAGAAGGGCGGGTTCTCAGAACCACATTGTCAGGCTAAACGGAAAGTTAATAAGGTTTAGAAGAAAGAGCCTGGAGCTCACTCACTCTTCTGGCCGAGGTGATAGCTACCTGGAAAGCAGTCTTGAGAGTGAGAAGACGCAAAGGACAGTTATGAAGGGGATCGAAGGGCACGCACATCAGATATGTCAAGACAAGGTTTAAGTCCCATTGAGGCATGATAAACGGCACAGGAGGAAAGGTGTGCGTAATGCCTTCCAGAAAACGGTTAACAACCAGGGACTTAAAAAGAGAATGCTGATCTGGAAGCTGTAGAAAGGCAGAGATAGCTAAAAGATAACCTTTGATAGTGCCCAGAGCAGAACCCTGCCGGGCCAAAGAAAGAAGGAACAAAAGAACCTCGGAATGAGGGACAGAAAGGGGATCCACAGCTTTTGCTGTGCACCATGCCACAAACTTGTTCCACCTGCAGGCGTATACCTTTTTTGTGGAGGGACGCCTGGCTGCCAGAATGACATCACAGACTTCGGGAGGAAGATCGAAAGCTGTTAACTGCCGCCGCTCAATCTGCACGCATGGAGGTGGAGGCTGGACAGGTTTGGATGGAGGACCGTCCCCTGCTGCTGCGACAGGAGATCCTTTCAAAGAGGCAGTCGGATCAGGGGATAGATCACCATGTTGAGTAGTTCGGGATACCAGTATCTTCGTACGTAATTCGGAGCCACAAGAATGACTTGGGCCCGGTCGCTCCTGATATTCTTCAGCACTTTGGGCAAAAGTGGTATAGGCGGAAAGACATACAACAGACTGCAGCTCCACTCGCGACGAAAGGCGTTGCCAAGCGAGTGCCGCCTTGGAAATACCAACGCGCAGAACTGATGACATTGTGCGTTCTCTTCGGTGGCGAATAGATCTAACCTAGGCTCTCCCCACTGCAGAAAGAGACCATGCACCATGTCAGAGTTCAGACGTCATTTGTGATCCATCAAGCACCAGCGGCTGAGTTCGTCCGCCCTGGCTTTCAGCGAACCTGCCAGGTGTTGAACCACCAGGGTAACGCGCTGATGTTCCAGCCATGTCCAGAGGCGCAGAGCCTCCTGACAAAGGGTCCAGGACCCCACCCGCCCTGCTTGTTGCAATACCACATGGCGGTAGTGTTGTTCGTGAACACCTGCACAACACTTCCCCGGATAGAGGGAAGAAATGCCTTCAGTGCCAGTCGGATCGCCCGTAGCTCCAAAAGATTGATGTGGAGCTGGGACTCCGCCGGAGACCAGAGGCCTCTGATCTCCGCCTCTCCAAGGTGGCCTTCCCATCCCTGGAGGGACGCATCCGTCACAACGGTGTGCATCGGTTGGGGAGGGGAGAGGAATTTGCCATTGACCCTATCGGGATTCGTGAGCCACCACTGCAAGTGTCGTGGAGTGCCCTCCGAGCTCTGGACGTGATCGGACAGGTTGCCCTGATGCTGCGCCCACTGGAACTTCAGGTCCCACTGCAGAGCCCACATATGCTACCTGGCATGTTGCACGAGCAGGATGCAGGAGGCCATCAACCCCAGGAGCCAGAGGGTCATCCTGACTGAAACCCGAGATAGAGGCTGAAGATCGGAATCATAGCCTGAATATCCCAGACTCGCTGCTCGGGAGGATAAACCCGAAACAGGGTCGTATCCAGAGCCGCTCCGATAAAGGGGAGCTTCTCCGAGGGACTCGGGTGCGACTTCGGCACATTGATGGAGAACCGGCTCCCTGATAGGTTTCTGAAGGGCTATTTGCCAAAATCTGAGATTTCAGTGCCCACAATTCAGCCCTGCTGTCGGCCGTTTCCATCGGATTAGGTTCTCTCTAAAAGCGCCAGGATACCCGTAGGGTGGAAGTTGTGCTATACAAGAGCTACATACAATACGATACAATACAATAAAACCCCAGCAAGTGCAGGAGGTCGGCCGTAGTCTGAAGGTGGGTGACGACTCCCTGGGGCGAGCCCGCCTTCAACAACCAGTTGTCTAGGTAGGGGAAGATTGACACCCCTGACCTGCGCAGATGAGCTGCGACCACCGCCTTCACTTTCGTGAACACCCAAGGGGCACTGGTAAGGCGGAAGGGGAGCACGGCAATCTGAAAATGCTCCTGATCTACCGTGAACCACAGGTAACGCAGGTAGGCCAGCAGGATGGGGATGTGAAAATATGCGTCTTGCAAGTCCAACGCTACCACCCAGTCTCCAGGGTCAAGGGCAGCCAAGACCTGAGCCAGAGTCAACATCTTGAACTTCTCCTTCCCGGAGGAAGCGATTGACGTTATAGAGGTCCAAGATGGGGCGCATGCCCCCTTTGTCCTTCTTGGGGAACAGAAAGTAGTGGGAATAATAACCAAGACCTACTTCCGGCCCAGGAACGCACTCGATGGCCCCCTCGACCAAGAGGGCCATAATTCCTGCTGGAGAAGCGCAAAGTGATCCCCCGACATGCGATGGAACCGGGGTGGCATGGCCGAGGAGTAGACTCAAAGGGGAGGGAGTAGCCCCTCCTGCCGAGTTACAGCACCCACTTGTCTGAAGTGACAGATCGCCAATGGAGAAGGTGATGACAAATCTAGTCACCCACCGGCGTGGGGTGCGACCTAAAGCTCAGACTAGGAAGGCTTTGTGGTTGACGTTGCGGGGTGGAGGTGGACTGACCCTCACGCCAGCCCTTGGAGCCACCCCGGCGGCCTCCCCGTCCATGGGCAAGCTGAGCTTGGTTCTGCACAGGGTTTTGACTGAACAAACAGGACGGGGCGCCTCTGCCATGGCCAAGAAAGGAATGAAAAGTAGACGTGGCCGGGCGTGTGGCGGAAAGGCCCAAGGACTTGGCCGTAGCTCGAGGGTCCTTAAAACGTTCCATGGCAGCTTCGGCTGTATCACCAAACAGGCGAGTACCAT
Organism: Lissotriton vulgaris; assembly: GCF_964263255.1. Lineage (NCBI taxonomy): Eukaryota > Metazoa > Chordata > Amphibia > Caudata > Salamandridae > Lissotriton > Lissotriton vulgaris. The sequence goes on along the minus strand of NC_141698.1, from coordinate 1,011,270,536 downwards.
CAAAGGGCAAGTCCATGAGCGAGCTCTGGACGTGCAGAATCCGGCAGACCACAACCAGGTCTGGCAACAAAGCGCTACGGTCGTGGAAATTGCCTTACCGAGGTAGTCTGCGGTGTCCAAGCCACAACGAATGGCGAACCTAGCCATGTCCTTACCCTCAGCCACAGCCTGAGACAGCATGGTCTGGACCTCCTCCGAGCACTGAAGCAATACCTCGGCATGAGTATCCCACACTGTGTGGGAATAGCGGCCCAAAAGGCACGTGGTGTTCACCGACCGCAGCCCTAAGCTGGCCGCAGAGAAGAACAATAGTTACTTACCTGTAAACAGGTGGTTCTCCAGTATTGGTGTCTTTCATAGATTCACATGCATGAATCATTCCCCGTCGTCGGAGTAGGAGTCTCACGGTATATAAAAAAGCAATAAAATGCCATAAAATATATAGCATATCATAGAAATACCAAACCAGGAAGTAAGTAGCCCCAGCTACAGTAGAAAAAACTTCCACTTTCGTGACTATCTAGGTCATTATGTGTTAGTCCAAATTGCAGCCAATCAGGCGACAGCACCCACCAGAATGTTCTCCCCAGAGGCTCAGGCTCTCAGATTTTCCCGCACAGGAGTGAAGTCCCATGCTATAAGAGAGAGTCTCTGGGGGAAGGCGGGCGGGTTGCATGTGAATCTATGAAAGACACCAATACTGGAGAACCACCTGTTTACAGGTAAGTAACTATTGTTCTTCTCCAGTATTAGGGGTGTCTTTCATAGATTCACATGCCTGAATCAGAATAGTAAGCAGTACTCACATTATAACGCTCGTAGACGTCAGAATATCATGTATGCATATAACCAAATATATATCTATGTATACAGTAAAGGAGACATGCACAACAGTAATTACATGTTCTGAGTAAACGTCTAAGAGCAGAAATGAGGAGGTGGAAACAGAGGCTCACCTTATTTGAAAAGATTGCGAAGCACTGCTCTCCCCACTGACGCATCTGCATCATCTGCCGAGTCCAGACAGTAGTGTCTAGTAAAGGTGTGCCTGCTAGACCACGTGGCAGCTCTGCAGATCTGTCGAAGCGGCACACCAGCAAAAAGGGCAGTGGAAGAGCTAACTGCCCTGGTAGAATGTGCTCTTGGCAAGGTTTGCAAGGGCCTACCGGCCTGTTGGTGACAAAGTCCAATCGTACAGGAAACCCATCTAGCAATGGTCTGTTTTGAAACAGCACAACCCCGGCGCTGCTGGCCATAGGCCACGAACAGTTGGTCTGTCTTGCGGGTGGCCGAAGTTCTGGAGAGGTAAAATCGAAGGCATCTTCTAATGTCTAAAGAATGCAGTGCTTTCTCAGCCGTAGATTGTGGGTTAGGAAAGAATGTTTTAAGGACAACGGGTTCATTAAGGTGAAAGTCCAGTGGTACTTTAGGCATGTATGTGGGATTAGTGCGCAATACCACTGAGTCCGTGGTGAATTGAAGAAAAGGTGCCTTAGATGTAAATGCCTGAATATCGCTGACCCTCCTAGCAGATGTCAAAGCCAGGAGCAACGATACCTTCCATGTCAGAAATTTCAGGTCCACCTTATGAATCGGCTCAAAGGGGTGTCGCATGAGCTGGGAAAGGACGATGTTCAGATGCCATGCCGGAGGAGGTTTCCGGATTGGCGGAAACATGCGAAATAAGCCCTTGAAAAATTGTTGGATGATCCGTACAGAGAACAGAGAGTTTGATCCATCTTGGCGAAATCTAGAGATGGCTGCTAGGAAGACCTTAAGAGTCGAGTGCGCCAAACCCAGTCTGGCTAGATGCAGAAAGAAAGGAAGGATCTGTTCTGGTGTTGCTTGAATGGGATGTAAGTCATTAGCTTGGCACCATGCACAAAACCTCTTCCACTTAAGTTTGTATGTCTTGATCGTGGATGGAGCCCTGGCTTTTGCGAGCACCTCCTGACAATCTTGTGGAATATTTAGGTGTGCAAATTCCATGTGTTGAGGAGCCAAGCTGACAATTTCAGCGAGTTCGGGTCCGGATGGTATACCCTGCCTTGCTGGGTGGAAAGAAGCTGCGGAATGCGTGGTAGTGGAACAGGGTTGCATTCCGAGAGAAGGAGTAGCTCGGGGAACCAGTATTGTCTGGGCCATCGAGGAGCAATCAGGATCAACCGGCATGGCTGTTTCTTCATTTTCCTGATAACTTTCGGGATCAGAGGTATCGGTGGAAAGGCGTACGCGAAGATCTGATTCCAGTTCAGCGAAAGGGCATCCCCGCACGAGTCCTTGTGGGGAACCCAGCTTGCAAAGAATGGGCATTTCCGGTTCTGGAAGGTTGCAAACAAGTCCAAGTCCGGATGCCCCCACATCTGAAAGATGCGACGCAGAGATGGGAGATGGAGTTCCCACTCGTGAGTGCAGCCCCCGGACCTGCTGAGAGAGTCCGCCAAAACATTTGCGATCCCCGGAACGTGGATCGCTGACAGATGAATATCGTGAGTCAAGGCCCAACTCCATATTTCTTGCGCTTGTTGAGATAGTCGGACTGATCTGGTCCCGCCCTGTTTGTTTAGATAATACATGCAGGTGGTGTTGTCTGTCCGTATCAAGACTGTGGCACCTTGCAGAGTCGCTTGAAAGGACTTCAGGGCTAAAAATATGGCGTGTAACTCTAACCGGTTGATGTGCCATTTCATTTGGACCTGGTTCCACTTCCCGCTGACCGTCATGCCTTGGAGGTGTGCACCCCAGCCTGTCATGGATGCATCGGTCGTCACTATGAACCTGGGAACTTCCGTTAGCATGGAGCATCCCACTTGTAGGTTGGATCGGTGGGTCCACCATGCGATTGCTTGTCGCATGCGAGGTGTAATGTGGAGGATATCTTCGAAAGATCCTGTGGCTTGGATCCATTGGCGGCTGAGTTCCTCCTGTAAGGGTCTCATCCGAAGACGGCAGTTGGGAGTGAGCAGAATGCAGGAAGAAAGCATTCCGAGGAATGACTTGAATATGCGTACTGAAACGAACTTTCTTAGTGACAATGTCCTCGCGAATCTTTGAATTTTGACTTGTCTTTCTTCTGAAATGAATACTAGGGCAAGGTTGGTGTCCAGTGTCGCTCCTAAGAAGTCCTTTCTCGTTGTAGGTGTGAGGCGAGACTTCTCGAAGTTGATTGAGAAACCTAGGTTCTGCATTACCGACAAAGTTTTTTGGACGTGATCTTGAGCCGTGTCGAAAGAACTGGCCTTGATAAGGCAGTCGTCCAGGTATGGATAAATTTGGATCGATTGCAACCGAAGATGGGCCGCCACTGGGGCCAGCATCTTCGTAAACACTCTGGGGGCTGAACGCAGGCCAAATGGGAGGACCTTGAACTGGAAGTCCCTGCCAGCCACTCTGAACCTGAGAAACTTCCGATGCCGTGGGAAAATCGGTACGTGGAAGTATGCATCTTGAAGGTCGAGTGTTGCCAAAAACTCTCCCGTCGAAAGAAATTGGAGGATCTCCTGAAGTGTTAGCATCCTGAATGTGAGTTTCTTCAGAAACTTGTTTAATGCTCGCAAGTCGAGGATGGGGCGCCACTCTCCTGACTTCTTGCGAACAAGGAAAAATCTTGAGTAAAAGCCTCGTCCCCTCTGATGATGAGGCACTCTTTCGATTGCCCCTTTCCGGATCATGGTGTTGATCTGGACGAATAGTTCCTTGAGGTGCGCTGGATCGGGTCCTCTTGGGGGGCAATTTGGGGGGATTTTTACGAATTCTAAAATGTGTCCTCTGGCCACTACATCCAGGACCCATTTGTCTGTAGTAATTTTGGACCAATTTAAGTAATGCTGGGATATTTGACCTCCAATTTGGTTCGGGTTGGGACAGAGTGATGGCAGGATGCGTTCCTCATTTCTTGTTGTCTCTTCCTCGATAATTAGATTTTCCTCGAGGTTGAGAGTAATTTCCTCTCTTCTGTCCATAGGTTTGTTGCCGGTAAGGCTGAAATCTTTGGTTTCCCTGGGTGGAGGAATAAGAGCGTTGTTGGGCGTATCCTCCTCTATTATTGAAATTGCCCCTTCCTCTTGTGCCACGAAAGGAAGATTTCCGGTACTGAAGGGTACCCAGTGAACGCGCTGTTTCCGTGTCTTTCTTTATTGCCTCCAGGGCCTCATCAACATGCTTGCCGAATAGTGACTCTCCATCAAAAGGCATGTCAATGATTCTGTTTTGAACCTCCTGCCTAAAGGAGGTTGCTCGTAACCATCCCTGCCGTCTTAAAACAGTTGCACCCGCAAGCTGTCGAAAGGCAGTGGCAGCAACGTCCACAGCAGCGTCAATCATCTCCGAGGAGACACACTCTCCTTCCTGAAGGATTTTCTTGGCCTCAGTGCGATCAGGCTCGGGGAGCTTGTTTACGTACGGTGAGATGTCTGACCACATCTGTCTATCATATCTCCCCAAAATGGCGAGGGAGTTTGCGGCTCTGACGGTTGTGGCTGCAATGGTAGAAACCTTCTTGCCAATGGAATCAAGGCGTCTCCCATCCTTGTCTGGAGGGACAGAGACCTGAGACGTAGGGTTGGAAGATCTCTTCTGCGCTGCCTGTGCCACCACAGAATCGGCTTTAGCTTGCCCGACAAGGCAAGCTGGAGAAGTAGCAGGCGCCCTATATTTTTTATCTACTCGAGGGAGCACTGCTGGTAAGGAATTCGGCTTGGCCATGATTTTAAGGCCCTCCTTCCAGATGAAATCTATAATTGGAATGGTCCAACTCTGCTTGTGAGGGGTAGATTTAAAATCATACAAAAAGCAGTCTTCTTGTTTAGCTTCCATGGTTATTAGAAACCTCCTAGTCGCTCTTTCCATGATCCTGTGAAATGAGGCAATGTCCACGGGTGGTGACTCAGAAGCAGTAGGCTCCGCCGGAGAGGGTGTGTTCGCATTGTAATCCTCATACTCCGACGATTCAGAGGCTTCATTCAGCTCTCCTTCTTCCTGATCATCCTGTTCCGAAAGCTCCTCTTCTCGTGGCTGAGGAGATGAAATCGGTGACGTATGCAACGTTGAGCGACTGTCCTCCAACGCATTAGAAGCCCTTGGTCTTGTACGCGGAGAGAGGGAAGGCCTTCCCTGCGGCAAAGGTGTAGACATCACTGAGTCACCTGACTCAGAAGGCGGGAAACGTCTATAATAGTCACTGAGCATTTACTGTAAGTTGCGGAATAGCTCCTCAGGCAGTTGCCTATCAGTGTCAGGTCCTTCAGCACGCGGAGCAGGCTGAACGGCCTCCATGTCATCCTCAACATCCTCCTGAACTTTAATATGGAGTTCGGATGGACTCCTAGCTGGCCCAAAGTTTTCGCCCTCATAGTATTCTTCTTCATCGGAATCCAAGAGCTTGTCAGGCACCACGATGGTAGTAGAAATAGAGTCCACAGTAGCTCTCTTTTTTAATAAAGTAGCCGTGGTCGCAGGAGATGGCAATGGAATCCCTGCTGTTTGTGCGGACCAAACCTGCAAAGTAGTGCAGCTTGAAAGAGGCGGCGTGAACGGGACGCCTGTATGCTGTTGACAGTGCTGTCCCGCCGACGGAATCGTCGTCGACGGGGTCGTCGACGGGGTCGTAGACAGTAGCTTTGTCGACGAGTGCCTTGCCGTCGACGATGATCTTTTCGTCGACGAGGTCGTCGACGGTGGTGTCGTCGTCGAGGCCGTCGACAGTGGTGTCGTCGTCGAGGCCGTCGACGGTAGTGTCGTCGTCGAGGCCGTCGACGGTAGTGTCGTCGTCGAGGCCGTCGACGGTAGCCTCGTCGTCGAGGCCGTCGACGGTATCTTCGCCGTCGAGGCCGTCGACAGTGGTTTCGTCGTTGAGGCCGTCGACGGTAGTGACGTCGTCGAAGGTGGCTTCGCTGTCGACGATGATCTTCTCGTCGACGAGGCCGTCGACGGTGGTGTCGTCGTCGAGGCCGTCGACTGTAGTGCCGTCGCCGGGGCCGTCGACGGTGGTTTTGTTTTCGTCGACGATGGCAATTTCTTAGATGAAGAGGACAAAATCGCCGGCGGCACCTTGGCCATCGTCGTCGGGGCAACTGCCGACGACGAGATAGGCCTAATCTGGACATGAACCAGTGTGGGCGAAGAAGCTGAAGACATGACAAGTGTAGGCTTCGGTGAGGAGAAAGTCATAGTGCAGGTGGTAGAAGTGGCCACATGAGAAGAAACACAGTCCTTCCTTGACGTTGAAATTGTCAATAATGGCAATTGAGGAGGCACAGATTTAGAAGATTTCTTAGGCACTGCCTTAGTCCCAGACTTCTTAGAAGGCGTAGAATCCCCTTTGGAAAGTGGGATAACTTTACTTGAAGAACTAGGCCCAGGAGCATCCAGGGAGGATTTAGACTTCTTAACCCCCTTCGCCCTCAGAGATGAAACATCAGTTTCAGCCTTCCTCTTAGTTGATAGAAATGAAGAGCCGGAACCCAAACTTCCTACCTCAGAGATAGGGTCATCCTTGTTCCTTAGTCTATTGAGCCACAATAGAAGGCGCCCTTCTCTATCCTTGATGGTCTTGGAGGGGAAAGTCCGGCAGATCTTGCACTCCTTCACCACATGATCCGGATAAAGACAATACAAACACTTCTTGTGGGGGTCCTCCTTGAAAAGTCTTGACTTCCCACAAGAGTCACAGGCTCTAAACAGGGATTTAGATGAAGACATCTGGGAAAGTTGAAGAATTTAGAGATATAGAAGAAAAAACTGAGCAGAGCTCAGGGAGACTCCCTTCACACAACGTGCGGTAGAAAATCTGAGAGCCTGAGCCTCTGGGGAGAACATTCTGGTGGGTGCTGTCGCCTGATTGGCTGCAATTTGGACTAACACATAATGACCTAGATAGTCACGAAAGTGGAAGTTTTTTCTACTGTAGCTGGGGCTACTTACTTCCTGGTTTGGTATTTCTATGATATGCTATATATTTTATGGCATTTTATTGCTTTTTTATATACCGTGAGACTCCTACTCCGACGACGGGGAATGATTCATGCATGTGAATCTATGAAAGACACCCCTAATACTGGAGAACAACCGCTTGCCAAACTGCTCCAACATTTTAGAGTCCTTATCGGGTGGAGCCGTGGGAAAAGCACTCTGGGACGTCGAAGCCTTAATGACTAGACTCTCAGGTGTGGGATGGGTGGTCAGAAAGGCAGGGTCACCCAGCGCCAGACGATGACGCCTGGCGACGTTCTTATCCACAGGAGCACCCATGGCTGGCCGCAACCAAGTGCCCAAAAAGACTTCGGTGAGGGCATCATTGAAGGGCAGCAGTGGCTCCAAGGAAGTGGGCGCCGACTGCAGCACCTCAGTGAGGAGATTAGTCTTAAGGGTCACCTTGGGAGATCGAGTTGAGGACCTCAGCTGCCCTATGGATCACCACCGAATACGAGACACCTTCCTCCATAGTGGGCGGGGGAGAGGCAATCCCCGGATCAGAGGAGACATCAAGGCCGCCGGCCTCCTCCAAGTCGTCCACCCAATCCTGCTGAGAATCACACTGACGAGCAAGAGGATCCTCAGACCCCTCCCAATCACCAGAGGATCCACCAGAGAAGTTGATGGACCAGCAGGATCCTGACACGGGACCGCGGAGCCCGAAGGCGCACCGGCGGGAGCCCGAGGCCTAAACAGGCTGTCCATGGCAGCAAGACATTCTTGCATCTGTGCGGGACTCGCCGATGGACCCGGGTAAGGCGGGTAGGCCGAGGGACTCCCAGGCTCCGAAGGAGCCGCCTACCTCGTCCGCATCCAAGGACCGAGGGAGGGAGGTCAGAGAGCAAAAACGCTCCTTCGACTTCTTTTTGTGTCATCTCTTACCTGAATCAGAGGGTGAAGACTTGGATCCCAAGGAGCGGTGATGACGACTCCGCGAGCGGTCACTGGAACGACCCCTGAACTACGAACAGTGTGGGACGAGTGCAATACTTTAATTTACTTCCGGTGCCGCTCCCTCAAGTCCTTCGGGCCATAGCCCTACAGTCCAGACAGTACCGGGAGTCATGGTCAAGCTCCAGGCAGTAGAGACAAGCATCATGAGGGTCCGCCACCAACCTATTGCGACGGCAGGCTCCGCAGGACTTAAAACCAGGTATCCCTACTTGCACCAGAGAAGACCAACACGAGAGAAAAAGTCTGAAAAAGATAGTCAAAAAATGACTGAGGTACGTGCTCTAACTGGGTCTGCGCTTACTGGCGCGGAAAAAGAAAGAACTGATGTCAGCGTGCATGGGTGGCGCCTAAGTAGTCTCCGTGAAGTCATCTCGGCGCATACGACGCCAGGGACGGATGCTGAGCCGCAAGACTCCATCTACTGACGCGCAGGGGTACCGCTAGCAAAACTTTCCGGATCCAGTCTGGCGCCTGGGGATATTCTAAGGTAAGGAAGCTATCACTAACGTGTCTCTTTTAGATAGATAGATTACTTACCTTAGAATAGATACCCCAGTAATACCAAACCCGGTGGTGGGTCTGCGAACCAAGATCACACCAGAAAGTCACAGAGAACAGAACGGCCAAAAAAGCAGTCTCTCCGGACTTGACTGTCAAGGCAGTAATGCTTAGTCAACATGTACAGCGAGGCCCACGTGGCTGCCTGACAGATGTCTTGCAGAGGGACACCACGTCCCAATGCAGTGGTTGCTGCCGTCACCCTGGTAGAATGGGCGCGCAACCCTACCAGAGGTTCCTTTTTAGCCAGAGAATAACGGGCCTTGATAAACAAGACGACCCAGCGGGAGATAGTCCTCTTGTGTGCCCAGCATTTCTTGGCGCCTACGTTGCCAACAAAGAGCTGGTCATCCTCCAGAACTGAACTCCGATTCAGTTAGAATGAGAGCACACGTTTTGGGTCCAGACGGTGGAGCCGCTCTTCCTCTCTGGAAGGGTGCAGAGGAGGAAAGAAAGTGGGCAAGGTGATAGTTTGCCCGATGTGGAAGGCAGTGACATCCTTTGGCAAGAAGGAAGGACGAGTGCAAAGCACAACCTTATGCGGATGAACCGACAGAAAGGGAGTCTTACAGGAAAGAGCCTGGAGCTCACTCATGCGCCTAGCAGAGGTGATGGCAACCAGGAAAGCAGTCTTCAAAGTCAATAAACGAAGAGGACAGTTGTGAAGTGGCTTGAAAGGAGCGCACATCAAATAAGTAAGAACTAGATTCAAGTCCCACTGCGGCATTACAATCGGAATAGGAGGGAAAAGGTGTGCAATGCCTTTGAGAAATCTATTTACAACAGGGGACTTGAAAAGAGAGGACAGATCAGGGAGCCGGAGAAAGGCCGAAATTGCAGAAAGGTACCCTTAATAGTGCCCAGAGCAGAGCCCTGCTGGGCCAGAGAAAGAAGGAACAAAAGGACTTCTGAAAGAGGGGCAGAAATGAGATACACAGCCTTTGTTGTGCACCTTGCCACAAATTTGTTCCACCTGCAGGCGTATACAGATTTATTGGAGAGACGCCTGACTGCCAGAATTATATCACAGACTTCAGGGGGCAAGTCAAATGGAATCAACTGTCGCCGCTCAATCTCCACGCAAGGAGGTGGAGGCTGGACAGGTTCGGGTGGAGGACAGTACCCTGTAGCTGCGACAGAAGATCCTACCGAAGAGGCAGTTGGATCGGGGGATCCATGAGCATACTGAGTAGCTCGGGATACCAAACTCTTCGAGCCCAGTCTTGTGCCACAAGAATGACTTGGGCCCAGTCTCGCCTGATCTTCTTCAGCACTCTGGGTAGAAGTGGTATAGGCGGAAAGACATACAACAGACCGCAGCTCCACTCATGAAGAAAGGCGCCGCTGAGCGAGTGCCGCCTTGGAAATTCCAACGCGCAGAAGAGATGACATTGCGCGTTCTCTTCGGTGGCGAACAGATCTAACCAAGGCTCTCCCCCCACTGTTGAAAGAGACCTTGCGCCACTTCTGAGTGAAGACGCCATTAGTGATCCATCATGCACCTGCGGCTGAGTTCATCCGCCCTGGCGTTCAAAGAACCTGCTAAGTGTTTGACCATCAAGGAAATGGCTTGATGTTCCAGCCATGTCCAGAGACGCAGAGCCTCCTGACATAGGGTCCACAATACCACATGGCGGTGGTATTGTCTGTGAACACCTGCACTACTCTCCCCTTGACAGAGGGAAGGAATGCCTTCAGTGCAAGTAGGATTGCCCAGAGCTCCAGAAGATTGATATTGAGCCGGGTCTCCGCTGGAGACCAGAGGCCTCGTATCTCCGCCTCTCCTATATGGCCACTCCATCCCAGGAGGGACGCATTCGTCACCACTGTGTGCTCCGGTTGGGGAAGGGAGAGGGATCTTCCGCTGACCCAATGTTGGTTCGTGAGCCACCACTGCAACTGCTGTGCAGTGCCTTCCGAAATCTGGACGTGCTTGGACGTCCTTGATGCTGCGCCCACTGGAACTTCAGGTCCCACTGCAGAACCCACACATGCCATCTCGCATGATTGATCAGAAGGATGCAGGAGGCCATGAGGCCCAGCAGCCTCAAGGTCATCCTGACCAAAACCCAGGACAAGGGCTGACAGATCGGAATCATTGCCCGAATGTCCCGGACTCGCTGCTCGGGAGGAAAACCCCAGAACTGCGCTGTGTCCAGAACCGCTCTGATTAAAGAGGAGCCTCTGAGAGAGAATCAGGTGCTACTTTGGCACGTTGATGGAGAACCCTAGCAAATGTAGGAGGTCGGCCGTAGTCTGGAGGTAGGAGACAACCTCCTGTGGCGAGCCCACCTTCAACAGCCAATCGTCGAGAGCGGGGAAGACTGAAACTCCTGATCTGCGCAGATGAGCTGCGACCACCGCCATCACTTTCGTGAACACCCGAGGGGCGCTGGCAAGGCCAAAAGGGAGCACGGTGAACTGAAAATGGTTGTGGCCTACCGTGAACCGCAGATAACGCCGGTGGGCCGGCAGGACGGGGATATGAAAATAAGTGTCCTGCAATTCCAACTCTACCAACCAATCTTGCGGGCCTAGGGCAGGCAAGACCTGAGCAAGTGTGAGCATCTTGTACTTCTCCTTCCGGAGGAAGCGATTGACGTTCCAAAAGTCTAAGATAGGACGCAGGCCCTTGTCCTTCTTTGGAACCAGGAAATAGTGGGAATAACAACCACAACCTACTTCTGGTGTCGGAATGCGCTCAATGGCCCCCTTGGCCTTGAGGGCCGCAACTTCCTGCTGTAGAAGTGCCAAATGATCCCCCGACATGCGCTGGTACTCACTTGTCATGGCTGGAGGGGAAGTCTTGAAGGGGAGGGAGTAGCCCCTTCGGACTATCTGCAAACCCACCTGTCCGAAGTGATGGTGCACCATTGGGGAGGTGATGGTAAATCCTGCCACCCACTGGTGTTTGGTGGGCCTGAAACACCGTACTAGGAAGGTTTGGAGGCAGTGGCTGTAGGGGAGATAGTGGACTGACCCACCCGCTGGCCCACATCCGCAGCTGCGCGAAGACTGTTGCTGCACAGGCCTGTGGCTCTGAAATGAACGTGTTTGGGTGCCCCTTCCTTGGCCACAAAAGGAGAAAGAAGCAGAAGGAGTGCAAGGGCAGAAAGTCTTATGGACTTGGCCCTAACCCTTGAGTCCTTAAAACGCTCCAACGCACTATCTGCCTTGTCACCAAAAAGGCGAGTGCCATAAAAGGGCATGTCCATCAGAGTGTTCTGGACATCCCCTGAAAAGCCAGGCGTGGCGACGTAGCGCCACAGTCGTGGAAATCGCTCTGCCCAGCAAGCCGGCGGTGTCAAGGCTACAACGAATCGTGATCTTGGGTGTGTCTCTCCCCTCAGCTATAGCTTGGGAGAGCACCGTCCTGGCCTCCTCCGGACACTGAGGCAGCACCTGGGCAACCGTGTCCCACACAGAATGGGAATAACGGCCCAAGAGGCATGCAGTGTTCACAGACTGCAGTCCTGAACTGGCGGAAGTAAAAATGTTCTTCTCAAACTGTTCTAGTTTCTAGGATTCCCTGTCCGGCGGTGCGGAAGGGAATGCGCTTGGGGAAGCAGAGGCCTGAACAACCAAGCTCTCAGGGGTAGGGTGTTGGGAGAGGAAAATAGGGTCGCCCGGGATCGGCCGTCGGGCCACATTCTTATCCACAGGAGCCCCCGTGTTGGGCCTGGACCAGGTGCCCAAAAGAACGTCAGAAAAAGCGTCATTAAAGGGCAGCAGTGGCTCCGTAGAGGAAGACGCTGGCCGAAGCACTTCTGTCAGGTGGTTAGTCCTGATGGCCACCATAGGGAGCTCGAGATGGAGAGCCTCGGCTGCTCTGTGCAACACCACATAATATGTACCACCTTCCTCCGTAGCCACAGTAGAAGGAGACAGTGTGCCAGGTTCTGGAGTAAAATCCAGGTCACCTGCATCCTCCAATTCCTCTTCCCAGTCGAGTCTAACTCGCACTGGGCTGCAAGAGGGTCCTCAGACCCTTCCCAGTCCTCCCCAACCTGCCGGACAGGTGGATAAGAGGGAGGCGGGTGGAGAAAGGGATAGAAATTCCCCATCGGTATCGATCGACACCGGTCCGGTGCCGTCTCCATGTCGGGTTGGAAGCTGGGGATGGCGTTGGCCATCGAGCCGGCCAGTGGCGGTGCAATGGACGTTGGTGGAGGTCGTACGAGGCCAACCGACACTGGCAGGGATCCATGCATGCATAGAGCTATGAAAGCAGAATGAAGTATTCTGTGTGGGAGTGAAGTGAAAGCGTCACCTTGCAGAAGGATCAAGCCACCCGGAGGGAGGCGAGCGTAGAAAGCCCAAACTGAAAAGGTCCTCGCAGAACGGGTAGGATGGGCGGGCGTTAAAGAATCTGTGGCTAGACTATGTCTCTACCAGATACATCGTTACCGAAGGTTAGTAACTCGTACATCTGATAGAGACGTCTAGCCGCAGATTCCTTAATTTAGAATAGATAAAAACATGCCCATAGAGGAGACGGGTCTGCGACTAAACCTCAATAAGTTGCCGAGCAACATAGTCATCAACAGGTGACGACCCAGGGTGGGGACCGCAAACCAGCGCAGCCACACCAGACCATGAAGCTCACAAAGAGCGAAAAACATTGGAAGGCAAAGGTACCACAAGCCGTCAAAGAACTGCATGAAAACCTGTGTATGTTTACCGGGTGAGAGAAAGAAAACATACGCTAGATCGGTCTGTGTGAAAGGGAAGGTACATGACTTCGCAAGAAGTGGATCTGAAGCACAAGTTGCTTACCTTCGGTAACGATATATCTGTAAGAAACAGTAGTTAGTATTAGATTCCTTACCTTAGAATATCCCCAGGAGTCAGACTGGATCCGGAAATTTTTGTGTAGCAGTACCCCTGCGCGTCGGTAGGCGTCGTCTGCTGGTCCGCATCAGTCGTCGGTGCCGGGATGACGTCGGAGTACTTAGACGCCACCCTCGCGAGCTGACGTCAGTTCTTATACATAGCTTTTCCGCACAAGAAACGCAGAGCCATGATAAAAACCAACACTGGTAGTATGAAACTAGGGCCCTGAAATCGGTTCGCAGAACGGGGAGGATGGGTGGGGCGGTAAGGAATCTAATACTAACTACTGTTTCTTACAAATATATCGTTACCGAAGGTAAGTAACTTGTGCATCTGAAAGAAACAGGTTAGTATTAGATTCCTTATCTTAGAATAGATACCCCAGCAATACCAACCCCGGTGATGGGTCTGCGAACCAATGATCACACCAGAAAGTCCTGGAGAACGGAACGGCCGAAAAAGCCATCTCTCCGGACTTGGCTGTCCAGGCAGTAGTGGCTTGCAAACGTGTGCAGCAAGGCCCACGTAGCTGCCTGACAGATGTCCTGCAAGGGGACTCCCTAACGCAGGGCAGTAGTAGCCACCGTGGCCCGAGTGGAATGGGCCCTCAGCCCAACAGGAGGCTCCTTTTTAGCCAAAGAGTAGCATACTTTGATGCACAACACGACCCACCGAGAGATGGTTCGCTTGTGCACCGCCAGACCTTTCTTAGCGCCCACGTAACCAACAAAGAGTTGGTCATCCACCCGGAACTGGCGAGTGCGATCCAAATAGAATGAGAGCACGCGCTTTGGGTCCAGACGTTGAAGCCTCTCTTCCTCTTTCGAGGGATGCGGAGGCGGAAAGAAGGTGGGCAAGGTTATGGACTGCCCGATGTGGAAGGCTGTGACTACCTTGGGCATGAAAGAGGGTCGCGTCCGCAACACAACTTTGTCCCGATGGACAGAAAGGTAAGGAGGTTTAGAGAAAAGAGCCTGGAGCTCACTCACCCTCTTGGCAGAGGTGATGGCAACCAGGAATGCAGTCTTCAGAGTAAGGAGACGAAGAGGAGAGTTATGAAGTGGCTCGAAAGGAGCGCACATCAGATAAGTCAGAACAAGGTTCAAGTCCCACTGAGGCATCACGAAAGGAACAAGAGGAAACATATGAGTGATGCCCTTCAAAAACCTATTTACAACTGGGGAACAAAGAGGGCTGATCAGGGAGCCTTAAGAAGGCTGAAATAGCAGAGAGGTAGCCCTTGATAGTGCCCAGAGCAGAGCCCTGCTGGGCAAGAGAGAGAAGAAAGAGGAGACCCTCTGAAAGAGGGGCAGAAAGAGGATCCACAGCCTTTGCTGTGCACCATGCCACAAATTTGTTCCACCAGCAGGCGTATACCGATTTAGTGGAGGGACGCCTGGCTGCCAGAATCACATAACAGACTTCAGGAGGCAAAGCAAATGGCCCCAACTGCCGCCGCTCAATCTCCACGTATAGAGGTGGAGACAGGACAGGTTCGGGTGGAGGACCATCCCCTGCTGCTGCGACAGAAGGTCCTCCTGAAGAGGCAGACGAATCCGGGGATTGTAAGACATGCTGAGTAGCTCGGGATACCAGTATCTTCGTGCCCAGTCCGGAGCCACAAGGATGACTTGGGCCCGGTCGAGTCTGATCTTCTTCAGCACTCTGGGCAGAAGTGGTATAGGCGGAAAGGCGTACAACAGACCGCAGCTCCACTCGCGACAAAAAGCTTCTCCGAGCGAGTGCTGCCTTGGAAATTCCAACGCGCAGAACTGATGACATTGCGCGTTCTCTTCTGTGGCGAATAGATCTAACCAAGGCTCTCACCACTGCTGAAAGAGGCCTTGCGCCACGTCAGAGTTCAGACGCCATTTGTGATCCATCATGCACCGACGGCTGAGTTCGTCCGCCCTGGCGTTCGGGGAACCTGCCAGGTGTTGAATCACCAGGGTCACGCCCTTATGTTCCAGTCACTGCCAGAGGCGCAGAACCTCCTGGCATAGGGTCCACGAACACCTGGCGGTGGTTTTGTCCGTGAACACCTGCACTACACTCCCTCGGACAGAGGGGAGGAATGCCTTCAGGACAAGCTGAATCACCCGCAGCTCCAGAATGTTGATGTGGAGCTGGGACTCCACCAGAGACCAGAGGCCTCTGATCTCCGCCTCTCCCATGTGGCCTCCCCAGCCCTGGAGGGAAGCGTCCGTCACAACTACGTGCTCCGGTTGGGGTAGGGAGAGGGATCTGCTGCTGACCCAATCGCGATCCGTGAGCCACCACTGCAACTGTCTTGCAGTGCCCCCTGAGATCAAGACATGGTCGGACAAGTTGCCCTGATGCTGGGCCCTCTGAAAAGTCAGGTCTCACTGCAGAGCCCGAATCCGCCACCTGGCGTGATTCACCAGAAGGATGCAGAAGGCCATCAGCCCCAGAAGCCGCAGCATCAACCTGACTGAGAGTCAGGATAACGGCTGAAAGATCGGAATCAGAGCCTGAATATCCCGAACCCGCTGTTCGGGAGGATAAACCCGAAACTGCGCCGAGTCTAGAACCGCTCCGATGAAGAGGAGCTTCTGAAAAGGACACAGGTGTGACTTCGGCACATTGATGGAGAACCCCAGCAGGTGCAGGAGGTCAGCCGTAGTCTGGAGGTGGCTGACGGCTGTCTGGGGCGAGCCCGCCTTTAACAGCCAGTCGTCGAGGTAGGGGAAGACTGAAAGCCCTAACCTGCGCAGATGAGCTGCGACCACCGCCATCACTTTCGTCAACACCCATGGGGCACTGGTAAGGCTGAAGGGGAGCACGGTAAATTGAAGGTGCTCGTGGCCTACCGTGAACCGCAGGTAATGCCAGTGGGCCGGCAGGACGGGGATGTGAAAATAAGCATCCTGCAAGTCCAACGCTACCTTCCAGTCTCCCGGGTCCAGGGCAGCTAAGACCTGAGCCAAAGTCAGCATCTTGAACTTCTCCTTCCGGAGGAAGCCTTTGACGTTTCGCAGGTCCAAGATAGGGCGTAGGGCCCATTTGCCCTTCTTGGGAACCAGAAAGTAGTGGGAGTAACAACCACACCCTACTTCTGCCCAAGGAACGCGCTCGATGGCCCCCTTGGCCAAGAGGGCCGTAACTTCCTCTCGCAGAAGATTCAAGTGATCCACCGACACGCGGTGGCACTGCAGTGGCATGGCTGGAGGGGTCGCACCGAAGGGGAGGGAGTAGCCCCTTCGGACGATTTGCAGCACCCACCTGTCCGAAGTGATGTTGCGCCAGTGAAGGAGGTGATGGCGCACCCTGCCCCCCACTGGCGTCATGTGGGCCTAAAAGCTCGGACTAGGAAGGTTTTGAGGCTGATGCTGCGGGGGTGGATGTGGACTGGCCTCGCAGTTGTGCCCGGGCACCGCCACGGCGTTACCACGTCCGCCATCGCGCTGGATGTTAGTTTGCGGCCGTGGCTGGCAGGACGTGTGTGGACGCCCCTTACTTGGCCACGAAAGGATCGAAAGGCAGCAGGTTGCTGGGGCAGGCCGACAGGCCCAAGGACTTGGCCGTAGCCTTAAAGCACTGAAGCTCACTGTCGTTAAAGAGGTGACGGCCATCAAACGTTATGTTCATAAGGTTGTTTTGGACATCAGCCGAAAAGTTGGCGGACCTCAGCCAGGCGTGGCGACGAATCGCCACAGTCGTTGCCATTGCTCTACCTAGCGAGTCCGTTGTATCCAGTCCACACCGGATGGAATACCGTGCCGCATCTCGACCCTCCGCAAGGGCTTGGGCCAGTTTAGTCCGGGCCTCCTCCGGACATTGTGGCAGCACGGCCGCGATCGTTTCCCACAGAGATTGGGTATAACGGCCCAAGAGGCACGTGGTGTTAATGGACCGCAACCCCAAACTAAGTGAGGAGAACATCTTCTTGCCATACTGTTCGGGGGGAGCAGTCGGGAATGCGGTCTGGGAGTTAGAGGCCTGTATGACCAGGCTCTCGGGGTTGGGTGGGTGGACAGGAAGTAAGGGTCGCCCGGTGCCGGGCGGTGGCGTCTGGCCACGTTCCTATCTACAGGAGGACCTGTAGCGGGCCTGGACCAGGTGTCCAAAAGAACATCAGATAAGGCCTCATTAAACGGCAGCAAAGGCTCCAAGCAGCTTGCCTGTGGTTTAAGGACCTCAGTGCGGAGGTTAGTCCTTACGGCCGCGACTGGGAGTTCAAGGGATAAGGCCTTGGCTGTCCACGTCACCACCACACTATAGGCAGCCTCCTCCTCCGTAACCACGGTAGGAAGGGAGACAAAACCAGTATCTGGCAAAGTGTCCAGACCACTGGCATCCCCTAGCTCACCTGCCCAGTCCTGATAAGGCTGGCACTCACGTGCCAGAGGGTCCGCAGACCCCTCCCAATCCTCCTCGCCACCCATCTCCTGATACTCGGGTTCAAAGGATGGGGCTGGGTCATAGAAGTAAAAATATTCTAGCGGCGTTGAATACGGCGCCGGACCCGAATCGAGGTCAGGACCAGGGACGACGTCATCCTGGAAGGAGCCGGGGGCGACACCCTGGGGGTCGGCGCTGGCGAGGTCGTAAGGTGGACCAGCGACGACTCGGATCTGGAACCGGATCCAGGGGGACCCTGCGGCGTCGGGACCGAAGTCGCCGACGGCGCGGGGCCGAAGCACCCGGCCCGCTTGGGGACCCAGTCGGGGCCGCTGGGCCCGAAGGCACGGCGGAACCCGATGGAAGAGTGACCGACCTCATGGCCATGAGGAAGGCCTCGATCTCCTCTAGCGTTGCGTTCTGCCCAGGGACCGGCGGGTATGGAGCACGCCGCGACGGCTGCGGCGGAGCCGCATGGGTGGTGTTGCCCGAACACCCGGCCGCGTTGTGCGAGCGTTGGGGGGGGGGGGGGGGGGGGGGGGGGGGGAGTCAGAAGACCGATGACGCCTCTTCGACTTCTTGTGCCTCTTACCTGAGGACTTGGAGCCCTAGGAATGATGACGACTCCGGGAGCTATGATGACTCTGGCCCCGCGACCGGTCCCTCGACCTCCTTCCGGACCGGGACCTCGAACGGCGTGGGCCGACTGCCGGAGCTCGAGGCGCTTGCGGGACCGCTCCCGCCTAGCCTTTGACGTCAAGGCCCGGCAGTCGGGGCATGACTTGTCATCGTGGTCGGGCCCCAGGCAATGAAGACACCAGCAATGGAGGTCGGTAACCGACTGCAGTCGACACAGGGTTTGAACCCGGGCATCCCTACCGGCACCGTCGGAGTCGTTCGACTCGAAAAACAGATCAAAACATCCAAAAAGTTTAGTAAACAATTGACTAAAGGGTACCACTTTCTCCGGACCTGCGCTTGCTGGCGCGGAAAAAAGAAGAACTGACGTCAGCGTGTGAGGGCGGTGTCTAAGTACTCCGACGACGTCATCCCGGCACCAACGACGGACGCAGAGCCGCAGATGACGCCTACCGACGCACAGGGGTACTGCTATGCAAAATTTTCCGGATCCAGTCTGACGCCTGGGGATATTCTAAGGTAAGGAATCTAATACTAACCTTTTTCTTTCAGATCCCAGGGTCTGATGGATCCGCAGGATTTGGTGTGCTGACCGTAAGTAAAACCCAGAGAGAAGACAACCGGTAGGACAGAGTCAACATATACCGCTCCCGTACGCACAACAGTGGAAAAAAGCACTGTTGAGTCCTGTACCAACCAAATACGTAGGACAGTATTGGCAGGATGCCAATCCATTAACAGAAAGTGCCAGTAGTACTAGAAACAGAACACACGCCGTAGAAGAGTCACTCTGTTATGAGGCATGTGAAAGGGCTGAATGCAACCATCAGAAGCACCCAAACCAGGACTACAGTGAGAATGATAGTCAAGTGGAAGACTGGACGAAACAGAAGTATACCGTGTGGACGGTAGAACCACACAAAATAAAACAAGAACCCTCCTGTAGGGTTGCATGAGCAGCCCAGATGCGAGAGACCCAATAGCAAGAAGGCAACTGACAAAAAGGGGCACCAGCAAGCTGGACATCAAAATAAGAGCATGTAGGCGAGCAGACCAGGACAATGACCACGGACACCGAATGAAGGAACGTTGACAGCATGATTTTGCTGTGTAACAGCACAGAGCAGATATAGGGGCAAAGAAATATGCCCAGAAATGAAGCGTGACACAGGATGCGAAAAGTACCAACAGTCATGAGGTAGCAAAAGTGGACGAAATAATGTCCAGACTATTAAGCTACATCAGCCCCTCACCCAGGAGGAGTAACGTTACCCCGCAAGATAGAGGAGGAGACGGAGCTAGACACAACAGTCGGAAACAGTCAGGACCAACCAAATGGTACAAGGACTCAAGAAGCAAGTATCTTAAAGAGAACACTCCCCTCGAGTGTGGTACAGCAGGAATCCAAGCAGAAGTGTTGAAAACAACTGTGCGGAAAGCAGCAGGGAATGTGTAAAAGTTACTGTTGGGAAAGTGCCCTGAAAACAAGGGTACAAGGCAAGGTACAGTAGAGAGGTACATGGCGAAGCCGCCACCTTCAAACACTAGCCCAGTAAGGGCTGAAGTACGAAAAATCTTACCCCAAACCTTAAAGGGGAGGGGAGAACCTGCACCACAGAAGTGGAAGAAACAACGGAAACACCCTATGATAGCAATTATACCGGGGTGCATTCCCAGGATGCGCCAACACTAAGAAGCATACCACACAATGGTTGTATTCTGGTGCAAAAACGGATAGAACATCAGTGCTGAGAACTGCGCCTGAACTTAACAGAACAAGGGCCCTAACATAATGACTGGCAAAAGAAGAAAGCCATCAAGGGCAAGAAGATCACATCGACGCTGAAAAACGTCCCCGTGAATTCAGGCGAGGCAGAAGCCATACGGTAAGAAACCCATACCGAGGTGTAGAAGGATTGCCAGAGCAAACTGCACCGACGGTGCAATAGAGCGATGCTAACGTCAGGATCGCAGAACAGCCTAAAAAAGAGGCCCATAGCAAGATTGTGGCGAAAAACTCCACAGGAGCGTATCAAGGCTAAGGCAGCTACCGAATAGCCTATAAATACCCTACATAGGTTAAGTGTCAACCCCTGCGAGGGGGAGTCCTCTTGGGCAAAGCACACATTCAGAGGACTGAAAGGAAAGACAGAACTAGCCGTCTGGCTGCACGTACAGATTACTGAGATGGCGGACCGACCGCCTACACTATCCGGATGCTACGCAGAGGACCGGGACATATATGAAATCAGACCAACAAGGCAACATCGCCTAAGCAGAATAAAAGAATACTCATAAGGCAAAAAGGGCTCGCCGCAAGAGTCATGGTAGCCCTGACATGAGGCGGGAGACCACTGAATCTGAAAGTCCACGCCATTGAACAGCAGATCCCGAAGATCATCCCGAACATTGTTCGGGAAATGACTGTCGCGCAGCCAAGCATGGCGGCGCAAGGCCACCGACTGAGCAAGAGCTTGTCCCACCGAGTCAGTGGCATCAAGAGAAGGGTGGAGGGTAAATTGCACCATTCCCCTGCTATCATGCAGAAGCTATGGCCATATCAACAGGGTCACCAGAGGAAGGCCTCGTCCATGTGCCCAGCATGATGTCACACAAGGATGCCCCAAGGGGCAGCAAAGGTTCCACTTCAACCAACTTCATATGGAGAAGGTCCAACAAAGGATCAAAAGGAAGAACACTCACAGGGGGCTGAAAACAAAGAATAGCAGCTACCCTGTGAATAGCCCGTGCTTAGGCAGCAGTAGCCTCAGTTGCCATCCGGGGAGGTGACAATAACCCATCTGTAGGGGATGGCTGGAGACTAAACAGCAACAGTGGAGGAGCCGGGGGCTGATACCGAGTCCACCCCACACAAGGTACCTGCACCATGGGCCGAAATGGCCGCAAATCAGTGGAGTCCAGAGGAGTGTCAGCATGTGGCATAAGAAGACGCGTAGACGCCGGCACCGCGTGGTGGTCGCATCAACATCTGAGGAGTCGGATGGAATATCAACCTTCTGAAATAGAGGAGACATGGACGTCGGCGACCTCCAATGGGGACTCGGGCTCGGCGTCATCCGACGTCGACCTCACTGCAACATGTGGGGAACAGGGCGTAGAGCCCGGCGCCACCTCCGACGTCGACGCAGGGAGCTGCTCAGGGCTATGCAGAGACTGACGGGGTGGGCTAGACGGACGATTGGGAGGACCCACAGAACTGTCCTGTTGGCGTCGAATCAGCTCCGTAACCGGAGACGATGCACACAGCCGAGGACGAATCCACCAGCGAAGACCCAACATGAGTGCCTTCCACCTCTATGGGATCCGAAGGCGCACCAGGGAGAGGGGGGGGGGCCCAAAGTAGGAGAGGAGGGACCCAAAGTAAGAGCGGAGTGCTTCAGAATAAGCCTCCATTTGGGTTTGTGCTGCTCCAGTACCCGGAAAGGGGGGGTACGGAGGACACTACCTTCGGACGCTTGTTCCTGGCAGGGAGCGAGAAGAGCAGGTGCCCAAGTCACGAGTATGGAAGTAAGACCTCCTGGACTTATGTTTATGTTTCTATGCATCCGAACGATGTCTGCGGGAACGGGCTCAGGAGTGGGCTCGATCCCGAGAGAAGCGACGCAAAGGTGCAGGACCGGACAGCCGTGCGGCCAGCAATTTCATCCAACTCTGGTTTCACCCGCTGACAATCGTCGTACTCTTTGGAGTCGTGGTGCACTCCAAGGCACCGTATACATATGGCCTGCGGGTCCGTTACTGGCATCTGACGCGCACAGGTCTCACACGCCTTAAAGCCCGAAGGCATTGCACACTGTTCTGGGACGCCAAAAACCTGAAAAACAGGTCACGGACCTGCCGGTTTTCCAGGATCCGCGTTGGGACGTGGAAAAGGAGAAAACTGACGTCAGTACGTCGGGAGGGGCATATATGGCTCTGCTGACGTCACGTCTGTGGATGACGTCAGGGCGGAGACATGCAGCGCCGCTCCCAGCGAGCAGAGGTGCTGCTGCAGAAAGTTTTCCGGATCCAGTCTGACGCCTGGGATATTCTAAGTTAAGGAATCTGCAGCTAGACGTCTCTATTAGATGACATACACAGAGCTGCACGACAGCGCCTATCGACGCGCATGGGTACTACTGACAAAAACTTTCCGGATCCAGTCCAATGCCTGGGGTAATTCTAAGGTAAGGAATCTATCAGTAATGTGTTTCTTTCAGATAAGGTATACTTATGTTTTATTTTAGAACCAAGCTGGACAGGTAAGTGATATATCCTTTAAAAAATAGTTTGCTTTAAATTACAATTGCTACAGATTGGTAAATGCTTTGAAGACAGGTGCAATTTCACAGTAATTAGTTTTTTGTTACTTTTAGATTACTTTGAGTACTGGGGGTGGTATGCCTAGATACATGGAGACCCTGCGCCACGCAAGGACAAGAAGCATCGCAGTCAAGCGGCTTTGTGGCATCTGGGCAAAATTTAACGAAGCCTAGGAGGCAAAGCAGAGGATCCGGCTGGACCAGTGAAAAGGTGATCTCAGAAAATCGCGGCGCAGACCTCAAGCCAGTATGCGGAGATCTGAAGGTACAGCCAGGCGAGGTGGGAAAAGTCTACAGCAGGGGCAGAGCAGCGCTGACATCTGTCATTGGGGATAAGCCCAATCTTGTGCAACTGAGCAGGAGTCCGGTAGAGCCTATGTAAATACCTAAAGTGGATAAAGCGAAGACGGTAGTTTGGGGACAAGCGTTCACACACCCCAAAAAAGGTCGGTCATTCACCCAGAACTCTTTTGTGTGGTCAATGACCACACTCTTTTTGGGTCCAGATGGTGAAGTTGCTCCTCTTCCTTGGGGGGATGTGCAGGAGCATAAAAAGTAGGCAGAGTGATGGATTGTCCTACGTGAAAGGGAGTGACCGCTTTCGTTAGAAAGGTAGCTCTCGTACATCTACCCAGTTTGTTTGCGTATATGTTCCAGTATGGGGGCTTGGATAAAGCCAGAGGCTCGCTGACCCTCCGGGGAAGATGCGAGGCTGTCTTGATTGTAATGAGCCTGGGAGGACAATTGTGCAAAAGGCTCAAAAGGAGCACACAAAAGGAAGGAGAGGACAAGACTGAATCCCCACTGAGGCATAAAGAAAGGAAAAGGTGGGAATACATGTTGTAAACCTTTCAAAAGTCTATTTACAATAGTGGATTTGAAGAGGGATGGCTCATTAGGAAACCACATAAAAGCTGAAATAGAAGAAAGATACCCATGTGAGTGCCCAGAGCACAGCCCTGCTGGGCAAGAGAAGGTATGAAGAGAAGAACCTGAGAAAAGGGGGCATAAAGGGGTTCGATCTCCGGTTCTGTAAAACATGTCACAAATTTTCCCCAACAGCAAGCATATACCATCTTGGTGGAGGGATACCTGGCTGCCAAGACAACTTTGAAGACTACGGGAGGAAGCTCGAAAGTTGTCAACTGTTGCCACTCAATGTGCAAGCAAGAAGTTGAAGAGTTGACAGGTACGGGTAGAGAACTCTTCCCTGCTGCTGCAACAGAAGATCATCCCGAAGGGCAGTCTGATCGGAGGACCGATGGCCATGCTCAACAAGCTCTGGCTACCAGACTCTCCGTGCCCAGTCTGGAGCCACAAGACTGATTTGAACCTGGTTGTTTCTGATTTTTTTGAGAACTCTAGGCAGGAGTGGTATGAGCAGAAAGGTGTACAGGAGGTCTGAGCTCCACTTGAGATGAAAAGCGGCTTTGAGCAAGAGCCGCTTTGACAACTCCAGTGCGCAGAACTGCTGACACTGCGCATTTTTGTTGGTTGTGAACAGATATAATCAAGGTTCTCCTCACTGTTGAAAGAGATATTGCACCAATTCAGGATGGAGATCACATTTGTGATTCACTGAGTATCGTTGGCTGAGTTTGCCTGCCTGCCCTGGTGTTCATAGAGCTTGCCATGTTTTGAACCACCAGGGATATGTCCTGATGTTCCAGCCATGTCCAGAGATGCAGGGCCTATTGACAAAGGGTCCACAACCTCACCCCATCCTGTTTGTTGCAGGTACCCCATGGCGGTGGTGTTGTCTGTGAACACCTGTGCAAGCCTTCCAATTATATAAGGTGGTAAGGTTTTCAATGCCAACCGGATCTAACAGAACAGGTTGATGTGGAGTCTGGATTCCGCAGAAGACCAGCAGCCTCTGCTCTCCACCTCTCCCAGATGGCAGCCTCATCCCAGGAGTGACACATCTATAAGCCACTCTCAGATCTGGTTGGGGAAGGGAGAAGGGTCTGCCAATGGTGGTTTATTAGTTACCACTGCAGGGCCCTTGCAGTTCCCTCCCAAAGCTGGACCATGTTGGAGAGATTCCCCTGATACTGCTACGATTGGAACTTCAGGTTTCACTGCAGAGCCCACATATGCTCATCTGGCATGTGTCTCTAGCAGGACACACAGCAGCATTCATTCTCGCCGAAATCCAGGATAGAGGCGGACACATCGGTATCATACCCTGAATATCCTGGAATCGCCACTCGGGGGGGATAGGGCCGAAACTGCACTGTGTCCAGAAAGGTCAGATGAAAGGGAGTGTATCAGATGGTGTCCGGTGTGACTTCGGCACTTTGATAGTGAACACTAGCGAATATAGAAGGTCCGCCATAGTCTGGAGGTGGAAGATGCAAGCTGGCCTTCAACAGCCAGTCGTCAAGATACGGGAAGACTGACACCCCTGATTTGCCCAGCTGAGCTGCGACCACTGCCAATCAACTTTGTGAACACCTAAGGGGCGCTGGTAGGGCCAAAGGGAAGCAGGGTGAACTGAAAATGCTTGTGGCCTACGGTAAACCGCAGATGAGCAGGCAGGATGGGAATATGGAAATAGGAGTCCTGCAAGTCCAACGCTACCATCCAGTCTCCAGGGTCCAGGGCAGACAGGACCTGAGCCAATGTGAAAATCTTGAACTTTTCCTTTTTGAGGAAGAAGTTGAGGGCTCATAGATCTAGGATAGGACGAAGGGCCCTGTCCTTTTTTCAGGATCAGAAAGTAGTGCGAACAGCAATCGCAGTCTACTTCTGGTGCCGGAACCTTCTCTATGGCTCCCTTGGCTAAGAGAGTCAGGATTTCCTCTTGAAGCAAAAGGAGATGATTCTTCATCAGCTGGTCGTAAAATGGAGATATGGAGGGAGGTTTAGTCTCAAAGGAGAGGGGAGTAGCCCCTTTGGACTATCTGGAGAATCCAGCTGTCCAATGTGACCGCAAGCCAGTGGTGTAGGTAATGGCGCATCCTGCCATTAACTGGCCGCCCTCTTGGAGGGCAAGCTTAGAAGGGTTTGGAGGCTGAGGCTGCAAGGGGGTGTTGGGGGGGCAGGGGGGGGTCGACTGAACTGGCGTTGCTTAACATGTGCCTTTCTGTTGCTGGGATAGGGCTGGTGCGGCTAAAAAGCCACTTCCGTATCCACGAAAGGGGTAAAAGGCAAACTGGTGACGAGTATTCGCTGAGAGGCCCAAGAAATTGGCTGTTGCCTGTGAGTCCTTAAAGCGCTCCAGCGCCATGTCTGCCTGGTCTCCGAAGAGACGGGTGACATCAAAGGGCATGTCCATGAGAGAGGCTCCCCGAAAAGCTTTAAGCCCTTAACCAGGAGTGGCGCCAAACAGCCATCTTCGATGAAATCGCTCTGCCCAGCGAGTCGGTTGTGTCACGACCACAACGGATGGCGAACTTTGCTGCATCTCCCTCATCTGATACCTCTTGGGATAGGATGACCCAGGCCACCTCCGGGACCTGTGGCAGCACTTGTGCAACTGTTTCCCATAGTGAGTGGAAATAACAGCTCAATAAGTATGCAATGTTCACAATGCAAGGATGGGGGAAGAACAAATGTTACTACTCAACTTTCCAGCTTCTTGGATTCCCTGTCTGGGGGTGCAGAAGGGAACACAGCATGGGAGGTAGAGGCTCGGAGCACCAAGCTCTCTGGGGTCGGGTGGATGGTGAGGAAGGTTGGGTTGATGGGGGGGCTGAGTGGTGGCAGCAGGCGATTATCCTGTTCGCAGGAGCCCCTGTGCTTGGTTTGGACCAGGTCACCAGTAGGACATCTTGAAGAGCCTCATTGAAAGGTAGCAAGGGTTCCAAAGAGGAGACACCTGGCTGCAAGACCTCTGTCAAGATATTAGTCTTGACTGTCACCTAAGGGAACTGAAGGTCCAAGACCTCAGCCATCCTTTGCACCACCATAGCAAATGAAGCTCCCTCCTCTATGGCCACGGTAGGGGGAGAAGTGTCCAGTCCACTGGGTTCACCCTAGCTCCACACACCAGTCAATTTCATGATAAGGCTGACCTTCTAAAGGGTCCAGCGACCCCTCCCAATCTTCTTCCGCTCCTAGTCTTTCAGAAGAGGGCTCAGGAAATGACCTAGGACCCTGAGGTTTCATCGGCGGTATTGGAGTCAGTCGATGCAGTACCAGCTCCGTGTCTTCGGGTATCAGAATGGGAATGGCACTGCCCGGGAAAACCAGCGGCGCCAGGTGCATTAGGGTTGGCACCGTGAAAGGTTGCAATGGCACGACATGAACAATGGGGGGACATTGGTGCCAGGGACAGAGCCACCAGGGCAGAACACAATGGAGTCCCCTCTAAGCCTAGACGGCCTGAAGGCACAGCGGCGGGGTCAGGCTGGCCAAATATGAGACACTTGGTGTCATAAAATTCTTTAAGCTGGGTGGGGGTTGCTCCAGCACCCGGAAAGGTGGGGCAGCCCAGAGCTGACCCAGGCGCAGGTTAAGAAAAAACGAGGCCTAGAACTCTGAGGTTGCTCCGTCTCGGCAGCTGACAGACAGGGAGAGGTCGAAGAACCCTTCGACTACTTACGTTTTTTATGCTTCTTACCCGATCTACTCAACGACTTTGAGTGGAGGGACCAAGTCTAAGGACTCCTGGAGTCGTCCCCGGACCGTCCTCTCGACCGGGACCGTGAATGAGACCTCCAAGGAGAGTGACGTGGTGCTGAGTGCAGGGCCGCAAGCAACTTTAGGGACTGCTCCCTCAAAGCTTTCAGAGCCATGGCCAAGCAGTCGGAGCATGACTTTGAATCATGGTTGTGCTCCAGGCACCAGAGGCAAACCAGGAGGGGGTCCGTCGCAGACATGGCGCAGTGATGGGCACCACACAGTTTGAAACCAGAAGTCTTTTTAGACATCGTGGAAAAAAGCCTTCACACCAAAAAGAGTACGACAAAATGTTGAAAAAGCCTGTCAAAAAGTGACATAGGTTAGCTCTCTTCACGGATCTGCGCTGGTTGGCGTGGAAAGAAAAGAACCGAGGTGGAGCCGATATGGGTGACGCGGATATCACTACTGAGTAAACTATGCCGACAATGCTAAGCGGAGCCAATGATGCCACTTACCGGCACGCAGGTGTATTGCTCGAAGAAAATCTTTCAGATCCAGTCTGATGCCTGGTAAATTCAAAGGTAAGGAATCTGCGACCAGATGTCTCTATCAGATAACCTGAGCATAGACATGAAAATTGTACACAAAAGCTAAGTGAGCACCACTAATTGGACAATGAATCACATCTAGTTACTGGGATACAGATTTCTGAATTCAATCTACTGCTTGGGGAAATTTCAACATATTGGGAGGGTGGGGAGGGAGAGCGAGTGTTCTCATAGTAGGCAATCCATTTCCATTGTATAATCAATTTTCTTCCTGCTAATACATCAAAGTGTAAAGCATTTTCCTTTTGCAATATAGCATAAAACGAAGAGAAAATGGTGTATTTTCATATGTTGGTCAACCACTCACATTACCAGTGATAAGAGGTTATCAAAAGCTCTGCTGCTTTAACCATAATAGAGAATGCCCATTTTGAAACAGAGTTGTTTGAACTTTCTAATATTAAGTGGCAATGTAAGCCTTTACAAACAACAAAATATGGTTTATAAAACCTACATTGTACACATTAAGGTTAATTTGAGGTTTCTGCACATACCCCCTTGCAGGCCGACCATGATGGACGAGGGGCTGCTGGATCATATTTGGTCTGACATTCATGGAAGAAACTACCCAGTTCTCAAACTTTAATCTTGAAACACATACTGCTATTTTCAGTTTCATAGGAAAAGCAAGTGAGTGAAAGGAACATTTGCGCTATAGGAGTTGAAGTGAAATAGCGGGTGCCACAAGCATTCAGCAAAAGTGATATCTACCTTCTTGAGAGAGCTACACAGAGGTAAGCAAGCTGCCTGGCAGAGCAGACTTAGAGCCCGCTTCTGAGATGAAGGGGACTGCTGCCAGCTAGAAAGGAAGGAGAGACACCTGGAGGGAAAAATAGAAATATAAAGAAGCAAGGGAAATGCAGACAGCAAAGCAGTTAGAGGCAAAGGACAGACAAAGGTACAATCCTGACAGGCAGAGGTGCGGGTATCCTCACAGTGACATTTGCTTGAAAATGCTACTTTAGCTGATCCTCCAGTATATGGCACAGATTTGTTTTTTTTAAAGAAAGGCTAAGGTGATGATGCTCTTTTTGCCAAACCAAAACAATTTTCTTTGTTTTAAATGCATAAAAACGAACATGGCATCCAGTTCTAATATGATACTTAGATTAGAACAACACAAATGTGTTAGCCTGATAGAAGTGCCATAGTTATGGGATACATTTTTAACATTATTTTTCTAAAACGTAAATTACATTTAACCTGGATTAAAAAAAATATGGCCAGGACTGGAGGTTCTGCTTAAGGTCGGCAAGCCAATAATAATTTCAAAATGTACAACTAAATAATCAGAGGATCTATTCAGCAAAAATAGGCATGCATTAGGTTGCACATTCTATTGACTGGACAAAACATACAGAACTAGTTTATTTATTCCCTAAAAATGTTTAACTGGGGTTTCATGCAAGAAAAAATAGAAAGGAAAGAACAGTAAAGCACAAGTTACTATTTGTGTAACGATATATCTGTAAGAGACATTAGTTAGTGATAGATTCCTTACCTTAGAATATCCCCAGGCGTCAGACTGGATCCGGAAAGCTTTGCTAGCAGTACCTCTGCATGGCAGTAGGTGGCGTCGTGCGGCTCCGCGTCCGTCGCTGGCTTTGTAAGCGCCGAGATGACGTCACGGAGACTACTTAGGCGCCACCCATGTGCCCTGACGTCAGTTCTGTATACGACTTTCCGTGCCAGGAACGCAGAGCTATGCAAGAAACTGACCACTGGTGCCATAAAACTAGGGCCCTGAAAGGGATGACCTTAACCCTAGAAATCAGTTCGCAGAACGGGGAGGATGGGTGGGTCGGTAAGGAATCTATCGCTAACTAATGTCTCTTACAGATATATTGTTACACAAGTAGTAACTTGTGCATCTGAAAGAGACGCGTTAGTGATAGATTCCGAACCTTAGAATGGATACCCCAGCAATACCAACCCGGTGGAAGGTCTGCGAACAAGATTACACCAGAAAGTCACGGAGAACAGAACGGCCAAAGAAGCTGTCTCTCAGGACATGACTGTCAAGGTAGTAATGCTTGGTAAACGTGTGCAGCAAGGCCCACGTAGCTGCCTGACAAATGTCCTGCAAGAGAACGCCGCGTCCCAAGGCAGTAGTGGCTGCTGTTGCCCTGGTAGAATGGGCACAGAGCCCCACAGGAGGCTCCTTCTTAGCCATTGAATAACATGATTTGATGCACAGAATTACCCCCGAGAAACGGTTCCTTTGTTCACGGCCCGACCTTTCTTGGCAACCATGTAGCCAACAAATAGTTGGTCATCAACCCGGAACTGTTGTGTGCGGTTCAGATATACCAAGAGCACACGTTTTGGCTCCAGACGGTGGAGCCTCTCTTCCTCTTTTGAAGGATGTGGAGGCGGAAGTGACAGAACGCCAGTGGGGAAGGTGATGAAGAATCCGCCGCCCACTGGCGTGGGGTGCACCCCAAAGCTCGGACTTGGAAGGATAGGATTAAAATGTGTAAAGCGCACTAAACCAAAATAGGCGTCAAGGCGCTAAGCAGGACGATAGGGAGGTAGACAAGTACCAATTATGAAGTAAAAAGCCAGGTCTTTAACATCTTCTTAAAGGAGGCAAGAGAGTTAGCCGAAGTGATAGAAGGAGGAAGAGAGTTCCAAAGTTTAGGAATGCTTTGAGGTGGATACTGCGGAAGGGGAGGTGGACTGACCCGCACGCTGGCCCTCTGGGAGGCCACAGCGACCTCCACGCCCACCACCGCGCTGAGTTTGGTTCTGCGCAGGCTTCTGACAGAACGAGCAGGCAGGGGCGCCCCTTCCGTGGCCACAAAAGGAACGAAAGGTAGACATGGACGGGTGCGTGGTGGAGAGACCCAAGGACTTGGCCGGAGCCCGAGAGTCCTTAAAACGCTCCAGCACCAAATAGGCGAGTGCCATTAACGGGCATGTCCAAGAGTGAGCTTTGGACATCTGGTGAGAATCCAGTAGATTTCAACCAGACGTGGCAACAAAGCGCCACAGTCGTAGAAATTGCCCTACCCAGTGAGTCCGCGGTGTCCAAATCACACCAAATGGCGAACCTAGCCGCATCTTTAACCTCAGCAACAGCTTCGGACAGCACAGCTTGGATCTCTTCAGGACACTGAGGCAACTGTATCCCACACCGCGTGGGAATAGCGGCCCAATAGGCATGCAGGTTCACCAACCGCAGCCCTAAGCTGGCCGAAGAGAACAACCGCTTGCTGAAGTGCTCCAGCTTCTTAGAGTCCTTATCCGGCAGAGCTGTGGGAAAAGCACTCTGGGTGGTCGAAGCTTGGGGTCCCTCTGGCTGGCCGCGACCAAGTGCCTAGTAAGACGTCAGTGAGGGCGTCATTAAATGGTCTCTGTCCTGGTTCTTGAGCATAAAAATAGGACTCTGCTCCCCCTTAGCCCTCCCTACACTTGAATGGTCAGCAAAGTAGGACTACACATCTTTTCCTCTTTAAAGGAAACTAACGGAGGACTACCTTCCTGCTTAATTTTTTTCTCTATTTAGGAGTCGGCCATCTTACCCTGACCTCCCCTCACTGCGCCCTAAGCGCATACTCCTTACCTCATGTCTTTCTTCCTACCCCTC
Organism: Lissotriton vulgaris; assembly: GCF_964263255.1. NCBI lineage: Eukaryota > Metazoa > Chordata > Amphibia > Caudata > Salamandridae > Lissotriton > Lissotriton vulgaris. The sequence goes on along the minus strand of NC_141698.1, from coordinate 1,011,239,130 downwards.
TGTCCTCCTAGCACATTAGGAACCTTTCACATTGGTAGCATCTGTTTCACATCCACCTAACCTCATCCTCCCCCTTTCCCTCTCCCTGAACCCCTCCCTGGTCCCACACATCCTTAGTCTCGCGGGTACCCTCTCATCCGCACCTACTTGCCCACACATACCATGGAACTCACAGGCACCCACACTCACAACATCATCTATACCCCCGGCCTCACAAAAAAAAAAAAAAAAATCGGCCAAACGGTTTAAACACCATTTTATCAAATCACACCCTGAAACTCTCTTTGCTGATCCCTACTTCTCCCCACGTAATGGGCACACAGCCATCAACATCATCTTCCACACGAAATGGAGAGCCCAATGGAGGAAAGCACTCCTAGCCACCTTTCCGATATCTTCCACAAGAAAATCAGCACCTGGTCTAGCTATCCATATCGCCCCCCTCCCAACTCTTCCAAGCTACAGCAACTATTACCATTTACAGCAACGGTACTATCATCATCCAAGCCACTGACCGTAGTCTAAATCTCCTAGACAACATCTTCCCCATCATTAAAGAACGAGTGGACAATACCCAAGCTGCCTTCCTATCCACCCCCACCACCACTACTCCTGATGCCACCGCCCGAACGACCTTCGGCCTCTCCCCTAATCCACTCTCCCGACCATCAAGGGCTTCAGACTCATCCACCCCTTCCATCTCCATTACCTTGACGTCTACACCCACTAATACACTTAGCAGCACCTCAACGAAACATCTCATGCTTCCCCTTCCCACCATGGCAGAGACTTCATCCGCACCACTCCTGGCACCCGAAACCACTCAAGGCCCGACTATAGCTCTTCATCCCTTCTTCACCAGCCCCTCCCTCATCTTCTCTCCCCCCTACTCTTACCACACCTCACAATACCACTCAACACTGTCTCCTCCCACCTCAAACTTTCCCCCATAATAGTACCAAATCTACATACATACCCCCATCAGCAAATTAACCCTCTCCTAATACTCCTCACCCCGCCCACACAACCCCTCCCCTATCCAATCTCTGTAAAGTCCCAATCATACAGGAATTCACTCCCTCCCGCTCCACACCCCGGCTTAAATGCACACTCCTGAATTGCAGATCGGCCTCTAAACACGCCACCGACATAGCCAATCTCATTACCTCCACTGATCTGGACCTGATAATTCTCACTGAAACATGGCTTACAGAATCCTCCTCGCCTCTCATCGACATCCTAGTACCCCCGAACTATGAAATCATCAGGCTCAACAGGACTGGTGATATTGGAGGAGGCATTGCATGCATACATGGAGCAACATCACCGTAAACAGAGCTATATCCTCGGCACTACCTTCCTCTGAATACATAAGCCTCGACATCAGCAGTAATGGAAAACCCGTCTGCTCACTACACATCATCTATCACCCTCCTGGTGACAACCTCCCCTTCACTGAACTCCTCATGGACTTGATCACAACTCACACTGGTCGACAAAATACCCAAATTTGCCTGGGCGACTTTAACCTCCACTGGAACGATCCCAACGACTCAGTGGTCAACCGTCTTAAGAACTTCCTGAACGCCTTAGACCTCAACCAAACTTGCAACAGCCCATCACACAATAAAGGCGCTACTCTGGACTTAATAATCTCTAAGAGCGAGTCCATTCACTTGGAGTCGATCCTCCCCTGTGATTGGTCAGACCATAACATCATCAACTTCTTCATCAATGAAACAGTCAAACTTAATGCGCCCAATCCACAAAACCTAAAGTATGGAAACGAGACTGAATAAAACTCAACCCAAACACGTTACCTACTTCAAACCAGAACCTACTTCTACCCCCCACTGGGTCCTCCAATGTACATGATCTCACCAACCACTACCTCAACTCTATGACCTTGATTATTAACGAATTCGCTCCTCTGCAACTAAAAAGAGTTTCGACTAAAGTCTCTAAACCCTGGTTCAATGATCTTCTTAACGAGGACAGACGCTCTCTTAGAACTGCTGAACACAACTGGAGATCGGTTCCATCCGCCAAGCTCCTCATGACTCTAAAAAGAAAGAGAAATTCCTACTATCGAAAGGTCAAGCGGACCAAAGCAGTCTTCTTCAGCCAGCAACTTGACCAGGCAAAAAAACGTCCAAAAAAAATCTTTGAATTAATCAAAACTCAATCTAAGGACCAACCTCAACGCCCACAAGATCTAACTCAACCTCAACCCACACATGAAGACTTTTCTTATCACTTCAATACTAAGACTGAGAACATCAAGAAAGATCTCATCAATGATCTAAACTCTCACGCCTGCCTGCACACCAAACCTTGCCTACCCACTATCTCAACACAACAAATCCTGTCTAAATTTGCTCTAAAAAATGATGCAGCATGGTCATTTTTACTCCTAATCTGAAGACGCTATTGGCAAATTTCTCAGTGCCCTGAAGCCTTCCAATCACCTCAGTGACCCCCCCTCCCCGCAAATGCGGTTAAAGATCTTACCCCGTTGCTACTACCTCTCTGGACCAAACTCATAAACGGCTCTCTTCTACAAGGGTGCAACCCTGACTCCCTAAAGGTGGGGCAGGTTTCTCCCATCCTTAAGAAACCCACAGCTGACCCCTCGGACCTAAACAACTATTGCCCTATCTTCAATATTCCCACCCTGGCCAAACTTCTGGAAAATGTGTTCACCATCAACTGACAAACCATATTGATCACTTCAACCCTCTCAATAATCACCAATCCGGCTTCCGGGCAAACCACAGCACGGAATCAGCCATGACACACATCATTGATGATGCTCTCCTAATACTTGATCAAAACGAAGCGTGCCTACTGATCCTACTAGACCTCTCCTCAGCGTTCGACACGGTCAAACACGAGAACCTGATTGACCTGTTGAAGCACAGAATGGGGCTATCCGGATCAGTGCTCAACTGGTTTATCTCTTTTCTGCAAAACCGGACTCAAACATTCAAAGTCAACAACACCCTGTCCAAATCTGTTCCAGTTACGCTAGGAGTCCCACAAGGTTCCTCGCTATCCCCTACACTCTTTAACTTATTCATGGAACCACTCACTGATCTACTACAAGCGCCCAATTTGCAATTTCACATGTACGCTGACGACACAACTGTACCTCAAGATCAACACCCTTGATGACAATCTGCTTAACACCACTCTCAAATCCACCCAAACATGGCTGGCAGAAAATCACCTCAAATTGAAATCTTTGAAAACTGAATTCCTCCTAATTGCCCCACCCGCCAAAGTCCTGATAATGCACAATTGGATCAAACACCTTACAACATTCAACGTTCAACCAACCGTTGTGGATTCAGCGAAATCACTGGGTATAATTCTGGACTGCAACCTCAATATGCAGAAAAACATTAATAACGCAACAAAGGGAGCAAACTTTCAGATTAATACACTAAGGAAGTTGAAACCCTTCCTACCTCCCAGGGACTTCAAGATTGTGGTTCAAGCTCTAGTTCTACCGCGGCTGGACTATGGAAGTGTTGCACTATGCGGTCTCCCCAAAGCCACTACAGCTCCCCTAAGAGCTGCCACCAACGCAGGTGCAAGACTCATCACTGGCTCGAAAAGAAGGTCCCACATCTCCCCTGTCCTAAGATCTTTAAACTGGCTGCCATTTGAAGCCAGAATTCACCTGAAAATAGCCTGCATGACTCACAAGGCTCTACATCACAATGCGCCCAGCTATCTCACACAAAAACTCACAATATCCGGGGGGAACAGATCCACAAGAAGTGAGGAAAACCTCCTTCTGAAGCCACAAAAGTTCAACAAGAAAAAAACGTACAAACGATCTTTCTCCGGAATGGCACCCAGGATATGGAATGCCCTTCCACCGGAAACAAGACTGAACCCCTCCCCCTCCTCAAAGTTGAAAGTAAAAGGAATCCTCATGGCAAAATTCACCTAAACATAATCCCAGGTTTGCACGACCTTGCTTCATCAGCCCTCCTTGGCTCGGCACCTTACAGCTTTGCGGTTTGTATACTCATTATACTACTATGATTCACCAGGCCGTTCCTGTTCTGCATCATGTTGTTTGACTTTTTCCTCATGAATAATGCTGTGCCCTATGGTATGTTAATGTATGATATATAACCAAACTCATCTACTGTAAAGCGCTCTGATACCCGCAAGGGTCTTGTCCGCGCTCTATAAAACTTTCAAATAAATAAATAAATACATAATGGCTTCCCGAACCTGGGCCTGTTTGATATCAAACATGTTGGAATCATGCAACTACACCGATTTCAGTGTTAGTAGCATGATACCATGTACTCGGGGTTCCTTAGAGGACCCTCCCCAATACCTACCTGTGTAGCTGTACAGGGTCTGACTGCCCGCCCGTGCTGCTGCTGACCCTAGTCAGTGTTCTGCCCCCTTGCTGATGTGCTTAACTCAGGAAGGGGAGGCTGAATAAAGGATTTTCTGTGAAGGAGAACTCCTTTAGAATTAGGTACGGGGCGCTTCTGAGCACCACCATTCTGCATTGAAGGGCACATTTGGTGTTCTCCTGGCATAAACCAGTTTTGCCCAGATTAGAGACCTTGATTCCCGCTCTGGCGCAAAACTACACAAAGGACAGGGGAGTGTCCATCACCCTGTCTCCCTAGAGAGGTGCACAGAGCTTCTTCAGGTGGCCACTTGATTCTACCATGTTAAATCTTGGGAGCATCTGGCTGGCTAGGCCAGCTGAGTAGCGTCCCTAATGCCCTCTGATAGGCGGATCACCACAGAAGAGGTCATTCCCTATTTTAGGGATACTTAATCGCTCCCCTTAGGGTGGGTCCTTAGATTCGTCCCGACAACAACTTCAAGATCCTACTGCCTGTTGTCTGACGTCTGTCCAAAGACTCTTCTGTTGGTGGGCACTGAAACTCTGCTGTTCTTCGAGTCAAGACCAAAGACAAGACTGCTTCGATGGGAAGACTGCTGCTGCATCTTCATCCATGTGCTTCTTCAAGTTCTGCAACTCCGTGGCCATGCATCCTCTGAGACACCAAGGACTCAGCCTGAATCCCAGCCAGAAGGAACCTCCCTTGAAGTGAAAGAGTCATTTCCCTTCATTCGCAGGTACCTCTACTATGACAACCAGTTTGCTGATCCTGTTGTCCCATGGACATCTCCCGGCTCTGCAACACAGGTGGTGGTTTGTTGGTTCTACAAAGGCATGACCAGTCTTCCCTGCAAGTGGGGTGAGTGTAATCTCTCTCCAGCCGATGATAACTGCCTCCCTGTGCACCATGCCAGTTTACCGCTGCAAAGGCTTATTGGCTCTCTTCACAAACCATCTTCAAACTCCAAGAAGCACCAGCCTCCAACATTGCACAGCTCAAAGAACGACGTCCTGCCTGCATCTTCTGCATCGTGGGTGTTCATCTCCTGTGTGCTTGTGAGGCTTCCCGTCAACTCCCTGTGTTTGGGTCCTCGAGGGGGCTCCATCGATTCCTGCTGACTAACCTGTGTGCTGACGGCCTGCCCGGACTTACTCTTGCCTGTATGCAACAGCATCTTCACCCACTGTGAGAAGTTGGCCTGATATGCAGTGCTCACTATTCTAGTGATCACTATGCATCAGTCCAAACGACCCTTATGGTGATTGATTGTAAGTCAACCTTAGACCAGCTATCCTAGTAGCGTGGATACGAGCAGTCTTCGGGCTAAACTCTAACTCACATATACCCCTTGAACACCAAGTGAAAGGACACCACACAAGTGTTATGAAAATAAACAGTGTATTTATTAGAATCACAACAGCCCTGTACTCTTTATGAGGACATGGTACTAAGCACACAACAAAATTCTTAGGAAAATACTTCAAGTGCACAATCTACACAAATGCCCGAGGGCACGGAGAGTTTAGTGTTCTCGGGCGAACCCGATAAGGTAAGTCGGAAGCGACAGTGACTCTGGACTCTTAGATAAGGAGGCTATGCGGGCACCGAAATGCCGAAGTTAAATAGCCCAGGGGCTGCGGCTGCATAAGTCTTTACAGACGTCGGGAGTCCTCGCTGACAAACCAGGAGCTGGAAGGAAGGAGTTGCTGGCCGGCGACCAGTGGAGATAGTTCGTAGAGATCCAAGCCTGGATCAGAGATGGATGACACCTGAAAGCAGAAGGGACCAAGTTCGTAACTACTAGCCAGTAGTCAGAGGGTACCAGGAGGGTACTGGATGATCGTCACCTCGACTAGGTGAGTGGGCGACGCTAGGCTCTGCAGTCTCACGGACCAGGAGGCGTTGTCAGCGACCAGGATGGAGGTGCGAGCTGTCCCACGAAGGTTGATGCTGTCGGCGTCGCTGGGCCCAGGATTGGGGCAACAAGCCTTGGCAAATTCAGGGCCACGTGGTGGACCTAAATGGCGTCTTGGGTGGACCAGGAGGGTCCGGGGTGCTACTCTTTCAAAAGGGAGCAAGGGTCAGTCTGGAGCAACCAGACCAACAGCGTTGTTGTCGGACGTCGTCGAGAAGGCCACAAGCCAGCGGGCTAGTAACCAGACAACGTGATGAGCGGCAAAAGCAGAAGGGCCCCACGCAGATCGTGGAGATGCTGGGAGGCTGAACTTCGGTGCTGGAGCTGCTCAGGGTCGGGGCTTCTCGGACCCCAAAGCACTCACCAGAGGATCCCTCGGCGGTCGTGCTGGTTTAGAAATTGTGCAGGTTCTGAAGATGGCAGGTCCCTCGAGGTCTCGTCGCACCCACGGATCTCAGCTGAGCTGACGATGTGGGTAGAGGTCAGAGGTGCCAGGGAAGCCGGTTCTCGTCGAGCTGGGCAGTCGGATTCCTGAGGAAGGACGTGCAGCAAACCGCAGAGTTCTTAGATGGTGCCTGCGGATGCAGGGTGACTACTCCTTAGCCACAAGGGAGAAATCTTGAGAAGAGTCTTGAGTTTCCTTTCGTAGAAAGTAGTTCTTGATTCAAAGATGATCTAATTTGGAAGGGTCCCCGCTCCTGCCTTTATCCTAAAGAAAGGGGTGGGTACGCGACTAGGTCCTGCCCTAGGGGTGGGACCAGGAAGGGGGTGGTTACACCCCTCTCCCCTGCCGCACTTTCCCCAGGTCAGGGGCTGGGGTGCCCCTGGAACTGGTTCTAGCCGGCAGATGCGTAGTGAGCACCGGGGTGCCACTCTGCAGTCACCTTCCTGTAAAGCCCTGCCTACCCAGGATACACAAAACCCTGTCTGGGATGGTGCGAGCACCGCCCCGGACAGGAAACCCTTTGTCCAAGCTCTCCTCGCTGGAAGGACTCCCAGCAGCAGGAGGTCAGACTCGTATCTGTGGTGGCAGCATCCATTTTGTGGAGCTGAGGCTTCAGCTAACATTAACCGGGGTTCACAGTTACGTACATGTCGTGTCCCTCTAGAAGGGTGGAATACTAACCCCGTCGCCAGCATTGGTGAGGGGTCAGTATCCCGATTCGTATGACACCTTACTCGACATGTCTTGATAACGCGATACCGAAGTTAGCATTATGGTACGCGTTATCATGGAACAGCCATTGGGACTTGGTTCCGCAAGCTGCAACCGGGCTCGGCTCGTGCCAGCGCCAATTCACACGATTCCACGCACTCTGCCTTCAGGAGTGTTAAGGCCTGCCATAGGAGTGACTGATAGGAACTCGGGTGTCCATTTTAGGGTTAGATATAGGTATACTATATCTAAAGCAAAGGGCAAGTACACCACCTTGCCCCTGCTGTCGTGCAGCCAGTTGTGTCAGATTTAGATGGCCATCCAGGGGTGGCATAATACATGCTTCAGCCCCTGGTAGGCCCTGGGTACACCGATGCCCTGAGTTACAGGGTCTGACAAGGTGGCCCAGTTCCAATTGGATAATGCACCTAAGGTACACATGTCAATTTAGTGAGAGAACAGCTAGGCTGTGGGTCTGATTGGCAGGCCCACAGCCAGAGAAAGTCGTAAACCAGTGAAAAAAAAGCAAAAAATCTGGGTGATCATAGGATTGCAGACCCTACTCTCCTACATGACGCCCCCCCAAACGTTGGGACAATAAACTAACCTTGACCAGGTGAGTCTTCTTGTTCTAAGTGGAAATACCTGGAGAGCCCATCTGCATTGCCATGATCAGTGCCAGGTCTATGTTCCACTGTGAAGTCCATCCCCTGTAGGGAAATGGACCACCTAAGCAGTTTGGGGTTTTCACCCTTCATCTGATTTAGCCACAAGAGGGGCTTATGGTCGGTCTGAATCTTGAAATGAGTGCCAAACAAGTATGGCCTCAGTTTCTTCAGGGCCCAAACCACAGCAAAGGCCTCCCTCTCAATAGCTGACCAATTTTTCTCTCTGGGGGTCAGCCGTCTGCTTATAAAAGCAATGGGCTGGTCATTACCATCAAAATTCAGTTGAGATAGAACAGCTCCCACACCCAACTCAGAAGCATCTGTTTGGACAATGAATGGTTTGGAGTAGTCTGGACTCTTGAGGATAGGTGCAGTGCACATGGCCTGTTTTAGGTCATCGAAGGCTTTTTGACAGCTCGCTGTCCACTGAACCTTTTTTGGCATTTTCTTACTGGTCAGTTCATTAAGTGGAGTCACAATCGATCCATAATTTCTGACAAACTTTCGGTAGTAACCAGTTAGGCCAAAGAAAGCTCGAACCTGAGTCTGGGTGGTTGGAGGAGCTCAGTCCCTGATGGACTGTATTTTGCTCTCCAGTGGTTGAACTTGGCCTCTACCTACAAGATGGCCCAAGTATACAACCTGTGTCTGCCCTATCTGGCACTTGGTGGCCTTGATAGTAAGACCTGCTGCTTGCAGCGCCTCTAACACTTTCCTCAGGTGGACCAGGTGATCCTCCCAGGTGGAGCTAAAGACAGCAATATTGTCAAGATACGCCGCACAGAAGTCATCCAGCCCAGTGAGAACGTGATTCACCAGCCTTTGGAAGGTGGCAGGTGCATTTTTCAAACCAAAGGGCATTACCACAAATTGATAATGCCCACCAGGGGTAGAAAATGCTGTCTTGGGCTTGGCGTCCTCAGCTAACCTGATTTGCCAATACCCAGCTGTCAGGTCGAATGTACTTAAAATAGTTGGCAGAAGCCAATCTATCTATAAGCTCATCCGCCCTCGGTTTTGGGTGGGCGTCAACCTTAGTGACTGCATTGAGACCCCTGTAGTCTACGCAGAACCTCATCTCTTTCTTACCACCCTAGGTGTGAGGCTTCGGCACTAGAACTACGGGACTAGCCCAAGGGCTATCCGAGGGTTCAATGACTCCCAACTCTAACATTTTCTGCACAGTTTTGATGCAGTCTCTAACGTGATCGGGCTGCCGGTAGATTTTACTCTTGACGGGCAAGCTGTCACCAGTGTCAACCTCACGGGTACACCAATTGGTCTGACTGGGTGTTAGAGAGAACATATGCCGGAAGGATTGAAGAACCTGTTTACAATCCTTCTGTTGATGTTCAGAGAGGCTGCCACAAAAGACAACACCATCCACTGATCCATCATCAGGATTCTGAGTGAGCAGGTCTGGGAGAGGGTCACTCTCTTCCTCCTGTCCCTCATCTATGGCCATGAGCAAGCTCATGTCCTTCCTGTCGACATATGCTTTGAGCCTGTTAACATGGAGCACCCTGTGGGGGCTCCGGGGAGTTCCAAGGTCTACCGGGTAGGTGACCTCTCCCTTTTGCTCAAGGATTTTGTGGGGCCCAGACCATTAGTCTTTGAGTGCTGTTGGGGCCACTGGCTCCAACACCCACACCTTCTGTCCAGGCTGATAAACAGTCAGGACAGCCTTTTGGTCATGCCAAGCTTTTTGGAGTTCTTGGCTGGCCTTAAGGTTTTCAGATGCCTTTTCCATGTACTCAGCCATCCGAGAGCTGAGACCAAGTACATAGTCCACTATGTTGGTTGCAGGCTTTTTGAGAGGTCTCTCCCATCCTTCCTTCACCAAACACAGGGGTCCTCTTACAGGATGTCCATACAAAAGTTCAAAAGGGCTGTAGCCAACCCCCTTCTGTGGGACTTCTCTATAAGCGAATAAAAGGCAGGGAATCAGGACGTCCCATCTACGGCGGAGCTTTTCAGGTAGTCCGTGAATCATCCCTTTTAGGGTCCTGTTGAACCTTTCAACAAGCCCATTGCATTGTGGATGATAGGGTGTAGTGAACTTGTAGTTGACACCACATTCCTTCCACATAGCAGTTAAGTAGCTTGACATGAAGTTTGTACCTCTGTCAGAGACAACCTCCTTAGGGAAGCCCACTCTGGAGAACACTCCAACTAGGGCTCTTGCCACAACAGGTGCTGTAGTGGTCCTAAGGGGAATAGCTTCAGGATACCTGGTGGCATGATCCACTACCACCAGTATAAACTTGTGCCCTGATGCTGTCTGGGGTTCCATTGGACCGACAATGTCAATCCCCACTCTTTCAAAGGGCACCCCCACCACAGGCATTGGTATAAGGGGGGCCTTTGTTGTGCCGCCTGACTTACCACTTGCTTGGCAAGTGACACAGGAGCGACAAAACTCCTTGGTATCCTCGTTCATGTGAGGCCAGTGAAAGTGTGAGACAAGTCTGTCCCACGTCTTCGTCTGGCCTAAGTGTCCTGCTAAGGGAATCTCGTGGGCAAAGGTAAGAAGGAAACCACACTGAGACAAGGGGATAATCAGCCTCCTGGTCATGCCAGGCTTGGGGTCTCTTGCCTCAGTGTACAGGAGTCCATCCTCCCAGTATACCTTGTGGGTACCTGTGGCGTTCCCAGCAGCCTCAGCAGCAGCCTGCTGTCTGAGGGGTTCAAGGGAAGGGCAGTCTAACTGGTCCTTCCCCAGGTTTTCTCGTGAGGGTCCCCCTGAGCCCAGAAACTCAACTTGATCAAGTTCGATTTCTTTAGGTTCAGTTTCCCGCAATTCCTGGAGGTCAGCCTCCTCTGAGACTTGATACTCAACCTGGGGCAAGGGGGAAGGCGACGCCTTAACCCGACTGCTCTTCTTCTTGGGAGGTGTCTGGTCCATTGTTCCAGGATCCAGCACCGGTTCAGTGGGGCATCTTCTGACCTGTGACCTAGTCACAGCAAGCACATGTGCTGACAAGCCTAACATCTCCATGTGAGTCCGGTGCTCCACTTCTGACCATTGTGATGACTCCAAATCATTGCCCAACAAACAATCCACTGGGAGGTCTGAACTAACAACAACCTTTTTCTGGCCATTTACCCCTCCCCAGGAGAAAGCAACAATCGCCATACTATGACTGGTAGTGACGTTGCTGGCATTGGCCACCAGGAAATCTGTACCTGGCATGATCTGTCCAGGGTCCACAAAGTTAGGCGTCACCATGGTGACACTGGCACAAGTGTCCCTATAGGCCTGAGCCATTCTTCCATTGATTAAAGGCGTCTGTCGGTATTTGCCCAAAGTATTGGGACTGACATCAGGGGACATATCCACATCCCCCGTACAAACAAGGACAGCCTGAGTGAGTGTGCCAACTAGGTTGTCACACCCCTCAGAACCCAAGGTTAACCCAACTAGTCCCTTGGGAGGTGCCCTACTACTGCTGGCTGTACTAGGGGGCACAGGTGCCTTAGGGGCTGCAGTAGCAGGAGTCTGCTCTCCTTTCTTGGTGCACTCACTAAACCAGTGAGTTTTACTTTTACAGTATTGGCACCACCTTTTCGATTGGCCTTCTTGATTCTTCTTTTTCTGGGAAGCCTGACCCCCCCCCCCCCTCTTTGGGTTGTTGGGGACCTGTCGAAGACTTCTGGTCATTTTGTTCACCCTTAGAATCTTTACCCTTCTGGTCTGCTTTCTTCTGACCACCCTGGTTCTGGCCCTGGGTTTGCTTAACCCTTGTTCTGACCCATCTGTCTGCCTTCTTTCCCAATTCTTGGGGAGAGGTCAGATCCGAGTCGACAAGGTGCTGATGCAACAACTGGTTCTGACAATTGTTTAAAATCTGTTCTCGCATGATCAAATTATACAATCCTGTGTAATCAGTAACCTTACTGCCCAGCAACCAGCCCTCCAAAGCCTTAGTGGCACAATCGACAAAATCAGACCAGTCCTGAGACTGAGTTTTCTGGGTATCCCTGAACAGCAACCTGTACTGCTCAGTGGTTAGGCCAAACCCATCAATCAGTGTGTTCTTCAGGACCTGGTAATTGTTAGCATCCTCCACTCTAGTAGTGAGGAGCTTATCTCTACCTTTTCCTTCAAAGGAGAGCCACAAGATAGCTGCCCACTGACTCTGGGGGACGCACTGTACAGTGCAGGCTCTCTCCAAAGCAGTAATCCATTTGTGGATATCATCCCCTTGTTTGAAGGGGGGCACTATCTTACTCAGGTGCCTAGTGTCTGTTTTCCCTTGGGGGAATGCTGCCACCAGTGGGGTTTGCCCCACTCAATTCTTGCTCTCTAGCAAAGGCGAGTCTTTCTTTGGCCAGGGCAAGTTCTTCCCTTTCGATCCTCAGATTGACTTCCCTCACTTTAGCTTCGTACACTTTCCTCTGAGGGGATGTCATCCCTCTTTGAGAAGAGCCTCGAGAGCCATTGGTTAGAACGGATCTATTAGAGCCTCTCGATAGAGACCTAACTCGTCCGTCCCCAATGTTAAGCTGGCCTGAGAGGGGCCCCAAGGGTCTCCTAGTTCAATTCTCATGCCTGCTTAAGTTGTCCCTAGTTAGCTGGCTAACTACTACTGGACCTTTGTCTGCCTCGTCCTCAGATGGCTCTAGATCCTCATCCTCCTCTTCACCTTCTGCGGAGAGATGGATAAGGTCAGGGTCACCTAAGGTTCCCTCGAGGGGAGGCATATTCCCATCTGGATGAGAAGGTTCTGTGTTACCAGCCCTCCTTGCATCTTAAGTCTCTAAGAGACCAATCAGAAAAGGAATGGTAGGGTTCGCACCCTGTTTTAGCTTCCGGGATGTACAGACTTGTCGCATCTCTTGGAAGCTAAGTGCAGCATATTTGGACATGACCTGTGGAGGGTCGACTGACACAAGGGGAGACTCAGAGTTTCCTCCTTTGTCTGACATGCTGCTTCTAGTGTGGTGTAAGTGATGCACCTACCTACACTATATGCTTACCTACTGATCCCTTGCTAAGAGTTGCAGCCAAGGTGTGCTAAGCCTTGAGGAGCTACAACAGCTGGTTCAGTAGAACTCAGAGTATTCTAAGCTAAGTTATATGTACCTGGAGTACTTATGCGATCTTTCACAAGATATTCTTAGGATACGCGTGGTAAAACAACAGCAAGCTCAAATCCCAACCGCTGCTCACCAATGTGAGAAGTTGGCCTGATATGCAGTGCTCACTATTCTAGTGATCACTATGCATCAGTCCAAACGACCCTTATGGCGATTGGTTGTAAGTCAACCTTAGACCAGCTATCCTAGTAGCGTGGATACGAGCAGTCTTCGGGCTAAACTCTAGAGGGCGTGTTAAGCCAGCTGTTATACCATCACATATACCCCTTGAACACCAAGTGAAAGGACACCACACAAGTGTTATGAAAATAAACAGTGTATTTATTAGAATCACAACACCCCTGTACTCTTTATGAGGACAGGGTACTAAGCACACAACAAAACTCTTAGGAAAATACTTCAAGTGCACAATCTACACAAATGCCCGAGGGAACGGAGAGTTTAGTGTTCTCGGGCGAACCCGATAAGGTAAGTCGGAAGCGACAGTGACTCTGCACTCTTAGATAAGGAGGCTATGCGGGCACCGAAATGCCGAAGTTACCTAGCCCAGGGGCTGCGGCTGCATAAGTCTTTACAGACGTCGGGAGTCCTCGCTGACAAACCAGGAGCCGGAAGGAAGGAGTTGCTGGCCGGCGACCAGTGGAGATAGTTCGTAGAGATCCAAGCCTGGATCAGAGATGGATGACACCTGAAAGCAGAGGGGACCAAGTTCGTAACTACTAGCCAGTAGTCAGAGGGTACCAGGAGGGTACCGGATGATCGTCACCTCGACTAGGTGAGTGGGCGACGCTAGGCTTTGCAGTCTCACGGACCAGGAGGCGTTGTCGGCGACCAGGATGGAGGTGCGAGCTGTCCCACGAAGGTTGATGCTGTCGGCGTCGCTGGGCCCAGGATTGGGGCAACAAGCCTTGGCAAATTCAGGGCCACGTGGTGGACCTAAATGGCGTCTTCAGTGGACCAGGAGGGTCCGGGTTGCTCCTCTTTCAAAAGGGAGCAAGGGTCAGTCTGGAGCAACCAGACCAACAGCGTTGTTGTCGGACGTCGTCGAGAAGGCCACAAGCCAGCGGGCTAGTAACCAGACAACGTGATGAGCGGCAAAAGCAGAAGGGCCCCACGCAGATCGTGGAGATGCTGGGAGGCTGAACTTCGGTGCTGGAGCTGCTCAGGGTCGGGGCTTCTCGGACCCCAAAGCACTCACCAGAGGATCCCTCGGCGGTCGAGCTGGTTTAGAAATCGTGCAGGTTCTGAAGATGGCCGGTCCCTCGAGGTCTCGTCGCACCCAGGCATCTCAGCTGAGCTGACAATGTGGGTAGAGGTCAGCGGTGCCAGGGAAGCCGGTTCTCGTCGAGCTGGGCAGTCGGATTCCTGAGGAAGGACGTGTAGCAAACCGCAGAGTTCTTAGATGGTGCCTGTGGATGCAGGGTGACTACTCTTTAGCCACAAGGGAGAAATCTTGAGAAGAGTCTTGAGTTTCCTTTCGTAGAAAGTAGTTCTTGATTCAAAGATGATCTAATTTGGAAGGGTCCCCGCTCCTGCCTTTATCCTAAAGAAAGGGGTGGGTACGCGACTAGGTCCTGCCCTAGGGGTGGGACCAGGAAGGGGGTGGTTACACCCCTCTCCCCTGCCGGACTTTTCCCAGGTCAGGGGCTGGGGTGCCCCTGGAACTGGTTCTAGCCGGCAGATGCGTAGTGAGCACCGGGGTGCCACTCCGCAGTCACCTTCCTGTAAAGCCCTGCCTACCCAGGATACACAAAACCCTGTCTGGGATGGTGCGAGCACCGCCCCGGACAGGAAACCCTTTAACCAAGCTCTCCTCGCTGGAAGGACTCCCAGCAGCAGGAGGTCAGACTCGTGTCTGTGGTGGCAGCATCCATTTTGTGGAGCTGAGGCTTCAGCTAACATTAACCGGGGTTCACAGTTACGTACATGTCGTGTCCCTCTAGAAGGGTGGAATGCTAACCCCGTCGCCAGCATTGGTGAGGGGTCAGTATCCCGATTCGTATGACACCTTACTCGACATGTCTTGATAACGCGATACCGAAGTTAGCATTATGGTACGCGTTATCATGGAACAGCCATTGGGACTTGGTTCCGCAAGCTGCAACCGGGCTCGGCTCGTGCCAGCGCCAATTCACACGATTCCACGCACTCTGCCTTCAGGAGTGTTAAGGCCTGCCATAGGAGTGACTGATAGGAACTCGGGTGTCCATTTTAGGGTTAGATATAGGTATACTATATCTAAAGCAAAGGGCGAGTACACCACCTTGCCCCAGCTGTCGTGCAGCCAGTTGTGTCAGGTTTAGATGGCCATCCAGGGGTGGCATAATACATGCTTCAGCCCCTGGTAGGCCCTGGGTACACCGATGCCCTGAGTTACAGGGTCTGACAAGGTGGCCCAGTTCCAATTGGATAATGCACCTAAGGTACACATGTCAATTTAGTGAGAGAACAGCTAGGCTGTGGGTCTGATTGGCAGGCCCACAGCCAGAGAAGGTCGTAAACCAGTGAAACAAAAGCAAAAAATCTGGGTGATCATAGGATTGCAGACCCTACTCTCCTACACCCACAATCCATTGTTTGATCTACCAAGGCTTGTTGATGGTTCTGTCGGCCACTGACTTTCCTGCACTTTTTGACCAGTCTGGTACAGCTCGTAGAAGCCTCCTGTGTTCTTCCATTGTTGCCTGTGCACCACACTGCTGTTTCAACCTCACTGTGCAACAGCAAGAACCAAAGACAAGAGCTGGTATTGTGTTACTGTGCCTCCTCATCACCTCTGGGTGGGCTGGAATCTGTCCCCTCTGCTTTCAGGTTCTTCCCATCTGGATTCAACGTCCTTGTACCACCGGCCTGGTTGTCGAGACGCTGTAGCTGCTGATCTTCCACCAACTTCCATTGGCGTCCACGGGCGGTTCTGACACCACTTCATCCCTATGAACCTGGGCTCCATGGTGTAGGTATCCTGTTCCTGGGGTATCCAAAGGTGGGTTAGCTCTTCCTTGATCCAAGTGGTTCCTTCGGGGTCCTTTGAGAAGGATCCTAGAATGGTTATTCCATGGACGTTTGACCTGACTGCACCTGGGTGCCTTGGGGTTCCTAGCTAGTCGCCCTGGGTGGTTCTGTGTTTCCCCTGGGGTACCCAATCCTTAGTTACTAGGCCAGTTTTGGTACTTACTGAACATGCCACTATTTTAGGTTGGGCCCTATGTGTTTTCCTATGCTACATGCCTATCTTTAAATTATTTCTTGCAAGTAGGTGATATCTCCATGTAGAAGATATACCAACTTAGTGTCTAGTGTGTACTAATAAATAAAGTATTTTTATACTCACCTGGTGTAGTTTTTTGTGTGAAAAGCTTACTGACTGACTATAGTGGCAAATGCACTTGCTTCACACCTTCCTGAATAAACCTTAGCTGCTTTTTTACAACAACCCTTTGAGAACTCTGGTTTTCAGGGACCTAAACACTATCACTTAGGGTCGCCTGCACTCGGTGCACAGTGCCTCACTATAAGAGGACACTATATACTGAGCCAGCCTCCTACAGAGACTAGATCTAGCCGCAGATTCCTTGCCATGGAATTATCCTCAGGTGCCAGACTGGATTTAGAACTTTTTCTACAGCAGTACCTCCGTACAATGTTGTCCACTGGATGTGGCGCTGTCAGAGTCCATATAAGCCCTCCCCTAACGTCAGGTTCTTCAGTGACTACTTTCTGCGCTAAAATGTGGAGCCACACATCAAAACTGCTATGGAAACTGTGACCAAAAAGAGCCCTCTTTTTGAAAAACACTTATATGAAGAACGTACATCTTGTTCTCCCCTCTATATGTTTTTATTTTGTAACAAAAAGCACAAGGGTGCAAAGAAGGGATCCAGAAGAAGGGGAGAATTAGCTTGTAGAGCGGTAAGGATTGGTGAATTGGTAAGGAATCTGCGACGAGATCTAGTCTCTACCAAATGAGGTGTTACTAAAGGTAAGTAACTTATAGATCTGATAGAGACATCTAGCTGCAAATTCCTTATCTTTAAATACATACCCAAGAAATACTATAACTGGAGGAGTGTTTGAGCAACGATTCCAAAAAGGATCACCAACTAGGCCATTCAGCAACATAAGAAAAAGAAGAAGACATCCCACCAGAAAACTCTGGTTTCTGGCATTCCAGCCGTCTTCAGCCCGGCTTGCTTGAATCCAGTGGCAAAGTGAGCAAGGGACTCACGTCTGAGCATACCCTGCAACACTTATGGCGGCCAAAAGCGGTACAAAAGGGGGTGGTAATGGACGGAGCATCTGAACATGGGAAAGGACACTATGACAGAACAATAAGATGAGTGGGAGAACACTCCATAGAAATCTAGCACTACAATGCCTCCCAGAATGTCAACCGGCCCAAGAAAGCACTGCAAGATACAAAGGACCAAATCCTGCACTAGATGCAGAGGAAACGTCAGATGTTAAAACGACTATATCATCTGCATATGCTAATGTACGATACATAGAATCGCCAGCCCTTATCGGTACTATGCCCTGGTCGCCCTCTATTTTACTCAAGAATGGATCAATGTATAGGGCAAACAGCAAGGGTGAACACGGGCACCCCTGCCGCGTGCCCCTACTTATGGAAAAAAAGGTAGTCTGTTGGCCAGAGATACTAAGTGCAGCTTTTGGGGAGGAATACAGCGCCTGAATCGCCTGTATAAATTCGGTAGTAAATACCTTCCACTGGTGCACGATCCACAAGAACCCCAGGAGACCCTGTCGAACGCCTTCTCTGCGTCAAACAGGATCACCCTGAGGGGAGAGGCCGTGACCTGTGCCCAATCAAATAACGCTATGACACGTCTAACATGATCTGCCGTGTCCCGCCACGGAATAAATCTGTGCTGGCGCAAGGAGACCAAAGGCGTAATCACCTGAGCTAGCCTGGCTGCTAGAATTTTTGAATACATTTTAGAATCACTATTGATAAGTGATATCGGTCGAAAAGATGATGGTAGCAGCTCAAGTTTACCCTTTTTTTTTTTTAAACAAAACTATAGTAGTATCTTGCCATGATTCCGGCACTGTACCCTTCTGCGCAGCTCTAAGTACTTTAAGCAGATCAGCCGAATCTCACCCATAAATGCCTTGTAGAACTCAGGTGGCACCGCATCTGGGCCACAGGCCTTACCATTTGCTAAAGACTTCACCGCAAGCTCCACCTCATCCCATTGAATAGGAGCTGACAAAACTTCACACTGCTCCTGGGACAACTTAGGGGTATCCACCCCTAATAAGAATTCCTCCACTACTATCTCTGGCTGAGACCTAAGAATATCCTCCTTATACAGATTGGTATAATAGTTTAAGAACACTTCATTTACACCCTCCTGAGTGTCATGCACAACCCCCATTTGGTCTCGAATTTTTATAACACGACTCTGTACACTTCGCTGGTGGAGTCTCTTGGCAAGAACCCTGCCTGAGTTCTCACCGAACATCTCTGTGCGATATTGCAGATACTTCGTGGCGAGGTCCTGTCCAAAAGACTCCAACAGTCTAACCTTTATTATTGCTACCTCCTGTTGACCGGATTCTATATTATGACCCTGCTTGATTTTAAGAGCGAGTTCTACTTCCGCGTCCCTTAACTCTTTCATTCGACTCTTGATCTGCTCTTGCTCTGTCTTCCACCTATATGAGGAAAAGCTTTTGGTCTCTCCACACAAACCCGGTTTCAAAGTGTCCCACACTATCTGATCTGTTGCAGTGCCCCTATTAATTAAAAAAAGTTCAACTAACCATTTCCTAATATGAGCACAATAAGCCTCATCAAATAATAGCTTTCTTTCGAATGTCCACTCCCGAGGAGGTTTTCTGGTCCGCGGACACGAACATTCAGCTATCGATGGATTATGATCCGAAAGGATCCGGGGAGGAGAAAAAAATAGAAGAGACAGCTGCCACCTGCTCGGAAAGAAAAACTTAATCTAGCCTGACATATTTATTGTGAGCAGCTGAGTAATATGTATAACCATCATCCAATTTATTTTACAAAAACCATAAATCTATAGCTCCATGCTCTTGGAAGTAGGGTCTGAAGTGTTTAAACACCTTTGGCTTCCTACCAACATAATTAGAATCCTTAGTAAGATTAAAATCACTTGTTAATATTCATAAATATCCACAAAAAAAGAGTGGACTCGGCCAGGTAGCTAATTCAACATTTAAGTGCTTGACCACCTCAGGATCATCAATGTTAGAGCCATAGACAGTACAGACTGTTAACGACCTACCGCCAATTAACAATTCAGCAATGACCCATCTACCCATTCGATCTTCCCGGACCCTTTTGCAGGCCCCAACTCCCCGCTTCATAAGGATAGCCACACCTCTTATCATTGAGGAATGTTTAGATCATACTATCAATTCAAACCCTGGCAACTTTAGACAATCCTGCCTCCCCCAGGGTATGTGTGTCTCTTGTATACATAAAATGTCAAGGTGCATAGTTTGTACAATTTTAGAAAATAAGGCCCACTTCTTAGCATCATTAAGGCCACATACATTCCATGTGCCTATAATAAGTTTATCCTGCCCCATCTAAACAATCCATACTCAACCTGCTTTGTGACTTTCACAATTTTTCGAATATACCAAAAATTAAACATGCAATCATTTGATCGAACTTTAATGCCATTTCTGCAGTGACTTTCATAACCCTGCTTAATCTTTTCCCTGCCTCACACCCCCCTACACCAACCCCCCTCCCTACCCCTGCCCACCCACCCAGACAGCCAGCCCCACCCCACCTTCACCACCCCATCCCTTACAGCACCCTTATGTGGCAACAGGACTAATGTCCTTGTGATGGAAAGAACTGGTGACTCACTCCCACACGGGTTCTTTCACCCAGTCGAAGCAAACAAAAAGGAGAAAAAGGGAAGGACTAAGGACAAAAGCACTAGCTACTAGCTGCTAGAGAAAAGATTTGACAAAAATTCAAGTGAAAGACCAGAAAGCAGAGCCCATAAATATTATCCAATCATCCTACTAGTGCTTGCCTTACCTCCCTCCCTCTCTACCTAAAAAAGAAAGCTAAAGCACCCATAAGGCGGCTACTCCCAAAATCACTACAACAGATTATATCGTAGAAAGGAATTCCTTAGCCTGTATCTCAGATGAAAAGAATTTTGTCTGCCCTTGCTCAATAACTTTCAACTTAGAAGGGAACAGCAATAGGCCTGTGCCCTTTTTGCCTGAAAGGGGGCGATCAGCTGGCGGAACTGCCACCTCTGTTCCACTGTCGCTGGGCAAAAATAAGGCTGAACAAAAAAATCACAGCCCTTACCGCGCCTTTTCCTATCCGGCCTTGCTAGATCATACAACTTTTCCCTCACTAAAAAGTTATTAAGGCAGATCAGGATTGCATGGGGCTTATCCCCAGTCTTTTGCTGCTGTTTGAAAGGAAATCTAAGAGCACGAAGAACCTCCAGCTGCCAGTCCCACTGTGACATTTCCGGAAATGCCTCTCTGAAAAGCTCTACCACGAATTGTCTTACGTCTTCCCCTTCACAGCCTTCTGGAACACCTAAAATCCTAACATTATTCTTCTTGCTCTATTTTCCAAATCAGTTCATTTCCATAATATGTCCTCCTTCTGAATTTGAATTTAATTTAATTTGAATTTAAAAACATTTATTGAGCGCTCTTATACTAAGCGGTTTCATGGCGCTTTGGAGATTACGACCATCAAACAGCAGCAGGAGAGGACATACTAGGTGGCAAAAGCACTAGAAAAAAGAAGTTTTCAAGTTTTTCCGGAACTCTAAATAAGAGGACGAAGTTCGGAGCGCCAGGGGGAGGGAGTTCAAGAACACAGGTGCAAGGGCCGCGAATTTCGCCCCGCCAGCTTTCTTTTTCTTAGAACAGGGTATGGCCAGGAGTGCCATGTGAGTAGAGCGGAGTTCTCTGCCCGGTAAATAGGGCCTGACAGCTGAGCAAATAAACTCAGGAGCAGTGCCCATCCTGGCCTGGAAGGTGAGGCAGCCTAGTTTAAATAAGGACCGTTCTCTCACGGGCAGCCAGTGCAGTGCCTTCAGCAATGGGGTGGCTCGATGGAATTTGGGCAGTCCATGAATCAGGCGGGCAGCCTGATTCTGCACTAGCTGCAAGCGGTGTATGGCGTAGGGCGGCGCACCGTTGTAGATTATGTTTCCATAATCAAGGCGCGAGAGCACCATAGCCATTACAATAACCTTTAGCGCCTGAAGGGAGAAAAAACAGGATATTTTCCTGATTATCCTGAGAGAGAAGAAGCAGGAGGATACCACCGAACTGACTTGGGAGTGCACAGAAAGTTGAGAGTTAAGCAGAATCCCAAGGGTTTTGACTTTAGGGACCGGGAGTGGGGGGGCACCAAGTGATGAGGGCCAAAAAGATGGGGACCATGGACTGCAACCACCTCCAGTCAAGACCAGCTCAGTCTTGTCTGGATTAAGCTTGAGGTGGTTGCAGTTCATCCAGTCCTGAATGAATAACATAACAGTTTGAACATTCTGAGCGGACGAGGGGGAGTGGGAAAGATTGAAGATTAGCTGGAGGTCATCGGCGTAATTGAACACCGTGACCTCCAGCTGCTGTAACATAAAAATGAGGGGGTAGATGTATAAATTAAACAGAAGGGGGAAAGTGAAGAACCCTGAGGGACGCCACACTCCACCTTACGGGAGGCGGCAGTGAAGCCAGCAAGGTGGACCGCTTGAGCCCTGTCGCACAGGAAGGACTCAAGCCATGAGAGGGCTAAGCCCTCTATGCCCGTGCCTTGACACAGGTGAGGAGGATGGAATGGTCCACCGTGTCAAAGGCGGCGGACAGGTCCAGGAGGATAAGGGCCTGCGGGAGATTGGTGTCAATGCCCTCGCGAAGTTCATCCATTACCGAAATCACTACCTTCTCCGTGGAGTGTAGAGGTCGAAAGCCTGCCTGGCGGGGAGAGAGGCAGTGATTTGCCTCCACATGGGTGCTCAGGGTGCTGGTGACGTGGGTTTCCAAAACCTTTCCCAAGTAGGGCAGCAGGAAAATGGGACGATAATTGGAAGGGGATGAGGGATCGGCACCAGGTTTTTTTAAGATTGGGATAACAACCGCTGCTTTGTGAAAGTTGGGGACGACTCCATTGCTGAGCGAGTCGTTAAGGAGTGTGAGGGGAGCGGTAGGGCAAGCCAGGAAAATTTCTCTGAGGACGGGGGCGGGGCCGAAGTCCAGGGGGGAGCCCGACTTTACCCGTTGAAGCAACGGAGGAAGTGAGTCCATGGTCAACAGAGGAATACTGGTCAGTTTAGAAGCGGTGGGTGGGGGAGAGGGGTTAACGAATGTTGGTGAAGGGAGGGGTATGTTGATTTTGATCTTTGCAACCTTCTCAATGAAGAATTCATTGAGCGAGTAGCATAAATGCTGGGAAGGGGGATCGTTGCCGTGGCTCTGTCGGATGAGGCTAATTCGTGGACAGTGGCGAAAATTTCTTTGGACTGGGACTCTGCCGCTAATATCCTGTTGGAGTAAAAATCAGTTTTGGCCTCGAGAATGCCTTTTTTATAGGCCTGGAGGGCAGAAAGATATGCAGTTTTCAGTACAGGGCAGTAAGCTCTCCTCCAAGCTCGCTCAGCTCTCCGTGCAGCTAGCTTTTTCGCCTTGAGGTCTGAGTTAAACCATCTATTAGCTGCATGGGCCCTTTTAACAGTAATCCGTCTTAGGGGGGCGAATTCGTCGCACGATTGGGTCAGCCAGTTGTTAATGGTTGCCAGCTGAACTGGGGCTGTGAGGCCTGAGAGGTCAGGGCTGGTCTCGGCCAAGGACGAGCAGAAGGACGGCATATCAACCTTGCCCCATTTCCTGATCCAGATATTCTTGCGGAGTAGGGGCTTGACCTCAGGGGCTAGGGCAAGGGAGAATGAAATAACTGAGTGATCAGACCAGGGGCAGGGGGAAACGATGGAAGTGATGTGGGGACATTTAAAGCCCAGATCTGGTCCAACATATGACCATGGGTGTGAGTGGGACTGTGGATGTGGGGTATGAAATTAAGACTGGTCATAAGGTCAGTAAAGTCCTTGGAGTGGAAGTTTTCAGCGGGGTCATTGGGCCAGAAATTGAGGTCCCCTAGGACTAGAACTGATGAGTTATTTATCGCCAGTGTGGCCAGGAGATCTTGAAAACTGGAATTGAAGGAGGGGGTGAGTTGAGGGGGGACGGTAAATAAGAACACAAGTCAAAGGTGTCTGGTATGAGGTCGAGCGTGCTACCAGGTAGTCCACTTCCGGAATAAGGGGGGAGGGAAGGATCTGAAAGTGGAGATCAGTGTGAGCTATCAAGGCCACTCCTCCACCCCTCTTGCCCTCCGGCCGATCAGCTCGGATGGCAGAGTATGAGGGGGGCAATATAGCTAGAATGTTGGGCAGGGAGTCAGCCTTGAACCAGGTCTCGGTTAAAAACAAGAGATCGGCGCGTGCGTGTCAATATAGTCAAATAGCTCGTACTGATGATTGACCGCTGACCTGGTATTAAGTAGTGTGGCCGAGATGTTGAATGCCGGTATTTGGGGAGTGAAGGGATGAGGAAGGGTCGGGGATGGGAAGACAAGCGAGGGTATCATCTGTGACACAATCGCTGGAGGGGAACAGGGAGGGGAAGTAGACAAACCAAGTAGCTACAGAGGGGGAGATTGTGCCAGGGGTCCAATATGAGCAGAGGTGAGATGAGGAGTATGTACCCCTAGCCCCTGCCAGCCGCGGACGGGCGCAGACGGGCTTAACTCTGGCGCAACTCCGGCGCGCCTTCGTCGCGTCCGCTGCGCTGACACATGTAAGCCGTTTAAGTAGAGGAGTAGCGTGGGGAGTGTGGCGTGGGTGGAGTTCGCCGGTCCTGCCCAACCAAAGATGGCGGCCGCGGTCGCTGTGAGCCCGCCTAGGACGATCAGCCCACAGCCCAATCAAATCAGTTGCGCTCTTCAGCGCAGCAAGAGCATCTTTAAGATTGGAAATACTTTCTTCTGCTTCCCCGATTCTTGCTGCTAATTCTGTGCATGTTTTTGCAACTCTCCGGATGGAATTCTGAACTCTACGGCAAACCCCCTGAGTACAGGCATTCTCTTGGCGCGATTCCTCACGATGCGCAATAATCGTTTGATAGATGAGCGTGATCTCAGACGGTGGTACATCAGATTCTTGAACCTGCTTTGTAGTTACTGCCACTAACTTTCCTTCCGCTGGGTCACATCCATCATTTAGCGAATTATCCATAAATGAAAATCCGCGTGTCTCTGAATCCTCTCTCACAGGACCCAGAGTTCTCTGCCCGACCCCTTTTTGAACTGTATGGGGATGCCGGGGACCCAGCCCACTGCTCAAGATATCATTCTGCCCCCAATCCCCAATGTCGCTACCATCATCTGTCCAGTCAGGATCGAGCTCGTCCCCATCCAGAGAAGACCCAGTCTGCTCTGAGAGGGAAAATAATTTTTCGCCTTCAAGTTCCTTAGAGAGCTCGTTAGCAATATCGGTACCCTGACTAGCAGCTCCACTTATTTTATCCGCAAGTATACTGGCTACAGGCGCGCATACCGAGCCTAGTACTTCGTCTCCTTATTGAACTGCATTTCCCAAAATGCAATTCACCGGGTTGCTTAAGTCAGTACTGGGATACACTCTTTGAAGGTTTTGCGGCAGGCTATCTGCCAAGGTCACCTGTCCAGGCACCCCAGGGATCTTCACAATTTTATCCTGTACGGGGGGCGCACTACCATTGTTACCGAGACGCCCAGACACAGGAATCAAAATCGCAGGTGCCCCCCCAGTCTCTACCTCAGTGCCTTTCAACAAACCCTCAGCGGGTTAGCTTGGTTAGCTGCTGCAACATAGTTTTTAGATTTAGCGTTTACCTGATTGAATAAGGCAGGTACTGGCTTCACGCTACCTCTCAAATTGGTGCCATTGCGAGCCGATCCTGCCGTCTTCTCACTGCTGCGGTCTCCTTTCGTGAAGCACCCTGAGTCACTCGGCCATTTGAAGAAGCCCCAGCTGCAGCGGAACGCGCTCTCGCCGCTAATGCAGCTTTGGAGAGGACCTTTGGCACCATGCTGAAGCCGCCGATGCAGAAAGGTTGGAAAGTCGGGACCACACACCACGCTGAAAGACGGAACAGCCGATAACCGCTGCTGATACCAGAACCCGGAGAGCAGGTAATTAATCTTTGCATGTCAGTCGGTAGCCATACTACAGCTGGAGAAGCCGCCTGGGATGCTAGCAAACTCGGGTGAAGTCTCCGTGTGAGAGAACACCAGCTCACACAGCCGATTGTGCGGCCGCCATCTTGGGATTGGATGAGCAATTTGGGGCTGTGTCAGGGTGCAAGCTAAATGTATCCAAAACTCTGGTGGTTCAGACACCTGATATGCCATTGTCGGATGCTCCAGTGGTCATAGAAGCCATGTATTTAGGGGTTCGTCTAACTTCTGCAGTCGAAAACATTCCAGATTTAAACATGCTTTCCGTTGCAGAGGCGGCAAATACTAAATTAGAGCGGTTAGATCATCTTCACCTTTGCCTTTATAGACGATGCAGTGTCCTTAAAATGTTAATACTCCCTAAGTTTTTATATTTATTTAGGACTATTCCTCTTGAATTGTCACAAAGCAGTTTGATTAAGGCAGATAGGGGCTGCTATAGGTTTTTGTGGGGGTATAGGCGCTCCCGTACGGCAGCTAAGTGGATGTGCCTTCCGCTGGATCGTGGGGGCTGGTCGGTACCGCATTTGGTCCTGTATTTCTGGGCAGTGATGGCTCAGTCGCTGGGAGTACCACTACTTGGAGATAAAGCTGTGGTGCCATTATGCAATCGTCCAACTATTTTTGAGATAGGCTCAAGTGCTGAGGTTAAGGGTATTTTGCTGGAGGTGCTGGAGCCAAGCTATTATAAAAGAACTAGATTCAAGGTCATTATAGCTGCGTTTACCATCTGGCAGAAAATAAGGCGGAAACTACGTATCCCTAATCTCAATATATATATACCTCTTTTAAAGCTGCTCGACTTCTGCCTGGAATATTTCAGGATCAAACCATGTTTAGATGCCAAACGCAGGGAGTGCGGGTGATAGGGGATTTAGTTGGGGTTGGGCAAGTGTTACCATATGTTTCTATAAAGGACAAATTTCAGTTTTTATCACGTGAGTTTTTCAAATATTTACAGATTCAAAGTTTTTTATAAACATTTGAAGGTTGCAACCTCTATGTTAGACAAATTGCCTATTATAGAATTGATTCAGAAAAGAGGTAGAATAGGCATGGTGTATTAATATTTACTGTCTGTTCTCCCTGATGATTTGCTGGCCCAATGCACTAAATGGGAAGGTAAGCTTGGAAAGACAGGCATTGACTTAACACCAGTGTTAGAGCTTTCCAGTGAGGTTATGGTCTCTGGAACCCTCAGAACCCAAAGCTATATGGCAATGTAGGATTTATATTATAAACCGGCAAAAATTTCAAAATGGGGTAGTAGAAAAGGAGATTCTTGAGCAAGGTGTGGGTTATTTGCGGCTGATATTATTCATATGTTTTATTCTTGCCATCCCTTTCTAGTTTCTTGACAGATATTGAGTGTTTTATTAAAACTACGCTTAAGATTAGGTGCACTCCGACTTCAGAACTGGTGAAATTTGGTTTTGATCCTGGGAACAGGGAAGTAGTTAGAAATACGCGATAGGTATCCGCTCTGCTGTTTATAGCTATGTCCCAGATTCAGCTGTGTATAACCTCTCAATGGTTATCCCCTGAAGCTCCTACCTTTTCGAATTGGCGAGCTAGATTGTTAGCTATCCATAGGCTTGAATTTTCAGTTTTCTCTCTTAAGAGTAGGAGGAGGAGACAGATGGCATCTAGGATTTGGGCACCGGTTGAAGATTGGATTAATTGAAACAAAAGGCTGTTTTTTTGTTTTTTGTTCTTTATTAGTTCTCCTGTCTGAGGATGAGTATCATTTTGTTTCTTCCCCGTGTCCTTTATATTTTTCCTTTGTTTTGTTTACTTGCAAAAAATGAACTTAACAATGATTGTTGTAAATTCAAACTTACCTTTCTGATGTATTAATGCCCTGACTGCATTGCTTGGTTGTAAATCTTTGTCAATAAAAACTTAAAAAAATAAATAAATAAAAAGCAAGATGCTAAGGTCAAAAGCCTAAACTATTGGGCTAAAGCTCCGAGGCAAAGAAGAAGGAGGCAATGCAGAGGTCACAATAGCCCAAGAAGCACTGCAAGCCAAAACCTCAATCACGGCCATAGACCACATGAAGTAAAAGAAACACTGCGAAGGAGAGGGAAGCCCTCTGGGACCATGCAATGCACAATCCCATGAAAGAAGGCATAATATAATAATTAGATAGGCATGAAGATATATAGACTTAGAAATCTAAATAAACATTCACTGAATAACAAAATGTGCTCAAGCGGGGTACAGTGGTCAGTAGCCGAAGGCAAAACAACAACTAGCTGGAAGCCAGGCTCAGAGCTCAATTGAAAGGAAAATGTTGGGGTGGAAACCACACATACAGCCAAAAAAACAAAAAGTAGACAGAAACAGCACTACTAGGCATTTGAAAGACAACTGAGAAGAAACTGCAGGGGAGAGATAACCCTGCCAGAAGAGAGGAGAATGAACTCAATGGAGGACTGAAAAAAAGGGTCGAGTGCAACAGGGCCAACAGAGGGGTATTCAAAGCTAAGTTATATGTACCTTACCTTATGTGATCTTTCACAAAGATATTCTTAGGATACGTGTGGTAAAACAACAGCAAGCTCAAATCCCAACCGCTGCTCACCAATGTGAGAAGTTGGCCTGATATATAATGTTCACTATTCTAGTGAGCACTTTGTATCAGTCCCAACAACCCTTATGGTGATTGGTTGTAAGCCAACCTTATAGACCAGCTATCCTAGTAGCGTGGATACGAGCAGTCTTCGGGCTAAACTCTAGAGGGCGTGTTAAGCCAGCTGTTATACCATCACATATACCCCTTGAACATCAAGTGAAAGGACACCACACAAGTGTTATGAAAATAAACAGTGTATTTATTTAGATCACAACAGCCCTGTACTCTTTATGAGGACAGGGTACTAAGCACACAACAAAACTCTTACGAAAATACTTTAAGTTGCACAATTTACACAAATGCCCGAGGGGCACGGAAAACCATTTACTATGAAAGTGGAATGCGAAATTACTAGCAGGTAAGTACTGGACTAATAGGCTTTGGAATCGCTAGGACTACGTTACGGAACCTTCAGATTACTAGTAGGAGGCCTAGGGGACTCGGGTGCAGAGTGTGCACTCTCACGCGGGATGCGGGACAAAGTCTATGGGAGCTAGTAAAGGCAAAGTCAGTGTTCTCGGGCGAACCCGATAAGGTAGGTCGAAAACGACAGTGGATCTGGACCCTTGGATAGTGAGGCTATGCTGGGGCACCGAAATGCCGAAGTTACCTAGCCCAGGGGCTGCGGCTGCATAGGTCTGAAGAGACGTTGGGAATCTTTGTTGACGAACCAGGAGCCTGAAGAAAGAGTTGCTGGCAGGCGACCAGTGAAGATTGTTCGAAGTGATCCAAGCCTGGATCGAAGATGGATGACACCTGAAAGCAGAGGGGACCAAGTTCTTGACCACTAGCCAGTGATCAGATGGCACCAGGAGGGCACCGGATGGTAGTCACCTCGACCAGGTGAGTGGGCGACGCTGGGCTCTGCAGTCTCACGGACCAGGAGGCGTTGTCGGCGTCCAGGATGGAGGTGCGAGCTGTCCCACAATGGTTGATGCTGTCGACGTCGCTGGACCCAGGATTGGGGCAACAAGTCTTGGCAAATTCAAGCCCACGCGGTGGACCTAAAATGGCGTCTGGAGTGGACCAGGAGGGTCCGGGGTGCTCCTCTTTTGGAAGGGAGCAAGGGCCAGTCTGGAGCAACCAGACCAGCAGCGTTGTCGTCGTCGGGCATCGTCGGGAAGGCCACAAGCCAGCGGGCTAGTAGCCAGACAACGCGGTGAGCAGCAAAAAGCAGAAGGGCCCCACGCAGATCGTGGAGATGCTGGGGGGCTGGACTTCGGTGCTGGAGCTGCTCAGGGTCAGGGCTTCTCGGACCCCAAAGCACTCACCAGAGGATCCCTCGGCGGTCGTGCTTGATAGAAGTCGTGCAGTTCTGATGATGGCCGGTCCCTCGAGGTCTCGTCGCACCTACGGTTCTCAGCTTAGCTGTAGAGGTAGGTAGAGGTCAGAGGTGCCAGGGAAGCCGGGTCTCGTCGAGCTGGTCAGTCGGATTCCGGAGGAAGGACGTGCAGCAAACCGCAGAGTTCTTAGATGGTGCCTGCGGATGCAGGGTGACTACTCCTTAGTCACAAGGGAGAAATCTTGAGAAGAAGTCGAGAGTTCCTTTCGTAGAAAGTAGTTTCTTGATTCAAAGATGATCTAATTTGGAAGGGTCCCCGCTCCTGCCTTTATCCTAAAGAAAGGGGTGGGTACGCGACTAGGTCCTGCCCTAGGGGTGGGACCAGGAAGGGGGGTGGTTACACCCCTCTCCCATGCCGGACTTTCCCCAGGCCAGGGGCTGGTGTGCCCCTGGAACTGGTTCTAGCCGGCAGATGCGTAGTGAGCACCGGGGTGCCACTTGCAGTCACCTTCCTGTAAAGCCCTGCCTACCCAGGATACACAAAACCCTGTCTGGGATGGTGCTAGCACCGCCCCTGACAGGAAACCCTTTGTCCAAGCTCCCCTCGCTGGAAGGACTCCCAGCTGCAGGGGGTCAGACTCGTGTCTG
The DNA here is from genome assembly GCF_964263255.1 of Lissotriton vulgaris. Classification (NCBI taxonomy): domain Eukaryota; kingdom Metazoa; phylum Chordata; class Amphibia; order Caudata; family Salamandridae; genus Lissotriton; species Lissotriton vulgaris. Next base: position 1,011,209,067 of record NC_141698.1, on the reverse strand, counting down.
TGGTGGCAGCATCCATTTTGTGATGCTGAGGCTTGAGTTAACTTTAACCGGGGTTCACAGTTACATACATGTCGTGTCCCTCTAGAAGGGTGGAATGCTAACCCCGTCGCCAGAATTGGCGAGGGGTTAGTATTCCAATTCGTATGACACCTTACTCGACATGTTTTGATAAAGCAATACCAAAGATAGCATTTAACCGCGAGGATTATAATGCACTTAAGAGTATATGGTATGCGTTATCATGGAACAGCTTTTAGGACTTGGTTCCGCAAGCTGCAAACGGGCTCAGCTCATGCCAGAGCACCATCTCACACGATTCCAAGCACTCTGCCTTCAGGATTGTCAAGGCCTGCCATAGGAGTGACTGATAGGAATCTGTGTGTCCATTTTAGGGTTAGATATAGGTATACTATATCTAAAGCAAAGGGTGATTACACCACCTTGCCCCAGCTGTCGTGCAGCCAGTTGTGTCAGATTTAGATGGCCATCCAGGGGTGGCATAATACATGCTTCAGCCCCTGGTAGGCCCTGGGTACACCTATGCCCTGAGTTACAGGGTCTGATAAGGAGGCCCAGTACCAATTGGAAATGTACCTAAGGTACATGGAATCCCTTTTAGAGAGAGAGCAGTAGGCCTGGGGTACTGATTGGCAGGGCCCCAGGTCAACTAAGTCGGAAAACCAGCAAAACACCAGGCAAAAAGTTGGGGGCAACCATAGTCAGGTATCCACCTTCCTACAGTAAGAGGATCTCGAGCAGCTCACCAAGAAGGAAGGTGAGGATGTAGTAAGGACGCTGTACTTGGCAGGAAGAGATGCTGGAGGTTGAAGGTTCTTGTAACCCGTAGATCTCTGGAGTGCAGAGCCAACAAGCCTTGGTAATGACATGTTGATGCGGTACACAAGGGTCCGGTTCCAGCAGTTCCACGAGGGGGACTGGCCTCAAATTGCAGAGGGAGTTGAAGAACCACCACCTATGTTGCTGGGCCTCGGGAAGTCTGTGGAACCACAGGAGCATGAGACCACTCAGCTTGATTGCGGTGCAGATGCAGGGGAGTGACTCCTTCACTCCAAGGGAGATTACTTCGGGTGTCTTTGAAGCCCACAGGTCTGTTGAAGATCCTGGAAGAAGCACAGACAAAACAAAGAAGACTTACAGAATTGCGAGACCAGGAGCAGCAGGAGTCTTTCTTGATGCAGTCTCTGTCCAGACAGTCTGAAAGCGACGTAGTTTCAGTCTTGACTCTTGTCTCATGACGAATCTGAGGACCCAACGACAAGTATGTCCTTAAGTACCTTAAGGGACGGGTTGGAACAACTCAAGGGTCCCTCCCAGAGGAGGGACTCAACAGAGGGGAGGGTACTTCTGTGTCCTTCGTCCAGTTACACATCAGAATGGGAGTCAAGGGCTCCCTCAACTAGTTCAAACTGGAGTATGCAAGGAGGGCACCAAATGTGCCCTTCAAAGCAATCTGGTGGTGCTGGCAAGCGCCCCCAGCCCAGCCCAAATCACTAAGTCCTGTCTGGGAGGTGATCACACCTCCCTGCGACAGAAACTCTATTGTTCTCTACCTTGCCCTGCTCGAGCTTGGCTCAGCAGAAAGACGGATGAATTGTGCCTGTGGTCAGCAGCAACACTAGCTTGCTGTCAGACCCTGAAAGGCTGCTACCGGAAGTACAGGGGGGTACCCCAAGGGAGCCCTCCAGAACATGGGATCATACTTCCAACCTTGGAATTGATGTTGTGGTATGATTCCAACATGTTTGATACTAAACATAACCTGGTTCTGTGCAGCCACTATATAGTTAGACATCTCGTAATGACTGATGTCGACTATATGTATTAAAATGGCTGACTGTACTTACAAAGCCTGGAGAATCAACTCTGGGATTTGTAGGGGTGTCCTGCTCATGCAGGGGCCCCCTAACACTTATAACCCAGCATTCTGCCCTCAGGACTGAAGAGCCTGCCATGGGGTGAATTACAGGTTTCTATAATGATCATGACCGACGAGGGGCCGCCGACCAGTGCAGACGACCTAAGCTGAAGACAAGAGCCACACCATTTGGAGTCAGGGTGCACACGCCTAGGGACCACATGGAAATAGGATGAGGGCTTGACATTGTAGTCCCGAGGACCCCAAAGCTATCCAGTAAAAAAACAGACTGTTTCGCCGACAACGTCAAAGTAGGCCAAAGATAGCCAAAGGTACTACACTCTGGATCTGCGTGGAAGCGCGTAAAGGATGAACCTGACGTCAGGACAGGGCTTATATGGACTCTGACAATGTCATATCCAGTGGACGAAGTTGCCCGGTGTCCTCTACCGACGCACAGAGGTACTGCTGTAGAAACATTTCCGGATCCAGTCTGAAGCCTAAGGTAAGGAATCTGTAGGTAGACGTCTCTATCGGATACCTATATAGGCGCCACCTCGGCATGCTGACATCAGTTACTTTTCACGACTTTCCACGCCACAAATACGGAGGCATGAAGAATACTGACATTGGTGTGTTTGGAAGAAACTAGGGCCCTGAAAGGGAACAGCCCTGACCCTCGAAACTAGTCCACAGTGTAGGGAGGGTGTGTGAGTTGGTAAGGAACCTGTGGCGAGATTATGTCTCTACCAGATAAGGTGTTACCGAAGGTAAGTAACTTGTCCATCTGATAGAGACATCTAGCCGCAGATTCCTTACCTTTCAATAGATACCCAAGCAGTGCTTTTCCCAGAGGATGGGCAGTGGACAAATATACACTAGAAAGTCCAGTAGCCTTAGCCCTGGTGCAACAAGCTCTTAAGCCTTCAGGATGCTGCTTCTAGGCCAGAGCATAGTAGGGTTTAGTACAGAGGATTACCCACCATGAAATTGTCCTCTTCTGCACCACACAAACTTTCGTCACTCCAACGTATCCACAAAGAGTTGGTCGTCCACTCAGAGCTCTTTTGTGTGGTCAGGGTAGAACAACGCTCTTTTTGGGTCCTGGTGGTGGCGTTGCTCCTCTTCTTAGGAGGGATGCGGAGGAGCATAGCTAGTGGCAAAGGAGACCGATTGCCCCACATGAAATGGAGCACACATTAGGAAAGTGAGAACCAAATTAAGGTCCCCACTAAGGTATAATGAAAGGGATAGGAGGGAATATATGCACAAGGCCTTTTGTAAAACTATGTACAATTGTAGATTTTATTAAGGAGGGCTGGTCCGGCAGCCTCAGGAAGGCAGACAAAGCCAATAGATACCCTTTCAAGGTGACCAGAGCAGAGCCCTGCTGGGAAAGGGACAAATTAAAAAGCAAAATATCAGAAAGGGAAGCAGAAAGAGGGTCAACAGACTTTTCTGTATAGTATATTACAAATTTGCTTCACTGGCAGGTGTATACTGTCTTAATGGAGAGATGCCTGGCTTCCAGAATAACATTGCCGACTTCGGGAGGAAGGTTGAAAGCTATCAAATGCCGCCACTCAATCTCCACTTAAAAAGGCGCAGAGTTGATCGGTTCACGTGGAGCACCCTCCCCAGCTGCTCCGACAGAAGATCCTCCCGAAGGGGCAGCCTGATCGGAGGATTAATGCTCATCTGTAGAAGCTCGGAATACCAGACCCTCAGTGCCCAGTCCAGATCAACAAAGATGATTTGGGCCCGGTCTTTCCTGATCTTCTTGAGAAGTCTGGGCAGTAGTGGTACGGGCAGAAAGGCGTACAGGAGACCTGAGTTCCACTTGAGACAAAAAGTGTCACTAAGCAAGAGCAGCTTTGAAAACTGCTGACATTGCGCACAGATCTCATCAAGGTTCTCCCCACTGCTGAAAGAGACCATGCGCCACCTCCGTTGGAACCATCACTCATGATCCGTTAAGCATCGATGGCTAAGTTTGTCAGCCCTGGCCTTCAGGGAACCTGTCAGGTGGTGAACCACCAGGAATATGCCCTGCTGTTCCAGGGATGTTCGGAGATGCAGAGCCTCATGACAAAGAGTACAGGACCCCACCACATCCTGTTTGTTGTCGTAACACACGGCGGTAGTGTTCTTTAGGAACACTTGCACTAGCCTTCCTTTGATGGAGAATAGAAAGGCTTTAAATGCAAGTTGGATTGCATGGATCCACAGCATGTTGATGTGGAGCCTGGATTCCGCCGGATACCTGAGTCCTCTGATCTCCACCTCTCCCAGAAGGCCGCCCTATCCCATGAGTGACATCTATCAGTACTGTGAGATCTGGTTGAGGAAGGGAGAGGGGTCGCGGTTTGTCAGCCAACCATTGCAGGTCTCATGCAGTTCCCTCCGAGATCTGGACCATGTTCGAGAGATTCCCCTGGTGCTGCCCAGTGGAACTCCAGGTCCCACTGCAGAGCCCGCATATGTCATCTAGCAAGCGTCACCCACGGGATACAGGAGGTCATGAGGCCCAGCAGACTCAGTCAATCACACCGAAATCCTGGATTGAGGCTGAAACATCGGTATCATAGCCTGAATATCCTAGACTCCCTGTCCAATGCTACCATTCAGTCTCCAGTATTCTGGGTCCATGGCAGCCAGGATCTGAGCTACGGTGAGCATCCCAAACTTTTCCTTTTTGAGGAAGTAGTTATGGGCTCATAAGCCTAGGATAGGGCTAAGGTCCTTGTCGGTTTTCGGGACCAGAAAGTAGTGGGAAAAGCAACCACAGTCTACTTTCTTGCTCCGAAATACTTTCTATGGCTGCCTTAGCCAAGAGAGTCATGACTACCTGCCTGAGTAAAATCAAATCATCCTCAGTCAGCCAGTCTTAGGATGGAGTCAAGGAGAGAGGAGTGGTGTTGATGGGGAAGGAGTAGTTCCTTCGGACTATCTGGAGGACCCACTTGCATGATTTTTTGGTCTGTATGGTGGAGGTGATGGTTGATCCTGCCTCCGACTGGACGTCATGGTCTGGAAGGGCAAGACTAGGAGAGTTTGGAGGCTGAAGCCGCAGAGTAGGGGGTGGAATGGCCCAAACTCTGGCCGCCCGACCTACGTGATCAGAACGAACCGTGCCCGCAGCCACACAGGGTACTTGCGTACTCGGTGGCTGGCGTGGCTGAAAGCCCCTTCCGTAGCCACCAAAGGCAGACTGGGGACGTGGAGCCACAAAGAGGCTCAAGGACCTGGCATGTCTATGAGAAAGTGCTAGACATGCCGCGAAAAGCCAGAAGTCTGACAGTTACTGTTGATGAAATCACTCTGCCCACATTCACATCGGATGGCGAACTTTGCTGCATCTTTCTCAGCTGATATTGCTTGGGCTTGGGAAAGGATGGCGCGGGCCTCTGCAACGACATGTGGCAGCTCTTGCGCAACTGTTTCCCATAGAAGGTGGCAATAACGTCCAAATTAGTATGCGATGTTCACCGACCGCAATGCAAGGCTGGCAGAAGAAAAAACATTTCTTGCCCCAACTATCCAGCCTCTTGGATTCCTATCCAGGAAGCAGAAGCAACGTGCCTTGAGATGCATATGGCTGGACTATCAAGCTCTCTGGTGTAGGGTGGGTAGTTAGGAAATTTTGGCTGACAAGGGCGGTGGGAAATCGTTCTTTTCACAGTAGTCCTTGTGCTGGGCTTGGACCAGGTTCCCAGTAGCCGTCTGTGAGGGCTTCATTAAATGGGAGTAAGGGTTCAGCAGAGGAATCTCCCAGCTGTAACACCTCTGCCAAGATGCTAAACTTGATTGCCACTGAAGGAAGTTGAAGGCCAAGGACCTCAGCCGCCCTTTGCACCACCGTAGAAAAAGACGCTCCTTCCTTCATAGCCATGGTAGGGGAATAAAGCATGCCAGTAGCTGGAGAAGTATCCTGTCCACTGGCATCCCCCAATTCCTCATACCAAGCCATTTCCTCTTCAGGCTGGTCTGCTAAAGGGTCCAGCACCTCTCCCAATCTTTTCCCAATTCAAAATGAAGCTCAGGAAATAGCCTAGGACCTGCAGATCCTGTTGGCACCGGAATGCACGTTGAGCGAAGCCGTTTTGGGGATTAGAATGGGGCTGGTGGGCGCTGGCGGTGTCAGGAGCACAGGCATAGTTAAAGATCACAGTGACATGAATGACGCCGGTCCGGATCCAATTACGGATCCATTAGGGGGAGGGGTGGTGGGTATCGATTCCGGGTCCAGAGCCACTGGGGTGGAACCAGATGGATCCCCCTCTGTCCTCGCGTGGTCCCAAAGGTGCGCCGGAGGGGTCAGGCCTCATAAAATACTCCAAGTTGGGTGGTGGTTGCTCTGGGAAAATCAGGGAGGCACGGAATCGACCCAGGCGCAGGTTCTAAAGAATGAGGCTTTGAACCCTGAGGCTCCTCCGTCATATCGGGCGATGGATGGGGAGATGTCGAAACGCGCTTTGAATTTTTGTACTTCTTATGCCTCTTACCCGAATGCCCACATGATTTTGAATGGTATAAAGAGAAGCTGGGACTCCTGGAGTGGCACCGGGACCTTCCTCTCGATTGGGACCATTACCTCCAAGGAGTTGAGTGACGTGGTGTCACCGGACGGGCTGTAAGCAGCTGCAAGGGACTTATCCCTCAAAGCCTATGGAGGCATGGCCCGGCAGTCGGAGAACGACTTCGAATCATGGTTTTACCCCAGACACTAAAGGCAAACCAATTGAGGGTCAGTCACTGACATGGTGCGGTGACAGGCCCTGAAGTACGAGTTACTTACCTTCAGTAATGATGTATCTTGTAGAGACAATTCTAGCCGCAGATTCCTTAATGTAGAATTATCCCCAGGCATGAGACTGGATCCGAAAACGTTTGCCACATCATCCCTGCGTGCCGGGGGGATGGCATCACGCGACTCCACCCTGGCGATGTCTGCGTACGTGACGTCAGCGCGGTCATATCAGTCCCACTCGGAGAACTTTTCTGCGCCACAACGCAGAGCCATCAGAAAAAAGCTGTGAGAGTATAGGAACAGTGTGTGAAGGAACAGAAAAATTGGAAAAAGTAATGGTGAGGGACAACACCATAGGGAGCAGTGCCAGACACTGCAGTGCCCAAAGGCAGGGAAAGAATAAAGAACAGAGCGAGCACAGCCGTAATGGCAACTCTGCCAGCACGGAGATAGCTCCCCCTGGAGACAAAGCATATATGAAAAACGTCATGATAACATGTAACAGGACTAAAACCCCCACCAATAACAATAAAGGGGAACCAGTCCGGTACAAACAAGGCACGACAAGACTCCAAGACAGCCCCAACACAGAATGTGACAACCCCCACAAGGAACAAAGGGCAGAGGCCCAGGCAAAAGACCCCAACCTAGAGGATAGCAGAGGGGCCAGAACCCCTAGTAATGAAAAGAGAGGGTGGAGGGGGGCGGAGGTAGGTCCCAACTGCATCAACCAGAACACAAGGGCACAGAAGTACCTATAACCCCATCCTCCAATGGCCAAAGGGGAGGAATGGAACAATAAACAGGACAAAGCATCCTGCCAAGAAGAAATGAAAGAAGGTACTCACAGAAGACATAGCCACCCCAGGGGAGGCTAGTGCAGAAGACCAAGCCGAAGGTCCTCGCAGAACGGGTAGGAAGGGCGGGTCTTGAAGGAATCTGCTAGAGCTAGAATTGTCTCTACCAGATACATCGTTACCGAAGGAAAGTAACTCGTACATCTGATAGAGACTACAAGCCCACAGATTCCTTAACGTAGAATAGATACCCTAGCCATACCCAAGTGGAAGGAGGGTCTACGAGAGGACCCCATCAGCCTGCACATAACAGAGGGCCCCACAAAAAACGAGGCAAACGGACAGGTAGATGAGCCTGTCCCCCCAAGCAGAGGGAACCCCTGTATCTAGAAGACTACCAACCCATAAGGGGATGCGGAAAGACAAGAAGAGAGGCATCCCGCTGACAAGCAGCCAGAAAAACGAGGGCAAAGCGAAAGGAGGCCAGAGCACCCCACAACCATTCGAGGTATCAAGAATCTCCACCAGAGGCCAAAGAACCAAGCAATGAAGAGGAGCACCGAGAAAGAAGAGCAACCTAGAGACTCCAAGGAGAAGAGGTAGAGTGAAGGCAAGGCCACCCGAGCACACCCAGTGAAGAGGGCAGCCGAGCTAATCACAGCCGGAAGGTAATAGACAAGACAGAATGGTGTATTCAGGATTAAGGCAGGTGGAAGCAAAAGGGTAGCCCAAGGCCACCCAAGGAGAACGGCCCAACACCCGGCAGGGACAGGCAGCGCCCGAAGAGGCACAAGAAAGTCAAGAAACGCAAGAACCACCTCAAACCCTAGGGAGGGGAGGTAGAACTGAAGGCAGGATCCACTGCAAGAGGGTCAAACACACCCCAGCCTCAAGCAGCGGACAAGGCAAGGACAGTTGCTCCACTAAAATGCCAGAAGGCACAGTGATGCAAAAGAACAGCAGGTCGGCACCGGCATGCACAGCCAGCTGCAGACAACACCACAGAACGGTGCACCCAGGACAAGCCAGAAGCGAGACGCCAGCCGAAGACGGAGGCCAGGAAAGCAGTGGACTTGTCCACTGCTCAATATGGCAGAAAAGGACACGTTGTCCTTCACAGAGAGTCACATTCAAAATCTAATTGCTTCCTGCACTCTCTCAGCTTTATCATTAAGTAAATCAGCAAAACAACAGAATGAGGTTGATAAACTAACTCGGCTACGTAAAAACATATAAGAACTGAACTCCATGGTTACTTCCTTCTCCAACACTTGCGGGCAGGCACTATCCCTTGGGGACTCCAGATAAAAAACATTCCGGTGATTTTCACCGAAGATTCGGAGTACAAAAAGGGTTTCAGTTACATTAATACAACGTGTTGCCGAGATCTGATGGTGCACACTATAGAGACGGCACAGAGACTTTGCAGTCAAGAGGAAAAGGAAATTGAGGATCTTATAAAAGCCATTTCTGACAATCCCACAGTATCCGATGCTAAAGCATTAATTGATAAGGTGGAGAAGGAGATTCAGACCTTTAAAGATCACACAATTAATGTCAAAACCACACAGTTTGAGAGAGACTCAAAATCTTTTAAAATAGAGCAGATGTATCCGTTCCTTAAGGAAGATTATTATACATCAGCAGATTCTAGGCAAGCTCTTACTTCCTTTCAAGGGCGGTCGAGAAACCGATTTATAGGTTTCTCCGACACATCATCTTCGGACTCCTCCCCCGACTTGAGATCTGGTCAATCAAATAAACAAGGGAATTCTAACCAGTCTTTTTTAGACCGGGGAGACCAAACCAGGGTTAGTTTCAAACAACCCTGGGAGATGCGAACACGGAACAGGCATTACAAGAACTAGAGCACTCTACCATAGTCAATCTCTCCGACAAACAACTTACAGCGGATGAAAAAAGGATCCTTAGTTTAGGACTCAAATTTCTCCCTAGCAGACGAACTGATTTTACCAAAATGAAGCTTGAGGCACTTGAATTTTGTCGCAAAATTAGGCTCAAATCCTACTTTTCAGGGTCAGAAAGGGTTACAAACCAGGAAACAACTGGCCTGAGAGTCAAGTCCAAATTCACTCCCACAATGAATATACCGAAGCAAATCCATGCTTTTAAGCAGGCTGTTCTTTCCTCTATAACAAAGCTGGAAAAAACAATAAGTTTTGTACAAAACAACATAAGCAGTGGACAAATAGCAGCAATTCGTAATCTCAAGGCGGATACCTCAATTGTCATAAAACAAGCTGACAAGGGCGGTGCTGTAGTTATTTGGCCCTGTCCGATGTATCTGACCGAAGGGAGATCACATGTTGAGAACCGTGAGTGGTATAGACCAGTCAGAGAAGATCCTGTGTATAAGATACAGGACAAGATTGGCAAATTAACTAAAGTGGGTTTGGAACAAGGCTATCTGGGCCCTAAAGAACAACCAAGAACCCCGGTATTGTATTTTTTACCAAAAATACATAAAAACAGCCTCTCACCCCCGGGAAGACCCATAGTTTCGGGTTGCGACTCTGTGCTAGAGCCGGCCTCAAAATATATTGACTTCTTCCTAAAGCCGTTTCTGTTAAGTGAAAAATCATATCTCAGAGACACAACTGATTTTATAACAAAAGTGGAGGGCCTCCACTTTAATGAATAGACACAAATTATGGCCACACTAGATGTAACATCCTTATACACCCAAATCCCCCAGGACGAGGCTCTGGAAGTGATGGAGTTATATTTGGAGTCTAGGCAGAGACCACACAGGGTTCCCTCATCCTTTATCATCTCATTGGCTGAAATATCGCTTCGAAGTAACTACTTCAAATTTGAGAATGAATTTTTTGTACAGGTCAAGGGAACGGCCATGGGCTGTCCTTATGCGCCAGAAATGGCTGTGTTGTATATGGCTCAATATGAGGAAAGGTTTATATACAGTAATAACCCCATCTCAGGTAACATATTACAGTGGTTGAGGTACATAGACGACGTCTGGCTCCTGTGGCAGGGGAGCCAGACGGAGTTGGACCAATTTTTCAATTGGATCAACACAAGACATAATGACATAAAATTCTCTATACAATCCAGCAAAATGAAGATGACATTTCTATATGTCTCCATTAGCTGTGATGACCAAAGACTAGTCACATACCTGTACAAAAAGGCAACTGACAGAAATACTATTCTGCACTACAAAAGCTCACATCCACAGTGCTTGAAACAAAATCTTCCGTATGGACAACTACTACGGATCAGAAGAAATTGTACTGAATTTGGTTGAGTTTAACACACGTGCAGAATCCTTCTGTAAGGAGATGGAATGGAGGTATACCCCAAAAAATTATTGAAACATTCAATGAAAAGAGCCAGATTCACTCCTAGGGAGACTTTATTGCAGAAAAAGATCAAATCGGATTTGGATAAACTTGTCTGTGTTACAACCTACAGGCCTCACACTAACAAGTTTAGACAAATTATTTTGAGGAACTGGCATTTACTCGATCCTATGTCTAAACCGATTTTTGCAATGAAAAAAACTTGTGTGGGCCAACAGTTAATAAGAGCTGATAGTTACATTCCAAAACCTAAAAGTGACTTAATAACTCAATGGAATTTACCACCTGTTATCGGACACCACAGATGTGGTAACTGTGTTGCCTGCCCTTCAACGTTGGAGGGGGCTGTTTTTGACCACAATGGAATCCCATGGAGACACAACAACTTTACAAATTGCAAAACAAAAAATTTAATCTATGCGGTGTTATGCCCATGCAACAAAATATATATAGGCAAAACATGCCAACAAGTAAACATGAGGATAACGCAACACAGGTCGAGAATAAAGAAAAAAGTTCTATCTGCCCCTATGGTGGATCATTTCTTGTCTTTAAATCATAGTGAGACTGATTTTAAATGGACCATTTTGTCTGCGATTGATCCTAAACATGGCTCTCCTTGCATTGCAAGTGCCTTGTTACGCAAAGAGGCGTATTTGATTATGAAATTTGACAGTATAAATAGAGGATTGAACTGTATGAGTGAACTTAATAGAGCCTAACTCAGTAACAAATTTCATTCTTCTCGAGGTCGTGGTCCAAAATGTTGGTATGTAACAGTGCCACAAATGTTCATATGCGCTGAGACTTTGTCTGCGTGTAATCTGTAGTTATTTCTCAATTCAGGCCAGCCCACCGTTCATCAGAAATACATTTCTCAAAATGCACTGCCCCGAGCTGCAGTCAGGCCCCACCCCGGGCTACCTCGCTCGCGGTCACGTGGTCACAAGACCCGGTAAAGCAGGTAGGAGAATGTCGAAAGGCTCTTCCTCCTACGCGGTACGAGTGAACACTTGAAACGAGCACGAAGCTTCCTAAAAAGGTGAGCGTCCCTCCGATTTTCAGAAAGGAACCTGCCCTTGCAATTGTAAAAGACGCAAGTTTCCCACACGCTTTTAATACAATCAACCTTCCCACTCTTCACAGATTTCAACTAGAACAGACACAAGCAAACAAAAGCTGTGGTCCCCCTTCTAATTTGTGACCAGCCCACGAGTAAGTACATCCAACGCGACCGCCTTTACAATATGATCGGTCACACGTTTGGAATTATTTGGCTAAAATTGTGAACCCCTCCCGCTTGTTTAGATCTCAAGAAACCCAGCACCACGACCCGAGAAGTAGCGACGCCAGTATACCAAATTACCACGCCACACAAGAGCACGATAAAGGTAATTCACTCAATCACGAGACACAAATACAATGTGACACAAGCCTTACTTACAAGATCACTTAGTTTCCGATATTTTGTTGCAGAGTGGCTTGCACTGCATGAATTCACAACACGAGCCTACAAACCACGTTTGGGATCTGCAAGGTATGTGGGCAGCCTTTTAGCTAATTATGAAAAGAGCATTGTAGATATAGTGGGAAGCACACTACAATTTATTTTTGCATTTTTGTTTTTTGTTACAAACAGTTGGTTTTTATGAAAGGATTCATCCAGCCCTGATGAGAGTCAGGCAATTCAAAAAACCAGGACTCGAAACGCGTCGGCTACCATAAAGTGGCTACCATTAAAGTGATAGTTAGATCTTTGGACACTCAGAGTATTGCAAATATTCACCCTCCTAAATTGGGGACATCATGTGTTGTTTAAATGTGCAAATGTGATTTGAAGTTACACATTGCAACTGTTTTTTCACTGATTTATTGTCACCATATTTGTGTATTTCTCATTTATGTAAATGCACTTTTTCACACTATTTTGTGGAGTTCTAATGTATTATTGTATGTTGTAATAATGAGATTGTCTGTTTAGTAGATTATGTGTTCTTTTTTGTGAATATAATGGAGTATGAAGAATAATTAAAAGTAAAACAGGCAAAATTGATGGCCAAGATAAACGCATTAATTTTCGTTTATTGCTTTGTATCAGTAATACAACCAAATAACTGGAGGTTCAGGTAAATATTGAGTTTTCTTGTTAATAGGCCCTACCTGCCCTGATTCTCTCTTTTTGGGCCAAACCCCTTCTTTTCACAAAGGAAAGCCAAGAAGGCACCGGACACACCCCAAGAGAGGAGTCCGCACATACGGCCCAAAAAGGAAGTGGAACCAGGCAGAGCTAAGACACAAGGCCGCAGACAGCAGCCTAGATCAGGCTGGCAATGCAGCGACCCCGGAGAAGGACATGCCAGGGTGTAACTCAAGCCAGTCCAAAGACCATCAGCACGAGGATCGCACCAGCAACATACCCGAACGCCACAGAGAGCAGAGGCCCGAAGGCGATCACACCTCCCCAGCACATGACAGAGCTATATTATAGCTACCAGTACCCTACATAGGGCATGTTACGTCCCAAGACATGGGAACCCTCTTAGGAAAAACTTTCCACAGCAGAGTAGAAACAGAAATCACCTGCGGAGAACCCGCAGACAGCTTGCCAATCAGCCAAGAAGAACAACTGAAGGCCAAATCTCAGGGACAACACGGGTCAATAAAAGCCAAAATTCACAATTCAAAAAGGGGGGCCGGACCAGCAGCCAACAGCAGCACAGTCCTAACAAAAGGACTTGAATACACAGAAACTACACAGAACACACACAGGGGCGACTCGCCCCAACTGAAGAACACCTCCCAAAATCTAGATCACTTCACAGGTCACTGAAGGGGAGAAGGAGGAGGAGGAGGCTGAAGCCCCGCCAAGAACCTCTTAATGGTCGAGTTGGCAGGGGCGTGGAACAAGAGAGCGCCATCGAAAGGAAGGTCCACCAGCTGCTCTCGAACATTCTCTGGGAACACACTGCCCCGAAGCCAGGCTTGTCGACGAAGTGCGACCAAAGAAGCCATGGCACGACCAAGCACCTCCGAGATGTCCAGAGCGGAGTGAAGAATAAACGCCGCCAGCTCCCGGCCATTCAAAACATGGTGTTGCAGATCAACACAGGCACCCTCCTGAGAAGCGGCAGACATAAGGGACTACGCCGAGTCCCACACACAAGAAGCGGCCCTAGCCAGAAAACACAATATTAAGGGCCCGCAAAGCCGCACTGGTGGAGGCGAACACATTACGCCCCCAGGGGTCAAGCCAGCGGGCCTCCCGCGACGGGGGAGACAACAGCGGTGGCAGAGAGGGAAAGGCATTCTGCAAAAGAGGGCCCCTGGTAGAAGGGTTGAGGGAAAGAGCGACAGGATCACGTGGCGCCGGATGGTGGCAGTGCAGAAGGTGTTGGGGAAACCGGGTTCCCCGTGGCGGGGCGGCCACAGGCCCCCAGAATAGAAGAATGGAGCGAACCCTTGAAGGGAAGCAGCAGCTCCCTACTCCCAGAACCCTGATGGAGGACCTCCAGAAGACGATCCGCGGGGAAATGGGCAGCTGGATCACCCATGCGCAAGATTCCCACGGCAGTGGAAACAGCGCGAGCAAAGGCAGCACCCGCCTCCGTAGGGCCCCACGGTGGAGAAAGCAGCTCCTCAGTAGGTGACGGCTGCAAGCTAAGGCGGCCGTCCCCCAAGTCAACCGGAGGAAGGAAGTGCCAGGTCTGTAAAGGAAGAAGAGGGACCGAGGAATGGGGGACCTGCTGCGCCTCCGGCGAAGACTGCGGCCGCGGTGACGGCGAGGAGCCGTCCTTAGACGACGTCAAGGAAAATGCCACGACGCGGCAGCCAGTCTCCGGCGAGGATGAAACCAGCTAGAGCCGAATCTCTAGAAAGGAGGAGGCGTCCAAAGACGAGTCAACGACCCGACGTCGGCCTGACGCCGTAGAGTCCTCAATCTGAGGCAGGTCATCGTCGGCTGGTGAAGACGCCGGAATGAACTCCGGCACAGTGCAGGAGACCGGGGCTGGGCCGGAGCGGCGAAGGAACGGCGCTGAAAAGGCGTCGACTCGACCTCGGACGAGGCATCCGCCTGCGTGGAGGGGCGGGAGGGACCTAGTCAGGGACAAGAGGTCCCCCGCCAGCCTTGTCCTGTGACGGGACGTGAAGGGCCCTCCGTCAGCCCCAGTGGCGCCGCCATGGCCAGCAGCCACCGGCGCCAAAGCAGCGTCACCTCGGACAAGACCGCCGCCTGCCCAGAGGGACGAGGGGGACTCGTTGATGCGACCCAAGCGGCGACACCACAGGGACTCCCGCGGGAGTTTGCGGCGAAGCAGAGGCGCCGTGGTCTGAAGGAGGGACCCCGAAGAGCCGCACCCCAAAACCATCACAACCTCCGAACCTCGATCCGAGCCAGTCGGCGCAGGAGGGCCCCGCACACACGGCAAGGGATCCGCAGACGTCCCAGGAGGGGAAGGAGGAGGAGATATGTCTCCATCTGGGCTCTAGACGCCCCCACACCGGGAAACAGCAGATAGGGGGACGACACATGGGGCTGCACCACCCGCGGGCTGCCCGCGCACCCAACAGGCCCGAAAACAGCCCTTGGGGACAAACAGTGACACTTACCGACAGGTGAGCGACGCTCTTGTGGCCTGGAAGAAGGACGATGTCGAAGACGGAGGCGGTGATTCCTGAAACCCTCCGCAGGGGCTGGGCATGGTGACGACGCCGACCTGGACATGCGGGCTGAAAGAAGTTTCAACCGGCGCTCCCGCAGGGACTTTGGTTTCATCTGCTGGCACGCCTCACAATCAGTGGAGTCGTGGTGTTCCCCCAAACACCACATGCAGATGGGGTGAGGATCCGTCACCGACACCTGGAGAGCACTGGACTAGCACGTCTTAAAACCCAAAGGCATTCGCACAAGGGTTCCCACACATACGCAACAAGTGAAAGGGAAAGGGCCCGAAACAGGCCAGGAGCACGTTCCAGATCTGCGTTGCACGCAGAAAAGGAAAGAACTGAGGTAGGCGTGCTGGGGTGGGACTTATGTGACCTCGCTGACGTCACGTACGCGGACAACACCAGGGCGGAGTTGCGTGATGCCATCCCCCCCGGTGCGCAGTGATGCTGTGGCAAAACTTTTCCGGATCCAGTCTCACGCCTGGGGATAATTCTATGTTACGGAATCTGCGGCTAGTAGTCTCTATCAGATGTCTTCCTCAACATGGTAACCTTCAAACCAAACAAGCATTTGCAATGCAATAGGTCTCGCATTTGTTGGAGTTTGAGCTATTGGCATTGTAAATGGCAATTTTTTTGTTTCAGTGGAGTAATTACTTAAAGAAAAAAGTGCACACTATATATTCCATATTATAAGCTTTTATAGCAACTCTACAGTAAATGTATGGCTATGTTAAAATAAAGAGGTGCGAATGGATGAATGAAAATTAAAAAAAAGGTCTTAAAATGCAAGATAGAATGTGTAGCAGGTGACAGGACTACCTATTGTTTAATAAAAGTACATGTCGAAAAAGCAGCTACATAGAACGTGAAACCTGCGAACTTCAGGAAAGTGGCTGGCACCAACGTGGTGACAGTCACATAGGGGTTCATGTTTCAGTATATATACATACAAATACACCATAAGATGGTGTCCCTTATGTTCTAATTTACCATTTTAAGATGGTTAGACACCCAGATTGGAGGGCTGAATTAATACAAAAACTGTAAAGAGCGTGCCACTAAACATTTTCTTTTTTGAACAAAGGAGCAGCCCCATAACAAATTTAAAATAAAGCAGGATGTGGGAGAAAGAATGAAGGGGGCAGAGGGAAGAGTAAGGTCACACTGCTGAGCGGCAGGAGTAGCAAAATGGGAGCTGACTTTCCTGGATGTCAAACTAGTGATAGGACAAAGTCGCCTGCTCGCGTGTACTGATGCGCTACAAAAATTGGGGAATTTAGGATTGCTCCTGCTACCTTCGGGTAAGCCCATAGTTACAAAAAATAATGCTGCAAGCATCGCAATTCCAAGATCTACCCGGGTACCACTATAACCCATCACCAAGCAATGCACCCATCAGTCTGCTCCCAGCGTGCTGCCCTTTCTGACGGACATATCGCTACACACAACAGCATTCACGTCAGTGAACGGGAGAGCCGGAGCCGTACAGGGCACGCGGATTCTGAAAGGGTGGGAATGTGCTTTTTAACATATCATCATATTGGCATGCACGGTTTCCAGATTTTTAGAGGTAAGAGCTGCCTTTATGACAAATGAAAGTTATATTCCAGCCTGTGAATTTTCTGTAAACCACTTAATGCTGGTATCTTGGTCCCATTTGTTTAATTGAAATGTGCCTAGACTGCAACTCCCAGAATGCAACATGTTGCTGCATGAAAGCTCAGACTGAAGCAGTCTTGCAGCCCTATTTGCTAACAAGCCTTTATCAAAGTTAATTTTTCATTAACAATAGAACTCGAGATGCCTTATTGCACCCCCTGGCAGAGTTATGTGTGGGACCTGCAGATCAAAGGCTTGAGTTCAAGTTCATGCTTCGGTCCTCCTGTAAACTTTCTACGTTCATACATTTCTATGTCTATGTCAAAGAATTACGTCACTTCCCCAGTTTATTTGTCAAGACTTTGCCAATGCTGTATACTTGAAGGTAGTGCGAGTACTTGTAATTTCGGTAACTTGCAATGCCCAGCATGCCGCAATGAGAACTAGCCAGGGTGAAGCTACTGGCTGTCAGCACAAACATATAATAACGTGTAACAATGGAAGTAATTCATTTTTTTTGTGTACCACACATTGCATGATTTTCCACCCCAGGGTCAATAAGCTAAAGTGAATTGTACAAGATCACACAATGCGATCAAATGCATATTCTAACACGATTAATTGATCTAGAAATTCTGCAACTTAACATCTTCCCTATTCCCTAAGTGAACACGAGGAACAGTGATGAGACACGACAGGCTATTAAAGGGCTGACATGATTTACCTACAAGCGTTATTTCTGAATGGCTGGGGGCTGAAAGAGAGTAATTCGAATGCCGGGTGCACCCAACACTTATTCGATTACTGGAATACTAATCTTTTTTTTCACAACAAATTTTATTGATTGATCAGGTAAAAGCATGTATACAGGTCTCCACAATCAGGAGGTCACTGCAAATTATCAATACATATATATTATTGTAGCCCAATCAATAAAAGAAACATTTCGCCCTAACCCCCCCACCTCCCACAGCCACCCAATAACCCCACTACCCACCCCTTATCCCTCCCTAGCCCTGTACACGCGATCATATCAAGCCTCCTGTAAGTGCTATCTGTATGCCCAGCGCCATGCGCCACTCTAGGCCTGGCGTCCATCACTCAAATCCAGATCGTCGTCAGGTTCTGCTGGGGGATCTACAGTCAAACCTCTGTAATCTGCCCACCGTTTCCAGATTTTGTAATGTTTCCGGGGGCAACCTCTGGCCTCGAACACTGGGCACTCCAACCCCATAAAATAATCCAGTCCAGCCTTCCACGCACTCAAGGGGGGGGGGCTCGTTCATTCTTCCACGCTCGTGCCAAGTCCCGCTTGGCCACCACTAGGCCCAACAGCAAGAGATGACGTTTGTAAATATTTCCACCTACCCCCCCTAACACATGAAGGAGACCCAGACGATGAGTGCGGGAGAGAGCCCAGCCCAGCACGTCCAACAAACAACTCCAAACACCATTCCTAGGAATACTAATCTTGACGCTCTGCCGGGGTGGACTATCTCAGTTCGATTAGTGGCCAATCTACATTACGGCTTTCATCAACCTCAATAGGATGAACTACTGAATCAGTTGCATCTGGCTTTTGACAGGCTCTGCCACAGACCACCCAGTCTGTTTGGAATCACACCCCTGGCCTAAATAGTGTAACGACTTCTAAGGATGACAAGCTGGAGCGACAGCCACTCTATCTTAGTCCTGATGCTTTTTCAGAGAAATTGCTCAGCCTATAAATCTCCCAGTTTCCCTGAGTAAGATATCATAGCTGTCAAGGAGATTTAGATCAACGAAAACACACTTCTGCTACCCTTGCCTTGAAGCTTGCAGACCTGTGCACTATGGGACAGGTAGTTTTGCTTCTAACACTATACGCGTGGGCTCAAAAGTCTCAGCATGCAAAGTGCCGTGGCTACAAAGCCAAGGCTGGGGCAGCTGTCATACATAGCATTGTGGCCACCAGGGAACTATGGCTTATGCGCACAGTGTGGGGCTGTACTCACACAGTTGACTGCAGCATTCCAGTAAAGAGAACAGACAGACAGGGTATCGCTTGTCGCACACAATAACCACACCCTCGGGGAGCTGTCCTCCGGCAACAGAAGAGGCGTCTGAAGCCTAGCCACTTGGGACGGCTACAATAATTCACAGAATAACAAAGTGCCCCATTCCACTATCCTACCTGCCTGGTCTCCGGGCTCGGACCGATCTAGCTGTCTCCTCCCTGCTCCCGTCCGCCGGCAGCTCATCCACATGCTGCCTGCCTGCTTCGGCTCTACCTTCCCCTGCATCCCTGCGTGCCGTTTGTCCCGGGCCGCGCGGCGCAGTCAGCTAAGCCCCTCCTCGGAGTCGCGGTAAGACTGGAGGAGCAGCAGGCATCAGATGCTTAATTGAGCGTACATAGTGTAGGCGGGCAGCGCTCGGTGACACCGGCCTGGGAGTCCGGCCAGGGCACCCACCTGCCTCCAGGGCCTCGCGGTGCGTCCCACAGCTTGCCCGGCAGCAGCAGAGATCCCGGGCCACCCTGTACCAGGCGTGAAGGCTGCATACAGCCCTGTATTTACCCAACACGCTGGTACCTGCAGTTGTGCCTTCATAGCACTTGTGTAAGAGCAGGGGAGTACGGATGATTCGTGTTTAGAAATAACAGGAGTTAAAACAAGGTTCGGAACATGTTAAAAAGCGGCCAGCGAAATCACTTGCTAGTTAATGTTCAGCGTGAAAACAACAGCATTACCTCTGCGAGCGAAGCGGTCTTCTAATTTTGTTCTTAACGGCATTATAATGAATACGGGACCAGAAAAGAAAGAGCTATATCCCGGACGACAGTACCTTGGAATTTGTTTCAGGAGTACCAGACAATATCACAGGTAAATGAGAGGGGAGGAGAGGACGGGTTGTAGAGTATGCTACCTTATAACAAGCAGCTGGAAAAGCGATCGCGAAAGTGAAAGCGCTCTCTATTGGGAAACAAAGAAGCTTGCGAGTGGTGCGCACGCGTCACAGCGAGCCATGTGATTTCAATTATCGCGCCTGTGTCTGGGCACGATAATTGAAACCACACGTTAGTATGCGCGTAATAGACACCAATAGGCCATGGGCAGACCAATGCGCCCGCCTTTAGCCTATTGCGTGCTCTTTCATTACAAGACGCACGTAAAGTCCAATTGCGTGGCACAAAAGGAAAAGCACAAGCGTGCGCGATTCCTAGGGCAGCTTCTGCACACTGCAATGCTAGGCGCGAGACCTAAAAAGGATTCGACAAAAGATGGAAAAATCCTGTCAAAAAGTGAAACGGAAGCTCTTGTCACGGATAAGCATTTGACTGGCACAGAAAGAAAATAATTGATATTAGCGTGCTGAGGAGGCGCCTATATTGTTGACGCGAACATCACTTCTGGAGCGGACGATGCCAACGATGTCATGCGGAGCCTACCAACGCCATCTACAAGCAAGCAGGGCTATTGCTCAAAGAAAAATCTTCAGGATCCAGTCTGACACCTGGGAAAATTCCTAAAGGTAAGAAATCTTTGGCAGATTATATACTATTGGAAATAACGGTTGGAAACACTTTACTGTTAGAACACTTCTGCGTTAAGTAACAAACAGCAACACAGCTTAACCTACTGCCATTTAGTGTAAATTTGCTTCTCATTCATGCGGTGAATTGTTTCCTGGGCCCTAGAAACATGTGACTTGGGAAAGAAGACAGCAAGAGGTTTCCTATTTAGTGCAGAAATCTGCACGGAAAGCCAGGCATAGAATGGATGAATGTATAGTCCCATCTTGTCTCCGATAAAATCATGCATATTTACGGAGCAGAAAGATCTCGGATATTCCAACCCAAGTGAAATACTTCTATCCATGGAAAACGTGGCTTGTACTCCATTAAGGCCACTACAAATGTCTGGATGATGTGCTGGATAGCAACAAATGGCTCAAAAAAAACATGTTGCTAGGGTAAATCATGCATGTTTACGGAGCAGAAAGATCTTGGATATTCCAACCCAAGTGAAATACTTCTATTCATGGGAAACGTGGCTTGTACTCCATTAAGGCCACTACAAATGGTTTGATGATGGTGCTGGATAGCAACAAATGGCTCAAAAAAACCTTGTTTCTAGGGTAAATCTGATTATGCTGCGGTTGAATACTATGGTGGCTAAGGGAGGAATTGCCAACGTTGCTAACACAATGCCAACATCACATTTAGTTCAATGGAGTAAAATTCCTGTACATGACAGACTGTCAAAGTGCCTTTGAAACAGTTTTCAACTGAGTAGAACACATACTTACAGTAAGGAATTTCCAAATTGATCTATACAGAACACAACCCAAAACAACATGTGGTGACAGCAATCTGTGTTATCGTGGCCCCAAAGTAGCCAACAAACAGCTGCATATTCACTCTATGCGGAATACCAGGGAATATGAAATATTTAAACGAAGGACCCTCTTTGGTCTAAAAGGTGACTCTTTTCCAAATCCAATAGGGCAAAGGACACATCAAAGGCAATTGAACCTGTAAACCTGATGCTATATTTATTAAAAAAGAAAACCATATATGCAGCACAACTCTGTATGGTTCTACAACTTGCCTAGCCGAGTAATGTAGTAACACACGGACCTCTGAACAAGAAGCCCTTTCTGTAGAATTAACAATGACTAAAAGGGCCACCAGTTAACCTTAACTGTTAACATGAATTCTTTCCTAGCCAGAAAAACTGCTAGCTGAAGACACCACATTATATTGTGACTTATTTCATGTTACCCACATGTCCTTGTGACTTCTGTGACAAATCAGTGCACCCCCCCAACACCAACTAGCTGAAATAACATGTGGAGAGAGAAGGGAAAACAGAACAGTAAAGAAGAATAAACATTTATTTATGCTTCTTTCTTCAAAAGAATCTAGAACGTGGAAAAACACCTGCATTACCAAATGACTGCTATTTTGCAATTCCAGAAACAAAATAGCATATTCATGGACCATATATATATATATTCAATTGCTTAAAAGGGCAAATAAATAATAGGGCTTAAAGTCTGATTAGTAAATACACTGAAATTCCCTGAAATATTCTGTCCTGTAGACTTTCTCTGCCTTAGGTACCTGCTCTGGGAAGCTGTGACCTAGCTTCTTTAGTTTTGCAGGCCCCGAAGCATGGGACACTCAGGGAATGAACTGTGTGGCCCAGAAACAGCAGAAGCAAGAACCAAAGCATAGAGCAACAGAGGCTAAAGGTGGCCTAAGGAAAGCATCTGGTGTAAAGCACAAATGAGTCTGCACAAAGCTAGGTAAGGAGTGTCATCCAAAAAGATTGCAACTTTGTCCTAGGATTAAGCCATAACATAGAGAGTCAGTTCTGATTGCCCAGGGGACATGTAATTGGCAGTTTGTCAAAACGCAGTCTTTGAAGTTCAGAAGTGAACCTCCGAAACAAAACCTCAGGGCTCCTGTGAAAATTCAACTATTTTGAATTCTGGGGAAAACTACTTTGTTAACAATGTTGTATTGCAAATAACATATAAAGACCGTCTCTGACCAGTCACTAAGTTACCAGTTCAGCCTGAAGCCCTATCCGTCTAGAACAAAATGTTTTTGAATTTAGAGTACAGAATGGTGGAAAAGAGCTTTTCTATAACCAAATAATGAGATTCTATCAGGAGACTAAGACTCGGCTCTTCCTTTTCTGTTATTACACAGTCAATTGTGAATCAGCACAGATCTTACATCATATTATTAATGCCATTTCTAGAACGCAACAATATTGAATTTCGGAATGGTGCACCATTAAGCTTCTTATCCACAACCAATGAGAGTAGACGTGAGGACAGGTATTCCTTTTTATTCTTTCTTTATTCAATTGTGGTTCTTTACATCTATGCACAACATCCAGCCAACGCGTTTTGTTCAGTTAAAACTTGAACTTCATCAGGGCTTTTAAGTATTAATTCACCGGACTGTCCGGGTAGTCCCAAGATGCTTCATGTAGAAAGTGTGTCATTTATTTATTCCCAATGGATTGCTCTTTCATGCCCAATGCAGGCAAACTTCAAAGAGACATAGCCCAATGATAGGGACACGGGTTTGATAGCCTCTCAACTATGCCATAAGATTGCGGCAAGCTGTCTCCTCGCCAACCAGCAATAAATGTCATTGGGACTATCTGGACAATCCTGTGAATTATTACTTAAAAGCCCTGATGAAGTTCAAAATTTAACTTAACAAAACAAGTTGGCTGTATGTTGTGCATATATGTAAAGATAACGGAATTGAATAAAGAAAGAATAAAAAGGAATACCTGTCATCGCGTCTACTCTCATTTGATGTGGATGAGAAACTTAATGGTGCACCAATCCAAAATTCTAAATTTCTGTTCTGCGTTGTAGTTGCACCAAACGACGATAGGTGCAGGAATTGTTGTGCACATTTGTATAGAATGAAAAGAAAAAAACACAACCGTGACAGTCCGTGTTCTACTAGAACGCAACAATACATATAATAAAATTGAGTCACAAACCTCTAATTTCATTTTTCTAAGCAATCACGTGTACTGTGTTGCAAATTATTCATTAATTCCACATCTCACATGTTTGAATCATTTCTACTACAATTATGTCATCAGGCCTTGTGCGAAATATGTTGCTGATATTGACAACTGTGTGGTTACTTATGTCCTGATGATACCAGAGCCATAAAACACCCAAGTCAGCGTGATGACACTAGTTACCATCCATTATTTTTAAAGTACCTCTGAGGCAATCGGATTAAATCAATGTCCATAGAGAAGGTGCAGTTTTCTTTGATATTTAAAAGCCATTATCAAGAATAACGTGGTATAACCATCTATGCAATGGGGAAATGGGCGAGTCGGTGAGGAATCTGCACGTAGATACATTATTCCCCAGAAAGAGAATTACAGAGACTAAATAACTTTTTCTTCTGATGGATACCACTACCTGCAGATTCCTCATCTTGGGAATATATTCTTAAAGCAGTCACCCACCAGGAGATCGGTGCATGGTCGATTATACCAAGAACTCTTGTAGGACTGAGCGAGTGAGGTCACCTTCCCTCCTCACTTCAGAATACAGAAAATAATAAACTGCAAAGGTACAGAGGTATGCCCAGGTTATGCCCGGGTTATGGCTTTGCTAATGTTTGATACTGGCACGTCTCTTGCCAGTGCTGTTGTGGAAGACTTGATTCCAGTGAAATGAGTATGAATACTTTCTGGTGGTTCTTTATGTGCAATGGCACAGCAGATCTTGATGCACAGAATTATCCCTCTTGACAATGTCCACTTATGCACAGCCATGCATATTATTTTTCCAATCTAACCCTTGAAGAGCTGGTTGTTCAGTTTGAATTCATATGTCCTGTCCAAGTAAAAGCTGGCTGCTCTCCTGGTTTCAAGATGGTGACTTTTTTTCTCCTTCGAGGTTAGATGTGGAGGTGCAAAGAATGCAGGAAGGGTAATGGATGGAGCTAGGTGGAAAGAGTTAACCACCTTTGGCAGGAAGGCAGCCCTGGTCTTTAACACCAGCTTGTCTGGAAGGAAAAGGTAAATGGATATCAAAGACCCCCTCTTAATTTTTAGAAACCTAAAAGAACAACTTTGCAATGTTTCACCCAGAGAACACGTAAGGAATGTGAGAACAAGATTGCGAATCCATTGGGGCATAATGAAAGGAGTAGGGTTTAACTTGTTTTTGAGCCCCATTAAGAATCTGAAAACAATGGGTGATTTAAAGAGGGTACGGCGGATCAGGCAAACATAGAAAAGCTGATAAAGCAGATAAGTAACCTTTAACAGTTCCCAATGCACAACCCTGTCGGCCTAACAAGGCGGCAAATTGTAGAAAAATGGGCCTGAAGAGAATCTATGTAAGTTTCACTACACCTGTGACAAAATTGTTCCAGCTGCTTGAAAATACTGTTTAGGTAGATTGTCTACATGAACATAAAACAACATCCACCACTTCAGGGGGGAATGGAAAAAACTCAAGCTGCCCCATACAATCTCCAGGCAAGCCGGTGTAGGCTATGGAGGCTGGGGCATGGAACCTGCCCTTGAAACTGTGAGAAGAGGTCTACCCTTTTGAACTAAAGGAGTGGAGGGTCCCGGAGAGAGGTGAATGAGTGCTGCATACCACAGCCATCATGGCCAGTCTGGGTTTTTTAGAATTACTAAGGCTCGGTCGAGACTTGAGACAAATCTTCCTTAAAATGCAAGGAATCAAGAGCATGGGAGGAAACACGTAATGAAGTGGAACGTTTAACCTCAAGTGAAATGCATCCCTCAATGCTCTGGGCAGTGAGCTTTCACGTGAGAGGTTTATCTAAAGAGTCCTCAACAGATGGAAGGTGTTGTGCACTACCAAGATGACACCAGCTGAGATTGTCTGCTCGCACACTGAAAACTTTGACTAGGTGATTTGCTACTAAGCAGATCTGATGGTCCTGAGCCCAGGACCAGAGTCACAGAGCTTCTCAGTAGAAAAGGTATGACTCCTAGTTCCCTCGTTTGTTCATGTACTACATCACAGTCATGTTCACCATCAAGATCTGGACCTTCAGACAGCAAATGGAAGGAAGGAAGGTCTTGAGCACCAGACTTAACACCCGTAATTCAAACAGATTGATGTGTAATTGCAGTTTTCCTGGAGAGCAGAGATCTCTGATCTCTTATTCCTCCTGATGGGTTCCCCACCCTAGGGTGGAGGTATCGGTGATCACTGTTGCCACTGGTGGGGGAGGGAGAAAAGGCTTTCCTTCTATAATGCTACTGTTCAGATTCCACCAGTGTAGGTCCACTAAAGTGTCACTGGGAAATTTGATATCACTTTAGAGATCACCGTTGTGTTGGAACCACTCTATACGGAGGCACCACTGAAGGGTCCTCATGTTCCAGAATGCATGGGTGACTAACAGAATGCAGGAGGCTAGCAGATTGAGCAGGTGCAAGTCTGTGAGGACTGGAATGATAGCCCCACCGTGAAACATAAAATTGAAGTTTGAATATCTAGAACCTTCTGCGGAGCAGGGAAGGCTCAACTCAATGTGGTTTCAGGTACTGGCCCTATACCAGGATGCATTGAGAGGGCACCAGGTGAGATTTGGGCTTGTTGATAGAAAAGCCCAAATTGAATAACAATCTGGTTGTTGCCTGTAAGTGGCGAGACGCCATTTCTGAAGACCCAGCTTTGATGAGCCAGTCATTCAGGTAAGGGAATACCGGGATTCCCTGTCAACTGAGATCGGTTGCAGCCACCTCTATTACCTTTGTGAAAACTTGAGGGGTGGCAGTGAGGCTAAACAGAAGAACCTCAAACTGGTAGTGTTTAGATACAACTGTGAAGCAAAGAAACTTCCTATGTGACTGCGGGATAAGGAAGTAGGCATCCTGCAGGACGACTGACACCATCCAGCCTTCTGCTTTCAGCACAAGCAGAATTTCAACTAGGGACAGCATTTTTAACTCTTTCTTCTTGAGAACCCAGTTCAGAAACCTGTTGTGGTCTAGGATCCTGCTATGGAACCAGCTTCACTGCACCCATGAAGAGTAAGGATTGAACCTCTTGCTGGAGGATCTCCAGATGGTCTGGTGGGAGCATATCAGGATAGGGGTGAAAAGGTGGAGTGTTGGAATGATTGAGCCAAAAGGTCTGAAGTAACGGCCCTCCAAACTTGTTGAAAGGAGGATAACAATCCTCCAAAGGGTTGTGCGTGTTGAGGTAAGGCAGAACTAGGGCTGCTTTCCTGAGGTGGTTAAGTGCGGATTAGCTCATGGTCGTCGCTGGCCTCATCTTCTATATTGCTTGTAGAGGGGGTTCGTCGGTTGCTGAACTGTTGAAATTGAAGGTAGTCTCTCGGATACAGGGATCTGGCCGTGGTTTTACTGTCTTTATATCTCTCCAGTGCAGGCAACTTTGGTACCGAAGAGCTGAGATCGTTTGAATTGGAGATGTATAATCATAGTCTGTACATATGGAGAAAATCTGGAATTTCGTACCCAGGAATGACAATGTAGGGAGATGGATATTCCCTCTTGATAGCGAATCAGCAGTATCCAGGCCGGACTGTATTTCTTGTTTTACGACAGCCTAGCCAGACTCAGTGACCTTCATGAAGTGTGCCTGTAGATCGTCTGAATGAGTGGGAATTACCACCTGTGCTGAGTCTAACAGAGCATGGATATTTCTAACAAAAAGACAGGTGGCATTAATGAACATGTAACTTATCTTCGGTAACCGCCTTATCCGGTGGAGACTATCTAGCCGCAGATTCATTAACATATTCCCCAGGTGTCAGACTGGATCTGGAAGATTTTTCCAGAAGCACCCCTGCACGCCTGTAGGTGGCGTTGTTTGGCTCAGTGTCAGCCACCCTGTGACGTGTGCGGTACCTATATATGTGTCACCCTAATGCGGCGGCGTCAGTTCTTTCCTCTCAGTCACTTTTTGACAGAATCTTTTTATAGTTTCAAATTGTTTTCCCCTGGTGTGAGATATGTCACACAAGAAAACGGATGGTTTCAAACCATGTGGTGGCCACTCACCGGCAAATGGCAGTGACAGACCCACACTTGGCTTTTTGTGGTGCTTGAAGTAGGACCACAACCCCAAGATCTTCTAGGACTGCTGTGCAATGCACAAGAATGCGCAGAGAGAGCGCTCTCTCAAGCTCCTCAACACCAGACTACGCAGAGCTCTAGGTCCCAATGGCGCAGTAGGTTCCCGGACTGTTCGTGAAGCCCTTCCCGATGGTCATCGCCCCACTCTAAAATGTATGGAAAGGCATACAAACAAAGGAAATAGAAGTTAAAGAGATCTTTGACTGCGCCAGCTCTAAAGGCCCTGCGTGTCTGCGGAACCTTAACCCAGGTGCGCTTTCCACATTTTCCCGGTGCCGGAGAGACCTCCGTTCAGTTGAAAGAGTTTTATAAGGCCATCCACCTCATATTTGAGCAGCCCAGCCCCTCTGGAGCACCTATGGGCCCAACAGGCACATGAGGGGCTCATACTGGAACCACGCCTGGCAGGTTCGCCCTTGGCTCCAGTCAGGCCCTTAACTCTCTTGCTGAATCTGGAGCAGAGCCGCCATGAGACAGAGACCTTCTTCAGCACCCACTCCAGTGCCGATGTACCTGAGACCCCTAGTGCCACCGCACTATCGCTATACCAGACTCTGACATGGAGCTGGATGGGTGTTGTCTGACACCGACCGGGTCCATGTTTCCTGGAGTGGAGCCAGTGCCTTATTTGTTTTGAAAGGCCTGGAGAGGGAGAAGAATGAGAGTGGTCTGTGGACCCTTATGGTTACCATCTCGCAGAAGAAGAACCTTAAAATTGGTATGAGGAACTGGTGGAGGTCTGAGGGTTAAACACCTCACCTGACATTGACCTGGTCTCTCCTTCCACCATGGCTACGGCGGAGGGAACCTCTTTTGCAATAGTAGTGCTTAATGTGGCTGCAGTCTTGGACTTTCAGTTGCCCACAGTTGCAGTCAAGATGGACGTCTTGATGGTGGTGCTTCAGTCAAGAGTTACCCCTTCTGAACCTCTACTTCCCTCCAATGAAGCCCTTACAGAGGTCTAATTTGGTGCCTATTCTAAGACTTGCACAGGGGCTACGGTGCATAGGACAGTTGCCCGCTGCCATCGCCCGCTCCTGGGTACCCAGTTTCCTTACCCAGCATCCCATTCTGGATAGTCCAGAAGTCCAAGCCTCCACATCCAGACTTAATTCTGGTGTGTTCACTACCATTGCACCAGATAGGGAATCTAAGAGACTGGATACCTTTGGCAAGAGAATGTTCTCTTTAGCCAACCTCACACTCTGCTGGGTGAACACTGCGTGCCTATTAGGCTTTTTATTCCCATACGATATGGGAATCGGTTAAGCATGTGCTGCCTATGGTCTCTGAGAATGCCTGAGCCATACTCACCCAGGCTATTGCTGATTGGAGGGATGCAGCTAAGTTCACCATAAGGTGTGGGTTAGGCAAGACCGACTCGCTGGGCACAGCGAGTTCATTGCCAATGGCCTTGTTCGAGAGAAGGCGTATTCAGCACTGGGGCGCTTTAAGGACAGAAGAGCTACGGCAAGGTCCTTGGGCTTGTCTATGGCTCCTTGCCATCCCCAAATCGCCTCCCGCCCATTTTGTGGACATGAAATGAGCCTCCTGTTGTGCCAATGGAAGATTTGCAAAGATCACTAAGGGACTCAAGACAGGAACAAACCTATCATCCAAACTACATTTTGTTAGGCGTTTGTGTGATTGTATATTTGCTTGGAATTAAGGCAACACCATAAGTGACCTTGTTGCAATTCAGAAGTCTTGATCTGGGATTTGAACAAAAGGCATGCAGCATGAGTTATGATACCCTTGTTTACTTTTTTAACCTGAGTAAGTGTGGTGAACCAGAATCAAGATTAATGCAAGAGTTTGGATATCATTGAACACAATTTCAATTCCAATTGCTCATGCAGAAAACAAAGGGTCACATGTGAGACCCGTAACCTTGATACACTGCTAGAGGAGGAAGTTAAAGCGGACTAGTATTGTTGAAATAACCTGAGGAGTTCTAACTCTAGCTATAATACATGTCAGCTGTAAAATGAGCAGTGGTTAAGTCCAGTCCAATGTGTGTCCAAGAGGGCTGTGGCCATGTCAGATTTTGAGAATAACCACTATATAAATGATTCACATTTTGAATCATTGTATGTAAATACATCACATCTGTGTATTCATAAAATCTGGGATGGCTGTCCCTCAAACAAAAAGTGTGCACTCTACATGAAAGCATAATGTAGTGCAAGGGGTCTATCAGAAGAACAGTTCATATGTTAAATAAGAGAAAAGTGAAGTCCTGGCAAACAATACAATTCTGTAAGTAGAAAATAACTTCAGAATCACGCTCTTCTCAGTCTCATTCAAGAAAGAATTAACTGATGGCTAGAAGGGGTGACCATCATCAGATCAGCTGTGCTCTTGTGTCAAAAGCCATTAAGTAGTAAACGAATCAACATGGTGAACTTGCTTTCATTCTAAACTAAGCTATCATCTGAGATGGGTGCAGCTACTATCTGCTGCATAGTCAATAGGTTTATTTTAGAGCTATATGACATAATGAAGCATTGCTTGATGCATGGCGTGTGGAGATTTGCTGCAAAAAAATGTAAAGACAACTGAACCAGCATAAGCAACTGAAAAGGTTACTTTAAATATGATCTGCATCATTATACTTTCCAAGACTGCATCTCTTACCAGTGAGGTATCCAGCTGTTTGTGTGTCAGAAATGAACAAGTCATGTTTCTGATCTTTGAAGGCACTCCAGATAGATGACCGAGCCAGGATTTCATTCACCTACGGAAAGAAACGCATGACCACTATTTTGACATTATATGCACATACGTATTTGGCAGTGGTGCCTCGGTTTGCAATACCACATTCTTTTACAGCATTAGGATAAACACAACAAACTACAGCAGAAAGTGGAAGATTCCTTACCAAGTTCTTGTAACCTCAGCTACACCAAAAACTACGGGGGACCGCCCATCCAATAGGCAGGCCTTTGTATGCATATAATTTACTTTACATTGATACACACCGAGTACAATTTGATGCTAGTAACTACTAGTGAGGTAAATTAATTCTCAAATCACTTTTAGTATATGATTATAATCGAGATGGTAATGACAAGAACACAATAATGCACTGATGCCAAACTACGGGCAAACCATTTTGCTGCTGTCCAATTTTAATCAGCTGTTAGTAGATAATTCCATCAATCAGAATAGAAAGCAAGTTTACTTACTGACATCTTGACCGAGTTGGCCACAACACAAAACAATTGACTATAATCACTTGCTAACTAAGATCCTGAATGGTGTTGGACTTTTCAGGAGGGGGGGGGGGGGTTAGAAATGTACCTTGCCCACAGCTTGCCCAGTACTGCTCTAATGAACCTATCTTTATTAGTGGCAAGAACATCAAATGGCCCTTGTTCATGGGAAACTCAATTTGTGCAAAAGGATGATTGTGCTCTAAGTGGTTGAGAACTTGCACTTGTGTGCTGGCTTTTATCAACCAGTAATTAAGATATGGGTAGATAAGCAATCCTATTCTTTGTAAAAAGGCTCCCACCAACGTACTTCCCCTACTAAAAATCTTAAGTGCAAGGTAGTGTGTCAAAGAGAACATTCTTTTCTTATCTCCATAATTTCCTCACTCATCTTACAATCCTTCTAAAAAAGGCTATAATTGGAAAGTGAATATAAGCATTTTGCGCTTGCAAATAATTCATCATGTACGGATTCTAAACTGCTGCAGAATAAGATGAGGGTTAATAGGTCCAGAGCTTGCTTAGGAATTATCAGAGATCTTCTTGCTTGGAACAAAGCTTACACACTTCCTTTATCAATAGGCTTCTGTGAGTAAACGGTTTTGGTGATACTGAGGATGAACAAGTGATGACCTTCTGCAGAATGGGGGAGACTACCCCAACCAAATTAACTACATAATCCCTTACTAGCATATGTGCAATGACTTTCAAACTCATCTCTCAGCAGGCATATCATGGCAACTTTGCATAACATTTTCAGAGTAGGTTTGGAGTAGCTGCAAACGAGGACAGCTGTTGGTGCTGACAGCTTGAGTTTACTCAACTACCTCCAAAGGGGCAAACAAAGGAAGGAGTGTTCATTGCACACGTTGTCTGCAAAACTGTTTTTTTTGTTTGACTTGTTTATTTATTTTTGCATGAACAAATAAAAAAGCATAGTTAGAGCATATATATCAGAAAAGAGTGTACGCTGGGATGATGTATAAGCACAACAGCATACAGACATGTATGAAAAAAGGTAAATATAATGTCCCACCCTCGTTATGCAACAGACGCACACATTGTATCAGGCGGTGTATGTTGCTGATAGCATTTACGTTTCATTAGATCGGAAAGTTCTTAAACCTTTAAACCAACAAACCGGATGAAGCCACTACCCCATTCGCCATTCTTAAAGCATATTATGATTATGTCAGATCAACTAGTTAACAAGCAGTTCTTGGAATTATATTCTCCCATTCTGGAGTTTTTACTGTGTTATATCACTGTTTTTACCTCTTAATAAAAAATACAAAACGAGCTTTTCAGCATCCCATAAAGGGGTAGCAAACGCTATATAAATGATGCAATACAAAGAAGTGAGCAACGAATAACACCACCTCATTATTGACACAGAGCATGTCTATTATAAAATGTAAACATTTGGACAGAGGAATAGGTTTTGTGATCGATAGCCTAGAGACACCGGCAGATAACAGAAATAAATACGCAAGTGGAGCTATTTAAGATAAATATAAGCCAAGAGACACAATGGCCAAGCAGTCCTGTCAATGCATCTCCCTTTGAGTTTGAGTTTAAATCATTTCTAAAGCGCACGTACACCTGACGGTTTCATGGCGCTGTGGTTCACTGAACCTCAATTAGCGGAGGGGGCCAGGGGGCAGAAAGAGGAATTATTGAGGGAAAGCCTGTAAGAAAAGAAAGGTTTTTAATGCCTTTCGGAACAGAGAATATTGGGTGAAGGATCTGAGGTGGGGGGGGAAGCGAATTCCAAAAGGTGGGGGCGAGTGTGGAGAATTTAG
The DNA here is from genome assembly GCF_964263255.1 of Lissotriton vulgaris. Taxonomy (NCBI): domain Eukaryota; kingdom Metazoa; phylum Chordata; class Amphibia; order Caudata; family Salamandridae; genus Lissotriton; species Lissotriton vulgaris. The sequence continues at coordinate 1,011,176,388 of NC_141698.1, read as the reverse complement.
AGCCTCCCCATTTTTTTCGCCGAAACCGGGGAACAGTCAACAGGTGTTGAGAAGAGGATCGCAGTTCCCTTGCGGCGGCATAGATTTTAATCTCAGATGAGATAAAGGCAGGGGCGGATCCTGACTGAGCCTGAAAAGTGATGCAAACCATTTTGAACTGGGAGCGTTCGCGAATAGGGAGCCAGTGCAAGGATTTTAAAAGCGGGGTGACATGATGGGACTTTGCCAAATTATAGACTAGACGAGTGGCCTGGTTCTGCACCAGCTGTAGCCGTTGAACATTGTAAGCGGGCATACCACAGTATAGAGCGTTTCCGTAGTCTAATCGAGAAATGACCATAGCCAGTACAATAAGTTTTAGGGCAGGGAAAGAGTAAAAGCGGGATACCTTGCGAATGGTGCGGAGAGAGAGGAAGGATGAGGACACCACTGAGCTCACCTGGGAGTGCAGAGTGAGTTGATCATTGATCTTGAAACCAAGCGTTTTAACGGAGGGAGAGGGGGATGGCGGGGGACCGAGGGGGGCCAAAAAAGAGGAGACCAGGGACTGGCACAACCTTTCTCTTACCGGCTGCCTACTATATCCTTGGTATTTACTTTGCTTGTGTTCAGTCGCTTAACTCTGGACACATCCCCATTCCTGCAAGGTTCGAAGAGCTCTCGGAAGGGTCCGGACACACCAGCTGCCTCGGCGGGGCTATCCATAGGACTGGAGCCGCAGGAGGGGCAGCTGGTACTGCCACTACTGCTGGAAGACTAGCAAGAGCCTGAGGCGACCCCCAGAGGAGAGGGATCGGGGAAGCTAGGGCCGCAGGGAGCACCAACCAGGACGGCGCTAGGGGCTGTTCCGCTGGCCTCCCCCTCGAGCTCTGCGTCCAAGCCGCGGCACGGGGAGAGGCTGGGGTTCGTGGCGGGAAGGGCGTCACAGCTTGGGCAGCTGGGGGTACCACTGGGGGCGGCGAATGGTGCTGACAGGGACGCGACGAGACGCCGCCATCTTCCCACTGCCCAGCACTTGTCACTGCGGCAACGGAGCCGTGACTGCTTCCCTAGCACTGAACACGGGTGAGCGTACAGCATTACAACGCTGTCCAATAGGCGCTGTTCGCAGTCTAGTACTTTCTCTCCGTCAACTAGCTGCTATGTTCACAACTATAAAAAAAACACGGCCGCGAGTGGTGCACGCACGCCACAGCAAGCCATATGTGTTTTAAATTATCGCTAAAAAAGTCATCGGGGCAAAACGTCCCTCTTTCCGGCATTCACTTTCGCTACAGGACGAATGTGAAGTCATCTGTCTAAAAGGGAAAGTACTGCGCGTGCACTGCCGAAACCTGTTGTGGGGCGGGATTTCTGTTTACTGCTGGAAGCCCGCGCCATGGCTGGCCAGAGGAGCAGTGGTGACGGGGGGCTCCCATGCCCGAGGGAGAGCCCCGCGGAGGCTTTAGAAGGAGTGGCGAGCGATGCGGTGAGTGGGGCTGGGGGCTGGGGTGTCTGTGCGCTCGTGCGTGTGTGCGCGCGCGTGCGGCAGGGGGGTGTCTCTGTATGTGTGCGCTCGTGTGTATGCGTGCGTGTATGTGCGCTCGTGTGTATGTCTCTCTGTGTATGCGCTTGTGTGTGTGAGCGTGCGTGTGCGAGCATGTGCGAAAGCAGGGGGAGGTGTGGCTGTGTGTGTTGGAGCTTTGAAGGAAGACAGGAGATAGTGAACGCGCGCGAGACCTGATCCGATTCCTGAGGCTGCGCGTGCCCATCTCCTGTCTCCCTTGACTCCTTGTAAGCAGAGCTGACTGCTATAGGTCTTGCGGCGAGAACGAGCTTTCACCAGGGCGAGACCTAAAAAAAGAGTACTGGCTCACTCTCCGCAGAGTGCCAGCTTCCCATTCTATGAATCGTCTACTGATGGGTCGGGGTGTATAGCCACTTGTTCGGTCTGTAAATGGTATGCATCTGCAAACCAGCGAGTTAAGTGTTTGCCTTCTCCCATAACATTAATGCATTGAAGTATGATTTTTTTTCTGTAATTCTTGTGTTAGGTCTCCCCATCTGTGACGTAGTAGGCTAATCCACGAGGCATGTATGAGAAAATGTCCAGGAGGCAATCCTTTTTCTTGTGTGAAATCTGTATACGACATGAGTGCTCCATCTAGGTAAAGGTCTTCCAGCGAGTGTACCCCTGCTGTGTGCCTGGCAGTGAGATCAGTCAGAGTGGTTATTCCATCCCCTCTAGGTGCCCAAGTAATGGAATTGCTGGGGCGTATGTTTTGACATTCCTGGTGACGAACAATGACCTCCAAAAGCAACTGAAGCCACCAGTAACAGAAGGGGAGCGGACCACCCCTCCCTCCGCAAGGCTGAGGCAGAGAGAATGGCACTAACCGTGTGCAGGCATCCCTACCTGCTTTGTCCGACAGGTGACGATCGGCCACCCATTGTAGCTGAGATGCTAAGTAATAGTGTTCTTATTTAGGTACTGCTAACCCCTTCCCATCCGATGGCAGATATAGCTTGGTGAGTGCCACCCTACATCGTGTCTTGTTCCAGATTAAACTGCATAACACTCGCGTTATGGGTCGGAAGAGATGCTGATAAAGAAGTAACTTAGTAAAGTAATAGAGGAGGCGGGGAAGTACCACCATCTTGATAAGCGTCCCCCTACTGAGAGTGAGCGTCTTACAAAAAGTAATCTGCAACTATAACGCAATAAGGGCCAGCGTAAAATTGCCGTCAAGTAGGTCCCGATCATCATGATACATCCGGACGCCTATGTAACGGAACATGGTTGGTTGCCAGGTGACCGGAATGCCACCTTTGGTGAGTGCTGGGTGTGGTGTGTTGAGTTTGCTTGGGGATAGACATGACCTTAGCCAATTTACTTGCAGCAAACAGACCCAGATTATTGGGTGATGATATCCGGGACCTTCCATACATCAACTGAATGTAAAGAAATTACATGTACTTCATCTCCCAAATGGATACCCTCACCGGTTTGCCAATGCTCGCATGGCCAATGTCAGTGGTTTAATGGCCAATGTCTGGGCAAACTGTTTGCTGCATCTCCAGAACATCTGGTAGTGTTGATGAAATAATTTAACTAGAGAAGATCATTTCAGAGGATTGGTGTAGGAAAGTGACCTTTTTTGCATGGTTATCCCCGCAAGTTTTGCCTGACATCTGATGCACTTTGATTGTGCACTGGGTCTCTGGAAATCAGGTTCCCAGTGCCTGTGCTCTTTCCTAAAACTGTACGTTTGTTTCCACAATTGGCACACCTCTGGTTCACATGTTATGTTATGTAAGCCTCCATGTATAACGCGCACGGCTACTCGGAAGTGTCCCGGCGCGAAAGCCAAATGGTAGAGAAGGGAAAAGAAGCAGAAGATTACTTAAATAACAGGGTTTTTAGCTGTTTTTAAACACCCTGAGCCTCTCAATGTTTCGTAATTCAAAGGGCAGGGCATTCCAAGCCATGGCCGCTTTAACGGAAAGAGAGCTACCGCCTAACCTAGTCTGGCGGAACCTAGGAACCACAGCAAGGCCTGTGGAACGAAGATGTCGAGATGGCTCATAGAACGAAAACCGTCTCCTAAGGTATTGAGGCCCTACCTTGTAGAGGGCGCCATGAAATATTCGATTCGAAAATGCTTTATTCAATTTTATTTTAAAATCTTAAAAGCGTACATGTAAAACAATCTTAAAATGAATACATACATACAATGACAATATGACTACAAGTTAAAAGGACATATGCCCAACCTCAGGGTTCCATAATAAGACATGTTAATCATACAGTTTATCATTATCGACTGTGGTAATACATAGAGCACTCAAAAGTTGCGACAATTGTGTAATGGTTCGAATCTATTGGGAGCGGAGAAACTAATGCCACTGGATACACGAACCCCCCTTCCCAGCGGATGGTGATGCTCTACTGTTGGTCTAAGCAGGGGGATGTTTGGCGTACAAGGGTAAAAATCAAGTAGGTCTTAAGTGCATATAGGGCCATCTCCTTCTTGGGGCGGGCAAGATCTTAGGTACGGGACGATGTTCCTATTCCTGAATTTAACCAGTACCAAGTCCCCAGGAATGTTTTTAGGTAATGAGCCTAGCCAGCTCACCCGTCTAACGCTCAGGATTCCGCCATCGTGGTCCGGTGGTAGGGGTCTATTTTTCCCCAACCAGAATATGACGTTATTGAATAGGTCCAGCTGACTAAAAGGCTTTCCCAAGAGCAAGTGCTGGTACTCCTGAAAGAACGGACACCTACGGCGCGGCTTCTGGAGGAAGGTGTATGCGTGGTGGTTTGTTTAATTCTGTTCTAACCCCTGTAAACCTTGATGGGGCAGGTTTGAAGGGGGCTTTGGGTGCAATTGGGGCTGGGATTTTGGGTGGTTGTGATGTAGGTTGGGCGTTTGTACATTTAGGAGTTGGCTTAGATGTTACCAAGGATGTAAGTGGCTGGGAACGGTTAGATGTTACCATATTATTGATAGGTGTCAGAATGGTTGTAATTGTGTTCTCTAGACTTGAGAGCCTTTCCCCTATGGAATTGATTTTTTCAACTAGTGGAGAAATGATGGCTTTGACAAGATGCTCGATCTGGGTCAATAGAGACAACTGGGGGTAGAGTATTGTATCGTCTGATTTATCTGCAGACTCCATGGTAGTAGGCAGGTTGTTGACAGGTAAAGTAGGACTTACGGATAGTTTTTGTAATTTGGAATGCTTCCCTTCGGGATTGTCCTCGTAGTGCTTCCTTTTAGTGGGTAAAGGCCAAGGAAGGGCTAGATCTTGGATATTGTCTTTCATAGGTGAAAAGGAAGGATCCCGTAAACTTCCGTTAGTACATGAAGAGCTGGTGCCTTTAATAGGAGAAGGTGATTCCACTACGGCGTACTTGGTGTTGCATAAGATGTTTAATTTGTCCCACAAAGACAGATTTTGCACTCTTGCTGGAGTTTGTAAGGGAGATTGCATACTGAGTAGAGAGTGGCAGGAAGAGTTGTAGTCTATCTCATGAACAGTGGGCAGTGTGCTGGTGCTATTCATGTGATGCTCTTGTAACCCTTGGCACGGGCCCCTCTCAGAAGCAATGTTGGTGCCCCCCTTGCGTGACATTATTAAAGTAGGTTAAATCAAACCACAAAGATAGTCAATTAGTAAATGGAGTCACTCTACCTCTTCTCACAGTACGGTCAAGGGAGTGGGCCCGTCCCGACCCCTTCAGACCACGGAGGGCCACAGAGGGCCCGTCCTTCGCCCGGGCTTAGCCCGGCGCCCATGTCCCACGGGGCCGGAAGTGAAGGCTGGCTGAAATAGGCACCGGTAGCAAGGGGGTGTGGCCGCCGCCTCCCGTGTCCTTCCGCAGCCTTCAGGTGTGTCCGTGGGCCTCTCTGTGAACACGCTGCGCCTCCCGCGAAGCGGGAGACGCAAGGTCTGTTTTCAATCCCCCGGTAGCAAGGGGGTGTGGCCGCCGCCTCCAGCAGCCTCCAGGTGTGTCCGTGGGCTTCTCTGTGCACACGCTGCGCCTCCCGCAAAGCGGGAGACGCGAGGTCTGTTTTCAATCCCCCGGTAGCAAGGGGGTGTGGCCGCCGCCTCCCGCAGCCTCCCGCAGCCTCCAGGTGTGTCCGTGGGCTTCCCTGTGAACACGCTGCGCCTCCCGCGAAGCGGGAGACGCAAGGTCTGTTTTCAATCCCCCGGTAGCAAGGGGGTGTGGCCGCCGCCTCCAGCAGCCTCCAGGTGTGTCCGTGGGCTTCTCTGTGCACACGCTGCGCCTCCCGCGAAGCGGGAGACGCGAGGTCTGTTTTCAATCCCCCGGTAGCAAGGGGGTGTGGCCGCCGCCTCCCGCAGCCTCCAGGTGTGTCCGTGGGCTTCTCTGTGCACACGCTGCGCCTCCCACTAAGCGGGAGACGCGAGGTCTGTTTCCAATCCCCCGGTAGCAAGGGGGTGTGGCCGCCGTCTCCCGCAGCCTCCAGGTGTGTCCGTGGGCTTCTCTGTGCACACGCTGCACCTCCCGCGAAGCGGGAGACGCGAGGTCTGTTTTCAATCCCCCGGTAGCAAGGGGTGTGGCCGCTGCCTCCCGCAGCCTCCAGGTGTGTCCGTGGGCTTCTCTGTGCACACGCTGCGCCTCCCGCGAAGCGGGTGACGCGAGATCTGTTTCCAATCGCCCGTTAGCAAGGGGGTGTGGCCGCCGCCTCCCGCGTCCTCCCGCCATGACTAATGTAAGAGCCTTGAACTGTATCCGCCACTCAACGGGGAGCCAATACAGGTCTCGAAGGTTCTGACAAGCACTGGATCTGCCTGGCATACCCAACAAGGCTCTAGCTGTCACGTTCTGGACAATCTGTTGCTTTTTTAGCTGATATGCCGGGGGACCAATGTACAGGGGTTCGGCATAATCTAACCTTGACAGGAAGAGCGCGCTGGTCACCATTTCCTTAGCCCTTTTAAGTAAAAGAGGTAGAAACGTCTTTAGGCGTTTCAGTGTGCCAAAGCACACACCAGCCAGTTTGTTAATCTGAGGAAGAAATCTCAAATCCTCACCAAACCAGACCCCCAGATTTTTAGCTGAACACCCGGAAGAACTGCAAAACACACAAGATGATGGACGGAATGTTGCACAATGGCAAAACATTCACCCCCAGTCACAGATCTGGGTTTAATCCATTGTTATTTTGTTTACCAAGCCATCCCAGTTCAGATATGGCCATATGCAAATCAGCCTTGACCCTGTGCCTCATGGGAACAGTCTAGCCCGAACTGCCAAGCCATGTCTTCCCGGAAGAACTGGGCATAGGATAGCCCAGAGGCCAAATATCCTCTCTGAAATGCGGGGGGAAAGAACCATAGAGGAGCACTTCCGATTTCTCCTCATTGCACTTCAGTTGGGCCTTTACTAGCCACTTAAAGACCTCAGCGATACAATTCTTAGCAATGGTCGGAGAGGAGTCCGTTTTGTTCCACGTGAAGAGGAGCTGGGTATCGTCAGCATAGGCTATGATCTTAGCACCCAGCTCCTCTGCCAAGTAGACCAGGGGCGTCATGTAGACATTGAACAAAAGAGGGCTAAGTGTAGAGCCCTGGGGGACGCCCGTACTCAGACTTCTAGGAGTAGAAGAAAAAGGAGGCAACCATACTTGCTGTGATCTATTGGCTAGGAAGGATTCAGTCCACTTCCATACCTGCCCAGAGATGCCGATGTGAGACAACCATGCCAGAAGTTGTTGGTGAGGCACGGTGTTGAATGCGGCAGAGAGATCTAAAAGCACTAATACTGCTCTGCCGCCAGCATCAAGACACTCTCTAATAGCCTCTGCCATCTCAACCAAGGTCGTCTCAGAGCTGTGGGACGCCCTGAAGCCCGACTGGGCGGGGTGGAGGGTGCCCGAGGTCTCAACAAACTCAGAGAGCTGCTTATGGAGAGCTTCCTCACACACCTTCGCCACAGCCAGGAGAAGTGAGATAGGACTGTGGCTAGCCGGGATTGTGGGATTAAGTGAGGGTTTTTCAGCAAGGGGAGAAGTTTTGCCTGTTTCCACTCAGGTGGGATCATAGCGGTCTGAGGGGACATATTAACATGTTGTTACCTTCCGGGTTAACTATATCCGCAACTGCTGCCAGTAGCCTTGCTCAACAGGGGGTCAGTAGGAGAGCCTGATTTGAGCGATTTAAGAAAAGTCAGGGTGTCCGACAGCGGAATAGTAGAAAATGTAGCCAAAGAACGGCATACTAAACCCAGCATTGCAGTTTTAGGATGGAGCTGGATCTCCTGAGGTTGGTTGACGAACCTAAAGCTACCCTTGATGGCTTTAATTTTATCAGTAAAAAAAACTGAAAGCCGTTCATACCAATCATTAGATCCAGGAACTTGTAAAGGTATCAGTAGTACCAAGAGTCTTGGGACCAGAGAGGGTCTCTGCAGTATGTATTGTGCCACCCTCAGAGACCCCTCACCAAACACACAAATAGCCATTGCAGATTGTGTGTTTTGGTGCAGACAAAACATAAAAGTCGGCAAGGCACACATCCCTGTGTGCGATACCCACCAACCACTACATGTGGCATACGTAAGTCACCCCTCTAGTAGGCCTCACAGCCCTAAAGCACAAGTTACTAACCTTCGGTAACGATATATCTGAAAGAAACAGTAGCTAGTGTTAGATTCCTTATCTTAGAATATCCCCAGGCGTCAGTCTGGATGTGGAAAGTTTTCATCAGCAGTACCACTGCGCGTCGGTAGGTGTCGTCTGCGGCTCCGCGTCATTCGTCAGCGTCATGATCACCGGGATGACGTCGCCTGAGTACTTAGGCGCGCCCTCGCGCGCTGATGTCAGTTCATTTTTTTCCACACCAACAAGCGCAGATCCGGGAAGAGCAGTACTCTTAGTCATTTTTTTACTAACTTTTTTGATCTGTTTTGGATCTTTCACGAGTCGACTTTGACTCCTGGTGCCGTAGGGATGCCCAGGCTCAAGCCGTGGGATGCCCAGGCTCAAGCCGTGCGATGCCTGTCACAGCCTGATGCCGGTGACCGACCCCCACTGCCGGTGTCTCTACTGACTCGGGCCGACCACGACAACAAGTTGTGCCCCAACTGCCGGGCCTTGACCTCGAAAGCTAGACAGGAGCGGTCCCGTAAGCTACTCGAGATCCGGCAGTCGGCTCTGCGCCGCTCAAGGTCCCGGTCGAGTAGGAAGTCGAGGGACTGGTCGCGGAGCCACAGCCATCGCCGCTCATCGAGCCATCACCACCCATCGGGCTCCAATTCCTCCAGTAAGTCGAGGCACCGTAAAAAGAAGTCTAAGAGGCCACATCGCTCTTCCGACTCCTCTCGCCGGTCGCGCGGTGCAGCTGAGGGTTCGGGGACACCACCTGCACGGCTCTGCCGGAGTCGCAGGCGTCTCATCCGGTCCCACACCCTCCGGACCCTGGACTGCATGCGACGCCGGAGGAGATACGCGATTTCCTCGTGGCCATGAGGACCCACCTCCCTCTGTCGAGGCTGATCGGCGCGCCTTCGGGCCCGCAGACCCTACTAGGAGCCTTGGCAGGCCAGCGGCTTTGGCCCCAGCGCCGTTGGGTGCTTCGGCCCCGGCGCAGTCGTCGACTTCGGTCCAGACGCGGCAGGGCCCCGGGGGATCCAGGCCTGGATCCCAGTCGATGCGAGTTGACCTCACGACTCCTTCGCTGGCGCCGTCTTCGGATCACGCCGTCCCCAGTTTCAGCCCCGGTCCAGACCCGGCGTCGGAACAGCGCCGTCTCCGGCGTTGATGGGTGAGGCCTTCACATACGGCCCGGCACCGTCATTTCTGCCTGTTTATCAGGACACAGATGAGGGGAAGGACTGGGAGGGGTCTGAGGACCCTCTGGCACAACAGTGCCAGTTAAGTCAGGACTGGGCAGATGAGCTGGAGGAGGCCAGTGGTCAGGCTACCTCGCCTTACACTGGCTTCATCTTCCTCCCTCCGTGGCTACGGACGAGGGTGCTACATGTGGTGTGGTGTTGGGCAGGGCAGCCAAGGCCTTGGCTCTCGAGCTCCCTGCCACGGCCGTGAGGACTAACCTCCTCACCGAGGTGCTTCAGCCGCCTGTGAGCTTTTCGGAGCCTCTGCTGCCGTTCAATGAAGCCCTCACGGACGTTCTGATGGACACTTGGTCCAAGCCCTCCACAGTGCCCCCTGTGGATCAGAACGTGGCCCGACGCCACCGCCCTGCTCCGGGCGACCCTAGCTTTATGGCCATACACCCCACCCCCGAGAGCCTGGTGATCCAGGCCTATACGTCCCAGACCACGTTCCCGACCGCTCCCCCGGATCGTGAATCCAAAAGTTTTGACCAGTTATGAAGAAACTTTTTTCCTCATTGAGTATGGGGTTGCGGTCTATCAACACCGCTTGCCTTTTGGGCCCTTACACCTACTCCCTGTGGGACAAGGTTGCGGACATGCTGCCCCTGTGTCCGGAGGAGGCCTGGGCACGGCTCGCCCAAGCTCTTGCTGAGGGGCTGGATGCAGCACGTTATTCGATCAGGTGTGGACTTGATACCACAGACTCGCTAGGCAGGGCAATTTCCACGACGGTGGGCTGCGCCGCCACGCCTGGCTGAGGTCCGCCAATTTTTCAGGGGATGTCCAGGCCACGCTCATGGACATGCCCTTCGATGGCTGTCACCTTTTTTGCGACAAAGCAGACAGTGCGCTTGAGCGTTTATATGGACTCCAGGGCTACGGCCAAGTCCTTGGACCTGTTGGGCCAGCTCCAGCAGACTTCTGCTTTTCACCCCTTTCGTGGCTAAGGAAGGGGCGCCTCCATACGTCCAGCTAGTCACAGGCCGAAGAACCAACCTCAATGCGGCCGTGGACGTGGTAACCGCCGTGGCGGTACAGGGGGACAACGGCAAGGTCAGTCCACATCCACTCCCGCAGCATCTGCCTCAAAGTATTCCTAGTCCGCGCTTTCAGGTCCATTCGACGCCAGTGGGGGGCAGAGTCCACCATCACTTCCTCCACTGGCGTACCATCACTTCGGACAGGTGGGGGCTGCAATTCGTCCGAAGGGACTACTCCCTCCCCTTCGAGACAACCCCTCCAGCCATGCCACTACAGTACCACTGCATGTCAGGGGATCACTTGCAGATTCTGCAGGAGGAAGTTATCGCCCTCTTGGCAAAGGGGGTCATTGAGCGCGTTCCTGGGCCTGAAGTAGGTCGTGGTTGCTACTCCCACTACTTTCTGGTACCCAAGAAGGGCAAAGTCGACAGACATGCTGAGTAGCTCGGGATACCAGTATCTTCGTGCCCAGTCCGGAGCCACAAGGATAACTTAGGCCCGGTCGAGTCTGATCTTCTTCAGCACTATGGGCAGAAGTGGTATAGGCGGAAAGGCGTACAACAGACCGCAGCTCCACTCGCGATGGAAAGCATCTCCGAGCGAGTGCCGCCTTGGAAATTCCAACGCGCAGAACTGATGACATTGCGCGTTCTCTTCTGTGGCGAATAGATCTAACCAAGGCTCTGCCCACTGCAGAAAGAGGCCTTCCGCCACGTCCGAATTCTGACGCCATTCATGATCCATCATGCACCGACAGCTGAGTTCGTCCGCCCTGGCGTTCAGGGAACCTGCCAGGTGCTGAACCACCAGGGTCACGCCCTGATGTTCCAGTCACTGTCAGAGGCGCAGAGCCTCCTGGCATAGGGTCCACGACCCCACCCCGCCCTGTATGTTGGGAGTACCACATGGCGGTGGTGTTGTTCGTGAACACCTGCACTACACTCCCCCGGACAGAGGGGAGGAATGCCTTCAGTGCAAGCCGGATCGGCCGCAGCTCCAGAAGGTTGATGTGGAGCTGGGACTCCGCCAGAGACCAGAGGCCACAGATCTCTGCCTCTCCCATGTGGCCCCCCCAGCCCTGGAGGGATGCGTCCGTTACAACTACGTGCTCCGGTTGGGGTAGGGAGAGGGATCTACCGCTGACCCAATCGCGGTCCGTGAGCCACCACTGCAACTGTCTTGCAGTGGCCTCCGAGATCAAGACATGGTTGGACAAGTTGCCCTGATGCTGGGCCCACTGAAACTTCAGGTCCCACTGCAGAGCCCGCATCCGCCACCGGGCGTGATGCACCAGAAGGATGCAGGAGGCCATCAGCCCCAGAAGCCGCAGTGTCAACCTGACCGAGACTCGGGATAACGGCTGAAAGATCGGAATCCGAGCCTGAATATCCTGAACCCGATGTTCGGGAGGATAAACCCAAAACTGCGCAGAGTCTAGAACCGCTCCGATGAAGGAGCTTCTGAAAGGGACACAGGTGTGACTTCGGCACATTGATGGAGAACCCCAGCAGGTGCAGGAGGACGGCCGTCTGCCTAACTTGCAACCTCCTCTGTAGCCACGGTAGGAGGAAACAACATGCCAAGGTCTGGAAGGGTATCAAGACCACTGGAATCCCCAAACTACTCAGCCCAGTCCGAGTCAGATTCACATTGTGCTGTGAGAGGGTCCGCAGACCCCTCCCAGTTCTCCCCTTACTCCTAAACAGGCCGAAAATCAGGAGGATGGACATAGAGATAGAAATCCCCCATCGTCGTCGGAATCGGCATCGAGCGCTGCCGGTCCGCCACCGTATGTACTTCGGGCTGAAACTGGGGGCGACGCCGTCCGGTGGCCCGGGTGTCAACGGAGGTGGTACCGGGATATCGACATCGGTAGAGGTGTCACAAGGTCAACCGGTGTCGACCGGGATCCAGGCCAGGAACCATAGTGGTCCTGCGGTGCAGGGTGAGACAACGATGCCGGAGCCGCTGGCAGTAAAGGACTAGAAACACCAGTCGGGCCCGCAGGGCTTTAAGGCACACCTGCGGGGCCTGACAGCCCAAAGAGATGAGTAAACAAAGAATCAAAAGGGGGAGTGAAGAGGTAGTGCTAGAAAGCACTTTGGTGGGCGCACCACGGAAGCCACGGATGAGAGAGGATGCGAGGACTGCTTGTGAACTAATGGAAGTTCCATGTACCCCTCTTACAGAAATTCTTGCAGCTGGGCTGGAGTCGCCGACTGACACGGGAAGGGCGGGTAGGCCGGTGGCGACTGCGCAGCCTCCGCCGGAGCCGCGGGTGAGGCACCCCCCGCTACTTCTGCTGCCCAGCGCGGCGGGAAGTCGGAGAGTGATGGCGCTTCCTAGACTTCTTGGAATGCTTCATCTTACCTGACCCCGAGTGCGAAGACCTCGATCCCGATGAACAGTGGTGGCGGCTCTGCGACCGGTCCCTCTACCTCACACGGGACCGGGACCTTGAAAAGAATGCCAAACTTCTAGCAACTTTTGGGCCCGCTCCTGCAAAGTCTCCAGCGCCATGGCCCGGCAGTCGGAGCACACTTAGGGTCGTGGCCACGCCCCAGGCAGTAAAGACACACGCGCTGCGGGGCCTGCAGGTCTTGAAGCCGGCATCCCTACTTCACCAGGAGTCTATCGATTCAAAAAAGCCTCGAAAAAACTCAGTCAAAAATTGACTGGGGGTACCGCTGTCTCCGGCTCTGCGGTTGCTGGCACGGAAAAAGAAAGAACTGACGTCTGCACGGCGGCGTCTAAGTGGCTTTCGCAACGTCATCTCGGCAGCCACAACGCCAACGACGGACGCGGAGCCGCACAACGCCACCTTTTGACGCGCAGGGATACTGCTGACGAAAACTTTCCGGAACCAGTCGGACGTGTAGGGGTAATTCTAAGGTAAGGAATCTATCACTAACGTGTTTCTTTCAGATGTTTTTAAGCCTCCCTGCTGACTGCAGGAGCAGATTGGCCAGAAGTAATTTTATACACTAACGATAAACCAAAGTACCAACATGGATGCAGCCAAGTAACCAATGAATGGACTCACGAAAAAACGCCTCATGTTGGTGGGAACGTAGTGTGGATGTGGAGCCAGATTTCAGAGCATCATAAAAGGTAGCGTACATCCAAGAAATAGAGGAGTTTGTGATTAAGCCCATGACTGTAGAGGAGTTGAGGTAATCTTCCAACGCCAGAGGCCTTAAGGTGGGCTAATAAAAGTTGAGCCCCCAGGATAGGGCCTGTATACAATGCCCTTTTACAGCCCCTGCTCCCAGTTCTCTCACACCGACCATCCGAAGGCTAAGCTCACCAGTAAGTACATTCTTTGTGCATCTCCCTCACGCTCATAACTCTCTCTTGAAGCAGACCCCAATTGCTTTAAGTAGCCTTTCTTCACAACTGGCCTTGAAGCAAGCATCAATCAATCAATCAATCAATCAATCAATAGGCCCCTTTTCTCTTCCTCCAAGCCATAGTGGCCTTCTTTTATACAGGAAGTTCAGCAGCTTTTTTTCAGGCAGAATATGGTAACCGGTCTATTTATATGGGCCTAGGCTTCTTCTTAGCCACTGGGAAATCAAAAACTCAAAGCCTTAGTTCTGGTACATCACCTTCTCTCAGCTGGTTTTGTACAGATTCCTTCTGAAGTAAAGATGAACACAAATTGTTGTCTTTAAAGGGTCAATAATTATTGCAAACAAGGGAGCCATGAAGGTAGCCAGCCAATACACTTACAATTAGTGACTCTTCAGATCAGTGAAGGTACACCTAGTGAATTGTTATCATCCAAAGCAAATAGAGCACACTCTGAAGCCTTGCAAAGGTCAACTGTACTGGGATTAACAGCTAGAAAAAGGCAGGTACAGGACAGTGCTTTCTGCAAAGGGAGGTAATTTATGCTATGTGACGTTACTCTAAATGGGCAAATGGTCACTAATAAATCAATTGAAACAGTCAATTAAATACGAACTAAATTCATACAGTCAATGCTTCAAAGCACCAGACAGTAACATAGTTTGATGACAGAAAACAAAGGTCCTATTCCAGACAGTGACCTAGAGATGAAAGACTGTCCTAAGTAAAACGGTTAACCAATTCAGTGGTTAGGACATCTAAAAGACGTATTCTGCAACATTTTAATCACTCAGACATATGACTAAGTGTAAAAGAGGCCATTAACTCTAGTCACCTGTTCACCGTACTGTAGGCTGCGTGTCATAGACTTCAATGTTTTCACAATCTGTGCTTTGGTGGAAGAAGGACTGTCCAGATTTTCCAAACCTTGGCCTTCAAGCAATCTCAGCAAGTATGGAACCAAATCAACCTTCAATGCCTAAAAAAAGAGAAAGAACCTGCTTTAATTATGCAGATCGGACACCCATAGATGTACCTATCAGTATCATAAAAAGATGCAATTGTGGCTGAAGTTGGTTCACGGGAGGACAGCTCCAATGCATTTTCATATTAAAGACACATTACATATAAAAGTGAGAATCACAAAACATGTACTATACATATTGTGAATGACCAGGATCCATTTTGCTAACTGCAGTTTTCAGAAGGGGCAATGACTAAAATCAAGAACGTTACATTTCATATCCATCGAAGCCACATTTCAAAGATCATTCCTAGTGCGACTGAATTTCAAGAGATACATTTTTTAGAACCTTTTCTTTAACTTGTTTGGAAAACTACAGTAGCCTTCATAATGCCCACAGCATTGTTTCTGGCAAATGTGATGGTCATTGGAAAAATGTTTAAGTACAAAAAACTTCAACAAACGAGGCAACATCCAATTTAAATCTCACAAAGCATATAGTACCATAGAATACCTTAATATTCATACTAAGACCAAGGGAATCTTAAATAGCTACACGTCTTTCATTTTTCCGTTGAAGACGGAAAAGAAGTTTAAATAGCTATAACTAAAAGGATGCCCTTTAGAATGCCGCCTGGCATCTTGGCAGGCTCTAAGCGGGTGGTGACTACTCCAAAAAGAATTATGAACAGTGGTTCAAAAAGTAATTATAAGTGGAAGGACAACTTCTGAATCAAAACACCAGTTATCAACCAAAAGAGCACAACAGAAGAACTAAGCTATCCAAATGAATAAAGTTCCTATTTTATTCAACCACATAAAATCCACATCTTGTTTAACCCCTTCACTGCGGCGGCTATTCCGCTGCAGTGCTAAGGGGGCGGGGCGGCCGCGCGGCGGGGCCGTGCTGGTGACGGAACCGCTCCGTCACCAGCCGCGGTTGAGCTGTGCTCATGACGGAGCGGTTCCGTCATGGCCCCACCCGCTCAATAGAACGCGCCGCACAGGCGCGAAATTAGCGCCGCGCAAGCGCGGCGGCAGGGCCATAACGGAACCGCTCCGTCATCAGCACAGCGCCACCGCAACTGATGACGGAGCGGTTCCGTTATTAGCACGGATAGGGTTAAGACGTGTACTGCAGTCGTGCGATGCATAATCCGGCCAACAGTCACCGCTTTAGTGAGGAAACATACAATTAACAATGTTGCCATAAAAGTCCAAATCGAGGATCAGTAGTAGACCCTTAGATCAACCCTAATAAAGGTTCACATAAGTGGAAGAGATATTCCAGCACAGAATATCACAATCAGAATGGTATATTTTAACTAAAAAAGAATACTAATTTCATCCAGTGGAACCAGATTGACTTATATTTGCACTGCGGAGTTCTATTCTGATTATTTACATGTCTTTTAGTGACGAAGTATAATGGTTTTGGAGCAATATCTCAAAACAAAAGCACATCCATTCTGAGAAGGTATCTTGCTCAACCCAGTCTTTAATGTGGAGAGAATAATCTATCAGCAAGCCTTCAGTAGCTTAGTTTCGTGAATACATATTAGAAATAAGCAAATAAATGGATGGTGTAGGAAAAGTGCTCCTTTTTGTCATGGTCATCCCCATTTTTTGCCACTAGTACAGATGTTTTTCGACTGATGTGCACTGGGTCCCCGCTAACAGACCCCAGTACCAGTGCTCTTTCCCTAAAAAGAAGTTAAAATGGTCTAATTGTGCTACAATTGGCACACACTTTAGCACCCATGTGAGGCCTAGTATATGGTACCACCGATAGTAAGGGCATGGGTACTAAAGAGGGTCCCTAAGGGCTGCAGCATATAATATGCCACCCTAAGGGACCCGGATATAAATTGCATGGAGGCTGCCATTGCAGACTGCATGACATGGTGCAAACCACATGTGAAAGCACGACATGGCACGCTCACTGTGTCACACCAAAGTCATTCCATATACTATACGTAAGTCACTCCTACAACAGGCCTTGTAGCGCTACGGCAGGGAGCATTTTATTCTATGTAAGGACATATCTGTTTAAGCAGATATGCCCTTGTGATGTCTAGTTCTATTACTAGATATTGCAAGAGAACAGGGAAGCCATCTTAAGGTATGTACTGGGCACTGATTATTACGAGTTTCCCAGCTACATGATGTCTTTGCTGAAACCTATCGTATTTTGTATCAAACACCTTGTCTTAATAAATCTGTACTGTTTCCAGTACTAAATTTATTATGACATATACCCAGAGAGCAACTTAAAGGTGCCCCCAGAAAATCTATCCGTATCTAGTGTGCCACCACAGCGAGTTTATGACCCTCTGAAGGTGAGAGTCAGCACTCTCTAAGGCCAGAAATAAAGTCTGTGCCGAAGGAAAGTGTTCACACCTAGTCCAGCAGGATGGCTAGTGATTTAGCATACCAAGGTCAGGGGATTCAAAGCCCCTGCTACCTTTGATATGCGGCCGGCTTCCCCCAGACCTGGAAGATGCTGCCCCTCCCCTGAGGCCCATTTGGCACAGGACAGGCTGGTAATTAGCTATGCAGTAGGCATGTTGCACCTCCAGGCTAGTCAAACCCCTAATGTGGCCTACCTGATATGTTCCACAAAAGAAGGGATCCACCATCTTGTTTTTGGGGGAATTAGGATCTCTGGGACTGGGTTACGCCCACTTCCCAGAGGAAGTGATCATATAGGGGGTGTAAGGACCCCAGGGATATGTAACTCATTGGCTACTACCTTTCACTCCCCTTAATGCCCCTAAAATTAGTATATAGGAGGCCCCCTTACACCAGGAACTCATCTGCCTGAAAGAAGGAGGACCAAGTAGAGCCTAAGATGTGAAAACTGTGGACCAGCACCTAACGTGGTTCAAAACCCTGCCTAGCTGCTGCTCTCCTGACAATCGCGGACACTGACTCATCTAGAAATGGAACATCCTCCCCACACCCTGGAGGTCTGCTCAGCACTTTATCGACCCAGCAACATCTACCTTGGAGTGGAGGAACAACTTCCCTGCACTAGCAGGCACCTACCACATATGGTACAGCATACTGTCTACCCCCACAAGCCCACCAAGTTTTGGGACACCAGTGGTCCCAGGAGCCAGGCAGCACCAATCCCTGAGGTACTGGAGCCAGTTGCAAGCACCAAGGCTTGATTGTGTTCAGTCGGAAAACCACTGCCGCCAAAACTTATCTGCACGTCGAGGGACTTCGAGAGAGGCCAGCTCCACTCGGAGATTGGCCCGAATGTGCTTCTTTCCCCTCTTCTGCAGGTACACCAAGAACCATGAGAGCCTCTAACAACAACCGGCAGAACAAAACAACTCTGTACCCGAGCTCCCCAGCCCGGGCTTAAATAAACTGTCAGTGTCTCTGTGGTCCTGAGACCCTGAAGAGCCAAGCACTCCTCTTTGGGTTCTGCTAGACTGGTCCCTACTTGCAGCCTTTTTCTTACAGGTACTTTTCCCATTGACTTTAGCAGGTAGTGTTTGAGGCTACACTCGCCTACAGAACCTCTGCACTCAGACACCGCATGGCAGGTAAACCTGAACTGTTGGTACTTTCTGGGTCCTTGGTCCCTACTTTCTTTAAGTCCAAAACAACAGTCCTGAAAGTCATCTGTAAGTTTTCATAGGCAGTGAATGTTTCTCTCATAGGATAACACTTCCGCGTTCAAGACTCATGCCTTAAATCTGACCGCTGTCATTTTCTCTACTGTAAAAATGGAGAACGTCTAAAGTACTTATCTGATTCCGATAATCTGGTGTCAAAAATGATATAAAAATATGTAATATTTCAAAATTGGTCTCGAGTTTCTTCTTGAGTGCATGTCTCATTAATGACTCTGTGTGTACAACAAATGCTTAACACTACCCTCTAATAATCCTAAACTGCTCACCCACACTTCCACAAAGAGAGCATTTGAGATTATTATTTTAAGTGCTGTAAATCAATAAGATTTGTCTGGACATTCTACATAGTGTACATCATTTTGGTACACTACATACAAAATCAGCTTCCTACAGTGACCAGACAAAGAGGCCTTTCCTTTCAGCAATAACACCATTCGTTCAAAATCTCTATTTGTCGGAAACATATGATGCATTCTCGTACTTTTGTTACAATGAATTTTTTCAATAAAAAACATATGAAATAGAAATATCAATCAGAATAAATAATATACTTTCTAATGGATGAACGTCAAGATGCACAATTAATAATCAAATTAAAGATAGTTCTGCCTCTGGGACGCTGAGAGTGCTGCCTGCCTCTAAGCCTTTTCCTGCTTGTTTCCAGCGCCACGCCTCGCGGCCCCCGCTTCGCGGGCGCCGCTCGAAGGCAAAGACTTTTGCTGTCCGATTTGCCCAAGGATACCTGATAGTGCACAGGAGCACCAACGCGATACCAGCGAGTTGTCATCAACCTTTCTGCTTGAGGCGGGACTGCGAGGACCAGCGTGCAGCGAGGCGCTGATCGGCCGCAGCTGGTCCTCTTCCCGCCCCCTCCACCGATAAAGATCCTGCGGTGTGTGAGCAGTTTGGGTTCTGCCTCTGGAACGCTGAGAGTGCTGCCTGCCTCTAAGCCTTTTCCTGCTGGTTTCCAGCGCCACGCCTCGCGGCCCCCGCTTCGCGGGTGCCGCTCGAAGGCAAAGAGTTTTGCTGTCCGATTTGCCCAAGGATACCGGATAGTACACAGGAGCACCAACGCGATACCAGCGAGTTGTCATCAACCTTTCTGCTTGAGGCGGGACTGCGAGGACCAGCGTGCAGCGCGGCGCTGATCGGCCGCAGCTGGTCCTCTTCCCGCCCCCTCCACCGATAAAGATCCTGCGGTGTGTGAGCAGTTTGGGTTCTGCCTCTGGGACGCTGAGAGTGCTGCCTGCCTCTAAGCCTTTTCCTGCTTGTTTCCAGCGCCACGCCTCGCGGCCCCCGCTTCGCGGGAGCAGCTCGAAGGCAAAGACTTTTGCTGTCCGATTTGCCCAAGGATACCTGATAGTGCACAGGAGCACCAACGCGATACCAGCGAGTTGTCATCAACCTTTCTGCTTGAGGCGGGACTGCGAGGACCAGCGTGCAGCGCGGCGCTGATCGGCCGCAGCTGGTCCTCTTCCCGCCCCCTCCACCGATAAAGATCCTGCGGTGTGTGAGCAGTTTGGGTTCTGCCTCTGGGACGCTGAGAGTGCTGCCTGCCTCTAAGCCTTTTCCTGCTTGTTTCCAGCGCCACGCCTCGCGGCCCCCGCTTCGCGGGGGCCGCTCGAAGGCAAAGACTTTTGCTGTCCGATTTGCCCAAGGATACCTGATAGTGCACAGGAGCACCAACGCGATACCAGCGAGTTGTCATCAACCTTTCTGCTTGAGGCGGGACTGCGAGGACCAGCGTGCAGCGCGGCGCTGATCGGCCGCAGCTGGTCCTCTTCCCGCCCCCTCCACCGATAAAGATCCTGCGGTGTGTGAGCAGTTTGGGTTCTGCCTCTGGGACGCTGAGAGTACTGCCTGCCTCTAAGCCTTTTCCTGCTTGTTTCCAGCGCCACGCCTCGCGCCCCCGCTTCGCGGGAGCCGCTCGAAGGCAAAGACTTTTGCTGTCCGATTTGCCCAAGGATACCTGATAGTGCACAGGAGCACCAACGCGATACCAGCGAGTTGTCATCAACCTTTCTGCTTGAGGCGGGACTGCGAGGACCAGCGTGCAGCGCGGCGCTGATCGGCCGCAGCTGGTCCTCTTCCCGCCCCCTCCACCGATAAAGATCCTGCGGTGTGTGAGCAGTTTGGGTTCTGCCTCTGGGACGCTGAGAGTGCTGCCTGCCTCTAAGCCTTTTCCTGCTTGTTTCCAGCGCCACGCCTCGCGGCCCCCGCTTCGCGGGAGCCGCTCGAAGGCAAAGACTTTTGCTGTCCGATTTGCCCAAGGATACCTGATAGTGCACAGGAGCACCAACGCGATACCAGCGAGTTGTCATCAACCTTTCTGCTTGAGGCGGGACTGCGAGGACCAGCGTGCAGCGCGGCGCTGATCGGCCGCAGCTGGTCCTCTTCCCGCCCCCTCCACCGATAAAGATCCTGCGGTGTGTGAGCAGTTTGGGTTCTGCCTCTGGGACGCTGAGAGTGCTGCCTGCCTCTAAGCCTTTTCCTGCTTGTTTCCAGCGCCACGCCTCGCGGCCCCCGCTTCGCGGGCGCCGCTCGAAGGCAAAGACTTTTGCTGTCCGATTTGCCCAAGGATACCTGATAGTGCACAGGAGCACCAACGCGATACCAGCGAGTTGTCATCAACCTTTCTGCTTGAGGCGGGACTGCGAGGACCAGCGTGCAGCGCGGCGCTGATCGGCCGCAGCTGGTCCTCTTCCCGCCCCCTCCACCGATAAAGATCCTGCGGTGTGTGAGCAGTTTGGGTTCTGCCTCTGGGACGCTGAGAGTGCTGCCTGCCTCTAAGCCTTTTCCTGCTTGTTTCCAGCGCCACGCCTCGCGGCCCCCGCTTCGCGGGAGCCGCTCGAAGGCAAAGACTTTTGCTGTCCGATTTGCCCAAGGATACCTGATAGTGCACAGGAGCACCAACGCGATACCAGCGAGTTGTCATCAACCTTTCTGCTTGAGGCGGGACTGCGAGGACCAGCGTGCAGCGCGGCGCTGATCGGCCGCAGCTGGTCCTCTTCCCGCCCCCTCCACCGATAAAGATCCTGCGGTGTGTGAGCAGTTTGGGTTCTGCCTCTGGGACGCTGAGAGTGCTGCCCGCCTCTAAGCCTTTTCCTGCTTGTTTCCAGCGCCACGCCTCGCGGCCCCCGCTTCGCGGGAGCCGCTCGAAGGCAAAGACTTTTGCTGTCCGATTTGCCCAAGGATACCTGATAGTGCACAGGAGCACCAACGCGATACCAGCGAGTTGTCATCAACCTTTCTGCTTGAGGCGGGACTGCGAGGACCAGCGTGCAGCGCGGCGCTAATCGGCCACAGCTGGTCCTCTTCCCGCCCCCTCCACCGATAAAGATCCTGCGGTGTGTGAGCAGTTTGGGTTCTGCCTCTGGGACGCTGAGAGTGCTGCCTGCCTCTAAGCCTTTTCCTGCTTGTTTCCAGCGCCACGCCTCGCGGCCCCCGCTTCGCGGGAGCCGCTCGAAGGCAAAGACTTTTGCTGTCCAATTTGCCCAAGGATACCTGATAGTGCACAGGAGCACCAACGCGATACCAGCGAGTTGTCATCAACCTTTCTGCTTGAGGCGGGACTGCGAGGACCAGCGTGCAGCGAGGCGCTGATCGGCCGCAGCTGGTCCTCTTCCCGCCCCCTCCACCGATAAAGATCCTGCGGTGTGTGAGCAGTTTGGGTTCTGCCTCTGGAACGCTGAGAGTGCTGCCTGCCTCTAAGCCTTTTCCTGCTTGTTTCCAGCGCCACGCCTCGCGGCCCCCGCTTCGCGGGAGCCGCTCGAAGGCAAAGAGTTTTGCTGTCCGATTTGCCCAAGGATACCGGATAGTGCACAGGAGCACCAACGCGATACCAGCGAGTTGTCATCAACCTTTCTGCTTGAGGCGGGACTGCGAGGACCAGCGTGCAGCGCGGCGCTGATCGGCCGCAGCTGGTCCTCTTCCCGCCCCCTCCACCGATAAAGATCCTGCGGTGTGTGAGCAGTTTGGGTTCTGCCTCTGGGACGCTGAGAGTGCTGCCTGCCTCTAAGCCTTTTCCTGCTTGTTTCCAGCGCCACGCCTCGCGGCCCCCGCTTCGCGGGAGCCGCTCGAAGGCAAAGACTTTTGCTGTCCGATTTGCCCAAGGATACCTGATAGTGCACAGGAGCACCAACGCGATACCAGCGAGTTGTCATCAACCTTTCTGCTTGAGGCGGGACTGCGAGGACCAGCGTGCAGCGCGGCGCTGATCGGCCGCAGCTGGTCCTCTTCCCGCCCCCTCCACCGATAAAGATCCTGCGGTGTGTGAGCAGTTTGGGTTCTGCCTCTGGGACGCTGAGAGTGCTGCCTGCCTCTAAGCCTTTTCCTGCTTGTTTCCAGCGCCAGGCCTCGCGGCCCCCGCTTCGCGGGAGCCGCTCGAAGGCAAAGACTTTTGCTGTCCGATTTGCCCAAGGATACCTGATAGTGCACAGGAGCACCAACGCGATACCAGCGAGTTGTCATCAACCTTTCTGCTTGAGGCGGGACTGCGAGGACCAGCGTGCAGCGAGGCGCTGATCGGCCGCAGCTGGTCCTCTTCCCGCCCCCTCCACCGATAAAGATCCTGCGGTGTGTGAGCAGTTTGGGTTCTGCCTCTGGGACGCTGAGAGTGCTGCCTGCCTCTAAGCCTTTTCCTGCTTGTTTTCAGCGCCACGCCTCGCGGCCCCCGCTTCGCGGGAGCCGCTCGAAGGCAAAGACTTTTGCTGTCCGATTTGCCCAAGGATACCTGATAGTGCACAGGAGCACCAACGCGATACCAGCGAGTTGTCATCAACCTTTCTGCTTGAGGCGGGACTGCGAGGACCAGCGTGCAGCGCGGCGCTGATCGGCCGCAGCTGGTCCTCTTCCCGCCCCCTCCACCGATAAAGATCCTGCGGTGTGTGAGCAGTTTGGGTTCTGCCTCTGGGACGCTGAGAGTGCTGCCTGCCTCTAAGCCTTTTCCTGCTTGTTTCCAGCGCCACGCCTCGCGGACCCCGCTTCGCGGGAGCCGCTCGAAGGCAAAGACTTTTGCTGTCCGATTTGCCCAAGGATACCTGATAGTGCACAGGAGCACCAACGCGATACCAGCGAGTTGTCATCAACCTTTCTGCTTGAGGCGGGACTGCGAGGACCAGCGTGCAGCGCGGCGCTGATCGGCCGCAGCTGGTCCTCTTCCCGCCCCCTCCACCGATAAAGATCCTGCGGTGTGTGAGCAGTTTGGGTTCTGCCTCTGGGACGCTGAGAGTCCTGCCTGCCTCTAAGCCTTTTCCTGCTTGTTTCCAGAGCCACGCCTCGCGGCCCCCGCTTCGCGGGAGCCGCTCGAAGGCAAAGACTTTTGCTGTCCGATTTGCCCAAGGATACCTGATAGTGCACAGGAGCACCAACGCGATACCAGCGAGTTGTCATCAACCTTTCTGCTTGAGGCGGGACTGCGAGGACCAGCGTGCAGCGCGGCGCTGATCGGCCGCAGCTGGTCCTCTTCCCGCCCCCTCCACCGATAAAGATCCTGCGGTGTGTGAGCAGTTTGGGTTCTGCCTCTGGGACGCTGAGAGTGCTGCCTGCCTCTAAGCCTTTTCCTGCTTGTTTCCAGCGCCACGCCTCGCGGCCCCCGCTTCGCGGGGGCCGCTCGAAGGCAAAGACTTTTGCTGTCCGATTTGCCCAAGGATACCTGATAGTGCACAGGAGCACCAACGCGATACCAGCGAGTTGTCATCAACCTTTCTGCTTGAGGCGGGACTGCGAGGACCAGCGTGCAGCGCGGCGCTGATCGGCCGCAGCTGGTCCTCTTCCCGCCCCCTCCACCGATAAAGATCCTGCGGTGTGTGAGCAGTTTGGGTTCTGCCTCTGGGACGCTGAGAGTGCTGCCTGCCTCTAAGCCTTTTCCTGCTTGTTTCCAGCGCCACGCCTCGCGGCCCCCGCTTCGCGGGGGCCGCTCGAAGGCAAAGACTTTTGCTGTCCGATTTGCCCAAGGATACCTGATAGTGCACAGGAGCACCAACGCGATACCAGCGAGTTGTCATCAACCTTTCTGCTTGAGGCGGGACTGCGAGGACCAGCGTGCAGCGCGGCGCTGATCGGCCGCAGCTGGTCCTCTTCCCGCCCCCTCCACCGATAAAGATCCTGCGGTGTGTGAGCAGTTTGGGTTCTGCCTCTGGGACGCTGAGAGTCCTGCCTGCCTCTAAGCCTTTTCCTGCTTGTTTCCAGCGCCACGCCTCGCGGCCCCCGCTTCGCGGGAGCCGCTCGAAGGCAAAGACTTTTGCTGTCCGATTTGCCCAAGGATACCTGATAGTGCACAGGAGCACCAACGCGATACCAGCGAGTTGTCATCAACCTTTCTGCTTGAGGCGGGACTGCGAGGACCAGCGTGCAGCGCGGCGCTGATCGGCCGCAGCTGGTCCTCTTCCCGCCCCCTCCACCGATAAAGATCCTGCGGTGTGTGAGCAGTTTGGGTTCTGCCTCTGGGACGCTGAGAGTGCTGCCTGCCTCTAAGCCTTTTCCTGCTTGTTTCCAGCGCCACGCCTCGCGGCCCCCGCTTCGCGGGGGCCGCTCGAAGGCAAAGACTTTTGCTGTCCAATTTGCCCAAGGATACCTGATAGTGCACAGGAGCACCAACGCGATACCAGCGAGTTGTCATCAACCTTTCTGCTTGAGGCGGGACTGCGAGGACCAGCGTGCAGCGCGGCGCTGATCGGCCGCAGCTGGTCCTCTTCCCGCCCCCTCCACCGATAAAGATCCTGCGGTGTGTGAGCAGTTTGGGTTCTGCCTCTGGGACGCTGAGAGTGCTGCCTGCCTCTAAGCCTTTTCCTGCTTGTTTCCAGCGCCACGCCTCGCGGCCCCCGCTTCGCGGGAGCCGCTCGAAGGCAAAGACTTTTGCTGTCCGATTTGCCCAAGGATACCTGATAGTGCACAGGAGCACCAACGCGATACCAGCGAGTTGTCATCAACCTTTCTGCTTGAGGCGGGACTGCGAGGACCAGCGTGCAGCGCGGCGCTGATCGGCCGCAGCTGGTCCTCTTCCCGCCCCCTCCACCGATAAAGATCCTGCGGTGTGTGAGCAGTTTGGGTTCTGCCTCTGGGACGCTGAGAGTGCTGCCTGCCTCTAAGCCTTTTCCTGCTTGTTTCCAGCGCCACGCCTCGCGGCCCCCGCTTCGCGGGGGCCGCTCGAAGGCAAAGACTTTTGCTGTCCGATTTGCCCAAGGATACCTGATAGTGCACAGGAGCACCAACGCGATACCAGCGAGTTGTCATCAACCTTTCTGCTTGAGGCGGGACTGCGAGGACCAGCGTGCAGCGCGGCGCTGATCGGCCGCAGCTGGTCCTCTTCCCGCCCCCTCCACCGATAAAGATCCTGCGGTGTGTGAGCAGTTTGGGTTCTGCCTCTGGGACGCTGAGAGTGCTGCCTGCCTCTAAGCCTTTTCCTGCTTGTTTCCAGCGCCACGCCTCGCGGCCCCCGCTTCGCGGGAGCCGCTCGAAGGCAAAGACTTTTGCTGTCCGATTTGCCCAAGGATACCTGATAGTGCACAGGAGCACCAACGCGATACCAGCGAGTTGTCATCAACCTTTCTGCTTGAGGCGGGACTGCGAGGACCAGCGTGCAGCGCGGCGCTGATCGGCCGCAGCTGGTCCTCTTCCCGCCCCCTTCACCTGCTCTTCCTATAACATCATCCAGAGCAACGCGAACGCGGGACGCGCGCGGGGCAACGGCCGGGGCGAAGACCGGGCAAAGAGCGGGCCGTTTAAGGCCGTTCAAGGACGGCAAAGGACGGCCCAGGCCCTGAATCCCTGTCTCATCGCCCTGAAACCACCATCCAGGTAGGCCGATTGTCGCTTACTCTTCTTTGAGGCCACATCCATTCAACACCTGGTACAGTCTTATCAATGTCAACCATGCGACACAAAACTAGAAGCTGTACCAAAAAAGCTACGGAGGTAGCACAAGTGACTGGTCCCATTGACCTTTTCATCTCACGGGTAAATGAGACAATTGACAAGAGCATTGTACTTCTGGAGAAAAGAGTCTCCTTGGACCTTATGAATGCCAAACGCTCCTCCCTGGGCTCCCTTGCAAATGCAAACTCACCTTCCCAGCAAGCCTTGAACAACCGCTCTTTACCTTTGCCCTCATCCTCCATAGGCACTGTTACTGTACCGAGTGCCGTTGACTTGTCAGTTACCTGTTCGGAATCGGATCCGTCCTTTATGGATCTGGAGGCGACCCCAGACCTAGAAGCCTCCCAGACACCTAGAGAGACGGAACCGGGCCTGGATGGGTTAACTGCCAAGTCGACCCCTTTCGTGCCTAATGACTCCGGGGGTAAGGCTACTACTTTACCTATAAATGCAGTGCCCAAGTCTAAAACCAAGGAGTCTAAACCCAAGGAGAAGCCCAAAGCCAAAGCCAGGAACCACAATTTGGTATCACCTACTCCACACTTAGCGTCTGGCATTCCCTGTTGGGTCGAAAGAACAAGTTACTTACCTTCGGTAACGATATATCTGTAAGAAACATTAGTTAGTGTTAGATTCCTTACCTTAGAATATCCCCAGGCGTCAGTCTGGATCCGGAAACTTTTGCGTAGCAGTACCCCTGCGCGTCGGTAGGCGTCGTCTGCAGGCGTCCCCTGCGGCTCCGCGTTCGTCGTCGGCGTCGTGCGCCGTGATGACGTCGCTGGAGTACATAGACGCCGCCTCCGCGCGCTGACGTCAGTTCTTTGCACACAGCTTTTCCGCGCCAGGAGACGCAGAGCCATGAGAGAACCAACACTGGTGCCATGTAAAAACTAGGGCCCTGAAAGGGATGACCTTAACCCTAGGTATCAGTTCGCAGAACGGGGAGGATGGGTGGGTTCGGTAAGGAATCTAACACTAACTAATGTTTCTTACAGATATATCGTTACCGAAGGTAAGTAACTTGTTCATCTGAAAGAAACACGTTAGTGTTAGATTCCTTACCTTAGAATACATACCCCAGCAATACCAACCCCGGTGGTGGGTCTGCGAACCAATACAAAACTACACCAGAAAGTCCTGGAGGACAGAACGGCCAAAGAAGCCATCCCTCCGGACTTGACTGTCCAGGCAGTAGTGCCTCGCAAAGGTGTGCAGCGAGGCCCACGTAGCCGCTTGGCAAATGTCCTGCAAGGGGACTCCCCGGCCCAGGGCAGTAGTAGCCGCCGTGGCCCGAGTGGAATGGGCCCTCAGCCCAACAGGAGGCTCCTTCCGAGCCAAAGAGTAGCACGCTTTGATGCAGAGGACGACCCATCGAGAGATGGTTCGTTTACAAACCGCCCGTCCCTTCTTCGCACCCACGTAGCCAACAAACAGTTGGTCATCCACCCGGAACTGGCGTGTGCGATCCATGTAGAATGAAAGCGCACGTTTTGGGTCCAGACGGTGGAGCCGCTCTTCATCCTTTGAAGGATGCGGAGGCGGGAAGAAGGAAGGGAGGGTGATGGACTGCCCGATGTGAAAGGCCGAAACAACCTTGGGCAGGAAAGAAGGTCTAGTCCTCAGAACCACCTTGTCAGGATGAATGGACAGGAAAGGAGGTTGGACAGAAAGAGCCTGGAGCTCACTCACTCTCCTGGCAGAGGTGATGGCAACCAGGAAAGCCGTCTTTAAAGTCAGGAGACGGAGAGGGCAAGAATGAAGGGGCTCAAAGGGAGCACACATCAGGAAAGTTAGAACCAGGTTCAAATCCCACTGAGGCATCACAAACGGAACAGGTGGAAACATGTGAGTGATGCCTTTCAAGAATCGAGTTACAATTGGGGATTTGAACAAAGAAGGCTGATCAGGAAGCCTCAAAAAGGCTGAAAGGGCAGAAAGGTAGCCCTTGATAGTGCCCAGAGCAGAGCCCTGCTGGGCAAGAGAAAGAAGAAACAGAAGAACCTCCGAAAGAGGGGCAGAAAGAGGATCCACAGCCTTTGCTGTGCACCATGCCACAAATCTGTTCCACCGACAGGCGTATACCGACTTAGTGGAGGGACGCCTGGCTGCCAGAATAACATCACAGACTTCAGGAGGCAAGTCAAATGGCCTCAACTGCCGCCGCTCAATCTCCAAGCATGGAGGTGGAGACTGGACAGGTTCGGGTGGAGGACCGTCCCCTGCTGCTGCGACAGAAGGTCCTCCTGAAGGGGCAGGCGGATCGGGGGACCGACTGACATGCTGAGTAGCTCGGGATACCAGTACCTTCGAGCCCAGTCCGGAGCCACAAGGATAACTTGGGCCCGGTCGCGCCTGATCTTCTTCAGCACTCTGGGCAGAAGTGGTATAGGCGGAAAGGCGTATAACAGACCGCAACTCCACTCGCGCCGAAAGGCGTCGCCGTGCGAGTGCCGTCTTGGAAACTCCAACGCGCAGAACTGATGACATTGCGCGTTCTCTTCTGTGGCGAATAGATCTAACCAAGGCTCTCCCCATTGCAGAAAGATGCCTTGCGCCACGTCCGAGTTCAGACGCCATTCGTGATCCATCGAGCACCGACGGCTGAGTTCGTCCGCCCTGGCGTTCAGAGAACCTGCCAGGTGTTGAACCGTCAGAGTCACGCCCTGACGTTCCAGCCATTGCCAGAGGCGCAGAGCCTCCTGGCAAAGGGTCCACGACCCCACTCCGCCCTGTTTGTTGCAGTACCACATGGCGGTGGTGTTGTCGGTGAACACCTGCACTACACTCCCGTTGACAAAGGGGAGGAATGCCTTCAGTGCCAGACGAATCGCCCGCAGCTCCAACAGGTTGATATGGAGCCGGGACTCCGCCGGAGACCAGATGCCTCTGATCTCTGCCTCTCCCAAGTGGCCACCCCAGCCCTGGAGGGACGCGTCCGTCACGACAACGTGCTCCGGTTGGGGAAGGGAGAGGGACTTGCCCCTGACCCAATCGCGGTCCGTAAGCCACCACTGCAGTTGTCTCGCAGTGCCCTCCGAGATCAAGACGTGGTCGGACAAGTTGCCCTGATGCTGGGCCCACTGAAACTTCAGGTCCCACTGCAGAGCCCGCATCCGCCACCTGGCGTGATGCACCAGAAGGATGCAGGAAGCCATCAGTCCCAGCAGCCGCAGCGTCAACCTGACCGAGACTCGGGATAGCGGCTGAAAGATGGGAATCAAAGCCTGAATATCCCGAACCCGCCGTTCCGGAGGATAAACCCGAAACTGCGCCGAGTCCAGAACCGCTCCGATGAAAAGGAGCTTTTGAGAGGGACACAGGTGTGATTTCGGCACGTTGATGGAGAACCCCAGGTCGTGCAAGAGGTCTGCCGTCATCTGAAGGTGGTGGACGACTGTCTGGGGCGAGCCCGCCTTCAACAACCAGTCGTCTAGGTAGGGGAAGACTGAAACCCCTAACCTGCGCAGATGGGCTGCGACCACCGCCATCACCTTTGTGAACACCCGTGGGGCGCTGGTAAGGCCGAAGGGGAGCACGATAAACTGAAAGTGCTCCTGGCCTACCGTGAACCGCAGGTAACGCCGGTGGGCCGGCAGGACGGGGATGTGAAAATAGGCGTCCTGCAAGTCCAACGCTACCATCCAGTCTTGTGGGTCTAGAGCAGCCAAGACCTGAGCTAACGTCAACATCTTGAACTTCTCCTTCCGGAGGAAGCCGTTGACGTTCCTTAGATCCAAGATAGGACGTAGGCCCCCCTTGTCCTTCTTGGGCACCAGAAAGTAGTGGGAATAACAACCACGCCCTACTTCTGGCCCAGGAACGCGCTCGATGGCCCCCTTGGCCAAGAGGGCCGTAACTTCCTCCTGCAGAAGTGTCAAGTGGTCCCCCGACACACGGTGGTTCTGCGGTGGCATGGCTGGAGGAGAGGTCTCGAAGGGGAGGGAGTAGCCCCTTCGGACAATTTGCAGCACCCACCTGTCCGAAGTGATCGTGCGCCAGTGAGCGTGGTGATGGCGAACCCTGCCACCCACTGGCGTCACATGGGGCCGAAAGCACGGACTAGGAGGATTTTGGGGTAGATGCTGCGGGGGGAAGGTGTGGTCTGACCCCGCCGTTGTCCCCGACCGCCACCACGGCGGTTTCCACGGCCGCCACCGCGTTGGAAGGATTGTTGCGGCGCGTGGCTGGCAGCACGTGTGGGGGCGCCCCTTCCTTGGCCACGAAAGGGACGAAACGAACCCGGTTGCTGACGCTGGGTCGAGAGACCCAAGGACTTGGCCGTGACCCTGGAGTCCTTGAAGCGTTCCAGCGCGTGGTCCGCTTTGTCACCGAACAGGTGACAGCCATCAAACGGCATGTCCATCAGGGTATTCTGGACATCAGCCGAAAAATTGGCGGATCTCAGCCAGGCGTGACGACGAATCGCCACCGTCGTAGACATAGCTCTGCCCAGCGAGTCGGTCGTATCAAGACCACACCTAATTGAATATTTCGCTGCATCTCGGCCCTCAGCCACAGCCTGACCGAGCTTTGCCCGCACCTCCATGGGGCATTCTGGCAGCAGCTCCGCGACCGTATCCCACACAGAGTGGGTGTAGCGGCCCAAGAGGCAGGCGGTGTTGCAAGACCGCAGGCCCAAACTAATGGACGAGAAGACCTTTTTGCCAAACTGGTCATACCTCTTGGATTCCCGGTCGGGCGGGGCCGACGGGAATGCGGACCGGGAGGTCGAGGCCTGGATCACCAGACTCTCAGGAGTGGGGTGGGTAGACAGGTACTTGGGGTCGTCCGGACAAGGACGGTGGCGCCTGGCCACGTTCCGATCAACAGGCGCACCTGAAGCGGGCCTGGACCACGTGCCCAACAGAACGTCAGACAAGGCTTCATTAAACGGCAGCAGTGGCTCCAGTGGGCATGACTGCGGTTTGAAGACCTCGGTGAGGATGTTAGGCCTCACGGCCGCGACGGGGAGCTCAAGGTTTAAGGCCTTGGCAGCCCTCATCAGCACCACAGAATAGGCAGCTCCCTCCACCAATGCCACGGAAGGAGGAGAGATCAAACCAGGGTTAGGGGAGTCGTCCAAACCACTGGCATCCCCCAAGTCACCTGTCCAGTCCGGGTCATACTGGCACTCGCGAGCCAGAGGGTCCTCGGACCCCTCCCAACCTTCACCGTACTCCTCATCCTCTTCGTATTCGGAGTCAATGATGAAGACCGGCTCCTCGGGGTTCATGGGCCCCATCGGCGCCGGGACCGGCGTCGAGCGACGCCCGTCCGGCGCCGCGTCCGGCGTCGGAGAAGGTAAGGGGACGGCGCCGCCCGGAGCCGGCGTCGGAACCCCACCGCCGGCCGGAACCGGCAGCGGAGAACCGGCGCCGCGCGGGGGCGGCGTCGGGGGTAACCCCGATGGCAACGGCGCCGGGGAGGCCGGAAGACCAGCCGGCGCCGATCCCGAAGGCCCCTGCGGCGCCGGGGTCGGAGCCGTCGGCGGCGCCGGGGCCGGAGCACCCGACGGCGCCGAGGCAGGGACACCCGAACCGCCAGGGCCCCCAGACGGTAGCACTGGGCCCGAAGCCGCCGTAGGCCCCGTCGGAGAAGCGAGCGCCCTCATGGCCATGAGGAACGCCTCGATCTCCTCAGGCGTCGCACCATGCCCAGGGACCGGAGGGTATGAGGCAGGCCGCGCCGGCGACTCTCGCGGAGCCGCGGGGTTGGGGTCACCCGAGCCCCCGGCCGCATCGCGCGAGCGTCGGGGGGAGTCGGGGGTACGATGACGACGCCCCGACTTCTTGTGCTTCCTACCTGACGAGCCTGACGAGTGGTGTCGACTTCCGGAGCGCCCGGCGCGGCTCCGCGACCGCTCCCTCGAACGCTCTCTCGACCTCCGGCCGGACCGGGACCGCTCCCGGTCCCGACGTGGGGCTGACACCCGGAGCTCCAGTAGCTTGCGGGACCGCTCCCGCCTAGCCTTGTTGGTAAGGGCCCGGCAGTCGACGCAGGAGTCCACGTCGTGGTCGGGGCCCAGACACCGGAGACAGAGGCGGTGATGGTCTGTGACCGACATCGTGCGCTCACAGTCATCGCAATTCTTAAATCCAGGCATCCTATCAGGCACAATAGAGAAAAAGACAATCGAAAAACTTGGTCAAAGACCGGAGTACTGCTCTTCAGATCTGCGTCCACTGGCGCGGAAAAAAGAAGAACTGACGTCAGCGCGCGGAGGCGGCGTCTATGTACTCCAGCGACGTCATCACGGCGCACGACGCCGACGACGAACGCGGAGCCGCAGGGGACGCCTGCAGACGACGCCTACCGACGCGCAGGGGTACTGCTACGCAAAAGTTTCCGGATCCAGACTGACGCCTGGGGATATTCTAAGGTAAGGAATCTAACACTAACGTGTTTCTTTCAGATATATGGTTACGGACCTCAAGCAGGACCTTGAGGCCACAATAGCAGCCCAAATTAAACCCTTGATTTCTAAACTCGATAGACTAACGTCGCTCATTAATACAAAATGGCCCAACAAGATCAACGAGTCTGGGTCTGTTCAGCAACAAGGGCACAGAGAACCACCACCTAATCCCCAACCCCCAGTCAAGGTCACTAAGACTATAACCGACAAGGCGAAAATACCCCCATCCACCAAGGATCAACCTGCATCACACTTTCCCCATCCAGGGAACAATTTTGTTCAACCCCCACTTGTCCCCATTCCAAAAGCGGTGAGTGATCCTTCGTCCTTGCAGCAACCAGCCGCTGGTACTAAATCTACCACCTCCCAAGCAAAGGATCCCAAAGGGAAACCCATGAATACCCCAGTTTCTCACTCTACTAATAACTCTGAAGCCCCTAAGCCTAGGCAGGCTCGCTACAAATCTATTAGCCTGCCACCAGAAGTCTCTCCTTTTGTGGTTGTGTTGACTGCTGTCCCCCCACTGAAGGAAGGAGTTAAAGAGACCTATGTAGAGTTAAGAAACAAATGTGCCCAGTGGCTCCAACTACACAGACCCCTACTCAGTAGTATGAGTGGGGAAATCCTTGCTGTGCGTAGAGGGGATTGGGTGGGTAGGAGTAAGAAAACAATATCAGGGGATGTAATTACTGTCAATTTTAGGGATGTAGGGGCTGCGAGTTTCATCTGCAATACACCTAACAGTGGTCCTGCCACCCAAATCAAACCACTCCCCTTGTCTTACTTCCTCCCTAACTCGTTAAGACCCAACTTCCATCGGCCAATTATTCCAAGTAATCAAGGGCCTGCACATCCCCCACAATATGCCCCTAACCACTGGCAGCAGCCGCCTAATTTTCCATCTTTTGTTCCGCACCATGCTGGCCCCCAGTGGCAACAACCTTTCCACCCTTTACCACCTTTTTTCCAACCTGCCCAGCAGTGGCAACAACTCCCTCAGCCATCACTTTCTACTAACCACCAATGGCAACAGCCATGGCAGAACCCGTCTTCGTCCTTTAACCCCTCCTATTCACAGTTTGCCCATCCAAATAGGTACTGTGTACTAGATGAGGTTGATTGACTTTCCCTTAAGGGAGGCTTAGATACTAACCTCCCTCACAGTAATAACACTACGAAGGATGTAGTATTGGGTGCATCTCTTCTTACATACCCAGAGGTGTTACCACCTACACCAATTAGGGGCAGTGTAGATCCACCTAACCCCCAATCTGCGGTGATCCCAGACGGAGACTCGGCACATGGCGAGCTAAAAATCCTCAGTTGGAATCTTGCTGGGATTTCAAGGAAATTAGGCCTCCCGGAGTGGAATGCCCTGGTTGATACCCATAAAATTTGTATATTTCAAGAGACATGGGCTACTGAACCACTGCACTGGGTTTGTCCCTTTTTTTACACCAGCAGTAAAACCCAAGGCAGGGAAGGGGCGGCCATCGGGGGGGCTTATCATTTGGATAAGCATCCTGCTTAACTGCAGGTTAACTATTAAGAAGGCAGGAACACCTGATATCCTTGGTATTTCCCTACTGGGTTTACAGGGAGGAATAACTGTCGACCTTTATAATGTTTACATCAGGGGAACAAAAAATGGGCGTATCTCACCTACAATAATGGAGCTTGAGGCCCAACTAAAGGAGCAGAGTGGACTTGGACATATCTTAGTAGCAGGGGATTTTAACTGTACATACGAGCCACTCCCCCTAGAAGGAATACCAGACTTAGGAGAAGAGGATAGCAGATGGGGTATCCCTACCCTTTCTATCCCACCCATCAAGCGCTGGACTCGCAGTGCAATCCATCTAAATGCACTCACATTGGAGTTTGGTTTAAGAGCAGCCAATGGCCGCACTCGATCTGATCTGCTGGGTGCTCCCACATTCAACAGAGTTGGTCACTCTACACGGATTGACTACATTCTGTTGGATAGGGGCCTCTGGAGTCTTGTTATTGACATGGTTGTTACTACTACCATAGAGAGTGAACACAATTCACTCTCCTTATCCTTAAAAAACCCTTGGCCCACTGAAGTGTTGCCAGTCCCACTAAGCTGCCCACAGGGGATTACTGTCTCCTCTTGTGGCAGGCGTCTAAAGTGGAGCAAGATTATGTGTAACACCGACAAATTATCCACCATAGACGAAGTGGTTAAGGGCACGCAAGCCGAAATTGGCTCTATTGATTTAACTAAAACAGAAGTCAAGGCCACTGCTATCTTTGAAGCTGCCATAAAAACCATAGGGGACCTCTTTTGGGTACAATCGTCTTCAGGGAAACAGAAAACTCCATCTAAACCAAAAGGCAAACACGACTGGTACTCGGCAACATGCAGGAAGGCCAAATCTCGTCTAATAGAGGCAGTTAAAGGGAAGTCCCCCCCATTAATTCAAATTGCCAGAAGAGAACACAAAAAGGCCCTGCAGCTAGCTAGAAGGGAGTGGGATGATGCCTACTGGTTAACCCTCAAGGAAGCAAGTATGAAAAAAGATTCCAAATGTTTCTGGGACACTATAAGGGCACGAAACAGACCGGATTGTGACCTTCTAACCTGCAACATTTCGGGACAGGTATGGGAGGCCCACTTCTCCAAACTTTATTCCTGTCACAACGGCCCCAATGAGAGAGGGTTTGTTCGATCCTCTCCTCACACTAACTACATGTTTCTCCCTAGCGACCCTGACTTTACGCTAAAGGAAGTAGAATATGCTATAAACTCCATCATTCCACAAAAAGCTGCTGGTCCAGATGGCATTCCCGGGGACCTGTTAAAATCTGATAGTGTTAAATGGGGCAAACTTATCCACTCCCTCCTCGTTGCCATCTGTAGGGGCGCCCCCATTCCCTCGTCATGGAAGGGGGCGGAGGTGGTTCCCATCCACAAGAAAGGCCCAAGGGATGATCCGTCCAATTATAGGCCGATTAGCTTGCTAGATGTCAGCCAAAAAGTTGTCGGTAAAGTTCTTTTACTCAGGATACTCAACTGGGTAGAAGAAAACAAAATTCTTACCGATTTTCAGGCCGGTTTTAGAGTAGGTACTGGAACGATAGAGCAAGCCTTTAGGCTTATGATGATTTATTGGAAGGTGGCAGTGATAGGCAAGGGCAGTCTTTATCTCGCATTCATCGATTTAAAGACTGCCTTTGACCTTGTCCCTAGGGACTTATTATGGAAGGTTCTGGCCAACATGGGGCTGCCACAGTATCTACTATCCTTACTAGTCAGGCTCCATCAGGACAGCTTTGCCAAAATTAGGTGGGGTTCTGGAGGGGAGAAAACGGGCTGTATTCCGGTCGAGAGAGGGGTCCGCCAGGGATGTGTTCTGGCTCCCACCCTTTTTTCCTTGTACATCAATGGGGTGGTTGAGCATCTACTTAAATCTCCATCTGACGAACCATCCCTGGCTGGGGTACGCATACCGACCCTCCTCTTCGCGGACGACACGCTCCTAATCTCTAAAACCCCAATGGGACTACAGAAACTCTTGGACAACTTCCAAACATTTTGCACTGACCGGGGCCTGGTAATAAATACCAATAAAACAAAATACCTGGTCCTCAATCCCCCCAAACAACAAGTGCGTCCCCCTATCTTAAATACTGAGCCCTTAGAAAGGGTAAAAGTATTTGATTACCTAGGGATACGCCTTTCAGACAAAATGGATTGGACGCCCCATCTAGACAAGATGCTGTTGAGCCATAAAAGGATCACAGGTGCCCTATTGAGGGAGCAACGTTCCAGTTCGTTCAAACCAATAGGAACAGTCCTTGAGATCTACGCTGCCAAAGGTGTCAGCTCTGCCCTGTATGGAGCTGAACTTTGGGGCTCTGCATCTACCAGCTCTACAAAGATCTGAGAACAATTTCTGTAGACAAATAATGTCCCTCCCTCAAAGTACCCCACTTCTACCCTTATTCATGGACCTTGGCTGTACCCAGATCGGCGAAATTGCGAAATTTCGCCCTCTTTTATTATGGGCCCGTATTTGGCGGGTAGAGGAACTTAGTGGCTACGCCAGAGGTCTGGAAGAAATAATGGCATCACCACACTGGGCCAGAATCAAATGGTTAAAAGATATGAAAATCCTATTGTCCAACTTGGGCCTACTCGATTCTTGGTCAAGTAGAACTTCACCTCCAAAACAAATACTCAAAAAGCTCTATCGGGATTGGA
Source organism: Lissotriton vulgaris (assembly GCF_964263255.1). Classification (NCBI taxonomy): domain Eukaryota; kingdom Metazoa; phylum Chordata; class Amphibia; order Caudata; family Salamandridae; genus Lissotriton; species Lissotriton vulgaris. The sequence continues at coordinate 1,011,139,581 of NC_141698.1, read as the reverse complement.
TTTGGTCCCAAAGACACTCCAGCACGTCCATTGGCAGGCTTACAGAGGATTTTTTGATGTTTAAAGACTGTCCCAGGCGAGAACCCTACCTAGACATAATCGGGAAACCTTTTGCCCGATCTTTGTATTTTAGATTTAGAACGGGTACTTTGCCACTGAATACTTTTACCAAAACATGGAAATCCTGTACAGGCAAAACTGATTTGTGTCCATCATGCTTAGCTCACCCAGAGACATTAGCCCATTTCTTATTTGTCTGTAAGGAATATGCTAACCCAAGAAGGGTGTGGTTGAAGAATCTATGCCGCCAGCTGGGAACCAGGAGCCATGATGTGGCAATTAGGATACTTGTTTTGGACTGCTATGTACCCTATGTGTGTGCCCTAGCCAAATTTTTATCCTGGGCTTGGGCTATTCGAGCCAGAAAGCTAAAATACTCTGTTTAATTTCTTTTTAAAGAATATTTATTTTAGTAATGTCTTACTTCCTGTCATCAACTGGCTATGTGTTACTAATTTTATTGTTCTGCTTTTATGATAATGAAATTTTGTCGAAATAAAGCTTTTTGACTTTGACTTTGATTAAAGATATTTAACAAAATGTAGGAAAACTAGTGTAAAACATTTGACTTCATTTCTTTCATCCAGTAGGCTCGAGAGTAAAACCACTCAAAAGTAAAACTGCTTATTTGACCTAAGGGTTCCTAGTTAATTCAAATATTGTTATAGATCCCAGACTAAATTCATGTAATTTCATGCATAGTTCATTTTCAGGGTGTTGCTCAAGATATAGTTTTGAAAGTGTTTTTCGATCTGTAGATAAGGACCAGGAGCATGGGCCTACGGAATTACCCAGCGTGTGTCTCGTGGGATTATTGGCACATAGACGGGGTGCTAGGTCAAAACAGAGCAAAGATAGAAAATATCAAACTGCGCTTATAAATAGGTGTTCTTTACCTCCTCTTTCACTAAGACCTACGAACTTCCCATATGGTACGTATTTGGAATTCTAAAAATAAAAATACAAACATGCTTACTTGGGCCACTAATTCGGTTTGCTCCCTCTGAAACATTCGATTCAGTGTTTCGCAAGCCAAACCAATGGTGTCTGATCTCTTTTTCATTCCAGTCATCAGCGGTCCAATGGTCTCCAGTGCTGCCATTGCTCTGACACACAACTGCATTCGAGAGAAAGTGTGACAATGTCAAATTACAAACACACCCTTGCCTAATTACAATTCGATCAGAGCTCCAATGAGTGAAATAAGACATCAAGTCCTAAATTCTTGTCAGAGAACAGTAAGTAATGTTAAAAAACAATACTAGACATCACTTTTCAGAAAGGTGATTGGTTAATGCTTCAAGTGAGAATATAAAGTTCAAAAATTAAAAGTACATATGAATAGGATGTTCCCACAGTAAGAAAAAAAACCCCTAAATTCTTCCAATCTCTTTAACAAACGAAACATTTTAAATACTTTTATTCCATGAAGGCCTGGAGAGGAGCAAATGGTTTTTGGGAAAAAACATAGAAGATCACGTCCTGGCCTTGTCCACCAGTTTGCATGACTTCCGCTGTCCACTCCGATCTCAGCTGTGAGGGAAGATACTTTGGGACATAATCAATGACCGTTCAAGCTCGTCAAAGAAGAGTAGCCCAGTAAGCACTCTCCCCTGCCGAGGCCTGCTCACTCCTGACATAATACAGGATATCATTTCGCCTCAGTGAAGTCAGATGGGACAAAGGGAGGATTGCCTAAGAAGCGCACTGGATGACTGTGTATTCAAAGACTGGTGACTTACTGCTGCTTTTACAGGAGTTTGTCAACTATGCTTCACTTGCCTGACAGTTGGTGAACTCAAAAGAGAAATTAGAAAGAAAAAGCAATTCAACTGAGAGGTAAATCGAGAAGTTAGTTAACTGTTGGAAAACATTGCCAAAATAACATTCCAAAAGTAACATACTTTCTATTCTTCCCAATCCAGCCCAGATTTTTGGGCAACTAAAAAAAATTATAAATTGTAAACAAGTTTATATAATAAAAATAACTTTAAAAAGTAACCAATATAATTGGATACAATACCTCATTATCTGATAGTATGTGTATGACACGAATAGCGCTTTTAGGAATGGCATTGTTCTTGTGGCTCAGAGCCTGGAGGATCTTGGGAAGGTGTCCTAGTGGGGGGACTTGATCCGATAGCTGAGGCTGAGTGCTAAAAAGACAAACTGTTGCTGTTGTTACAGTTTCCAAGGTTTCCCCCTGTAAAGACAAATTAACTGTTTAACTGTACAAATCTTTGCCTCAAGAGTAACTTTGCATCAAATTAGGTCTTACAAATTACGTATTATGTCATCTGTATGACAATGGCATTTTGTTATGAAATGTAAGTTATTACGCAAGACAGAGCTTGAAAACTTTGCAAAGAAAAAGAGGTGGCACAAAACACCCACTGTGCTGCTATTGTTTCCATATATAATGAATGAGTAAAACAAAAACAAATAATTAAAAAACCTCTCTGAAATGGAGACTAGGAACCTTTCCTGAGGATTTCCCGATGTGGAGGTAAGAAAGACATGACAATTTTGTTGCCAACATTATTTATTGAAAACAATGCTACTACTAGTCTTCTTGCACCTTCAGTTTTAAAACACTCAAACAAGTTACTAAGCATTTACTCATAATAACACCTTTAACCCAAAAATAAAATGTACACACCAATGATAATGATATCTCAGTTGGACACATAATCTTCATGGAAATTTCTCACCTTAAGAAATAGCTCTCCGTGTGTCAGACTGGTCTAGAGAAGCTGTTCTCTCCGTACTAGCTCTCCATCTCTATCATGTCGCACCATGTGCCTCCAGCCATTACTCCAATTCACTTGGCATGATCTCACTGGCATAACCCTAAACACTGATGTTAGTCCCTGATGTACAAGTTACTTACCTTCAGTAAGGATGTATCTGGCAGAGTCTATTCAAGCCGCTGATTCCTTAACGTAGAATTATCCCCAGGCGTGAGACTGGATCCGGAATTTTTTTTGCCACAGCATCCCTGCGCGCCGGGGGGACGACATCACGGGACTCAACCCTGGCGTTGTCCGCGTACGTGACATCAGCGAGGTCACACAAGTCCCACCCTGGCGCGCCTACGTCAGTTTTCTTCGGAGAACTTTTCCGTGCCACAACACGGAGCCATCAGATAAAACTGTGAGAGTATAGGAACAGTGTGCGAAAGAGCAGAAACATTGGAAAAGAGCATGGTGAGCAGCAACACCAGAAGGAGCCGTGCCAGACAGGGAAAGGAAAAAAAGAACCGAGAACCGCCCTGAGCAGCAACCCTGTCAGTACAGAGGTAGCCCCCTGGAGGCAAAGAACATTATAACATGAAGCAGGACTACAACCCCATCCAATAACAATGAAGGCGAACCAGTCCAGGAGAAACAATTCCAAGACAACTCCCACAAGTAACAAAGAGCAGAGGCCAAGCCGAAAGACCCCAACCTAGAGAATAGCAGAGGGGCCAGAACCCTTAGTGATAAAGGGGAGAGGGAGGGGAGGGGAGGGGCGGGGTCGAAAGTAGGCCCCAACCAGAGCACAAGGGCACAGAAGTACACATAAACCCATCTTCCAATGTGCCAAAAAGGGGAGGAAAGGAACAAATAAACAGGACGAACATCCTGTCAGAAAGAGCAAAAGAATGCACTCACAGAAGACATAGCCACCCACAGGGAGGCGAGTGCAGAAGACCAAGCCAAAGGTCCTCGCAGAACGGGAAGGAAGGGCATGCCGACAAGGAATCTGCGGCTAGAATCGTCTCTATCAGATACATCGTTACCAATGATAAGTTACTCGTACATCTGTTAATTAATGCATAATTGATACCCTAGCCATACCCAAGGGGAAGGAGGGTCTACAAGAGGACCCCACCAGCCTGAACATCACACAGTCCCGCAGGGGACGAGTCTCACGGACAGGGCGAGGAGCTTTGTCCCCCCAGGCAAGGGGAACCCAAGGGGAAAAACAAGAGAAGAGGTAGCCTGTTCTCACTCAGCAGAGCAAACAAGGGCAAGGCGAAAGGGGGGCCAAAGCACCCCACGCAAGGTAACAGAACCTCCACTCAAGGCCAAGGCAAGGAAGAGGAGCACAGAGGAAGAAGAGCAACCTAGAGACCCCAGGAGAAGAGATGGAGCAAAGGCAAGTCCCCTCCCACCGGGAACACACCCAGTGAAGGGGGGAGCCGAGCTTAACACAGCCAGAAGGCAATAGACCAGACAGAACGGCGCCGTCAGCAATGAAGCAGGTGGAGCAGAAAAGGGTAGCCAGAGGTCACCCAGGAAGAACCGTCCAATGCTCCTCAGGGACAGACTGCGCCCGAAAGAGGAAGGAACTCAAGAACCACCTCATCCCCCAGGGAGGAGAGGTAGAACTGAGTGCAGGGCCCACTGAAAGAAGCGGACAGGGCAAGAATGACTGTCCCACTAAAGCCCCAATAAGGCACAATGGCGCAGAAAAACAGTAGGTCGGCACCGGTAAGCACAGCTAGATGCAGAGAACACAGCGGCAAGATGCACTCAGGGCAAGCCAGACGCCAGCTGAAGACAGAGAGCAGGAATGCGAAGAAGGGCCCGGACACGCCCCAAGGGGGAGTCCGTACACATGACCCAAAAAGAAGTGGAACCAGACAAAGCCATGACACAAGGCCGCAGACAGCAGGCCAGCCCAGGCTAACGGCACAGCGACCCCGGAGAATGACACTCCGGGGTGCAACTCAAGCCATTCCAAGCCACCAACAAGAGGACTGCAGCTGCAACATACCGGAACGCCACAGAGAGCAGAGTCCCGAAGTTGACCACAGCTCCCCAGCACATGACAGAGCTATAGAACAGCTACCACTACCCCACCTAGGGCATGTTACGTCCCAAGACCTGGGAACCCTCTTTAGGAAAAAGAACTTCAGCAGCACAGGACAACAGAAAAGACCAGCGGAAAATCCTGCAGAAGGCTTGTCAAGCAGCCAAAGAGAAAAAAAATAGAAGGCCTAACCTCAGGGCCAGCATGGTGTAGAAAACCCAAAGCAAAAACAAACAGTCAAGAAGGGCCGGCCAGCGGCCAAAAGAACCACAGTCCCAACAAGGAGGACTCTAATGCACAACTGGGGCGCCGCGCCCCGCCCCACCGAAGAACACCTCCCAAAAACCAGATCTACGTACAGGTCACTGAGGAGGAGGAGGAGGCCGAAGCCCCAACAAGAACCTCTGAATGTCCGCAGGGGCGTGGAACAAAAGAGTGCCACCGAAAGGAAGGTCCACCAGCCGTTCGGACCGTTCTCCAGGAACACACAGCTAGGCATGGCGACGAAGCCCAACTGAAGAAGCCATGGCACGACCAAGCACCTCCGAGATGTCCAGAGCGGAGCGAAGAATAAACGCTGCCAGCTCCTGGCCATCCAACACATGCTGCCTCAAATCAACACAAGCACCCTCCTGAGAAGTGGCAGACATAAGGGACTCCGCCGAGTCCCACAAGCAAGAAGTGGCCCTAGACAAAACACAGAGTGTTAAGGGCCCGCAGAGGCGCACTGGTTGAGGCGAATATATTGCGCCCCCAAGAGTCCAGTCAGCAGGCCTCCCGCGCAGGGGGAGATAACGGCGGCAGGGAGGGAAAGGCATTCTGCAAAAGAGGGCCTCTGGTAGAGGGGTGGAGGGAAAGACACATCGAATGACGCTGCGCCGGATGGTGGCGGAGCAGAAGGTGTTGGGGCACCGGGTCAACCATAGCGGGACAGCCCCGAGTCCCCAAACAAGAGGAATGGAGCGAACCCTCAAAGGGAAGCAGCAGCTCCCTATCACCAGAGCCCTGATGGAGAACCTCCAGAAGATGATCCGCTGGGAAATGGACAGCTGGATCACCCATGCGCAAAATTCCCACAGCCGTGGAAACAGCACAAGCGAAGGCCGCACCCAGCTCCGTAGGGCTCCACAGTGGGGAAAGCAACTCCTCAGTAGGCGACGGCTGCAAGCTAAGGCAGTTATCCTCCAAACCAACCGGAGGAAAGAAGGGCCAGTTCCGCAACGGAGGAGGAGGGACCGAGGAGTGGGGCGCCTCCGGCGAAGACCGCGGTAGCGGCGAGGAGCCGTCCTTCAATGACGTCAGGGAAAAAGCCACGACGCGTCGGCCCGTCTCTGGCGAGGATGAAACCTGCAAGCGCCGAACCTCTGGAGAAGAGGAGGCCTCTGAAGAAGAGTCAACGACCCGACGTCGGCCTGGCGCCGAAGAGTCCGAAATCTGAGCAGGACAATGTCGTCCGGCGCCGGAGAAGACGCCAAGACCGCCTTCGCCACAGCGCGGGAGACCGGGGCTGGGTTGGAGCCGGGGGGCCAAGGAACGGCGCCGGAAAGGAGCCAACCCGACCGCCGACGAGGCAGCCGCCTGTGTGGAGGGACGAGAGGGACCCGGGGAGGGACGAGAGGCACCTAGCCAGCCTCGACCCGTGACGGGACGAGAGGGGCCCTCCGCCAACCCCTGTGGCACCGCCAGGGCCAGAAGCCACTGGCGCCGAAGCGGCATCAACTCGGCCTTGGACAAGGCCGCCGACTGTCCAGAGGGCCGAGGGTGGCTCGGGGACGCGGTCCGAGCCCCGGTGACCTCCGGTGACAACACAGAGACTACAGTGGAGTTTGCGGCGAAGCAGAGGGGCCGTGGTCCGAAGGAGGGACCCCCGAAGGGCCACACCCCAACGGCACAACATCCTCCCAGCCTGGATCTGAACCAGTCGGCACTGGGGCTGGAGCCACCGTCGACGCCGCGGAGGGCCCCACACACTGCAAGGGATCGGCTGCTGTCCCAGAAAGGGAAGGAGGAGGAGGAGGAGAAGCCAGCGAGACCTGCAAAGCCGCCGAATATGTCTCCATCTGGGTTCTAGTCGCCCCAGCACCAGGAAAACGCAGATAGGGAGATGACAAGTGGGGCCGCACCACCTGCGGAGAGCCCACGCCCTCAACAGACCAGCAACCAGTCCTAGGGGACAAACTGCAACACTTACTGATAGGAGAGTGACACTCAAGCTGCCTGGGAGAAGGACGATGTCGAAGACAGAGGTGACGGGTCCAAAAACCTTCCGCAGGGGCCGGGTGTGGGGCCGCAGCCGACCTGGACATGCGAGCTGAAAAAAGTTTCATCCGGCGCTCCCGCCGGTACTTCGGTTTCATCTGCTGGCATGCCTCACAATCAGTGGAGTCGTGGTGTTCTCCCAAACACCACATGCAGATGGGGTGAGGATCCATCACCGACATCTGGTGCGCACAAGACGAGCATGCCTTAAAGCCCGAAGGCATTCGCACACTGTTCCCACACACACGCAACAAGTGAAAGGGAAAGGCCAGAAACAGGCCCGGAGAATGATCCGGATTGCACGTGGAAAAGGAAAAAAAACTGATGTAGGAGTGCCGGGGTGGGACTTATGTGACCTCGCTGACGTCACGTATGCGGAAAACGCCAGAGTGGAGTCACCTGATGCCGTCAACCCGGCGCGCAGGGAAGCTGTGGCAAACGTTTTCTGGATCCAGTCTGATGCCTGGGGATAATTCTACGTTAAGGAATCTACGACTAGTAGTCTCTAATCAGATATTCTCTGGAAAACCGCTATCCCGCAACCAAGCATGGCGGCGGAGAGCCACCGAACTTGCCATAACGTGGCCGAGAGAATCGGAAACATCCAAGGCCGAACAGAGAATAAATGCAGCCAACTCCCGACAATCCAGCACATGGTGCCGCATATCAGCGCAGACACCGTCATGTGAGGAGTGTAGGAAGGTGGATACCTGACTATGGTTACCCCCAACTTTTTTTGCCTGGTGTTTTGCTGGTTTTCCGACTTAGTTGACCTGGGGCCCTGCCAATCAGGACCCCAGGCCTACTGCTCTCTCTCTAAAATGGATTCCATGTACCTTAGGTACATTTCCAATTGGTACTGGGCCCCCTTATCAGACCCTGTAACTCAGGGCATAGGTGTACCCAGGGCCTACCAGGGGCTGAAGCATGTATTATGCCACCCCTGGATGGCCATCTAAATCTGACACAACTGGCTGCACGACAGCTGGGGCAAGGTGGTGTACTCACCCTTTGCTTTATATATAGTATACCTATATCTAACCCTAAAAATGGACACACAGATTCCTATCAGTCACTCCTATGGCAGGCCTTGACAATCCTGAAGGCAGAGTGCTTGGAATCGTGTGAAATGGTGCTCTGGCATGAGCTGAGCCCGTTTGCAGCTTGCGGAACCAAGTCCTAATAGCTGTTCCATGATAACGCATACCATATACTCTTAAGTGCATTATAATCCTCGCGGTTAAATGCTATCTCTGGTATTGCTTTATCAAGACATGTCGAGTAAGGTGTCATACGAATTGGAATACTAACCCCTCGCCAATTCTGGCGACGGGGTTTGTGGAAATTAGCAAAATTAATGTACCTAAGCGGCGTTCATTTGCCTTTTCCCATTCCCCTCCCTGTAAGCACCATGAATACCGTGAAACATTGACCGCATCATTTCGCCAGTAAAAGCCCGTGCCCATATGTACATGACAGCCATTTTAGGCACCACGGCCTTTTTTCTTTGCCCGCTCATTGGAATCCCCGGCTTCCCTCCTGCGCACATTTGAAACCCCCCCCCCCCCCACTCTCACATGTATAGACCATAAAGCCCTCTCCTTCTGTGCGACACTGCTCTGAAAAGTAACCCTCCTGCTTGACCCACGCACCCCCCATTTCCTCTTGAAGAAGCACCCCTCGCCTCATCTGACATAACCCCCCAGCTGTACCTGACTGCCCCCGCTCCCTCATGTACGGGTCATAAGACCTCTCTCTCTCTCTGTGCGACTCTGTCCCTGGGAATCACACCCCGCGCCTGACCAACACCTCCCTCCCTTCATGAATACCCCTCCCTTGATGACTCCTCCACTGAGCCCGATTGTCTGCCCGGACCACTGGTCATCCCCTTCGCCTGAGGATACAGTTTATTGCCCACTACCGTACACACTCGCCCCTCTTCAAAGGGGCTACTATTGATCATGACTTCCCCACCCCCCCCGATAATCGATCAGGCGCACACATTCCAAAGGAATCAGCGGAGCACTTTGCTGCGTGATAGCCCCCTCCTTGTGTATGAGGGATAAGGACCTATACTGTAGCCACGTGTTGGAATGAGCCGGGCCGGGGAGGGGCCGGGGAATGTCTTCCCCTTGTTTCACAATGTCGTTATTGTAATAAGGAATGTTTGTAATGTATAAAAGGCGATGTCTCAGAGAACTTGTTAGAGCACCTCCCGATGACACCTTGTTTCGTGTCTGAAATGACAGGCTCTCCTCATGAGAAATAAACTCTGTTCTTGTATTCCTGCTTCCAGCGCCCGTCTCATTATTTGGTAACTATTCAGGATGGGAACTAAGAGGTGTCTTGCGCCAGCAGCCTGGGGATCGATTGTAAACTGGGCTGACTCTTCCACAGGTTAGCATTCCACCCTTCTAGAGGGACACGACATGTATGTAACTGTGAACCCCGGTAAAAAGTTAAACGAAGCCTCAGCTCCACAAAATGGATGCTGCCACCACAGACACGAGTCTGACCTCCTGCTGCTGCGAGTCCTTCCAGCGAGGAGAGCTTGGACAAAGGGTTTCCTGTCAGGGGCGGTGCTAGCACCATCCCAGACAGGGTTTTGTGTATCCTGGGTAGGCAGGGCTTTACAGGAAGGTGACTGCTGAGTGGCACCCCAGTGCTCACTACGCATCTGCCGGCTAGAACCAGTTCCAGGGGCACACCAGCCCCTGGCCTGGGGAAAGTCCGGCATGGGAGAGGGGTGTAACCACCCCCCTTCCTGGTCCCACCCCTAGGGCAGGACCTTGTCGCGTACCCACCCCTTTCTTTAGGATAAAGGCAGGAGCGGGGACCCTTCCAAATTAGATCATCTTTGAATCAAGAAACGACTTTCTACGAAAGGACTTCAAGACTCTTCTCAAGATTTGTCCCTTGTGACTAAGGAGTAGTCACTCTGCATCCGCAGGCACCATCTAAGAACTCTGCGGTTTGCTGCACGTCCTTCCTCAGGAATCCAACCGACCAGCATGACGAGACCCGGCTTCCCTGGCACCTCTGACCTCTACCTACCTCTACAGCTAAGCTGAGAACCGTAGGTGCGACGAGACCTCGAGGGACCGGCCATCATCAGAACTGCACAGCTCTTATCCAGCACGACCGCCGAGGGATCCCCTGGTGAGTGCTTTGGGGTCCGAGAAGCCCCGACCCCGAGCAGCTCCAGCACTGAAGTCCAGCCTCCCAGCATCTCCACGATCTGCGTGGGGCCCTTCTGCTTTTTGCTGCTCACCGAGTTGTTTGGCTACTAGCCCGCTGGCTTGTGACCTTCTGAACGACGCCCGACGACATCACTGCTGCTGGTCTGGTTGCTCCAGACTGGCCCTTGCTCCCTTCCAAAAGAGGAGCACCCCGGACCCTCCTGGGTCCACTCCAGACGCCATTTTGAGTCCACCGCGTGGGCTTGAATTTGCCAAGACTTGTTGCCCCAATCCTGGGTCCAGCGACGTCGACAGCTTCATCCATCGTGGGACAGCTCGCACCTCCATCCTGGGCGCCGACAACGCCTCCTGGTCCGTGAGATCTGCAGAGCACAGCGTCGCCCACTCACCTCGTCGAGGTGACTACCATCCGGTGCCCTCCTGGTGCCACCTGACTACTGGCTAGTAGTCACGAACTTGGTCCTCTCTGCTTTCAGGTGTCATCCATCTTCAAGATCCAGGCTTGGATCACTCAAACTATCTTCACTGGTCGCCTGCCAGCAACTTCTTTCTTCAGGCTCCTGGTTCGTCTACGAGGATTCCCGACGTCTTTTGAGACATATGCAGCTGCAGCCCCTGGGCTAGGTAAACTCGGCATTTCGTTGCCCCAGCATAGCCTCACTATCCAAGGGTCAGGATCCACTGTCGTTTTCGATCTACCTTATCGGGTTCGCCCGAGAACACTAACTTTGTGAAATCTAGCTACCATAGCCTTTGTCCCGCATCCCACGTGAGAGTGCACACTCTGCACCCGAGTCCCCTAGGCCTCCTACTAGTAATCTGAAGGTTCAGTAACATAGTCCTAGCTATTCCAAAGCCTATTAGTACAGTACTTACCTGCTAGTAATTTCGCATTCCACTTCCATAGTATATGATTTTTCGTGCCCCTCGGGCATTTGTGTAAATTGTGCAACTTGAAGTATTTTTATAAGAGTTTTGTTGTGTGCTTAGTACCCTGTCCTCATAAAGAGCACAGGGCTGTTGTGATTCTAATAAATACACTGTTTATTTTCATAACACTTGTGTGGTGTCCTTTCACTTGGTGTTCAAGGGGTATATGTGATGGTATAACAGCTGGCTTAACACGCCCTCTAGAGTTTAGCCCGAAGACTGCTCGTATCCACGCTACTAGGATAGCTGGTCTAAGGTTGACTTACAACCAATCACCATAAGGGTCGTTTGGACTGATGCATAGTGATCACTAGAATAGTGAGCACTGCATATCAGGCCAACTTCTCACAAGGAGCGAGACAGAAGGGACTCCACGGAATCACATAGGTAGCCCTGGCCAAAACACAAAGTGTGTTGAGCGCTCGCAAAGCAGCGCTAGTGGAAGCAAAGATGTTACGTCCCCAGGAGTCCAACCACCGGCTCCCATTATGGAGGGAGCTACACTTAAGGCAATGAAGTGAAACCAGTCTGCAGGAGTGCGCTCTGGGCAGAAGGGTGGAAATTGAGGCAGACTGGATCATGCGGAGCAGGACGTGGCAGTGGAGGAGCGGCTGAGGCACTGGCTCTCCCATGGCAGGCCGCCCCCAGTAGAGAATTGTGGAGCGAGGCTTCAAATGGAAGAAGCAGCTCCCCTCCACCAGAGCCCTGGTGGAGAACCTCCAACAAATGACACATAGGGAATGGAGTGACCGGGTGGCCCATCTGCAAAATGCCAGTGGCCGTGGAAATGGCCCGGACAAAGGCCATACTCGCCTTCATAGGGCGTCGCAGGGGAGAGAGCAATTCCTCTGTGGGCGAAGGCTGCAAACTAAGCCGACCAGTCCATCTGGAGGAACAAACAGCCGTCCCCTGTAGGGTGGAGGATCCATAGATGAGTGGGGGACCTCAGGAGCCTCCGGGGAAGGTGGAGAAGCCTGTGGGGCAACCAACAGCGAGTTGCGGAAGAGAGGATCCGGGGGCTGTGGGCACAGAGACAGCGTAGAGCCCTCCCTGGAAGTTGCTGGGAAAAAGCAACGATGCACCATCCAGTCTCCGGAGAAGAGGAGACAAGGAGATGACAAACCTCCAGCAAGGAAGGGACCTCCAGAGAAAGGTCGACGACACAACGCTGTTGAGTCCGCCACAGGCACAGGTGTGTCTTCGAACGGTGCTGAAGTGGCCATCAGTGGCGCTGAGTCGACCTCCACCACCACCACGTGCTGCCTAGGAGAATGATTTCAAACCAAAGGGGTCACGTCCATTACGGTGGCCTGGTAGGACGTAATAAAGTTTATAAAAAAGAGGGTACCTGGCCACCAATTCACAAAACTGCTTATTTATTTTAGCAGATATAAGGTGTAACACATTCAGTTGCTGTACCTTACTTCATCACTTGTAATCATTAAGAACAACTTTAAAGCGACATTTTGTTTTTCATTAATGCATTCAAAAGATACATTCTTAATTTTTCAAAAAGTTAACTTGATCAACATATGGAACAAAATTGTGCAAAATATAACAAAACATTAAGAAATGTGAATACATAACATTACAACTCGTGTGCATTTACAGATAATTAGACCAGTCGTTGCTAGTACTCAGCCTGCCTTTAACCAGAGTCCTTTGTGCTTTGTTTCTTTTAAAGGGCAGACTACCTTTAAAAGAAACAAAGCACAAAGGACTTTTTAAAAAATGCAGAATGAATCTTTTCAATGCATTTATGAAAAAAACAATGTCGCTTTAAAGTTGTTCTAAATGATTACAATTGATGAAGTAAGGTACAGCAACTGAATGTGTTGCACCTTAAATCTGCTAAAATAAATAAGCAGTTTTGTGAATTGGTGTCCAGGTACCCTCGTTTTTATAAGCCTAGGAGAATGGGGTGAATCAGAGCCGGAGCGGCCAATGAACGGCGCCGAAAAGGGGCCGGCCCGACCTCCGACGAGGCAGATGCCTGCATTGAGGACCGAGAGGGACTCAGGGAAACGCCCCAGCTCCTTGCCACCACCCGCTGCACCACCAGGGCGGGGAGGAAAACAGTCGGCACGGGAAAGGCATCGGCTCGGCCTCCGGTAAGGCAGCCGCCTGCCCAGAGGACCGAGGGGGACTTCGGAACGAACCGTGAGTCCCGTCAACATCCTGCGACACCACAGGGAACCCCGTCGGCGCTGGGGTCGAAGCCGCCGGCAAGTCTGGGGACGGCCCTGTGCATGGCAAGGGATCCGCTGATGTCTCAGGAATAGGAGGGGGGCCCAAAGAAGCCTGCAGAGCTGTAGCAGAGGCCTTCATCTGGGCCCTAGCCACTAGACCCCAGGAAACGACTGATAGGGTGGTGACGGGCGATGGCGCACGTCCAGAGGGGAACCCGCGCCCTCTGCAGAACGAGGACATGGCCCCGGAAACAAACTGCAGGACTGCCAGTGGGGCATCAATGAAGGGCAATGCCGCAGTCGGAATGGGCGGCTTCTGACTTCCGAAGTAGGGGACAGACGTGGTGACGAGACCGATCTGGACAAGCGGGCCGAAAGGAATATGCTACTTACCAGTATGCATCTGTTTTTGGCATGTAGGGCTGCTGACATTCATATCTGTGCATAGATCGCCGCCTAGTGTTGGGTCCGGATGATTGCATATTGTTGTCCTGGAAGAGTCTTCGAAGTATCACGAGATAGGTGGCTCCTCCCCTGGACTACAGTGCGCATGGGCAATCTCTCCATCCTCAGATTGTTTTTCGCCATTGAGGCAGAGATGGAGTGTGGTACAGTAAGAGATGTCCATGCAAGAAAGTAAGAGTAAGAATGAATGAATGAATGCTACAGCTGCGACAGGCACCAGGGAGGAGGGTGGGCGATATGAATGTCAGCAGCCCTACATGCCAAGAACAGATGCATACTGGTAAGTAGCATATTCCGTTCGAGGCATGTGGGCTGCTGAATTCATATCTGTGCATAGAATGTATAGCAGTGTGTCCCTTGGCGGTGGCTACCTGTGCCAGCTGCAGCAGTCTGAAAAAGTGTTTTTAGGACAGCCTGTCCTACAGCAGCTTGCTGTTTGGAATGTACATCTACACAATAGTGTTTTGTGAATGTATGTATGGTAGACCATGTGGCTGCTCTACATATTTCCTCTAGAGGAATGTTTCTTAGGAAAGCCATGGATGCCCCTAGTTTGCGTGTAGAATGCGCTCTTGGGGGAATTGTTAAGGTGCGTTTTGCTTTTAGATAACAGATCTGAATGCATTTGACTATCCATCTGGCTAACCCAAATTTTGAGATGGGGTTGCCTTTGTGTTGTGGTGAAAAAGCAACAAACAACTGTTTAGTTTTCCTAAAATGCTTAGTTCTATCAATGTAGTATAGAAGAGCTCTTTTGACATCTAGTGTATGTAGAGCCCTTTCAGGTACGGACTGTGGATTTGAAAAGAACACTGGCAGTTCTATTGTTTGATTGATATGAAAATGGGATACCACTTTTGGCATAAATTTAGGGTTTGTTCTACGGACTACCCTGTTTGCATGTATTTGGATGAATGGTTCTTGAATAGTTAGGGCTTGCAGCTTGCTAACTCTTCTAAGCGAAGTAATCGCTACAAGAAAAGCCACCTTCCATGTTAGAAATTGTAATTCACATGAATGCAACGGTTCAAAAGGTGGACCCATTAGTCTGGTTAAAACGATGTTTAGGTTCCAGACAGGTGAAGGTGGGTGTTTTGGGGGAATTATTATTTTGAGTCCCTCCATGAATGCCTTAATTGCAGGCACTCTAAACAGTGATAGATGCTGCCTGTTTTGAAGATAAGCTGCAATGGCAGCCAAGTGTATCCTTATAGATGAATAAGCTAGATTACAACGATGGGGGTGCAAAAGATAGCAAATGATATTTTGTGTTGAAGCATCTAGTGGGTTGATGTCATTGTTATTACAGTAAATGACAAAACACTTCCACTTTGCAGCATAACATGCTCTTCTAGTAGGTTTTCTTGCCTCTTTGATAATGTTCATACAGTCAGGAGGTAAGTTTAGGTACCCAAACTCTAAGAATTCAGAAGCCAGATTGCAAGGTTCAGTTGTTGCGGATCTGGGTGCTGTATGTCTCCATGGCTCTGAGTGAGAAGAGTGGGTGTTAGCCGCAGTCTTTGATGAGGCACCACGGAAAGTTCTAGAAAGGTTGTGTACCATGGTTGCCTTGCCCATGTTGGAGCAACCAGGATTAGAGTTAGTGAATGCTGGCGTAGTTTGCGTGCCACTAGCAGTAGTAGGTGTGGAAACCTGGCGGCAAAGTACTGGCATTTTGCGTTTTCCCTTGTGGCGAACAGGTCTATCTCTGGTTGCCCCCACTGTTGAAAGTATGGTTGTAGCACTGTGGGATGAATCTCCCACTCGTGCATCTGTTGGCTGTGTCTGCTGAGCAGATCCGCTATTTGGTTGTTTTTGCCTGGGAGGTGTTCCGCCATGAGAAAAATGTTTCTTTGAATGGCCCACTTCCACATGCTTTGGGCTAGATGTGATAGTTGTGTAGAGTGTGTTCCTCCCTGTTTCTGTATGTAGTACATTGCAGTCATGTTGTCCGTCCGGATCAACACAGTCTTGTTGCATAAATGTACTTTGAATGCTTTCATTGCCAGAAAAATTGCCATTAGCTCTAGCAAGTTGATGTGCATTTTCTTTTGTTGTGTTGTCCATAGGCCCTGCACTGTGTACTGAAGGACATGGGCTCCCCATCCTATCAGGGATGCGTCCGCGGTCAATACTATCTGTGGTACAGGCTCTTGGAACAGTCGTCCCTTGCAAAGGTTTTGTGGATTCCACCAATGAAGAGAGTTGTATGCACGACTGGTCACCAACACTAGGTCTTTTAATCGTCATTGAGCCTGGTTCCACTGCCGTGCTAAGCACTCTTGCAGCGGACGCATGTGTAGTCTTGCCTGAGGGACTATGAAGATGCAGGAAGTCATCATGCCTATGAGTTGCATAAAGACTCGGGCAGAGAGCGAGTGTTGGGGCTTGAATTTTTGGATTAGCAGTTGCATACTGTTGATTCTTGCAGCGTTTAGGTATATTTTGCTCCCAGAGTATTTATTGTAGCTCCTAGGTACTGTTGTACATGGGACGGCTGAAGATGTGATTTTGGGTAGTTCACGTGAAGCCTAGACTGTGCAGGAGGTGAATGGTGCGGGACATGTGGCTGGCACATTGCTGGGCCGACTTTGCTTGTATTAGCCAGTCGTCCAGGTACGGATAGACGTAAATCTGTTGTCTCCGTAAATGTGCAGCTACTGTCGCTAGGCATTTTGTGAACACCCTCGGGGCTGTTGTTACACCAAATGGAAGGACTTTGAATTGGTAATGTTGATTTTGTAACGTGAACCGTAGACACTTCCTGTGAGCAGGATGTATTGGTATATGGAAGTATGCATCTTTGAGGTCCAAAGTTGCGAGGAAGTCTCCTTGTTGCAGCAGTGGTAAGACTTGTTGTAGAGTGAGCATATGGAAATGCTCTGATAAGATGTCTTGATTTAGGGCCCTGAGGTCCAAAATGGGTCTGAGAGACCCGTCCTTTTTGGGGATGAGGAAGTATAGTGAGTATACCCCTGTACCTTGATGTTGTAATGGTACTGGCTCTATGGCCCCTTTTTGCAGCATGCTGATGACTTCTTGCTGCAATAAGTCTAGGTGTTCTGCAGACCTAGGACGGTGTTTTGGTGGTATATTGGGTGGTGTGGAAGTTAGCTCTAGGCAATAGCCAGTTTGGATAATTTGCCTCACACACTTGTCTGTTGTGATGTTTTGCCAGACTGGTAGGAACTGCTGTAATCGTCCCCGGACAGGTGTTGTATAGTCTAGGGGTAGAGCTAAGAAGTCACTGTTTAGTGTTGGTAGAGGACCTGGTGGTATTATTTCCTCGTCCTCCGCCCTTGTTGTTATTGCCGCAGTATCCACCTCTATTGTTTTTATTGTAGGTGGTTTGCGTATTTGCTTTGTAAAGTGAGGCCTGCTGTGATGAGCTGCCTCTTGCAGCCCCTCTATAATTGGAGCGACGAAAGGAGCCTCTATGTTGTTGGGATTGTAAGGCCCCCATCGACTTAGCAGTTTCATTGTCCTTTGTCATTTTGTCTAGGATTGTGTCTACAGCTGGACCAAACAGATAGTCAGGGTTTATTCGCTGATTTAATAAAGTAGACTGGACTTCGTTTTTAAAACCTGAGATGCGAAGCCAAGCATGTCTCCTGAGCATAACACTGGTGTTAATAGATCTGGCTGCTGTATCTGCCACGTCTAGGGCACATTTAATGGAGGAGTTAGTTATTAGCTTTCCCTCCTGTACTAGGTCTTCAGCCTGTTCTTTGTAAGGTTCAGGTAAATGTTGGAGAATTGTCTCCAGGGTGTCATAATGTGCCCTTTCGTACCTAGCTAGCAGGGCTTGTGTATTAGATATTCTCCATATATTAGCTGCTTGAGCAGCTACCCTTTTCCCTGAGGCCTCCAAGATCTTAGATTCTTTGTCAGGAGGTGGTGCTTCTCCAGTGGTCTGTGAGTTAGCACGTTTACGTGCATTGGATATCACTAAGGAATCTAAAGGCAATTGACCCTTAATATATGTGGGGTCTACTGGAGATGGCCTGTACTTTCTTTCAATTCTGGGGTTAATGACCCGTGCCCTAGTTGTTTCTTTAAAAATGTCACCTGCATGTTTAAGTACCCCTTTTAGCATAGGGAGCGTTTTGACAGATCTTTCTGATGTGGCAAAAGTGTCAAAGAGGAAATCCTCCTCAATGGGATCTGCATGCATTTCTACATTGTGATGTAGGGCTGCCCTATCTATAAGTGCATTAAAAGCAGCTATATTTTCCGTAGGAGAAGGTTTAGCAGGGTATGCAGGTGTATCTGGAATGGGCTAAGAATCACCAGAATGCCCTGGGTCTGCCCATGGCTGAGGTTGACTGTCTTGGTCAGGGTCCACTGTGTAATTGTATTCCTCATTGTCCTCATAATCCACCTCTTCATCTGAGTGTGTGGGTGTATATGAGTATGTGTTTGGTTTTATAGGCTCAAATAGAATAGGTGAAGTTGCACAGTCCCTTTTCTTTTTGAGTGGGATGACATAAGTCTCCTTTTCTGTTTCTGGTCTGACTTTTCTTTTGTAGAGAGTGACCTTCCCAGAATTAGGGTCAATGTAAAGTTTTGACTGTTCTTCTGATGAGGGGTCTGGATATAAGATCTCCTGTTCAGTAGTTCTTGGTTGTTTTGCCAATGTCTTTGGTTTAGTTTGTTTAGGGTCGATACCGGTTTTTGGGTCGACTGCCTTATGTTTTGATGAAATTGGTAGACCAAATTTGATCGGTCCGAGAGTTTTTGTTCTTTCAACAGTCTTTTTAGGTTGTGCCCGTTTCCTTGGAGCCGATTTATCTATGGTTTCGATATTTTTTGTCGACTCGATAGTCCCCTTTTGACTTTGTTGCATCTTTTGAACCGGTGTTTTTGGACCGATGCTTTGTTGTCTCGGCTCGATGTCTTTCTTTGGGTCGATTTTCTTTGGCTCGATCCGTTTTTGTTGCACAGCCATTGGTTTGTCGAGTCTTTGCTTCGGTTCGACAACCTTCTTTGTTTCGAGTCCCTTATTTGTGTTGTCGACTGTCGACGCTGATTTCTTCGGTTCAACGGCCTTTTGTTTCGGAGTGGATGAAGGTGCGCTGATTTTTGGCTCAACGACCTTTGTGTTTGACTCCGATGGATCAACATAGTTTGGTCCGAAGACCGTGTTGTCGACTATTTTCTTTGGGATCGATTCTGCTGGATCGACGTAGTTCGGTCCGAAGACTGTGTAGTCGATTAGTTTCGGTTTTGTTTTTGGTTCCATAACTTTTGCTTTCGATATCAACAGCTTTGGGTTACATTGAACCGATGGCTCTTTTGTAGTATTCTTAGCCGAGCTGAGTCGCAGGGCTATAGAATGTGTTTCGAGATCTTGGCCTTCCGGCGATGCCTTGACCTGAGCCTGTGGAACCATAGAGGTGTATGTCTGGTGCGTTGTACTCACGGTTGGCCCCGATGTAGTAGGCCCCGTTTCATCACTGGAGTAGTCTTCGGCGGCCCGATCCCTTGTTCGTCGTCTCCTACCTCGACGATGTCTTCATCGTTGTCGTCATAGTAGTTGGAGTCATGCTATGAGTCTTGATCCGACTGTTGATCCGAATCTTCGGCCTCGATGAGATCTTGTTCATCGTCGAAGATATTTTCGGGCTCTGGCTTCTGCATGATTTGCCTTGCGGTCCGTCGAACCCGAAGTGTCTCTTTTGATCGAAATTGTGCACAGGCTAGACAGTCGGTTTCATTATGTTCCGGAGATAAACACTTGCTACATACAGGGTGTTTATCTATATGTGGGTATTTCGAATTACAAAGAGGGCATCTTTTGAATGGACTTCGTTCCATCGACGACCGATCTTCTTTGCGTCGAGAAGGCCTACGGCCCGATTCGACGTCCTGAGTTGGATAAAGTGTATAGTAGGATGTCGGCACCGATCAAAACAATATCGACGATTCCGAAGGCCTTTTGGCCTTTAAGAAAAGTAATCTTCGATTCCGAACTTCGAGTAAGGAAAATACATCCGAACCTAATGGCGGAACAAAACAATCTGAGGATGGAGAGGATGCCCATGCGCACTGTAGTCCGGGGGAGGAGCCACCTATCTCGTGAAACTTCGAAGACTCTTCCAGGACAACAATATGCAATCATCCGGACCCAACACTAGGCAGCGATCTATGCACAGATATGAATTCAGCAGCCCACATGCCTCGAACACAATTTCATCTGGCCCTCACACCAGGACTTCGGCTTGAGACGCTGACAAGCGTCGCAGTCCGTAGAGTCATGATGCTTGCCCAAACACCACAAACAAACAGGGTGAGGGTCCGAAGACATCCGACACATACAAGAAGTACACATCTTGAAATCCGAAGTCATTCACACACTGTTCCTCAACGCAAAGCGTTAAAAGAAGGCCTGAAAACAGTTCAAGGGAACACAATCAGGATCCGCATTGCGAGCGGAAAAGAAGGAAACTGATGTCAGCGCGCCGGGGTGGCACTTGTGTCCTCGCTGACGTCACATACGCGAGCAACGTCAGGGCGGAGTCACGTGGTGCTGTCCCCGGGCGCGCATGGATGCTGTGTCAAAAAAGTTTTCCGTATTCAGTCTCACGCTTGGGGATAACTCTATGTTAAGGAATCTGCGGCTAGTAGTCTCTATCAGATGGATAAACACCTCTGCACTCAAACACCACAGCCCGATTTCACGTAAACCAATGGTGTCCCATTGCCCCAGAGACCCTCAAGAGCTAAGCCCCCCTTTGGATTCTGCCGTACTTGTCCCCAAGTCCCAACTTGCAGCCTTTCTTTTACATGTACCCTGCCGTTGACTTTAACGCATATTGCTCGATGCTACCAACGTGACCAGCACCTCAGCCCCCGGGCAGGTAAAATCAAACTGCTGATGGGTTTTTAGACTTTGGCCCCTAAGCACCTTAACCCCTTGCATGCTGGGGTTATTCCCCCGCTGTGCTGTGGGGAGGGGGGCGCGCACATCGCCCGCGTGCTCATGACGAACTCAGCTCGTCATGAGGCACAGTGCTCGTGTGCTCATGAGGAGCTGAACTCGTCATGACCACACCCATTTTCGTGGAACGTTCAGCACAGCAGGGGAATTAGCCTAGCGTGCGAGCGTTCCACGGCTCATGGCGAGCTCAGCTGGTCATGAGAACCAGAGCACCGTGCCTCATGACTAGCTGAGCTCGTCATGAGCATGCAAGGGGTTAAGTCCCAAAAGGCACCTGCAAGAAATGTTCGCAAGTATGCATATGCAGTGTATGTTTCTCCTGTAGGATAACATTAGAGCGTTAGAGGCTCATGCCTCAAAAAATGCTATTTGACTATTTTACTGCTAATGTGTAAAAACGATATCTTCGAAAGTGCTTACCTGATTCCGATGATCTTGGTGTTTATAATATAGAAAAATCTGTGTTATTTTTCTAAATTGCTCTCAGATTTCTTTTTGAGTGTGTCTCATTTATTGGCTTTATGTGTACAACAAATTCTCAACACTCCCCTCTGAAAAGCTTAAGCTGCTCAACCACACTACCCCAAATAGAGCAATTGGAATTATGAGAGTAAACCCCTGTAAACAATAAGGGTCGTCTGGACTTTCGGCATGGTGTATACCTACATTGGTGCACTACATAAAAAACCAGCTTCTTACAGGATGCAACTGCCATTTGTTATCCACCAGGTGTCTAATGAGGGTATCTACAATGGTTCATGATCAGAGAGAGGCCTTGATGCTCTAGCAAACTCCAAAGGCCCAGCACAAATTGGCACTGGACCCAGGATCCCACTCTGCCTAGTTTGTTTCAGTACCACATGGAAGTACTGTTGTCTCTGTGGACCTTCCTTGGATGGATGCAAGAAAGGCCTTCCACTCCAGGAAGATGGCTCGCAGCTCAGTAAGATTTAGGTGGAGGGAGTTTTGTTTGCTAAAGACTGGGTCCTCTGATCACCACCTCTCCCAGATGACCTCCCCAGTCCATCAGGGACACATTTCCATCTAAACATCAGATCTGGGTGGGGAAGTGTGTGGGTTTGCTAGTGGTCAGGTTGTGGTCAAACCGCCACTACTGCAGCTCTTGTGCAGTCTCCTCTGAAATCTGGAAGACATTCAACAGTTTTACTGAGTCGTCAGGTCACACTACTGAGCCCTCCTATGCCACCTGGTGAAGTGGACTAGCAGGATGCATGAAGCAAATAGGCCAAAAAGCCTCAGGTTTGCTCTCACTAAGATCCACAATACAGGCCTTAATATTGATACCATAACCGAAATGTCCTGGACTAGTTGCGAGGGAGCAAAGGCCCACAACTGCAGCATTTCCAGAAGAGGTCCTATAAAAGGGAGCCTTTGCAAAGCAGTCAGTTGTGACTTTGGCTCATTTATCGAGACCCCTCAAGATTCACAAATTACACCTGCCTGGAGATTGTCCATGTCCGACTGTGGTGAGCCTGTGTTTGAACAGCCAGTTGTAGAGGTAGGGGAAAACTGGTATCCCCAAACACCGAAGATAAGCAGCAACCCTGGAAGAAAATGTCTGATTCTCTCTCCCATAGGGTGTTTGTGTACCGCTATGGGCAAACTAAAGCAGTTTGAAGGCTGATGTTGCAGAGCTGGGGCACAGAGAACATTGTTCCTGATGACATGCCGTTCAGCGTAGCACACTCTCCTGGCCCAAGTACCAGAACGCCACAACAAGACTCATCCTCAGCATCCCACGACAAGAACAGCACCTACGAGACCTCCACTGGCTCCCCGTCAACAAAAGAGTGTCTTTCAAGATACTCACACATGCCTACAATGCCCTCCACAACACCAGGCCCCTATACCTCAAGGAAAGAATATCCTTCTACTCCCCCAGGAGGAACCTCCATTCTGCTGACCTTGCCCTGGCCGAAATCCCACGCAGAACCTGAACGGGAGGAAGATCCTTCTCCTACATCGCAGCCAAGACCTGGAACGAACTCCCCCTCAGCATCAGATGAACCCGCACACTGTAAGCATTTAGGAAAAGCCTCAAAACCAGGATCTTTGGATGAGCTGGACCTGCCCGAAACCCCCCAGCCCCTGGAGACCCTCACTGGTGAGTAGTGAGTGCGTTTTACAACTGCCTGATTGATTGATTCCAAAAGTATTCGGATGATCTGTGGCTCATCAATCCTCACCTTCAGAACTTGAGGCGAAGGTAGGAACGCGGCCAAGTGTTCAGCGTACCATTGCAGGAAGGATGCGTCTCCCAGTGAAGCTCTTGGCAAAAACTCATTTGAGCAATAATCACGAGACTATATGTCCTCAGTGGTAGTGAAAAAGATCTAACTAGTCATGCTCCACCAGTCGAAGGTGCCTTGTGCCAGTGCCACCAGCTGATGCCTGCGAGCTGGCCAAATGAATGGATTTGAAGGGCCAGCCATTTGCAGAGATGCTGTGCCTCCAGACCGAGGACCTGCAAACCCACACCGCTCTGCTTATTGCAGTTCTACACAGCAGTTGTGATATCCATTAAAACCTAGATCTGCTTCTCCTTGATGTATGGGAGAAAGACCTTAATGGCTAACCAAATCAAGCAAAACTCAATAGGGATTGTGAGGAGATTCTGCTCTGCTGCAGACTAAAGATCTTCACCTCTCCCAGATGAATGTACCAACCAAGAGAGAACGCATCTGTCACTACTGTGAGCTCTTGGTACAGGGAGTAAACTCCTGCGCCTCTTTCCTGCAAGGGCACGGGCTCTATTGCCCCTTTTTTCAGCATGACTGTGACTTCCTGCTGCAATAAGTGCAAGTGCTCGCCGGACATAGGACGGTGCCTTGGGGGTATGTTGGGTGGAGTGGATGTGAGCTCCAGACAATAACCGAATTGGACAAGTTTTCTGACCCACCTGTCCGTGGTGATGGACTTCCACACGGGCAGGAACTGCTGGAGTCTCCCCCCGACCGGTGTTGTGTGGTCGGGGGGCAGTGACAATGCGTCACTGATTGTTGGCGGTGGAGGACCTGGAGCTGTTGTTGCCACGTCCTCTGCCCTTGGCGTTGTTGCCGCGGTACCCACCTCGACCCTTGTTGGTATAAGTAGTCTGGGTGTTGCTTTTGTAGAACTGCGCTGACTGCGAAAGTTGCCCCCTTGAGGTGCCTCTAGTATTGGAGCGACGAAAGGACCCACTCCGAAACTGCTGGGACTGCAAGGCACCCATAGATTTTGCAGTGTCGGTGTCCTTTTTCATCTTCTCAAGGGTGGTGTCAACCTCAGGGCCAAACAGGTGATCTGGGTTGACTGTTTGGTTCAAGATGGTGGTTTGAATGTCCGGCTTGAACCCAGATATCCTCAGCCATGCATGTCTACGAAGCATAACGCTAGAGTTAATTGCGCGTGCGGCGGTGTCGGCCACGTCCAGAGCGCACTTTATGGAAGCGTTGGAGATTAGCTTCCCCTCCTGTATTAACATTTCAGCCGCTTCCTTATATTGATCGGGTAAATGTTGCAAAAGGGTCTCTAGAGTATCATAGTGTGCCCTGTCATAACGCGCCAGGAGCGCCTGCGTGTTGGAGATGCGCCATATGTTGGCTGCCTGCGCTGCCACCCTCTTCCCCGAAGCCTCAAAGACTTTTGATTCCTTGTCTGGGGGAGGAGCATCACCCGTAGTCTGCGAGTTGGCTCTTTTCCGGGCATTGGAGACAACCAGGGAGTCCAGAGGCAACTGTCCCTTAATATAAGTTGGATCTGTGGGCGCTGCTTTGTACTTTTTATCGATTCTTGGGTTGATGACCCTTGCCCTAGTGGGTTCTTTGAAGACCTCAGCAGCATGCTTTAAAACACCCTTCAGCATTGGCAGAGTTTTTACAGTCTTTTCAGAGACAGAAAAGGTGTCAAATAGGAAGTCGACGTCCACAGGGTCAGCATGCAGTTCGACGTTGTGATTGGCCGCTGCCCGCTCAATGAGGGCATTGAAAGCCGCAGAGTCCTCAGTGGGGGAAGTTTTGGCTGAGAAAAGCTGAGGGTCCTGACCAGAATGCGGGTCCCCAGGATCGCCGCCAGCAGACCAGGGCTCAGTCACATCCTCTGGGTCTGTGTAGACGGGATAGCTGTACTCATCTTTGTCGTCACCCTCACCAGCGTCGACATTGGAATGAGTGGGCGATAGTTCGTGAGCCTGTGGTGAAATGGGCTCCACCAAGGCTGGAGTACCAGCAGAGTCCATCTTTCGTTTGAGTGGGATTTTGTACGACTCCAATTGGGGCTCAGGGGTGATTTTCCTCTTCAGGAGGGAAAGCCTGCCCGTTTCGGCGTTGATGAAATGCTCCTGACGCTCCTCCTCTGCAAGTTGTCGATGCCGTGGGCCGAGGACCACCAACGACGGTTTTGGCGTTGAAGACACCTTTTCGGGCACGCCGGCCCCTGGTTTAGCAGCGAAAGCTTTCGGCGCCGTCTTAGGCGGCAAGGTGAAAAGGATCGGCGTGGGCGCCTTCGCCGGTTTCTCCAGAGGCTTGGCTGGCGCAGGGTCTTTCGGCTCGACTGCTGCGGCGCCGTCCCTAATGCGCTGTAGGGCCTCCGTAACCTTTTTTGTGAACGCGGCGGATGGACGCTCCGGTTTGACAGAGTCCTTAGCGGTTGGTTTCGGAGCAGAGACCGACGATGTTCCCTTCGGAGTCGACGCACTCGGCGCAGCTCCCTTGGCCTTGTCGTGTGGAAGCGAGGCAGAGAGGGACTTCGGGTCGTCTGGCCGCTTCTTCGGGTCGGTAAGAGACTTCTTGGGGTCGTCGACCGTTTTTTTGTGATCGAGTCGACCCTTGCTGGCGTCGACCGTTTTCGGCGCCGATGCGGCTGCGTCCGACCCCTTAACCTTTGGCTTCGATGTAGTAGCCTTCGGGTCGGCCATTTTGACGTGGCTCTTCGGCTCGACGGCCATCTTCGATTTCTTCGGCGCCGAGGCATCCGAAGTCTTCGATCCGACCAGTGCGATGCGCACTTTCGGTTTCGATATCTCTGGCGTCGAGACCGTAGGTTTCACTTTCGGTTTCTGTGTTACCGAATCGGTATCAATGTCTGTGGCCGGGCCAGTAGGTGGAGCCGAGGAACTTATAACAAGGTCTCGGGTAAGGCCCGAAGGCGATCCCTCAACCTGGGCCTTATTTATTTGTACGGCCCCGATGTCAGTCTGAGGAAGCTCCTCGTCCGAGCTATCCTCCATGGAGGCAAGGGCCCCGTCGTCGTCCCCTACCTCTTCGACGACTTCACCGAAATCCTCGGTCTCTGCGTCGTAGTCGTCCTCGACCTCCGACGCGGGGTTAGATTCCGTGATGTCCTGGATATCATCGACCTCGACTTCCCCAGCATCGAAAATGTCCGTAGGCGGTGGTGCAGATTGCTGGGCCTCCAGGCGCGCAGCTCGATGGAGCTTGAGTGTTTTCTTGGACCGGAACCTGGAACAGGCCATACACTTGGCCTCGTCGTGGTCCGGCGACAAGCACTTGTTGCACACCGGGTGGACGTCGATATGTGGGTACTTCGAGGCACACACCGGACATCGTTTGAATGGACTTCGTTCCATGATGGATGGTTGAAGAGTCTGGAGCGTCGACTAGGCCCTTCCGCGCCGAAAGCAAGCGGAAGTACAATCTCGGCTCGGAGCCGAGGAAAGTTGCGAAGCCGAATGCAAAACAATACCGACGCAAGTCCTAAAGACCTTTTGGTCTCAAAAGTAAAGTTTATTTTTATCGATTCCGACAAGAGGGAACCAAAGACATCCGAACCCAATGGCGGAAAAAACAATCTGGGGATGGAGTCGATGCCCATGCGCACTGTAGTCCAGGGGAGGAGCCACCTATCTCGTGATACTTCGAAGACTCTTCCAGGACAACAATGTGCAATCATCCGGACCCAACACTAGGCGGCGATCTATGCACAGATATGAATTCAGCAGCCCACATGCCTCGAACCAAGATGCTAAGAAGCCTTACAGCCACCTGCCTCGGAAGCGAGAAGGGAGCTTGAAACATTGGGATCCTAACCTGAATATCCTGGTCTGGCTGCATGGGTGGAAATGTATTGAATACCACAGTTTCCATGATGGCCCCCTATGAAGGGCATTCTCTCTGCAGACTGGAGATCGGAGTTTGGCTCATTGATGGAGAATGCCTGGGATGAGAGCAGTTAGACAGTTGACTATAAGCGGTGCTTGAGTGACTGTGAAAAGCCAGTTTCAAGAGCAAGTTTTCGAAGTAAAGGAGTATGCTTATTCCTGACCTGCGGAGATGCACTACAACCACAGCCATCACCATCATACACACCCAAAGGGGTGCAGGCCGAAGAGCAGGATGGGAAATTTAAAGTGTTATTATCTCACTACGAACTGAAGGAAGGAGTCTGTCGAACTGCAGGATGTGTACATTAAAGTAGGTATCCTCAAGTCCAAGGACACCATCCAGCACCCCTGGATGCAGAAACCAAGACCAAAGTCAATATTTTGAACCTATGTATGTGTAATAAAAAGGGCTTCCCCAGTAACCCCGAGGCCTGTGTAATCTAGTAAAAAAGGCTCCATTTCCCAATTGGACAGTTTTATTAACGTTTTTAACAAATAAACAAAATCACTGTAAGTAAAAAGGTTATCCCAAATAGCGCAACAACTCAATGCAAGTGAAAATAAGTGAATGTAAAGTGCGTTGGTGCTATACAATCTATGTACATAAAATAGTGACTAATCAAGGATGCATAAGTGGTTGGTACACACTCTAAGAAATAGTGAAATGCTCCAGAATCTAAATAAAGGCAGTACACTATTATTGTGTCAAGTCAACGTTTCGACTCTAAGAATACAATTTAGACTGGGTCATCATCAGGATATATATTTGTGAAGCATCTGCCCAATGTATAGGATGAAGGCAGATGTATTTTCTTAGCGCTATTGACGCATGGGGTGCTTCAAAGTGAAATTGGCACAAGGGATGAATCTGGGGTGGCTGGGACTAGAGCCTTATCTAAGTATTGCAGTACCTAAATAAAGCATGTATGCCATTATGTGGGATTCCTGGTTGGAGCTGTGTGGTATACAGTGGTTTAAAGGATCAGTAATATATTTGAAACAGACTTAATAAACAACCATGTATGAGAAATGGTAGGGAAAAAACTTAAAATAGCAGAACATCTTACGTGAGGATTGTTCTTTTCCAGCAGTTCTGTGAATTTTTCTAATAGTGCAATGAGAAATTCTCTGGGTTTCCTTAAAACCCATGCTGGTTGGGAAATGAAGATCCTCAGGAAGACTCCACCCACGGAGAGTTCGCCTTGTCCTTCACTGTATGCGATGTTGAAATCTTCATTCAACTGAATGAAAATAAATGAAAACCCATTGTTTATTCATCTTTAAAACACAGCTTCCTTGCTGCATAAAAGACTATTTATAATATCTGTACACATAATTATTGCATCTGTTACAGCAATGTCCTTGCACGAGGAGCCGGTAGTCCGTCACTTTTAAGGCACAAAATACAACACTTGTCATACCTAGAGAACTGAGAAGAAAGCTGACCAGGCAATACAGTGCACTTCTTCAAGAGCTATAGCTAAGATGTTATGTTATGTTATGTTATGTTATTTATTATTTGTTAAGCGCGCATACGCCCAGGGGCTTCTTGGCGCTGGTGAGAGAATCAAACATAACAGTACATAAAAGAAATACAATCACTGTTTACAATAGGCCTGGGAAAAAAGAAAAGTTTTAAATGCCTTCCTGAAAGCAAGGAGGTCCTTGCTATGTCGCAGAGTCAAAGGGAGGGAATTCCACAATGAGGAGGCTAAAAATTGAAAACTGCTGCCTCCCTGACGTTTCTTTTTGAAACGAGGGACCTCAAGTAGATCTTTGTGGATTGATCTCAAACTGCGCGAAGGTATATATTTGCGCAGTAGTGATCTAAGGAACATAGGACCCTTACCCTCCAGAGCCTTAAACACAATGCAGCCCACCTTGAAAGTGGCTCTCTGTTCCACAGGCAGCCAGTGCAAGGTCTCTAGTCCATGTCTGATTGATTCCCACTTAGGGACTTTGCAAATAAGTCTCGCAGCTTGATTTTGCAAGTATTGCAATCTTTTAAGTTGGCCAATAGGCGCCCCCAGATAGAGGCCATTTGAGAAATCAATGTGGGACAGGACTAGAGCACTAACTGTCTGAATTAAGGCCAGACCTGTAAGAAGATGTGCTATTTTCTTGATCTTCCTCAGTTGAAAAAACCCCGAGGAGACCACAGTTCCGACTTGACTCACCAAGGTAAGGTCCTCACTAAGAGTCACTCCCAAACTTTTTACTGTACGGGATTTTTTTGGAGGCGAGCCCATGTCCGACGGCCAAAAGCTAGGACTCCAACTGATCTCACTCTTCCCAGGTAGAATGAGCTCCGTTTTTCCCGGATTTAACTTAAGGTGGTTTAGAGACATCCACTTCTGGATAAAAGACATGGTTGCTCGAAATTCCTCTGCAGCATTGTGGGAGTTTAGCACAAAGACCAGCTGCAGGTCGTCTGCATAGTTATATACATCAACCTTAAACTCTCGTAGAGAGAATAACAGTGGCCGCATATACAAATTAAATAATAAAGGGGACAAGGAGGATCCTTGAGGAACCCCACAAAAGGAAATTTTTTTAGGGGCTGTGAAGGAACCTAGTCGAACCGATTGGGTACGTCCAGAAATAAAGGACTTGAGCCAGGCCAAGGCCGAGTCCCGAAGACCGGCCTGTTCGACACGGTTGACCAAGATGGTATAGTCAACCGTGTCGAACGCCGCAGACAGGTCCAATAGCACCAAAGCCTGGTGCAAGTCCCTGTCTGCATTAGACCTTAAAGTATTCTGAACGGCCAATATCACTGCCTCAGTGGAGTGACCAGGCCGGAAACCTGCCTAGTTGGGTTGTAAATACCCAGAGGCTTCCACAAAACTTGATAGGCAGTTGGTTACATGCGCCTCCAATATTTTGGATAAGTAAGGCAGTAACGATATTGGTCTATAATTAGAAAGGTCTGAGGAGTCAATGCCAGGTTTCTTTTTCAAAGGAATCAATAAGGCCTGTTTAAAACTATTAGGAACATTCCCTGACGCGAGGGAGTTGTTGAGCAGTGGAATCAGGCTACTTGGGAGTGCCCGACCAATTTCTCTCATTACTTGGGGAGGGCAGGCATCCTGAGGAGATCCTGATTTAACTCTAGTGAGCAAATCTTGAAGGGTTTGGTGAGTGATTAAGGGGAAGGAACGCAAGGTAAGAGGGTTTAAAAAAGTGTCGTCTATCGGGGCACAAACTGGAAGCTTGGATAGAGTGTCCTTAATCAGCACTATTTTGTCATTAAAATAGTCGTTCAGCGAGTTGCAGAGCAATTGTGAGGGGACAACCGGGGGAGAAGTTCTCTCATCATTGCACAACTCAGTCACAATCCTGAAAATTTCTTTCGACTTATTGGTGGCGTTAAGTATTTTAGAAGAGAAATAAGCAGTTTTGTGAGTGTGCAACGTTTTTTGGTAGGCTTTGCGAGTGGAACAGTAAGCGATCCTTGCTTGAGGACAATAATTGGAGCGCCATGTTCTTTCTTGCTGCCTCACTTCAAGTTTTAGTTTCCTCAACTCCGGTGTGAACCACTTATGCGCGTCCGCGCCGCGTGAGTTATCAAAGCGAGTGAGGGGAACACAAACATTAATGGCCGAGTTTAGCCAGTCTTGAAGCCTACAATCGGCTATCTCCACATCTGAGCTCTGCTCTGGCAGAGTAGACTTTAACAAGTTTAAAAAAGCTGACATGTCCAGCGAGGACCATTTCCGAGTCAGACTGGTAGCCTTCAGCTTAAATTGAAGAGCTTTCACAACACAAAATGAGAAACTAATAATAAAATGATCAGACCAGCTACAAGGTTTAATATCAATAAAATGAATAGCTAGATTCAATGACCAAAGTTGATCGAGACTGTGGCCCTTTTGATGGGTCTGAGTATCTATATATTGTATTAAATTCAGATCACTCAGAAGGTCCCTAGTCTCAGCTGCTTGGGGATCTAATAGGGTGTTATCAAACCAGAGATTTAAATCCCCGACCAGGAGCAGTTTTGAATTATTAGTAGCTAACATGGCCAATTGCTCCGCAAGAATAGCAGGGAACAAACCATAGTTTGGGGCGGGCGGTATAGTAAAACCACCACAAGTGTCCCATTGACAGTATCCAATTTGGCAACAATATTCTCCACATTAGAAATATCTAAGGAGGGGAGTTGTCTAAGTTGATGTTTCTTATTGGAGATGATGGCCACCCCGCCCCCAATTTTACCTGCCGGTCGTAACACGGAGATAATATAATAATCAGCAGGCAAGGCAGCTAAGATGTCCGGTAATGAATCCGGTGTAAGCCATGTTTCGGTCAACAGGAGTAAATCCGGTTTAGTGTCGGATAGTAACAGAAAGATATCTGTCTGATGTTTGGTCATGGAACGAGTGTTTAAATAAACACATCTAAAATTACAAGTGGTATTCAGAATGTTTGTAAAACTAACGTTATGTCAGTTGCATGTTTGTCACTGCCTCTGTTCAAAAAGGAACTCTACATTGTTTAAGTAATGATGACTTATTTGACCAAAAACACTAGTAAAAAGATTATATAGTTAGTTAACTTTGGAGCCCATACATCATCTTCAGATCGTTGAAAAAAAGAGCCGATAACACATAATATTACCAGAACGTTTTGAAACTTTTAACCCCTTCGATGCTGGTGACGGAACCATTCCGTCATCAGTCACAGTTGAGCTGTGCTGATGACGGAATGGTTCCGTCATGACCACACCCAGTTAAGGGATGTCCAGCACCGGGGAGGAATCAAGGCAGCAGGCAAGGTGTTAAGTACATAAATGAGGGTGGTCATTCTCCAGGGAAATGAATGTAAGGAATGTATAGTATATAGGTATCTGCTATCCCTAAATGGAGAATACATTCCTGGTCTCAGAGGTTAAGATGTAGTACATTAAATCAATACATTCACAACCAGTTCCCCACATTTCAAAGATTTCCAAAGTGAATCAGAAGCACCGCATGACAATCTAGCTACATGTTTTGAAAGCCTGGCGATTTGAATTAATAGATTTAGTGAAAGTCCACTTGCAAGCTTTCCAAATGATACGGGACAATTTAGTTTAAAAATATTACAAAAATATTACATTGATCTCATTCATGGCAAGCACATAAGCACATGATTTGGACTGCCCTAGAGCAGCCTGACAAACTAGGTCTTAGATTAGATGTAGGCCAAGGTGCCAGACTAGATCCATCATTTTCTTCCTGCAAATTCCTGAGGGGGCCTCAGACCTGCCTGGAGAAGTGACAACGCAGAACTATTTGAAGGTGCCACTTTCACGCACTGTCATTTTCACCAAGATAACTTCTGCAGCTTCAGATTCAGATTCAGAGCAACAGACAAAGCAGTAAATAGAATGCTGAATCTAAAATGGGCCCATATGACCCATCAGTCATCCACTCCACAGATCGGGACAAGCGTGGGCCAGTGAGGATTCTACAGTTAAGAGTATCCACTAGAAAGAGGTTTCCTAAAGGTAAACTCCTTACAGATACTTTTAACTGCAGAATCTTCCCCTTTTGAAAATATGCCTAAGCAGAATCCCCAAAAGATGCTGGGGTCTGCTAAGTGCACTTTACACCAGGAAATCCCATTGGCACAAATGGGCATAATGGCAATGTGGACCTGAGAATTAAAACAACTCTCTGCCCCCTACTCCCATGTAAATCTGCCCTCTCCTGCATGGTACAAATAGGAGTGATATTCAGAACTGATTTCACTCCCAAAACACTGAACTGAATTTGTAGATTGAGTGGCGCGTATGACCAGGAATACACCTGTACCTATATCCAATAAGACCCTCTCAGACTTTTACATGCTGATACATGAGTTTGGTCTTTATACCTACTAGTGCCCCTTCTTTCCCCCTTTTATCTAGCTTCTTTTACTTTTCTTCTATCGCCAAATTGTATGCCATATCAAACACCCTATGGGTTTATCTAATGTTCATATGTGATTTTGCTCTTACTTACCGTCTGCTACCTGGGTTTTGCTCTGTATTCTGGACCCTCAGGTCACGTTCAACCCTCCAGGACTTGACGCACCTGAAATGTGTACCTTAAATTGGACCATTGTATCCTCTGATTGTTCTTTTTTCTCTGTTAATGAAAAATGTGCTCAATAAAATTCGCCTGAAATTAAAAAACAATAGTGCCTGGTAAAGGTGACGATAGATGGCCATGAAGAGGTTTGGCAGCTGTCTAGCACCGGAATTTCCCTATACAAAGCTGCTTTGGCTCTGGTCTTGCTACAGGAGATGATGCATCAATGTAAGGTCCATTGCTGAACTGCCCCTCCCTCCTTTCCAATGATAAATCTGATAAATAGTTGGTTAGCCACTTGGTTCTCTATAATCTGATCTATATAGAAAATAAGGGATCGTTTTGGATCCAACCGATGAGGCCTCTCATTGTTAGCGGGATGTAGTAAAGAAAAGAAAGCATGGAGGAGGATGGGCTGCCTTACATGGAAGGGTGAAACCACTTTTGAACAAAAGGATGAGCTAGTCCTGGGCATCAACATATCCAGGAAAAAGGTGGTATACAGCAACTGCATCCAACAGCACATGTAGCTCGCAGGCGCAGTGTGCAGAAGTCTTCGCTGATAAGGAACACTGTCTTAAAGGTAAGCAACCCCAAAGAACAGCTGGGCATTGGTTTAGAGGTTCAGTACATCAAGAATGTAATGATCAAATTAAGGTCAGACAGTGGCATTAAAATGAGCTTCAGAAGGAACGTATATGTAACCTTTTTCAAAAAATGCTTCGCAACCGATGACTTAAACAAGGAGGGCTGATTGATTAAGAATAGAAAGGCTGAAACCGCCAATAAGTAGCCTTTAGCAGTGACCACAGCAAGACCTTGCTGGGCTTACTCTGAAGTGGAGTGACATAAGGGGTTCACCCTAAATTTCACACTTCAATTCACCATCCAGGACAGACCCATTTGGTAGATGGGTGATACATGGCAAAATTTTACACCACTACCTCTGCAGGCAGGTGATTCCGCTCAATCTCCACAAAAAAAGTGTCGGAGATTTGGATGAAGAACCATGCCCTTTGGCAGCTGGAGCGGATTGTAGATACACAGATTCCACAGTTTGGAGCATCAGAGCCTTTGAGCCCAGGATGAGACTATCGCACAAGTTACTTACCTCTGGTAACTATATATCTGTAAGAAACAGTAGTTAGTGTTAGATTCCTTACCTTATAATATCCCCAGGTGTTAGACTAGATCCGGAAAGTTTTGCATAGCAGTACCCCTGCGTGTTGGTAGGCGTCGGCGGCGGCTCCGCGTCCGTCGGCGGCGCCGGGTTGACGTCGGAGTACTTAGACACCACCCTCGCGCGCTGATGTCAGTTCTTATACATAGCTTTTCCGTGCCAGGAACGCAGAGCCATGATAAAAACCGACCCTGGTGCCATGAAACTACGGCCCTCAAAGGGATGAACCTTAACCCTACATATCGATTAGCAGAACGGGGAGGATGGGTGGTGCGGTAAGGAATCTAACACTAACTACTGTTTCTTACAGATATATAGTTACAGGAGGTAAGTAACTTGTGCATCTGAAAGAAACAGGTTACTGTTAGATTCCTTACCTTAGAATAGATACCCCAGCAATACCAACCCTGGTGGTGGGTCTGCAAACCAATGATCACACCAGAAAGTACTGGAGAACAGAACGGCCGAAAAAGCCAGCTCTCGGACTTGGTTGTCCAGGCAGTAGTGTCTAGCGAACGTGTGCAGCGAGGCTCACGTAGCTGCCTGACAGATGTCCCCGACCCAGGGCAGTAGTAGCCGCCGTGGCCCGAGTGGAATGGGCACGCAGCCACACAGGAGGCACTTTTTTAGCCAGTGAATAACCAGCCTTTATGCACAAAATGACCCATCGACAAATGGTCCGTTTGTGCACCGCTCGTCCCTTCTTAGCGCCCACGTAACCAAAAAAGAGCTGGTCGTCCACCCGGAACTGGCGTGTGCGGTCTAGATAGAACGAGAGCGCACGTTTTGGGCTTCTATTTCTCTTTCGAGGGATGCAGAGGCGGAAAGAAGGTGGGCAAGGTGATGGACTGCCCAATGTGAAAGGCCATGACTACCTTGGGCAGGAAAGTAGGACGCGTTCTCAAGACAACTTTGTCCGGATGGACAGAAAGGAAAGAAGTTTTAGAAGACAGAGCCTGGAGCTCACTCACTCTCATGGCAGATGTGATGGCAACCAGGAATACAGTCTTAAGAGTTAGAAGACGAAGAGGGCAATTGTGAAGTGGCTCGAAAGGAGCACACATCAAATAGGTAAGAACAAGGTTCAAGTCCCACTGAGGCATCACGAAAGGAACAGGAAGAAACATGAGTGATGCCCTTCAAGAATCTATTTGCAACAGGAGACTTGAAAAGAGAAGGCTGATCAGGAAGTCTTAAGAAGGCTGAAATGGCAGAGGTAGCCTTTGATAGTGCCCAGAGCATAGCCCTGCTGGGCAAGAGAAAGAAGAAAGAGGAGAACCTCTGAAAGAGGGGCAGAAAGGGGATCCACAGCCTTTGCTGTGCACCATGCCACAAAATTCTTCCACCTGCAGGCGTATACCGATTTTGTGGAGGTACGCCTGGCTGCCAGAATCACATCACAGACTTCAGGAGGCAAGTCAAATGGCCTCACCTGTCCCCGCCCAATCTCCACGCATGGAGGTGGAGACTGGACAGGTTCGGGTGGAGGACCGTCCCCTGCTGTTGCGACAGAAGGTCCTCCTGATGAGGCAGACAAATCGGGGGATCGACTGACATGCTGAGTAGCTCGGGATACCAGTATCTTCGAGCCCCACTCGGGCCCGGTCGCGTCTGATCTTCTTCAGCACTCTGGGCAGAAGTGGTACAGGTGGAAAGGCGTACAACAGCCCGCAGCTCCACTCACGACGAAAAGCATTTCTGAGCGAGTGCCGCCTTGGAAATTCCAACACGCAGAACTGGTGACATTGCACGTTCTCTTCTGTGGCGAATAGATCTAACAAAGGCTCTCCCCACTGCTGAAAGAGACCTTTCGCCATGTCCGAGTTCAGACGCCATTCGTGATCCATCATGCACCGACGGCTGACTTCGTCCGTCCTGGCGTTCAGGGAACCTGCCAGGTGTTGAACCACCAGTGAGACGTCCTGGTGTTCCAGTCATTGCCAGAGGCGCAGAGCCTCCTGACAAAGGGTCCACGACCCCACCCCGCACTGTTTGTTGCAGTACCACATGGCCGTTTGTGTGGAGGGCAAGGCGCCATCTTGGGCTGTGTTTTCCTGGAGCGAGGCCGGAGTTAGCGGTCTAGCTCATTTGGGGAGGCAGGGCATAAAGTGACAAGCAGCGCAGGGCTCGCGGTGCACTTTCAGGTTGGTGGCAGCTCCTGAGGTTCGCGGGGGGGGATTCTGTGTCAGTGTGAACAGCTACACCTTGGAGCTCGCTATTAACAGCAAAGCTTGTTCAGCTATTTCAGAGAGTGAGGGCATGATTTAGATGCTGGCGCCATAATAACTCACCACTCTGTGCAGTTTTTTATCCTTTTTACTGCCAAAAGTATTTTTTGCGCTTTTTCGCTCTTCTTGTGGCCTCCCTCGCCCCGTTCCACCGCAGCTGACTGTGCCGTTTGTGTGGAGGGCGAGGCGCCATCTTGGGCTGTGATTTCCTGGAGCGAGGCCGGAGTTAGCGGTCTAGCTCATTTGGGGAGGCAGGACATAAAGTGCACATGTGTCCCCGGGAGCGCAGCGGGCGCGCCAAAGGTGCGCCTAAGGTAAGCCCGTCTGCGCCCATCCGCGCACCGGCAGCGCACGGGGCCAGATTTGCTGTTGCTGCAGGGACTGATCCTGGAGGCTCACGCATTACCTATAATAGAGAGTTACTATACTCCCTTAATAAATACTCCTATTGCAACATCTTGCCCTGGAATGTAATTCACTCTAAGGCACGGACTAGCCCAGCATGCCAGTTCCGGTTTAGAAGCTCTACATCTACCTCAACCCCTCCTGCTGACACTGACCCTCACTCCAACATTCGCGCTGCACTTATTAATGCTTGCTCACTAGTCAAGCACACGGAGGAGGTTCATGAGCTGATCATAGATGAATCGCTTGACCTCTTATCTATCACGGAGACATGGCTTCATACTTTCTGCGCTCCAGTGATCAAGCTTGCCATTCCCCGGGGGTTTAAGATAATGAGGCTTGACCGGTGTTCTGGCAGAGGGGGGGGTCTAGGAGGGATTTACAGGGGCAAATGGTCTTTGATGAAGGAATGCACAGGGGTTATTGTTGAAGGAGAAGCTCTTGAATTTACAATAGCTCTTTCTCTGCAATTTACCTTGGGTGGGATGTTGATCTATCGCCCCCCAGGTCCTCCTGGCTCCTTCATTAAATCACTAGAGGAGGTGATCACCCAGAGAGCACTGAGGTTCCCTAAATTTCTACTACTAGGAGATTTCAATATCCACGCGAAAATCCAGACAGCCCCAGGGACCAAAGATCTGAGGGACCTTTGTGATTCTACTCACCTAATCCAGCAGGTTCATGACACTACCCACTTATGAGGCCACTGTCTAGATCTTGTCCATTCCAACTTTAACATAACATTAGAAACCCCACGCCCAGTCACTTGGTCTGAACACTTTTTGATTTGTTTCTCATGGGATATAGACAGTGCCCGCATACGGGGAAAGGAGTATCATGGCCCCCTCCCGCCGAAAATTAGTATCCCTGCCTTAGCAGATGCACTGGCCCACACTCACCCTGCCGAGGCCCATAATATAGAGGAAGCAGTTGAGAACTTCTCAACCTGGATAAGCTCCACTATAAACACTTTACCTCATCCATCAGGGAATAGGCGTTCTAGAGCCTCTCCATCCTCTCCCTGGTATAAGGAACATTTAAAAACTTTAAAGCTTGGTTGTAAGGAGCGGAAATGGGCCTGGCGGCGAAAATACTGCCCCGCAGCCAAGGCGGAACTCCGAGCAGCGCAAAAAGAGTACTATGCCGCCATTAAGTCCGCCAAAGGTGACCACTTTGCAGCTAGAATTAGCAAGGCCAAAAACAATAGTAGAGAAATCTTCGCTATTGTGCGGAGTTTTACATCCCCAGCGGCAGAAACCTCGTCAGCCCCTACATCTGCCGGCTGGTGCGAGAAGTTGTCCACTTTCTTTATAGAAAAAATTCAAAAGATCCAAGCCAGCCTTAAGCTTCCCGCTCAGGTCTACCCTCCTCCCATTCCGGTTGACCAGGACCATATTGAACCATTCCAGCTCTCTATCACTTTTAATATGGCGGAGGCGATGGACGTGATGTCCACTTTTGACATTGTCGAGGTGAAGGATGTGATGTCCATCTTAAAAGCACTTAAGTCCGGTTCCCCTGCGGACCCTTGTCCTGCTAGGGTTTTAAGCGGAGTGGCGGAAGTAGTTGCTCCTATGGTGAGAGCCTTGGTTAACGATTCTTTACAATCAGGCGTGATGCCTTACCAATGGAAACACGCAAAGCTGATTAAAAAACCCTTGGCAGATCCTCTGATTCCCTCCAATTACCGGCCCATCTCCCTGCTCCCAGCATTAGCTAAGGTCTGTGAGAAGGCTGCCTTCAGACAGCTGGAGAAGTTCGTGGAGTTCTCCGGGGCGCTTCACCCTGCCCAATCTGGCTTCCGAACTTCTTTTAGCACCGAGACTGCGCTCGTGGAGATCACCGAGGCCATTAGAGAATGTATGGACGGGGGCGGCAGGGCGGCTCTGATTTTATTGGACCTCTCTGCCGCGTTTGACACGGTACCCCATTCCCAGCTCCTCTCTAGGCTGTTGGATGTTGGCATCGCGGGCGCGGCCATAAGCTGGGTTAAATCTTTTCTCACAGACCGCTTCCAACAAGTATGGATGCCCCCCTTCCACTCATCCAATAATAAGGTGAAAACAGGAGTCCCCCAGGGGTCCACCTTGAGCCCCTTGCTTTTTAATGTCTATTGGACAGGCCTCGTGAAGGGGCCGCTCCCTCCCCTCATAATAAGACCCGAACACCGGCTCTCCCGGTGTCACCAGAAGAACCACCCCAGCAACCCACAGAAGCAACCCGCAACCCGTCCCCAACAGGACGCCTGCTCCCGAACACCCCGACATCGGCCAGCCCGGGCCACCATCAGCAGCATTGCCCCGGCCGCCGCCATCTTGGACACTGCACCACGAGGCCGCGTGGCCTCAGCTCGACCCCAACCCTGGGCCTGGCCAGGCCCCGACATCGAGGCACCACCATCCACCCAGGAGGTGAACGGACCACTTGGCAGGTCAATGGGAGAGAGGAGTGTCGATGGCTCTCCCCCGCCAGGTGCCGATCGCCCCCAGCCTCCCCGGGCGCTGGCTCCACCCCCCTGCTGGGTGTCTGGACTCCCTCATCCCGGACCTCCCGACCTCCAAGAGCGAGGGTCCGGACATCAAAGGAGGCCAGACCTATAACTGGGGCAGCTCCAGAGCAGGAAGGCAGTTGTATCCTGGAGTCGAGAGACACCTAGAAGAACTCATCCTTGACGGACTGCTGGCGCTGCCGCAGCCCTGCCTTGAGAATCATCGTTCCTGCCTGCTGGCGCTGCCGCGGCCCTCTGCGACCTACACCTTCGTTGGGACCTGCTGGCGCTGCCGCGGCCCATCCTCGTGAACCATCGTTCCTGCCTGCTGGCGCTGCCGCGGCCCTCTGCAACCGACATCTTCGTCGGGACCTGCTGGCGCTGCCGCGGCCCATCCTTGTGAACCATCGTTCCTGCCTGCTGGCGCTGCCGCGGCCCTCTGCAACCTACAACTTCGTCGGGACCTGCTGGCGCTGCCGCGGCCCATCCTTGTGTGAACCATCGCCTTTGCCTGCTGGCGCTGCCGCGGCCCTTCTCAAGTGAGGCTTATCATCCTAGCCTGCTGGCGCTGCCGCGGCCCGACCTTCCAGAACTCCGAGCTCGAGGATTGTGAGCTACCCATCTTGCCACCTCAGTACCAGACCGGTACCAAGACTGTCCCGCTACCCTTTCCCCTTCAAGAGACTAGAATTGAGAGGACCCTCGTGTCCCGACCTCACTGTATCGCTGATAACCGTTCGTCAAGAAACATATATAAAGAGTGTTGACCTTATCCTTGTGTGGTGTCCATCTGTGGGGGGGGAAATTACTTGTCTGTACGATCGCTGGAGACGGTCCTCACCGGAGGCCTCTCCCCTGTCCTCGGCCGACCCTCCGGGTCCCCGTCTAACATTGGTGGCCAGCGGCGCGATCCGAACCAACGCGTAATCGTACAGAGAGTAACTCACCCCACGACTCAACCACAATGACAACCAAAGAGAGCGGATCCACAGAAAAATTCCAGATGGAGAAATTAGAAGAGTACAACCACCGAGAGCTAAAACAATTTTGCATAGAACTAGGCTTTGCTACCACAGGACTAAGCACGAAAGAAGACTTCAAACAGGCCCTAGAGTCTTGGGCAGAGACGGGTACGTCCGTACCCCAGAACCAAAACCTCGAAGCGCCAGAAACAAGCACCACTCCGACAGAAGGAAGGAGATCGGGTCTCTACCCGGAGGAGATCCGAGAACGAGAGAAAAGCAGACTCCATGAATTAGAATTGGCTCGACTTCGGTTGGATGGAGAACTGAAGTTGGCGGAACAAAAGATAACACTGGAACACTTGCGGGTCCGAGAGGAGCGGGAAGAGAAGCAAAAACAGAGGGAGTTAGAAGAGAAAAAACTGGCCTACGAACATGAGCGCAATCTAGCAGAAATAGAGCTTCGGAAACAGAATAAAGAGCTCGGGGTGCCCGAGCGCCCGAACACTCCTGGCACTACAGACTCTAAAGTCCACATCCCCAAGGATGTCGTCAGAGAGTATTATCGGAACGACGATATCCAGCAATGGTTCAAAGCCTACGAGATAGCCATGACCTCCCACCGGATTTCGCGAAGTGACTGGGGAGACGGGTTATGGAGAGGTTCGTCAACGAAGGGCGCGACGCCCTGCTGCAACTCCCGGACCATCAGATGACCTCCTACGACCACATGAAGGCCGCCCTCCTCACTCGATACGGACTCACGCCCGAAATGTACCGCCAGTGGTTCCGCGACTGCAAACGGATCCCGGGTACAACTTGGGTGGAGTACGTGAACTTTTTCAGCAGAGCATTCGAGGGGTGGATCAAGGGCAGCCAGGTAACCACCTACGAACAACTCTTTAACCTCAATGTGTGGGAGCACCTCTCCAACAATTGCTTCGTCGAGCTCAGGCAGCACCTCCTCGACAGTAAACTGACTGAACCTCGGCAACTCACCGCCGAAGGTGACCGATGGGAAAGCACTCTAGTTGCCCGAAGCGGACCCAGCGAGCCAAACAGAACCAACCAAGGTCCCCATCGCCCCCGAGGAGGAGAAGGCCAGGGTCAGGGCAGAGACGCCGTCCCGGCGGCTCCCGCCAGCAACACCCCGCCCCCGGCCGGCAGGGGAAACCCCCCCGATGCGTCCGGGGTTCCGAGCCAACGTTACCTGCCACCGGTGCCAGCGGACCGGCCACTATGCCAACGACCCTAATTGCCTGAAGAACCAGAATCCTATACCCCGCCAGGTCGCTGCCGCCGCCCTGGGAGAAGACAAAGCCCCAGAGGGTTATGAAGAATACGAGCAGGAACAGCCCGAGTGGGAACCAGCCGCCATGTCCCTGGTCTGCCTAGGGGAAAGAGACATGATTCCGCGGGCTCTCCTACCCGCCAATACGAGAAAATACAGCCAGTGGGTAAACATAAATGGGCGCAAGGCTGAAGCCCTACGCGACACCGGGGCCAGTGTGACGGCAGTCCGCTGTCATCTGGTAGCAGCCCGGAGCAGATCTTGCCAAACGTCCCTTGCCCCGTCCGATCAGCCGATAACTCAGAAAGCCTGTGTCGGATGGCCTGCGTCCCCTTCGAGTGGGGAGGAGTGTCCGGAATGCTGAAGGTGACTGTCCGCGATGATGCCCCCGTGGACTGCCTCCTGGGAAACGACCTCGAAAGTTCCCCCTGGGCAGCCGTCGAAAGAAGAGAGCACCTGGGGATGTTGGGCCTCCCTGAATGGGCCTGCATAACGACCCGGTCCATGGCCGCCCGCGCCATCTCCAGTCCCGAAGAACCCGAATGGCCAGAACCTCCTCCCCCGATCGTCCCGGAGGGAGACGCCCTAAGTGCCAATCCCCCAGGGCAAAACGAAGAAGGGCCCGTTCAACTCCAGGACCTTCCCGAACTGGCCCAGTGGCGTCAAGAGGGTGGTCCCACCCAGGAACAATTCCGACAAGAACAGAAGTCCTGTCCCTCCCTCGAGGGACTCAGGCAGCAAGCCCTCGCCCAGAGCGCAGGAGACACCGCAGGGGCCCACTGGATTTATTGGGACAATGACCTGCTCTACAGCGAGCAAAGAATTGCTGAGCTGGGGGCCAGTCGGGTGCTGGTGGTGCCCCTCCGCTTCAGAGACTTCCTTTTGAACTTAGCGCACGATGTCCCCCTTGCTGGACACTTGGGACAAGACAAAATATACAACTGCCTGGTAACACACTTTTACTGGCCCAAAATGCGAAATGATGTCTCCAACCACTGCCGGGCCTGCCCCACCTGCCAGGCCAGCGGGAAGAGCGGCTGAAAGATCAAAGCACCCTTGCAACCCTTTCCCGTCGTCACCACCCCGTTCGAACGGGTGGGAATAGACATTGTGGGGCCCCTTGACCCCCGAACGGCCCAGGGGCACCGGTTCATCCTAGTCCTGGTGGACCACGCCACCTGGTACCCCGAGGCCATTCCTCTTCGGACCGTGACAGCACCCGTGGTAGGCCGAGCCCTGATGGGGATCTTCTCTCGAGTGGGCTTCCCCCGGGAGGTCGTCAGCGACAGGGGCACGAACTTTATCTCAAAGTACATGAGGTCTCTCTGGCAGCAGTGCGGGGTCTCCTACCGGTTCACGACCCCTTATCACCCACAAGGAAACGGACTGGTCGAGCGGTTTAACCGTACTCTCAAGGGAATGATCATGGGCCTGGAAGAACCCCTACGTCGCCAATGGGACGTGCTGCTCCCGTGCCTCCTCTTCGCCTATCGAGAAGCTCCCCAGAAATCCCTCGGCTTCAGCCTCTTCGAGCTCCTGTACGGACACCCCGTCCGGGGCCCCCTCAGCCTGGTCAAGGAAGGATGGGAGATGGCCCCCCAAAAGACCCCTCCGGACGTATATAAGTATCTCCTGACCCTCCGCAACCAGACCCGGCGATTCAGGGAACTCGCCAAAGCCAACCTTGAGGCCAGTCAGGAGGACATGAAGAAATGGTACGATCAACATGCCTCCTCCATCGAGTTCGAGCCAGGCCAGCAAGTATGGGTGATGTCTCCAGTCGAACCTTGTGCCCTGCAGGACAAATGGACAGGACCCTTCAAGGTGATAGAGCGCAAGGGCCCTGTCACCTACCTAATAGACATGGAGTCCCCCCGGAACCCACTCCGAGTCCTCCTCGCCAACAGACTCAAACCCCACTTCATACGCTCGGAGCTCAGCCTACTAATGGCAACAGATAGTGGGACGGAAGAAGACTCCGAGCCCCTCCCTGACCTACTGAGGACCCGTGAAAAAGATGGCTCAGTGGAAGGGGTCAGACTCTCCGAGGCCTTGTCCCCGGAACAACGCCAAGACTGCCGGGCTCTCCTGCTACAATTTGCGACTCTGTTCTCCCTCACCCCAGGGGTCACCCCCTGGTGCCTTCACGACGTGGACACTGGGGATAGTCCACCTATTCGACACAGGGCGTACCGAGTGCCAGATCGGGTGCGCACCTGCATCCAGGACGAAGTCTCCAAAATGCTAGCTCTAGGGGTGATCGAGCCATCTGACAGCCCCTGGGCCAGCCCAGTCGTACTGGTCCCCAAGGCTGCCACCCCGGGCGTCGCCCCCGAGCTCCGGTTCTGTGTAGACTATCGGAGCCTGAACGCTGTTACCCGAACCGACGCTCACCCCATCCCCCGGGCGGATGAGCTGGTTGACCGCATGGGGGCTGCCCGCTATCTGAGCATCTTCGATCTAACAGCAGGCTACTGGCAGATCGGCCTCACCCCCAGGGCCCAAGAACGATCCGCCTTCTCTACCCCGGATGGCCACTACCACTTCAAAGTGATGACATTCGGCATGAAAAACGCTCCAGCTACTTTCCAACGACTTGTGAACCAGGTATTGGCGGGCCTCGAAGAATTCAGCGCCGCCTACCTGGACGATATCGCTGTGTACAGTCGTCACTGGGCAGACCACCTTCACCACCTCCGAGAAGTCCTGCACGCCCTCCAGCAGGCCGGCCTCACCATCAAAGCCAGCAAATGTCAGATTGGCCAGGGGTCCGTGACCTATCTCGGACACCAAGTGGGGAGCGGTCTGGTGGCCCCCCTTCAGCTCAAGATCGCTGCCATCCAGTCTTGGCAACCTCCTGTTACCCAAACCGAGGTCCGAGCCTTCCTAGGGCTCACCGGATACTACCGGCGGTTTGTAAAGGACTATGGCAGCATTGTGGGGCCCCTCACAGAACTCACCTCCAAGAAAAACCCCAAAACCGTCAACTGGACTCCGGACTGTCAAGCAGCCTTCGAGAAGTTGAAGGGCGCCATGTGCACCACCCCCGTGCTCCAGGCCCCCGACTACAGCCAGGAATTCATCGTCCAGACGGACGCCTCAGATCATGGCATTGGGGCAGTACTCTCTCAACTCAACGCCGAGGGAGTCGATCAACCAGTGGCCTTCATCAGCCGACGCCTGCTGGCCCGAGAGCAGCGCTGGAGCACCATCGAGCGGGAGGCCTTCGCAGTAGTATGGGCCCTCAAGAAACTCCGGCCCTACCTCTTCGGTACCCATTTCAGGGTACAAACAGACCATAGACCCCTGCAATGGCTGATGCAGATGCGGGGGGAGAACCCAAAACTGTTGCGATGGTCCATCTCCTTGCAGGGGATGGACTTCACTGTGGAGCATCGCCTTGGCCAAG
The DNA here is from genome assembly GCF_964263255.1 of Lissotriton vulgaris. NCBI lineage: Eukaryota > Metazoa > Chordata > Amphibia > Caudata > Salamandridae > Lissotriton > Lissotriton vulgaris. The sequence goes on along the minus strand of NC_141698.1, from coordinate 1,011,094,601 downwards.
ACCACGCCAACGCAGAAGGCCTGTCACGCTTTTTCCGCCTCGGCGAGGAGAGTACCCAAGAAGATGGGTGACTCTCCCTGCCTTCAGCTGGGGGGGACGCATGTTGGACAGGCCTCGTGAAGGGGCCGCTCCCTCCCCGCATAATAAGACCCGAACACCGGCTCTCCCGGTGTCACCAGAAGAACCACCCCGGCAACCCACAGAAGCAACCTGCAACCCGTCCCCAACAGGACGCCTGCTCCCGAACACCCCGACATCGGCCGGCCCGGGCCACCATCAGCAGCATTGCCCCGGCCGCCGCCATCTTGGACACTGCACCACGAGGCCGCGTGGCCTCAGCTCGACCCCAACCCTGGGCCTGGCCAGGCCCGACATCGAGGCACCACCATCCACCCAGGAGGTGAACGGACCACTTGGCAGGTCAATGGGAGAGAGGAGTGTCGATGGCTCTCCCCCGCCAGGTGCCGATCGCCCCCAGCCTCCCCGGGCGCTGGCTCCACCCCCCTGCTGGGTGTCTGGACTCCCTCATCCCGGACCTCCCGACCTCCAAGAGCGAGGGTCCGGACATCAAAGGAGGCCAGACCTATAACTGGGGCAGCTCCAGAGCAGGAAGGCAGTTGTATCCTGGAGTCGAGAGACACCTAGAAGAACTCATCCTTGACGGACTGCTGGCGCTGCCGCAGCCCTGCCTTGAGAATCATCGTTCCTGCCTGCTGGCGCTGCCGCGGCCCTCTGCAACCTACACCTTCGTTGGGACCTGCTGGCGCTGCCGCGGCCCATCCTCGTGAACCATCGTTCCTGCCTGCTGGCGCTGCTGCGGCCCTCTGCAACCTACAACTTCGCCGGGACCTGCTGGCGCTGCCGCGGCCCATCCTTGTGTGAACCATCGCCTTTGCCTGCTGGCGCTGCCGCGGCCCTTCTCAAGTGAGACTTATCATCCTAGCCTGCTGGCGCTGCCGCGGCCCGACCTTCCAGAACTCCGAGCTCGAGGATTGTGAGCTACCCATCTTGCCACCTCAGTACCAGACCGGTACCAAGACTGTCCCGCTACCCTTTCCCCTTCAAGAGACTAGAATTGAGAGGACCCTTGTGTCCCGACCTCACTGTATCGCTGATAACCGTTCTTCAAGAATCATATATAAAGAGTGTTGACCTTATCCTTGTGTGGTGTCCATCTGTGGGGGGGAAGTTACTTGTCTGTACGATCGCTGGAGACGGTCCTCACCGGAGGCCTCTCCCCTGTCCTCGGCCGACCCTCCGGGTCCCCGTCTAACAATGTCTATATGACCCCTCTAATCTACCTGGCGGAGAGTTTGGGTGCCAAAATAATGCCCTACGCCGATGACACCCAACTTCTCTTCACATGGGACGATTGTGACCTTCATACGGAGGGTGTCCAGCAATGCCTGTCCTCTGTATTTTCATGGCTTGCCCGGGCCAGCCTCAAGTGTAATGAGGACAAGTCTGAAACACTCCTGTACGGCCAATTCCCGGTGTCCTTTAAAGAATCACTCTGGCCCAAAGGATCACCATGCCCCAAGGGTGACTGTGGGATTGCAAAAAACCTGGGGATTTGGTTCGGAGCTGATCTGTGCTTTCGCGAACAAATCACGAGGCTGGCGGGTACATGTTTTGGCACCCTAACCACCCTCAGGAAGTTTTTCCCTCTCCTCCCCCAAGTTGCAAAAGAAGAAGTAGCCAGGGCACTTATACTCTCACGCCTGGACTACTCTAATGCCCTTTATATTGGTGCCCCAGACTTTCTGATTCGCAAATTGCAAGTGGTCCAGAACGCGACAGTGAGGCTCCTCTTTGATATCCCTAGGAGGCTAAGCGTGCGCAAGCAGCTCTGCGAGCTCCACTGGCTTCCTGTCGCCCAAAGAGTGCGCTTCAAGGCCCTGGTACTGACCCACAAAGCTTTACATGGCCCGTGTCCATCCTACTTAAGTACCAGATTTGCGTTCTACCAGCCAACACGTCAGTTGCGATCGGCCACCCTCAAACATATGGTGATTCCTAGGTTCAAGAGGGTTCGTCTAGGTGGCCAATCTCTGGCGGTTAGAGCTGCCTCCTTGTGGAACAACTTACCGGATGCTCGGAGGCACACGCCAAACCTGACTAGTTTAAAAAAACTTCTCAAAACTCATCTATTTCAGCAAGCGTTCTAGCTCCACTGTTCTCAGCTGACACTAGGTCTCCCTTCCGCGCCAGGACAGTCTTGACTAACAGTGCGCGTTACAAATCAATATATAACATAACATAACATGGCGGTGATGTTGTTCGTGAACACCTGCACTACACTTCCCTAGACAGAGGGGAGGAAGGCTTTCAGTGCAAGCCGGATCGCCCGCAGCTCCAGAAGGTTGATGTGGAGCCGGGACTCCGCCGGAGACCAAAGACCTCTGTTCTCCGCCTCTCCCATGTGGCCCCCCCAACCCAGGAGGGACGTGTGAGAAGTTGGCCTGATATATAGTGCTCACTATTCTAGTGATCACTTTGTATCATACCAAACGACCCTTATTGATGATTGGTTGTAAGTCAACCTTATAGACCAGCTATCCTAGTAGCATGGACAAGAGCAGTCTTTAGGCTAAACTCTAGAGGGCGTGTTAAGCCAGCTGTTATACCATCACATATACCCCTTGAACACCAAGTGAAAGGACACCACACAAGCTGTTATGAAAATAAAAGGATATTTATTTATAACAAGTCTACCCTGAACTCTTTATGAGTCAGGGAGCTAAGCACATAACAAAACTCTTAAGAAAATACTTTAAGTTGCACAATTTACACAAATGCCCGAGGGGCACGAAAAACCATATACTACAAAAGTGGAATGCGAAATACTAGCAGGTAAGTAACAAGATCCAGAGGCTTCAGGATCGCTAGGACTACACTACAGAACCCTAAGGTTAGGAGCAGGAGGCCTAGGGGGATCGGGTGCAGAGTGTCCACTATCACGCGGGATGAGGGACGAAGTTTATGGATGCTAGATTTCGTAAAGTTACAGTTATCGGACGAATCCGACTAGATAGGCTGAAAACGAAAAAGGATCTGGACACTTAGATAGTGAACCTACGTTGGAGCACCGAAATGCTCAGGTTACGTAGCCCAGGGGCTGCGGCTGCATAGGGTTCAAAAGACGTCAGGAACCCTCGTTACAGTCTATGGAGCCTGAAAGAAGAAGTAGCTGGCAGGCGACCAGTGATGAAGTTCGATGGGATCCAAGCCTGGATCGGTGATGGAGACGACCTGAAAGCAGAGGGGACTCAGTTCTTAATCACTAGCCAGTGATTAGATGTGCACCAGGATGGCACCGGATGAAGTCACCTCGACCAGGTGAGTGGGCGACGCTGGGCTCTGCAGTCTCTCGGACCAGGAGGCGTTGACGGCGTCCAGGATGGAGGTGCGAGCTGTCCCACAAAGGTGTCTGCTGTCGGCGATGCTGGACCCAGGATTGGGGCAACAACCCTTGGCAAATGCAAGCCCACGCGGTGGACTCAAGATGGCGTCTGGAGTGGACCAGGAGGGTCCGGGGTGCTCTTCTCTTGGAAGGGAGCAAGGGCCAGCCTGGAGCAACCAGACCAGCGATGGAAGTGTCGTGGTTCGTCGTCAGGAGGGCTACAAGCCAGCAGGCAAGTGGCCGGACAACGCGGTGAGCAGCAAAGAGCAGAAGGGCCCCACGCAGATCTCTTGGATGCTGGGGGGCTGGATTTCGGTGCTGGAGCTGCTCAGGGTTAGGGCTTCTCAAACTCCAAAGCACTCACTCGAGGATCCCTCGGCGGTCGTGCTGGATAAGCGTTGTGCAGTCTTTAAGATGGCCGGTCCCTTCAGGTCTAGTCACACCTACGAACCTCAGCTGGGCTGATGATGCAGGTAGAGGTCAGAGGTGCCAGGGAATCCGGGTCTCGTCGAGCTGGGCAGTCTTGATCCGGAGGATGGACATGCAGCAAACCGCATGCGCTTAGATGGTGCCCGCTGGTGCAGGGTGGCTACTCCTTAGCCACAAGGGAGAGTCTTCAGAAATGTTCAAGAGTTCTTTCGTGGAAAGTAGTCAAGATTCAGAATTATCTAATTTGGGAAGGGGGCCCGCTCCTACCTTTATACTAAAGAAAGGGGCTGGCACGCGACTAGATCCTGCCCATGGGTGGGACCAGGAGGGGGGTGGTTACACCCCTCTCCCCTGTCCGGACTTTCCCCAGCTCAGGGGCTGGTGTGCCCATGGAACTGGTTCAAGCCGGCATATGCACAGTGAGCACCGGGGTGCCACTTGCAGTCACCTGCCTACCTGGGATACACAAAACCCTGTCTGGGATGGTGCTAGCACCGCCCCTGACAGGAAACCCTTTGTCCAAGCTCTCCTCGCTGGAAGGACTCCCAGCAGCAGGAGGTCAGACTTGTGTCTGTGGTGGCAGCATCCATTTTGTGGAGCTGAGGCTGTGTTAAGCTTTAACCGGGGTTCACATTTACATACATGTCGTGTCGCTCTAGAAGGGTGGAATGCTAACCCCGTCGCCAGAATTGGTGAGGGGTTAGTATTCCAATTCGTATGACACCTTACTCGACATGTTTTGATAAAGCAATACCAAAGTTGGCAAATAACCGCGAGGATTATAAGGCACTTAAGAGTATATGGTACGCGTTATCATGGAACAGCTATTAGGACTTGGTTCCGCAAGCTGCAAACGGGCTCAGCTCATGCCAGAGCACCATCTCACATAATTCCAAGCACTCTGCCTTCAGGATTGATAAGGCCTGCCATAGGAGTGACTGATAGGAATACATGTGTCCATTTTAGGTTTAGATATAGGGATACCATATCTAAAGCAAAGGGTGTTTACACCACCTTGCCCCAGCTGTCGTGCAGCCAGTTGTGTCAGATTTAGATGGTCAGCCAGTCAAGTCAAGTCAAGTCAAGTTAAGTCAATACATTTATATAGCGCGCTACATACCCAGAGGGTCTCAAGGCGCTTGAAGAGGGGTGAGGAATTACTTCTTGAATATCCAGGTTTTAAGTTGCTTTCTGAATGCTAGGTGGTTTTGAGTGAGGCGAAGGTGCATGGGAAGTGAGTTTCAGGTTTTGGCCGCTAAGTAGGAGAATGATCTTCCTCCCATGGTGGTTTTGTTGACGCGGGGAACAGCAGCGAGGGCTTGGTTGGAAGAGCACAGCTGGCGGGAGGGGGTGTAGAAGGAGAGACGTGTATTGAGGCATTCGGGTCCAAGTTCGTAAAGAGCTTTGTGTGCGTGGGTGAGGAGGCGGAAAGTTATCCTCTTATTGACGGGGAGCCAGTGGAGGTTTTTCAGGTGACCGGAAATGTGTTCTTTACGCGGGATGTCTAATATGAGTCTGGCTGATTCATTCTGGATGCGTTGGAGTCTTTTCTGAAGTTTTGCGGTGATACCGGCGTAGAGGGTGTTTCCGTAGTCCAGGCGGCTTGTAACCAGTGCGTGGGTGACCGTTTTTCTAGTTTCGGTGGGGATCCAGCGAAAAGTTTTCTTGAGCATGCGAAGAATGTTGAAGCAAGATGAAGAGACGGCGTTGACTTGTCTGGTCATCGAGAGTGAGGAATCCAGGATGACGCCTAAGTTCCGTGCATGATTCGTCGGGATGGGTGCTTTTCCGAGGGCCTCTGGCCACCAAGAGTCGTCCCAGGCGGAGGGGGAGGTACCTAAGATAAGGACTTCTGTTTTGTCTGAATTCAGTTTCAGACGGCTATGCTTCATCCATTCGGCTACCTCTTTCATTCCTTCATGTAGGTTGGTTTTGGCGATGTTTGGGTCTTTGGTGAGTGAGAGGATTAGTTGAGTGTCATCAGCGTAGGAGATGATGTTGAGGTTGTGTTGGCGTGCGATGGTTGCGAGGGGGCTCATGTATACGTTGAAGAGGGTGGGGCTGAGTGAAGATCCTTGTGGCACGCCGCAGATGACTTCAGTGGCCTCTGACTTGAATGGTGGGAGGCGTACTCTCCGAGTTCTTCCGGCAAGGAATGAGGTGATCCATTCCAGTGCCTTTCCTTGGATTCCGATGTTTCTGAGTCGTTGTAACAGGGTGTTATGGCAGACTGTGTCGAAGGCTGCGGAGAGTTCGAGGAGGATGAGGGCGACTGTGTCTCCATTGTCCAGTAGAGTTCGGATGTCGTCTGTTGCTGCGATGAGTGCGGTCTCAGTACTGTGTTTGGCTCGGAAGCCGGACTGTGAGGAGTCGAGGGATTTGTTGGCTTCGAGGAAGGCGGCGAGCTGGTTGTTGACAGCTTTCTCGATGACTTTGGCCGGGAATGGAAGGAGCGAGATAGGGCGGTAGTTTTTGAGTTCGGTGGGGTCAGCTGTGGGTTTTTTCAGAAGGGCGCAGAGTTCGGCGTGTTTCCAGCTTTCTGGGAAGGTGCCGGAGTTGAGGGAGCAGTTGATGACGTCTCGGAGGTGTGGTGCTACGATGGAGTCTGCTTTGTTGAAGATGTGGTGAGGGCATGGGTCTGTGGGGGATCCTGAATGTATGGAGTTCATCAGGCGGATGGTGTCCTCAGTGGAGATTGGGTTCCAGTCATAAAGGATGTTCAAGGGGGGTGAAGGTACAGTAGAGGGTTGGGTGAGTTGGTCTTCGGGTAGGTTGTCGAAGCTGTTGTGGATGTCTGCGATTTTGTAGTGGAAGAACGAAGCTAGGGAGTCGCAAAGGGTTTGAGAGGGGGTGATGTCGTTGGAGTTGGCAGTGGGGTTGGTAAACTCTTTGACGATGTTGAATAATTCCTTGCTGTTGTGGGCGTTTTTGTCTAGTCGGTCTTTGAATGCGGTTTTCTTGGCAGTCCGGATCAATTGGTGGTGTATGCGGGTGGCGTTTTTGAAGGCGTCCCTGGTGTTGGTGTTTGGGTCTTTTTTCCAGGCTTTCTCAAGGGAGCGACAGAGTTTCTTGGATTTCTTAAGATCCTGGTTGAACCAGGGGGCGTTTTTGCTGCCTAGTTTGATTTGACGTTTTTTCAAAGGTGCTAGGTTGTTGGCGGTGTTGGTTAGCCATTGAGTGAGGTTAATGGCTGCTTGGTTGGGGTTCGATGAGTGGGCAGGGGGGTTTTGAAGAAGCGATGTGGAGATCTGGTCGATGGTGATTTTGTTCCAGTTTCTTCGCAGGGTAGGTTGAGGATGGTTGTGGGTTGTGGTCTTATTGTAAACAAGTGAACGCAGCTGTGGTCCGTCCATTGGAGAACTGTGGTGTGACTGAAGGAAATATGTATGCTGGAGGTGAAGATAGGGTCGAGAGTGTGTTCTGCGTGGTGTGTGGGGGTATTAACAAGTTGTTTTAGTCCGAGGTTGGCGAGATTGTCCAGAAGTGTGGTGGTGTTATCGTTGCTTTTTTCCAGGTGAAAATTGAGGTCTCTCAAAAGAATGTAGTTGTAGGAAGGTACCTCCTGACTATGGTTGCCCCCAACTTTTTGCCCTGTGTTTTAGCTGGTTTTTGACATAGTCGACCTGGGACCCTGCCAATCAGTACCCCAGGCCTACTGCTCTCTCTGTAAAATGGATTCCATGTACCTTAGGTACATTTCCAATTGGTACTGGGCCACCTTATCAGACCCTGTAACTCAGGGCATAGGTGTACCCAGGGCCTACCAGGGGCTGAAGCATGTATTATGCCACCCCTGGCTGGCCTCCTAAATCTGACACAACTGGCTGCATGACAGCTGGGGCAAAGTCGTGTAATCACCCTTTGCTGTAGATATAGTATACCTATATCTAACCCTAAAAATGGACACACAGATCCCTATCAGTCACTCCTGTGGCAGGCCTTAACAATCCTGAAGGCAGAGTGCATGGAATCGTGTGAAATGGTGCTCTGGCATGAGCTGAGCCCGTTTGCAGCTTGCGGAATCAAGTCCTAATAGCTGTTCCATGATAACGCATACCATATACTCTTAAGTGCATTATAATCCTCGCGGTTAAATGCTATCTTTGGTATTGCTTTATCAAAACATGTCGAGTAAGGTGTCATACGAATTGGAATACTAACCCCTCGCCAATTCTGGCGACGGGGTTAGCATTCCACCCTTCTAGAGGGACACGACATGTATGTAACTGTGAACCCCGGTTAAAGTTAAACGAAGCCTCAGCTCCACAAAATGGATGCTGCCACCACAGACACGAGTCTGACCTCCTGCTGCTGGGAGTCCTTCCAGCGAGGAGAGCTTGGACAAAGGGCTAGCACCATCCCAGACAGGGTTTTGTGTATCCTGGGTAGGCAGGGCTTTACAGGAAGGTGACTGCTGAGTGGCACCCCAGGGCTCACTACGCATAGGCCGGTCAGAACCAGTTCCAGGGGCACACCAGCCCCTGGCCTGGGGAAAGTCCGGCATGGGAGAGGGGTGTAACCACCCCCCTTCCTAGCCCCACCCATAGGCAGGACCTAGTCACCGGGTCAGCCCCTTTTCTTAGTATAAAGATAGGAGCGGGCCTCCTGTTCAAATTAGATCATCTTTGGAATCAAGACACGACTTTCTGCGAAAGGACTTCATGATTTCTTCTTCAAGATTCTCCCTTGTGACTAAGGAGTAGTCACCCTGCATCAGCGGGCACCATCTTAAGAAACACTGCGGTCTGCTGTAAGTCCTTCCTCCGGAATCCGACTGCCCAGCTCGACGAGAACCGGCTTCCCTGGCACCTCTGACCTCTACTCATCTCTACAGCAAAGCTGAGAATCGTGAGTGCGACGAGACCTCGAGGGACCGGCCATCTTCAAGACTGCACGACATCTTTCCAGCACGACCGCCGAGGGATCTTCTGGTGAGTGCTTTGGGGTCCGAGAAGCCCCGACCCTGAGCAGCTCCAGCACCGAAGTTCAGCCTCCCAGCATCTCCACGATCTGCGTGGGGCCCTTCTGCTTTTTGCTGCTCACCGCATTGTTTGGCTACTAGCCCGCTGGCTTGTGGCCTTCTTAACGACGCCCGACGACATCACTGCTGCTGGTCTGGTTGCTCCAGACTGGCCCTTGCTCCCTTCCAAAAGAGGAGCACCCCGGACCCTCCTGGTTCACTCAAGACGCCATTTTAGGTCCACCGCGTGGGCTTGAATTAGCCAAGGCTTTGTTGCCCAATCCTGGGTCCAGCGACGCCGACAGCTTCATCCATCGTGGGACAGCTCGCTCCTCCATCCTGGTCGCAGACAACGCCTCCTGGTCCGTGAGATCTGCAGAGCCCAGCGTCGCCCACTCACCTAGTCGAGGTGACTACCATCCGGTGCCCTCCTGGTGCCACCTGACTACTGGCTAGTAGTCACGAACTTGGTCCCCTCTGCTTTCAGGTATCGTCCATCTTCAAGATCCAGGCTGGGATCACTCCGAACTCTCTTCACTGGTCGCCTGCCAGCATCTTTCTTCCAGGCTCCTGGTCCGTCTACGAGGATTCCCGACGTCTTTTGAGACCTATGCAGCTGCAGCCCCTGGGCTAGGTAACTTCGGCATTTCGGTGCCCCAGCATAGCCTCACTATCCAAGGGTCAGAATCCACTTTCGTTTTCCTCCTACCAGGTCGGGTTCGCCCGAGAACACTAACTCTGTGAAATCTAGCTACCATAGACTTTGTCCCGCATCACGCGTGAGAGTGCACACTCTGCACCCGAGTCCCCTGGGCCTCCTAGAACTAATCTAAAGATTCTATAGTCAAGTCCTAGCGATTCCAAAGCCTATTAGAACTGTACTTACCTGCTAGTAATTTCGCATTCCACTTTCAGAGTATATGGTTTTCCGTGCCCCTCGGGCATTTGTATATACTGTGCTAACTTAAGTATTTTCGTAAGAGTGTTGTTTTGTGCTTAGTACCCTGTCCTCATAAAGAGTACGCCTGAATTGAGAAAGGAACTAAATGCGGAAATCTCAACTCAGGAAGTGGAGGAAGTATTAAAAAACCTTAAGAATGGTAAAGCAGCTGGGCCAGACGCCCTTCCCAATGAATTTTACTCAAAATTAAGAGAGGTCTTGATCCCACCTATAACATCACTGCTGAATAAAATATTCGTAGATAAAGCTAATCTTCCCGATTCTTGGAATGAAGCCATAATTACCATCCTTTTAAAACAGGGCAAAAATCCAAGAAAATGTGAGTCATATCGTCCTATCTCGATCCTTAATTGCGACTATAAAATTCTCACGCAGATTATGGCGAAGAGACTGGGAAAAATAGCAGGGCTCTTAATAAACAACGATCAGAAGGGTTTCATTCCGGGAAGACAACTACAAGATTTAACGCAGGAGTTGTTTGCCACCATAGATATTGCTTCCAATGAGAAAACCCCTCTATCGATAATTACCATCGACGCCGCAAAGGCGTTTGACAGAGTTAACTGGGTATACCTAAACAGAGTTTTGGAAAGGTTTAATTTAGGGGGAAACATACTAAACGCGGTCTCTAAAATATATACTTCTCCGAGAGCCCAAATCCTAATAAATGGCAGTCTGACCCCAAACATCCAGATAAAGAGAGGAACTAGGCAGGGATGCCCCCTTTCGCCTCTCCTTTTTAATTTCTTTATAGAACCGATGGCGGAACGTCTTAGATCAGACCCCTTAATCTCTCCTTTTACTTTTCAAGACTGGTCTAAAAAAATCGCGCTTTACGCAGATGATCTTATGATCTTTACAGATAACCTTAGGGGGACACTAACTATAGCTGAGGAGTCATTGACCAGGTTCGGGAGTATTTCTGGCTATCAAGTCAATCAAGACAAGACTGAAACCATGACCTGGAACGACAACTTTATTAGCCCCCATAACAAAGATAAAATCAGATATCTTGGTATAGACCTAGTCAAAGACTTAGACAAAGTCACCCATATAAATCTCCAAAGAATAGACAAGGACGTTAAAAGATTATTGAAAGTTTGGGGGGGTCTCCCTTTGTCGTTTCAAGGCAAATCGAACTTAATTAAAATGTCAATCCTGCCAAAGTTTACATTCATCTTTGGTGCTATCCCCCTTGAATTTAATAAAATAACTCTAAAAAAAATCCAGAGCGAGATCACAAGCTTCATATGGTCTTCAAAAAATCCCAGAATTGCCTGGAACAAGTTAAGAAGGAAAAAAATCCAGGGGGGCATTGCAAGCCCTGATCTCTATGATTATTGTAGAGCTTTTCAATTTAAATCTAATAGAAAGCTCCTATGTGTTTTTGATTGCTACCCTTTGTATTTCCAGACTATGACCCGTAAAACCAGCCACTTTCTATATAAATTCGGACATCCGAAGTTCTTTAAAAAAATTAAACTAAAGATGTTGAAATCCGCGGCCAAACTGTGGTTTAGCATAAGATGCACTCTAAACATTCCCTATTATAGCGACCTGGCCCCCATCTGGGACTCTCCTGGCACCCCTGAGTGCCTTAAAGATAAACTAGCTCTCCCTATAAAAGCAGCTGGTCTAACCACGTGGGGTCAACTGATGTCTGGAAACAACCTTTTGGAGTGGAATACCCTATCCTCCAAGACTTTGGGCACACTTTCTAAATTCAAGTTCTATCAACTCTCAGGTTGGTCGAAATCATTAAAAGAATCTAGAACTGGGAACCCTTCCCTGGAAAGTGAAATGCAGAAAACAGACACTATTCATAAAGAAATCGCACTTTGGTATTGGGCCTTGATTCTGGGAGGAGAGGAAGATTTCAGGATTCCGGAGAGAGTATGGGGGAAAGATCTGCCGACGCCGGAGTTAAACAACCAATGGCAAGTATCTAGAGTAAATGCTGGACAATCTTGTCTTCAGCTGCCTTAAAGAGAAACCATCTTTTCACCTCTCATAGAGCCTACTGGACTCCTAAAAAGTTATCGAAGTTTGCTGGGTCAACGGTGAAGGCCTGCCCCAAATGTGGGCTGGAAAGAGCCGACGATCTACACATGTTTCGGCAGTGCCCCCTTCTCGACGGCTTCTGGAATGATGTGGGTAAGACTTTGGATGGGGTGTTAGGAAGACATCTAAATGTAAGTACTGACTTAATTATCTTTGGGGTAAGGAGCTCAAATGCATTTGACAAGCTTTCTACTCTCCAGGAAAATCTCCTTTTTTTATTAATTTTGCTTGCAAGGAGAGAAATTTGTATAAATTGGGTAAGCTCTGCTCCTCCAACTCATAGTGATTGGTTAACTTCCATACTAAGAATTTATAGACTTGATAAAAGAAAGGCCCCCAGAAAAAAACAAGTTCTGGGAAATCTGGGAAAATTACCAGCAAGGTGCAAATTAAATCATGGAGGTATCCAAGATGTAAAACTGGCTGTGTGATTGGTACGACAAACGTTTACATAAGTCCAATGATTATGTGTAAGCAATGGAAACGCAGGAGAAGGCCTGCATGAGTAGCCATAATGGCTAGCTCCACCCCCCCCGTACTCAATCCTTCTACAAAGTATTGGAAACAAGGGGACCCTCCTCTCTCTTAATTGACGCTCCAGGGGAACTGTCCAGTTACACACACCCTATGTTAGGACAGTGAAGGGTAAGATTCAATGAGAGAAAGGGGGCCCGACAACTCCTTACTTCAAATATTGCACTTATGAGGACTAAAAAAAAAAAAAAAAAAAAAAAAGAAATCTAGCTACCATAGACTTTGTCCAGCATCACGCGTGAGAGTGCACACTCTGCACCCGAGTCCCCTGGGCCTCCTAGAAGTAAGAAATGCGTTACTTACCTGTAACAGCAGTTATCCAGTATTGGTGTCTTTCATAGATTCACATGCCTGAATCATTCCCCGTTGCCGAGACGGGAGCCTCCGGTACATAAAAAAGTAATGTCCTAAGGACATACATAGAGAACATAGGCCGAAGGGCCTCCCCTTTGGGGCCTTTCCACGTCCTTATGTAAAAAGGACCGAACTCTCATCGTTAGCCAATCAGCTCCGACCTCCCTCTAGAACCTTCCCGGGAGGAGCCTCCGTCCCTCAGATTTTCGTACGCACCCAGCTAGGGTGTCGCAATCTAGACATAGAGGTACGTGAGTCCTTACCGGGGAGGCGGGAGGGTTGCATGTGAATCTATGAAAGACACCAATACTGGATAACTGCTGTTACAGGTAAGTAACGCATTTCTTATCCAGTATTTGGGTGTCTTTCATAGATTCACATGCCTGAATCAGAGTAGCCAGCAGTTATACATGCATAGTGGTAAAGCACATTCTCACCTCCAGCAGATCTGCATAAATTACAGACAACATGAGAGAACATGGTAATATACAGTCATGCATATAGCAGAAAAACCATGAAGAATGTGCATACCTGGATGGCGGGACGAGGTAAGGCTCACCTTATTGGAAGAGATGGCGTAGCACCGCTTGTCCCACTGCAGCATCCTTCTGCAGTTCGATGTCCAGGCAGTAATGCCTGGAAAAGGTGTGCGGGGACTTCCAGGTCGCCGCTCGGCAAATGTCTAGGACCGTCACTCCAGCGAAGAGCGCCGCCGACGCGGACATCGCTCTGGTAGAGTGGGCAGCCACTCGGTCCGTTAAAGGCCGTCCGGCCTGATCATGGCAAAACGCAATCGCTGATGAAATCCAGCGGGAGATGCTCTGTTTTGTTAGGGGCAAACCCATTCGCGGGTTGCTGTAGGCTACAAACAGTTGAGAAGACTTTCGGACATCTTTGGTTCTGTCCAAGTAGAATTTGAGACATCTTTTAAGGTCCAAGGAATGCAGCGCCCTTTCTGCCGCTGTGGAAGGGTTCGCAAAAAAGGACTTGAGGACAATTGGTTCGTTCAGATGAAAGTCTGAAGGCACTTTAGGTATGAATTTAGGGTTGGGCCTGAGTACCACTCGGTCGTGCCTGAATTGGAGATACGGTTCCTGAATAGACAGCGCCTGAAGTTCGCTGACCCTCCTGGCTGACGTCAGGGCGAGCAGGAGTGCCGTTTTCCAGGAGAGATGTTTGAGAGAGGCCCGGTGTATGGGCTCGAATGGGTGTTTCATGAGTTGGTTGAGCACCAAGTTCAACTGCCAGGTTGGAGGGACTTTCCGAGGCCTCGGAAAGGATCTGTAGAGCCCCTTCAGAAATTGCTTTATCAGCCGACTGGACCATAGTGAAGGCCCTGATGAGGTCCTGGTGAATCTAGAAATCGCAGCCAGATGAACCTTAATGGAGGCATGAGCCAGCCCCGATTGAGCCAGGTGGAGGAGGTACGGTAGCAGCTGCACTGGGGTGACCCGTAGAGGGTGTAAGCCCTGTTCCGAACACCACAAGCAGAACCTCTTCCACTTCAGCGAGTAGGTCTTGTTCGTACTGCCCGCCCTCGCTTTGGCTAGGACGGCCCTGCAGTCCTGCGGGATCTCTAGGTCTCCGAACTCTCGGTGCTCAGGAGCCAGGCCGATAATTTGAGCGAGTGGAGGTACGGGTGGTGTACCTGGCCTCCGGACATCGTTAAGAGGTTCGGGTGTTGTCGCAGGTGAATCGGGGGCCTGATGGAGAGGCGAAGCAGGTCCGAGAACCAGTGTTGTCTCGGCCAGTACGGAGCAATCAGGATCAGGGTGCACGGCTCCGTCTTCATCTTCCGGAGGAGCCTCGGTATCATCGGGAACGGAGGAAAAGCGTACGCAAACACGCTGAACCAGCCGATGGAAAAAGCATTTCCCAACGACCCCTGTTGGGGATGCCAGCTTGCGTAGCTTGGGCATTTGGCGTTCCCTGCTGTCGCGAAGAGATCGATCTTCGGGGCTCCCCATTGCGAGAAGAGGTGGGCCACTGTGTCGCCGTGCAGCTCCCATTCGTGGGAGAGAGAGGTCTGCCTGCTGAGGGCGTCCGCGATGGTATTGTCCTTCCCAGGAACGTACTCCGCCTTGAGGGAGAGCCCGTGCGCCACCAACCAGTTCCAGATTTTCTGCGATTCTCGTGAGAGAGAGAGAGATCGCGTTCCCCCTTGTTTGTTCGTGCATCGTCGTGGTGTTGTCCGTTTTGACGAGCACCGGGGAAGTTCCGATACGTGGCAGGAATGCCTGCAGAGCCAGATACACAGCCCTCAGCTCCAAGAGGTTGATGTGTAGTAGTTTCTCTTTGGCCTCCCATTTGCCGCTGACTCGAAGGTCCAATAGAACAGCGCCCCAGCCTTCCAGGGAGGCATCTGTCGTGATGACCAGAGGTGCCGGCGGCAGGAGGAACTGCAAGCCGGCCGTCAGGTGTTTCCGCCTTCTCCACCACAGAAGGGCCTTTGTGATGGCCGGTGTGATCCTGATAACGTCCTCGAACGAGCCGGAACTCTGTTTCCATTGCCGCGCCAGAGCCTCCTGCAGGGGACGCATGCGGAGCCGGCAGTGCGGTATGAGGAGAATGCAGGAGGACATCATCCCTAGCAGGGAGGTGAATGTCCTGACTTTGATGCGGGATTTCTTGGCCACCGCCGCGGCCAGAGACAGTATTTTGTTGGTCCTGTCCTCCGAGGGGAAGGCCTTTGCGCAATCCGTGTCTAAGGTAGCCCCTAGGAAGGTGACCCTCGTGGATGGAGTAGTGCAGGATTTTTTGAGGTTGATCGTCAGACCCAGCTGTTGAAAAAGTGCGCTGCAGGCGTTGGAGGAAGCGGTCGCGCCCCCCGGAGAAGGCGCCTTCACCAGCCAGTCGTCCAGGTAGGGGAATACCTGGTGACCTCTTTGCCGCAGGAAGGCTGCCACCGGTGCCAAGCACTTCGTGAAGATACGTGGCGCGGATTTGAGGCCGAATGGCAAGACCTTGAACTGATAATGTCTGCCTGCTATCTCGAACCGCAGGAACCTCCTGTGCCTTGTGAGGATGGGGATATGGTAGTAGGCGTCCTGTAAGTCCAGGGAGACCATGGAGTCTCCCCTCTCCAGCGCTCCCAGGATCTCCTGTAACGTTACCATCCGGAAGGACTGACTCCGAAGGAAGACGTTGAGCGCCCGGAGGTCCAGGATTGGTCTCCACTTGTCTCCTTTCTGTTGGACCAGGAAGAAGTGGGAATAAAATCCCGTCCCTTTCTGGGACGCTGGGACCCTCTCGATGGCTCCTTTTACCAACATGGTGGAGACTTCCTTGAGAAGGAGGTGCAGGTGTTTGTGAGCACGCTTCAGCGGAGGAGTGTTGGGAGGGGTGTTGATAATTTCGAGGGAATGTCCAAATTGAATTATCTGTAGTACCCACCGATCCGTAGTGATTTTTCGCCAATTGGGGAGGAAGTGGGTCAGTTTTCCTCCAATTTGAAAGGATTGAGACGGTGGTGGGACTGGCTGGAGTAAATGGTCACTGGCGGCCGCCAGCGCCCTTCTTTGCGGATTTGCCTCTGAAGGATGACCTCCCATAGGACGACTGTCGGTTCTGTTGTTTGTGCTGGGGCTGGTCCCTGTTGCCGTAGGAGTAGGACGACCTATTTTGGTAGGAACCTCTGTAGGAATACTGGCCTCTGGAGCGGCCACCCCGAAAGGACTGGTTCCGGGACTGGAGGGAGCCCAGCGCCCTTGCCGTGTCGGTATCCTTCTTAATGGCCTGGAGTGCTTCGTCTATCTTTTCCCCAAAAAGAAACTGACCATCGAATGGCATGTCCAGCACCTTAGATTGGACCTCTTGTCGAAAGGACGTTGCCTTGAGCCAGCCCTGGCGTCGGAGCACGGCAGCCCCGGCCAGCTGGCGGAATCCAGTCATGGCTGCGTCGATGGCGCAGTCGATGATTTCTGCAGCTGAGTTTTGTCCTTCCGCTAGGAGAGCTTTCACCTCGTCCTGGACCGTGGCTGGCAGGTCTTGCAGGTAGGGAGCAATGTCTTCCCATAGCTGGCGGTTGTAGCGCCCTAGCAGGGCGATGGAATTTGCCACCTTGATGGTCATGGCGGACGTGGTAGAGAACCGCTTGCCAATGGTGTCCAATTTTCTGCCTTCCTTGTCCGGGGGTGCGGACAGTGGCGAGGATGGGTTGCGGGATTGTTTTTGAGCCGCTTGAGTCACTACCGAATCCGGTTTGGGGTGGCCGGTAAGACAGGCCGGCGCGGTAAGCGGGGCCTTATATTTTTTGTCCAGGCGCGGAACAACCGCAGGCACCGAGGCAGGCGTAAGCATCAATTTTTTGCCTTGCTCCCACAGAAAGTCTATAACTGGAATAGACTTGGCCGACTTCTGGCTGTGCTCCTTGAAATCATGGAGGAAGCATTCCGTTTCCGTGGATTCGACCGCCATGTGAAACCTCTTAGCCGCCCTGTCCACTAGCTTGTGGAACCCTCCAACGTCCGTCGCCTCGGTTTGGCGCGGTTGTGGGGATGCCGGGGTTGACGAATGCTGGGATGACGCAGCATCGGCGTCGTCGTTTCTCTGGTCCGAGTCGACGTCCTGCACTTCACCTTCCTCCAAGTCCGCCTCCTCCTCCTCATCCTCAGAGGAGTCCTCTACCTGAGGCTGGGGCCGAGCACGAGGTTGGGGTTGGGTCCGAGGCCGGGCCTGGAGAGCGGAAGGACGCGAGGCAGACGGTTGCGCCTGGGTGACCGGTGCCTGGGTTCCGCTGTCGGCATCCGGGAATCTTTGCTTATAGTCCTGCACTAGGCAGCGCAAATCGTTGACCAGGGATACGGGCAAACAGATCATCGGGGTGGATTCCGTGCGGACACTTGAGTGTACGGACCGTTCCTGATACATGACTTCCTCCTGGTCCTCGTGAATGTCCGATAGGGAGGTGGCCGGATCGGGCTGGTTCTCCTCCTCGGAATCCTCACTCTGCAGAGCTACCTGCTCCTGATCGGGTGGCAACCCCTTCGTTGGGGGAACCGAGGAAGGTGGAATCGAGTGAATGGAGACCTCGACCAACCTGGATTCCTTCCAAGATGGCGCCGGGGTCCCTTCCGACGACGTGCGTGAAGATGGCGCGCCCGCCGCCTGGGTTGGCGACTGTAACGCTTCCGATATTGTCGATGGCACCAAAGTCTGCGGGGACAATTGAACCGTGGACTTACTGGTGGTAGGGCCTTCAACTTGAGATTGCTTGGGCGAAGGCGGGCCTTTTGAACTTGACCTTGGCTGTTTAGGTGACGATCCTTCGGTTTGAGATTTCTTCGGCGAAGGCCGACCTTTCGAACTTGACTTGGATTTCTTAGGCGACGATGACGCAGACAGTGGGGACACCGTCGATGGTCCTGTTTTGGTCTTGGACGAAGACTTCAGAGGAATGGTAGAGGAGACCGGTGCGCCTGAGGACGCAGTGGTGGTCGTTGTGGCCGTCGCGGAGGGCGATGAGGCCGTAGTGGTCGACACGGTGGTCGAGACCGAGGTGGTCCGCTTAGTAGATGGAGCGGGTTTCTTGAACCTCTGGTCGTCTCGTACAGACACGGAGGAGGTGGTGGAACGTGCCTCCGAAGGCTTCCTGTTCGCCTTCTTGGGAGGAGTGTCTGTCTCTCCAGGGGACTGCTCCCTGGGTCTCTTCTTGGAGACTTTTGAGGACACGGAGACACTACCCTCGGAAGATTCCAGAGTGTCTCGGTCCTTAAGCCTGTCGAGCCATTCGAGAAGGCGAGCCTCTCTTTCCTTTACAGTCTTCTTTGGGAAGGCTCTACACACCCTACACTTGTCAGAGACGTGGTCAGGGTACAGGCAATACAAGCACAGATCGTGCTTATCCTCCGCTTGAATCCGCTTCTTGCCGCAGGAGGAACAGGCCCTGAGAAGGGCTTTCTTTTGCGAGTCTGCCATGGATGAAGCCTTTTTATTGGATTCCGACATGGGAGACGGCAGTCGAAGACAGGATAATTATTCCTTTGAACAAAGGGATTTTCCAGAGAAGTTTGAGACTTCGAAGCAAAAAAAACCTGAAGAGCTCAGGTTGGAGACTCCCTAGCACAACGTGCGGTAGAAAATCTGAGGGACGGAGGCTCCTCCCGGGAAGGTTCTAGAGGGAGGTCGGAGCTGATTGGCTAACGATGAGAGTTCGGTCCTTTTTACATAAGGACGTGGAAAGGCCCCAAAGGGGAGGCCCTTCGGCCTATGTTCTCTATGTATGTCCTTAGGACATTACTTTTTTATGTACCGGAGGCTCCCGTCTCGGCGACGGGGAATGATTCAGGCATGTGAATCTATGAAAGACACCCAAATACTGGATAATCTAAAGATTCTATAGTCAAGTCCTAGCGATTCCAAAGCCTATTAGTACTGTACTTACCTGCTAGTAATTTCGCATTCCACTTTCAGAGTATATGGTTTTCCGTGCCCCTCGGGCATTTGTATATACTGTGCTAACTTAAGTATTTTCGTAAGAGTTTTGTTTTGTGCTTAGTACCCTGTCCTCATAAAGAGTACAGGGCTGTTGTGATTCTAATAAATACACTGTTTATTTTCATAACACTTGTGTGGTGTCCTTTCACTTGGTGTT
Organism: Lissotriton vulgaris; assembly: GCF_964263255.1. Classification (NCBI taxonomy): domain Eukaryota; kingdom Metazoa; phylum Chordata; class Amphibia; order Caudata; family Salamandridae; genus Lissotriton; species Lissotriton vulgaris. The sequence continues at coordinate 1,011,075,307 of NC_141698.1, read as the reverse complement.
CAAGGGGTATATGTGATGGTATAACAGCTGGCTTAACACGCCCTCTCGAGTCTTTAGCCTTAGACTGCTCGTATCCACGCTACTAGGATAGCTGGTCTATAAGGTTGACTTACAACCAATCATCAATAAGGGTTGTTGGACTGATACATAGTGTTCACTAGAATAGTGAGCACTGCATATCAGGCCACATTCTCACATTGGTGAGCAGCGGTTGGGATTTGAGCTTGCTGTTGTTTTACCACACGTATCCTAAGAATATCTTGTGAAAGATCACATAAGTACTTCAGGTACATATAACTTAGTTTAGAATACTCTGAGTTCTACTGAACCAGCTGTTGTAGCTCTTCAAGGCCTAGCACACCTTGGCTACAACTCTTAGCAAGGGATCAGTAGGCAAACACATAGTGTAGGTAGGTGCATCACTTACACCACACTAGAATCAGCATGTCAGACAAAGGAGGAAACTCTGAGTCTCCCCTTGTGTCAGTGGACCCTCCACAGGCCACTTCCAGATATGCTGCTCTTAGCTTCCAGGAGATGAGACAAGTGTGTACCTCCAGGAAGCTAACACAGGGGTCTAACCCCACAATTCCCTTTTTGATTGGTCTCTTAGAGACTTATGATGCCAGGAGGGCTGCCAACACAGATCCTTCTCATCCAGATGGGAGTATGCCCTCCTTACAGGGTCCCTTTGATAACCATGACCATCCCCTCCAGGAGGCAGATGATGCTGAGGATGAGGATGAGTTATCAGGGGAGGAGGCAGACAAGGGACAGGTGGAAGTCAGAAGACTAACCAGGTCCAACTTAAGCAGGCATGAGAATGGATTGGGGGGACCCCCAGGGCCACTCTCAGGCAGGCTTAACATTGGGGATAGACGAGTTAGGTCTCGCTCTAGAGGCTCTAACAGATCTATTCATACCAATGGCTCTCACCACTCTTCTCACAGAGGGATGACATCCCCTCAGAGGAGAGTGTATGAAGCTAAAGAGAGGGAAGTCAATCTGAGGATTGAAAGGGAAGAACTTGCCCTGGCCAAAGAGAGACTTGCCTGAGCAAGAATTATGTGGGCTAGAGCCCACTGGTGGCAGCATTATACCTAGCAATAGGGACAGGAGTTTTGATACAAGACACCTGAGTAAGATAGTGCCCCCCTTTAAACAAGGGGATGACATCCACAAATGGATAACTGCTTTGGAGAGGGCCTGCACTGTGCAGGGTGTTCCCCAAAGTCAGTGGGCAGCTATCTTGTGGCTCTCCTTTGAAGGTAAAGGTAGAGATAAGCTCCTCACTACTAGAGTTGAGGATGCTAACAATTACCAAGTCCTGAAGAATACACTGGTTGATGGGTTTGGTTTAACCACTGAACAGTACAGGATGATGTTCAGAGACACCCAGAAAACTCAGTCTCAGGATTGGACTGACTTTGTTGATTGTGCCACTAAGGCTTTGGAGGGCTGGTTGCTGGGCAGTAAGGTTACTGATTTTAAAGGATTGTACAATCTAATTATGAGGGAGCAAATCTTAAGTAATTGTCAGAACCAGTTATTACACCAGCACCTGGTAGACTCTGATCTGACCTCTCCACAGGAATTGGGTAAGAGGGCAGACAAATGGGTCAGAACCAGGGTCAGGCCTAAGAACTAGGGTGGTGACCAAAAGAAGGAATCAACCAAGCCTCAAGAGAAGGGTGGGGATAAATCCACAGAGAAGACTTCCCAAGGGCCCCAAAACTCCAACAAGGGTGGTGGGTCCCAGAACACTCCTTCAGAACAGAAGAAACCTTATTGTCATACCTGTAAACAGGTGGGCCATTACAAAAGTGATGCCAGTTGCCCTAAAAATAGCAATAAGGAAAACATACCCCCAGGTAATACTCCCAGACCTCCTGTTACCACTAGTGGTAATCCCCCTGGTGGTGGGAGTGCCCCTAAGAATATAGTGGGCATTACTTTGGGAAACCAGGAGGACTATGGCCTAGCCAGGTCCCCTAACAACACTCTTGTCTGTGAGACTGGCATGGGGTTTGCCAACTTCACTACTGGTCCCCACATTTTGGGAAAGTATAGACAAGAGCTCCTAGTCAATGGTCAGAAAGTTGAGGCATTCAGAGACACAGGGGCCAGCATCACCATGGTGATTGACCATCTGGTCCCCTCTGCTCAACTGACCCCTGGTTTTACTTATCAGGTGACAGACATTCATGGAGTGAAAAGAAGGCATCCCATGGCAGTAGTCAAGCTCAGCTGGGGTAATGTCACAGGGCCCATAAGAGTGGCAGTGACAGATAACCTACCTGTAGATTGCTTACTGGGGAATGACCTGGAACTCTCAGCATGGGCTGAGGTGGAGCAAGAAACGCACTCCAGGATGATAGGCCTACCCAGAAAGGTTAGCGGGGCAGTAATAGCTACAGCCCCAGTCCAAGCACCATTCCTCCCTGAAAAGGTTGGAAGAGCAGTGGTAGCCACTGCCCAGGCTCAGACAGACTTTCCAGAACAGGATAGGAGGGCTGTGACAGTCACAGCCCAAACACAAACTGAGTACCTTCCTGAAAAGGTTGGCAAGGCTGTAATGGTCTCGGCCTCTACTCAAACAGATAATAGTGTTGTGAAGCCTGAAACTATGGATCACTCCACTCAGACAGAGAGTATTGAGGAGGAAGAGAAATCTCCCTCTCACCAGACTTTAGGAAAGGATCAGCCTCCTCAGGGAACTGATCTGACCCCTTGTGAAGGAACTGCCCCAGAGGTAGTCAGGCCTAGCCTGGCAGAGCCCCTGATGTCAGTGGACCCTTCCAAGGTGGGACCCAGTCTGGAGCAGGTAACCTGCCCCTCTCTACCCTGCCTCAGCCAGCCCAGGGCTGAAGAGGTCAGGGAGGCCAGTGGTGGACCCCAAAGGGCCCCCAGTCCAGAACTCCTTAATCAACAGATTAGGATCACTGAAGCTGGTAACCCTAGCCAAGTGAAAATAAGTCAGACTCCTGAGGGATCCCCCTTAAAAGTAGTTAGGGACCTCCCACAGCTGGACACTGTTGGGCACAGCCAAACATGGGGCCTCAAAACCCCAAACCTGACCTGTCCCTCCAGTAAGCCAAACAGAGGGACTCAGCCTCCAGCTTTAGGTAGCCAGAGGCTGACCCTGAGAGCTCAGTGCATCTCAGCTAAAGAAAGAAAGGCACACATGATGAATGGTGATTGGAGGAAGTTGAGCCCAAAGGTAGAGGAGCCTCACTTCAGTACTCCATCCCAGCATCAGCCTTTCTCTTTCCCAAGACACACCAAAGACAGAGATTCCCTATGGTGGAGACCCTCAGATACCCTTAGGGTGAGGGGTTGCTTAGTGGACCATGACACAGGGGGAAACCAAGCCAGAGCTGGTCCTTCCTTATATGGCCACTTAAGTAATAGAGGCTTACCTGGACAAGGATAGCCTTATCTCCTTTCGTTTGGGGGGGGGGGGGGGTGTAGGAAGGTACCTCCTGACTATGGTTGCCCCCAACTTTTTGCCCTGTGTTTTAGCTGGTTTTTGACATAGTCGACCTGGGACCCTGCCAATCAGGACCCCAGGCCTACTGCTCTCTCTGCAAAATGGATTCCATGTACCTTAGGTACATTTCCAATTGGTACTGGGCCACCTTATCAGACCCTGTAACTCAGGGCATAGGTGTACCCAGGGCCTACCAGGGGCTGAAGCATGTATTATGCCACCCCTGTCTGGCCTCCTAAATCTGACACAACTGGCTGCATGACAGCTGGGGCAAAGTCGTGTAATCACCCTTTGCTGTAGATATAGTATACCTATATCTAACCCTAAAAATGGACACACAGATCCCAATCAGTCACTCCCATGGCAGGCCTTAACAATCCTGAAGGCAGAGTGCATGGAATCGTGTGAAATGGTGCTCTGGCATGAGCTGAGCCCGTTTGCAGCTTGCGGAATCAAGTCCTAATAGCTGTTCCATGATAACGCATACCATATACTCTTAAGTGCATTATAATCCTCGCGGTTAAATGCTATCTTTGGTATTGCTTTATCAAAACATGTCGAGTAAGGTGTCATACGAATTGGAATACTAACCCCTCGCCAATTCTGGCGACGGGGTTAGCATTCCACCCTTCTAGAGGGACACGACATGTATGTAACTGTGAACCTAGGTTAAAGTTAAACGAAGCCTCAGCTCCACAAAATGGATGCTGCCACCACAGACACGAGTCGGACCTCCTGCTGCTGGGAGTCCTTCCAGCGAGGAGAGCTTGGACAAAGGGTTTCCTGTCCGGGGCGGTGCTAGCACCATCCCAGACAGGGTTTTGTGTATCCTGGGTAGGCAGGGCTTTACAGGAAGGTGACTGCTGAGTGGCACCCCGGTGCTCACTACGCATAGGCCGGTCAGAACCAGTTCCAGGGGCACACCAGCCCCTGGCCTGGGGAAAGTCCGGCATGGGAGAGGGGTGTAACCACCCCCCTTCCTAGCCCCACCCATAGGCAGGACCTAGTCACCGGGTCAGCCCCTTTTCTTAGTATAAAGATAGGAGCGGGCCCCCTGTTCAAATTAGATCATCTTTGGAATCAAGACACGACTTTCTGCGAAAGGACTAAGGAGTAGTCACCCTGCATCAGCGGGCACCATCTTAAGAAACACTGCGGTCTGCTGTAAGTCCTTCCTCCGGAATCCGACTTCCCAGCTCGACGAGAACCGGCTTCCCTGGCACCTCTGACCTATACTCATCTCTACAGCAAAGCTGAGAATCGTGAGTGCGACGAGACCTCGAGGGACCGGCCATCTTCAAGACTGCACGCCATATTTCCAGCACGACCGCCGAGGGATCCTCTGGTGAGTGCTTTGGGGTCCGAGAAGCCCCGACCCTGAGCAGCTCCAGCACCGAAGTTCAGTCTCCCAGCATCTCCACGATCTGCGTGGGGCCCTTCTGCTTTTTGCTGCTCACCGTGTTGTTTGGCTACTAGCCCGCTGGCTTGTGGCCTTCTTAACGACGGCCGACGACATCACTGCTGCTGGTCTGGTTGCTCCAGACTGCCCCTTGCTCCCTTCCAAAAGAGGAGCACCCCAGACCCTCCTGGTCCACTCAAGACGCCATTTTAGGTCCACCGCGTGGGCTTGAATTAGCCAAGGCTTTGTTGCCCAATCCTGGGTCCAGCGACGCCGATAGCTTCATCCATCGTGGGATGCTCGCTCCTCCATCCTGGTCCCCGACAACGCCTCCTGGTCCGTGAGATCTGCAGAGCCCAGCGTCGCCCACTCACCTAGTCGAGGTGACTACCATCCGGTGCCCTCCTGGTGCCACCTGACTACTGGCTAGTAGTCACGAACTTGGTCCCCTCGGCTTTCAGGTATCGTCCATCTTCAAGATCCAGGATTGGATCACTCCGAACTCTCTTCACTGGTCGCCTGCCAGCATCTTTCTTCCAGGCTCCTGGTCCGTCTACGAGGATTCCCGACGTCTTTTGAGACCTATGCAGCTGCAGCCCCTGGGCTAGGTAACTTCGGCATTTCGGTGCCCCAGCATAGCCTCACTATCAAAGGGTCAGAATCCACTTTCGTTTTCCTCCTACCAGGTCGGGTTCGCCCGAGAACACTAACTCTGTGAAATCTAGCTACCATAGACTTTGTCCCGCATCACGCGTGAGAGTGCACACTCTGCACCCGAGTCCCCTGGGCCTCCTAGAACTAATCTAAAGATTCTATAGTCAAGTCCTAGCGATTCCAAAGCCTATTAGAACTGTACTTACCTGCTAGTAATTTCGCATTCCACTTTCAGAGTATATGGTTTTCCGTGCCCCTCGGGCATTTGTATATACTGTGCTAACTTAAGTATTTTCGTAAGAGTGTTGTTTTGTGCTTAGTACCCTGTCCTCATAAAGAGTACAGGGCTGTTGTGATTGTAATAAATACACTGTTTATTTTCATAACACTTGTGTGGTGTCCTTTCACTTGGTGTTCAAGGGGTATATGTGATGGTATAACAGCTGGCTTAACACGCCCTCTCGAGTCTTTAGCCTTAGACTGCTCGTATCCACGCTACTAGGATAGCTGGTCTATAAGGTTGACTTACAACCAATCATCAATAAGGGTTGTTGGACTGATACATAGTGTTCACTAGAATAGTGAGCACTGCATATCAGGCCACCTTCTCACAGTAGTCCTCGGAGGAGAGGGCGTGTTGGGTGATAAAATCAGTGATGTCTTCAGTGAATTGTGCACGGGGTCCTGGTGGTCTGTAGAGGAGGGTGCCTCTGAGTGTGGTCTTGGGGTCGGTTTGGATCTGGAAGTGAAGGTGTTCGGTGCTAGAGAGATTGACGTCCGAGCTGGTTGAGATGCGGATGGAGTTCTTGTGGACGATGGCGATGCCTCCTCCTGTTTGGTTGGTGCGATCTTTTCGGATGATCTTGTATCCTTCCGGGATGGCTATGGTGATGTCTGGGGCTGAAGAGGCGTTCATCCAAGTTTCTGTTAGGAAGGCGACGTCTGGAGAGATGGTGTCTAGTAGATTCCAAAGGTTGATGGCGTGGCTGTGGACCGATCGGGTGTTCAGTAGGATGCATTTTAGGTGGTTGGCGTCAGATCTGTGTTTGGTGTTAGTGGATGAGGAATTGGTTTTTGTGCCGTCAACCTTGCAGGACTTGCATGTGAAGGGTCCATGGGTGAGTCCAGGTGCGGCTTGGGCGCAGTTGGGGAGTCTGCCGGGGTTTAGTGCAAGGAGGGAGGAGGAATCGTATGTTATGCGGGTGGGCTGGGCAGTGCAGGGACCAGGGTGTCTGGCGCTGGGCGCGGTCCAGGCGCGGACGGGCGTAGACGGGCTTACCTTTGGCGCACCTTCGATGCGGCCGTAGCACGTGGACGCTGCGCGTGGGTTCATCTTTCTTAAATGGATAGTGGGGGGGGGGGGCGGAGCGTGGGAGGGGCAGCTGGGAGGCGGTCTCGGGGAGGCGTGTCCGGGCAAAGCACAACAATCAAGATGGTGGAGGAGCCTGAAAACGAAACTCACAACACAATGCTAACAATCCAAAATGCAGAGCCAGGAGCAGCGCGGTCTATGAGGCACCGGGTGAGAGGCTACCACAATAATATTGCAGCGGTTACCGAGCGCTTTACATAGAGCACAAAGCACAATACACAATTAAATAAATAATGCAGAATGAGTCTATGACAATGCTAGCGCGCAATAGCCAAAGCGGAGTAACGATACCGCTATAGAGTTAATGCCGGTCGAGAGTGGTGTCAGCTGTTATCTCAGGGCGCTGTAGAAGGAAGCAGTCAGGGAGCGTGGGGGAGCGCTCCCTGCAGCCCCTGGTAGGCCCTGGGTAAACCTATGCCCTGGGTACCTAAGGTACACTGTACAGGGACTGATAAGGTGACTCAGTATCCAATTGGTAAATGCACCTAAGGTACATGGAATCCATTTTACAGAGAGAGCAGTAGGCCTGGGGCCCTGAATAGCAGGGTCCCAGGTCAACTAAGTCGGAAAACCAGCAAAACACCAGGCAAAAAGTTGGGGGCAACCATAGTCAGGTATCCACCTTCCTACAGGACGCATTCGTCACAACTACGTGCTCCGGTTGGAGTAGAGAGAGGGATCTGCCACTGACCCAATCGCGGTTCGTGAGCCACCACTGCAAATGTCTCGCAGTGTCCTCTGAGATCAGGACGTGGTCAGACAGGTTGCCCTGATGCTGGGCCCACTGAAACTTCAGGTCCCACTGCAGAGCCTGCATCCACCATCTGGCGTGATGCACCAAAAGGATGCAGGAGGCCATCAGTCCCAGAAGCCCAGCGTCAACCTGACCGAGACTCTGGATAAAGGCTGAAAGATCGGAATCAGAGCCTGAATATCCCGAACCCGCTGTTCGGGAGGATAAACCATAAACTGCGCCGAATCCAGAATCGCTCAGATGAAGAGAAGCTTCTGAGAGGGACACAGGTGTGACTTTGGCACATTGATGGAGAACCCCAGCAGGTGCAGGATGTCGGCCGTAGTCTGGAGGTGGCTAACGACTGTTTGGGGCGAGCCCGCCTTTAACAACCAGTCGTCGAGATAGGGGAAGACTGACACCCCTAATCTGCGCGGATGAGCTGCGACCACCGCCATCACTTTCATAAACACCCTAGGGGAGCTGGTAAGCCGAAGGGGAGCACGGTAAACTGAAAGTGCCCATGGCCTACCGTGAACCGCAGGTAACGCCAGTTGTCCCGCAGGACGGGGATGTGAAAATATTCGTCTGGCAAGTCCAACGCTACCATCCAGTCTCCAGGGTCTAGGGCAGCTAAGACCTGAGCCAAAGTCAGCATCTTGAACTTCTTCTTCCGGAGGAAGCCGTTGACGTTCCGGAGGTCCAAGATAGGTAGGCCCCCTTTGTTATGTTATGCTATATTATCTTTTCTTATAAAGCGCTAACAATCATCCTGAGTAGGATATCACGGTGCTGCAATAACTATAGTGAGTGGTGAGTTGGCTTGAGTCCTACCATTTAATCTGATTTAGGGAAAAGAAAAGTTTTCAATTGTTTCCTAAATGATAGGTGGCAGTCCATAAGTCTAAGAGCCACGGGCAGCTCATCCCATTTGGTTGCGGCTATGTGGGAGTAGGCTTGCTCCCCGATCCTAGCTCTCTTCACTCGAGTAGTTCTTGCTCTTGCTGCGACTTGAGAGCGGAGATTTCTGGTTGGTACATAAAACTGAATCCTATTTCTTAGGATAAGTGGGCCTGTGTTGTGCAGTGCTCTGTGTGTTATACACAGCATTTTAAAGGTTGCTCTCTGCCTCATTGGCAGCCAATGGAGCTCTCTCAAGCAGCTCTTGGCTGAGTCAAATGTTCTTTTCTTGCATGTTGCCTTGGCCGCCGCGTTCTGCACTATTTGTAGTTTGGCAAAGAGGTAATCTGCCATACCTACAAACAGGGAGTTTCCGTAGTCCAGCCTACTCATCAGTAGTGACTGAACCAAGTTCCTTCTGCATTCTATGGGAATCCAGGGGAAGACTCTTCTGAGCATCTTTAGCAAGGCAAAGCCTTTGCCGCAGATTGTTGACACATGAGATTTCATAGACAGGGTGCCCTTCTTGGGAACCAGAAAGTAGTGGGAGTAACAACCACACCCTACTTCTGGCCCAGGAACACACTCGATGCCCCCCTTGGCCTAGAGGGCCCTAACTTCCTCTTGCAGAAGTTGCAAGTGATCCCCCGACACGCGGTAGTACTGCGGTGGCATGGCTGGAGGGGTCGCCTCGAACGGGAGGGGGTAGCCCCTTCAGACGATTTGCAGCACCCACCTGTCTGACGTGATGGTGCGCCAAAGAAGGAGGTGATGGCGAATCCTGCCCCCCACTGGCGTCATATGGGCCTGAAAGCTCGGACTAGGAAGGCTTTGAGGCAGATGCTGCAGGAGCGGATGTGGACTGACTCGACCCCCAACACCGCCACGGTGGTTACCAAGTCCGCGACCGTGCTGCTGTTGGTTCTGCGGCCTGTAGCTGGCTGGACGTGAGGGGGCGCCCCTTCCTTGGCCACGAAAGGGGCGAAAAGTGGAAGGTTGCTGGCGTTGGCCGAGGCCTAAGGACTTGGCCGTAGCCCTGGAGTCCTTAAAACGTTCCAGCGCGATATCCGCTTTGTCGCCAAATAGGCGACGGCCATTGAAGGTGATGTCCATCAGCGTGGCCTGAACATCACCCGAAAAGTTGGCGGACCGCAGCTAGGCGTGGCGTCGAACCACCACCGTCGTAGCAATCGCTCTACCTAGCGAGCCCGTGGTGAAGTCCACACCGGATGGAATATCGTGCTGCGTCTCGCCCCTCCGCTAGGGCTTGGGCGAGCCGTATCCGGGCCTCCTCCGGACACCGGGGCAGCACCTCCGCAACCGTATCCCACAGAGAGTGGGTGTGACGGCCCAAAAGGTAAGCGGTGTTGACAGACCGCAGCCATAAGCTCAGGGACGAGAACAGTTTCTTCCCAAACTGGTCGTACCTTTCGGATTCCCGATCCGGGGAAGCGGTCGGGTTTGCGGTCTGGGATGTAAAGGCCTGGATCGCCAGGCTCTCGGTGTGAACAGACAGGAAGCGGTGGTCACCCGGAGCCGGGCGGTGGTGTCGGGCCACATTCCTATCTACAGGGAGGCCTGTAGAGGGCTTGGACCAGGTGCCCAACAGAATATCCGTGAGGCTTTGTTGAACGGCAGTAGAGGCTCCGAGGAGCTTGCCTGCGGTTTTAGCACCTCAGTGAGGAGATTAGTCCTCACGGCCGCGACAGGGAGCTCAAGATGTAAGGCCTTGGCAGTCCTTGTCAACACCTACGTCACGGTAGGAGGAGAGACAAATCCAGAGTGGGCGAAGTGTCCAGACCACTGGCCTCCCCCAACTCATCTACCCAGTCCTGTGACAGATGGCACTGTAGTGCCAGAGGGTCCTCAGACCCCTCCCAGTGCTCCTCGTCTTCCATCTCCTGGTAGTCAGGGTCAACAGATGGAGCCAATCATCGGTGAATGGCTCACCCATCGGCGTCGAATACGTCCAACGCCGGATCCGGACCGAGGCGGTGCCGGGGGTGACACCCTTGGTGACGGTGCCAGCGGAGTGGTCGGAAGGTCGACCGGCGTCGGCACGGATCCAGGTCTGGATCCAGAGGGGCCCTGCGGCGTTGGGACCAGAGTCGTCGACTGCGCCGGGGCCGAAGTAGCCGACGGCACCGGGACCGGAGCCACCGGCCCTCTCGGGCCCCCAGATGGACCCGCGGGGCCCGGAGGCACTTCGGCTAGTCCAACTGAGGAGAGAGCGACCTCATGGCCACGAGGAAGGCGTCGATCTCCTCCGGCGTCGTGTGCAGCCCAGGGACTGGCGGGTAAGGAGCTGGACGCGTGGTGCTCGCGGCTCAGACGGCGACGCGGGGGCGGTGTCGCCCGAGCCCCCAGCCGCATCGTGCGAGCGTCGGGGGGAGTCGGAAGAGCAATGTCGCTTCTTCGACTCCTTGTGCCTCAACTTACCTGAGGACTTGGAGCCCGACGAGTGGTGTCTACTCACCGAGCTGTGATGACTGTGGCCCCGCGACCGGTCCCTCGACCTCTGCCTAGACCGGGACCGTGAGCGGCGCGGGCCGACTGCCTGATCTCAAGGCGCTTACAGGACTGCTCCCGCCTAGCCTTCGACGTCAAGGCCCGGCAGTCGGGGCACAACTTGTCATCGTGGTCAGCTCCGAGGCAATAAAGGCACCGACGGTGGGGGTCGGTAACCGACATCAGGCAGTTACAGTCGTCGCAGGGTTTGAACCCGGGCATCCCTATCGGCACCGAGAGTCGATAACGACTCGAGAAGGATCCAAAAGAGATCGAAAAAGTTAGTCAAAAATTGACTACGGAGTACTGCTCTTCAAGGATCTGCTCTTGCTGGGGCAGGTAAAAGAAGAACTGACGTCAGTGAGCGAGGGCGGCATCTAAGTACTCAGATGACGTCATCCCGGCGCCCACAATGCCGGACGCGGAGCCGCAGACGACTCCTACCGACGCGCAGGGGTACAGCTAAGCAAAACTTTCCGGATCCAGTCTGACGCCTGGGGATATTCTAAGGTTAGGAATCTAACACTAACCTGTTTCTTTCAGATAAGATAAGCTGAGCCTCATGACCTGACATTCTTCAGAAATTGGGGAAGCATTGGAAGAGGCAGAACCACATGAAGGAGATCGGAGTCCCACAGAAGGCGAAATGTATCCAAGACACACCAAGGAGCAAAATTCTCAACACTGTGCATTGTGGGAGGGGGCCAAAACATCCATCAAAGTCACACACCTTCTGTGGAGGGTTTTGATTAGGACAGGAAAAATGGCACTCAAGCAGATTCGCAGTAGAGTATGGGATGCAAAGGAATAGTTACGGTGCTGCCAGGTCAGGGGAAACAAACGGAAGCAAAAAACCCTGAGGGTGTGTGGGTGCAGACCCACACTGTAAATTAGAACCAAGTCCCGGGCACACGTTCAGAGTATTTGGGTTTAGAGTTACAACCCACAGTTATAGTACTTCCTGTGAAATAACATGAAGGTCGACACCAGAAAGTTCTTTATGTTGAATTTTTATCACGTTCTTGAAATGGGTAAAGAAAGAAAAATCAGCCGACATGTATTTCGTCACATAGGATTTAACCCGTGACTATTCAGGGCTATAAGAAGAGAAAAAGTACTATGCGATATATCGCTGGACCCCACATCCGAGACAGGAGCGGAGATCAGAGCAGAGCTGGAGTCGAACCGGTCCCGGGGCAGCGCCGACCGACCATGTCGAGGTAGCCACCTGCGCGGGGCAACGAGACGGGCTCGGGGAGTGGCACAAAGCCCTCCGATGCCGGACGCGGAGCCGCAGACGACTCCTACCGACGCGCAGGGGTACAGCTAAGCAAAACTTTCCGGATCCAGTCTGACGCCTGGGGATATTCTAAGGTTAGGAATCTAACACTAACCTGTTTCTTTCAGATAAGATAAGCTGAGCCTCATGACCTGACATTCTTCAGAAATTGGGGAAGCATTGGAAGAGGCAGAACCACATGAAGGAGATCGGAGTCCCACAGAAGGCGAAATGTATCCAAGACACACCAAGGAGCAAAATTCTCAACACTGTGCATTGTGGGAGGGGGCCAAAACATCCATCAAAGTCACACACCTTCTGTGGAGGGTTTTGATTAGGACAGGAAAAAATGGCACTCAAGCAGATTCGCAGTAGAGTATGGGATGCAAAGGAATAGTTACGGTGCTGCCAGGTCAGGGGAAACAAACGGAAGCAAAAAACCCTGAGGGTGTGTGGGTGCAGACCCACACTGTAAATTAGAACCAAGTCCCGGGCACACGTTCAGAGTATTTGGGTTTAGAGTTACAACCCACAGTTATAGTACTTCCTGTGAAATAACATGAAGGTCGACACCAGAAAGTTCTTTATGTTGAATTTTTATCACGTTCTTGAAATGGGTAAAGAAAGAAAAATCAGCCGACATGTATTTAGTCACATAGGATTTAACCCGTGACTATTCAGGGCTATAAGAAGAGAAAAAGTACTATGCGATATATCGCTGGACCCCACATCCGAGACAGGAGCGGAGATCAGAGCAGAGCTGGAGTCGAACCGGTCCCGGGGCAGCGCCGACCGACCATGTCGAGGTAGCCACCTGCGCGGGGCAACGAGACGGGCTCGGGGAGTGGCACAAAGCCCTCCGCCAGCCACGACCCAGAATGAGGCGCAGATCGCTCGGCAACCCATGAGGCAGTACCAGGGACGATTCAACCTCTGGCTCGCCGTCCGTCGAGGCAGCCACCTGTGGGCAGGAACGAGAGGAGCCCAGAGAGGGGCGAGGGGTATGCATCCGGCCACGACCCAGAGCGGGAGGAGGAGGGCGCACCGACCCCTGTGGCTACTCACGGTCCAGCAGCTGCCGGCGCCGTAGTGGTGTCACCTCGGCCTTAGACAGGACCACCTTGTCAAAGGACCGACAGGGGATCGGGGATGCGACCCGGGCCCCGGTGACCTCCCGCGACACCACAGGGACTGCCGCAGGAGTTTGCGGCGAGGCAGAGACGCCCTGGTCTGAAGGAGTTGCCCCAGAGGAGCCGCAACCCAACAGCACTATGTCTTCCAAGCCTGGATCCGAACCAGTCGGCGCCTGGGCCGAAGCCACCGGCGGCACCGCAGAGGGCCCTCCGCGAGACGAGGGGTTTGCAGACGTCCCAGGAGGGGAAGGAGGGGGAGACACTAATGAGGCCTGCAAGACCGACGCGTATGTTTGCATTTGGACTCTCGATGCCTCAACACCAGGAAACGGTAGATAGGACGACACGCGGGCCGCATCCCCCCGCGAAGAGTCCCTGCCCCCAGAAGGCCGGACCCCAGGGACAAACTGCGACACTTATCCACTGGGGAGCGACGCTCACGTGACATCAGAGAAGGGCGCGGACGATGACCTCAGCCGAGAGAGGAGTTTCATATGGCACTCCCGCCGCGACTTTGGCTTCAACTGCTGACAGGCCTCGCAGTCTGTGGTGCCATGATCCTCCCACAGACACCACATAAAAATGAGGTGTGGATCCGTCGCCGACATAAGACACCCACATAACATACAAGTTTTGAAGCTCGAAGGCATTCGCACACTGTTCCACCAAAAGAATGGAGAAAAAACGATCGGAAACATGCCCGTAGCAAGGACCAGATCCGGGTTGCACGCGGAAAAGGAAAAAAACTGACGTAAGCGCTCCGGGGCGGGTCTTATGTGACCTCGCTGACATCACGTACGCGGACTACGCCTGGGCGGAGTTGGCATACTGTGGCAAAAAAGTTTTCGGATCCAGTCTTACGCCTGGGGATAATTCTACGTGAAGGAATCTGAGGGTAGTATTTTCTATCAGATACACATACATACAGTGAAATATAGTTATGAGCTGGTTTATGACTATCGCAAAAGTTACTTACCTTCGGTAACGATATATCTGTAAGAAACAGTAGTTAGTATTAGATTCCTTACCTTAGAATATCCCCAAGAGTCAGACTGGACCCGGAAACGTTTGCGTAGCAGTACCCTTACGAGTCAGTAGGCGTCGTCTGCGTCTCTGCGTCCGTCGTCGGCGTCGGGATGACATCGCCGGAGTACTTATATGCCACCCTAGTGCGCTGATGTCAGTTCTTATACACAGCTTTTCCATGCCAGAAACGCAGAGCCATGATAAAAACCAACACTGGTGCCATGAAGCTAGGGCCCTGAAAGGGGATGACCTAAACCCTAGATATCGGTTCGCAGAACGGGGAGGATGGGTGGGGCGGTAAGGAATCTAATACTAACTACTGTTTCTTACAGATATATTGTTACCGAAGGTAAGTAACTTGTGCATCTGAAAGAAACAGGTTAGTATTAGATTGCTTACCTTAGATAGATACCCCAGCAATACCAACCCCAGTGGTGGGTCTGTGAACCAATGATCACTCCAGAAAGTCCTGGAGAACGGAACGGCCTAAGAAGCCATCTCTCCGGACTTGGCTGTCCAGGCAGTAGTGTCTTGCGAACATGTGCAGCGAGGCCCACGCAGCTGCCTGACAGATGTCCTGCAAGGGGACTGTCCGGCCCAGGGCAGTAGTAGCCGCCGTGGCCCGAGTGGAATGGGCCCTCACCCCAACAGGAGGCTCCTTTTTAGCCAAAGAATAGCATGCCTTGATACACAAGACAACCCACCGAGAGATGGTTCGTTTGTGCACTGCCTGTCCCTTCTTGGCGCCCACGTAACCAGCAAAGAGTTGGTCATCCACCCGGAACTGGTGTGTGTTTGATCCAGATAGTATGAAGGCGCACGTTTTGGCTCCAGACGGTGGAGCCGCTCTTCCTCTTTTGAGGGGTGCGGAGGCGGAAAGAAGGTGGGCAAGGTGATGGACTGCCCGATGTGGAAGGCCGTGACTACCTTGGGCAGGACAGAGGGTCGCGTCCGCAACACAACTTTGTCCGGATGGAGGGAAAGAAAGGGAGGCTTAGATGAAAGAGCCTGGAGCTCACTCACTCTACTGGCAGAGGTGATGGCAACCGGGAAAGCAGTCTTAAGGGTAAGAAGACAAAGAGGACAGTTATGAATTGGCTCAAAGGGAGCGCACATCAGGTAAGTCAGAACCAGGTTCAAGTCCCACTGAGGCATCACGAAAGGAACAGGGGGAAACATATGAGTGATGCCCTTCAAGAACCTATTTACAATTGGGGACTTGAACAAAGGAGGCTGATCAGGTAGCCTTAAGAAGTCGGAAAGGGCAGAAAGATAGCCCTTGATAGTGCCCAGAGCAGAGCCCTGCTGGGCAAGAGAAAGAAGAAAGAGGAGAACCTCAGAAAGGGGTGCAGAGAGAGGATCCACAGCCTTTGCTGTGCACCATGCCACAAATTTGTTCCACCTGCAGGCATATACCGACTTCGTGGAGGGATGCCTGGCTGCCAGAATTACATTGCAGACTTCAGGAGGCAAGTCAAATGGCCTCAACTGTCGCTGCTTAATCTCCACACATGGAGGTGGAGACTGGACAGGTTCGGGTGGAGGACCGTCCCCTGCTGCTGCGACAGAAGGTCCTCCTGAAGAGGAAGACAAATCGGGGGATCGAGAGACATGCTGAGTAGCATGGGATACCAGTACCTTCGTGCCCAGTCCGGAGCTACAAGAATGACTTGGGCCCGGTCGCGCTTCATCTTCCTCAGCACTCTGGGCAGAAGTGGTATAGGCGGAAAGGCGTAAAATAGACCGCAACTCCACTCGCAACGAAAAGCGTCTCTGAGTGCCGCCTTGGAAATTCCAACGCACAGAACTGATCACATTGCGCGTTCTCTTCGGTGGCGAATAGATCTATCCAAGGCTCTCCACACTGCAGAAAGAGACCTTGTGCCAAGTTCGAGTTCAGACGCCATTCGTGATCCATCATGCACCGGCGGCTGAGTTTGTCCGCCCTGGCATTCAGTGAACCTGCCAGGTGTTGACCCACCAGGGTCACTCCCTGATGTTCCAGCCACTGCCAGAGGCGTACAGCCTCCTGGCAGAGGGTCCACGACCCCACCCCGCCCTGTTTGTTGGAGTACCACATGGCGGTGGTGTTGTCAGTGAACACCTGCACTACACTCACCCGGACAGAGGGGAGGAATGCCTTCAGTGCAAGACGAATCACCCGCAGCTCCAGAAGGTTGATATGAAACCGGCACTCCGCCGGAGACGAGAGGCCTCTGATCTCCGCCCCCCCAACCTTGGAGGGACGCGTCCCTCACAACTACATGCTCCGGTTGTGGTAGGGAGAGGGAACTGCCGCAGACCCAATCGCGGTCCGTGAGCCACCACTGCAACTGTCTCGCAGCGCCCTCCGAGATCAGGACGTGGTCGAACAGGTTGCTCTGATGCTGGGCCCACTGAAACTTCAGGTCCCACTGCAGAGCCCGCATCCCCCACCGGGCGTGGTGCACCAGAAGGATGCAGGAGGCCATCAGCCCCAGAAGCCGCAGCGTCAACCTGACCGAGTCTCGGGATAAAGGCTGAAAGATTGGAACCAGAGCCTGAATATCCTGAACCCGCTATTCGAGAGGATAAACCCGAAACCGTGCCGAGAACTGCTCCGATAAAGAGGAGCTTCTGAGAGGGACACAGGTGTGACTTCGGCACATTGATAGAGTACCCCAGCAGGTGCAGGAGGTCGGCCGTAGTCTGGAGGTGGCTGACGACTGTCTGGGGCGAGCCTGCTTTCAACAACCAGTCGTCGAGGTAGGGGAAGACTGAAACCCCTAACCTGCACAGATGAGCTGCGACCACCGCCATCACTTTCGTGAACACCCGTGGGGAGCTGGTAAGGCCGAAGGGGAGCAGGGTAAACTGAAAATGCTTGTGACCTACCGTGAACCGCAGGTAGAGCCGGTGGCCCGGCATGAAGTGAAAATAAGCGTTGTTCAAGTCCAACGCTACCATCCAGTCTCCCGGGTCCAGGGCGGCTAAGACCTGAGACAGTGTCAGCATCTTGAACTTCTTCTTCTGGAGGAAGCCGTTGACGTTCCGCAGGTCCTTCTTGGGAAACAGAAAGTAGTGGGAGTAACAACCACACCCTACTTCTGGCCCAGGAACGCGCTCGATGGCCCCCTTGGTCAAGAGGGCCGTAACTTCCTCTTGCAGAAGACTCAAGTGATCCCCCGACACGCGGTGGTACTGCGGTGGCATGGCCTTGAAGGGGAGGGAGTAGCCCCTTCAGACGATTTGCAGTACCCACCTGTCCGATGTGACAGTGCGCCAGTGGAGGAGGTGATGGCGAACCCTGCCCCCCACTGGCGTCACATGGGCCTGAAGAACAAGTTACTTACCTTCGGTAACGATATATCTGTAAGAAACATTAGTTAGTGTTAGATTCCTTACCTTAGAATATCCCCAGGCGTCAGTCTGGATCCGGAAACTTTTGCGTAGCAGTACCCTTGCGCGTCGGTAGGCGTCGTCTGCAGGCGTCTCCTGCGGCTCCGCGTCCGTCGTTGGCGTCGTGCGCCGTGATGACGTCGCTGGAGTATATAGACGCCACCTCCGCGCGCTGACGTCAGTTCTTTGTACACAGCTTTTCCGCGCCAGAAGACGCAGAGCCATGAGAGAACCAACACTGGTGCCTTTTGAAACTAGGGCCCTGAAAGGGATGACCTTAACCCTAGGTATCAGTTCGCAGAACGGGGAGGATGGGTGGGTTCGGTAAGGAATCTAACACTAACTAATGTTTCTTACAGATATATCGTTACCGAAGGTAAGTAACTTGTTCATCTGAAAGAAACACGTTAGTGTTAGATTCCTTACCTTAGAATAGATACCCCAGCAATACCAACCCCGGTGGTGGGTCTGCGAACCAATACATTCCTACACCAGAAAGTCCTGGAGGACAGAACGGCCAAAGAAGCCATCCCTCCGGACTTGACTGTCCAGGCAGTAGTGCCTCGCAAAGGTGTGCAGCGAGGCCCATGTAGCCGCTTGGCAAATGTCCTGCAAGGGGACTCCCCGGCCCAGGGCAGTAGTAGCCGCCGTGGCCCGAGTGGAATGGGCCCTCAGCCCAACAGGAGGCTCCTTCCGAGCCAAAGAGTAGCACGCTTTGATGCAGAGAACGACCCACCGTGAGATGGTCCGTTTATGTACCGCCCGTCCCTTCTTCGCACCCACGTAGCCAACATACAGTTGGTCATCCACCCGGAACTGGCGTGTGCGATCCATGTAAAATGAAAGCGCACGTTTTGGGTCCAGACGATGGAGCCGCTCTTCATCCTTTGAAGGATGCGGAGGCGGGAAGAAGGAAGGGAGGGTGATGGACTGCCCGATATGGAAAGCAGAAACTACTTTGGGCAGGAAAGAAGGTCTAGTCCTCAGAACCACCTGGTCAGGATGGATGGACAAGAAAGGAGGTTTGACAGAAAGAGCCTGGAGCTCACTCACCCTCCTGGCAGAGGTGATGGCAACCAGGAAAGCCGTCTTTAAAGTCAGGAGACGGAGAGGGCAAGAATGAAGGGGCTCAAAGGGAGCACACATTAAAAAGGTTAGAACCAGGTTCAAGTCCCACTGAGGAATCACAAACGGAACAGGTGGATACATGTGTGTGATGCCCTTCAAGAATCTCGTTACAATCGGGGACTTGAACAAAGAAGGCTGATCAGGAAGCCTAAGAAAGGCTGAAAGGGCAGAAAGGTAGCCCTTGATAGTGCCCAGAGCAGAGCCCTGCTGGGCAAGAGAGAGAAGGAACAGAAGAACCTCGGAGAGAGGGGCAGAAAGAGGATCCACAGCCTTTGCTGTGCACCATGCCACAAACTTGTTCCACCGACAGGCGTATACCGATTTCGTGGAGGGACGCCTGGCTGCCAGAATTACATTACAGACTTCAGGAGGCAAGTCAAATGGCCTCAACTGCCGCCGCTCAATCTCCAAGCATGGAGGTGGAGACTGGACAGGTTCGGGTGGAGGACCGACCCCTGTTGCTGCGACAGAAGGTCCTCCTGAAGAGGCAGGCGGATCGGGGGACCGACTGACATGCTGAGTAGCTCGGGATACCGGTACCTTCGAGCCCAGTCCGGAGCCACAAGGATAACTTGGGCCCGGTCGTGCCTGATCTTCTTCAGCACTCTGGGCAGAAGTGGTATAGGCGGAAAGGCGTATAACAGACCGCAACTCCACTCGCGCCGAAAGGCGTCGCCGTGCGAGTGCCGTCTTGGAAACTCCAACGCGCAGAACTGATGACATTGCGCGTTCTCTTCTGTGGCGAATAGATCTAACCAAGGCTCTCCCCATTTCCGAAAGAGGCCTTGCGCCACGTCCGAGTTCAGACGCCATTCGTGATCCATCGAGCACCGACGGCTGAGTTCGTCCGCCCTGGCGTTCAGAGAACCTGCCAGGTGTTGAACCGTCAGAGTCACACCCTGACGTTCCAGCCACTGCCAGAGGCGCAGAGCCTCCTGGCAAAGGGTGCACGACCCCACCCCGCCTTGTTTGTTGCAGTACCACATGGCGGTGGTGTTGTCCGTGAACACCTGCACTACACTCCCGTTGACAAAGGGGAGGAATGCCTTCAGTGCTAGACGAATCACCCGTAGCTCCAACAGGTTGATATGGAGCCGGGACTCCGCCGGAGACCAGATGCCTCTGATCTCCGCCTCTCCCAAGTGGCCTCCCCAGCCCTGGAGGGACGCGTCCGTCACGACAACGTGCTCCGGTTGGGGAAGGGAGAGGGACTTGCCCCTGACCCAATCGCGGTCCGTAAGCCACCACTGCAGTTGTCTCGCAGTGCCCTCCGAGATCAAGACGTGGTCGGACAAGTTGCCCTGATGCTGGGCCCACTGAAACTTCAGGTCCCACTGCAGAGCCCGCATCCGCCACCGGGCGTGATGCACCAGAAGGATGCAGGAAGCCATCAGCCCCAGCAGCCGCAGCGTCAACCTGACCGAAACCGGGATAGCGGCTGAAAGATGGGAATCAACGCCTGAATATCCCGGATCCGCCGTTCCGGAGGATAAACCCGAAACTGCGCTGAGTCCAGAACCGCTCCGATGAAAAGGAGCTTCTGAGAGGGACACAGGTGTGATTTCGGCACATTGATGGAGAACCCCAGGTCGTGCAAGAGGTCTGCCGTCATCTGGAGGTGGTGGACGACTGTCTGGGGCGAGCCCGCCTTCAACAACCAGTCGTCTAGGTAGGGGAAGACTGAAACCCCTAACCTGCGCAGATGGGCTGCGACCACCGCCAACACCTTTGTGAACACCCGTGGGGTGCTGGTAAGGCCGAAGGGGAGCACGATAAACTGAAAGTGCTCCTGGCCTACCGTGAACCGCAGGTAACGCCGGTGGGCCGGCAGGACGGGGATGTGAAAATACGCATCCTGCAAGTCCAACGCTACCATCCAGTCTTGCGGGTCTAGGGCAGCCAAGACCTGAGCCAAAGTCAACATCTTGAACTTCTCCTTCCGGAGGAAGCCGTTGACGTTCCTTAGATCCAAGATAGGACGTAGGCCCCCTTTGTCCTTCTTGGGTACCAGAAAGTAGTGGGAATAGCAACCACGTCCTACTTCTGGCCCAGGAACGCGCTCGATGGCCCCCTTGGCCAAGAGGGCCGTAACTTCCTCCTGCAGAAGTTGCAAGTGGTCCCCCGACACACGGTGGTTCTGCGGTGGCATGGCTGGAGGAGGTGTCTCGAAGGGGAGGGAGTAGCCCCTTCGGACGATTTGCAGCACCCACCTGTCCGATGTGATCGTGCGCCAGCGGGCGTGGCGATGGCGAACCCTGCCACCCACTGGCGTCACGTGGGCCTGAAAGCACAGACTAGGAGGATTTTGAGGCAGATGCTGCGGGGGGAGATGTGGTCTGACCCCGCCGCTGTCCCCGACCGCCTCCACGGCGGTTTCCACGGCCGCCACCGCGTTGAAGTGATTGCTGCGGTGCGTGGCTGGCAGCACGTGTGGGGGCGCCCCTTCCGTGGCCACGAAAGGAGCGAAACGAACCCGTTTGCTGGCGCTGGGTCGAGAGACCCAAGGACTTTGCCGTGACCCTGGAGTCCTTGAAGCGTTCCAGCGCGTGGTCCGCCTTGTCACCAAACAGATGACAGCCATCGAACGGCATGTCCATCAATGTGTTTTGGACATCTGCCGAGAAGTTGGCGGATCTCAAACAGGCGTGGCGACGAATCGCCACCGTCGTGGACATCGCTCTGCCTAGCGAGTCGGTCGTATCGAGACCACATCGAATAGAATATCTAGCTGCATCTCGGCCTTCAGCAACAGCTTTGCCGAGTTTAGCCCGCACCTCCATGGGGCATTCTGGCAGCAGTTCCGCGACCGTGTCCCACACAGAGTGGGTGTAGCGGCCCAAGAGGCAAGCGGTGTTGCAAGACCGCAGTCCTAAACTCAGGGACGAGAAGACCTTCTTGCCATATTGGTCATACCTCTTGGATTCCCGATCGGGCGGGGCCGACGGGAATGCTGCCCTCATCAATGCTATCGACTACATTGCTCCCCAGAAAATCATTGCCTCCACTAGATCTCGCCCCTCCGCTCCCTGGTTCTCCACCCCTCTCCGTGAGGAAAAAAGCAGATGCAAAGCACTCGAACGGAAGTGGAGACTAAATTATGACCCTGAAGGTAAGCTTACCTACAAAGCTGCCCTGAAAAAATTTCTCAAACATAAAAAAATCACCATGAAAGATCATTTCTCGCTTCAAATTGCCAAGGCCAAAAACTCTTCAACATCGTTAAAGATTTCATCAATCCTCCGGCCAGGGCCACTCAGAATTCAGCTAGTCAGACCCTGTGCGAGGGACTTTCAGATTTCTTCCTTGAAAAAATCATCAAGCTATGTATCTCCTTCCCTAAAGGGCCAATATCCCGGCCTCCATCCACAAGTCCCCCTGCTTCTCCGTCCTTCCTCGCCTTTAATAAACTCACCCAGGAGGATGCCATCAGACTACTCATCCACTGCAAGTCTGGTGCACCCTCTGACCCTGTCCCTGCCAAACTCATGGGAGAGCTGGCCCCCTCGTTAGCCGACTCTTTCCTCACCATCTGGAACGCCTCCCTGCACCATGGCTTTTTCCCTACCACTTGGAAGGAGGCCTTGGTGATACCCATCCTAAAAAAGGCAGATGCTGATCCCACTGTTTTCTCCAACTACCGCCCCATTTCCCTTCTCCCCAAACCCGCAAAGGTCTTGGAAAAAGCCGTGCAGCTGCAACTCACGGAGTACTTGGAAAGCAACTCACTACTGCACGACTCACAATCTGGATTTCGGGCGGGATACAGCACAGAGACGGCTTTGCTGGATGTATCGGAGACAATTCGGGAATGCGTGGACAGGGGCGAGGAGGCCATGCTAGTCCTCCTCGACCTGTCCGCTGCATTTGATACGGTCTCCCACCCCATCCTCCTTGACCGACTAAAACAGATTGGCATTGGCGGCACTGCCTTTAGCTGGATCGAGTCCTTCCTCTCAGGAAGAAGTCAGAGGGTATTGTTGCGGCCTTTTAAATCGGAGGAAAAACCCCTGTCTTGCGGTGTGCCACAGGGCTCTGCCCTCAGCCCTCTGTTTTTTAACATCTATCTTGCCCCACTGGCCGGCGTGGTGGAGTCCTACGGAGTCAGGGTGGTCTCCTATGCTGATGATACCCAGCTAGTGTTCTCTTTCAGAGACCACTCTGACTCCGCGTTCTCCAACTTCCGCCTGTGCCTCAACAACATCAGTGGCTGGATGTCTGAAAACCATCTAAGACTCAATGCAGACAAGACAGAGGTGCTGTTTTTTAACCAGAAAAACTCCATTCCCTCCTCCTGGTGGTGGCCCGCGGCACTTGATCCCGCTCCCTCTCCCGTCCACTCGGCCCGCAACCTGGGTTTCCAGTTTGACGACTCCCTCTCATGCAAGACTCAGATTAATAAAGTGACCTCTGCTTGCTTCCTGAAGTTGCGCATGATTAGAAAGATACTCCCCTATCTCCCTCTGGATTCCCGCCGTACAGTTACCCATGCCCTCATCACGTCCCACCTGGACTATGCTAATAGCCTCTATGCTGGTGCCCCCCAATACTTGATTGACCGGCTGCAGATTGTTCAGAATGCGGCGGCCAGACTGATTGGCAATGTTCCCTACCGTCAATCAGTAACCGCATATCGTAAGGAACTGCACTGGCTACCTATGGCCAGCCGTATCCAGTTCAAGATCCTCACCCTGACTTACCGAGCCATCAACGATCGCGGACCAAACTACCTGAAAAAACGTGTCTCAATATCCCGTTCCATCAGATCTTTGAGATCCAATGACCTCCGCCTTCTGATCTCTCCCCGTTTCAGACTATCCAGAATGGGTGGCAGAGGGTTCAGTGTCATTGCGGCAAAACTGTGGAACGCTCTGCCAGTCGATCTTAGATTCTGTCCCTCCGAATCCATCTTCCGAGCCAGACTCAAAACTTGGCTCTCCTCTGGACTCTGATTTACTCCGCTGATTTCCCTTCTTGCTCCTCTCCTCTCCTATGGAGGTTCAGGTTCTAGCGCCGGGACACCCCTTCGGGGGTAGCTGTGCGCTCTACAAACTACATAAAATAAATAAATAAATAAATAAAATGCGGACTGGGAGGTAGAGGCCTGGATCACCAGGCTCTCAGGGGTGGGGTGGGTGGACAGGAACTTGGGGTCGTCCGAACAAGGACGGTGGCGTCTGGCCACGTTCCGATCAACAGGCGCACCTGAAGAGGGCCTGGACCAAGTGCCCAACAGAACGTCTGATAAGGCTTCGTTAAACGGCAGCAGAGGCTCCTGTGGGCATGACCGCGGTTTGAAGACCTCAGTGAGGATGTTAGGCCTCACGGCCGCGACGGAGAGCTCAAGGTTTAAGGCCTTGGCAGCCCTCATCAACACCACTGAATAGGCAGCTCCCTCCTCCGATGCCACGGAAGGAGGAGAGATAAAACCAGGGTTAGGAGAGTCATCCAAACCACTGGCGTCCCCCAAATCACCTGTCCAGTCCATGTCATACTGACACTCACGTGACAGAGGGTCCTCAGACCCCTCCCAGCCCTCACCGTACTCTACATCATCACCATAGTCGGTGTCAACCATGTAGACCGGCTCCACGGGGTCGACAGGCCCCTTCGGCGTCGATCCCGGCGTCGGGCGACGCTGGTCCGACTCCGCGTCCGGATTCGGTGAGGGTATGGGGACGGCGCCGGAGCCCCAGTGCCGCCCGAAGCCGGCACCGAGGAACCGGCGTCGCGCGGAGGCGGCGCCGGGGGCAACCCCGATGGAATCGGCGCCGGATTGGACGGACGTCCATCCGGCGTCGACCCCGAAGGCCCTAGCGGCGCCGGGATCGGCGCCGCCGGAGTCGGAGCATCCAACGGCGTCGAGGTAGGGTCAGCTGAACCGCTAGGGCCCCCGGACAGGTTCACTGGGCCCGTAGGCGCCGTGGAACCCGCCGGAGGAGATAGGGCCCTCATGGCCGAGAGGAACGCCTCTATCTCCTCAGGCGTCGCACCTTGCCCAGGGACCTGAGGGTATGGGGCAGGCCGCGCCGGCGACTCTCGCGGAGCCGCGAGGTTGGGCTCACCCGAACACCCGGCCGCATCGCGCGAGCGTCGGGGGGGAGTCGGGGGTACGATGACGACGCCCCGACTTCTTGTGTTTCTTACCTGATGAACTCGACGAGTGATGTCGACTTCCGGAGCGCCCGGCGCGGCTCCGCGACCGCTCCCTCGAACGCTCCCTGGACCTCCGGCCGGACCGCGACCTCTCTCGACGCGGGCCGACACCCGGAGCTCGAGCAGCTTGCGGGACCGCTCCCGCCTAGCCTTGCTAGTCAGAGCCCGGTAATCGACGCAGGAGTCGACGTCGTGGTCGGGGCCCAGGCACCGGAGACAGAGTCGGTGATGGTCCGTGACCGACATCGTGCGGTCACAACCGTCACAGTTTATGAAACCGGGCATCCTACCAGGCACAAAAGATAGAAATAAGTTGAAATAACTTGGTCAAAAGACCGGGTACCGCTCTTCAGATCTGCGTCCACTGGCGCGGAAAAAAGAAGAACTGACGTCAGCGCGCGGAGGCGGCGTCTATATACTCCAGCGACGTCATCACGGCGCACGACGCCAACGACTGACGCGGAGCCGCAGGAGACGCCTGCAGACGACGCCTACCGACGCGCAAGGGTACTGCTACGCAAAAGTTTCCGGATCCAGACTGACGCCTGGGGATATTATAAGGTAAGGAATCTAACACTAACATGTTTCTTTCAGATAGCTCGGACTAGGAGAGTTTTGAGGCGGATGCTGCAGGGGTAGGTGTGGACTGACCTCGCCGTTATCCCCGACCGCCGCCACGGCGGTTAACACGTCCGCCACCGTGCTGGATGTTAGTCTGCGGGCCGTGGCTGGCAGGACGTGTGGGAGCGCCCCTTCCTTGGCTACGAAAGGAGTGAAAGGCAGCAGTTTGCTGGCGCGGGCCGAGAGGCCCAAGGACTTGGCCGTAGCCCTGGAGTCCTTAAATCGCTCAAGCGCACTGTCTGCCTTGTCGCCAAAGAGGCGACAGCCATCAAACGTTATGTCCATAAGGGTGTTTTGGACATCAGCCGAAAAGTTGGCGGACCTCAGCCAGGCGTGGCAACGAATTGCCACTGTTGTTGCCATCGCTCTGCCCAGCGTGTCCGTGGTATCCAGCCCATACCGGATGGAATACCGTGCCGCATCTCGACCCTCCACAAGGGCTTGGGTGAGTTTAGTCCGGACCCCCTCCGGACATTGTGGCAGCACGTCCACAGAGAGTGGGTGTAACGGCCCAAGAGGCACGCGGTGTTGACTGACCGCAACACCAAACTAAGTGAGGAGAACATCTTTTTACCATACTGTTCGTACCTCTTGGATTCCCGATCGGGGGTAGCCGTCGGGAATGCGGTCTGGGAGTTAGAGGCCTGGATGACCAGGCTCTCGGGGGTGGGGTGGGTGGACAGAAAGGAAGGGTCTCCTGGAGCCGGGCGGTGGCGCCTGGCCACGTTCCTATCTACAGGCGGACCTGTAGAGGGCTTGGACCAAGTACCCAGAAGAACGTCCGACAAGGCCTCATTAAACGGCAGCAGAGGCTCAGCCGAGCTTGCCTGCGGTTTAAGGACCTCAGTGAGGAGGTTAGTCCACAAGGCCGCGACGGGGAGCTCAAGGCCCAAGGCCTTGGCAGCCCGAGTCAGCACCACACTATAGACAGCCCCCTCCTCCGTAGCCACGGTAGGAGGGGAGACAAAACCAGTGTCTGGCGAAGTGTCCAGACCACTGGCCTTCCCTAGCTCACCTGCCCAGTCCTGAGAAGACTGGCACTCACGTGCCAGAGGGTCCTCGGACCCCTCCCAATCCTCCTCGCCACCCATCTCCTGATACTCAGGGTCAAAGGATGGGGCTGGGTCGTAGAAGTAAAAATCTCCTAGCTGCGTCGAATACGGCGCTGAGCGGAGCCGCTCCGGCGCTGGACCCGCATCGAGGGTAGGAGCGAGGAAGACGTCATCCTGGGACGGTGCCGGAGGCAATACCCTGGGGGCCGGCGCGGTCGTAAGGTTGACCGGCGACGACCCGGATCCGGAACCGGATCCAGCGGGGCCCTGCGGCATTGGGACCGAAGTCGCCGACGGCGCCGGGGCCGAAGCACCCGACGGCGCCGGTGCCAAGGCACCCGGCCCGCTTGGGGACCCGGTCGGGCCGCAGAACCCGCCGGAAGAGTGAGCGACCTCATGGCCATGAGGAAGGCCTCGATCTCCGCCGGCGTCGCGATCTGCCCAGGGACCGGCGGGTATGGAGCAGGTCGCGACGCCTGTGGAGCCATGTGGGTGGTGTCGCCCGAACCCCCAGCCGCGTCGCGTGAGCGTCGGGGGGAGTCAGAAGAGCAATGTCGCCTTTTCGACTTCTTGTGCCTCTTACCTGAGGACTTCGAGCCAGAGGACTGATGACGATTCCCGGAACTGTGGTGACTCCAGCCTTGCGACCACTCCCTCGACCTCCTTCCGGACCGGGATCTCGAGCGGCGCGGGGCCGACTGCCGGAGCTCGAGTAATTGCAGGACCACTCCCGTCTAGCTTAGGACGTCAGGGCTTGGCAGTCGGAGCAGGACTTGTCGTCGTGGTCGGGGCACAGGCAGTGAAGGCACCGGAGATGGGGGTCGGTAACCGACATCCGTTGGTTGCAATCGAAGCAGGGTTTGAACCCGGGCATCCCTACCGGCACCGTCGAGTTGAGTGACTTCGAAAGATGATCAAAAATGATCGAAAAAGTTAGTAAAAAATTGACTAAGAGTACTACTTTTTCCAGATCGGCGCTTGCTGGCGCGGAAAAAAGAGGAACCGACATCAGCGCGCGAGGGCGGCGTCTAAGTACTCTGGCGACGTCATCCCGGCGCCAACGACGGACGGGGAGCCGCAGATGACGCCTACCGACGCGCAAGGAAGGGTACTGCTACGCAAAAGTTTCCGGATCCCATCTGACGCCTGGGTATATTCTAAGGTAAGGAATCCAATACTAACCTGTTGCTTTCAGATGTAACAAAATCCTACAAGGGTCACTACTGTTTTATTGTGTTAACTGACGTATGTCTGAGGCAATCACATGTGCATAATAACTGCAAGGAAACCACTTACACCCTCACTGACTTCTTCACATTATCGCAAAGTCACACCAACTACACTCACATGTTTATTTTACATTATTTACTGAATTTGTGGATGGCTATTGTGCGAATGTACACCATTAAGCTCATTGACTCTAGACATTGTTGTATATGGCAGGGCTTTCATGTGACAATAAAGCATGTTACCTGGAAGACAGGCCTGACTACATATAAATATGATAGCTTTTATCATTAGCAACTGCATAGGTCCTAGAAAAGTGGGCTATTTGAATGGTAAATCTAACAAATGTGTGCTCAATCACATTCTCTACAAAATCCATGCCTTTGTATGATTTGTAGGCAAATACTGCAGAATAAAAGATAAGTAATCATATAATTGTATATAGTGACTTTAAGGTGCAAGGGTGGGGCTCCATCTATCATCAGCTGCAGATAATACAGTCACAGACACATTTCTCTTACTCCTAACACTCCCTTGTCTAACAGAGCACAACTTACTGGGGAGAAAGTAATTGCCATTTCCACTTTTCTCCAAAAAGGGTTTGTTTCCTCTGCAGGCTAGGTGGATCTACTGGGTGTGACTTACATAATATTGGGTTGAACACCCCAACATAGTCAATCCAACTCCTATGTTTCAGTCAGTTCTTATTAAAGCATTTTTCTAAAGATTAACCACAATTAAAAATGTAATCAGAACATAAAATATTGACACAAGGGCTAGCTGTGGGACGCAGTCAATGACCATCTTGATGAACGAACAATCCTAGCCTGAAACATGACAGTGCTTCAAATCTTACCTTCCAATTCAAATCGGGGTTGTCCGTCTGTTGCTTAAAGTGCCTGTCAAGTAAGGGAAAAGAACAAACTGGATCATCAAGAAAAACTGGTTTCCAGGTTCTGTTCGCCACATGAATATCCTTTCAGTCAACTAAATCCAGGAATACATTTTGTAGTAATTAATGTTTAAAGGAGGAAATCTGCATTGCCAAATGGTGAATAGGTCAAAGCGTTTAATACTTTGTTCACTGGATGCACAAGCGATGCTCCCTAAAGCAAAAACAATACCTCATTAAGGAAGAGAAAACTAGCGACGGCATACATGCTAACAATGACAATTGTGTAGGTTGGCTACTGATATACAAATCTGCACAGCATGATTGTAACAGGTTCACTTCACATTATTGTCGACTTGTCTGAAGGTGGTAGATTTCTTTCCAGGAAAGAAATTTGAAAGGCCTTTAGTTTCCAAGCACAAAGACCAGAAGTGTGAAAAAATATAGTTAAAACTAGGCAGTTGAAAAATTACAGAAACATTGGTTCTGCTACATCAGACACTTAAAATGACCCATCATGTTACGATTCATGGACTATTTGTTTGTACACCAAAACATACA
This sequence comes from Lissotriton vulgaris, assembly GCF_964263255.1. NCBI lineage: Eukaryota > Metazoa > Chordata > Amphibia > Caudata > Salamandridae > Lissotriton > Lissotriton vulgaris. The sequence continues at coordinate 1,011,045,801 of NC_141698.1, read as the reverse complement.
AAACTTGTACACTTTAAAAAAAAAAAAAAACTTTATTTACCATTTTAGTACGTTACAGCAATACAAATATAAGCTCTCACTGTCATTGTTGAATTTAACTGGATCATGCAATGATGTCAACCATATACAATTCAATGTGATGAGAAACAAAAGAAAATGAAGAAATAAATTGACATTTGTAAATACAGTCCCAGTGGAATGTCTACGTCATCAAGAGGAAAATGTTCACCTCCAACAGCCCAACCCTCAGCCCCGCATAAAAGGGCAATTCCCAACAAATGCACGTAATTAAGACGGACAACCTCTGCAGATTGCTTAGAGACATTTGGAAACAGGTTATTGAGGTGCACAAGCCCATCATCCCGCTCCGGTCGGGACTATACCTTGTTCGAGTTGAGGGCCAGTAGTTTGGTGAGTAGCCCCCGTGTAAGTCCAGAGAATATGAGCTGTGTCCAAATGGATATGAATGCCCAAATACTTAATAGAGTCAGTGTATGATTCAAGGGGGAATTCACACTCCCACTGCAGCGTGCTCTGGGTTAAGGGGAAATAACTGTCTTGCGTCAGTTGATCCCCAGGCCAGAATACTGTCTAAATCTTATTATTTCCCTAATAAGTGGTTCCAAGTTAACATGAGGTTCCCTTACATAAAGAATAGTGTTGTCTGCATAGAGTGAAGGCCAGTGTTGAATTGGAGGCCTCTCTGAGGTGCTTCTCCTGAAAATGTCGGATTAGGGGGTCCATGGCGAGAATGAATAATAATGGAGACAGGAGGGCAGCCTTGCTGAGTACCGCGGGTAGAGAAAAGTGTCGGGAGAGTGTACCGTTCAGAAGTCTCACTGTGGGGCGGCTGTATTATAATTCAGTGGTGGCAATACATCCCTGGGGCATTCCCATGCGGCGCATGATGGACACAAAAAAGGACCACTCTAGGTAGTCAAACGCTTTTTCAGTGTCCAACAAAATGGCGGCTGCCGGGACCTACCCGTATTAACAAGAGTTATAATCCCCATCTAGTTAAGTTAACTGAGGAACAATGAACAGTATGAGAAAGTCAGCCAGTGTCTGTATTAGAAAAAGGTCCATGCTTGCGTTGGAGCCGGTGCACGAGGGAGAGTATCTGGCCCCATCAGCAAGCGACTGGTTGTTGTTTTGCTTGTGTGCTTGGCAGAATTCTTGCACCTCCGTGGGGGTGTTGAAAATGCGAGCCTCGCAGTGTTGCAATGTAGAGCATGCCATACCTCAGACCGAAGTTCCTTAGAGTAGCCTTAACCGTACTGTATTTTCGACTGGCCTCTTGCACGATGAGTGTGAAATCCAGGTGTAACGCTGGCTTAGAGCCCTACCATGTGGTGTCTCCACTTTCTCTGACGAGGCTTAGCGCAGTGTCACGGTCCCGAAATTTCATGATACGTGCAATGATAGGTCTTGGAGGGCAGAACGGATTGGGCTGTAGTCCCAGGGTGCGGTGAGCACGTTCCAATACAAACCCAGGGGTAAAGGATTCTCTCCTGTACATGTCCGCAAGCAAGGCCTCGACAAAGAGGTCAAGGCGGCCAGTGGCGGTGGTCTCCGTTACCCCTAAAATGCATATGTTGTTCCGTCTACTGTGCACCTCGAGGTCCTCGTTCTTAATCACCACGTCCTTGAGGATGCGCTCCACACGCTCTAATCTTTTGAGGGACTGCGCAGTGCCATCTTCAATGTCGGAAATGCGCACCTCAGCCACATCCAGGCGCCGATCGTGAACTTAGATTTTAGCCCCCATGCTCTCTGGACTCTTATCCAGGGAGTCAAATCGCCCATCCAATGCCCTAAAACCCGCTCTCATCTCCTGCAGAAGTGACGTGGATTCAGCGGAGGGTTCGTCGATGTGATCTGCGCCCTGTCCAACCTCTGCCATGCTGGAGATGCCCCCTAGAGTTTTCTTAATGAGCTTTTCAAAAGGGAGTCTCTTTTGCTTGGGGTCTTTGCAGCCCATGCCGCTGTGCGGTATCACGATAGGGACGGTGGCAAAAAAAAAAACCGATCCCTTTACTGATTGCAGGCAGAAGATCAGCGGGTAAAGAGGGAGAAACAAAGGCAGGGCCCAGAGCACAGATAGGTCAGGTGAGCTGTTCCCCCGAGCAGTCTGATATGGGGAGTGGTGGGCGCCTTGAAGGGGGGAGCACGCTGACTGGCACACTGGGGCGCGGAAATTCGTCTAAGCTTTAATCCCAGCACTGAGGAATGATGAGGTCCTTATGGGAGAATGCAGAGGACCTAAGGTAGGCGTCTCCTGGGGTGCAGGCAACTGCGTGGAGGCCCAGGCACGAGGATCAGATGTCCGCCATCGCCACGTGATGGTATGTAGCGGCAGCGGCGGTCGTGGGCCTCGTGTCGCAGCAAATAACTAAAGCGTTGGGCAAGGCGTCTGTAGGCCGCACACTTGGTGGGCCGGGCGGCGGATCAGTCGCCCAACCGGGTGCAGGGAGTGTGGTTCTACCCTCGCCTATCCTCCTGTTCCACATCTGCAAGCAACCGGGTGGTCACCTGTCCCCCCTGGGCCAAAGGGACGAGGCCGGAAAGAGCGGGATGGACCGGGCGCAGCCAAGCGCGTCCGTGTCCCGGTGAATTTGAAGATTAGATTGGGGAGGGGGTGTGGGGGGGGGGGTGTGGGGGGGGGTTTGGGGAGGAGAGCGATAAAGTGGACCCATGCCCGGTGCACTCACCGCTGTGTAGGTCAGGCACCCCAGTCAGGCACCAGTCTCCGGCCACATTCAACCCTCAGCTGCATTATATGGCGAGGGGATCCGGCCACGGCAGACACTAGCTCTGCCTTAGACCTCTCCGGGCGCAGGTAAACCAATTTCGGAGGCACTGATCTGCGATCAGCCGGAATTGCCTTGCGCAGCACTTGCTGAGCGATCCGGTGGTATAAGGCTTTGATCAGTCCATGCCGCATGTGTGGGGGAAATTGCCACTGCGCTGGCATTGGTTGGCGGAGCTTCAACGCCGTGAGGCCATCTTGGTCGGAAGCTTGGCCACACCCCCACAACTTGAACACTTTGATCCTGAACAAAATCATTTCTGGAACTTGTACAAATCCTACAAGTCTGTTGTACAAGAGCAGCCAGGTGGTATACCAAGTACTACCAGGCTGTGGCATTGAGACACAGCACCCACAATATGCATAGAGCTGTCTGAAGCAAAGTACACATACCAATAATATAAATGTAACTAGTTTTGATGCATAATGGCACAACAATGCTACAATTGGGTATGATGACATGGTGACCAAACACAAAGCCAACGTATCACTAGAATCTAGAGAGAGCTCTCCAGGACTATAATCCATACCTTTCCATCATTTATTATCTCTACATTACATAATTATTTTAAAACAAGACAATGTGTGTTAAATATGATACATGATAATATACCATATTAAAATCATCAGTGCTATTGTCGTTCTTGCAAATCATGGAAAAAAATCATATATATTCAACAGCATTTACCTGAAAATTTTAGATTTGATACCATTGTTTTGAAAAAGATAGCCAAATGTGTAATATAAATTAAAGCACTACCAACAGCACTGCTGTTGTATGAAACTCACACCCTTAATGCACAAGTTACTTACCTTCGGTAACGATATATCTGTAGTCAGTGTTAGATTCCTTACCTTTGAATATCGCCAGGCGTCAATCAATCAATCAATCAATGACATTTATAGAGCGCACTACTTACCCGTTGGGTCTCAAGGCGCTTAGGGGGGGGGGGGGTGCCGTTACTGCTCGAACAGCCAGGTCTTGAGCTTCTTCCTGAAGGAGAGGTGGTCTTGGGTCAGGCGCAGGTCGGCTGGGAGGGAGTTCCAGGTCTTGGCGGCCAGGTAGGAGAAGGACCTTCCTCCTGTTGTCGCTCTACGGATGCGTGGGACGGTGGCGAGAGCGCGGCTGGCTGAGCGGAGGTGACGTTTGGGAGCGTAGGAGTTGATTCGGGTGTTGAGGTAGCTCGGGCCTTGATCGTGTAGGGCCTTGTGTGCGTGGGTGAGGAGACGGAAGGTGATTCTTTTGTTGACGGGGAGCCAATGAAGGTCTCTTAGGTGTCCGGAGATGTGGCTGTTTCGTGGGATGTCGAGGATGAGTCTGGCTGAGGCGTTCTGGATCCGCTGGAGTCTCTTCTGGAGCTTGGCGGTGGTTCCGGCGTAGAGGGCGTTGCCGTAGTCCAGTCGGCTGGTGACGAGGGCCTGGGTGACGGTCTTCCTGGTCTCCGTGGGGATCCACCAGAAGATCTTCCGTAGCATGCGCAGGATGTTGAAGCATGCTGAGGAGACGGCGTTGACTTGCCTGGTCATGGAGAGGGAGGAGTCCAGGATGAAGCCCAGGTTGCGTGCGTGGTTTGTCGGTTTGAGTGCGGTGCCCAGGGCGGGGGGCCACCAGGAGTCGTCCCAGGCGGTGGGTGTGGAGCCCAGGATGAGGACCTCCGTCTTGTCTGAGTTCAGTTTCAGGCGGCTGGTCGTCATCCACTCGGCTACCTCCTTCATCCCTTCGTGCAGGTTGGCTCTGGCGGCGGCGGGGTCGTTGGTCAGGGAGAGGATCAGCTGGGTGTCGTCGGCGTAGGAGATTATGTTGAGGTTGTGTTGGCGTGCGATGGCCGCGAGGGGGCTCATGTAGACGTTGAAGAGGGTAGGGCTCAGCGAGGATCCTTGAGGGACGCCGCAGATGACTTCGGTGGCCTCTGACTTGTACGGTGGCAGGCAGACTCTCTGTGTTCTTCCGTTGAGGAAGGAGACGATCCATTCCAGTGCCTTCTCCTTGACTCCGACGTTGCTGAGGCGCTGCACAAGGGTGCGGTGGCAGACGGTGTCGAAGGCCGCGGAGAGGTCTAGGAGGATGAGGGCCGCTGTTTCTCCGTTGTCCATCAGGGTTCGGATGTCGTCGGTGGCGGCGATGAGGGCGGTCTCGGTGCTGTGGTTGGCTCGGAAGCCGGACTGCGAGGGGTCGAGGGATCCGTTCGTCTCGAGGAAGGCGGCCAGCTGTTTGTTGACGGTCTTCTCGATGACTTTGGCTGGAAACGGGAGGAGCGAGATGGGGCGGTAGTTCTTGAGTTCGGTGGGGTCTGCTGTGGGTTTCTTGAGTAGAGCGCTGAGTTCGGCGGGCTTCCAGCTCTCGGGGAAGGTGGCGGTGTCGAAGGAGGTGTTGATAATGTCCCGTAGGTGGGGTGCGATGACAGCGTCGGCCTTGTTGAAGACGTGGTGAGGGCAGGGGTCAGTCGGAGATCCGGAGTGGACGGAGTTCATCATGCGGACGGTGTCATCGGTGCTGATCGGAGTCCAGGCTCGGATGGTGGTAGTGGGCGGCGTTGCTGTGGTTGTGGCGTGCGTCGGATGGGTGCTGAAGCTGTTGTGTATGTCCGCGATCTTGTTGTGGAAGTAGGAGGCGAGGGAGTTGCAGAGGTCCTGCGAAGGGGTGATGTCGTTGTTTCCGGCGTTGGGGTTGGAGAGCTCTTTCACGATGTTGAAGAGTTCCTTGCAGTTGTGTGCGTTGTTATCCAGCCGGTCCTTGAATGCAGTTTTCTTGGCGGTGCGGATCAATTGGTGGTGCTTCCGGGTGGCGAGTTTGAGGGCGGTCATGTTGTCCGGTGTAGGTTCCTTTCTCCAGACTTTCTCGAGGGCTCGGCAGTTCTTCTTGGAGCTCTTGAGTTCGTCGGTGAACCATGGGGCTTTCTTGCTGCCGGGTCTGCTGGGCGGGGTCCTCAGAGGGGCGAGTTCGTCCGCGCAATTGCTGATCCACTTCGTGAGGTTGTCGGCGGCCTGGCTGGGGTTCGCTGAGCTGGCAGGAGGGTGATGGCTCAGGGAAGCGGCGAGCTGGTCGGCTGTGATCTTGTTCCAGTTTCTTCGGGCAACCTGTTGCTGGTGGTGGTGGATCGTCGTTCTTCTGAAGGTGAAGTGGACGCAGCTGTGGTCTGTCCAGTGGAGTTCCGTGGCGTGGCTGAAGGCGATGTCTTTGCTGGAAGAGAAGACAGCGTCGAGTGTGTGTCCGGCGAGGTGGGTGGGGGTGTTCACCAGTTGCTTGAGTCCAAGGTTGGCGAGGTTGTCGAGCAGGGTGCTGGTGTTGCGGTCGTTGTTGTTTTCCAGGTGAAAGTTGAGGTCCCCTAGGAGGATGTAGTCAGCGGAGGGGAGGGCATGCGGGCTGACGAAGTCGGCGATGTCCTCGCTGAATTGAGTGCCTGGTCCCGGGGGTCGGTAGATCAGGGTGCCTCTGAGGGTGGTCTTCGGGTCGGTGTGGATCTGGAAGTGCAGATGTTCGGCGGTTGTGAGGGTGTTGTCGGTGCTCGTCGTGATTCGGATGGTGTTCCTGTGGATGATGGCGATGCCTTCTCCCATCTGGTTGGCGGTGCGGTCCCTCCGGGTGATCTTGTAGCCCTCTGGGATGGCGATGGCGATGTCGGGCGCTGAAGAGGCGTTCATCCAGGTCTCCGTGATGAAGGCAACGTCAGGGGCTGTGGCGTCTAGGAGGTTCCAGAGTTCGATGGCGTGTCTGAGGACGGAGCGGGTGTTGAGCAGGATGCACTTGAGGTGGTTGCTGCTGGTGTTCGACTTGGTCGGTGCTGGTGCTGGGCAGGTCCGGGTGCAGGTGAACTTGCAGGCGTGGCAGCTGAAGGGTCCGTGGGTGCGTCTCGGGGTGGCTCGGTAGCATCCCGGGATTCGGCCGGTGTTGAGTGCGAAGAGTGTTGCGGTGTCGTAGGTCCGGCGGGTTGTCTTGCTGAGGCGGGGGCCAGGGGTCCTGGCACTGGGCGCGGTCCAGGCGCGGACGGGCGTAGACGGGCTTACCTTTGGCGCACAATCGGCGCGCCCGCTGCGCGTGGCCGCTGCACGTTCGCACGGTCGCCATATATGGCGAAGTGCGCGGGGGGGCGGAGCAGCTGGGAGGCGGGAGCGGGGAGGGTACAGAAGGCAAAAGGGGCGGGGTTTTGCGGCGGTGGCGGGAAGCGGGGAGGGAGGGTGAACGGCGGCAAAAACAGCGGCAAACAGGAAGGAAGCACAAGTTACTACTTGTGTAACGATATATCTGTAAGAGACATTAGTTAGTGATAGATTCCTTACCTTAGAATATCCCCAGGCGTCAGACTGGATCCGGAAATTTTTGCGTAGCAATACCCCTGCGCGCTGGTAGGCGTCGTCTGCGGCTCCGCGTCCGTCGTCGGCGTCGTGAGCGCCGGGATGACGTCATCGGAGTATATAGACGGCGCCCATGCGCGCTGACGTCAGTTCTGATAACACAGCTTTTCCGCGCCAGATACGCAGAGCCATGATAGAACTAACACTGGTGCCATTGAAACTAGGGCCCTGAAAGGGGATGACCTTAACCCTAAATATCGGTTCGCAGAACGGGGAGGATGGGAGGGCGGTAAGGAATCTATCACTAACTAATGTCTCTTACAGATATATCGTTACACAAGTAGTAACTTGTGCATCTGAAAGAGACACGTTAGTGATAGATTCCTTACCTTAGAATAGATACCCCAGCAATACCAACCCCGGTGGTGGGTCTGCGAACCAATATCACACCAGAAAGTCCTGGAGGACGGAACGGCCAAAGAAGCCATCCCTCCGGACTTGACTGTCCAGGCAGTAGTGTCTTGCGAACGTGTGCAGCGAGGCCCACGTGGCTGCCTGACAGATGTCCTGCAGGGGGACACCGCGGCCCAGGGCAGTTGTCGTTGCCGTGGCCCGAGTGGAGTGAGCCCGCAATCCAGCCGGGGGCTCCTTCCTCGCCATGGAGTAGCATGCTTGGATGCACAAGATGATCCACCTGGAGATGGTCCTCTTGTGTACAGCCTTTCCCTTCTTCGCGCCCACGTAACCAACGAAGAGTTGGTCATCCACCCGGAATTGGCGAGTGCGGTCCAGGTAGTAGGAGAGCGCACGTTTTGGATCCAGACGGTGGAGCCTCTCTTCCTCTTTCGAGGGATGCGGAGGCGGAAAGAAGGTGGGCAAGGTGATGGACTGCCCGATGTGGAAGGCCGTGACAACCTTGGGCAGAAAGGAAGGTCGTGTACGCAACACCACCTTATCAGGATGAACAGACAGGAAAGGCGGAGAAGAAGAAAGAGCCTGGAGCTCACTCACCCTCCTGGCAGAGGTGATGGCAACCAGGAAAGCCGTCTTCAGCGTAAGGAGACGAAGAGGACAGTTATGAAGTGGCTCAAAGGGAGCACACATCAGATAGGTGAGAACAAGGTTCAAGTCCCACTGGGGCATCACGAAGGGAACAGGAGGGAACATGTGTGTGATGCCCTTCAGAAATCTACTCACTATAGGGGACTTGAACAAAGAAGGCTGATCTGGTAGCCTCAAGAAGGCTGAAAGAGCAGAGAGGTACCCTTTAAGAGTGCCCAGAGCAGAGCCCTGCTGGGCAAGGGAAAGAAGAAAGAGCAGCACTTCCGAAAGGGGTGCAGAGAGGGGATCCACAGCCTTTGCTGCGCACCATGCCACAAATCTATTCCACCGGCAGGCGTATACCGACTTAGTGGAGGGACGCCTGGCTGCCAGAATGATGTCACAGACTTCGGGAGGCAAGTCAAATGGCCTCAACTGCCGCCGCTCAATCTCCAAGCTTGTAGGTGGAGACTGGACAGGTTCGGGTGCAGGACCGTCCCCTGCTGCTGCGACAGAAGGTCCTCCCGAAGAGGCAGACGAATCGGGGGATCGACTGACATGCTGAGTAGCTCGGGATACCAGTATCTTCGAGCCCAGTCCGGAGCCACAAGGATAACTTGGGCCCGGTCGCGCCTGATCTTCTTCAGCACTCTGGGCAGAAGTGGTATAGGCGGAAAGGCGTACAACAGGCCGCAGCTCCACTCGCGACGAAAAGCGTCTCCGAGCGAGTGCCGCCTTGGAAACTCCAACGCGCAGAACTGCTGACATTGCGCGTTCTCTTCTGTGGCGAATAGATCTAACCAAGGCTCTCCCCACTGTCGAAAGAGACCTTGCGCCACGTCCGAGTTCAGACGCCATTCGTGATCCATCATGCACCGGCGGCTGAGTTCGTCCGCCCTGGCATTCAGAGAACCTGCCAGGTGTTGAACCACCAGAGTCACGCCCTGATGTTCCAGCCACTGCCAGAGGCGCAGAGCCTCCTGGCAAAGGGTCCACGACCCCACACCGCCCTGTTTGTTGCAGTACCACATGGCGGTGGTGTTGTCGGTGAACACTTGCACCACGCTCCCCCTGACAGAGGGGAGGAATGCCTTCAGTGCAAGACGAATCGCCCGCAGCTCCAGAAGGTTGATGTGGAGCCGGGACTCCGCCGGAGACCAGAGGCCTCTGATCTCCGCCTCTCCCATGTGGCCTCCCCAGCCCTGGAGGGACGCGTCCGTCACAACTACGTGCTCCGGCTGGGGTAGAGAGAGAGGTCTGCCACTGACCCAGTCGCGGTCCGTGAGCCACCACTGCAGTTGTTTCGCAGTGCCCTCCGAGATCAGGACATGATCGGACAGGTTGCCCTGATGCTGGGCCCACTGAAACTTCAGGTCCCACTGCAGAGCCCGCATCCGCCACCTGGCGTGACGCACCAGAAGGATGCAGGAGGCCATCAGTCCCAGAAGCCGCAGCGTCAACCTGACCGAGACCCGGGATAACGGCCCGAAGATAGGAATCAGAGCCTGAATATCCCGAACCCGCTGCTCGGGTGGGTAAACCCGAAACTGCGCCGAGTCGAGAACCGCTCCGATGAAAAGGAGCTTCTGAGAGGGACACAGGTGTGACTTCGGCACATTGATGGAGAACCCCAGCAAGTGCAGGAGGTCGGCCGTAGTCTGGAGGTGGCTGACGACTGTCTGGGGCGAGCCCGCCTTCAACAACCAGTCGTCGAGGTAGGGGAAGACTGACACCCCTTGCCTGCGCAGATGGGCTGCGACCACCGCCATCACCTTCGTGAACACCCGTGGGGCGCTGGTAAGGCCGAAGGGGAGCACGGTAAACTGAAAGTGCTCGTGGCCTACCGTGAACCGCAGGTAACGCCGGTGGGCCGGCAGGACGGGGATGTGGAAATAGGCGTCCTGCAAGTCCAACGCTACCATCCAGTCTCCCGGGTCCAGGGCAGCCAGGACCTGAGCCAAAGTGAGCATCTTGAACTTCTCCGTACGGAGGAAGCCGTTGACGTTCCGCAGATCCAAGATAGGGCGTAGGCCCCCTTTGCCCTTCTTGGGTACCAGAAAGTAGTGGGAGTAACAGCCACGTCCTACTTCTGGCCCAGGAACGCGCTCGATGGCCCTCTTGGCCAAGAGGGCCGAAACTTCCTCTTGCAGAAGTCGCAAGTGATCCCCCGACACACGGTGGCATTGAGGTGGCATGGATGGAGGGGAAGACTCGAAGGGGAGGGAGAAACCCCTTCGGACAATTTGCAGCACCCACCTGTCCGAAGTGACTGTATGCCAGTGGGAGAGGTGATGGCGAACCCTGCCTCCCACAGGCGTCACATGGGCCTGAAAACTCGGACTAGGAAGGTTTTGAGGCGGGGGCTGCTGAGGGAGGTGTGGACTGGCCTCGCCGCTGGCCCCGACTGTAGGAAGGTACATCCTGACTATGGTTGCCCCCAACTTTTTGCCCTGTGTTTTAGCTGGTTTTGGACATAGTCGACCTGGGACCCTGCCAATCAGGACCCCAGGCCTACTGCTCTCTCTTTAAAATGGATTCCATGTACCCTAGGTACATTTCCAATTGGTACTGGGCCACCCTATCAGACCCTGTAACTCAGGGCATGGGTGTACCCAGGGCTGCCAGGGGCTGCAGCACGTATTGTGCCACCCCTGGCTGGCCTCCTAAATTTGACACAACTGGCTGCATGACAGCTGGGGCAAAGTCGTGTAATCACCCTTTGCTGTAGGTGTAGTATACCTATACCTAACCCTAAAATGGACACACAGATTCCTATCAGTCACTCCTATGGCAGGCCTTAACAATCCTGAAGGCAGAGTGCTTGGAATCGTGTGAGATGGTGCTCTGGCATGAGCTGAGCCTGTCTGCAGCTTGCGGAATCAAGTCCTAATAGCTGTTCCATGATATCGCATACCATATACTCTTAAGTGCATTATAATCCTCGCGGTTAAATGCTATCTTTGGTATTGCTTTATCAAAACATGTCGAGTAAGGTGTCATACGAATTGGAATACTAACCCCTCGCCAATTCTGGCGACGGGGTTAGCATTCCACCCTTCTAGAGGGACACGACATGTATGTAACTGTGAACCCCGGTTAAAGTTAACTGAAGCCTCAGCTCCACAAAATGGATGCTGCCACCACAGACACGAGTCTGACCCCCTGCAGCTGGGAGTCCTTCCAGCGAGGGGAGCCTGGAAAAAGGGTTTCCTGTCAGGGGCGGTGCTAGCACCGTCCCAGACATGGTTTTGTGTATCCTGGGTAGGCAGGGCTTTACAGGAAGGTGACTGCTGAGTGGCACCCCGGTGCTCACTACGCATAGGCCGGTCTGAACCCGTTCCAGGGGCACACCAGCCCCTGGCCTGGGGAAGTCCGGCATGGCTGAGGGGTGTAACCACCCCCCACCTAGTCCCACCCATAGGCAGGACCTAGTCACCGGGTCAGCCCCCTTTTTTAGTATAAAGATGGGAGCGGGCCCCCTGTTAAAATTAGATCATCTTTGGAATCAAGATACCACTTTCTTCGAAAGGACTTCACGATTTCTTCTTCAAGATTCTCCCTTGTGGCTAAGGAGTAGTCACCCTGCATCCGCAGGCACCATCCTAAAGAACACTGCGGTCTGCTGCAAGTCCTTCATCACGAATCCGACGACCCAGCTCGACGAGACCCGGCTTCCCTGGCACCTCTGACCTCTACTCACCTCTACAGCCAAGCTGAGAACCGTGAGTGCGACGAGACCTCAAGGGACCGACGATCGCCAAAACTGCACGACATCTTTACTGCAAGCCCACCGTGTCCTCCACTGGTGAGTGCTTTGGGGTCCGAGAAGCCCCGACCCTGCGCAGCTCCAGCACCCAAGATCAGCCCCCCTGCATCTCCACGATCTGCGTGGGGCCCTTCTGCTGTTTGCTGTGCACCGCGTTGTTTGGCTACTAGCCGGCTGGCTTGTGGCCCTCTGAACGACGCCCAACGACTTCACGACTGCTGGTCTGGTTGCTCCAGGCTGGCCTTTGCTTCCTTCTTCAAGAGAGGCACCCCGGACCCTCCTGGTCCACTCCAGACGCCATTTTAGGTCCACCGCGTGGGCTTGAATTTGCCAAGGCTTTGTTGCCCAATCCTGGGTCCAGCGACGCCGACAGCTTCTATCTTCGTGGGACAGCTCGATCCTCCATCCTGGTCGCCGACAACGCCTCCTGGTCCGTGAGATCTTCGAGTCAAGCGTCACCCACTCACCTAGTCGAGGTGGCTACCATCCGGTGCCCTCCTGGTGCCCACTGACTACTGGCTAGTAGTCTCGAACTTGGTCCCCTCTGCTTTCAGGTGTCATCTATCTTCAAGATCCAGGCTTGGATCCGACTGAACTTCCTTCACTGGTCACCGGCCAGCATCTTTTCTTCCGGCTCCTGGTCCGTCTACGAGGATTCCCGACGTCTTTTCAGACCTATGCAGCTGCAGCCCCTGGGCTAGGTAACTTCGGCATTTCGGTGCCCCAGCATAGCCTCACTATCCAAGGGTCAGAATCTACTTTCGTTTTCTCCCTACCAGGTCGGGTTCGCCCGAGAACACTAACTTTCTAATTCCTAGCTACCATAGACTTTTGTCCCGCATCTCGCGTGAGAGTGCACACACTGCACCCGAGTCCCCTAGGCCTCCTAGACATAATCTAACGATTCCCTAGTCAAGTCCTAGCGATTCCAAAAGCTATTAGTACTGTACTTACCTGCTAGGAATTTCGCATTCCACTTTCAGAGTATATGGTTTTCCGTGCCCCTCGGGCATTTGTATATACTGTGCTAACTTAAGTATTTTTGTAAGAGTTTTGGTTTGTGCTTAGTACCCTGTCCTCATAAAGAGTACAGGGCTGTTGTGATCTTTAAATAAATAACTGTTTATTTTCATAACACTTGTGTGGTGTCCTTTCACTTGGTATTCAAGGGGTATATGTGTGGTAAACAGCTGGCTTAACGCGCCCTCTCGAGTCTTTAGCCTTAGACTGCTCGTATCCACGCTACTAGGATAGCTGGTCTATAAGGTTGACTTACAACCAATCATCAATAAGGGTTGCTGGACTGATACATAGTGTTCACTAGAATAGTGAGCACTGCATATCAGGCCACCTTCTCACATTGGTGAGCAGCGGTTGGGATTTGAGCTTGCTGTTGTTTTACCACACGTATCCTAAGAATATCTTGTTGAAAGATCACATAAGTACTGTTAGGTACATATAACTAAAGCTTAGAATACTCTGAGTTCTACTGAACCAGCTGTTGTAGCTCCTCAAGGCTTAGCACACCTTGGCTGCAACTCTTAGCAAGGGATCAGTAGGTAAACACATAGTGTAGGTAGGTGCATCACTTACACCACACTAGAAACAGTATGTCGGACAAAGGAGGAAACACTGAGGTTCCCCTTGTGTCAGTGGACCCTCCACAGGTCCCTTCTAAATATGCTGCTCTTAGCTTCCATGAGATGAGACAAGTGTGTACTCTCAGGAAACTAAAACAGGGGTCTAACCCCACCACTTCCTTTCTGATTGGTCTCCTAGAGGCTTATGATGCCAGTAGGGCTGGTAACCCAGACCCTTCTAATCCAGATGGAAGTTTGCCCTCCTTACAGGGTCCCTTTGATATCCATCCCCTCCTTGAGGCAGATGTTGCTGAGGATGAGGATGAGTTATCAGGGGATGAGGCAGATAAGGGACAGGTAGAAGTCAGCAGACTAAGCAGGTCCAACTTAAGCAGACATGAGCTTGGTACTGGGGGACCCTTGGGGCCACTCTCAGGTCAGCTTAACATTGGGAATGGACGAGATAGATCTCTATCAAGAGGCTCTATCAGATCCTTTCGAACCAATGGCTCTCTCAACTCTTCTCACAGAGGAATGTCTTCCCCTAAGAGGAGAGTGTATGAAGCTGAAGAAAGGGCAGTCAAACTAAGGATTGAAAGGGAAGAACTTGCCCTGGCCAAAGAGAGACTTGCCTTTGCTAGAGAGCAACAATTGAGTGGGACAGTTCCCACTGGTGGCAGCAATAAACCTAGCAATAGGGAAAGGAGTTTTGATACAAAGCACCTGAATAAGATAGTGCCCCCCTTTAAAGAAGGGGATGACATCCACAAATGGATTACTGCTTTGGAGAGAGCCTGCACTGTGCAGGGTGTTCCCCAAAGTCAGTGGGCAGCTATCTTGTGGCTCTCCTTTGATGGTAAAGGTAGAGATAAGCTCCTCACCACAAGGGTGGAGGATGCTAACAATTACCAAGTCTTGAAGAATGTACTGGTTGATGGGTTTGGTTTAACCACTGAACAATACAGGATGCTGTTCAGAGACACCCAGAAAACTCAGTCTCAAGATTGGACTGACTTTGTTGATTGTGCCACTAAGGCTTTTGAAGGCTGGCTACTGGGTAGTAAGGTTACTGATTTTAAAGGATTGTATAATCTAATTATGAGGGAGCAAATCTTAAATAATTGTCAGAACCAGCTATTACATCAGCACCTGGTAGACTCTGAGTTGACCTCTCCACAGGAATTGGGTAAGAGGGCAGACAAATGGGTCAGAACCAGGGTTAGGCCTAAAAACCAGGGTGGTGACCAGAAAAAGGAATCAACCAAGCCTCAAGAGAAGGGTGGGGATAAATCCACAGAGAAGACTTCCCAAGGGCCCCAAAACTCCAACAAGGGTGGTGGGTCCCAGAACACTCCTTCTGAACAAAAGAAACCTTATTGCCATACCTGTAAACAGGTGGGCCATTACAAAAGTGATGCCAGTTGCCCTAAAAATGGTAATAAGGGAAATACACCCCCAGGTAATACTCCTAAACCTCCTGTTACCACTAGTGGTAATCCCCCAGGTGGTGGGAGTGCCCCCAAGAATGTGGTGGGCATTACTCTGGGCCAACAGGAGGACTATGGCTTAGCCAGGTTCCCTGACCACACTCTTGTCTGTGAGACTGGCATGGGGTTTGCCAACTTCACTACTGGACCCCACATTTTGGGCAAGTATAGACAAGAAGTTTTAGTGAATGGTCAGAAAGTTGAGGCATTCAGAGACACAGGGGCCAGCCTCACCATGGTGAGTGACCATCTGGTCCCCTCTGCTCAACTGACCCCTGGTTTTACTTATCAGGTGACAGACATTCATGGAATGAAGAGAAGGCATCCCATGGCAGTAGTCAAGCTCAGCTGGGGTAATGTCACAGGACCCATGAGAGTGGCAGTGACAGATAACCTACCTGTAGATTGCTTACTGGGGAATGACCTAGAACTCTCAGCATGGGCTGAGGTGGAACAAGAAACTCATTCCAGAATGATAGGCCTATCCAGACCGGTTAGTGGGGCAGTAATAGCTACAGCCCCAGTCCAAGCACCAGTCCTCCCTGAAAAGGTTGGAAGGGCAGTGGTAGCCACTGCCCAGGCTCAGACAGACTTCCCAGAACAGGATAGGAGGGCTGTGACAGTCACAGCCCAAACACAAACCGAGTGCCCTCCTGAAAAGGTTGGCAAGGTTGAAATGGTCTCAGCCTCTACTCAGACAGATAGTGAGGTTGTGAAGCCTGAAACAATGGATCACTCCACTCAAACAGAGAGCATTGAGGAGGAAGAAGAGTCTTCCCCCCCCCAGACACTAGGTGAGAGCCAGCCTCCTCAGGGAACTGACTCTACCCCTGTTGAAGGAACTGCCCCAGAGGTAGTCAGGCCTAGCCTGGCAGAGCCCCTGATGGCAGTGGACCCTTCCCAGGTGGGACCCAGTCTGGAGCAGGTAACCTGCACCTCTCTACCCTGCCTCAGTCAGCCCAGGGCTGAAGAGACCAGGGAGGCCGGTGGTGGACCCCAAAGGGCCCCCTGTCCAAAAGAACCCCCTAATCAGCAGATTAGGATCACTGAA
This sequence comes from Lissotriton vulgaris, assembly GCF_964263255.1. Lineage (NCBI taxonomy): Eukaryota > Metazoa > Chordata > Amphibia > Caudata > Salamandridae > Lissotriton > Lissotriton vulgaris. The sequence continues at coordinate 1,011,029,774 of NC_141698.1, read as the reverse complement.
GCTGGTAAACCTAGCCAAGTGAAAATAGAACAGACTCCTGAGGGATCCCCCTTAAAAGTAGTTAGGGAACTCCCACAGCTGGACACTGTTGGGCACAGCCAAACATGGGGCCTAAAAACCCCAGACCTGACCTGTCCCTCCAGTAAGCCAAACAGAGGGACTCAGCCTCCAGCTGTAGGTAGCCAGAGGCTGACCCTGAGAGCTCAGTGCATCTCAGCTAAAGAAAGAAAGGCACACATGATGAATGGTGATTGGAGGAAGTTGAGCCCAAAGGTAGAGGAGCCTCACTTCAGCACTCCATCCCAGCATCAGCCTTCTTCTTTCCCAAGACACACCAGAGACAGAGATTCCCTATGGTGGAGACCCTCAGATACCCTCAGGGTGAGGGGTTGCCTAGTGGACCATGACACAGGGGGAAACCAAGCCAGAGCTGGTACTTCCTTATATGGCCACTTAGGTAATAGAGGCTTACCTGGACAAGGATAGCCTTATCTCCTTTCGTTTGGGGGGGGGTTGTGTAGGAAGGTACATCCTGACTATGGTTGCCCCCAACTTTTTGCCCTGTGTTTTAGCTGGTTTTGGACATAGTCGACCTGGGACCCTGCCAATCAGGACCCCAGGCCTACTGCTCTCTCTTTAAAATGGATTCCATGTACCCTAGGTACATTTCCAATTGGTACTGGGCCACCCTATCAGACCCTGTAACTCAGGGCATGGGTGTACCCAGGGCTGCCAGGGGCTGCAGCACGTATTGTGCCACCCCTGGCTGGCCTCCTAAATTTGACACAACTGGCTGCATGACAGCTGGGGCAAAGTCGTGTAATCACCCTTTGCTGTAGGTGTAGTATACCTATACCTAACCCTAAAATGGACACACAGATTCCTATCAGTCACTCCTATGGCAGGCCTTAACAATCCTGAAGGCAGAGTGCTTGGAATCGTGTGAGATGGTGCTCTGGCATGAGCTGAGCCTGTCTGCAGCTTGCGGAATCAAGTCCTAATAGCTGTTCCATGATATCGCATACCATATACTCTTAAGTGCATTATAATCCTCGCGGTTAAATGCTATCTTTGGTATTGCTTTATCAAAACATGTCGAGTAAGGTGTCATACGAATTGGAATACTAACCCCTCGCCAATTCTGGCGACGGGGTTAGCATTCCACCCTTCTAGAGGGACACGACATGTATGTAACTGTGAACCCCGGTTAAAGTTAACTGAAGCCTCAGCTCCACAAAATGGATGCTGCCACCACAGACACGAGTCTGACCCCCTGCAGCTGGGAGTCCTTCCAGCGAGGGGAGCCTGGAAAAAGGGTTTCCTGTCAGGGGCGGTGCTAGCACCGTCCCAGACATGGTTTTGTGTATCCTGGGTAGGCAGGGCTTTACAGGAAGGTGACTGCTGAGTGGCACCCCGGTGCTCACTACGCATAGGCCGGTCTGAACCCGTTCCAGGGGCACACCAGCCCCTGGCCTGGGGAAGTCCGGCATGGCTGAGGGGTGTAACCACCCCCCACCTAGTCCCACCCATAGGCAGGACCTAGTCACCGGGTCAGCCCCCTTTTTTAGTATAAAGATGGGAGCGGGCCCCCTGTTAAAATTAGATCATCTTTGGAATCAAGATACCACTTTCTTCGAAAGGACTTCACGATTTCTTCTTCAAGATTCTCCCTTGTGGCTAAGGAGTAGTCACCCTGCATCCGCAGGCACCATCCTAAAGAACACTGCGGTCTGCTGCAAGTCCTTCATCACGAATCCGACGACCCAGCTCGACGAGACCCGGCTTCCCTGGCACCTCTGACCTCTACTCACCTCTACAGCCAAGCTGAGAACCGTGAGTGCGACGAGACCTCAAGGGACCGACGATCGCCAAAACTGCACGACATCTTTACTGCAAGCCCACCGTGTCCTCCACTGGTGAGTGCTTTGGGGTCCGAGAAGCCCCGACCCTGCGCAGCTCCAGCACCCAAGATCAGCCCCCCTGCATCTCCACGATCTGCGTGGGGCCCTTCTGCTGTTTGCTGTGCACCGCGTTGTTTGGCTACTAGCCGGCTGGCTTGTGGCCCTCTGAACGACGCCCAACGACTTCACGACTGCTGGTCTGGTTGCTCCAGGCTGGCCTTTGCTTCCTTCTTCAAGAGAGGCACCCCGGACCCTCCTGGTCCACTCCAGACGCCATTTTAGGTCCACCGCGTGGGCTTGAATTTGCCAAGGCTTTGTTGCCCAATCCTGGGTCCAGCGACGCCGACAGCTTCTATCTTCGTGGGACAGCTCGATCCTCCATCCTGGTCGCCGACAACGCCTCCTGGTCCGTGAGATCTTCGAGTCAAGCGTCACCCACTCACCTAGTCGAGGTGGCTACCATCCGGTGCCCTCCTGGTGCCCACTGACTACTGGCTAGTAGTCTCGAACTTGGTCCCCTCTGCTTTCAGGTGTCATCTATCTTCAAGATCCAGGCTTGGATCCGACTGAACTTCCTTCACTGGTCACCGGCCAGCATCTTTTCTTCCGGCTCCTGGTCCGTCTACGAGGATTCCCGACGTCTTTTCAGACCTATGCAGCTGCAGCCCCTGGGCTAGGTAACTTCGGCATTTCGGTGCCCCAGCATAGCCTCACTATCCAAGGGTCAGAATCTACTTTCGTTTTCTCCCTACCAGGTCGGGTTCGCCCGAGAACACTAACTTTCTAATTCCTAGCTACCATAGACTTTTGTCCCGCATCTCGCGTGAGAGTGCACACACTGCACCCGAGTCCCCTAGGCCTCCTAGACATAATCTAACGATTCCCTAGTCAAGTCCTAGCGATTCCAAAAGCTATTAGTACTGTACTTACCTGCTAGGAATTTCGCATTCCACTTTCAGAGTATATGGTTTTCCGTGCCCCTCGGGCATTTGTATATACTGTGCTAACTTAAGTATTTTTGTAAGAGTTTTGGTTTGTGCTTAGTACCCTGTCCTCATAAAGAGTACAGGGCTGTTGTGATCTTTAAATAAATAACTGTTTATTTTCATAACACTTGTGTGGTGTCCTTTCACTTGGTATTCAAGGGGTATATGTGTGGTAAACAGCTGGCTTAACGCGCCCTCTCGAGTCTTTAGCCTTAGACTGCTCGTATCCACGCTACTAGGATAGCTGGTCTATAAGGTTGACTTACAACCAATCATCAATAAGGGTTGCTGGACTGATACATAGTGTTCACTAGAATAGTGAGCACTGCATATCAGGCCACCTTCTCACACCGACCACCGCCACGGCGGTTCCCACGGCCGCCACCGCGTTGCTGAACATTCTGCGGCGCGTGGCTGACGGTCCGTGGTGGGGCGCCCCTTCCGTGGCCACGAAAGGAGCGAAAGGCACCCGATTGCTGGCGTGGGGCCGCAAGGCCCAAGGACTTGGCCGTGGCCCTGGAGTCCTTAAAACGTTCCAGCGCATGGTCTGCCTTGTCGCCGAAGAGGCGACGGCCATCAAACGGCATGTCCAGGAGAGTGGCCTGGACATCGGCCGAAAAATTGGCGGACCTCAACCAGGCGTGGCGTCGAACCGCCACCGTCGTTGCCATCGCCCTGCCCAGTGAGTCCGTGGTATCCAGTCCACACCGGATGGAAAAGCGTGCCGCATCTCGGCCGTCCGCAAGGGTTTGGCTGAGTTTAGCCCTGACCTCCTCAGAGCATTGTGGCAGCACCTCCGCAACCGTGTCCCACAGAGTGTGGGTGTAGCGGCCCAAGAGACAGTTGGTGTTCACTGACCGGAGCCCTAGGCTCACAGACGAGAAGACCTTCTTCCCGAACTGCTCAAATCTCTTGGATTCCCTGTCGGGCGGGGCCGACGGGAATGCGGACTGGGAGTTGGAGGCCTGGATGACCAGGCTCTCGGGGGTGGGGTGGGTGGACAAAAAGCAAGGGTCGCCCGGTGCCGGGCGGTAGCGTCTGGCCACGTTCCTATCCACAGGGGGACCTGTGGCGGGCTTGGACCAAGTGCCCAGCAGAACGTCACACAAGGCCTCATTGAACGGCAGAAGGGGCTCCGCGGAGCCGGACTGCTGTTTGAGTACCTCAGTGAGGAGATTAGTCCTCACGGCCGCGACGGGGAGCTCAAGGTTTAGGGCCTTAGCTGCCTTCGTCAACACTACACTGTAAGCAGAACCCGCCTCCGAAGCCACAGTCGGGGGCGACGTAAATCCAGTGTCTGGCGATGTGTCAATACCACTGGCCTCCCCAAGCTCATATGTCCAGTCCTGATGAGACTGGCAATCACGTGCCAGAGGGTCCTCGGACCCCTCCCACTGCTCCTCGCCACCCAGCTCCTGGAGACCAGGATGAACAGCCAGGGCCTCCTCATGGAGATAGAATTCTCCGACGGCCGACGGAATCGGCGCCCAGCGGCGCCCCTCCGACGCCTGAGGCGGACCGTAGGAAGCATTGGGGTCGGCAACCACTACGGCTGCCGGGGACGACACCTGAAGGGACGTCGCCGGTGAGGTCGCAGGGTCGACCGGCGAGGTCCCGGATCCGGAGCCGGAACCAGCGAGGTCGCGCGGCGCCGGGACCGAAGTCGCCAGCGGCGCCGGGGCCGAAGCACCCGACGTCGTCGGGGCCGAAGCGCCCGACCCGGAAGGACCTCCAGACGGAGCCGATCGGCCCGAAGGCGCCACGGGAACCGACTGAGGAGGGAGGGCCCTCATGGCCATGAGGTACCTCTCGACCTCCTCCTGCGACGCGCCGTGCCCAGGGACCCGAAGGTGTGGGGCAGGCGGCGACGCTTGTGACTCCCGCGGAGCCGCGTGGGCGGTGTCGCCCGAATCCCCGGTCGCATCGTGAGAGCGACGGGGCGGGTCGGAGGACCGATGGTGTCGCTCCGACCTCTCATGCCTCTTACCTGAGGACTTGGAACCAGACGATCGGTGACCACTCCCGGAACGTCGATGACTCCGACCTCGCGACCTGTCCCTCGACCTCCCGTGGGACCGGGACCGGGACCTGGAGCGGCGCGGGGCCGACTGCCTCAGCTCGAGACGCTTGCGGGACCGCTCCCGCCTAGCCTTCGACGTCAGGGCCCGGCAGTCGTCACAGGTTCGATCGTCGTGGTCGAGGCCTAAGCACTTCAGGCACCGGCGATGGGGGTCCGTGACCGACATGAGTCGGCCGCACTTCGAGCAAGGCTTGAACCCGGGCATCCCTGGCACCGATAGTCGAGAATCGACTAAGTAGAGGATCAAAAAGATCAAAAAAAGTTTTCAGTCAAAAAGTGACTGGGGGTAGAGCTTCTTCCGGATCTGCGCTAGCTGGCGCGGAAAAAAGAAGAACTGACGTCAGCGCGCATGGGCGCCGTCTATATACTCCGATGACGTCATCCCGGCGCTCACGACGCCGACGACGGACGCGGAGCCGCAGACGACGCCTACCAGCGCGCAGGGGTATTGCTACGCAAAAATTTCCGGATCCAGTCTGACGCCTGGGGATATTCTAAGGTAAGGAATCTATCACTAACGTGTCTCTTTCAGATATACACAATACAGAAACAAAAACAGGCAATACAATTTAACAAAAGCAGATTGACAAGGCAAGACTGGATCCGAAAAGTTTTGCATAGCAGTACCCTGCGTGTTGGTAGGCGTTGTCTGCGGCTCCGCGTCTTTCGTCGTGATCGCCAGGATGACGTCGGAGTACTTAGACGCCGTCCGCGCGCGCTGACGTCAGTTCTGTACAAAGCTTTCTGCTCCAGGAATGCAGAGCCATGATAGAAACCGACACTAGTGCCATGAAACTAGAGGCCTCAAAGGGAGATACCTTAACCCTAGATATCGGTTGGCAGAACGGGGAGGATGGGTGGGGCGGTAAGGAATCTAACACCAACTATACTGTTTCTTACAGATATATCTTTACTGCAGGAAGGTGGTGGGTCTGCGAACCAAGATCACACCAGAACGTCCTGGAGAACGGAACGGCCGTAAAAGCCATCACTCCGGACTTTGCTGTCTAGGCAGTAGTGTCTAGCAAACGTGTGCAGCGAGACCCACGTAGTTGCCTGACAGATGTCCTGCAAGGGGACTCCCCGACCCAGGGCAGTAGTAGCCGCCGTGGCCTGAGTGGAATGGGCGCGCAGCGAGAAATGGTCTGCTTGTGCACCGCCTGTCCTTACTTAGCGCCCACGTAACCAACAAAGAGCTGGTCGTCCAGCCGGAACTGGCGTGTGCAGTCCAGATAGACAGGGAGCGCACGATTTGGGTTCAGACGGTGAAGCCTCTTTTCCGCTTTCGAGGGGTGCGGAGGCGGAAAGAAGGTGGGCAAGGTGATGGACTGCCCAATATGAAAGGCTGTAACCACCTTGGGCAGGAAAGAAAAACGAGTTCTCAAGACAACTTTGTCCGATGGACAGAGCGGAAAGGAGGTTTAGAAGATAGAGCCTGGAACTCACTCACTCACTCTCCTGGCGGAGGTGATGGCAACCAGGAATGCCAGAGTGTCAGAAGACTAAGAGGACAATTGTGAAGTGGCTCGAAAGGAGCGCACATTAAATAGGTCAGAACAAGATTCAAGTCCCATTGAGGCATCACGAAAGGAACAGGAGGAAACATGTGTGTGATGCCTTTCAAGAATCTATTTACAACCGGAGACTTGAAAAGAGAAGGCTGATCAGGAAGCCTCAAGAAGGCTGAAATGGCAGAGAGGTAGCCTTTGAAAGTGCCCAGAGCACAGCCCTGCTGGGCAAAAGAAAGAAGAAAGAGGAGAACCTCTGAAAGGGGGGCATAAAGTTGATCCACAGCCTTTGCGGTGTACCATGCCACAAATTTGTTCCACCTGCAGGAGTATACCGATTTTGTGGAGGGACGCCTGGTTGCCAGAATCACATCACAGACTTCAGGAGGCAAGTCAAATGGCCTCAACTGTCGCAGCGCAATCTCCACGCATGTGGGTGGAGACTGGACAGGTTCGGGTGGAGGCCCGTCCCCTGCTGCTAAGACAGAAGGTCCTCCCGAAGAGGCAGACGAACCGGGGGATCGACTGACATGCTGAGTAGCTCGGGACACCAGTATCTTCGTGCCCAGTCTGAAGCAACAAGGATGACTTGGGCCCGGTCGCGCCGGATCTTCTTCAGCATTCTTGACAGAAGTGGTATAGGCGGAAAGGCGTACAACAGACCACAGCTCCACTCGCGACGAAAAGCGTCTCCGAACAAGTGCCGCCTTGGAAATTCCAACCCTGCACTACACGGATCGCCCGCAGCTCCAGAAGGTTGATGTGGAGCCGGGACTCCGCCGGAGACCAGAGGCCTCTGATCTCCGCCTCTCCCAAGTGGCCGCCCAAGCTCAGGAGGGACGCATCCGTCACCACTATGTGCTCCGGTTGGGGAAGGGAAAGGGATCTGCTATTGACCCAATCGTGATTCGTGAGCCACCATTGCAACTGTTGGGCAGTGCCCTCCGAGATCTGGACATGATCGGACAGATTGCCCCGATGCTGTGCCCACTGGAACTTCAGGCCCCACTGCAGAGCCTGCCTATGGCATCTGGTATGTTGCACCAGCAGGATGCAGTAGGCCAAGAGGCCCAGGAGCCGGAGCATCAACTTGAGCGAGACTCGGGTTAAAGGCTGAAAGATTGGAATAAGAGCCTGAATATCCCGAACCCGCTGTTCAGGAGGATAAACCCAAAACGGAGTCCCGAACCGCTCAGATGAAGAGGAGCTTATGAGAGGGGCACAGGTGTGACTTCGGCATATTGATGGAGAACCCCAGCAGATGCAGGTCGGCCGTAGTCTGGAGGTGGCTGTCGACTGTCTGGGGCGAGCCCGCCTTCAACAACCAGTCGTCGAGATAGGGGAAGACTGGAACCCCTGATCTGCGCAGATGAGCAGCGACCATCGCCATCACTTTCGTGAACACTCGAGGGGCGCTGGTAAGGCCAAAGGGGAGCACGGTAAACTGAAAGTGCTCGTGGCCTACCATGAACCGCAGGTAACGCCGGTGGGCCGGGAGGACGGGGATATGGAAATATGCGTCCTGCAATTCCAACGCTACCATCCAGTCTCCAGGGTCCAGCGCAGCTAGGACCTAAGCCAGTCTTCTGTGGAGCAGAACGTCGAAGTCCAGAGTTTCTTCTTGTAAAGGTGTTCAGGATAATCTAATTTGGAATGGGACCAGCTCCTACCTTTATCCGGCTAAAGGGGGCTATACTACGACTAGGTCCCTCCTCAGGGTGGGACCAGGAAGGGGGTGGTTACACCCCCTATCCTTTGTCCGGTCTTGCGCCAGCTCTGGGGCTGGAGTGCCCCAGGAACTGGTTTAGACCGGTGTCTGCTAGCACCTCCCGAGGCAGGAAACCCTTTGTCCAAGCCTCCCTCGCTGGAAGGACTCCCAGCAGCAGGAGGTCAGACTTGTGTCTGTGGTGGCAGCATCCATTTTGTGATGCTGAGGCTCGAGTTAACTTTAATTATATATGCACCTAAGGTACATGGTTGTCAATTTAGAGAGAGCACAGCTAGGCTGTGGGTCTGATTAGCAGGCCCACAGCCAGGGAAAGTTGTAAACCAGTGAAGCAAAAAATCGGGGGTGACCATAGGATTGCAGACCCTACTCTCCTACATAACCCCCCCCCAAACTTAGGGACATTAAACTAACCTTGACCAGGTGAGTCTTCTTGTTCTAAGTGGAAGTACCTGGAGAGACCATCTGCATTGCCATGATCAGTCCCTAGTCTGTGCTCCACTGTGAAGTCCATCCCCTGTAGGGAAATGTACCACCTAAGAAGTTTGGGGTTTTCACCCTTCATTTGATTTAGCCATAAGAGGGGCTTATGGTCGGTCTGAATCTTGAAGTGAGTTCCAAACAAGTATGGCCTCAACTTCTTCAGGGCCCAAACCACAGCAAAGGCCTCCCTCTCAATAGCTGACCAACGTTTCTTTCTAGGGGTCAGCCTTCTACTTATAAAAGCAATGGGCTGGTCATGACCATCAATATTCAGTTGAGATAGAACAGCTCCCACACCCAACTCAGAAGCATCTGTTTGGACAAGGAGAGGTTTGGAGTAGTCTGGACTCTTGAGAATAGGTGCAGTGCACATGGCCTGCTTTAGGTCATCAAATGCTTTTTGACAGCTAACTGTCCACTGAACTTTCTTTGGCATTTTCTTACTTGTCAGGTCATTAAGTGGAGTCACAATGGTTCCATATTTCTGACAAATTTCGTATAGTAACCAGACAGGCCCAAGAAAACTCTGACCTGTGTCTGGGTGGTTGGAGGAGCCCAGTCCTTTATGGGCTGTATCTTGCTCTCCAAAGGTTGAACTTGGCCTCCACCTACAAGGTGGCCCAAGTATACAACTTGACTCTGCCCTATCTGGCACTTAGTAGCCTTGATAGTGAGTCCTGCCTTTTGCAGGGCCTCCAAAACTTTCCTAAGGTGGATCAGGTGATCCTCCCAGGTGGAGCTAATGACAGCAATATCATCTAGATATGCTGCACAGAAGTCATCCAGCCCAGTGAGAACTTGGTTGACCAACCTTTGAAAAGTGGCAGGTGCATTTTTCAAACTAAAGGGCATCACCACAAATTGGTAATGACCTCCTGGGGTAGAAAATGCTGTTTTGGCCTTGGCATCCTAAGCTAACCTGATTTGCCAATAACCAGCTGTCAGGTCAAATGTACTCAAGAATTTGGCAGAAGCCAATTTATCTATGAGTTCATCTGCTCTTGGTATTGGATGGGCATCTGTCTTAGTGACAGCATTGAGACCCCTGTAGTCTACACAAAACCTCATCTCTCTCTTACCATCCTGGGTGTGAGGTTTAGGCACTAGAACTACAGGACTAGCCCAAGGGCTCTCTGAGGGTTCAATGACTCCCAATTCCAACATCTTTTGTACTTCTTGTTCTATGCAGTTCCTGACGTGGTCATGTTGCCTGTAAATGTTACTCTTTATAGGCAGACTGTCACCAGTGTCCACCTCATGGGTGCACCAGTTTGTCTGACTGGGTGTCAGAGAGAACATTTGTCCAAAGGATTGGAGAACTTGTTTGCAATCCTTTTGCTGATGTTCAGAAAGGCTGTCAGAAAAGACTACACCATCTACTGACCCTTCATCAGAGTTCTGAGTGAGCGGGTCTGGGAGAGGGTCACTCTCTTCCTCCTGTCCCTCATCTGTAGCCATGAGCAAGCCCATGTCTTCCCTGTTGACAAATGCCTTGAGCCTATTCACATGAAGTACTCTGTTAGGGCTCCTGGGAGTTCCAAGGTCCACCAGATAGGTGACCTCTCCCTTTTGCTCAATAATGGTATGGGATCCAGACCATTTGTCTTGGAGAGCTGCTGGGGCCACTGGCTCCAACACCCACACCTTCTGTCCAGGCTGGTAAACAGTAAGGACAGCCTTTTGGTCATGCCAAGCTTTTTGCAGTTCTTGGCTGGCCTCAAGGTTTTTAGATGCCTTCTCCATGTACTCTGCCATCCTGGAGCGGAGACCAACTACCTAGTCCACTATGTCCTGCTTAGGCTTTTTGAGAGGTAACTCCCATCCTTCCTTCACAAGACACAGGGGTCCTCTTACAGGATGCCCAAATAGAAGCTCAAAAGGGCTGTAGCCAAGCCCCTTCTGTGGAACCTCTCTGTAAGCAAACAGAAGGCAGGGTAAAAGGATGTCCCATCTTCGCCTAAGCTTTTCTGGTAACCCTTTTATCATCCCTTTTAGGGTCTTGTTGAATCTCTCCACTAGTCTATTGCACTGTTGGTGATAGGGTGCGGTAAATTTGTAATTTACTCCACACTCTTTCCACATTGCAGTCCAGTATCCTGATATAAAGTTTGCACCTCTGTCAGAGACAACCTCCTTAGGAAACCCCACTCTGGAGAAAACTGCAAGTAGGGCCCTGGCCACAACAGGAGCGGTAGTGGTCCTAAGGGGAATAGCTTCTGGATACCTAGTGGCATGATCCACTACCACTAGTATAAATATGTGCCCAGATGCTGTTGGGGGGTCCATTGGTCCAATAATGTCAATCCCCACTCTTTCAAAGGGTACCCCCACCACAGGTAGTGGTATAATGAGCGACAAAACTCTTTGTCTTCAGACATATGAGGCCAGTGAAAGTGAGGGACACGCCTGTCCCAAGTCTTGTTCTGGCCTAAGTGACCTGCAAGGGGAATCTCATGGGCCAAGGTAAGAAGGAAACCTCTCAGAGACAAGGGGATGACCAGCCTCCTGGTAGCACCAGGCTTGGGGGTCTCTTGCCTCAGAGTAAAGGAGTCCATCATCCCAGTACACCTTGTGGGTACCTGTGGTATTCCCTGCAGCCTCAGCAGCAGCCTGCGGTCTGAAGGGTTCAAGAGAGGAACAGTCTAACTGTGCCTGCCTCAAGTCTGCCCTGGAAGGTCCCCCTGTCCCAAGAAACTCAACCTGTTCAGGCTCAAGCTCTTCTAGGACAGTTCCTTCTGGGGTCTTTGGGTCAGCCTCCGGAGAGAGCTGATCCTCACCTTGAGGCAGGGGGAAGGCACTGCCTTAAACCTACTGCTCTTTCTCTTGGGAAGTGTCTGGTCCATTGTTCCAGGATCCAGCACTTGTTCAGCTGGGCATTTTTTTGCCTGTGAACTAGTCACAGCAAGGACATGCGCTGACAAACCTAACATTTCCACATGCGTCCTATACTCCACATCTGACCATAAGGAGGATTCCAAATCATTGCCCAAAAGACAGTCCACTGGGAGGTCTGAACTAACTACAACCCTTTTGAGGCCAGTTACCCCTCCCCAGGAGAAATTAACAAGTGCCATACTATGGTTGGTAGTGACGTTGCTAGCATTGGTCACTAGGTAGTCTGAACCTAGTATTACCTGTCCAGGGTCCACAAATGCTGGTGTCACCATAGTGACACTGGCACATGTGTCCCTGTAGGCCTGAGCCATTTTTCCATTGATTAAAGGCGTTTGCCTGTACGTGCCCAGAGTACTGGGACTTATTGTAGGGGTCATATCCATGTCCCCAGTACAAACAAGAACAGCCTGAGTAGGTACTCTGACTAGGCCAGAGCCCGCCTCAGATACCAAGGTTAACCCCACTATAGCCTTGGGAGGAGCACTACCACTGTGAGAAGGTGGCCTGATATGCAGTGGTCACTATTCTAGTGAACACTATGTATCAGTCCAGCAACCCTTATTGATGATTGGTTGTAAGTCAACCTTATAGACCAGCTATCCTAGTAGCGTGGATACGAGCAGTCTAAGGCTAAAGACTCGAGAGGGCGTGTTAAGCCAGCTGTTATACCACATATACCCCTTGAACACCAAGTGAAAGGACACCACACAAGTGTTATGAAAACAAACAGTTATTTATTAAGAATCACAACAGCCCTGTACTCTTTATGAGGACAGGGTACTAAGCACAAACCAAAACTCTTACAAAAATACTTAAGTTAGCACAGTATATACAAATGCCCGAGGGGCACGGAAAACCATATACTTGAAAAGTGGAATGCGAAATTACTAGCAGGTAAGTACAGTACTAATAGGCTTTGGAATCGCTAGGACTTGACTATAGAATCGTTAGATTACTTCTAGGAGACCCAGGGGACTCGGGTGCAGTGTGTGCACTCTCACGCGAGATGCGGGACAAAGTCTATGGTAGCTAGGAATTGCAAAGTTAGTGTTCTCGGGCGAACCCGACCTGGTAGGGAGAAAACGAAAGTAGATTCTGACCCTTGGATAGTGAGGCTATGCTGGGGCACCGAAATGCCGAAGTTACCTAGCCCAGGGGCTGCAGCTGCATAGGACTCAAAAGACGTCGGGAATCCTCGTTGACGGACCAGGAGCCTGGAAGAAAGAAGTTGCTGGCAGGCGACCAGTGAAGAAAGTTCGGTGGACCCAAGCCTGGATCGATGGAAGATGACACCTGAAAGCAGAGGGGACCAAGTTCGAGACTACTAGCCAGTAGTCAGTGGGCACCAGGAGGGCACCGGATGGTAGCCACCTCGACAAGGCGTGTGGGTGACGCTGGGCTCGGAGATCTCACGGACCAGGAGGCGTTGTCGGCGACCAGGAAGGAGGATCGAGCTGTCCCACGAAGATAGAAGCTGTCGGCGTCGCTGGACCCAGGATTGGGCAACAAAGCCTTGGCAAATTCAAGCCCACGCGGTGGACCTAAAATGGCGTCTGGAGTGGACCAGGAGGGTCCGGGGTGCCTCTCTTGAAAAAGGAAGCAAGGGCCAGCCTGGAGCAACCAGACCAGCAGCAGTGATGTCGTCGGGCGTCGTTCAGAAGGCCACAAGCCAGCCGGCTAGTAGCCAAACAACGCGGTGCACAGCAAACAGCAGAAGGGCCCCACGCAGATCGTGGAGATGCAGGGAGGCTGACCTTGGGTGCTGGAGCTGCGCAGGGTCGGGGCTTCTCGGACCCCAAAGCACTCACCCGTGGAGGACACGGTGGGCTTGCAGTAAAGATGTCGTGCAGTCTTGGCGATCGTCGGTCCCTCGAGGTCTCGTCGCACTCACGGTTCTCAGCTTTGCTGTAGAGGTGAGTAGAGGTCAGAGGGGCCAGGGAAGCCGGGTCTCGTCGAGCTGGGTCGTCGGATTCTTGATGAAGGACTTGCAGCAGACCGCAGTGTTCTTTAGGATGGTGCCTGCGGATGCAGGGTGACTACTCCTTAGCCACAAGGGAGAATCTTGATGTAGAAATCTTGAAGTCCTTTCGCAGAAAGTCGTGTCTTGATTCCAAAGATGATCTAATTTTAACAGGGGGCCCGCTCCCATCTTTATACTAAAAAAGGGGGCTGACCCGGTGACTAGGTCCTGCCTATGGGTGGGACTAGGAGGGGGGTGGTTACACCCCTCTCCCCTGCCGGACATTCCCCAGGCCAGGGGCTGGCATGCCCCTGGAACTGGTTCTGACTGGCCTATGCGTAGTGAGCACCGGGGTGCCACTCAGCAGTCACCTTCCTGTAAAGCCCTGCCTACCCAGGATACACAAAACCATGTCTGGGACGGTGCTAGCACCGCCCCTGACAGGAAACCCTTTGTCCAGGCTCCCCTCGCTGGAAGGACTCCCAGCTGCAGGGGGTCAGACTCGTGTCTGTGGTGGCAGCATCCATTTTGTGGAGCTGAGGCTTCAGTTAACTTTAACCGGGGTTCACAGTTACATACATGTCGTGTCCCTCTAGAAGGGTGGAATGCTAACCCCGTCGCCAGAATTGGCGAGGGGTTAGTATTCCAATTCGTATGACACCTTACTCGACATGTTTTGATAAAGCAATACCAAAGTTAGCATTTAACCGCGAGGATTATAATGCACTTAAGAGTATATGGTATGCGATATCATGGAACAGCTATTAGGACTTGGTTCCGCAAGCTGCAGACAGGCTCAGCTCATGCCAGAGCACCATCTCACACGATTCCAAGCACTCTGCCTTCAGGATTGTCAAGGCCTGCCATAGGAGTGACTGATAGGAATCTGTGTGTCCATTTTAGGGTTAGGTATAGGTATACTACACCTACAGCAAAGGGTGATTACACGACTTTGCCCCAGCTGTCATGCAGCCAGTTGTTTCAAATTTAGGAGGCCAGCCAGGGGTGGCATAATACATGCTGCAGCCCCTGGCAGCCCTGGGTACACCTATGCCCTGAGTTACAGGGTCTGATAAGGTGGCCCAGTACCAATTGGTAAATGCACCTAGGGTACATGTGGTAATTTAGAAAGAGAACAGCCAGGCTGTGGGTCTGATTGGCAGGCCCACAGCCAGAGAAAGTCGTAAACCAGTGAAAAAAAAGCAAAAAATCTGGGTGATCATAGGATTGCAGACCCTACTCTCCTACAACCACTACTAACTGTACTAGGGGGTGCAGGTGCCTTAGGGGCAGTAGTGGTAGGAGCTGGGCCTTTCTTGGTGCACTCACTAAACCAGTGAGTTTTACTTTTACAGTATTGGCACCATGGTTTCCTCTGACCATCATTCTTCTTTTGGGAATTCTGGGACCCACCCTCCTTAGATTGTTGGGGCCCTGTTGAAGACTTCTGGTCATTTTGCTTATTTTCATTACCCTTCTGGTCTGCTTTCTTCTGGTCACCACCCTGGTTCTGGTTCTGCTGCTTGACCCTTGTCCTGACCCATCTGTCTGCCTTCTTTCCCAATTCTTGGGGAGAGGTCAGATCTGAGTCAATAAGGTGCTGATGCAACAACTGATTCTGACAATTACTTAAGATTTGCTCTCTCATAATTAGATTATACAATCCTGTGTAATCAGTAACTTTACTTCCCAGTAACCATCCTTCAAAAGCCTTAGTGGCACAATCAACAAAGTCAGCCCAATCCTGAGACTGAATTTTCTGGGTGTCTCTGAACAGCAACCTGTACTGCTCAGTTGTTAAGCCAAACCCATCAATCAGTGTATTCTTCAGGACTTGGTAATTGTTAGCATCCTCACCTCTAGTAGTGAGGAGCTTATCTCTACCTTTACCTTCAAAGGAGAGCCACAGTATAGCTGCCCACCGACTCTGGGGGATGCACTGGACAGTGCAGGCCCTCTCCAGAGCAGTCATCCATTTGTGGATGTCACCCCTTGCTTAAAGGGGGGCACTATTTTACTCAGGTGTCTAGTATCAAAACTGCTGTCTTTATCTCTAGGGATAATGCTGCCACCAGTGGGGACTACCCCACTCAATTACTGCTCTCTGGCAAAGGCAAGTCTTTCTTTGGCAAGGGCAAGTTCTTCCCTCTCAATCCTCAGATTGACTTCCCTCATCTTAGCTTCATACTCTCTTCTCTGAGGGGATGTCATCCCTCTCTGAGAAGATGCCTGAGAGACATGGGTGTGAATAGACCTGTTAGAGCCTCTGGAGTGAGACCTAAATTGTCTATTCCCAAGGTTAAGCCTGCTTGAGGAAAGGCCTGGGGCTCCCCCAGTTCCATTCTCATGTATGCTTAAGTTGGCCCTGGTAAGTCTGCTGACTCCTCCCTGACCATGGTTTACCTCACCATCAGATGAGTCTCCATCTCCCTCCACTTCATCAGTTTCAGGGAGATTAAAGTCCTCCTCTATTGGGGGTATGTTCCCTCTGTAGGGTCAGATGGGCCTGGATTAGAAGCCCTTCTGGCATCAAATGTCTCTAAGAGACCCAACAGAAAAGGAATTGTAGGGTTAGAACCCTGTTTTAGTTTCCTGGAGGTACACAATTGTCTCATCTCCTGGACGCTAGGGGCTGCAGATCTTGACATGACCTGTGGAGGGTCAATATCACCAAGGGGAGCCACTGTGTCCTCTCCTGTGATAGACATGCTTTTCTAGTGAGATGTAAGTGGTGCACTTACCTACACTATGGGTTTACTTACTGATCCCTTGCTAAGAGTTGTAGTCAGGGTGTGCTACTCCCTTGCTACTACAACAGATGGTTCAGTAGAACTCAGAGTATTTCTAAGTTTGTTATATGTACCTATGGTACCTTATGTGATCTTTCAAATGATATCTCGTTTATATTTGGTAAAAACAACAGTAAGCTCAAATCCCAACCGCTGCACACCAATGTGAGAAGTTGGCCTGATATATGATGCTCACTAGTTCTAGTGATCACCTTGTATCAGTCCAAACAACCCTTATGGTGATTGGTTGTAAGTCAACCTTATAGACCAGCTATCCTAATGGCAGCATGGACAAAGCAGTCTTAGGCTAAACTCTTTTGGCTTGTGAAGCCAGCTGTTTTACTACATATAACCCCTTGAATACCAAGTGAAAGGACACCACACATGTTGTTATGAAAATAAACAAGTATTTATTAACATACACCTCTGAACTCTTTATGAGATCAGAGGGCTAAGCACATGACAAAATACGTTTAAGTTGCACAAATTACAATGGTGCCCTAGGGGTACGACAAACCATATACTAAGTAAGTGGAATGTGAAAGTTGATAAGAGGAATGGAGCTGTCCAGAGCCTGTAGGATCGCTGGGACCACGCTATACTAACTCTAGGTAGGTAATAGGAGGCCCACGGAACGCGTGTGCAGAGTGTGAACTCACACGCGAGATGCGTAACAGTGTCTATGGACAGTACAGTTCAAGAAAAAGGTAAGTACGGACAATCCTGACTAGGTAGAACTAAAACAACTGTGGAACTGGACACTAGGAGAGTCAAGCTACCCTTGAGCACCGAAATGCTCGTGTTACCTCACCCACAGGTTGCGGGTGCACAGGTGCCAAGTCGTGTCGGGTTCCGGCGTTTAAGTCTATGGAGCCTGGAAGAAACGATGCTGCAGGCGGTCAGGAGGACGATGTCCGGTGTGATCCAAGGGTGGATCAGTGAAGAGAAGAACCTGAAAGCAGAGAGGACAATGTTCAAATTCACTAGCCAGTGACTGGAGTGGAACCAGGAGTGGAACCAGATGTTGTCGTCGCGATCAGGTGAGGGTGGACGCTTGTCTCTGCAGCCACGTGGACCAGGTGGCGTCTTCGACGACCAGGATGGAGGCACGAGCTGTCCCACGCAGGCTCTCGCTGTCGGCGGTGTCGGCTTCGGAGTCAACAGATCTTGGCAAAGGCAACCCACGCGGTGAGTGGAAACGGCATCTGGAGTGGACCAGGAGGGTCCGGTGCTCCTCTTTTGAAAGGGAGCAAGGGCCAGTCTTGAGCAACCAGACCAGCAGTGAAGATTTCAGAGTTCGTGGTCTAGTAGGTCACTAGCCAGCCGGCAAGTGACCAGACAATGCGTCGAGCAGCAAACAGGCAGAAGGGCCCCATGCAGATCTTGTGGATGCTGGAGGGCTGATCTTCGGTGCAGGAGCTGCTCTGGGTCGGGGCTTCTCAGTCCCCAAAGCACTTGGACGAGGATACCTCTGAAGTCGTGCTGGAGCGAAGTGCTGCTTCTTTCAAGATGGCCGGTCCCACGTGTCTCGTCACACCCACGGATCTCAGCTGAGCTGCAGATGTAGGTAGAGGTCGAAGAGGTCTGGGAATCCGGGTCTCGTCGGGCTCTGAAGTCTGGATCCTTGCAGGAAGACGACAAAGGGAAGCCGCTGGACGCTGATGGTGCCTGATTGTGCAGGGTGGACACTCCTTGCCCACAAGGGAGATTTCTTCAGTCTTCTGTGGAGCAGAACGTCGCAGTCCAGAGTTTCTTCTTGTAAAGTTGTTCAGGATAATCTAATTTGGAATGGGACCAGCTCCTACCTTTATCCGGCTAAAGGGGGCTGTACTACGACTAGGTCCCTCCTCTGGGTGGGACCAGGAAGGGGGGTGGTTACACCCCGTATCCTTTGTCCGGTCTTGCGCCAGCTCTGGGGCTGGAGTGCCCCAGGAACTGGTTTAGACCGGTGTTTGCACAGGGACACCTTGTGTGCCCCAGGCATGTCTCATTCCTTTCAGCCCTGTCCTACCTAATACACAAAACCCTGTCTGGGGTGGTGCTAGCACCTCCCAAGGCAGGAAACCCTTTGCCCAAGCCTCCCTCGCTGGAAGGACTCTCAGCAGCAGGAGGTCAGACTTGTGTCTGTGGTGGCAGCATCCATTTTGTGATGCTGAGGCTCGAGTTAACTTTAACCGGGGTTCACAGTTACATACATGTCGTGTCCCTCTAGAAGGGTGGAATGCTACCCCCGTCGCCAGAATTGGCGAGGGGGTAGTATTCCAATTCGTATGACACCTTACTCGACATGTTTTGATAATGTTATACCAAAGTTGGCAATAACCGCGAGGATTAAAATTGCCTTAAGAGTATATGGTATAGCGTTATCATGGAAACAGCTAAAGGACTTGGTTCCGAAAGCTGCAGACAGGCTCAGCTCATGCTAGAGCACCATCTCACATAATTCCAAGCACTCTGCCTTCAGGATTGATAAGGCCTGCCATTGGAGTGACTGATAGGAGGATATGTGTCCATTTTAGGGTTAGATATAGGGATACTATATCTAAAGCAAAGGGGGATTACACCACCTTGCCCCAGCTGATTGATCAGCCAGTTGTGTCAGATTGGGATGGCCAGCCAGGGGTGGCATAATACATGCTGCAGCCCCTGGGTGCACCTATGCCCTGGGTACCTAAGGTACACTGTACAGGGACTGTTAAGGTGACTCAGTATCCAATTAGATATGCACCTAAGGTACATGGTTGTCAATTTAGAGAGAGCACAGCTAGGCTGTGGGTCTGATTAGCAGGCCCACAGCCAGGGAAAGTCGTAAACCAGTGAAGCAAAAAGCAAAAATCGGGGGTGACCATAGGATTGCAGACCCTACTCTCCTACAGTTAGGTTAACCAGCGACCACCTGGATCCCGAAGCGGATCCAGAGGGGCCCTGCGGCGCCGAACCCGAAGGCACCGGCGACGTCGGGGCCGAAGCCCCCGACCCGCTAGGGGCCCCAGACGGGTCCGCTGAGCCCGAAGGTGCAGCGGAAGCGGTTGGGGAAGAGAGGTTCCTCATGGCCATGAGGAAGCGCTCTATCTCCCCCGGCGTTGCATCTTGCCCAGGGACCGGAGGGTGTGGGGCAGGCCGCGACGCCCGCGACTCTGACGGAGCCGTGTGGGCGTTGTCACCCGAACCCCCGGCCGCGTCACGCGAGCGTCGGGGGGGAGTCAGAAGAGCGATGACGTCTCTTCGACTTCTTGTGCTTACCTGACGACGACTTCGACCCGGAGGAGTGATGCCGATTCTCTGAGCTGTTATGGCTCAGACCCTGCGACCTGTCCCTCGACCTCCTGTGGGACCGGGACCTCTCGCGGCGCGGGGCCGACTGCCTGAGTTCGAGCCGCTTGCGGGACCGGTCCCGCCTAGCCTTCGAAGTCAGGGCCCGGCGGTCGAGGCAGGCCTTGTCGTCGTGGTAGACGCCGAGACAGTGGAGACACCGACGGTGAGGGTCCGTGACCAACATCAGACGGTCGCAATCCTCACACGGCTTGAAACCAGGCATCCCTAGGCACCGTCCTGAGTCGCAGGACTCAAGAAAAGATGATCAAAAGGGATCAAAAAAGGCTAGTCAAAAAGTGACTAAAGTACTGCTTTTTCCAGATCTGCGCTGCTGGTGCGGAAAAAAGAAGAACTTACGTCAGCACGCGGAGGCGGCGTCTAAGTACTCCGACGACATCATCACGGCGCCCACGACGACGGACGTGGAGCCGCAGACGACACCTACCGAAGCGCAAGGGTACTGCTACGCAAAAATATCCGGATTAGGTCTGACGCCTGGGGATATTCTAAGGTAAGGAATCTATCACTAAACGTGTCTCTTTCAGATCTCCCCTTCATCAATCCTGAAAAGCAGGCAAAAATGACGTAGCCGGGTCATAGGTGAATTGGCCACCCATCTACGTCTGGGTCGACGCCGAGCGGCGCTGCACCGGCGTCGGACGCGGAATGAGGCTGAAGCCGGGGACGGCGTCGTCCGAAGACGGCGCCGGGAGCGACACCATAGGGGTCGGCGCCAGCAGAGTTGTGAGGTCAACTGGCAACGGCCCGGATCCAGGCCTGGATTCTGTGGGGCCCTGTGGCGTCGGGACCGGAGTCGCCGCCGGCCCGATGGGGCCCCCAGTCAGGCCAGCGGGGCCCAAAGGCGGCGTGACACGCTCCCACGAGGAAATCACATATCTCCTCTGGCTTCGCATTCAGCCCAGGGACTGGAGGGTATGGGGCTGGAAGCGGCTCCGGCGGAGCCGCGCGGGCGGTGTCGCCCGAACCCCCGGCCGTGTCATGTGAGTGGCGGGGTGAGTCAGAAGAGCAATGTCATCTCTTCAACTTCTTTTTTGAATGCCTCGACTTACCGGAGGACTTGGAGCCCAACGAGTGGTGACGATGACTCGACGAGCGATGACTGTGGCTCCGCAACTGGTCCCTCGACTTCCTACTCGACCGGCACCTCGAGCAGCGCTGAGCCGACTGCCGGAGCTCGAGCAGCTTGCGGGACCGCTCCTGCCTAGCCTTCGAGGTCAAGGCCCGGCAGTCGGGGCTCAACTTGTCGTCGTGGTCGGCCCGAGGCAGTAAAGGCACTGACAGTGGGGGTCGATCACCAACAGCAAGTGGTGACAGGCCTCGCAAGGTTTAAACCCAGGCATCCCTATTGGCACCAGGAGTCGATGTCGACTCGAAAAGATGATCAAAAGAGATCAAAAAGTTAGTCAAAAAATGACCAGAGTGCTGCTCTTCCCGGATCTGCGCTTGCTGGCGCTGAAAAAAAAGAAGAACTGAAGTCAGCGCGTGAGGGCGGCGTCTAAGTAGTCCGACGACGTCATCCCGGCGATTACGACTCCGGCGACGGACGCGGAGCCGCAGACGACGCCTACCGACGGGCAGGGGTACTGCTACGCAAAACTTTCCGGATCCATTTTGACGCCTGGGGGTATTCTAAGGTAAGGAATCTATCCCAGGGAGGGATAGCATGAAATCTAGGAGGTTTAATATAAAAAATTTAGGGTCACTATTGTTCTCATTACTTCTTAAACTGAAAAACCTGAGGGGGCTTTCTCATCTGCACTGAGCAGTAGAATGCTTTGCATGTTTGAGGGATTTCTTCTTTGGCAATGGTATACTCTTCTGCATAAAGATCTTTGTTGAATGATTTCATAATATCTCTTACGTTCTAGAAACTAATTCCAACCCTATTATTGCCTTGTGCTTCCTATGAAGAGTAACCGAAACAAGTGCAAGACACTACAGTGAATCAACGACATCCTAGGCTGCTTCTCTTAAAGTTAAGAATAAGAATCAATCGACCCTTCAAACTTTTTTCTCGAATTATGGAGACTGTTCTTGCAACGGACTTCTAGCGGTAAAGTCTGTGCCTGGTTTGGGCTGCTTTTGAAAGTTGATTGTGTTTGTATTGTATCCCAGCTCATGCAGTAGTGCGCACGCGCGTCTCCGCTCCGAAGAGAGACAAACAGTGGCTTTTCATTCAGAGCCCCCCCCGACCCTGTCCCCCGTGCAGTGTTGATCCCTGGACGTCACAGGTGGTAGGGGTGTTATAGGACGGCCATCGCGGGACACCCAGGGAACCTCCTCTGAGTGGCTACTAAGAGCTCTAGAAGTGCAGTTACATTTGTTCTTCAGTTCTGAGGGATCCCAGATATCTTTCGGTCTCGATTCTACCGGCAGGTACAATAGGTTTCATCAATATTTGAGCAGCTTGTGAGATTTCGCAGTCAATTCTCATAACTGTGTGCAGTCTTATCTATCCAGCAGATGGCGAATTGTCATTTGCCCAGCACAAGCACCAATGAAAACGTGGCCAGTCCCATGCCAGGTGCAGGAAGTGAGCATTTGGAGCATGGAGCATGTGGAGAAGTGTGGCTCACTGGTTAGAGGAGGCAGACCCTGATGCAGAGGTCAGACCCGGGACCAGGGTTCAATTCCCGACACGGCAGGGTCTTGAGCTCAAATGTCCACGGACTTGATAATTCTCGCCTCGGTGCCTACTTGAATCATGGGTTCACACTCTGCAACTCTGGGCAATAGCTTGCTTTATCTCCACTACGGCCCTACCGCAATGGGATGCCTGGTCTTCACCTTGGGGATGCCCAGTAGGGGTTATCTCGCAGGGAAAGCCAGGACGGGTTCCCAAAGCAAGCGCTAAGAGACCTGTCGGTGATTTGGCGCTATATAAATCGAAATTAACATAACATAACATTTTGGGCTCTACACCTACAGCAGGGAGACCACTCCAGGCCAAAACACTGCATGGATACAGGGGTATATTCAGTGGTGTCACTAGGGTGGTGCGGGGGTGCCGACCGCATGGGTGACACCATGAGTTACCGCACTGGGTGACACCAACCCTAGTGACGCCGCTGCTAACACTAACCTGTTTCTTTCAGATAGGAACAGCAATAACTCTGTCATTGTTTTACAAATATGCACAAAACTTCACATAAAATAAAATGTTTAAAGTGCTATTAAGATTACTAAAGAAATGAGGGGGAGGCATCCTCAAAATGAGATTTTTCGATAGCAATTGCTGGACAGAGTAACACCAAATGTGGCATGACAACAAGGACCACTCTTTGCTTTTTTGTGGTTGCAATAAATTTGTTTATTGTTTATGGGGAAAAAGATGATTCACAAAACTAAGTAATCGGAGAGAGAAAGTTCATAGAATCAAATTTTGAATCTGAAATCAGAATGTGATAGAGGCATCTGGAAACAGCCTTATTTGTAGCCAGCAGACAGATGGGCACAGTTTCCAGTATTTTCCTATCTACAGTATCGCTCTTTATTGCCATTCACCTTTTAAAAGATCTACATTTCTAGCTATTTTGTGGTGTATTTTTCTCACAAATGGTTTATCACCCCAATATTCATTTTGACTTGAGCTGTGCAGCCTATTTCTCAAACACAATTTTACTTTTACAAATAAGTGCACATCTTACCTCTCTGATGTAGGAAAACAAATAGAGCAAAGTGGTTACCCCGTACACATAGGCTGAATAATTTTCTTCAGTAGCGTCAATGTGGGATTCATGAGAAAGCACATCTAGTTTGCAGGTTGATAACTGGGTTTTGTGGCCCTGTAATTGAGTCAGATTGCTGGGTTTGCAATCAAAATCAGGCTCTAAACTCAAACTGTTATAACGATGCACTATTTTGGAGCTTGATGTTAAGTAGGTTTTAAAATCAGCAGAAAGGCTTTAAAGTAAGCAAAAAAAATAATACAAACTAACTTCAGTCTTGTGGGTTGCCGTTCGCAAAAACAATACAAATTTGAAAAGAACAAACAAAGTAGGGGACACTAATTACATTTCCAGACTTAATTATTCTGCACATTCTTTTACAGGATAAAACTTACCTGCACACGATTATTTTGTGAATATTTCATGCAAACTTGCAAAACAGTTTTAACGGTATTAGCGGTCAAAATATTCAATCCTGACTAATCGTTTCAAACTTAACTATACCCCATTATTTTACACATACTGAGTCGGTATGACAAAAACATAACCAATTTAAGCTTTCCTCATTAAAGACCTGTGGGCAGTTGTTTTGGTATACAAAGATAAACATTTCTTTACATACTCCAACATCATTTCACGGACTGTGAAGGACACCTTCTCCCTGGAGTTGTCATTCCAAATCAATTCTGGGTTTTCGTGCGTCCCTTCGAAAATGTGGACAGCGGCTTCAGGATTATCCCTCATGGCATCCATAAACAGACCTGGTAGGAACTTCATCAGCGTCAGCCTGACCTTTTGAGAGAAAAAGATTGAGATATTATTCAGGGTCACTGATGAGAGAGAGATGAAAATGCTGAATTACATTATATAATGTCTAGATACCTGCCATAAATGTCAAACTTGTAACTGAGCGCAACCCCCTTTCACCATGAGAAAAAGGATTTGGGGAAAAAATCCTTAATTTCAAAGCAATATTAGACATTTTGGGCAAGCTACAATAGTGAAGTGCAAGTAAATCAAATGTCTAAGCAAAAACGCCTTAAAAGGACTTTGAAGGCTATGTGGATATTCTACAAAAGATCAATACATTCATAGGAATTGTTACCTTGTATTGTCTCACATATAATATTTTAAACATTACAATGACAAACAAGTTACTTGCTTTTTGTCTCTGGGCTCAGGTCTCTAGACGAAACAAGCAGCTGGTCACTGTGGGAGCGTCTAGCGCAAGGAGCCTGGTGCATGGGATTGGTGGGAGGAAGCTGCTGGCTGGAACTTTCCATGAGGAGACAGCATTCTATATCTTGCTTTTAGTAACACTCTTTCTGGTGAATACTCTTTCTAATTCCGGATTCCTCATCATAAGGATATTCCCAGGCACCAGACTAGATCCAGAAGATTTTTCAGCACAGCTCTTGCTAACCAGTAGGTGGTGTTATGCCACTCTCTTCTGCCTTGGAAGTGAGGACAGGAGCCGCATATACATGCCATCATAAATAAGCTGATTTCAGTTTCTTTGTAGTCAGCGTCTGCTCTCTTGGAGCACAAAAATGAATTGTGTGATTGTGCAGATCTCGAATATAGGACCTTTCAGATGAAAAAAAGACCATTTGAAAGAACCGGGAGGCGGGAGGGTGGATATGAATCTGTATTTAGGTAAGAACATCCACCAGAGTGTTACTGAAGGTAAGTAACCTGTTCCTCTGGTGGATACTCTGAACTGCAGATTCCTCACCTTTAGAATACATACAAAAGCAGTACCACCTGGTGGTGGTTCTGAAGATTGGCTCAGGCCAATACGTTTTGTAGAACTGAACGACTAAAATGCCCTTCTCATCGGATCTGGCTGTCAAGGCCTGAAAGTGTGCATTGATGCCTACGCTGCAGCCTGACAAATATCCAGGACAGGCACAAAACATATCAGTGCTGCAAAAGCAGGCTTATCAATGGTGAAATGGGCCCTCAACTCTTCTGGATGCTGTTTCTGGCTGATCGCGTAGCAGCTCTTAACGCAAAGGACTATCACAGAGGACAAAGTCAGTTTCTGTACTGCTTTGTCTTTCCTTTCCCCAGAGAACCCCACAAAGAGCTGATCTGATACCTGATAATTTTCGGTACAATCTATGCTAAAAGTGGAGTCTCCCTTAGTGTCCAAATGATGGAGCTCCTCCTCTCCCCATGGGTGAGGTGGGACAAAACATCAGAAGAGTAATGGACTGCCAGAGGTAGAAGGAAGTCACAACATTTGGTAGGAATGCAGCTCTAGTCCTTAGCACCAGTTTATACAGAAAATTGGTGGTGTAGGAGGAATGGACAGACACAGTTTGACACCAACGCACAAGTTACTTACCTTCGGTAACAATATATCTGTAAGAAATAGTAGTTAGTGTTAGATTCCTTACCTTAGAATATCCCCAGGAGTCAGACTAGATTCGGAAAGTTTTGCGTAGCAGTACCCCTGCGCGTCGGTAGGCGTCGTCTGCGGCTCCGCGTACGTGGTCGGCCCCGGGATTATGTCGCCGGAGTACTTAGACGCCGCCCTCGCGCGCTGACGTCAGTTCTTATACATAGCTTTTCCGCGCCAGAAACGCAGAGCCATGGTAACAGCCAACACTGGTGCCATGAAACTAAGGCCCTAAAAGGGATGAACCTTAACCCTAGATATCAGTTTGCAGAACGGGGAGGATGGGTGGGGCGGTGTTTAGACAGGCTTTTTGGCCCTAGTGGGCAGTGATATAGACTTTAATCTTGCTCACATCTAGGATACGTATTCCTAGCTTGTGTTGGCCCTTTTAAGCCCTTTCTTCCAGACCTAGAAGAGGCCATCTATTGCCTATTGGCTTTGGCCTGTCATTTTTGTTTATAGTAGAGGTTGGATCCTGTGGTCCTGACTTTATATTACACATTGGTATGGTTTATGTAGGTACTCTGACAGAGCTAAGGGTTATTTCATCCTTCTCAGGCGTATAGGCCCAGAACTAGAGGGACTCCATCTTGATGGAGCTGAGAGGCTTCAAGGGAAAAGGTAATATTTTGGTTTTGAGCTGTTGTTCGCCCTAAGCGAACCGGAGAGAACCGGCCAGGGCTGAATCTAATCAGGAAGTGTCTCTGGGCTCAGGTCTCTAGACGAAACAAGCAGCTGGTCACTGTGGGAGCGTCTAGCGCAAGGAGCCTGGTGCATGGGATTGGTGGGAGGAAGCTGCTGGCTGGAACTTTCCATGAGGAGACAGCATTCTATATCAGTGAAGTGCAGAGGCGGAGTCAGTGAGTTGTTGGAGTTGCAGAGAGAGAGTTCGAGCTATAGAGAGCTGAGCTGAAGTTGCAGTTAGTTGAATTGGAGGAGCAGAGAGTGTTGGTAGAGTTGGAGGAGTGGAATTGCAAGAGGAGAAGAGACAGAAAATGCTTGGAACAGAGAGAAGACAAACAGACAGTCAGTGAGCTGGAACTGAAGGAAGCAGTCAGAAGCAGTTACTTATCAGGAGGAGTTGTGAATAGCTGGAGTCTGAAGTAATGCCTTTTAGAAGAGACTGAAGTTATATCGTGGATTAACCTGTGGGAGCAGCTGGAGTTAATTGGACATTGGCACAGAGACCGTACCCAGAGTGAACAAGCTAGTGGAATGAACAGTTATCAGAGCGGCAGAAACCATTAGATTGAAGTTGGAAGGTGGAGAGAGTCCGTGGGGGAGAGAAATCCAGTGCAAAGTGATCAGCGCAGATGTGTATCCAAGAGTGAAGCAGAGAGAGAGTCTGAGATGAGCCAAGACACAGACGAGAGAGGAGCCCAGATGACAGCTAGAGCAAGACTTCACACTCCCAAGGTGACCTCATTCCTTTATACTTATCCCTTAATCTTGTCCTTATTCCCTAGGCTATTGTATGTCTAATCCTTTTCTTTCAGCGGTGTGTTAAAAGTTCCTGTTACCCCGCAGATAACCTTGTATTGTATGTCTAATCCTTTTCTTTCAGCGGTGTGTTAAAGTTACTGTTAGTCATAGAGACCCCACAGATTTATGTATGTGTACTTCATCATTGTTATAATAAAGAAACCCCAGTTCTTAGTGAACTAGAGTGTATGAATTATTTTTATGATAAAACTAGCCTTTCTTCTAACCAGTTGCTGTTGAGTAACTGACGGATCAAAAGGGAGTAGGAGCGCTTAAATCAAGGAATAACTCAATCACATAGTGTGTATATCTTTTGTCCCCATACAGTGGAGGTAGCCTTGTCTCCTAGTCAGGTATTACTGTTTGAACAGATGTTACCCCTGATCAGGTAAGTGATAGTGAATAATTAGGGAGATAGGAGACCTGCAACTAAGGGATAAAGATTATACTAATTAATTTGGCCATCCCATAATAATATTGTAGTAGCAAACCCTTAGTGAATAGAGAGAGAGACTTCCCAACATAGAGAGACAGAGAGCTGAAGGTATTCATAGGAAAGTGGTCGTCATTGGTAAGTGGCGTTAGTGAGAGCACTGATTGGTGTTAGTGTGTAGGTCTGCCGGATTGCGGGCCGTGTGCAAGTGAGAGCACCTAAGATAGAGGGGTGTGTAGGTCTGCCGGATTGCAGACCGGGTGTAAATGAGAGCACTGGGACTGCAGGCCCAGGTGTGTAGGCGCGCCGGATTGCGTGTCGAGTGAGCACTGAGGGTGAGCAGTGTGTATACCCGCAAGATTGCGGCTTGAGTGAGCACTGAGAGTAATCAGTGTGTAATGGTAGATAATCAGAACTGCCCCAGGGTAGATTAGTCTGGACCCATGAGGTCGCGAGACTATGAGGTATGAGTGTGGTGTAGGGCATGGATGCTCTTAGTAATCAGTGAGTATTCTTAGTATCCCTATAGATTTAGTGGTGTTTCTGATGATATGAGCTTGTATATTGCGAGTCCCCCATCCTCAGGTAGGTACCCAGGTGCCTGGATAGATGGTCCTGAGGAGGGAGGTGGTTACGTTCCGACTGGGTTAGAGGGGCTCTCAGGAGCTGATCCCATCTGGTCCGAAAATCCTGTCGGTACAGGTGGTAAGGAATCTAACACTAACTACTGTTTCTTACAGATATATCGTTACCGAAGGTAAGTAACTTGTGCATCTGAAAGAAACAGGTTAGTGTTAGATTCCTTACCTTAGAATAGATACCCCAGCAATACCAACCCCGGTGGTGGGTGTGCGAACCAATGATCACACCAGAAAGTCCTAGAGAAAAGAACGTCAGAAAAAGCCGTCTCTCCGGACTTGGCTGTCCAGGCAGTAGTGTCTAGCAAACGTGTGCAGCGAGGCCGACGTAGATGACAGATGTCCTGCAAGGGGACTCCCCGACCCAGGGCAGTAGTAGCCACCGTGGCCCGAGTGGAATGGGCCCGCAGCCCAACATGAGGCTCCTTTTTAGCCAAAGAGTAGCATGCCTTTATGCACAACACGACACACCAAGAGATGGTCCGCTTGTGCACCGCCCGTCCCTTCTTAGCGCCCACGTAACTAACAAAGAGCTGGTCGTCCACCCGGAACTGGAGTGTGCGGTCCAGATAAAATGAGAGCGCATATTTTGGGTCCAGACGGTGGAGCCTCTCTTCCTCTTTCGAGGGAGGCGGAAAGAAGGTGGGCAAGGTGATGGACTGCCAGATGTGGAAGGCTGTGACTACCTTGGGTAGGAAAGAGGGACGCGTTCTCAAGACAACTTTGTCCGGATGGACAGAAAGGAAAGGAGGTTGAGAAGATAGAGCCTGGAGCTCACTCACTTTCCTGGCAGAGGTGATTGCAACCAGGAATGCAGTCTTAAGAGTCAGAAGACGAAGAGGGCAATTGTGTAGTGGCTCGAAAGGAGCGTACATCAAATAAGAACAAGATTCAAGCCCCACTGAGGCATCACGAAAGGGACTGGAGGATACATGTGAGTGATGCCCTTCAAGAATCTATTCACAACAGGGGACTTGAAAAGAGAAGGCTGATCAGGTAGCCTTAAGAAGGCAGAAATGGCAGAGAGGTAGCCTTTGATAGTGCTGGGCAAGAGGAAGAAGAAAGAGGAGAACCTCCGAAAGGGGGGGCAGATAGGGGATCCACAGCCTTTGCTGTGCAACATGCCACAAATTTGTTCCACCTGCAGGCGTATACCGTTTTTGTGGAGGGACGCCTGGCTGCCAGAATGACATTACAGACTTCAGGAGGCAAGTCAAATGGCCTCAACTGTCCCTGCTCAATCTCCACTCATGGAGGTGGAGACTGGACAGGTTCGGGTGGAGGACCGTCCCCTGCTGGTGCGACAGAATGGCCTCCCGAAGAGGCAGACGAATTGGGGGATCGATTGACATATTGAGTAGCTCGAGATACGAGTATCTTCGTGCCCAATACGGAGCCACAAGGATGACTTGGGCCCTGTCGCGCCGGATCTTCATCAGCACTCTGGGTCAGAAGTTGTATAGGCGGAAAGGCGTACAACAGACAGCAGCTCCACTCGTGACGAAAAGCGTCGCAGAGAGAGTGCCGCCTTGTAAATTCCAACAAGCAGAACTGATGCCATTGCGCGTTCTCTTCTGTGGCGAATAGATGTAACCAAGGCTCTCCCCACTGCAGAAAGAGACCTTTCGCCACGTCCGAGTTCAGACGCCACTCATGCTCCATCATGCACCGACAGCTGAGTTTGTCCGCTCTGGCGTTAAGGGAACCTGCCAGGTGTTGAAGCATCAGGGTAATGCCTTGATGTTCCAGCCATGTCCAGAGGCTCAGAGCCTCCTGACATAAGGTCCACGACCCCACCCTGCCCTGTTTGTTGCAATACCACATGGCGATGGTGTTATCCGTGAACACCTGTTACACTTACCCGGACAGTGGGAAGGACATTTTTTCAGTTCGAGTCGGATCGCCCGCAGCTCCAAAAGGTTGATATGGAGCCGGGACTCCGCCGGAGACCAGAGCCCTCTGATCTCCGCCTCTCCCAAGTGGCCGCCGAATCCCAGGAGGGACGCATCCATCACCACTATGTGTTCCGGATGGGGAAGGGAAATGAATCTGCCACTGACCCAATCGCGATTTTTGAGCCACCATTGCAACTGTTGAGCAGTGCCCTCCAAGATCTGCACATGATCAGACAGCTTGCCCTGATGCTGTGCCCACTGGACCTTCAGGTCCCACTGCAGAGCCCGCATATGCCATCTGGTATGTTGCACCAGCAGGATGCAGGATGCAGGATGCAGGAGGCCAAGAGGCCCAGGAGCCGGAGGGCCATCCTGACTGAAACCCGGGACAGAGGCTGAAAGATCGGAATCATAGCCTGAATATCCCGGACTTGCTGCTCGGGAGGATAGACCCGAAACAGCGTCGAATCCAGAACCGCTCCGATGAATGGGAGCTTCTGAGAGGGACTTGGGTGCGACTTCGTTATATTGATGGAAAACCCCAGCAGATGCAGGAGGTCGGCCGTAGTCTCGAGGTGGTTGACGACTGTATGGGGCGAGCCCGCCTTCAACAACCAGTTGTCGAGGTAGGGGAAGACTGACACCCCAGACCTGCGCAGATGAGCTGCGACCATCACGATCACTTTTGTGAACACCCGAGGGGCACTGGTAAAGACGAAGGGGAGCACGGCATACTGAAAATGCTTGTGGCCCACCGTGAGCCACTTGGACATCTTGAACTTCTCCTTCCGGAGGAAGCGATTGACATCCCGGAGGTCCAAGATGGGGCGCAAACCAACTTGTCCTCCTTGGGGACCAGAAAGTAGTGGGAATAACAACCACTCCCTACTTCCTGCCCAGGAACGCACTCGATGGCCCCTTTGGCCAAGAGGGCCGTAACTTCCTGTTGGAGAAGGGAGTAACCATTGCGGATTAGCTGCAGCACCCACTTGTTCGACGTGATATCGCGCCAGCGGGGGAGGTGATGGCGGACCCTGCCACCCACGAAGCTCGGACTAGGAAGGCTTGGAGGCAGGAGCAGTGGGGGTGGATGTGGACTGACCTGCACGCTGACTCCCAGATCCGCCCTTGCGGAAGCCGTGACTCCGGCCGCGCTGAGAATGGTTCTGCACAGGCTTGTTTAAGGAACGTACCTGAGTGCCTCTGCGCTGGCCACGAAAGGAAAAAAAACCCAGGAGTGGCAGGGTTCTTTGCAGAAAGACCCAAGGACTTTGCTGTGGCCCACGAGTCCTTAAAGCGTTCCAACGCACTATCAGCCTATCGCCAAACAGGAGGGTGCCATCAAAGGGCATATCCATGAGCGAGCTCTGGACATCGGGCGAGAAACCAGTCGAGCGCAACCAGGTGTGATGTCTCAACGCCACCGTTGTAGAAATCGCCCTGCCTAACGAGTCTGCGGTGTCCAAACCACACCAAATGGCGAATTTAGCTGCATCCTTACCTTCAACAATCGCCTGAGAAAGGACAGCCTGGACCTCCTCAAGGCACTGAGTCAAAACTTGAGCAACGGAATCCCACACTGCGTGAGAGTAGCGGCCCAACAAGCAGGCAGTGTTCACCGACTGCAGCCCCAGGCTGGCCAAAGAGAACAACCACTTACCAAACTGTTTCAGTTTCTTAGAGTCCTTGTCTGGCGGACCCAAAGGAAAAGCACTCTGCGACGTCAAGGCCTGGAAGACCAGACTCTCGGGCAAGGGATGGGTGGTCAGAAAAGCCAGGTCACCAGGAGCCGGATGGCAGCGTCTGGCGACGTTTTTATCCACCGGCGCACCCATGGCCCGCCGCGAACAAGTGCCCAAGAGGACTTCAGTAAGGGCGTCATTGATGGGAAGCACCGGCCCCAACGGAGTAGACGCCGTCTGTAGCACCTCGGTGAGGAGGTTGGTTTTGAGGGCCATCGTGGGGAGGTCGTGGTTGAGGGCCTCAGCCGCCCGACGGAGCACCATCGTGTAGGAAACGCCCTCCTCCATGGTAGGAAGGGGAGAGGCAAACCCCGGGTCGGAAGAGACATCGAGCTCGCTGCCATCGTCCAGATCGTCCACCCAATCCAGCTTGGAGTCACACTGCCGGGCCAGAGGGTCCCAGGATCCTTCCCAGTCCTCCTCCGCCTCCGGAGAAGGAACAAACGGCACCGGAAAAGATGCAGAGAACCCGCCGCCGCCACTCAATGCGGTTCCCAGGCCAGAACAAAATGGTCCGGGAACCGGGGCAAGGGAGGGATAAACGGCACCCAGTGCGGCGCCAAGGGTGGAGCCGAGGGCAGCGCCGGAGCCGGCAACGCCGCGCGCCGTGGCGCCAAGGGTGGACCCTCCGGGCAAACAGGATCTGGACATGGGACTGCGGGCCCGAAGGTGCGCCGACGGGAGCCCGAGGCCTGAACAGGCGGTGCATGGTAGCAAGAAACTCTTGTACGTGTTCAGCAGTCGACGATGGACCCGGTAAGGGCGGGTAGGCTGTGGAACTCCCAGGCTCCAGAGGAGGTTCAGGGGCAGAGCTTGTCCCCCTCGTCCGCCTCCAAGGAGCGACGGGGGGACATCAGAGAGCGAACACGCTTCTTCCACTTCTTTTTATGTCGTCATTTACCAGAATCCAAAGGTGAAGACTTGGAGCCTGAGGAGAGACAGCACCCGTCCCGTGAGCTGTCCCCGGAACGGCGGCAGGACGAATGCCGGACCTCCAGCAACTTCCGGCGCCACTCCCTCAAGGCCTTCGGGCCATGGCTCGACAGTACCAGCAGTTGTAATCAGTCTCTAGGCAATAGAGCCAAACATCGTAGGGGTCCGCCAATGACATATTACGGCGGCAGGCCTCACAGGACTTAAAGCCAGGCATCCCTACGTGCACCAGGAGAAAAAAGGGGGGAACAAAAGTTCCAAAATAGTAGTCAAAAAGTGACCAAGGTACTTGCTTGCTGGCACGGAAAAAGAAAGAACTGACGTTACCGCGCATGGGTGGCGCCTAAGTACTCTCTGTGACATCATCTCTGCACTTACGACGCCGCAGGATGCCATCTACTGACGCGTAGGGGTACTGCTAAGCAAAACTTTCCGGATCCAGTCTGATGCCTGGGGATATTCTAAGGAAAGGAATCTATTGCTAACTTGTCTCTTTCAGATAGATCTAACCACTGCTAGATGGAATCCCCTTAGATCAAAAAAAAATGTAAGGTCTGCTACTGACAGAAATCATATTTTTAGGATATTAGACTTAAGAAAAAATTCTAAAAAAGCCTGAAAACTGAGGGAGGTGACAACTAACTCTGGTTTTCATTATAAGGTTTACCCAAATCTCACAGATTAATCTGCGAAAAGGGGCAGGAATATGTAGAACTTAATACAAGAGTTCAGAACTCAGGGTGTACAGATCCCAATTGCAAATGAAAGAAACCTGAGAGTACTTTGTATATACAGAGTTTCTACTTCCAGATAAATCTTTTATAGTTAAACTTTTACTTTTCCTTTTAAACAAGGCAACACGTTAGAAGTTCAAACAGTTTCCGTATATCAGCCACACGGTTCAGGTAACCTGCACAACTGGATACCCAATACAATAAGTAATATACAATAACACAGGATATAGTTAAAGTTTTAGTGACTTAGCAGGCCACACAAATCCATGTTGTGTACATGTTGAACAAGTTACTTACCTTCGGTAACGATATATCTGTAAGAAACATTAGTTAGTGTTAGATTCCTTACCTTAGAATATCCCCAGGCGTCAGTCTGGATCCGGAAACTTTTGCGTAGCAGTACCCCTGCGCGTCGGTAGGCGTCGTCTGCAGGCGTCCCCTGCAGCTCCGCGTCAGTCGTCGGCGTCGTGCGCCGTGATGACGTCGCTGGAGTATATAGACGCCGCCTCCGAGCGCTGACGTCAGTTCTTTGTACACAGCTTTTCCGCGCCAGAAAACGCAGAGCCATGTGAGAACCAACACTGGTGCCATTTGAAACTAGGGCCCTGAAAGGGATGTCCTTAACCCTAGGTATCAGTTCGCAGAACGGGGAGGATGGGTGGGTTCGGTAAGGAATCTAACACTAACTAATGTTTCTTACAGATATATCGTTACCGAAGGTAAGTAACTTGTACATCTGAAAGAAACACGTTAGTGTTAGATTCCTTACCTTAGAATAGATACCCCAGCAATACCAACCCCGGTGGTGGGTCTGCGAACCAATACATTCCTACACCAGAAAGTCCTGGAGGACAGAACGGCCAAAGAAGCCATCCCTCCGGACTTGACTGTCCAGGCAGTAGTGCCTCGAAAAGGTGTGCAGCGAGGCCCACGTAGCCGCCTGGCAAATGTCCTGCAAAGGGACTCCCCGGCCCAGGGCAGTGGTAGCCGCCGTGGCCCGAGTGGAATGGGCCCTCAGCCCAACAGGAGGCTCCTTCCGAGCCAAAGAGTAGCACGCTTTGATGCACAGAACGACCCACCAAGAGATGGTCCGTTTACACACTGCCCGTCCCTTCTTCGCACCCACGTAGCCAACAAACAGTTGGTCATCCACCCGGAACTGGCGTGTGCGATCCATATAAAATGAAAGCGCACGTTTTGGGTCCAGACGATGGAGCCGCTCTTCATCCTTTGAGGGATGCGGAGGCGGGAAGAAGGAAGGGAGGGTGATGGACTGCCCGATGTGAAAAGCAGAAACTACTTTGGGCAGGAAAGAAGGTCTAGTCCTGAGAACCACCTTGTCAGGATGAATGGACAGGAAAGGAGGTTGGACAGAAAGAGCCTGGAGCTCACTCACTCTCCTGGCAGAGGTGATGGCAACCAGGAAAGCCGTCTTTAAAGTCAGGAGACGGAGAGGACAAGAATGAAGGGGCTCAAAGGGAGCACACATCAAAAAGGTCAGAACCAGGTTCAAGTCCCACTGAGGCATCACAAACGGAACAGGTGGATACATGTGTGTGATGCCCTTCAAGAATCTCGTGACAATTGGGGACTTGAACAAAGAAGGCTGATCAGGAAGCCGTAGAAAGGCTGAAAGGGCCGAAAGGTAGCCCTTGATAGTGCCCAGAGCAGAGCCCTGCTGGGCAAGAGAGAGAAGAAACAGAAGAACCTCGGAAAGAGGGGCAGAAAGAGGATCCACAGCCTTTGCTGTGCACCATGCCACAAATCTGTTCCACCGACAGGCGTATACCGACTTCGTGGAGGGACGCCTGGCTGCCAGAATTACATCACAGACTTCAGGAGGCAAGTCAAATGACCTCAACTGCCGCCGCTCAATCTCCAAGCATGGAGGTGGAGACTGGACAGGTTCGGGTGGAGGACCGTCCCCTGCTGCTGCGACAGAAGGTCCTCCTGAAGGGGCAGGCGGATCGGGGGACCGACTGACATGCTGAGTGGCTCGGGATACCAGTACCTTCGAGCCCAGTCCGGAGCCACAAGGATAACTTGGGCCCGGTCGCGCCTGATCTTCATCAGCACTCTGGGCAGAAGTGGTATAGGCGGAAAGGCGTATAACAGACCGCAACTTAACTTGCGCCGAAAGGCGTCGCCGTGCGAGTGCCGTCTTGGAAACTCCAACGCGCAGAACTGATGACATTGCGCGTTCTCTTCTGTGGCGAATAGATCTAACCAAGGCTCTCCCCATTGCAGAAAGAGGCCTCGCGCCACGTCCGAGTTCAGACGCCATTCGTGATCCATCGAGCACCGACGGCTGAGTTCGTCCGCCCTGGCGTTCAGAGAACCTGCCAGGTGTTGAACCGTCAGAGTCACGCCCTGACGTTCCAGCCACTGCCAGAGGCGCAGAGCCTCCTGGCAAAGGGTCCACGACCCCACTCCGCCCTGTTTGTTGCAGTACCACATGGCGGTGGTGTTGTCGGTGAACACCTGCACTACACTCCCGTTGACAAAGGGGAGGAATGCCTTCAGTGCTAGACGAATCGCCCGTAGCTCCAACAGGTTGATATGGAGCCGGGACTCCGCCGGAGACCAGATGCCTCTGATCTCTGCCTCTCCCAAGTGGCCACCCAAGCCCTGGAGGGACGCGTCCGTCACGACAACGTGCTCCGGTTGGGGAAGGGAGAGGGACCTGCCACTGACCCAATCGCGGTCCGTAAGCCACCACTGCAGTTGTCTCGCAGTGCCCTCCGAGATCAAGACGTGGTCGGACAAGTTGCCCTGATGCTGGGCCCACTGAAACTTCAGGTCCCACTGCAGAGCCCGCATCCGCCACCGGGCGTGATGCACCAGAAGGATGCAGGAAGCCATCAGCCCCAGCAGCCGCAGCGTCAACCTGACCGAAACCCGGGATAGCGGCTGAAAGATGGGAATCAAAGCCTGTATATCCCGGACCCGCCGTTCCGGAGGATAAACCCGAAACTGCGCCGAGTCCAGAACCGCTCCGATGAAAAGGAGCTTTTGAGAGGGACACAGGTGTGATTTCGGCACATTGATGGAGAACCCCAGGTCGTGCAAGAGGTCTGCCGTCATCTGAAGGTGGTGGACGACTGTCTGGGGCGAGCCCGCCTTCAACAACCAGTCGTCTAGGTAGGGGAAGACCGAAACCCCTAACCTGCGCAGATGGGCTGCGACCACCGCCATCACCTTTGTGAACACCCGTGGGGCGCTTGTAAGGCCGAAGGGGAGCACGATAAACTGAAAATGCTCCTGGCCTACCGTGAACCGCAGGTAACGCCGGTGGGCCGGCAGGACGGGGATGTGAAAATACGCATCCTGCAAGTCCAACGCTACCATCCAGTCTTGCGGGTCTAGAGCAGCCAAGACCTGAGCTAGTGTCAACATCTTGAACTTCTCCTTCCGGAGGAAGCCGTTGACGTTCCGTAGATCCAAGATAGGACATAGGCCCCCCTTGTCCTCCTTGGGTACCAGAAAGTAGTGGGAATAGCAACCACGCCCTACTTCTGGCCCAGGAACGCGCTCGATGGCCCCCTTGGCCAAGAGGGCCGTAACTTCCTCCTGCAGAAGTGTCAAGTGGTCCCCGACACACGGTGGTTCTGCGGTGGCATGGCTGGAGGAGTGGTCTCGAAGGGGAGGGAGTAGCCCCTTCGGACGAGTTGCAGCACCCACCTGTCCGATGTAATTGTGCGCCAGTGAGCGTGGTGATGGCGAACCCTGCCACCCACTGGCGTCACATGGGGCCGAAAGCACGGACTAGGAGGACTTGGAGGCAGATGCTGCGGGGGGAGGTGTGGCCTGACCCCGCCGTTGACCCCGACCGCCGCCACGGCGGTTTCCACGGCCGCCACCGTTTTGAAAGGATTGTTGCGGCGCGTGGCTGGCAGCACGTGTGGGGACGCCCCTTCCTTGGCCGTGAAAGGAGCGAAACGAACCCGTTTGCTGGCGCTGGGTCGAGAGACCCAAGGACTTGGCCGTGACCCTGGAGTCCTTGAAGCGTTCCAGCGCGTGGTCCGCCTTGTCGCCAAACAGGCGACAGCCATCGAACGGCATGTCCATCAAGGCATTCTGGACATCTGCCGAAAAGTTGGCGGATCTCAGCCAGGCGTTGCGACGAATCGCCACCGTCGTGGACATCGCTCTGCCTAGCGAGTCGGTCGTATCAAGACCACACCGTATAGAGTATTTAGCTGCGTCTCGGCACTCAGCCACAGCTTTGCCGAGTTTTGCCCTCACCTCCATGGGGCATTCTGGCAGCAGGTCCGCGACCGTATCCCACACAGAGTGGGTGTAGCGGCCCAAGAGGCAAGCGGTGTTGCAAGACCGCAGTCCCAAACTCAGGGACGAGAAGACCTTCTTGCCATACTGGTCATACCTCTTGGATTCCCTGTCGGGCAGGGCCGACGGGAATGCGGTCTGGGAGGTTGAGGCCTGGATCACCAGACTCTCGGGGTGGGATGGGTGGACAGGAACTTGGGGTTGTCCGGACAAGGACGGTGGCGTCTGGCCACGTTCCGATCAACAGGCGAACCTGAAGCGGGCCTGGACCACGTGCCCAACAGAACGTCTGACAAGGCTTCGTTAAACGGCAGCAGTGGCTCCTGTGGGCATGACTGTGGTTTGAAGACCTCAGTGAGGATGTTAGGCCTCACGGCCGCGACGGGGAGCTCAAGGTGTAAGGCCTTGGCAGCCCTCATCAGCACCACTGAATATGCAGCTCCCTCCTCCGACGCCACGGAAGGAGGAGAGACAAAGCCAGGGTTAGGAGAGTCGTCCAGACCACTGGCATCCCCCAAATCACCTGTCCAGTCCGGGTCATACTGGCACTCACGTGACAGAGGATCCTCAGACCCCTCCCAACCTTCCCCGTACTCTTCATCATCTCCATATTCGGAGTCAACGATGTAGACTGGCTCCTCGGGGTTCACAGGCCCCATCGGCATCGATCGACGTCGGTCCGACTCCGCGTCCGGATTCGGGGAGGGTATGGGGACGGCGCCGCCCGGAGCCGGCGCCGGAGCCCCGGCGCCGGCCGAAGCCGGCACAGGAGAACCGGCGCCGCGCGGGGACGGCGTCGGGGGTAACCCCGATGGGAGCGCCGCCGGACCGGCCGGCAGGCCAGCCGGCGTCGACCCCGAAGGCCCTTGCGGCGCCGGGGTCGGAGCCGTCGGCGGCATCGGGGCCGGAGCACCCGATGGCGTCGAGCCAGGGACACCCGACCCGCCAGGGCCCTCAGACGGTAGCACTGGGCCCGAAGGCGCCGTAGGCCACGTCGGAGAACTGAGCGCCCTCATGGCCATGAGGAACGCCTCAATCTCCTCAGGCGTCGCACCTTGCCCAGGGACCGGAGGGTATGGGGCAGGCCGCGCCGGCGACTCTCGCGGAGCCGCGGGGTTGGGGTCACCCGAACCCTCGGCCGCGTCGCGCGAGCGTCGGGGGGAGTCGGGGGTACGATGACGACGCCCCGACTTCTTGTGTTTCTTACCTGAAGAGCCCGACGAATGGGGACGACTTCCGGAGCGCTCGGCGCGGCTCCGCGACCGCTCCCTCGAACGCTCCCTGGACCTCCGGCCGGACCGGGACCGCTCCCGACGCGGGCCCGACACCCGGAGCTCAAGCAGCTTGCGGGACCGCTCCCGTCTAGCCTTGTTAGTGAGAGCCCGGCAGTCGACGCAGGTGTCCACGTCGTGGTCGGGGCCCAGGCACCGGAGACAGAGTCGGTGATGGTCCGTGACCGACATCGTGCGGTCACAACCGTCACAATTCTTGAAACCGGGCATCCTACCAGGCACCAAAAAGAGATTAGAAGTTTAACAAAGTTGGTCAAAAGACCGGAGTACTGCTCTTCGGATCTGCGCTTACTGGCGTGGAAAAAAGAAGAACTGACGTCAGCGCGCGGAGGCGGCGTCTATATACTCCAGCGACGTCATCACGTCGCACGGCGCCGACGACGGACGCAGAGCCGCAGGGGACGCCTGCAGACGACGCCTACCGACGCGCAGGGGTACTGCTACGCAAAAGTTTCCGGATCCAGACTGACGCCTGGGGATATTCTAAGGTAAGGAATCTAACACTAACGTGTTTCTTTCAGATGCGTGATGTAAACCACTATCCTTTAAGGCAGCAATGGTGCATTTGCTAGATATGGTTTGAGGGTGACCCAAAGATGTCTGGGATGGGATGAGTTTGGCAGCAGCAGTGGTCCATATGTATCCTTGCACTAATTGAGAGAACCCTTGGGGTGATTATAGTAGTCTTGGACATCCATAGAAAGCTCTCTGAATGCTAGTTGTGGAGAGCAGCCATCAGGCTTATCTTGAAGAAGTGTTAAGCAGCTTGATTTACCAGTTCTAATCATGTAGTGCAGGCTAAACAAAAAAGAACCACACAGTGTATATATAAAAAATATGTCTATCTATTGCACGACACTCACTAACACATTGGTATATCTCCTACCCAGATATAAACACAATACTTCAACTGTAATAGATAAGTAGGCACAAAATACAGTAGTTTCCAGGGGGAGAGCAAACAATATATTAAAAAGTGGATTGCGAACAAAGTCAGGGCTTGGACCAGGAGACTCAGAGGAGCTGGGGACACAAGGAAACACCCAAGGTAAGTGTGAGAAGTTGGCCTGATATATAGTGCTCACTATTCTAGTGATCACTGTGTATCATACCAAACGACCCTTATTGATGATAGGTTGTAAGTCAACCTTATAGACCAGCTATCCTAGTAGCGTGGACAAAAGCAGTCTTTAGGCTAAACTCTAGAGGGCGTGTTAAGCCAGCTGTTTTACCATCACATATACCCCTTGAACACCAAGTGAAAGGACACCACACAAGTTGTTATAAAAATAAAGGATTTTTATTAATAACAAGTCTACCCTGAACTCTTTATGAGTCAGGGTGCTAAGCACAATACAAAACTCTTACGAAAATACTTTAAGTTGCACAATTTACACAAATGCCCGAGGGGCACGAAAAACCATATACACTAAAAGTGGAATGCAAAATACTAGCAGGTAAGTAACCAGATCCAGAGGCTTCAGGATCGCTAGGACTACACTACTGAACCCTAAGGTTAGGAGCAGGAGGCCTAGGGAGATCGGGTGCAGAGTGTCCACTCTCACGCGGGATACAGGACAAAGTCCATGGAGGCTAGTATTTCTAAAGTCACTGTTTACGGACGAATCCGACTAGATAGACTTAAAACGAAAAAGGATCTAGACACTTGGATAGTGAACCTGCGTTGGAGCACCCAAATGCTCGGGTTACCTAGCCCAGGGGCTGCGGCTGCATAGGGTTCAAAAGACGTCGGGAATCCTCGTTGTAGTCTATGGAGCCTGAAAGAAGAAGTTGCTGGCAGGCTACCAGTGAAGATGTTCGATGTGATCCAAGCCTGGATTGGTGATGGAGACGACCTGAAAGCAGAGGGGACTTAGTTCTTAATCACTAGCCAGTGATTGTGTGGGCACCAGGTTGGCACCGGATGAAGTCACCTCGACCAGGTGAGTGGGCAACGCTGGACTCTGCAGTCACAATGGCTAGGAGGCGTTGTCGGCGACCAGGCTGGAGGTGTGAGCTGTCCCACGAAGGTGTCTGCTGTCGGCGATGCTGGACCCAAGATGGGGGCAACAAACCTTGGCA
The DNA here is from genome assembly GCF_964263255.1 of Lissotriton vulgaris. NCBI lineage: Eukaryota > Metazoa > Chordata > Amphibia > Caudata > Salamandridae > Lissotriton > Lissotriton vulgaris. The sequence continues at coordinate 1,010,988,520 of NC_141698.1, read as the reverse complement.
AAGGCAAGCCCACGGGGTGGAGTCAAGATGGCGTCTGGAGTGGACCAGGAGGGTCCGGGGTGCTCCTCTTCTGGAGGGGAGCAAGGGCCAGTCTGGAGCAACCAGACCAGCAGTGTAATCGTCGTGGTACGTCATCAGGAGGGCCACTAGCCAACGGGTAAGTGACCGGACAACGTGGCAAGCAGCGGAGAGCAGAAGGGCCCCACGCAGATCTCGTGGATGCTGGGGGGCTCGACTTCGGTGCTGAAGCTGCTCTGGGTTGGGGCTTCTCAGACCCACGTGCACTCACTCGAGGGTCCCTCGGTGGTCGTGCTGGTTAAGCGTCGTGCAGGTTTCTGAAGATGGCCGGTCCCTCAGGTCTCGTCACACCCACGAATCTCAGCTGGGCTGATGATGCAGGTAGAGGTCCGAGATGCCAGGGAATCCGGGTCTCGTCGAGCTGGTCAGTCTTGATCTGGAGGATGGACGTGCAGCAAACCGCGATGCTTAGGTGGTGCCTGCGGGTGCAGGGTGGCTACTCCTTAGCCACAAGGGAGAGTCTTCAAAGAAAGTCAAGAGTTCCTTTCGTGGAAAGTAGTTCAAGATTCAAAATGATCTAATTTGGGAAGGGGGCCTGCTCCTACCTTTATTCTAAGAAAAGGGGCTGGCACGCGACTAGGTCCTGCCCATGGATGGGACCAGGAGGGGGGTGGTTACACCCCTCTCCCTTGTCCGGACTTTCCCCAGATCAGGGGCTAGGGTGCCCCTGGAACTGGTTTGAGCCGGCATATGCACACTGAGCACCAGGGTGCCACTTGCAGTCACCTTCCTCTCAGCCCTGCCTACCTGGGATACACAAAGCCCTGTCTGGGATGGTGCTAGCACCGCCCATGACAGGAAACCCTTTGTCCGAGCTCTCCTCGCTGGAAGGACTCCCAGCAGCAGGAGGTCAGACTTGTGTCTGTGGTGGCAGCATCCATTTTGTGATGCTGAGGCTCGAGTTAACTTTAACCAGGGTTCACAGTTACATACATGTCGTGTCCCTCTAGAAGGGTGGAATGCTAACCCCGTCGCCAGAATTGGCGAGGGGTTAGTATTCCAATTCGTATGACACCTTACTCGACATGTTTTGATAAAGCGATACCAAAGTTGGCAAATAACCCCGAGGATTATAATGCACTTAAGAGTATATGGTACGCGCTATCATGGAACAGCTATTAGGACTTGGTTCCGCAAGCTGCAGACAGGCTCAGCTCATGTCAGAGCACCATCTCACATAATTCCAAGCACTCTGCCTTCAGGATTGATAAGGCCTGCCATAGGAGTGACTGATAGGAATACATGTGCCCATTTTAGGGTTAGATATAGGGATACTATATCTAAAGCAAAGGGTGTTTACACCACCTTGCCCCAGCTGTCGTGCAGCCAGTTGTGTCAGATTTGGATGGCCAGCCAGGGGTGGCATAATACATGCTGCAGCCCCTGGTAGGCCCTGGGTACACCTATGCCCTGGATACCTAAGGTATGCTGTACCGGGACTGATAAGGTGGCCCAGTACCAATTGGTAAATGCACCTAAGGTACATGTGTGTCAATTTAGAGAGAACAGCTAGGCTGTGGGTCTGATTAGCAGGCCCACAGCCAGGGAAAGTCGTAAACCAGTGAAGCAAAAAGCAAAAATGCAAAGGTGACCATAGGATTGTAGACCCCACTCTCCTACAGTAAGTACCCAGGAAACCCACGGAGGCTGTGTGCAGAGTGGAAACACAGCAGCGTGTCCAATAGACGTCAAAAGGGAGGTTGCAGTTCCAGTTTTGAAGGGAAAGGACCCTTCCCAGTGGACCCTGAAGAAACCCAGTGGAATACAGAAGGATGGAGAGTCACTCCACCCGTGGATTCCCCAGGAACCAGGATACCTACACCAGGGAACCCGGGTGCATAGGTGCGAAGTGACATCGGAATCCGCCGTAGACCACAATGAAGGATTACAGGAGAGATGCCACTGGAGAAGATAGATTGTGCAAGACCCCAGTGGAATCCAAGGGTGGATTCTGGAAGTGCAGAACCTGTAAGTCGAGGAGACAGTGTCTCTGTTATTCGGAGGTGACCAGTAAGAGCAAGAGCGGAAGAGCAATGCCCACCGATGACGGACGGTTCAAAAGAGTTGGTGACTTAGTCACGGCTGCTGTGAGGACCAGGCCACACTGAGGAAGACCAGGAGCCGAGCACGAGCTGTCCCATGTCAGAAGTCGAGAACTAGGGGATTGCTGTCTGGTGGGAGCAAAAACAAGCCTAGGCAGCTGCTAAAGGCATGTAAAGCGAAGAAGGACCAATGTTTTGACCAGCAAGGTTCAAAGGACTCACCACAAGCAGGAAAATCAGGGCATGCCACAAGCAAACAGGGGAGCCCACCTAAGCAGGAGAAGTCCCTCACGAGGACTCACATCCCGAAGGCACAAGAGTCGCAAAAAGACCTTAAGCAACTCACCAAGAAGGAAGGGCCACATTGCAGATGCAGTGCAGATGCTTTACTTGGCAGGATGAGATGCTGGAGCTTCTTGTAGACCAAAGTTCTCTGGAGTACAGTGCCAACAAGCCTTGGCAAAGGGAAGACGATGCAGTGCACAGGGGCTTGGTCCAAGTGGTTCCGATGAGGGATACCAAACTACAAATTACAGAGAGGACAGGTCAGGCCTCGAGGGAGTTTCAGAACCACCCTCTGTGTTGCTGAGCCTTTTAAAGTCCATGGGACGTCAGGAGCAGCAGGCAGATCAGCTTCATTACAGTGCCTGCAGATGCAGGGGAGTGACTCTTTCACTCCAAGGGAGATTACTTTGGGTGTCCTTGATGCCCACAGGTCTGTTGAAGATCCTGGAAGAAGCATAGATACAGATGACAAAGAAAATTTGTAGAACAGCATGACCAGGAGCAGCAGGAGTCTTCCTAGATACAGTCTTGGTTCCAGGTGAAGTCCAAGTGTCCAGACGGTCGAAGAGTGACATGGTTTCAGGCTTGTGTAATGTCCTACGACAAATCAGAAGACCCACCCACAGGTAAGCCCTTAAATATCCTAGGGAAAGGGATGGAATGAGTCGGGGTCCCTCCCAGAGGAGGAGCTGGAAAGAGGGGAGGATATTCCAATGTTCTTTGTCCAGTCTGGTGCCAGAGCAGGAGCCAAGGGCTCGGAAAACTTGTTCCAACTGGATTATGCAAGAAGGACACCAAATGTGCCCTTTAAAGTAGACTTGTGGCACTAGCACGAACTCCGACGACAGCACAATACACTAAGTCCTGTCTGGGAGGTGGTCACAGCTCCCTGTGCCAGAACACCTATTGTCCTACCTTCCTCTGCTCGAGCTTGGCTCAGCAGCAGGAGGACAAATTTGTGTCTGTGGTAGACAGCAGCACTTGCTCATTGTCAGACCCTGAAAGGCTATGACCGGGAGTACAGGAGGGTACCCTCAGGGAGCCCCCCAGTACACGGGATCATACTTCCAACAGTGGAATCGGTGTTGGGGTAGGATTCCAACATGTTTGATACCACACATGACCGGTTTAGGTGCAGCCACTATATAGTTAGACATCTCGTAATGACTGACTGATGTCCAATATATGTATTAAAATGGCTGACCGCACTTACAAAGCCTGGAGAATCGACTTTGGGGTTTGTAGGTGTGTCCTGCTCTTGCGGGGGCCCCCTCACACTTATAACCAAGCACCCTGCCTTCAAGACTGAAAGGCCTCCCAGAGGGGTGACTTATAGGTTTTAAGTGCAGCGACCTCGGATATAAGAAAAGGTATATTTGTTGCGAGAGGTGCTAACAATAGTCACAGTTTGCATGGTCTCATGGGTGGCACAATACATGCTGCAGCCCATGACAGACCCCTGGTGTACTTATGACCTTGGTACCTTAGTAACATATACTAGGGACTTACGAGGGTACACCAGTAGCCAATTGTGGATGTACAACAGTTCTTACCATGGTCAATTTAGGGAGGAAGCATAGTGACTAGGGTGTGGATTAGCAGGATCCCAGTCAGACCAGTAAATAAAAACATACTGCCACCAACAAAAAGTGGGGGTAACCATGAAAGCAGATCTTACTTTCCTACCACCACCCTTTGTTTATCTAGGAACAACAAGGCTTTCACAAATGAATTTCCAGAATGGCTTTGGAGATGCCATCAAATTTAGAGTGATCATCTGACCCAGTTCAGCCAGCATAGTTCGAAACAGAAGTATATATTAGGGCAGGTTCATTCAATATGAAACAAATCTGTATTCAGAGCCCTACATGTCCAACAGTCGGCAGTTATAGCCAAACTGAATCTCAACATACTAAAAGAGATATGATATGCTATGTCGATGTATTTTAACTGTGATGGCCTACAGTGGCCATTTGATGATACGTTTTTCATTGTTGACAGCAATACGATCACTGTGCATCTGTAATTGCATGCCTCAATTCAAGCACCAATTTATTAGTCAAATTACAGGTGGGCATATCATTTACTATGCTGGAGTACATGTACTTTATTATTCTGGCATGGTTTGGGTTAGTTATAATACAGGTGAGTGTAGGAGAGTAGGGTCTGCAATCCTATGATCACCCAGACTTTTTGCTTTTGTTTCACTGGTTTACGACTTCCTCGGGCTGTGGGCCCGCTAATCAGACCCCCAGCCTAGCTGTTCTCTCACTAAATTGATGCGTGTACCTTAGGTGCATTACCCAATTGGAACTGGGCCACCTTGTCAGACCCTGTAACTCAGGGCATCGGTGTACCCAGGGCCTACCAGGGGCTGAAGCAGGTATTATGCCACCCCTGGATGGCCAGCTAAATCTGACACAACTGGCTGCACAACAGCTGGGGCAACGTGGCGTACTCCCTATATCTAACCTTACAATGGACACCCGAGCTCCTATCAGTCACTCCTATGGCAGGCCTTGACAATCCTGAAGGCAGAGTGCATGGGACCATGTGAATTGGGCTCTGGCACGAGCCGAGCTCGGTTGCAGCTTGCGGAACCAAGATCCAATGGCTGTTCCATGATAACGCGTATCATATCAGTAACTTCGGTATAGCGTTATCAAGACATGTCGAGTAAGGTGTCATACGAATCGGGATGCTGCCCCCTCACCAATTCTGGCGACGAGGTTAGCATTCCGCCCTTCTAGAGGGACACGACATGTATGTAACTGTGAACCCCGGTTAAAGTTAACGGAAGCCTCAGCTCCACAAAATGGACGCTGCCACCACAGACACGAGTCTGACCTCCTGCTGCTGGGAGTCCTTCCAGCGTGGAGAGCTTGGACAAAGGGCTTCCTGTCAGGGGCGGTGTTCGCACCATCCCAGACAGGGTTTTGTGTATTCTGGGTAGGTAGGGCTTTGCGAGAAGGTGACTGCGGAGTGGCACCCCGGTGCTCACTACGCATCTGCCGGCTAGAACCAGTTCCAGGGGCGCGCAGCCCCTGACCTGGGGAAAGTCCGGCAGGGGAGAGGGGTGTAACTACCCCCCTTCCTGGTCCCACCCCTAGGGCAGGACCTAGTCATGTACCCACCCCTTTCTTTAGGATAAAGGCCGGAGCGGGGACCCTTCCAAATTAGATCTTTGAATTAAGAATACTTTCTTCGAAAGGACTTCGAGACTCTTCTCAAGATTTCTCCCTTGTGGCTAAGGAGTAGTCACCCTGCATCCGCAGGCACCATCTAAGAACTCTGCGGTTTGCTGCAAGTCAGTCCTCAGGAATCCGACTGCCCAGCTCGACGAGAACCGCCTTCCCTGGCACCTCTGACCTCTACCCACATCGTCAGCTCAGCTGAGATCTGTGGGTGAGACGAGACCTCGAGGGACCGCCCATCATCAAAACCTGCACGCTTTCTTAACCAGCACAACCACCGAGGGAATCCTCTGGTGAGTGCTCTGGGGTCCGAGAAGCCCCGACCCTGAGCAGCTCCAGCACCGAAGTGCAGTCTCCCAGCATCTCCACGATCTGCGTGGGGCCCTTCTGCTTCGCTGTTCAGCACGTTGTCCGATCACTAGCCGCTGGCTTGTGACTCTGTTGACGACGAACGACAACCAACGCTGCTGGTCTGGTTGCTCCAGACCGGCCTTTGCTCCCTTCTGCGAGAGGAGCACCCCGGACCCTCCTGGTCCACTCAAGACGCCATTTTAGGCCCACCACGTGGCCCTGAAATCTGCTAAGGCTTGTTGCCCCAATCCTGGGCCCAGCGACGCCGACAGCATCAACCTTCGTGGGACAGCTCGCACCTCCATCCTGGTCGCCGACAACGCCTCCTGGCCCGTGAGACTGCAGAGCCTAGCGTCGCCCACTCACCTAGTCGAGGTGACGGCCATCCGGTGCCTTCCTGGCATCCTCTGACTACTGGCTAGTAGTACGAACTTGGTCCCCTCTGCTTTCAGGTATCATCGATCACTGATCCAGGCTTGGATCACTACGAACTATTCACCACTGGTCGCCGGCCAGAAACTCCTTTTCTTCCGGCTCCTGGCTCGTCAGCGAAGACCCCCGACGCCTGTAAGACTTGTGCAGCCGCAGCCCTCGTGGCTAGGTAACTTCGGCATTTCGGTGCCTGCATAGCCTCCTTACTTTAGGGTCCCAAGTCCCTCGCTTCCGACTTGCCTTATCGGGTCCGCCCGAGACCACTAGAACTTTCCGTGCCCTCGGGCACTTGTTTTAATTGTGCACTTGAAGTATTTTCCTAAGAGTTTTGTTCTGTGCTTAGTACCCTGTCCTCATAAAGAGTACAGGGCTGTTGTGATTCTAATAAATATACTGTTTATTTTCATAACACTTGTGTGTTGTCCTTTCACTGGGTGTTCAAGGGGTATGTGATGGTATAACAGCTGGCTTAACACGCCCTCTAGAGTTTAGCCCGAAGACTGCTCGTATCCACGCTACTAGGATAGCTGGTCTAAGGTTGACTTACAACCAATCACCATAAGGGTCGTTTGGACCGATGCATAGTGGTCGCTAGAATAGCGAACGCTGCATATCGGGCCAACTTCTCACATTGGTGAGCAGCGGTTGGGATTTGAGCTTGCTGTTGTTCTACCACGCGTATCCTAAGAATATCTTGTGAAAGATCGCATAAGTACTCCAGGTACATATAACTTAGCTTAGAATACTCTGAGTTCTACTGAACCAGCTGTTGCAGCTCCTCAAGGCTTAGCACACCTTGGCTGCAACTCTTAGCAAGGGATCAGTAGGCAAACACATAGTGTAGGTAGGTGCATCACTTACACCACACTAGAAGCAGCATGTCAGACAAAGGAGGAAACTCTGAGTCTCCCCTTGTGTCAGTCGACCTTCCACAGGTCACCTCCAGATATGCCGCACTTAGCTTCCAAGAGATGCGACAGATCTGTACATCTCGGAAGCTAAAACAGGGTGCAAACCCTACCATTCCGTTTCTGATTGGTCTCTTGGAGACTTATGATGCAAGGAGAGCGGGTAACACCGACCCTTCTCATCCAGAAGTGGATATGCCCCCCCTCGAGGGAACCCGAGGTGACCCTGACCTTATCCATCTCTCCGCAGAGGGCGAGGAGGAGGACGAGGAGCCAGAGACATCTGGGGACGAGGCAGACAAAGGTCCAGTAGTGGTTAGCCAGCTAACTAGGGACAACTTAAGCCGGCACGAGAATGGTACTAGGAGACCCCTGGGGCCTCTCTCAGGCCAGCTTAACATTGGGAGTGGACGAGTTAGGTCTCTGTCGAGAGGCTCTAACAGATCCGCTCGAACCATTGGCTCTCGAGGCTCTGCTCGAAGAGGGATGACATCCCCTCAGAGGAGAGTGTACGAAGCGAAGGAGAGGGAAGTCAATCTGCGGATCGAAAGGGAAGAACTTGCCCTAGCCAAAGAAAGACTCGCCTTTGCTAGAGAGCAAGAATTAAGTGGGACCATTCCCACTGGTGGCAGCATTCCCCCACGGGAACCCAGGAGTTTAGACACTAAGCACCTGAATAAGATAGTGCCCCCCTTTAAGCAAGGGGACGACATCCACAAATGGATTACTGCTTTGGAGCGGGCCTGCACTCTACAGTGCGTCCCCCAGAGTCAGTGGGCAGCTATCTTGTGGCTCTCCTTTGACAGTAAAGGTAGAGATAAGCTCCTCACTACTAGAGTGGAGGATGCTAACAATTACCAGGTCCTGAAGAACACACGGATTGATGGGTTCGGCCTAACCACTGAGCAGTACAGGCTGCTGTTCAGGGATACCCAGAAAACTCAGTCTCAGGACTGGTCTGATTTCGTTGATTGTGCCACTAAGGCTTTGGAGGGCTGGTTGCTGGGCAGTAAGGTTACTGATTACACAGGATTGTATAATTTGATCATGCGAGAACAGATTTTAAGCAATTGTCAGAACCAATTGTTGCATCAGCACCTTGTCGACTCGGATCTGACCTCTCCCCAAGAATTGGGAAAGAAGGCAGACAGATGGGTCAGAACAAGGGTTAAGCAAAACCAGGGCCAGAACCAGGGTGGTCAGAAGAAAGCAGACCAGAAGGGTAAAGATTCGAAAGGGGAACAAACTGACCAGAAGTCTTCGACAGGTCCCCAACAACCCAAAGAGGGGGGGGGGTCAGGCTTCCCAGAAAAAGAAGAATCAAGAAGGTCAATCGAAAAGGTGGTGCCAATACTGTAAAAGTAAAACTCACTGGTTTAGTGAGTGCACCAAGAAAGGAGGGCAGACTCCTGCTACTGCAGCCCCTAAGGCACCTGTGCCCCCTAGTACAGCCAGCAGTAGTAGTGAGCCTCCCAAGTGACTATTTGGGTTAACCTTGGGTTCTGAGGGGTGTGACAACTTAGTTGGTACGCTCACTCAGGCTGTCCTTGTCTGTACGGGGGATGTGGATATATCCCCTGATGTCAGTCCCAATACTTTGGGCAAATACCGACAGACGCCTTTAATTAATGGAAGAATAGCTCAGGCCTATAGGGACACGGGCGCCAGCGTCACCATGGTGACGTCTAACTTTGTGGACCCTGGACAGATCATGCCAGGTACAGATTTCCTGGTGACCAATGCCAGCAACGTCACTACCAGTCATAGTTTAGCGATTGTTGCTTTCTCCTGGGGAGGGGTAAATGGCCAGAAAAAGGTTGTTGTTAGTTCAGACCTCCCAGTGGATTGTTTGTTGGGCAATGATTTGGAGTCATCACAATGATCAGAAGTGGAGCACCGGACTCACATGGAAATGTTAGGCTTGCCAGCACACGTGTTTGCTGTGACCAGGTCACAGGTCAGACGATGCCCCACTGAACAGGTGCTGGATCCTGGAACAACGGACCAGACACCTTCCAAGAAGAAGAGCAGTCGGGTTAAGGCCTCACCTTCCCCCTTGCCCCAGGTCGAGGATCAAGTCTCAGAGGAGGCTGGCCTCCAGGAATTGCGGGAAACTGAACCTAAAGAACTCGAACTTGATCAAGTTGAGTTTCTGGGCTCAGGGGGACCCACACGAGAAGACCTGGGGAAGGATCAGTTAGACTGCCCTTCCCTTGAACCCCTCAGACAGCAGGCTGCTGCTGAGGCTGCTGGGAACGCCACAGGTACCCACAAGGTATACTGAGAAGATAGACTCCTGTACACTGAGGCAAGAGACCCCAAGCCTGGCATGACCAGGAGGCTGGTTATCCCCATGTCTCAGCGTGGTTTCCTCCTTACCTTGGCCCACAAGATTCCCTTAGCAGGACACTTAGGCCAGACGAAGACGTGGGACAGGCTTGTCTCACACTTTCACTGGCCTCACATGAACGAAGACACCAAGGAGTTTTGCCGCTCCTGTGTCACTTGCCAAGCCAGTGGTAAGTCAGGTGGCACGACAAAGGCCCCCCTTATACCAATGCCTGTGGTGGGGTGCCCTTTGAACGGGTGGGGATTGACATCGTCGGTCCCATGGAACCACCAACAGCATCAGGGCACAAGTTTATACTGGTGGTAGTGGATCATGCCACCAGGTATCCTGAAGCTATTCCCCTTAGGACCACTACAGCCCCTGTGGTGGCAAGAGCCCTAGTTGGAGTATTCTCCAGAGTGGGCTTCCCTAAGGAGGTCGTCTCCGACAGAGGTGTAAACTTCATGTCGAGCTACTTAACTGCTATGTGGAAGGAATGTGGTGTCAACTACAAGTTCACTACACCCTATCATCCACAATGCAATGGGCTTGTTGAGCGATTCAACAGGACCCTAAAAGGGATGATTCATGGACTACCTGAAAAGCTTCGGCGTAGATGGGACGTCCTGATTCCCTGCCTTTTATTCGCTTACAGAGAAGTCCCACAGAAGGGGGTTGGCTACAGCCCTTTTGAACTTTTGTACGGGCATCCTGTAAGAGGACCCCTGTGTTTGGTGAAGGAAGGATGGGAGCGACCTCTCAAAAAGCCTGCAACCAGCATAGTGGACTATGTGCTTGGTCTCCGCTCGCGGATGGCTGAGTACATGGAGAAGGCATCCGAAAACCTTAAGGCCAGCCAAGAAATCCAGAAAGCTTGGCATGACCAAAAGGCTGTCTTGACTGTTTATCAGCCCGGACAGAAGGTGTGGGTGCTGGAGCCAGTGGCCCCGGCAGCACTCAAGGACAAATGGTCCGGGCCCTACACCATCCTGGAGAAAAAGGGAGAGGTCACCTACCTGGTAGACCTTGGAACTCACCCGGAGCCCCCACAGGGTGCTCCATATCAACAGGCTCAAAGCATATGTCGACAGGAAGGACATGAGTTTGCTCATGGCCATAGATGAGGGACAGGAGAAGGAGAGCGACCCTCTCCCCGACCTGCTCACTCAGAATCCTGACGATGGATCGGTAGACGGTGTTGTCTTTTGTGGCAGCCTCTCCGAACATCAACAGGAGGATTGTAAACAGGTTCTTCAATCCTTCCGGCATATGTTCTCTCTAACACCCAGTCAGACCAATTGGTGCACCCATGAGGTTGACACTGGTGACAGCTTGCCCGTCAAGAGTAAAATCTACAGGCAGCCCGATCACGTTAGAGACTGCATCTAAAGTGAAGTGCAGAAAATGTTGGAGCTGGGAGTCATTGAACCCTCGGATAGCCCCTGGGCTAGTCCTGTAGTTCTAGTGCAGAAACCTCACACCCCGGGCGGTAAGAAAGAGATGAGGTTCTGCGTAGACTACAGGGGTCTCAATGCAGTCACTAAGACTGATGCCCACCCAATACCAAGGGCAGACGAGCTTATCGATAGATTGGCTTCGGCCAACTACTTAAGTACGTTTGACCTGACAGCTGGGTATTGGCAAATCAGGTTAGCTGAGGACGCCAAGCCTAAGACCGCATTTTCTACAAATGGTGGGCATTATCAGTTCGTGGTGATGCCCTTTGGTTTGAAAAATGCAGCTGCCACCTTCCAACGGTTGGTGAATCACGTTCTCACTGGGCTGGATGACTTCTGTGCGGCGTATCTTGATGATATTGCTGTCTTTAGCTCCACCTGGGAGGATCACCTGGTCCACCTGCGGAAAGTGTTAGAGGCTCTGCAAGCAGCAGGTCTCACTATCAAGGCTACCAAGTGCCAGATAGGGCAGACACAGGTTGTATACTTGGGCAACCTTGTCGGTGGAGGCCAGGTTCAACCACTGGAGAGCAAGATACAGTCAATCAGGGACTGGGCTCCTCCAACCACCCAGACTCAGGTTCGAGCTTTCTTGGGCCTGACTGGTTACTACCGGAAGTTCGTCAGAAATTACGGATCGATTGTGGCTCCGCTTAATGAACTGAAGAGTAAGAAAATGCCAAAAAAGGTTCAGTGGACAGCGAGCTGTCAAAAAGCATTCGATGAACTAAAACAGGCCATGTGCACGGCACCTATCCTCAAGAGTCCAGACTACTCCAAACCATTCATTGTCCAAACAGATGCTTCTGAGTTGGGTGTGGGAGCTGTTCTATCTCAACTGAATTTTGATGGTAATGACCAGCCCATTGCTTTTATAAGCAGACGGCTGACCCCCAGAGAGAAAAATTGGTCAGCTATAGAGAGGGAGGCCTTCGCTGTGGTGTGGGCCCTGAAGAAACTGAGGCCATACTTGTTTGGCACTCATTTCAAGATTCAGACCGACCATAAGCCCCTCCTATCGCTAAATCAGATGAAGGGTGAAAACCCCAAACTGCTTAGGTGGTCCATTTCCCTACAGGGGATGGACTTCACAGTGGAGCATAGACCTGGCACTGATCATGGCAATGCAGATGGGCTCTCCAGGTATTTCCACTTAGAACAAGAAGACTCACCTGGTCAAGGTTAGTTTATTGTCCCAACGTTTGGGGGGGGTCATGTAGGAGAGTAGGGTCTGCAATCCTATGATCACCCAGACTTTTTGCTTTTGTTTCACTGGTTTACGACTTCCTCGGGCTGTGGGCCTGCTAATCAGACCCCCAGCCTAGCTGTTCTCTCACTAAATTGATGCGTGTACCTTAGGTGCATTACCCCATTGGAACTGGGCCACCTTGTCAGACCCTGTAACTCAGGGCATCGGTGTACCCAGGGCCTACCAGGGGCTGAAGCAGGTATTATGCCACCCCTGGATGGCCAGCTAAATCTGACACAACTGGCTGCACGACAGCTGGGGCAACGTGGCGTACTCGCTCGTTGCTTTAGGTATAGTATCCCTATATCTAACCGTACAATCGACACCCGAGCTCCTATCAGTCACTCCTATGGCAGGCCTTGAAAATCCTGAAGGCAGAGTGCATGGGACCATGTGAATTGGGCTCTGGCACGAGCCGAGCCCGGTTGCAGCTTGCGGAACCAAGACCCAATGGCTGTTCCATGATAACGCGTATCATATCAGTAACTTCGGTATAGCGTTATCAAGACATGTCGAGTAAGGTGTCATACGAATCGGGATGCTGCCCCCTCACTGATTCTGGCGACGAGGTTAGCATTCCGCCCTTCTAGAGGGACACGACATGTATGTAACTGTGAACCCCGGTTAAAGTTAACTGAAGCCTCAGCTCCACAAAATGGACGCTGCCACCACAGACACGAGTCTGACCTCCTGCTGCTGGGAGTCCTTCCAGCGAGGAGAGCTTGGACAAAGGGTTTCCTGTCAGGGGCGGTGTTCGCACCATCCCAGACAGGGTTTTGTGTATTCTGGGTAGGTAGGGCTTTGCGAGAAGGTGACTGCGGAGTGGCACCCCGGTGCTCTCTACGCATCTGCCGGCTAGAACCAGTTCCAGGGGCGCGCAGCCCCTGACCTGGGGAAAGTCCGGCAGGGGAGAGGGGTGTAACTACCCCCCTTCCTGGTCCCACCCCTAGGGCAGGACCTAGTCATGTACCCGCCCCTTTCTTTAGGATAAAGGCCGGAGCGGGGACCCTTCCAAATTAGATCATCTTTGAATTAAGAATACTTTCTACGAAAGGACTTCGAGACTCTTCTCAAGATTTCTCCCTTGTGGCTAAGGAGTAGTCACCCTTCATCCGCAGGCACCATCTAAGAACTCTGCGGTTTGCTGCAAGTCCTTCCTCAGGAATCCGACTGCCCAGCTCGACGAGAACCGGCTTCCCTGGCACCTCTGACCTCTACCCACATTGTCAGCTCAGCTGAGATCTGTGGGTGCGACGAGACCTCGAGGGACCGGCCATCATCAAAACCTGCACGATTTCTTAACCAGCACAACCACCGAGGGAATCCTCTAGTGAGTGCTCTGGGGTCCGAGAAGCCCCGACCCTGAGCAGCTCCAGCACCGAAGTGCAGTCTCCCAGCATCTCCACGATCTGCGTGGGGCCCTTCTGCTTCGCTGTTCAGCACGTTGTCCGATCACTAGCCGCTGGCTTGTGACTCTGTTGACGACGAACGACAACCAACGCTGCTGGTCTGGTTGCTCCAGACCAGCCTTTGCTCCCTTCTGTGTGAGGAGCACCCCGGACCCTCCTGGTCCACTCAAGACGCCATTTTAGGCCCACCACGTGGCCCTGAAATCTGCTAAGGCTTGTTGCCCCAATCCTGGGCCCAGCGACGCCGACAGCATCAACCTTCGTGGGACAGCTCGCACCTCCATCCTGGTCGCCGACAACGCCTCCTGGTCCGTGAGACTGCAGAGCCTAGCGTCGCCCACTCACCTAGTCGAGGTGACGGCCATCCGGTGCCTTCCTGGCACCCTCTGACTACTGGCTAGTAGTACGAACTTGGTCCCCTCTGCTTTCAGGTATCATCGATCACTGATCCAGGCTTGGATCACTACGAACTATTCACCACTGGTCGCCGGCCAGCAACTCCTTTTCTTCCGGCTCCTGGCTCGTCAGCGAAGACCCCCGACGCCTGTAAGACTTGTGCAACCGCAGCCCTCGTGGCTAGGTAACTTCGGCATTTCGGTGCCTGCATAGCCTCCTTACTTTAGGATCCCGAGTCCCTCGCTTCCGACTTGCCTTATCGGGTCCGCCCAAGACCACTAGAACTTTCCGTACCCTCGGGCACTTGTTTTAATTGTGCACTTTAAGTATTTTTCAAGAGTTTTGTTCTGTGCTTAGTACCCTGTCCTCATAAAGAGTACAGGGCTGTTGTGATTCTAATAAATATACTGTTTATTTTCATAACACTTGTGTGTTGTCCTTTTACTGGGTGTTCAAGGGGTATGTGATGGTATAACAGCTGGCTTAACACGCCCTCTAGAGTTTAGCCCGAAGACTGCTCGTATCCACGCTACTAGGATAGCTGGTCTAAGGTTGACTTACAACCAATCACCATAAGGGTCGTTTGGACGGATGCATAGTGGTCGCTAGAATAGCGAACGCTGCATATCGGGCCAACTTCTCACAGTGAGGAATTGCCACTCCAGAAAGATCCCACTGGCATTGAGGAGAACACTTTAACCATCAAAAGACTGAGTCTTTGAACCATGAAAATATCCACTGGTGTTGGTCAGTGCTCACCAGGTCCCAGATACTCGAAAAAAGTCAGATTGTTACTAAAAGGATCACCCAGTGTATGTAGATCCCTACTGCACAATTATTTGATTATTCCAACCTCATTTGTCAGCCTTAGCGGGGGATTATTAGTCAGTGGGAGGTGTGGGGAGTATACCTCCCTCATCTCTGTTAGTTTTTCAAGTTGTGACCATGCCCAAGCCATACAATTTACAGTAAGAATCTAAGCAGTTGGATACAGTGTTTTCTGCATTAATACAATGCGCAGCGGGACTGCAGCAACAAAATGACGCTTTAGGTCACTATCTAGCACTGTGGAACCAATGGAATTTGGGCTTCTGCAACTATAAAGCAGATTGTGAAATAGGGGGATGCAAAGTCATCAGCTTCAGATATATCTGTAGCAGACAGACTGCTGAAAAAAAAGTAAATGAGCACAAAAAATGTAGTGTTAAGTAATTGTTCAATAATTGGAAAGAATGCAAGAGCCTAAGTTAAAATATGTGCAAAATCTGTTTCTCTCACATGAAAACAATAAGGATGTTCAAGATCAAATGGGTGGAATGCAGGTTTCACGGTAAGTGCAAGTAGAGTTCAACTTGAAAGCAATTAGAAGAAATAAGAGGAAAAAAGGTATGGTCTGGGAAAGGTGGCTTCGAAGGGTGGGAACACTGAGTGGGGTCGCATGTATAGAGGCGCGATCCACCTGGGAAGAATATCCAGAGGGTATAACCTGGCAAAACAAGCATTAGCAAAGCCAATAGGTCTGACGTTTGCTGCCAGCCTTTTGGCAATTTTTAGGGTGTATTGTCACGATTTTTGCAAAACATTATTGTTCCCAAAGCTGCCCAGCTCATATTAAATTTGCAAAAACAAAAAAAAAACACTGGCTAAAGGCAAAAGTGTAACTAAATTTGTAAAGCGCGACAAATACCTCAGAAGGTGTTGTGGCACTAAGAAAACCACAGAAAAGAAACCTTAATATCAAGCAAATAGACGACAATGCTATCTTGCTTGAATTCAGTTCAGCCAATCCTAATTGTTAATAAAAAGTCTGAACTTCAATGCTTTCATGAACCTCAAGTAAGAAGGGGCAAGCTGCATGGTAGCTTACTCCAAAGCTTTGCCGCTCTCACTGAAAGGCTTTGCGACCTGAGCAAGGCCAGTTGAATCTAGGCACAACCAGCAGTTGTGCGTCAGAGGAGTGTAGATCGCTTGATAGCACATACTTGTAAATCTTTTATTCAAATTTTCTGGACCACTATGATGAACTGCTTTAAACATAAGGCAGAGGGACTTAAACATAACACTTTTTTAGGTCTGGTCCTACGCAACGCGCATGAGTTGCATAGGAGAGAGACCTTAAGCCATCGATACGCCTTTTCAAGCCAAACCGTGCACGCGTTCCATTGCCTTCAACGGCAACACGTTCACGTCTGGCTATTCCCTGGCGGGAGCGAGCAGGGACAACATATGTTTGTAATTACCTTGCAAACATATGGTGCCCCTGCTCGTTCCCACAAGGGAAACATGCGCAGGCCCCCTCCCGTCTCCCCTCCCCCTGCTGCCTACTTCTTTAGCACGACTCGCGCACAGCATGCATGTTTGAAGTGTTTTTCCAAACACTTGTGCTTGTTCCTCAAGTGCCTGCGTGGGCGACAGTTGTCAGTGGATCCAGGGGGTGAAAGGCTGCTGCTGCATCTCCCAGTTTACGGTAAAGCTGCCAGGTAAGGGATTGTTAGGGGGTAGTGTGAGATCTGGGTTCAGAGGAGGTTTCAGGGGCCGAGCATCACCAGGTTCCGAGGAAGGTGGGTGACTGTGACACCAGTGAATGTGGCAGAGGTGTGAGGGTTGCATTATTAAATACGTTCCCTTTAGTTCTGGGTGTCCTAGACATCCCAGTTTTCCTGTCTATCACTCTTACGCCACATTTCTTTCAAATTTACCTTTGGTACATTTTTAATAAGCAGAGGCAAACCTATACCGAGTTTGTTTCTGCAAGTTTACCTTGTGTGACATTAATTATTGAAGCAGTCCCAATGCTCACACAAAGGCAGAGAAAGCATAGCATTTTGCGAAGTTCAAGGAGTGTGGCTAGAAAAAGGAAACCTCGAACGCACCCCGACTTCGGCGACATCAGCAGTGAGCATCACACTCCATGGTTTATGGCAGTCCACGTCTCATTACAGGTAGTCTAATAGCATTACAGGTAGTCTAATGGCTGGATTGCCCCGTGGCTGTAAGTGATTCATTCTGCCCTTTCTGTGGTTTTCCGGTTACGCGCACATCTCTTCTGCAGGCACACGACCAACGGTGTGGCCTCCCAGTCACGCACACAGCTCTTCCGCAGGCACACGACCCACGGCCCTATTGGCCGGCGCTCCGGAGAACCTGTTTGTCCCCTGTCTTCTGACAATATTTGCCTAAGCCTGGGTGAGGGACTTGGCAGAGGCCGCCGGAGTATCGGAATGTATGGAAACACACGTAACCAGGACTAATGTCACACTTAACGCGCATTGCCAAACAAGGCCTTCGCACAAGATTTATATGCTAATTAAGGACTTCTCAGAATCCCTCAGATCCATAAAGAGATTTCCTGACAAGTGGTCCCGAGGGGCTGCCAGATTTCTCCCGCCATTAATGGGAGAGAGCGCTGAAGACACACCATTAAAAAATACACATACAACAACAAAAAAAACTGTTAATTTCACATGCCCCGACAGCAAGTGCGCGCACAATACAAACACAGAACGCGAATCCACTAGTATTTTAAACCCTGCACGGTGCCATTTTGTCACTGAAGACAGAGCGGGATTTGTGATAGGGAGGGAGTTACCCTTTTTTTATCAGGAAAAAAGGATTGGGTTAACAATCATAAAAAGCAAAAACTCCTTTTCCTGAACTTTATAACCAATTTCTATTACTTTGTCCCCTAAAGAGACATTCCATAGGTAGGAGAAGGGATCTCGTCTATGCGCAGGTTACCAAATTTACAAACTTTTTGAGTGTCAGACAAGGATTAACATGAATGTATTTACAAACACAAATTTTAAAAAGTTCTCATTCATTTATTAAAAATATTTAAAAAAACAACAATACATTGTCTCTTTTACATTATACATCTTGTTGTACACACATCAAATATAGATATTATTTGACTTAGTTTAAAAACTTGAGTATCTAAACTTTGCTAATCAGCATAGTTCAAAAGATCTCACTCTAGTGTTTTTTCTTTTTTTATATAAAAACAGAGTACAAACAAACTGTCGACACGGCGTTTCGGTGCCAAAGAATCTTGCACCTTCTTCAGGACTTGTTCATTACAATGATATCTAAAAATCTAATCATCCTGGTGATAAGTGAAGAAGTTACTAGGCATGTTTTCTATGAGTAATGCTAAAGTGTGGGATTTTAACATAAGTGAGAATAAGGTCTTTGTAAATTAATTGCAGACCACTAAAATTGTGTCCTATCCAGCCAGTTGAGGACTAATCATCCTGGTGATAAGTGGACTAGTCACTAAACATGTCTTCTATGAACAATGCTAAAGTGTAGGCTTTTGGTACAAGTGTGAATTGATGTATAGTATTCCGAATAAGATCTAGCGGGGTTTCCAAATGGTAGGGAAAAGTTAATAAAAATGCAAAACATTCAATGTGCAAATGTCAGACTGAAACAGGATCTACTGGACTTTATTGTAACATGTCTTTTTTAGATATCATTGTAATGAACAAGTCCTGAAGAAGGTGCAAGATTGTCTTTGGCACCGAAACGCTGCGTCGACAGTTTGTTTGTTCTCGGTTTTTATATAAAAAAAGAAAAAAAACACGTGAGATTTTTTGAACTATGCTGATTAGCAAAGTTTAGATACTCAAGTTTTTTAACTAAGTCAAATAATATCTATAATTGATGTGTGTACAACAAGATGTATAATGTAAATGAGACAATGTATTGTTGTTTTTTAAAATATTTTTAATAAATGAATGAGAACTTTTTTAAAATTTGTGTTTGTAAATACATTCATGTTAATCCTTGTCTGACACTCAAAAAGTTTGTAAATTTGGTAACCTGCGCATAGACGAGATCCCTTCTCCTACCTATGGAATGTCTCTTTAGGGGACAAAGTAATAGAAATTGGTTATAAAGTTCAGGAAACTGAGTTTTTGCTTTTTATGACAGAGCGGGATTGGCATGCTAATGCCTGTACCTCAGACCACCAGCATTTCCACAGTGTCAGATTGCAGCTTTTCCACATACATTAATTTTACATTATCTTCTTTCACTGGCAGCCGGGGAGCTAACAGGCAGCCCCTTAGGCACAATGTGAAAGGGAAAAAAACTGTCTCACTATAGTAGAAGCAGCAGCCATTATTTTATGCAGGGATGACTATGAACCAAAACAGTGTCAGCGGAGATCGTTAGGGCTGTTCAATAGGCCAGACTTGGTATTTGAAATGGACGGAAGTATTCACCCTCACAAACCAGGAGTGTTTTCCTAGCTTGGAAATTACCTCAGGTCTTCTGGAAAAGGGTCTTCAAATCAGAATGACTCTGCCTCTATCTTGAATTCGATTCTGAACTACATCAAACTGAAAAATAGGACAGCCAATCGGAAAGCTTGTATACGCTCACTGACAGCTAAAAGGACCATACAAAAGGCTTGGCAGCCACGCAGCCTCTGAAAAAGCTGCATTTGGTTAGAAAGGGAAAGCTGTGTCCAGGAAGAACAACAGAGTCTCCGAGGAGATACTTTTAGTTGACCCAGCAGCTGTCAATTCTTCCCTGTGCTAATTTTCACGCGCAGTCTCAGAAAGTAACACCGAGTGGAATTTGTGTGCGGCAGGTCCATCGCTTCTGGGTTGGCTTGAGTTGTCATTTCCAAAACTGCGGGGTGGCTGAACTTTGCAGCATCAGTTTTCAGGAAGAGACAAGTCTCATCGCCGCGTTGCTGCTGTTAGCGTAGGAAGTGATCTAACAGTCCAGCCCCGGGGAGATACTGTTTTCTTCAGTACCGTTTAGTGCGTTGAATTAGCCTCTAGCTATGTTGCATTAAACAGCGCACAGTAGCGGCTTCTGGTGTAGGAGATGACGCAATAACAGGGTGAGGTCAGTGGGAACTGCTTGTGAGGGAGCGGACATGCAAGGAGCTTGGAAGAAGCAGTCATAAAGCTAGTTTGAGCATGCATATTGTGTGGCAGTAAGGACAAGCCCGGGAGCTGTGTGCGCATGCTCCTCACGCAAGTAGTGAGTGGGGGAAGGGGGGGGGGGGGGGGAGTGCGCCCAAGAGCAGGCAGCGTTTACCTCCGCGAGCGAGCCGGATAATTCCTACCTTATGGCGGCACTCGCTCCCGCAAAGTAATCGCCAAACGTGCACCACGCGTTGCCATTCAAAGCAATGCAACGCCCTTTTGCCAAAAAAGGGGCGGCAGAGTGTGCAGGGGCAGACCACTGTCATGAAGATATCCATTTGCAGCAAGACACTCAATTGTTTTATGGGGCTGGGTTTAAAGGAATATGTTGTCCCTGTGAGAAGTTGGCCTGATATATGATGCTCACTAGTTCTAGTGATCACCTTGTATCAGTCTAAACAACCCTTATGGTGATTGGTTGTAAGTCAACCTTATAGACCAGCTATCCTAATGGTAGCATGGACAAAGCAGTCTTAGGCTAAACTCTTTTGGCATGTGAAGCCAGCTGTTTTACCACATATAACCCCTTGAATACCAAATGAAAGGACACCACACAGGTTGTTATGAAAATAAACAATATATTTATCACTAACAAAACACCTCTGAACTCTTTATGAGATCAGAGGGCTAAGCACATGACAAGACTCTTAAGAAAAATATGATAGGTTGCACAAATTACAATGGTGCCCTATGGGCACGACAAACCATATACTAAGTAAATGGTATAAGGAAATCGATAGAAGGAATGGAGCTGTCCAGAGGCTGTAGGATCGCTGGGACTACACTACCTTAACCTTAGGTAAGGGGCAGGAGGCCCACGGGACGCGTGTGCAGAGTGTGAACTCACACGCGAGATGCGTAACAAAGTCAATGGACAGTACAAATTACAAAAAGGTAAGTATTAGACAGTTCCGACTAGTTAGGACTAAAACCACTGGATACCTGGACACTAGGAGAGTCAATCTACCCTTGAGCACCGAAATGCTCTCGTTAACTCACCCACGGGCTGCTGGTGCATAGGTGTGAAAGTGTGTCGGGTTTCCGCATTGAAGTCTATGGAGCCTTGAAGAAAAGATGCTGCAGGCGACCAGGAGGAAGATGTCCGGAGTGATCCAAGGGTGGATCAAGGAAGATGGAGACCTGAAAGCAGAGAGGACAATGTTCACAGTCACTAGCAGGTGACTGGAGTGGAACCAGGAAGGGACCAGATGCTGTTGTCGCGATCAGGTGAAGAGTGGACGCTTGACTCTGCAGCCACGTGGACCAGGAGGTGTCTTCGACGACCTTGATGGAGGCACTAGCTGTCCCATGCAGGCTCTCGCTGTCGGCAGTGTTGGTTCCGGATTCGGTGTCAACAGGCCTTGGCAAAGGCAACCCACGCGGTGAGTGGAAAAGGCGTCTGGTGGGGACCAGGAGGGTCCGAGGTGCTTCTCCTTTGCATGGAAGGAAGGGCCAGTCTAGTGCAACCAGACCAGCAGTGTGGATTTCAAGGATCGTCATCTAGGAGGCCACTAGCCAGCCAGACAACGCGTCGAGCAGCAGTCAGGCAAAAGGGCCCCATGCAGATGCTGGAGGGCTGATCTTCTGTGCAGGAGCTGCTCGGGGCTGAGGCTTCTCAATCCCCGAAGCGAAGTGCAGTTTCTTCAAGATGGCCGGTCCCATGTGTCTCATCGCACCCACGGATCTCAGTTGTGCTGCAGATGTGAGTTGAGGTCGGAGAGGTCTGGAAGTCCGGGTCTCGTCGGCTCTGAAGTCTGGATCCACTCGGGAAGACGACAAAGTGAAGCCGCTGGACCGCTTGATGGTGCCTGCTTGTGCAGGGTGGTCACTACTTGGTAACAAGGGAGATTTCTTCAGTCTTCTGTGGAGCAGAATGTCGAAGTCCAGAGTTTCTTCTTGTAGAATTTCAAGTCAGGATTAATCTAATTTGGAATGGGACCAGCTCCAACCTTTATCCTGCTAAAGGGGGCTGTACTATCACTAGGTCCCTCCTATGGGTGCGACCAGGAAGGGGGGTGGTTACACCCCCTATCCTTTGTCCGGATTCGCGCCAGAGCTGGGGCTGGAGTGCCCCAGCAACTGGTTTGAACCGGTGTATGCACAGGGCACCTTGTGTGCCCCAGGCATGTCTCATTCCTTTCGGCCGGTCCAACCCAATACACAGAATCCTGTGTGGGGTGGTGCTAGCACCTCCCATGGCAGGAAACCCTTTGTCCAGGCCTCCCTCGCTGAAAGGACTCCCAGCAGCAGGAGGTCAGACTTGTGTCTGTAGTGGCAGCATCCATTTTGTGATGCTGAGGCTTCAGTTAACTTTAAACGGGGTTCACAGTTACATACATGTTGTGTCCCTCTAAGAGGGTGGAATGCTACCCCCGTCACCAGAATTGGCGAGAAGGTAGTATTCCAATTCGTATGACACCTTACTCGACATGTTTTGATAATGCTATGCCAAAGTTAGCAATAACCGCGAGGATTATAACGCACTTAAGAGTATATGGTATAGCGTTATCATGGAAACAGCTAAAGGACTTGGTTCCGAAAGCTGCAGACAGGCTCAGCTCATGCCAGAGCACTATCTCACATAATTCCAAGCACTCTGCTTCCAGGATTGTTAAGGCCTGCCATAGGAGTGACTTAGAGGAGTATAGGAGTATATGTGTCCATTTAAGGTTTAGATATAGGGATACTATATCTAAAGCAAAGGGTGATTACACCACCTTGCCCCAGCTGATTGATCAGCCAGTTGTGTCAGATTTGGATGGCCAGCCAGGGGTGGCATAATACATGCTGCATCCCCTGCTAGGCCTTGGGTACACTTATGCCCTGGGTACCTAGGGTACACAGTACAAGGACTTACAATAGTGACCCAATACCAATTGGTAAATGCACCTAAAGTACATGGATGTCAATTTAGAGAGAGAACAGCTAGGCTGTGGGTCTGATTAGCAGGCCGACAGCCAGGGAAAGTCGTAAACCAGTGAAGCAAAAAACAAAAATCTGGGGTGACCATAGGATTGCAGAGCCTACTCTCCTACATAACCACACCCCCAAACTTAGGGACATTAAACTAACCTTGACCCGGTGAGTCTTCCTGTTCTAAGTGGAAATACCTGGAGAGACCATCTGCATTGCCATGGTCAGTCCCTGGCCTGTGCTCCACTGTAAAGTCCATCCCCTGTAGGGAAATGGACCATTAAGAAGTTTGGGGTTTTCACCCTTCATTTGATTTAGCCACAAGAGGGGCTTTAGGTCTGTCTGAATCTTGAAATGAGTTCCAAATAAGTATGGCCTCAACTTCTTAAGGGCCCAAACCACAGCAAAGGCCTCCCTCTCAATAGCTGACAAACGATTCTCTCTAGGGGTCAGCCTTCTGCTTATAAAAGCAATGGGCTGGTCATGACCCTCATTATTCAGTTGAGATAGAACAGCTCCCACACCCAACTCAGAAGCATCTGTTTGGACAATGAAAGTTTTGGAGTAGTCTGGACTCTTGAGAATAGGTGCAGTGCACATGGCCTGCTTTAGGTCATCAAATGCCTTTTGACAGCTAACTGTCCACTGAACTTTCTTTGGCATTTTCTTACTTGTCTGGTCATTAAGAGAGTTCACAATTGTCCCATCATTTCTGACAAATTTCCTGTAGTAACCAGACAGGCCCAAGAAAGCTCTGACCTGTGTCTGGGTGGTTGGAGGAGCCCAGTCCTTTATGGCCTGTATCTTGCTCTCCAATGGTTAAACCTGGCCTCCACCCACAAGGTGGCCCAGGTACACAACCTGACTCTGCCCTATCTGGCACTTAGTAGCCTTGATAGTGAGGCCTGCCTTTTGCAGGGCCTCCAAAACGTTCCTCAGGTGGATCAGGTGATACTCCCAGGTGGAGCTAAAGACAGCAATATCATCTAGATGCACAAGTTACTACTTGTGTAACTATATATCTGTAAGAGACTGTGAGAAGTTGGCCTGATATGCAGTGCTCACTATTCTAGTGATCACTATGTATCATTCCAAACGACCCTTATTGATGATTGGTTGTAAGTCAACCTTATAGACCAGCTATCCTAGTAGCATGGACAAGAGCAGTCTTTAGGCTAAACTCTAGAGGGCGTGTTAAGCCAGCTGTTATACCATCACATATACCCCTTGAACACCAAGTGAAAGGACACCACACAAGTTGTTATGAAAATAAAAGGATATTTATTTATAACAAGTCTACCCTGATCTCTTTATGAGTCAGGGAGCTAAGCACACAACAAAACTCTTAAGAAAATACTTTAAGTCGCACAATTTACACAAATGCCCGAGGGGCACGAAAAACCATATACTACAAAAGTGGAATGCGAAAAACTAGCAGGTAAGTAACTGGATCCAGAGGCTTTAGGATCGCTAGGACTACACTACAGAACCTTCAGGTTAGGAGCAGGAGGCCTAGGGAGATCGGGTGCAGTGTGTGCACTCTCACACGGGACAAAGTCTATGGATGCAAGATTTCGTAAAGTTAGTGTTATCGGACGAATCCGACTAGTTAGGCTGAAAATGAAAAAGGATCTGGACACTTAGATAGTGAACCTACGTTGGAGCACCGAAATGCTCAAGTTACCTAGCCCAGGGGCTGCGGCTGCATAGGGTTCAAAAGACGTCGGGAATCCTCGTTACAGTCTATGGAGCCTGAAAGAAGAAGTTGCTGGCAGGCGACCAGTGATGAAGTTCGATGTGATCCAAGCCTGGATCGAAGATGGAGACGACCTGAAAGCAGAGGGGACTCAGTTCTTAATCACTAGCCAGTGATTAGGGGGGCACCAGGATGGCACCGGATGAAGTCACCTCGACCAGGTGAGTGGGCGACGCTGGGCTCTGCAGTCTCTCGGACCAGGAGGCGTTGTCGGCGACCAGGATGGAGGTGCGAGCTGTCCCACGAAGGTGTCTGCTGTCGGCGATGCTGGACCCAGGATTGGGGCAACAACTCTTGGCAAATGGAAGCCCACGCGGTGGACTCAAAATGCCGTCTGGAGTGGATCAGGAGGGTCCGGGGTGCTCCTCTGTTGGAGGGGAGCAAGGGCCAGTCTGGAGCAACCAGACCAGCGATGGAAGTGTCGTGGTTCGTCGTCAAGAGGGCCACAAGGCAGCAGGCAAGTAGCCGGACAACGCGGTGAGCAGCAAAGAGCAGAAGGGCCCCACGCAGATCTCGTGGATGCTGGGGGGGCTGGACTTCGGTGCTGGAGCTGCTCAGAGTTAGGGCTTCTCAAACCCCAAAGCACTAACTCGAGGATCCCTCGGCGGTCGTGCTGGATAAGCGTTGTGCAGGTTCTGAAGATGGCCGGTCCCTCGGGTCTCGTCACACCCACGAATCTCAGCTGGGCTGATGATGTAGGTAGAGGTCAGAGATGGCACGGAATCCGAGTCTCGTCGAGCTGGGCAGTCTTGATCCGGAGGATGGACTTGCAGCAAACCGCATACACTTAGATGGTGCCCGCTGGTGCAGGGTGGCTACTCAGCCACAAGGGAGAGTCTTCAGAAATGTTCAAGAGTTCTTTCGTGGAAAGTAGTCAAGATTCAGAATTATCTAATTTGGGAAGGGGGCCCGCTCCTATCTTGATACTAAGGAAAGGGGCTAGCACGCAACTAGGTCCTGCCCATGGGTGGGACCAGGAAGGGGGATGGTTACACTTCTCTCCCCTGTCCGGACTTTCCCCAGATCAGGGGCGGGTGTGCCTCTGGAACTGGTTCAACCCGGCATATGCACAGTGAGCACCGGGGTGCCACTTGCAGTCACCTTCCTCTCAGCCCTGCCTACCTGGGATACACAAAACCCTGTCTGGGATGGTGCTAGCACCGCCCCTGACAGGAAACCCTTTGTCCAAGCTCTCCTCGCTGGAAGGACTCCCAGCAGCAGGAGGTCAGACTTGTGTCTGTGGTGGCAGCATCCATTTTGTGATGCTGAGGCTCGAGTTAACTTTAACCGGGGTTCACAGTTACATACATATCGTGTCCCTCTAGAAGGGTGGAATGCTAACCCCGTCGCCAGAATTGGCGCGGGGTTAGTATTTCAATTTGTATGACACCTTACTCGACATGTTTTGATAAAGCGATACCAGAGTTGGCAAATAACCGCGAGGATTATAATGCACTTAAGAGTATATGGTACGCGTTATCATGGAACAGCTATTAGGACTTGGTTCCGCAAGCTGCAAACAGGCTCAGCTCATGCCAGAGCACGATCTCACATGATTCCAAGCACTCTGCCTTCAGGATTGTTAAGGCCTGCCATAGGAGTGACTGATTGGAATACATGTGTCCATTTTAGGGTTAGATATAGGTATACTATATCTAAAGCAAAGGGTGATTACACCACCTTGCCCCAGCTGTCGGGCAGCCAGTTGTGTCAGATTTAGATGACCAGCCAGGAGTGGCATAATACATGCTGCAGCCCCTGGTAGGCCCTGGGTAGACCTATGCCCTGGATACAGAGACTGATAAGGTGGCCCAGTACCAATTGGTAAATGCACCTAAGGTACACGTGTCAATTTAGAGAGAGAACAGCTAGGCTGTGGGTCTGATTAGCAGGCCCACAGCCAGGGAAGTCGTAAACCAGTGAAGCAAAAAGCAAAAATCTGGGGTGATCATAGGATTGCAGACCCTACTCTCCTACATGACCCCCCCCCAAAAAACTTTGGGACAATAAACTAACCTTGACCAGGTGAGTCTTTTTGCTCTAAGTGGAAATACCTGGAGAGCCCATCTGCATTGCCATGATCAGTGCCAGGTCTATGCTCCACTGTAAAATCCATCCCCTGTAGGGAAATGGACCACCTAAGTAGTTTGGGGTTTTCACCCTTCATCTGATTTAGCCACAGAGGGGGGCTTATGGTCGGCCTAAATCTTGAAATGAGTGCCAAACAAGTATGGCCTCAGTTACTTCAGGGCCCAAACCACAGCAAAGGCCTCCCTCTCAATAGCTGACCAATTTTTCTCTCTGGGGGTCAGCCTTCTGCTAATAAAAGCAATGGGCTGGTCATGACCATCAAAATTCAGCTGAGATAGAACAGCTCCCACACCCAACTCAGAAGCATCTGTTTGGACAATGAATGGTTTGGAGTAGTCTGGACTCTTTAGGATAGGTGCTGTGCACATGGCCTGCTTTAGGTCATCGAATGCTTTTTGGCAGCCTGCTGTCCACTGAACTTTCTTTGGCATCTTTTTACTTGTCAGGTCATTAAGTGGAGTCACAATTGATCCATAATTTCTGACAAATTTCCTGTAATAACCAGTCAGGCCCAAGAAAGCTTGAACCTGAGTCTGGGTGGTTGGAGGAGCCCAGTCCTTGATGGACTGTATCTTGCTCTCCAGTGGCTGAACCTGGCCTCCACCTACAAGGTGGCCCAGGTATACAACCTGTGTCTGCCCTATCTGGCACTTTGTGGCCTTGATAGTGAGACCTGTTGTTAGACCTGGCACCTTGGCGTGAGTTTCCCTTCCACTTTTTGCTGGTGTGCCTCCAATGTTTTGCTGGTTTTCCGATACTCAGGGCACTGCGCCACGGCCGACCCGTGCCGCAGTGCAAGTGCTCCCTACTGTAAATGGTACATGTGATTGGTATCCATGATTGGTTCATTGGATTTACTGTTAGTCCCTAGTAAAGTGCACTAGGAGTGCCAGGGCTTGTAGATGCCAATACTGCTAGTGGGCCTGCAGCGCTGGTTGCGCCACCCACAGAAGCAGCCGTAAGATGTGTCTGGGGACTGCCACCGCAGAACCCGCGTGCAGTCTCGTACTGTCATGCCGGCTGGGCAAGTGCAACCACTTGCCAGCCCCTGAACCTTCCCTTGACTACATATTAGTCACCCCTATGGTAGGCCTGCGGGCAGGGTGCATTGTAGGTGTAAGGTAGGACAAGCCCTGATGTGTGTGGCATGTCCTAGTAGTGACTTACAACTAAATTCGTATTTCACTATTGAAGGCTACCTGCTCCCGTTAGGCCAGACTGAGCTGCTGGAATTATTACACCCTATGATCCCAGCAGGCTCAGGGAGCATGGTAGAGAGTCGTGTTTAGTATGCCTGAACTCAGGATGATAAAATATTTCTTTTAGTAAAGTTTATTTTAATATCCTGGGTTTGCAAATGCTACTTTCAGAAAGTTAGCATTTGCGTGCCTAACCATTTCAGCCCGCCTCTGCTGGTATGTGTATCTGACTGTCTGGGATGTGTGAGTGACAGGGCTGGGGGATGACAGGTGGTGAATGCGCAGATTACACCTTAGTGGGAGGTAGGAGTGGCTCTTGACTCTGAATCTTGCTGTGCTCTGCCACCACAATGCTGGCTCCACCCTCCTGGGGAGCGACTGATGACTCAGCCGACACCTGGCCCAGGAAGGGCGAAGCCCCATCAACAAGGTACTCTGGCTGCCCCTGTCCGCACAATGCGGGCTCCACCTCCTGTGGGGCGTCTGATGCGCCTGCCCCTCACACTGAACGCAGAAGCCGGAGTACACCCTCCAGAGTGCTCAAGGACTGAAAGTGGCTATGCAAAGGCCCCCCTGGCCTGCGAGAACAAAAGAAATGCGGTATAAAAGTAGGAGCCCTGCTCCTTGTAAATTAGATCCTGTTTGGGCAGGAACTCTACCCGACGAGAAGGACCGGGAAGGACAAGGAAGAGTGCTGTCTCTTGCCTGTGTCTGGTGCCTTGCTGCAGAAGGAGAGGAAAAGGAAAGACTACAAGAAGACTTTTGCTTTGAGAAACTTTGTGCCAAACTCTGCTGAGAGATCTCCAAGGGCTTGCTGTTGAACTTGCCCCCTGACCAGCGCCCCAGGACCAGTGGGCGCTACATCCTGAAGAAAGCGACTGTGTGTGCTGCTTATCGCTGCAGTACGGACAGAGGGGTCTGGGAGCGCTGGGCAAGCCTGCCACGCTCCCCGTAATCCAAGGCATCGACATCCCCCCAAGCACCGTGACCGGGGCCCAAAGCAACAGCGAGAGCAACGTGAGGTCCAGCCGCCGCTGGCCCGAGCACCGTGACCGCAACTGCACCGGGAGCCCGAGAGCAAAGTGAAGGAGGACCCGTCCGGTCCAAGCTCCCGAATTGACTGCGCTTCGAGCCGTCAATCCACTTGCGAAGACGGACAGCTGCCCTGTGATAACCCCCTCTGGTCGGTAGCCTGCCCGACAGCTCAGCTGTGAGCGCACAGCTGCAACCGGTACTTTGGCTGGGTACGTCCTGCACTTGGGGACCGTACTGCCACTTGCCGTCACCACACAGCCGCCGCCTCCAGGGTCGGAGCGAACGACGAGGAAAGGACCCTGCCGCCACAGAGCACCGCCGCCCCGGATGACCCGTGACCTGCCCGGCTGAGAGCCGCAGCGAACAGCGACCCCGGAAAAGCAACGCGACGTGGGACAGCTCCCCTGGAAGCCGCCCACTCCACAAGAATTTGAAAGGTACTGTGTTGTGTCCTCACGGTGCGAGCGTCCTGCAACTCGAGCTCGCACCGCGCTACCTGCTCCCAACGCGAGCCGCCTCTGAAACCGAGGCTCGCACAGATCCTGGCCCTCGAGGCCCACGCAGAGAGCGCATTGAGGCGCTACGAGACACTGAACCTTGTCGAACCTGGGCAGAAGGCCCAAAAGATTGCTTATTGCTAAAAGAGCACTGTGGCAACCTGAACTTAAGTAAACTGGAACCGCTATTGAAAGTTTGACAACTGTATTTACAAGCCTGCTTGAAATTTATATAAAGATATATATTTTTACGAATACAGTTTGGTGTCATTGTGTGGTGGGTTGGTTGTGACAGTGTGATATTGCAAATGTTTAACCCTATGTGCCCCAAAGATTAGCCTAAGACTGCTTAAGCCACACTACCTAGAGGGTAAGCAGAGGTTGTCGGGAAGGTAACCCTCAGCCCTGACGAGGAAGAGAGAGTCCCTGCTTGTCGCTAGTGCTACACTGCGCCAACTAGAGCCTCCCCCTTCCTACACCTGCTTTCTGCAGTGCCTCTAACACTTTCCGTAGGTGGACCAGGTGATCCTCCCAGGTGGAACTAAAGACAGCTATATCATCAAGATATGCTGCACAGAAGTCATCCAGCCCAGTGAGAACTTGATTCACCAGCCTTTGGAAGGTGGCAGGCGCATTTTTCAAACCAAAGGGCATTACCACAAACTGATAATGCCCACCAGGGGTAGAAAATGCTGTCTTGGGCTTAGCTTCCTCAGCTAACCTGATTTGCCAATACCCAGCTGTCAGGTCAAATGTGCTTAAGTAGTTGGCAGAAGCCAATCTATCTATACGTTCATCTGCCCTTGGTATTGGGTGGGCATCAGTCTTAGTGACTGCATTGAGGCCTCTGTAGTCTACGCAAAACCTCATCTCTTTCTTACCACCCTGGGTGTGAGGCTTTGGCACTAGAACTACTGGACTAGCCCAAGGGCTATCTGAGGGCTCAATGACTCCCAGCTCCAACATTTTCTGCACCTCTGTCTTGATGCAGTCTCTGACATGATCAGGCTGTCTGTAGATTTTACTCTTAACTGGCAGACTGTCCCCAGTGTCAACCTCATGGGAACACCAATTGGTCTGACTGGGTGTCAGAGAGAACATATGTGTAAAGGATTGAAGAACTTGTTTGCAATCCTTTTGCTGATGCTCAGAGAGGCTGCCACAAAAGACAACACC
This sequence comes from Lissotriton vulgaris, assembly GCF_964263255.1. Classification (NCBI taxonomy): domain Eukaryota; kingdom Metazoa; phylum Chordata; class Amphibia; order Caudata; family Salamandridae; genus Lissotriton; species Lissotriton vulgaris. The sequence continues at coordinate 1,010,957,781 of NC_141698.1, read as the reverse complement.
ATCTACTGACCCATCATCAGGGTTCTGAGTGAGCAGGTCTCGGAGAGGGTCACTCTCCTCCTCCTGTCCCTCATCTGTGGCCATGAGCAAGCTCATGTTCTTCCTGTCGACATATGCCTTGAGCCTATTCACATGGAGCACCCTGAGGGGGCTCCTGGGAGTTCCAAGGTCCACCAGGTAGGTGACCTCTCCCTTTTGCTCAATGATTGTGTGGGGCCCAGACCATTTGTCTTTGAGCGCTGCTGGGGCCACTGGCTCCAACACCCATACCTTCTGTCCAGGCTTGTACACAGTCAGGACAGCCTTTTGGTCATGCCAAGCTTTTTGGAGTTCTTGGCTTGCCTCAAGGTTTTTAGATGCCTTTTCCATGTACTCAGCCATCCTGGAGCGGAGACCAAGTACATAGTCCACAATGTTGGTTGCAGGCTTTTTGAGAGGTCTCTCCCATCCTTCCTTCACCAAACAAAGGGGTCCTTCTGCAGGATGTCCATACAAAAGTTCAAAAGGGCTGTAGCCAACACCCTTCTGTGGGACTTCTCTATAAGCAAACAAAAGGCAGGGTATCAGGACATCCCATCTACGCCTGAGCTTTTCAGGTAGTCCATGAATCATCACTTTTAGGGTCCTGTTGAACCTTTCAACAAGCCCATTGCACTGTGGGTGATAGGGTGTGGTGAACTTGTAGTTGACACCACATTCCTTCCACATTGCAGTCAGATATCCTGACATGAAGTTTGCACCTCTGTCAGAGACAACCTCCTTAGGGAAGCCCGCTCTGGAGAACACTCCAACTAGGGCTCTTGCCACAACAGGTGCTGTAGTGGTCCTAAGGGGAATAGCTTCAGGATACCTGGTGGCATGGTCCACCACCACCAGTATAAACTTGTGCCCTGATGCTGTCTGGGGTTCCATTGGACCAACAATGTCAATCCCCATTCTTTCAAAGGGTACGCCCACCACAGGTAGTGGTATGAGGGGGGCCTTTGTTGTGCCACCTGACTTACCACTGGCTTGGCAAGTGACACAGGAGCGACAAAACTATCTGATATCTTCATTCATGTGAGGCCAGTGAAAGTGTGAGACAAGTCTGTCCCAAGTCTTATTCTGGCCTAAGTGTCCTGCAAGGGGAATCTCATGGGCCAAGGTAAGAAGGAAACCTCTCTGTGACAAGGGGATGATCAGTCTCCTGGTTGCACCAGGTTTGGGGTCTCTTGCTTCAGAGTACAGGAGTCCATCATCCCAGTATACCTTGTGGGTACCTGTGGCGTTCCCTGCAGCCTCAGCAGCAGCCTGCTGTCTGATGGGTTCAAGAGAAGGGCAGTCTAACTGTGCCTTCCCCAGGTCTTCCCTGGAGGGTCCCCCCGAACCCAGAAATTCAACCTGATTAGGTTCAAGTTCTTTAGGCTCAGTTTCCCTCAGTTCTTTGAGGTCAGCCTCCTCTGAGACTTGATCCACAACCTGGGGCAAGGGGGAAGGCAATGCCTTAACCCTACTGCTCTTTCTCTTGGAAGGTGTCTGGTCCATTGTTCCAGGATCCAGCACCTGTTCAGTAGGGCATCTTCTGGCCTGTGACCTAGTCACAGCAAGGACATGTGCTGGCAAGCCTAACTTTTCCATGTGAGTCCTCTGCTCCACTTCTGACCATAGTGATGTTTCCAAATCATTGCCCAACAAACATTCAACTGGGAGGTCTGAACTAACCACAACTTTCTTTTGGCCATTTACCCCTCCCCAGGAGAAATCAACAATTGCCATACTATGGTGGGTAGTGACATTGCTGGCATTGGTCACTAGGTAATCTGTACCTAGCATGATCTGTCCAGGGTCCACAAAGCTAGGTGTCACCATTGTGACACTGGCACAAGTGTCCCTGTAGGCCTGAGCCATTTTTCCATTAATAAAAGGTGTCTGCCTGTATTTGCCCAAAGTATTGGGACTTGCATCCGGGGATATATCCATATCCCCTGTACAGACAATGACAGCCTGAGTGAGTGTGCCTACTAGGTTGTCATACCCCTCAGATCCCAAGGTTAACCCAACTAATCCCTTGGGAGGTGCACTACCACTACTGACTGTACTAGGGGGTGCAGGTGCCTTAGGGGCTGTAGTGGTAGGAGTTTGCCCTCCTTTCTTGGTGCACTCACTAAACCAGTGAGTTTTACTTTTACAGTATTGGCACCACCTTTTTGACTGGCCTTCTTGAGTCTTCTTTTTCTGCTGTGAAGCCTGACCCCCACCCTCTTTGGTTTGTTGGGGACCTGTCGAAGACTTCTGGTCATTTTGTTCACTCTTATTACTACCCTTTTGGTCTGCTTTCTTCTGACCACCCTGGTTCTGAGCCTGGTTCTGTTTGACCCTTGTTCTGACCCATCTGTCTGCCTTCTTTCCCAATTCTTGGGGAGAGGTCAGATCCGAATCAACAAGGTGCTGATGCAACAACTGGTCCTGACAATTATTTAAGATCTGTTCTCTCGTGATCAGATTGTACAACCCTGTGTAATCAGTAACCTTACTGCCCAGCAAGCAGCCTTCCAAAGCCTTAGTGGCACAATCCACAAAGTCAGACCAATCCGGAGACTGAATTTTCTGGGTGTCCCTGAACAGCAACCTGTACTGCTCAGTTGTTAAGCCAAACCCATCAATCAGTGTATTTTTCAGGACTTGGTAATTGGTAGCATCCTCAGCTCTAGTAGTGAGGAGCTTATCTCTACCTTTGCCTTCAAAGAAGAGCCACAAGATAGATGCCCACTGACTCTGGGGGACACACTGGACAGTGCAGGCCCTCTCCAAAGCAGTCATCCATTTGTGGATGTCATCCCCTTGTTTAAAGGGGGGCACTATCTTACTCAGGTGTCTAGTGTCTAAACTCCTGTCCTTTTCTCTAGGTAAAATGCTGCCACCAGTGGGGTCTGCCCCACTCAATTTCTGCTCTCTAGCAAAGGCAAGTCTCTTTGGCCTGGGCAACTTCTTCCCTTTCAATCCTCAGATTGACTTCCCTCATCTTGGCCTCATGCTCGCTCCTCTGAGGGGATGTCATCCCTCTGTGAGAAGAAGTCTGAGAGCCATTGGTTCGAATGGATCTGTTAGAGCCTCTGGATAGAGACCTAACTCGTCCACTCCCAATGTTAAGCCTGCCTGAGAGTGGGCCTGGGGGTCCCCCAAGTTCATTTTCAAGCCTGCTTAAGTTGGTCCTGGTGAGTCTACTGACTTCTACCTGACCCTTGTCTGCCTCATCCCCTGACAACTCCTGATCCTCTTCCTCTCCTTCACTAACTGTTCCATTGAGGTTGAGGTCAGGTTCCCTCTAAGGGGGGCATGCTCCCATCTGGATTAGGAGGGCCTGTGTTAGAAGCCCTCCTGGCATCATAAGTCTCTAAGAGACCAATCAGGAATGGGATGGTAGGGTTAGAACCCTGTTTTAGTTTCCTGGAGGTACACACTTGTCTCATCTCCTGGAAGCTAAGAGCTGCATATCTTGATATGACCTGTGGAGGGTCAACTGACACAAGGGGGGCCTCTGAGTTCCCTCCTTTGTCTGACATGCTTTTCTAGTGAGGTGTAAGTGGTGCACTTACCTACACTATTTGTTTGCCTACTGATCCCTTGCTAAGAGTTGTAGTCAGGGTGTGCTAAGCCCTGTTGAACTACAACAGCTGGTTCAGTAGAACTCAGAGTATTCTAAGCTAAGTGATATGTACCTTGGTACTTATGTGATCTTTCAAATGATATTCTTAGGATACGTGTGGTAAAACAACAGCAAGCTCAAATCCCAACCGCTGCTCACCAATGTGAGAAGTTGGCCTGATATGCAGTGCTCACTATTCTAGTGATCACTATGTATCATTCCAAACGACCCTTATTGATGATTGGTTGTAAGTCAACCTTATAGACCAGCTATCCTAGTAGCATGGACAAGAGCAGTATTTAGGCTAAACTCTAGAGGGCGTGTTAAGCCAGCTGGTATACCATCACATATACCCCTTGAACACCAAGTGAAAGGACACCACACAAGTTGTTATGAAAATAAAAAGATATTTATTTATAACAAGTCTACCCTGATCTCTTTATGAGTCAGGGAGCTAAGCACACAACAAAACTCTTAAGAAAATACTTTAAGTTGCACAATTTACACAAATGCCCGAGGGGCACGAAAAACCATATACTACAAAAGTGGAATGCGAAATACTAGCAGGTAAGTAACTAGATCCAGAGGCTTTAGGATCGCTAGGACTACACTACAGAACCTTCAGGTTAGGAGCAGGAGGCCTAGGGAGATCGGGTGCAGTGTGTGCACTCTCACGCGGGATGCGGGACAAAGTCTATGGATGCTAGATTTCGTAAAGTTAGTGTTATCGGACGAATCCGACTAGTTAGGCTGAAAACGAAAAAGGATCTGGACACTTAGATAGTGAACCTACGTTGGAGCACCGAAATGCTCAAGTTACCTAGCCCAGGGGCTGCGGCTGCATAGGGTGCAAAAGACGTCGGGAATCCTCGTTACAGTCTATAGATTCTAAAAGAAGAAGTTGTTGGCAGGCCACCAGTGATGAAGTTCGATGTGATCCAAGCCTGGATCGAAGATGGAGACGACCTGAAAGCAGAGGGGACTCAGTTCTTAATCACTAGCCAGTGATTAGGGGGGCACCAGGATGGCACCGGATGAAGTCACCTCGACCAGGTGAGTGGGCGACGCTGGGCTCTGCAGTCTCTCGGACCAGGAGGAGTTGTCGGCGACCAGGATGGAGGTGCGAGCTGTCCCACGAAGGTGTCTGCTGTCGGCGATGCTGGACCCAGGTTTGGGGCAACAACTCTTGGCAAATTCAAGCCCACGCGGTGGACTCAAAATTGCGTCTGGAGTGGACCAGGAGGATCCGGGGTGCTACTCTGTTGGAGGGGAGCAAGGGCCAGTTTGGAGCAACAAGACCAGCGATGGAAGTGTCGTGGTTCGTCGTCAAGAGGGCCATAAGCCAGCAGGCAAGTAGCCGGACAACACGGTGAGCAGCAAAGAGCAGAAGGGCCCCACTCAGATCTCGTGGATGCTGGGGGGGCTGGACTTCGGTGCTGGAGCTGCTCAGGGTTAGGGCTTCTCAAACCCCAAAGCACTCACTCGAGGATCCCTCGGCGGTCGTGCTGGATAAGCGTCGTGCAGGTTCTGAAGATGGCCGGTCCCTCGGGTCTCGTCACACCCACGAATCTCTACTGGGCTGATGATGTAGGTAGAGGTCAGAGATGGCAGGGAATCCGGGTCTCGTCGAGCTGGGCAGTCTTGATCCGGAGGATGGACTTGCAGCAAACCGCATGCGCTTAGATGGTGCCCGCTGGTGCAGGGTGGCTGCTCCTTAGCCACAAGGGAGAGTCTTCAGAAATGTTCAAGAGTTCTTTCGTGGAAAGTAGTCAAGATTCAGAATTATCTAATTTGGAAAGGGGGCCCGCTCCTATCTTTATACTAAGGAAAGGGGGTGGCACGCGACTAGGTCCTGCCCATGGGTGGGACCAGGAAGGGGGGGGGGGTGGTTACACCCCTCTCCGAACTTTCCCCAGCTCAGGGGCGGGTGTGCCCCTGGAACTGGTTCAAGCCGGCATATGCACAGTGAGCACCGGGGTGCCACTTGCAGTCACCTTCCTCTCAGCCCTGCCTACCTGGGATACACAAAACCCTGTCTGGGATGGTGCTAGCACAGCCCCTGACAGGAAACCCTTTGTCCAAGCTCTCCGCGCTGGAAGGACTCCCAGCAGCAGGAGGTCAGACTTGTGTCTGTGGTGGCAGCATCCATTTTGTGATGCTGATGCTCGAGTTAACTTTAACCGGGGTTCACATTTACATACATGTCGTGTCCCTCTAGAAGGGTGGAATGCTAACCCCGTCGCCAGAATTGGCGAGGGGTTAGTATTCCAATTCGTATGACGCCTTACTCGACATGTTTTGATAAAGCGATACCAGAGTTGGCAAATAACCGCAAGGATTATAATGCACTTAGAGTATATGGTACGCGTTATCATGGAACAGCTATTAGGACTTGGTTCCGCAAGCTGCAAACGGGCTCAGCTCATGCCAGAGCACCATCTCACATGATTCCAAGCACTCTGCCTTCAGGATTGTTAAGGCCTGCCATAGGAGTGACTGATAGGAATATATGTGTCCATTTTAGGGTTAGATATAGGTATACTATATCTAAAGCAAAGGGTGATTACACCACCTTGCCCCAGCTGTCGGGCAGCCAGTTGTGTCAGATTTAGATGGCCAGCCAGGGGTGGCATAATACATGCTGCAGCCCCTGGTAGGCCCTGGGTACACCTATGGCCTGGATACAGAGACTGATAAGGTGGCCCAGTACCAATTGGTAAATGCACCTAAGGTACACGTGTCACTTTAGAGAGAGAACAGCTAGGCTGTGGGTCTGATTAGCAGGCCCACAGCCAGGGAAGTCGTAAACCAGTGAAGCAAAAAGCAAACATCTGGGGAGATCATAGGATTGCAGACCCTACTCTCCTACAGAGACATTAGTTAGTGATAGATTCCTTACCTTACAATATCCCCAGGCGTCAGACTGGATCCGGAAAAGTTTGCGTAGCAGTACCCTTGCGCGTCGGTGGGCGTCGTCTGCGGCTCCGCGCCCGTCGTTGGCGTCGTGATGACGTCGTCGGAGTACTTAGACGCCGCCTCGCGTGCTGACGTCAGTTCTTAGACACAGCTTTTACGCGCCAGAAACACAGAGCTATGCCAAAAACTAACACTGGTGCCTTGAAACTAGGGCCCTGAAAGGGGATGACCTTAACCCTAGATATCGGTTCGCAGAACGGGGTGGATGGATGGGTCGGTAAGGAATCTATCACTAACTAATGTCTCTTACAGATATATCGTTACACAAATAGTAACTTGTGCATCTGAAAGAGACGCGTTAGTGATAGATTCCTTACCTTACAATAGATACCCCAGCAATACCAACCCCGGTGGTGGGTCTGTGAACCAATAATCACACCAGAAACTCCTGGAGGACGGAACGGCCAAAGAAGCCATCCCTCCGGACTTGGCTGTCCAGGCAGTAGTGTCTTGCGAATGTGTGCAGCGAGGCCCACGTAGCTGCCTGACAGATGTCCTGCAAGGGCACACCTCGGCCCAAGGCAGTTGTAGTGGCTGTGGCTCGAGTGGAATGAGCCCTCAGGCCAACAGGGGGTTCCTTCTTTGCCAAGGAGTAACACGCCTGGATAAACAAGATGATCCACCGTGAGATGGTTCGCCTGTGTACCGCTTTCCCCTTCTTAGCGCCCAAGTAACCAACAAAGAGTTGGTCATCCACCCGGAACTGGCGTGTGCGATCCAGATAGAACGAGAGCGCACGTTTTGGGTCCAGACGGTGGAGCCTCTCTTCCTGTCTCAAGGGATGCGGAGGCGGAAAGAAGGTGGGCAAGGTAATGGATTGCCCAATGTGGAAGGCTGTGACCACCTTGGGTAGGAAAGAAGGTCTAGTTTTTAACACAACCTTGTCCGGATGGACTGAAAGGAAAGGAGGTTTACAGGATAGAGCCTGGAGCTCACTCACTCTCCTGGCAGAGGTGATGGCTACCAGGAAGGCAGTCTTCAAAGTGAGAAGGCGAAGAGGACAGTTGTGAAGTTGCTCGAAGGGAGCGCACATCAGAAATGTAAGGACTAAGTTCAAGTCCCACTGAGGCATCACAAAGGGAACAGTTGGAAACGTGCATGTGATGCCTTTCAGAAATCTATTTTAATTGGGGACTTTAACAAAGATGGTTGATCAGGCAGCCTTTGGGAGGCTGAAAGGGCAGAAAGATAGCCCTTGATAGTGCCCAGAGCAGAGCCCTGCTGGGCAAGAGAAAGAAGGAAGAGAAGAACCTCGGAAAGAGGGGCAGAGAGAGGATCCACAGCCTTTGCTGTGCACCATGCCACAAATCTGTTCCACCTGCAGGCGTATACCGACTTTGTGGAGGGACGCCTGGCTGCCAGAATGATTGTACAGACTTCAGGAGGCAAGTCAAATGGCCTCAACTGTCGCCGCTCAATCTCCAAGCATGGAGGTGGAAACTGGACAGGTTCGGGTGGAGGACCGTCCCCTGTTGCTGCGACAGAAGGTCCTCCTAAAGGGGCAGACGGATCGGGGGATCGACTGACATACTGAGTAGCTCAGGATACCAGTACCTTCGTGCCCAGTCCGGAGCCACAAGGATGACTTGTGCCCGGTCGCGCCTGATCTTCTTCAGCACTCTGGGCAGAAGTGGTATAGGCGTAAAGGCGTACAACAGACCGCAACTCCACTCGCGACGAAAAGCGTCTCCGAGCGAGTGCCGCCTTGGAAATTCCAACGCGCAGAACTGATGACATTACGCGTTCTCTTCGGTGGCGAATAAATCTAACCAAGGCTCTCCCCACTGCAGAAAGAGACCTTGCGCCAGGTCCGAGTTCAGACGCCATTCGTGATCCATCATGCACCGGCGGCTGAGTTCGTCCGCCTTGGCGTTCAGAGAACCTGCCTGGTGTTGAACCACCAGAGTCACGCCCTGATGTTCCAGCCATTGCCAGAGGCGCAGAGCCTCCTGGCAGAGGGTCCACGACCCCACCCGGCCCTGTTTGTTGCAGTACCACATGGCAGTGTTGTTGTCCATGAACACCTGCACTACACTCTCTCGAACAGAGGGGAGGAATGCCTTCAGTGCTAGACGAATCGTCCGCAGCTCCAAAAGGTTGATATGGAGCCGGGACTCCGCCGGAGACCAGAGGCCCCAGATCTCCGCCTCTCCCATGTGGCCTCTTCAGCCCTGGAGGGACGCGTCCGTCACAACTACCTGCTCCGGTTGGGGAAGGGAGAGGGATCTGCTACTGACCCAATCGCGGTCCGTGAGCCACCACCGCAGCTGTTTGGCAGTGCCCTCCGAGATCAGGATATGGTCGGACAGGTTGCCCTGATGCTAGGCCCACTGAAACTTCAGGTCCCACTGCAGAGCCCGCATCCGCCAACGGGCGAGATGCACCAGAAGGATGCAGGAAGCCATCAGCCCCAGAAGCCGCAGCGTCAACCTGACCGAAAGCCGGGATAGAGGCTGGAAGATTGGAATCAGAGCCTGTATATCCCGAACCCGCTGTTCGGGTTGGAAAACCCGAAACTGTGCCGAGTCAAGAACCGCTCCGATGAAAAGGAGCTTCTGAGAGGGGCACAGGTGTGACTTCGGCACATTGATGGAGAACCCCAGCTGGTGCAGGAGATCCGCCGTAGTCTGGAGGTGGCTGACGTCTGTCTGGGGCGAGCCCGCCTTCAACAACCAGTCGTCGAGGTAAGGGAAGACTGAAACCCATAACCTGCGCAGATGAGCTGCGACCACCGCCATCACCTTCGTGAACACCCGTGGGGCGCTGGTAAGGCCAAAGAGGAGCACGGTAAACAAAGTGCTCGTGGCCTACCGTGAACCGCAGGTAACGTCGGTGTGCCGGCAGGACGGGGATGTGGAAATAGGTGTCCTGCAAGTCCAACGCTACCATCCAGTCTCCTGGGTCCAGGGCAGCTAAGACCTGAGCCAGAGTCAGCATCTAGAACTTCTCCTTCCGTAGGAAGCCGTTGACGTTCCGTAGGTCCAAGATAGGGCGTAGGTTGCCCTTCTTGGGTACCAGAAAGTAGTGGGAGTAGCAACCACGTCCTACTTCTGGCCCAGGAATGCACTTGATGGCCCCCTTGGCCAAGAGGGCCGAAACTTCCTCCTGCAGAAGCCGCAAGTGATCCCCCGATATGCGGTGGTATTGTGGTGGCATGGCTTGAGGGGTCGTCTCGAAGGGGAGGGAGTAGCCCCTCCGGACGATCTGCAGTACCCACCTGTCCGACGTGACAGTGCGCCAGTGAGAGTGGTGATGGCAAACCTTGCCCCCCACTGGCGTCACATGGGCCGAGAAGCAAGGACTAGGAGGGTTTAGAGGCAGATGCTGCGGGGGAAGGTGTGGACTGGCCTCTCCGTTGTCCCCGACTGCCTCCACGGCGATTTCCACGACCGCCACAGCGCTGGATGTTAGTCTGCGGCGTGCGGCTGGTAGCACGTGTGGGGGCGCCCCTTCCTTGGCCACGAAAGGAGCGAAAGGTACCCGTTTGCTGGTGCGGGGCCGAGAGGCCCAAGGACTTGGCCGTAGCCCTGGAGTCCTTAAAGCGCTCAAGTGCATGGTCTGCCTTGTCGCCAAAAAGGCGACGGCCATCGAAAGGCATGTCCATCAGAGCGTTTTGGACATCTGCCGAAAAGTTGGCGGACCTCAACCAGGCGTGACGTCTCACCGCCAACGTTGTTGCCATCGCTCTGCCTAGCGAGTCAGTGGTATCCAGTCCACACCGGATAAAATATTTGGCTGCATCTCGGCCCTCCACAAGGACTTGGCCGAGTTTGGCCCGTACCTCCAACAGACACTCTGGCAGCACTTCCGCCACCGTCTCCCACAGAGAGTGGGTGTAGCGGCCCAAGAGGCATGCGGTGTTGGAAGACCGCAGTCCCAAACTAAGGGAGGAGAATATTTTCTTTCCATAATTCTTATACCTCTTGGATTCCCTGTCGGGCGGAGCCGACGGGAATGCGGTCTGGGAATTGGAGGCCTGGATGACCAGACTCTCGAGGGTGGGGTGGGTGGACAGGAAACATGGGTCGCCCAAGGCCGGGCGGTGGCGTCTGGCCACGTTCCTATCTACGGGCGAACCCGTAGCGGGCCTGGACCAAGTGCCCAAAAGAACGCCGGTCAAGGCCTCATTAAAGGGCAGTAGAGGCTCGGCCGAGCATGACTGCGGTTTAAGGACCTCAGTGAGGAGGTTAGTCCTCACGGCCGCGACGGGGAGCTCAAGGCCAAAGGCCTTGGCAGCCCTCGTCAACACAACACTATAGGTTGCCCCCCCGTCCTCCGAAGCCAGGGTAGGAGGGGAGACAAAACCAGTGTCTGGAGAGGTGTCCAGGCCACTGGCCTCCCCAAGTTCCCCTGTCCAGTCCTCTTGTGACTGACACTCATGGGTCAAAGGGTCTTCAGACCCCTCCCAATCCTCCTCATCACCCATCTCCTGATACTCAGGGTTCTCAATTATTGGGGCCTGTTCATAGAAGTGAAAATCTCCATACGCCGTCGAAAGTGGCGCCCAGCGGCGCCGTTCCGACGTCGGAACAGGAATGAAGGAGGCGTCAGCGACGGCGCCGCCCGAGGACGGCGCCGGAGGCGACACCTGGCGGTCCGACGCCGGGGGGGTCGTAAAGTCCACCGGCGTCGATCCAGATCCCGAGGGAGGAGAAGGGTCCCGCGGCACCGGGCCCGAAGGCGCCGGGACCGCTTGACCCTGCAGCGCGGGGCCCGAAGGCACCGGCGGTGTCGGGATAGTGGGGCCCCGGCGGCGTCAGAGCCGAAGCACCCGACAACGTCGGGCCGAAGCCCCTAACCCGCCAGGGGCCCCAGACGGGTCCGCTGGGCCCGAAGGCACCGCGGAGCCCGTCGGAGGAGAGAGGGACGTCATGGCCATGAGGAAGCGCTCGATCTCCTTCGGCGTCGCGTCTGGCCCAGGGACCGGAGGGTATGGAGTGGGACGTGACACCCGCGACCCCGAAGGAGCCGCGTGGGCGTTGTTACCTAAACCCCCGGCCGCATCGTGCGAGCGTCGGGGGGAGTCAGAAGAGCGATGACGCCTCTTTGACTTCTTGTGCGTCTTACCTGACGACGACTTCGACCCGGAGGAGTGGTACCGACTCTCGGAGCTGTGTTGGCTCTGAGCTCGCGACCTTTCCCTCTTCCTCCCGTGGGACCGGGACCTCGCCCGGCGCGGGACCGACTGCCGGAGTTCGAGTTGCCTGCGGGACCGCTCCCGCCTGGCTTTCGAAGAGAGGGCCCGGCAGTCGGAGCAGGCCTTGTCGTCGTGGTCAACGCCTAGACAAGTTAGGCACAGGTGGTGCGGATCAGTGACCGACATCGTGCGGTCGCAATCCTCACTGTGCTTGAAGCCAGGCATCCCTAGGCACCGATCGGAGTCGTAAGACTTCGAAAAGCGATCAAAAAGGTTAGTCAAAAATTGACTAAGGGTTACTGCTTTTTCCAGATCTGCGCTTGCTGGCGCGGAAAAAAGAAGAACTGACGTCAGCACGCGGAGGCGGCGTCGAAGTACTCCGACGACGTCATCACGGCGCCCACAACGCCGACGACGGACGCGGAGCCGCAGACGACGCCTACCGATGCGCAAGGGTACTACTACGCAAAAGTTTCCGGATCCAGTCTGACGCCTGGGGATATTCTAAGGTAAGGAATCTATCACTAACGTGTCTCTTTCAGATATGCTGCACAAAAGTCATCCAACCCAGTGAGAACTTGGTTCACCAACCTTTGAAAAGTGGCAGGTGCATTTTTCAAACCAAAGGGAATCACCACAAATTGGTAATGACCTCCTGGGGTAGAAAATGCTGTTTTGGCTTTGGCATCCTCAGCTAACCTGATCTGCCAGCTGTTAGGTCAAATGTACTCAAGAATTTGGCAGAAGCCAATTTATCTATGAGTTCATCTGCTCTTGGTATTGGATGGGCATCTGTCTTAGTGACAGCATTGAGACCCGTGTAGTCTACACAAAACCTCATCTCTCTCTTACCATCCTGGGTGTGAGGTTTTGGCACTAGAACTACAGGACTAGCCCAAGGGCTCTCCGAGGGTTCAATGACTCCCAATTCCAACATCTTTTGTACTTCTTGTTTTATGCAGTCCCTGACTTGGTCAGGTTGCTTGTAGATTTTACTCTTTATAGGCAGACAGTCACCAGTGTCCACCTCATGGGTGCACCAGTTTGTCTGACTGGGTGTCAGAGAGAACATTTGTCTAAAGGATTGAAGAAATTGTTTGCAATCCTTTTGCTGATGCTCAGAGAGGCTGTCAGAAAAGACTACACCATCTACTGACCTATCATCAGGGTTCTGAGTGAGCAGGTCTGGGAGAGGGTCACTCTCTTCCTCCTGCCCCTCATCTGTAGCCATGAGCAAGCCCATGTCTGCCCTGTCAACAAATGCCTTGAGCCTATTCACATGAAGTACTCTGTGAGGGCTCCTGGGAGTTCCAAGGTCAACCAGGTAGGTGACTTCCCCTTTTGTTCAGTGATAGTATGGGGTCCAGACCATTTGTCTTGGAGAGCTGCTGGGGCCACTGGCTCCAACACCCACACCTTCTGTCCAGGTTGGTAAACAGTAAGGACAGCCTTTTGGTCATGCCAAGCTTTTTGGAGTTCTTGGCTGGCCTCAACGTTTTTAGATGCCTTCTCCATGTACTCTGCCACCCTGGAGCGGAGACAAAGTACATAGTCCACTATGTCAAGTTTAGGCTTTTTGAGAGGTAACTCCCATCCTTCCTTCACAAGACATAGGGATCCTCTTACAGGATGCCCAAACAGGAGCTCAAAAGGGCTGTAGCAACCCCCTTCTGTGGGACCTCTCTGTAAGAAAACAGAAGGCAGGGTAAAAGGATGTCCCACCTTCGCCTAAGCTTTTCAGGTAACCCTTTTATCATCCCTTTTAGGGTCTTGTTGAATCTCTCCACAAGTCCATTGCACTGTGGGTGATAGGGTGTGGTAAATTTGTAATTTACTCCACACTCCTTCCACATTGCAGTCAAGTATCCTGACAAAGTTTGCACCTCTGTCAGAGACAACCTCCTTAGGAAACCCCACTCTGGAGAAAACTGCAAGTAGGGCCCTGGCCACAACAGGAGCTGTAGTGGTCCTAAGGGGAATAGCTTCTGGATACCTAGTGGCATGATCCACTACCACTAGTATAAATCTGTGCGCAGATGCTGTTGGGGGGTCCATTGGTCCAACAATGTCAATCCCCACTCTTTCAAAGCGTACCCCCACCACAGGTAGTGGTATAAGGAGGGCCTTTGCTGTGCTTGTGCCACCTGATTTGCCACTGGCTTGACAAGTGACACATGAGCGACAAAACTCTTTGGTGTCTTCAGACATATGAGGCCAGTGAAAGTGAGGGACAAGCTTGTCCCTGGCCTAAGTGACGTGCAAGGGAATTTCATGGGCTAAGGTAAGAAGGAAACCTCTCAGAGACAAGGGGATAATCAGCCTCCTGGGAGCACCAGGCTTGGGGTCTCTTGCCTCAGAGTATAGGAGTCCATCATCCCATACACCTTGTGGGTACCTGTAGCATTCCCTGCAGCCTAAGCAGCAGCTTGCTGTTTGAGTGGTTCAAGCGAGGAACAGTCTAACTGTGCCTGCCTCAAGTCTGCCCTGGAAGGTCCCCCTGTCCCAAGAAACTCAACCTGTTCAAGCTCAAGCTCTTCTATGACAGTTCCTTCTGGGGTCTATGGGTCAGCCTCCTGAGAGGGCTGATCCTCAAGCAGAGGCAGGGGGGAAGGCACTGCCTTAATCCTACTGCTCTTTCTCTTGGGTAGTGTCTGATCCATTGTTCCAGGATCCAGCACTTGTTCAGCTGGGCATTTTTTGACCAGTGACCTAGTCACAGCAAGGACATATGCTGACAAACCTAACATCTCTACATGAGTCCTATACTCCACTTCTGACCATAAGGAGGATTCCAAATCATTGCCCAAATGACAGTCCACTGGGAGTTCTGGGCTAACTACAACCCTTTTGAGGCCAGTTACCCCTCCCCAGGAGAAGTTAACAATTGCCATACTGTGATTGGTAGTGACATTGCTAGCATTGGTCACTAGGTAGTCTGAACCTAGTATTATCTGATCAGGGTCCACAAATGTTGGTGTCACCATAGTGACACTGGCACAGGTGTCCCTGTAGGACTGAGTCGTTTTTCCATTGATTAAAGGTGTTTGCATGTATTTGCCCAGAGTACTAGGACTTACAGTAGGGGTCATATCCATGTCCCAACTACAGACATGAACAGCCTGAGTAGGTATTCTGACTAAGTCAGAACCCACCTTAGTTCCCAGGGTTAACCCAACTGTAGCCTTGGGGGGTGCACTACCACTACTAACTGTACTAGGGGGTGCAGGTGCCTTAGGGGCAGTAGTGGTAGGAGCTGTGCCTTTCTTGGTGCACTCACTAAACCAGTGAGTCTTACTTTTACAGTATTGGCACCATGGTTTTCTCTGACCATCATTCTTCGTCTTTTGGAAATTCTGGAACCCACCCTCCTTAGATTATTGGGGCCCTGTTGAAGACTTCTGGTCATTTTCCTTATTCTCATTACCCTTCTGGTCTGCTTTCTTCTGGCCACCACCCTGGTTCTGGTTCTGCTGCTTGACCCTTGTCCTGACCCATCTGTCTGCCTTCTTTCCCAATTCTTGGGGAGAGGTCAGATCTGAGTCAATAAGGTGCTGATGCAACAACTGGTTCTGACCATTATTTAAGATTTGCCCTCTCATAATTAGATTATACAATCCTGTGTAATCAGTTTACTTCCCAGTAACCAGCCTTCCAAAGCCTTAGTGGCACAATCAACAAAGTCAGTCCAATTCTGAGCTTGAGTGTTCTGGGTGTCACTGAACATCAACCTGTACTGTTCAGTTGTTAGGCCAAACCCATCAATCAAGACACTTTTCAGGACTTGGTAATCATTAGCATCCTCATCTCTAACAGTGAGGAGCTTGTCTCTTTCTTTACCTTCAAAGGAGAGCCACAATATAGCTGCCCACTGACACTGGGGTACCTGCTGTACTTTGCAGGCCCTCTCCAGAGCAATCATCCATTTGTGGATGTCATTTCCTACTTTAAAGGAGGGCACTATTTTACTCAGGTGTCTATTATCAAAACTCCTGTCTTTATCTCTAGGGATAATGCTGCCACCAGTGGGTTCTACCCCTCTCAATTTCTGCTCTCTGGCAAACGCAAGTTTCTCTTTGGCAAGGGCAAGTTTTTCCCTTTGGATCCTCAGATTCACTTCCTTCATCTTTCCTTCATGTTCTCTTCTCTGAGGGGAAGTCATCCCTCTCTGAGAAGATGCCTGAGAGACATGGGTGTGAATAGATCTGTTAGAGCCTCTGGAGTGAGACCTAGCTCGTCTATTCCCAAGGTTAGGCCTGCTTCCATCTGTAGGATCAGAGGGGCCTGGATTAGAAGCCCTTCTAGCATCATATGTCTCTAAGAGACCTATCAGAAAAGGAAGGGTAGGGTTGGAACCCTGTTTCAGTCTTCTGGAGGTACACAATTGTCTCATCTCCTGGAAGCGGAGTGTTGCATATCTGGGTATGACCTGTGGAGCGTCACTAGCCACAAGGGGAGCCACTGTGTTCTCTCCTGTGGTAGACATGCTTTCTAGTGAGGTTTAAGTGCTGCACTTACCTACACTATGGGTTTTCCTACTCTACTAATCCCTTGCTAAGAGTTGTAGTCAGGGTGTGCTACTCCCTTTCTACAACAACAGCTGGTTCAGTAGAACTCAGAGTATTTCTAAGCTTTGTTATATGTACCTATGGTACCTTAGGTGATCTTTCAAATGATATCTCAAAATTATATTTGGTAAAAACAACAGCAAGCTCAAATCCCAACCGCTGCACACCAATGTGAGAAGTTGGCCTGATATATGATGCTCACTAGTTCTAGTGTGTATAAGAACAACAGGAGGGAACCCATAGACCACGTTGGGATGGGTGTGTAGTGTAAACAAAAACAATTCCCAACAGGTATCATGTAAGGGCAATTTAAACAATGTATGCAGTTTGCATTACAAATTAAGGGACAAGGAGTCACTAGAATTTTTTGTGTGAAAAAAAGCGGTATTATTCACCAATAGAAACAGGGAAAGGTGTTTCACATGGCAATACAGTTAAACAGCACTGTACAGAACAGATCATGTGACAACCCAGTTGCACTTGGTGCACGGTGATATATACAGTTGGTGATTGTGAAGGTGCAAGTGCTAAAGTGAACAGCGTGATCGGCGCATAAACACAAGTTGTACATCAATAATGGCTCCACTAGATCAAGTTGTAATCACTTAAAACAAGATTGTATAAATGTAAACAGGAGTACAAAACGTAATATGCGTCATATAGTTATGCTGTAGAGTCGACGGTGTTTCGATCCCCGTTAGTCGGGATCGTCATCAGGACAGGGTTGTCGATGGAATCAGTGAGTAACAACCAAGCGGGGACGCGTGGGTGGCTGAGGTCCATGACGTCGCTAGCACTCCACAACCAGAAGAGCCCTAATCGCCCTCCGCCGCCCTGATTCATACAGGCGCCGCACGTCCCGCCCGCTGATCAGATCCATTCCACGATCAGCCATCGACTCTTGAGCGACCGCATGGACCTCAGCCACCCATGCGTCCCCGCTTGGTTGTTACTCACTGATTCCATCGACAACCCTGTCCTGATGACGATCCCGACTAACGGGGATCGAAACGCCGTCGACTCTACAGCATAACTATTTGACGCATATTACGTTTTGTGCTCCTGTTTAAATTTATACAATCTTGTTTTAAGTGATTACAACTTGATCTTGTGGAGCCATTTTTGATGTACAACTTGTGTTTATGCGCCGATCACGCTGTTCACTTTAGCACTTGCACCTTCACAATCACCAACTGCATATATCACCGTGCACCAAGTGCCACTGGGTTGTCACATGATCTGTTCTGTACAGTGCTGTTTAACTGTATTGCCATGTGAAAGACCTTTCCCTGTTTCTATTGGTGAATAATACCGCTTTTTTAAAAAAAAATTCTAGTGACTCCTTGTCCCTTAATTTGTAATGCAAACCGCATACATTGTTTAAATTGCCCTTACATGATACCTGTTGGGAATTGTTTTTGTTTACACTAGTTCTAGTGATCACCTTGTATCTGTCCAAACAACCCTTATGGTGATTGGTTGTAACCTTATAGACCAGCTATCCTAATGGTAGCATGGACAAAGCAGTCTTAGGCTAAACTCTTTTGGCATGTGAAGCCAGCTGTTTTACCACATATAACCCCTTGAATACCAAATGAAAGGACACCACCCAGGTAGTTATGAAAATAAACAAGTTATTTATTAACTAACAAACAACTCTGAACTCTTTATGAGATCAGATGGCTAAGCACATGACAAGACTCTTAAGAAAAATATGTAAAGTTGCACGAGTTACAATGTTGCCCTAGGGGCGCAACAAACCATATACTAAACAAGTGGTATAAGGAAGTCGATAGAAGGAATGGAGCTGTCCAGAGGCTGTAGGATCGCTGGGACTACACTATCCTAACCGTAGCTAAGTAATAGGAGGCCCCCGGGACGTGTGTGCAGAGTGTGAACTCACACGCGAGATGCGTAACAAAGTCAATGGACAGTACAAATTACGAAAAGGTAAGTAATAGACAGTTCCGACTAGCTAGGACTAAAAAGACTGGAAATCTGGACACTAGAAGAGTCAATCTACCCTTGAGCACCGAAATGCTCTAGTTACCTCACCCACGGGCTGCGGGTGTATTGGTGTCAAAGTGTGTCGGGTTTCCGCGTTGAAGTCTATGGAGCCTTGAAGAAAGATGCTGCAGGCGACCAGGAAGAATCTGTCAGGAGTGATCCAAGAGTGGATCAAGGAAGATGAATACCTGAAAGCAGAGGGGACAATGTTCAAAGTCACTAGCCAGTGACTGGAGTGGAAGCAGATGATGTCGTCGCGATCAGGTGAAGAGTGGAACCCTTGACTCTGCAGCCACGTGGACCAGGAGGTGTCTTCGACGACCAGGATGGAGGCACGAGCTGTCCCACGCAGGCTCTCGCTGTCGGCAGTGTTGGTTCCAGATTCGGCGTCAACAGGCCTTGGCAAAGGCAACCCACGTGGTGAGTGGAAAAGGCGTCTGGTGCGGACCAGGAGGGTCCGGGGTGTTTCTCCTTTGCAGGGAAGCAAGGGCCAGTCTGGTGCAACCAGACCAGCGGTGTGGATTTTAAGGATCGTCGTCTAGGAGGCCACTAGCCAGCCGGCAAGTGAGCAGACAACGCGCCGAGCAGCAATCAAGCAAAAGGGGCCCACGCAGATCTTGTGGATGCTGGAGGGCTGATCTTCTGTGCAGGAGCTGCTCGGGGCTGGGGCTTCTCAATCCCCAAAGCACTTACTCAAGGATGCCTTGGAAGTCGTGCTGGAAGCGAAGTGCAGTTTCTTCAAGATGGCGGTTCCACGTGTCTCGTCGCACCCACGGATCTCAGCTGTGCTGCAGATGTGAGTTGAGGTCGGAGAGGTCTGAAAGTCCGGGCCTCGTCGGGCTCTGAAGTCTGGATCCACTCGGAAAGACGACAAAGTGAACCGCTGGAACGCTCGATGGTGCCTGCTTGTGCAGGGTGGTCACTCCTTGGCCACAAGGGAGATTTCTTCAGTCTTCTGTGGATCAGAATGTCGAAGTCCAGAGTTTCTTCTTGTAGAATTTCAAGTCAGGATTAATCTAATTTGGAATGGGACCAGCTCCTACCTTTATCCTGCTAAAGGGGGCTGTACTATCACTAGGTCCCTCCTATGGGTGCGACCAGGAAGGGGGGTGGTTACACCCCCTATCCTTTGTCCGGATTCGCGCCAGAGCTGGGGCTGGAGTGCCCCAGCAACTGGTTTGAACCGGTGTATGCACAGGGCACCTTGTGTGCCCCCAGGCATGTCTCATTCCTTTCAGGCCTGTCCTATCCAATACACAAAATCCTGTCTGGGGTGGTGCTAGCACCTCTCAAGGCAGGAAACCCTTTGTCCAGGCCTCCCTCTTTGGAAGGACTCCCAGCAGCAGGAAGTCAGACTTGTGTCTGTGGTGGCAGCATCTATTTTGTGATGCTGAGGCTCGAGTTAACTTTAACCGGGGTTCACAGTTACATACATTTCGGGTCCCTCTAAAAGGGTGGAATGCTACCCCCGTCGCCAGAATTGGCGAGGGGGTAGTATTCCAATTCGTATGACACCTTACTCGACATGTTTTGATAATGCTATGCCAAAGTTAGCAATAACCGCGAGGATTATAATGCACTTAAGAGTATATGGTATAGCGTTATCATGGGAACAGCTAAAGGACTTGGTTCCGAAAGCTGCAGTCAGGCTCAGCTCATGCCAGAGCACTATCTCACATAATTCTAAGCACTCTGCCTGCAGGATTGTTAAGGCCTGCCATAGGAGTCACTTATAGGAGTATATGTGTCCATTTTAGGTTTAGATATAAGGATACTATAGCTAAAGCAAAGGGTGATTACATCACCTTGCCCCAGCTGATTGATCAGCCAGTTGTGTCAGATTTGGATGGCCAGCCAGGGGTGGCATAATACATGCTGCAGCCCCTGGTAGGCCTTGGGAACACTTATGCCCTGGGTACCTAGGGTACACAGTACAAGGACTTACAATAGTGACCCAATACCAATTGGTAAATCCACCTAAAGTACATGGATGTCAATTTAGAGAGAGAACAGCTAGGCTGTGGGTCTGATTAGCAGGCCCACAGCCAGGGAAAGTGGTAAACCAGTGAAGCAAAAAGCAAAAATCTGGGGTGACCATAGGATTGCAGACCCTACTCTCCTACAGTCCCCACCAATGTCATCCTCCTCTATGGAGCGGAGAAGTAAGCATTGCCCTTGCCAAATGGATGAAGCATTTGTACACTGCTCGCTCGCATTATAGATATATGCATACAGTTACCCAGGCAGACGACTAACCAACATACAGATGGGTATGCCTGCAGATCCTGGCACAGCACAAGTTAAGCTGAAATTTTATTTGTATATAGTTTACTGCCACTGATGAGGTGTTGAAGCTTTTTTGTGGCGAGTAGCACCCTACTCCGGAACCCAAGATTAGAGGTTAATAGTAGATTAGTATTTTTTTTTCTTTGTGCAGTAGTTCTGTTAAGTTTGTGTTCCTGATTTCATGTGTTTAGTTGACTGTAGCGTAGGGGTAGAGTGATGGTAATAGACTTGAAAGTTGGGTGCGCTGGTCTGGATTAGCATTACTCAGTTGGGCCTAGAGGGTCCCTAGTGTTTGTATAGTGTTTGCAATTCACGTGTGCTGCTTACCTTGCATCTTCCATGCCCTGAGCTCCAGCCTCAGGGCCTTCAGTTGATGTATGTGGTTGTCTGCTCAGAGAAAAAATTTACTTTGTGTTTTTTCCGTTGCATTCTTAGGGGGTGGGTCACATACACATTTGATATAGTACATTTTAAATTGTTTTTTTCCGATTTGGCTTAGATACACTTTTAGTTATTTCTTAGCCTCTTTAATAACACACAACACTAGTGGTTATACAAACAGCAAGCGTTCCTTGCATACCCTTTTCTGTTTTTTTTATGTACTGCCCTAAGTGTTAAGGGTTTGTCCAGATATGGGTTCCAAGCTCACTGTGCCATTGGAACCAAGCTACACCCAACAGATAAGCCCCTAGCAGGACAAACCTGGTTTTGTGTTGCTTGTGTTTTGCTTAATGGAAGACCTGGCCTGGCAGTTTGGGCTCAGCGGTTACTCATGGAGCAGAGTCAAAACTGAGTTGCAGAAAGGCTGGGCCCAAACTGAGGTGGCACGAGGGATTGAAATGCTACAGAGCGACTGCCAGCGGTTAGAGAAATTGCACTCATTCTTTTCAACACCTTCTACGTGTTTAATGTATGTATCTCATAGACATGTTTGTACTCGTGCACAGACCACATCAGGAGCGTGGGATGTTTTAAATATTCTACTTGTCAAAAGGCCAAAATGCAACAAAAATCTACAGGTCCTGTAGAGAACGTAACTTGTCTAATCTACTCTCCAAATTATGCTTACGAGCGTAGAAACATTATTAGATTCTTATTTCATTAACAGAAACCGACAAAAATTGCTTTTCAACAATTCTAAAATAAAATATATTTTTTACTGTGAAAAGTACCATTATCGTGATTCACCCAAATCAAATGATAAAAAATAAAAGTTCTTGAATAATTTACTTCAAGAACTCCAGTTTGAACATTTTGTAAAGCAAGCTGTAGGCCATTTGCATGGACCGGGACTTCTGTATAAACCATTATACTGAAAGTGACTGTCAGCCATGATAATGGGTCCTCTTAAGGCCACTCGCCTGAAGTTACAGTTCTAAAATGTAAACAATAGCTTAAGAAGGTTTGCAAGCTGAGCATCAAGCAGATTATGTGTTTGCGGGGTGGAGCATTTGAGATCACATTTTCAATTAGATGTTAAATGTTAAATGTCGTATACTTGTAAAGCGCACAGCTGCCTCAGCAAAGGGGCGTCCCGGCGCTGTATACCGCTGGGGAACACATCCTGGCTTTCCCTGTGAGATGGTCCCTCCTGGGCATCTCCAAGGTGAAGACCAGCATCCCCGGCGCTGATGGGGCCGTTAGTAGAGATTAAGCAAGCGATTACCCAGAGTTGCTGAGTGGGACCCATGGTTGTAGTAGGCACCGAGGCGAGAATTATCGAGTCCGCTGACCATGGCCCAAGACCCTACCGCGTCGGGAATTGAACCCTGGACCCGGGCCGACCTCGGCTTCCGGGTCTGCCGCCTCTAACCAGTGAGAGGGAAACAATGAGGGTTTTGGCTGGAACGCAGTAAGGCTGCGCCAATACTAGATTCAACAAACAAAATGCCAGTACTGCGTGTTTAATTCAAGCTCACCGGAATTGAGTAAAAATTCCTCAATTCTAAAGACCACTCTTTCAGTCTGATTTATCAGAGCTTCTGTTCCCCTCACTACCCAATGAACTATGTAGTCTTGTCTTGTGTATGTCTAAATAGTGCACTGTGTGTTGTCTATTCAATGTTATGTGTTCCCCCACAAATGTTTTGAGTTACATTTTGGTTATATTGTTTTTTGAACTGTGAAAAGATATTTTGGCCCAGTCGGAGTCATTGTATGTTGCTAGGTTTTGAAAAAAAAAACCCTTAAAAAACTAATTTTGATAAAGTTGTAAAATCAAAAAGAAAAAACCAAGAAAAAGAAAATACAAAATAAATTAAATTTGCTTGATAAATCAGACTGAAAGAGTGGTCTTTAGAATTGAGGAATTTTTACTCAATTCCGGTGAGCTTGAATTAAACACGCAGTACTGGCATTTTGTTTGTTGAATCTTGCCTCTAACCAGTGAGCCACACCACTCCACAAACTCAGTTTCTATAGCAAATGTAAATTATTTTAAAGGTACATAGAATAAGAAGCCTTTCTACATTTAGATTAGAAATACTATTCTGAGCAAAAACCATCCTTTTTCTTTAAAAAATGCCTAGCCACCACCAACTTTCTTGGATTTTATTTAATTGGTTTGGCTGCCCTGTTTATTTTCCACTTGTGCTTTATTGGATTTGTAATACTGAACACAAATTATAATATTCAGTTGCTATATGGGCCTCATAGACTCAGGATTGCTCCACACCAGAGCATAATATAAAGGTTCCTCAAGCACATCTCGTTGAGGAGTAGAGACAACAAAACTCATAGTGGAAACCAAAACTGGCTTTCCTTGCGATAATAAGAACTGGTAGTAACAATAGCATACATAACAAAACCACTCACCCAACGAATGCCCACTCCTCTCCCATCCAGCCGTCAGTACCAAGAAATGACAGCAGCTTGTCCTTCAATACTATAAGCATGCAGTAAAATACACATTTTCATACCACAGATAAGTAAGACTGCCCTTTTAATCTCGAATTGGACTAGATTCACTGCTGTGCCATAGCTGGCTTGCTTGTTTTCTGATTAGGCTTATCATTTTTCTTTTGATTTGTGACCTCCTAAATGTGTTTCACAGAATCTCTCTTTAGATAATATATGGAGAAGAGTGGATTTGTATTGACAGCTATTGACTGAGTTAAAGTTGGCACTCGTGCGGACCTCTTGGGCTCAAATTCTGATCCCAAAATATGGAGCACCTGGACTTTAAAACTGACACTGTTTGAAAATTGACATCTTAGATCTATGTCATCTCCTCAAACTACTTCTTCTAAAGTGGTTAGCATAATTTTGTTGGGCCTCACTTTTGAGGGATAGCATTCTGCAGGCACTGTCATTATTGGCTTGCGGATGGAGTACAATATTGGGGTGTACCCTGGCCTTGATAAGGGCCTCTATTGGTCCTTCAGATGCTATAGAACTCTGCAGCTCAAATTGTGGTGGCTGCTCACAAAGGATTTCAGGGAACTCTTTTTCTACACATACTCCTCTGATTTGTATCATAGCCTACATTTGGTTTAATGTATAGTAGATTGTTCATAAGGTGTTTGAAGACCAGACTTACCAGCTATACCACCAGGTTTATTTTGCGCTCCTCTATGACCAGGATTTACCTTTTGGTGTTGCATTTTGAGTGACCAAAGATGGGATGGTGAGCCTTTTGATTGGTAAACGATTTTTATTAGGTTTTTAACAAATGTAGCAATTATTGCAGGATACAACATTAATAAATTATCTACGGTAGATGATAGGTAGCGATTGTAGCAGGATGAGACAATCATGAATTATTAACTGTAGACAATACCATTTGTAGCAGGATGAGACATTAACAAATCACAGGAGTGAACTGCACTGACACACTGAAGGATGAAGAGGGCCCAATGAATAGTAGGTTAGTTTACAAAACTTTGAAAATAGTTGTGGCTATTTTCCTTTGAAGTCTTCATCCTCCGCTTTGTTTCGACTAGTCATTTTTGCTTCTCAATGCAGTTGTAAATGTGGTTATTTTTCTAATCTGGAAAACTTAATAGTGACTTGTGGTTTGGCTGCATAATTTACAGCCACTGGTAATTACACTGGGTCAAAATCCAGTCCAGTATTTTGTCCACCATGCTACCTCACACTGGAACCAGCCATATGCAAATCAGCCTTGGCTCTGCTCCAATAGGATCAGTCTAGTGCAAATTGCCAAGCCAGATCCTTTCTGACAGGAACACAAGCAACGCCCAGACTGATTTTGGACAAAATTAGGCTCCCCAGCTTTTCAAGATTATACGAATCTCAATTTTGCCTCAAACTCATCGAATTCCCACAATGCCTGCAATGTTAATAAAACCTGCTGCAAAAATAGAAGAAGCATTCATCGATGTGGTATTTGTTTAATTGCTTTTCTTTGTTATTTTGTGAAAATGCAGCCTGGCAAGAGAGCAAGAAAAGAAAAACCCCTAAGGGAGATTCATTCTTCTTTATTAGCCTGGAGCATTATTTCTGGACTGCTCCATTCCATTTGGCCTTCCACCTACCCCCAGGACGTCCAGGCAGGCAGAGATTATCACAGCAGGTAAGTTCACTGGGCTGACGGGGAAGACTTGGCCAAACATGCCCTGTCATTCACCCCGGGCCCCATATTGTGAACATTATTAAAGGTGGCAGTGATAAGTTAGTCCTTCCTTTTTTCGTTTAGTTAATCATATCTCTAACTGTATTTGATATCCTGCACATATACAATGCAAACAACCACCAGTGAAAGGTAGATCACAAGGTTCCAGTTACAGCGTCTTCTCAACGTCCTATGATATGCAGCAAATCACTTAATTTCCCTCTACCTAAAGAAAACATATTAATCTGCCTTGTGCAATGTAATGTGCTCATGTAAAGTGCTGCAATTCCCTTGGGGCAAATCTGAGCTGTATAAAACTTTTAAAAGAATTTAAAGAAAGTATTTCTGACAAAAGTAAGTGTGTATGGTGTTTTGTGCTCTGAAGGCTTCAAAATCATATAATTCCCTAATAGTTAACCCTTCATTTAGATTGCCTCAATACGTTACATATGTGCGTTTTTTTAAATGGTTGCACATTCGTGTGTTCCAATTGCCATACATTTGCTGTTAAATATTTACTGAAATGTGACCAAACTACATTATATCACTGAAAAACACAGAGTTTGCCATGTACAAAAAGTTAATGTAACTACTCTGTGGTTTAATCTGTAAATCTATTGTCAAGACATCCCTCCTGTTTAGTCCTCATTTATGGGCTATGTAGCCTAAATCACCTACATTAACCCTCTTCTACACCTATACTACCCCACGTCAACACATCTTCTACAAATCTACTGCCTTACTACCCCTCTCCCACTCTACTACCCCTCCTCAAACACTCTACTATCACTCTACCTCTCTTATACCCCTCATCTACCCTTCTAACCCTAAACACATCTAATACCCCTCTACCACTTTACTACCCTTCTAGCCCTCTAATACCCCTCTATCACTCTACTAACCCTATAGCCCTCTACTATCCTTCTTCTACCCTTCTACTAATGCTATAACTCTCTACCCTTCTACCCTCTTCTACCCCTAAACTACCCCTCTACCCTTCTACCACAACCATATAATTACATAACACATATTAATAAAACAATAAATACCACAGACACTACACATAATACAACTCACTACAAAAAAGAATTCATATGAAAAATCCCTTACATTCCAAAAAGCAAGACCTATTGGCCTTGTTTCACCTGGAGCCAATGCAAAGATTTTAAAGCTTCAGAGGTGGAAGAGGAGTGGCGAAGCCCCAATGCCAATCTGGCCACAGCATTTTGTATTCTTTGAATAGAATAGAGAGTTAAGATAGTCTAGGCGTTCTTAACATAGTCTCTCAGATAACCACTCAGTGAGAAGATCTGGGAAGTTAGGGTGGAATCTTCCTAAGCAGATTTAGAAGGAAAAACATGTTGATGCCACATGTTTTACTTGGTTAAATAGGGTAAGTTATTGTTCCAGGCAGACCCCTACATATTTTACCAGTATAGCTGGAGTTGGAATGGTAACCAACTGCTAGATCAAACATTCTGTGGCCAAAGGTTCGGGATACAGGAAGGATTAGTTACTTACCTGTAATCCTAGTTCTCTTCCAGGGGTATCTTCATCAAAGTCATAAGCATTAGAATATTCCCGCCCATGCGCGGGACCCCGGAAACATTATATTATATGTGCCTCACATATATATATCCAAATATATGTTTAACCCCTTCGATGAGGCACGGTGCTCGTGTGCTCATGACGAGCTGAGCTCGTCATGACCACACCCAGTTCTATTATGGCCCAGCACCGAAGAAGAATATCTGCAGCATCGATGAGGCTAAACATATATATATATATATATATATATATATATAAAAATAAACAATTGCAGCCTAATAAACACTAGAGCTTAATTATGCTGTAACGAATTTCCATCATCCATGAACAAACATGCATTATAAACATGAGAGAGACCAACAGTTTTGTTTTAGAACGGTTTTAATGCTCAGAAAGCAGTGGAAATTCTCATGAAACACTGAAAGCTCCCAGGCTGCATTGCAAAACCACAGTCTAAAAAGACTGAAAAGCTAACCTGCATCAACATGCAGCAAACAAACTGTGCCCTTAAGACACCCATGACCCCCAGCTTCCCATCATGCCTCAGGGGTGACAGTTAGGTCAGTTGTTCTTTGCGGAGACTGAAAAAAACATGAAACATTTAGGTTAACCATATCTCCAACTTAAAATAATCCTTTGCCCGGGGAGGCGGGAGGGTTGCTTATGACTTTGATGAGGATACCCCTGGAAGAAAACTAGGATTACAGGTAAGTAACTAATCCTTCTCTTCCAGGGAATCCTCATCAATAGTCATAAGCATTAGAATAGAATAGCGAGCCTCACCTCATCTCCCTGCGGGCAAAGGAGTAATGATAACAGTAATGTCAATACTAAGCCTAGGAAAACTAAGCTTGTACAGGCCACAGGCTGCCCAAATAGATTCCTCAAAGAGGCTTGTCCTACTTGAGTATCAGACCTGGAATCAGATTCTAGACAGTAATGCCTGGTAAAGGTATGAACTGATCTCCAGGTTGCAGCCTTGGAAATCTCAGTCATAGGGACATCATGTAAGAAAGCTACTGTGGCCGCTTTCCCCCTAGTAGAGTGTGCTTTAGGTGACAACAGTAATGGTTTGCCCGCCAGCTGATAAGCAAATTTAATACAGGAAACAATCCATCTGGACATGGATCTTTTGGCAGCTTGAAAGCCTGTTCTTATTGAACCATAGTTGATAAAGAGCTGATCCGTCTTCTTAATACTTTTGTTATTTTCCAAATAAAACTTAAGCACTCTCTTAAGATCTAAAGAGTGCAGAGACCGCTCAGCCGGGGGTCGTAGGGTTTGGAAAAAAGGATGGAAGAGAAATGGCATGATTAATATGAAAATCAGAGACCACTTTAGGTAAAAAGGATGTATGTGCTGTTAAGACTACTCTATTGTGGTGGAAAACAGTGTAGGGTTCTTTTGTACACAGCGCTTGTATCTCACTTACTCTTCGCTCTGATGTAATTGCCACCAACAATGCAACCTTCCAAGAGAGGTGTTGCAACGAGGCCTTGTGGATGGGCTCAAAAGGAGGCCCCATCAACTTGGATAGAACCAGGTTCAACTCCCAAGGAGGAGAAGGATTTCGCACAGGGGGATAAGACTTTCTTCAACCCCTGAAGGAAATCCTTGACCACTGGAACCTGAAAGAAAGAAGTTTGGCTTGGTGATTTCCAATACGCTACAATGGCTGACAGATTAACTCTAATGGAAGCATACTTCAACCCAAGGAAAGGAGGTATGGTAGAACAACTTCCTCCTGCCCCTTAGTAGGATCAAGATGACACTCCCTGCACCACACATAAAACCTCTTCCATTTGAACGCATAAGACGCTCTTGTAGAAGGCCTCTTAGCTTCTCTTAAAATGTGCATACATTCAGGAGGCAGGTTCAGATGTCCGTACTGCAGGACTTCAGGAGCCATGCTGTCAGGTTCAGTAACGGGAGGTTGGGATTACAGAATCCTCCCGTTCATCTTGCTCAACAGGTCTGGTCTGCAAGGCAGCCGTTTGTGTGGACACGCAGACAGATGAAGAAGGTCCGGGAACCACCACTGCCGTGGCCAGTCCGGAGCTATTAGAATCATCTCCATGTTCGACCTGAGGAGCTTGGAAACCATCTTTGGGATCAGCGATAGGGGAGGAAATGCGTAAGCAAATGTCCCTGACCAATCCATCAAGAGAGCATTCCCCTGAGTCCCTGGCCGGTGGAATCTGGACGCGAAGGCGTGGCATTTTTTATTTTCGTCATCTGCAAACAAGTCTATAGTTGGACGACTCTAACAACGAAAAAGCTCGTCTACTACCTTGTCGTTTAGCACCCAGTCTGGCTGATCTTCGAAGTGCCTGCTGAGTGCGTAAGCCTTGATGTTTAACTCGCCTGGAAGGTGCACTGGTACCACTGAGACATTCCGAGCGAGAAGCCAGTGCCAGATCGCCTGTGACTCCAGGGAGAGAGGGTGTGACCGTGTGCCTCCTTGTTTGTTCAGATAAAACATGGTGGTTGTATTGTCTGTCTGTCTGAACCAGGACTGAGGTGGTCTTGATCGCTGGAAGAAATGCTTTGAGAGCAAGATGCACCGCTCGGAGCTCCAGCATGTTGATACGGTAGGTCTGCTCTTGAGCCGCCCACCGACCTTGAATCTGAAGGCACCCCATGTGTGCCCCCCAGCCTTGTAGAGAAGCGTCTGTTACTATTGACTGCGTTGGGAGAGGTTGGTGAAAAGGTACTCCCACCAGAACATTCTGCGGTCGAGTCCACCATTTTATGGAAGTCTTCGCTGCTTGGGGTAGACTGATCCGGTCCTCCCAACGTCCTGTCGCTTGGTCCCATTGGTCCTACAGGGCCTGTTGTAAAGGCCCCATTCTCAAGCTGGCGTTCGGTATGAGAAAGATGCAGGACGCCATGGAACCTAGCAGGGAGGCAACCTGTCGGACTGTTGGGTTTCGAGACTCGAGCAGAACTCTGCATTTCTGCCGCATAGAATAAAGTCTCTCCTCCGAAGGAAACGCTTTTCCCAATTTTGTGTCCAGAAGGGAGCCTAGGTAGTGGATGAACTGTGTTGGCCGCTGGACTGACTTAACCATGTGGAGGTGGAGCCAGAGTTTGTGCAACTGGTGCAGGCAAAGCTGGAAATCGTTTGCTACCTGTACAGGAGATGGACCTTTTTGGAGCCAGTCGTCCAGGTACGGATAGATGAAAAGTCCCTTTTTGTGAAGGAAAGTCGCCACCACTGCCATGCAATTGGTGAAGACTTGTGGTGCGGACTTGAGCCCGAAGGGCAGCACTTTGTACTGGTAATGTTTGTTGCCTCAAGTACTTTTGGTGACGCAGTGCAATCGGGATGTGAAATTATGCATCTTGCAGATCCACCGAACACATCCAATCCCCGACTTGCAGATGTAGACATATTTGGTCAAGAGCTAGCATGCAGAACTTTTCCTTGACTATGACCTTGTTTAGAAGACGAAGGTCTAGGATGGGTCTGAACTTGTCCTCCTGATCTCTTTTGGGAACAAGAAAATATCTGGAGTGGACTCCTTTTCCCCTTTGAGAGGGAGGTACTTCTTCTATAGCTCTTTTTTGCAGAAGAATGTTCACCTCTCTCCGGAGCAGGTCCAGTTGCTGAGGAAGAGATTTCTTCGGAGGAATGTTCTTTGGGAGCGCACGGAAACGTAGCGTGTATCCATTGCGCAGTATATTCAGCACCCAACGATCTTTTGTGATGCTGACCCACTTTGCCAGATGTTGTGAAGCACTTCCTCCCACTGGAGTGGGCAACGGCGCCAGAGGAAGCCACTGCTCAAGCCTTTCCTCCCCTCGCCGTGTTAGAGGACTGCTGGTGACCTCCTTTACTTCTGCCTGATTTGCCTTCTCGAAATTGGGTCTTGCCTTGACTCTTGTTTTGAGACCACTGAGGGGTTTGAACCCTCTGTTGAGCCACTTTGCCCTTGTTGGTCTTAAAGCGGCGCTTGAACTCCTTTTTCTTCTCTAGACCGACCACTTTCACAGTGTCCAGCTCGGTCTTCATTCAACTCATCTCCTCGTCAGCGTGTTCACCGAAGAGAGAGGAACCAGAATAAGGAAGGTTTAAGATGCGTTGTTGTGCATCGGGCTTGAGGCCTGTGAGGCGCAGCCAAGAAGACCTCCTGGCACAACAAACTCCATGGGAATAAGAATGAGCCTCTAGCACTGCGCATCCGCCGCTGTGCTAATTATTTGGTTAGACACTAGGCAGCCTTCTGTCAATGTTTCCTCAAAGTCCTTCTGGTCCTCTTTTGGCAGTTTGGACTTGAACCGATCCATGCAATCCCATAGGGCTCTATCATATCTACCTAATAGAGCGGCCGCACTGGAGATCTTCAGAGAAGAAGAGGCAGAATTGCATACCTTTCGACCCCACGAGTCCTGTGATTTGCTGTCTTTATCTGGTGGAACTAAGAAGGAGGCAGCAACTGCATGTGTTTTCCGCGCCGCTGCTACAATCACAGAGTCTGCTTAAGGGCCAGCTTTTACAAAAACTGAGCCCGACGCTGAAGCTGAAGGACGTGAAGACTTGTCCCTTGAAGGTGATCTAGCCCTCTTGGAGCCCTTCTTTACCAGAGATCTTCCTCTGGATGACCTTTGGGCTAAGCCATAAATGCAATTCCTCTCCCTGACCTTAAGAGTTCTTTCTGACAGGCGCTCGCAGTGAGGACAGGTCTTTGGGTCATGATGATCAGGCAAACAAAGTATACAGACATCATGACTGTCTGTTTTAGCCTTCTTGTTGCCACAAGAAGGGCAGTTATCAAAGAGTGAGGGCATGTTGAGTGGAAATGCCTCAAAAAACTGTCAATAAAAGACAGGTTCGTACTTGACTGGATGTAAAATGTCAAAGTAAGCAAAAAAAATCTGAATAATGAAGGAAATTTCTGACAGAAAGTCAGAAAAGAGTGGAGCTGAGTTACCAGGGTCCTGAAGGAGCCAGAAAGAATAACTGACCTAACTGTCACCCCTGAGGCATGATGGGAAGCTGGGGGTCATGGGTGCCTTACAGGCACAGTGTCAGTTTGCTGCATGTTGATACAGGTTAGCTTTTCAGTCTTTTTAGACTATGGTTTTGCAATGCAGCCTGGGAGCTTCCTATGCTTTCAGTGTTTCATGAGAATTCCCACTGCTTTCTGAGCATTAAAACAGTTCTAAAACAAAACTTTTGTTGTCTCTCATGTTTATAATGCATGTTTGTTCATGGATGATGGAAATTCTTTACAGCATAATTCAGCTCCAGTGTTTATTAGGCTGCAATTGTTTATTTTAATATATATATATGTTTATATATGTATGGATATATATATGTGGGGCACATATAACATAATGTTTCCGGGGTCCCGCGCATGGGCGGGAATATTCTAATGCTTATAACTATTAATGAGTGTAGGAAGGTGGATATCTGACTATGGTTGCCCCCAACCTTTTGCGTAGTGTTTTGCTGGTTTTCGACATAGTTGGACTGGGATCCTGCTATCCAGGACCCCATGCTTCCTGCTCTCTCTGTTAAAATGGACTCCATGTACCTTAGGTACATATCTAATTGGTATTGGGTCACTCTTGTAAGTCCTTGTACAGTGTACCATAGGTACCCAGGGCATAAGTGCACCCAAGGCCTACCAGAGGCTGCAGCATGTATTATGCCACCCCTGGCTGGCCATCCAAACCTGACACAACTGGCTGGTAACCCAGCTGGGGCAAGGTGGTGTAATCACCCTTTGCTTTAGATATAGTATACCTATATCTAACCCTAAAATGGACACATATCCTCCTATAAGTCACTCCTATGGCAGGCCTTAACAATCCTGGAGGCAGAGTGCTTGGAATTATGTGAGATGGTGCTCTAGCATGAGCTGAGCCTGTCTGCAGCTTTCGGAACCAAGTACTTTAGCTGTTTCCATGATAACGCTATACCATATAGTCTTAAGTGCATTATAACCTTGCGGTTATTGCTAACTTTGGCATAACATTATCAAAACATGTAGAGTAAGGTGTCATACGAATTGGAATACTACCCCCTCGCCAGTTCTGGCGACGAGGGTAGCATTCCACCCTTTTAGAGGGACACGACATGTATGCAACTGAGAACCCCGGTTAAAGTTAACTCGAGCCTCAGCATCACAAAATGGATGCTGCCACCACAGACACGAGTCGGACCTCGTGCTGCTGGGAGTCCTTCCAGCGAGGGAGGCCTGGACAAAGGGTTTCCTGTCTTTGGAGGTGCTAGCATCACCCCAGATAGGATTATGTGTATTGAGGTAAGACAAGCTGAAAGGAATGAGACATGCCTGGGGCACACAAGGTGTCCCTGTGCATACCCCGGTTCAAACCAGTTGCTGGGGCACTCCAGCCGCAGCTCTGGCGCGAAACCGGACAAAGGCTAGGGGGTGTAACCACCCCCCCTTCCTGGTCCCACCCATAGGAGGGACCAAGTCACAGTACAGCCCCCTTTAGGAGAATAAAGGTAGGAGCTGGTCCCATTCCAAATTAGATTAATCCGGATTTGAAACTCTACAAAAAAGAAACTCTGGACTTCAACGTTCTGCACCACATAAGACTGAAGAAATCTCCCTTGTGGCCAAGGAGTGACCACCCTGCACCAGCAGGCACCATCAAGCGTCCTAGCGGTTCACTTTGTCGTCCTTCCTGCCGGAACCAGACTTCAGAGCCCGACGAGATCCGGACTTCCAGACCTCTCCGACCTCTACCTAATTCTGCAGCACAGCTGAGACCCGTGGGTGCCACGAGACACGTGGGACCGGCCATCTTGGAGAAACTGCACTTCGCTTCCAGCACGACTTCAGAGGCATCCTCGAGAAAGTGCTTTGGGGATTGAGAAGCCCCAGCCCCAAGCAGCTCCTGCACAGAAGACCACCCCTCCAGCATCCACGAGATCTGCGTGGGGCCCTTATGCTTGATTGCTGCTCGACGCGTTGTCTGGTCACTTGCCGGCTGGCTAGTGGCCTCCTAGACGACGATCCACAAAATCTACACCACTGGCCTGGTTGCTGCAGACTGACCGTTGCCTACTTCCAAAAGAGAAGCACCCCAGACCCTCCTGGTCCGCACCAGACGCCTTCTTCACTCACCGCGTGGGTTACCTTTGCCAAGGCCTGTTGACTCCGAATCCGGATCTGACACCGCCGACAGCGAGAGCCTGTGTGGGAAAGCTCGTGCCTCCATCCTGGTCGTCGAAGACACTTCCTGGTCCACGTGGCTGCAGAGTCAAGCGTCCACTCTTCACCTGATTGCGACAACAGCATCTGGTTCCTTCCTGGTTCCACTCCGGTCACTGGCTAGTGACTGTGAACATTGTCCCCTCTGCTTTCAGGTCTCCATCTTCCTCGATCCACCCTTGGATCGCTCCGGACATCTTCCTCCTGGTCGCCTGCAGCATCTTTTCTTCAAGGCTCCATTGACTTAAACGCGGAAACCCAACACACTTTCACACCTATGCACCCGCAGCCCGTGGGTGAGGTAACAAGAGCATTTCGGTGCTCAAGGGTAGATTGACTCTCCTAGTGTCCAGATTTCCATTCGTTTTAGTCCTAGCTAGTCGGAACTGTCTAATACTTACCTTTTCGTAATTTGTACTGTCCATTGACTTTGTTACGCATCTCGCGTGTGAGTTCACACTCTGCACACGCGTGCCGTAGGGCTCCCATTACTTACCTAAGGTTAGGGTAGTGTAGTCCCAGCGATCCTACAGCCTCTGGAAAGCTCCATTCCTTTTATCGACTTACTCAACCCACTTACTTAGTATATGGTTTGACGTGCCCCTATGACACCAATGTAATTCATGCAACTTAAACATATTTTTCCTAAGAGTCTTGTCATGTGCTTAGCCCTTTGATCTCATAAAGAGTTCAGAGGTGTTTGTTATTAATAAATATCTTGTTTATTTTTATAACAACCTGTTTGGTGACCTTTCATCTGGTATTCAAGGGGTTATATGTGGTAAAACAGCTGGCTTCACATGCCAAAAGAGTTTAGCCTAAGACTGCTTTGTCCATGCTACCAGTAGGATAGCTGGTCTACAAGGTTGACTTACAACCAATCACCATAAGGGTTGTTTGGACTGATACAAGGTGATCACTAGAACTAGTGAGCAACATATATCAGGCCAACTTCTCACAATGAGGATCCCCTGGAAGAGAATGTTTAATCCACAGTACCCCCGTCTTGCCTGAGCTAAATTTAAGTGAGACTCTTAAGAAAAATACGTTAAGTTGCACAAATTACAATGGTGCCCTAAGGGCACGACAAACCATAAACTAAGTAAATGGTATAGCCGGCAAGTGACCAGACAACGCGTCGAGCAGCAATCAAGCAAAAGGGCCCCATGCAGATCTCGTGGATGCTGGAGGGCTGATCTTCTGTGCAGGAGCTGCTCGGGGCTGGGGCTTCTCAATCCCCAAAGCACTTTGTCGAGGATGCCTCTGAAGTCCTGCTGGAAGCGAAGTGCAGTTTCTTCAAGATGGCCGGTCCCACGTGTCTCGTCGCACCCACGGATCTCAGCTGTGCTGCAAATGCGAGTTGAGGTCGGAGAGGTCTGGTAGTCCGGGTCTCGTCGGGCTCTGAAGTCTGGATCCACCAGGGAAGACGACAAAGTGAACCGCTGGAACGCTTGATGGTGCCTGCTTGTGCAGGGTGGTCACTCCTTGGCCACACGGGAGATTTCTTCAGTCTTCTGTGGAACAGAAAGTCGAAGTCCAGAGTTTCTTCTTGTAAAGTTTCAAGTCAGGATTAATCTAATTTGGAATGGGACCAGCTCCTACCTTTATTCTGCTAAAGGAGGCTGTACTATCACTAGGTCCCTCCTATGGGTTGGACCAGGAAGGGGGGTGGTTACACCCCCTATTCTTTGTCCGCTTTCGCGCCAGAGCTGGGGCTGGAGTGCCCCAGCAACTGGTTTGAGAAGGTGTATGCACAGGGCACCTTGTGTGCCCCAGGCATGTCTCATTCCTTTCAGGCCTGTCCTACCCAATACACAAAATCCTGTCAGGGGTGGTGCTAGCACCTTCCAAGGCAGGAAACCCTTTGTCCAGGCCTCCCTCGCTGGAAGGACTCCCAGCAGCAGGAGGTCAGACTTGTGTCTGTGGTGGCAGCATCCATTTTGTGATGCTGAGGCTCGAGTTAACTTTAACCGGGGTTCACAGTTACATACATGTTGTGTCCCTCTAAAAGGGTGGAATGCTACCCCTGTCGCCAGAATTGGCGAGGGGGTAGTATTCCAATTCGTATGACACCTTAATCGACATGTTTTGATAATGCTATGCCAAAGTTAGCAATAACCGCGAGGATTATAATGCACTTAAGAGTATATGGTATAGCGTTATCATGGAAACAGCTAAAGGACTTGGTTCCGAAAGCTGCAGACAGGCCCAGCTCATGCCAGAGCACTATCTCACATAATTCCAAGCACTCTGCCTCCAGGATTGTTAAGGCCTGCCATAGGAGTCACTTATAGGAGTATATGTGTCCATTTTAGGTCTGGATATAGGTATACTATATCTAAAGCAAAGGGTGAATACACCACCTTTCCCCAGCTGACTGATCAGCCAGTTGTGTCAGATTTGGATGGCCAGCCAGGGGTGGCATAATACATGCTGCAGCCCCTGGTAGGCCTTGGGTTCGCTTATGCCCTGGGTAGCTATGGTACACTGTACAAGGACTTACAAGAGTGACCCAATACCAATTGGTAAATGCCCCTAAAGTACATGGATGCCAATTTAGAGAGAGGACAGCTAGGCTGTGGGTCTGATTAGCAGGCCCACAGCCAGGGAAAGTAGTAAACCAGTGAAGCAAAAAGCAAAAATCTGGGGTGACCATAGGATTGCAGAGCCTACTTTCCTACAGACTATTGCACAAGATAGGTGCAAACAGATGGTCCGAACACATCAACAGTTTGGTTTACTTACAATCTTAGAAGTCACCTAATTCAAGAATAAAGTCAAGTATGTGGCTTTGTTGAGGGTGGGGCCCTTTTCTTTCAAGGCTAGCCCCAGCGCCACCATACCAGAAATGAATGTGCTCATATATTAAAGTCTCCTTCTACTAAGAATTTAGCATACTCCAGTACATGATCAAGGAGGAATCAATAATGGACCCCACCAATCCTGGAGGCCGATAACATAATAGACCACTAAATAACAGGTCAGTCAGTGAGGAGATCATGAAACCCATGACTTCTGCCATAGGGAAATCCGGAGTTGGTAGCTCCTTCATAATAAGGGAGCATACAGTGCACAACTTTGAACCCATCAGGGCTTATATAAATGAGCTCTGGGCCACTTGCTTCTGTGAGCTATGTCTCTGTGATACAAAGCATATAAATATTTCCTTCAACTGAGTGGTCATAGATTTCCAGGCATGCTTCACTGCTTGCCTTGCATTTTTCAGGCCACACCATACTGCTTCATTAGTGGGCCTCTTCCCCCTCTCCTCTGGAACCAGTGCTATGTGCCTTCTGCGCCATGACATTATCTTGCTCCCTACCCTTCAACCTGCCCACACTTCAACCTCCCCACACCCACATAGGTCATAGTACCCTTTCTGCACGTTAACCCCTCATTATTATGCGCACTCCCCACCTGTACTCCCAACAGAATATTCATACCTAGAGCCTTGTTAACGTTGTCAAAATGCTCAGGCGCTAGCCATTCCCTTCCAATCTCCACCAAGCTTGCCAGAGAGTGGCTCAGTTGGGTTTGAGTCTCCCTTCTGTCTTAAAACTAGGAGGATCGGTGGCGCTGTTTACGTGGACAAGCTTGCATTTGGCACGCCAGCGGCATGGGTGCACAGCTGTTTGCTTTTATAGGGCTTTACTGTGCATCAGTGCAACCACTAGCTCACTAACTCCCAAAAGGGTGCCCAAAAACTGAACAATTGCTTGGGTGGAAAATTGGAATCACATGCCGATCACGCGCAGCAACAAAACTGGTTAAACCCTACAAAATGTGCTGAGCAGTTTAAAAAAGTTTCCTCCTCAAATACCAAGTCATTTTCTAGATCGCTTTAAAAAGGTAACGAACATTTAAAAAAAAAAAAAAAGCAAATTAAAAATGACGTGCAGCAAATCCAACTATTATCTAAACACCAAGAAGCTTGTGTCCCTAACTGGCCACCTAAACCGTCTATTGAATGCATACTGAGCTTTAAAAAAAAACTCTAAAATAAATTGAGTTTTGATCCTTCCTGGCCACCTAATTACGTAGTAACAATATGATAAAAATGACCCGTCCTGTACTGTGCGCCCAGGTATTTTTTGCTTAATATAAAAAGGATTCAACTTTTTTGTGTGTTGAATACTGAACATATCGAATGTGCAAACGTAAGATTTTTCTACGTGCTGCAACCGCAAATTAAACAGAAGCATTTAAGAAATTATTGGTAGAAAATAACCAAGTGATTGGTTCCTGGATCTTGACCATAAGTAAGCATAAGAATGCAAAATTTTTATTTTAACACAGAATGCCATCCCCTTTAGACTTAAATGTAACTGAACAGAAAACAACCTCCTACTCTTCACATCCCCCTAGTCTACAATATTTAGTCTTCAGGATAACGCTGTTGATTTTGAAAGACTTGTTTCTTGAATAATCAATTAAGTATCTTTTTATGCTAAAGAGGGGCTCACCAGTTAAAATGTAAGCTTCGCACCCATTTATAGGAATAAACCTTAAATGGGACACTATTACAGGGTAAAAAGAGCAACCATGAAAGTATACTTGGAAGTTTTGTTGCTTACCATATGACATGATAATCTGCAAATATTGTGAGAACGTTACAAGTTAAGAGTTTCTGTTCTTGCTTACCTTTGGACCTATGAGTTTATCCGAGGTCATTTTAGCAAAAAGTTCTGCCGTCTGTGATCGGACCTGTGGATGGGTAGAGTTGCAGAACATATCTAACAAGTAGATCAATGCACCTGAGAATGAAACACACAAATAATGTTGAATTTTAAAAAGTATTTTATAGTCAAAACAAAAATCTGCAAGAAATGTAAAGCCACTACATTCTGATGAACAAAGGAACGTTGCAGTCTTAAATCCCTCCAATTTGCAAAATCACAGGATTTGTGACCTTAAAACATCTTTGTACAAAGCCCAAAGCTGTTTTGCAAGTTGGAAAAGTCTTCCACATTCATAAAAGGTTTTGTACAAGCCATTATAAACTACAAATATCGGGATGTGAAAGTAAAATCATAAGTAGTATTTGAAAGTAAAAAATGTATGCAGGCAGTTGTATTATTTAGAAAACAGGTGGGTATTTGGTTATTTCAAGAAAATGAAACTGCTAGGGATGGATGAGACTCAAAGTAATTAGGCTCTAAGACCCACTGAAGGCATCATGGTGCAATTTACAAACAACAATGCCTTGATTTTGGCGGTCTGAAGGTCCTTAGTAAATAAAAAGTAGTTCGTACACTTCCTTCTTTGAACCATATTAACTGGATTACAAGCATTTACAATGCAATAGGTCTCGCAGCATTAAAGTTTGAGTTATTGGCATTGTGTATGACAATGCCAATAGCTATAACATTTGCAAATGTAACACCTATAGCATTTGTAATGCAATATGAGTTGTATTTACATGACACGTGTGAATGGCTGGATGACCCGAGCGCCCCCTCCCCTGGGGAGGCGGTAATCGCTTTATAACACCATGACATAATGTTTCTGGGCTCGGATTCAGCGGCAGCAGGCCATCAGGCTCCGTGTCCGCAGTCTGTGAGAGCGCAAGCTAATGTCAATGATACCCCCGCTCACGGCGCCCGTGCTCTCTCTTTACCCGTGCCTCAGCGCTGAATCTCCGCTCGCTCCCTGTCCCCACCAGCACCCCCACCCCCCTCTCCAACAATACATAGGGAGGGTGGGAATTGGCGGCTGAGGCTCCGACTGAGTCTCAGCACAGCCTGTGTCTAGGCTGCAGTCATGGCTGTTAAATGGCCCCACGTCACCAGTAATGGGGATGACTTTCAGTCTTCCTTATTTCAAGTAACTGTAATGAATATTCCGAGACTCGCGGGCTGATAGCGTGGTATAAGTAGAGTAAAACTACTAGTCCCAGCATGCTTAGTGTCATAGGCTGTAAAAACAGGACTGGCCGAAAGTCGCAGCGATGACATGGATGCTGTTTGACACTTTGTTGGGTAGCGCCTCTACTGCCACAGATACCCCTACTTTACTACACAATCGGATATGTGACCCTTGTCACCGTGTCCATTAATTCAATGTAATGTAAATGGTGCAGCGTTTAAGTGCACGTGTGCTTACTGCACTCCTGAACACCCAGTTCCTCTCGGAAGTTGACCACGAGATGCCGGCAGTAACTGGTTGGTTTAGCCCCAACAATACGTATTATCCACATACGCCAGGCCCTGCATATACAGTCACGTGCTGGCATGGATTCGCGTGTTTGAATTGTATCGTGTGTGAACATGTTTCTAATAAGCATCTTGTGTTCCGCTCCCCTGGGGGTTCCTCACAGAGCGAGGAGGCGCTCACGCTGCATCTCACAGCTGAACAAAGCCAAGGCGACCGCTGTGCCGGCGGCAGCCCCCGTGCCCGGACTCAGCCGGCACTGCCAGTGGTCAGATCCACGCCCGCGCACATATGCTCACAGCGACAAAAAAACGTGCTGTCCCGGAACAGAACGTGCCAACCAGTGGTGGCTGGTGAGATTTTAAAGTGGTCGGGCATAAAGTTTCAGTGTATGATCATAAGCCCAACAATTAAAGGATGGGGGAGGGTCCACCTTGAGAACATTTTGAAAAATGAGTGGGCAAATCGTGCACCTTCAAGCAAATTTTAGAAGCAAGAAGCTACATACAATTTCATGTCTTCCTCTTCCACACATGCATTGAGGTGTCACTCAGTGACGTAAATAAATGAATGTATAATAAATTAGCAATACTTCAACCTAGGACGGAAGGGGGTCCTCATGTCACAAATGTATCAGGACACACACAAACCTACAGAAATAGCAACGTCTCTTATATATAGCGCCCAGAAACGATATGTGTGCTACATAAAAACAAAATGATAATGCTTCTTTTTGAAACCACCGTTCTTTGACGGCAAGTGTATACCGGTACCCCTCGATGCACCCGGCAAGCTTTGAAAACAGTAACAATATAGGGCCTTACTTCAGTGCTTTCCTGTTGCTGCACTTTAGTTACCAACCCTTTGCCTGCGAGGTCTATGCTGTTTGTAAACCTCCCTCCTCCCCGAATGCCCTTTTGTGAAGTCCCTCCGCCCTCCTGCTAGTCTGACACACGTCTGGGCTGACCCTACCCTACCGCTCTTGAGTTGGTTTTTTGCAGTTTTAATTAATAGCGCAAACTCGACCGACACTGCACTGCAGGCGGCATTGTTTCTGCATTAGAATGACAAACAGACGCTTTGGGGATCCCGTTACATCTTGTTCTAATTAATCTGCTAAAGACACCTTGAGGTCGTGTTTTCTGTTAACCAAACTAACTGATCTGCAGCTCCAGCGCCAGATATAATTAAAGATAAGCACACAGACACGTGCTCGTGCTCACATACTAAAAGACTGGACATCCGACATTCAGTAATGACCCACATATTCCACCAGTCTGAAAAATGAAGAATCAAAGGGCTTCTGAAGTTGAAAATTATAGCAGCATCACCACTTCGATTCGAACCGCCGAGAACCACACTGTGCAGCAAACACGCCACAGAACACTCCATGTAAAAAAAAAAAATCAGGCACCGACTGATATAACGCAGCCCAAATCCACAAGCCTATCAGACATATTCACTTTCTTTGGCGTTGTGAAGTAGCTGTTAAACTTATTTCATTTCGCGGTAGTTTCGACTGAGCAGCAGCATGTCACCTTCTGCATTATTTGAACAAGTATTATTTCCCACAAGAACCTCCACACGAGCAAATTCCGACCGCTGCACGTCATTAGTGTGTGACAGAGGGGAGCAGTCGCGGCAGGAATGAGAATGAAGGGGGGGGGGGGGGGGGGCACGCCCGGGGGTGGGGAAGCAGTCACGGCAGGCATGACGGAGGGAGGGGGGTACGCGCGGGGGAGGGGAGACTGATTTAAATTAAAAATAATAAATTAAAAAAACTTACCAGGATATGGCATCGCCTCCGCCGGTCCCAGGTTGCATCCCGGAATCCCACCTCGGCCGCCCCGGAAGTCAGGCACGGTCGCCTGTGACGGGGGCGGGGCCACGTCCAGATCGGAAGAGGAGGCAGGCAGAGTCAATGCGTCTCGCGGCCCGGGGCTCCTGTGAGCGGTGTGGAGCCCCGGGGCCGCGCTAGCAGGAGGTTGGGCGCCGCGTGCTGAGAGAAGAGTCCCCGATATTGGCCAGGTAAGTTTCAAAAGGCTGGGAGGGCTTGGTGCACTTGTGTGTGTGTGTGTGTGTGTGCGTGTATGCTCGTGTGTGTATGTATGTGTGCGACGGTGACGGCGGGGGAGGGGGGCCTCGGTGCACTTGTGTGTGTGTGTGTGTGCGCGCGCGCGCGCGCGTGTGTGTGTGTGTGTGTGTGTGTGTGTGTGTGTGTGTGTGTGTGTCAGGGGGGGTGTCTCTGTATGTATGAATGTGCGTGCGTGCATGGGCGCTTGTGTGTGTGTGTGTGCGCATGCGTGTGTGGTGCTTGAGCTTCCCAGGAGACAGCGCCTGGCCACAGCGCGCGTTCCAGTTTATAATCGGCTCCAAGGCGATGCGCGCTGCCGGGACTGTCTCCTGGGAAGCACAGTCGCTAACAATAGATCTCTAGCGAGACACAGCGCTAACGCGCTGTGTTTTCGCTACGAGACCTAAAAAACAAACCAAAACTAAACCAAAGTTTTACAAAACGTTGTCCTATCATCTGACGTGCATATCGTACATCAGTAACTTACGTGGGTTTGTACACATTTCTGAAAACAAATGTGCTCAGGTTACCAAAAGAATAATTACTTACCCTCAGTAACGATCTTTCTGGTGGATCCTCTATCTACCTGTAGATGTACTCACCTTTTAATATCCCAGGTGCCAGACTGGATCTGGAAAGTTCTGAGACAGCTCTTTCGCACTGAAGGGAGGGGGAGGGGGAGGGGGTAGCTGTGGGTTGGGGCTGGAAACGAAGTCAGGTTGATGTCACTTGAATTATATAGTGCCCACCCCAGCACCCTGACACCAGTTCTTATCCGTTTTTAACTGTCTCTCTCAATGCAGGGATGAAAATAATATCTAGATGAAAATAGGCACAGTGCAACAAACTCATAAGGCTTGGAAATTCCCTTCAGAAAAGTGGAGGAGGGTGGGATTGGTGAGGGGTCTGAAGGTACACATGAGAGTCCACCAGAAACCATGTGAAGGTACTGAACTTTTTCTTCTGGTGGATACTTCTACATGCAGATTCGTCATCTTTGAATAGAATCCCAATCAAAGCTCCCCGTAGGAGGTGGGTCTGAAGAAAACTTACTTAAACTAGAAAATCCAGTAAAACTGAAAGCACAAAGTGACCATTCCTCCTTGTAGGAGAGTAGGGTCTGCAATCCTATGATCACCCAGATTTTTTGCTTTTGTTTCACTGGTTTACGACTTTCTCTGGCTGTGGGCCTGCTAATCAGACCCACAGCCTAGCTGTTCTCTCACTAAATGACAACGTGTACCCTAGGTGCATTTACCAATTGGTACTGGGCCACCTTATCAGACCCTGTAACTCAGGGTATAGGTGTACCCAGGGCCTACCAGGGGCTGCAGCATGTATTATGCCACCCCTGGCTGGCCATCTAAATCTGACACAACTGGCTGCACGACAGCTGGGGCAAGGTGGTGTAAACACCCCTTGCTTCTGATATAGTATACCTATATCTAACCCTAAAATGGACACACAGATTCCTATCAGTCACTCCTATGGCAGGCCTTGACAATCCTGAAGGCAGAGTGCTTGGAATTATGTGAGATTGTGCTCTGGCATGAGCTAAGCCCGTTTGCAGCTTGCGGAACCAAGTCCTAATGAATGTGTCATGATAAGCCAAGCCTAAGCCAAGCCCGTCTGCGCCCGTCCGCACCAGGACCGCACCGGGCGCAGGCCATGCTGCCCACAAACATCCCGTCCTCAGGTATGACTCTAACGCGCTGCTCTCAATGCGCTCCACAATAGCTACCCATACCTGCAAGTGTCACCTCCCCACTGACTGTCTTTGGGGCCCTTTTTCATGCCGCTTTTGCAAATGGTCCTCCATGGGATCTTCTAGCGTAACTTCCTGCCCACTCCCCCCACCCTCACACAAGCCTATTACCTTTAATTGTGGACTCATTAATGCTAGATCCT
This sequence comes from Lissotriton vulgaris, assembly GCF_964263255.1. Classification (NCBI taxonomy): domain Eukaryota; kingdom Metazoa; phylum Chordata; class Amphibia; order Caudata; family Salamandridae; genus Lissotriton; species Lissotriton vulgaris. The sequence goes on along the minus strand of NC_141698.1, from coordinate 1,010,913,742 downwards.
TAGCTTGTCATGGACAAGATATCCACGACCTCATTCTTTTTCATGACCTCGATGCCCTCTTTATCACTGAATCCTGGCTAAATGATGCGTCCAACCCCGATCTGTCTACCGCTCTCCCTCCTGATTTTACCATTCACAGGCGGGATAGACCCGGTGGCAGGGGAGGAGGGATAGCTATCATCGTTAAGAAATCATTTATAAGCCACACTTTCGATTTGGCCTCTCTCAAAGACTGTGAGGGCATAGGCTTCGTGGTACAAATCAACCCCTCCTCCTCCTTTACAGGAGGACTCGTCTACCGACCCCCTGGGAATGCCACGACTTTTTTGGACTCCCTTGACGAGACTTTGGGATCACTTATGACTCACTACCCCACTTTCACCCTTCTTGGGGATTTTAACCTTCATTTGGAATCCCACACTGATCCTCACACTTCTAATTTCCGACAGTCACTTGACATTTTCGGCCTCTCACAACTGGTCACTTCCCCCACACACCGGGCCGGCCACACGCTAGACGGCATCTGCACTAATTCTGTTGTTCTAACCGTTTCTCCTCCGATCCCACAAATATGGTCTGATCACTGTTTCATTCCTTTCTCCATCAAGGCAAACCCTTTATCGCCACCGAACACTAAGTGCGCCCCCACCCCCTTTTCAACCAATTGGAAGAAAGTGGCTGAGCGCATCAAGTTGAACCCCCAGCCCCTTGCCCCTCCACCTAATATCGTCGGAGACGTATCCCAAGACTCTAAAAACTTCCACTCATGGATTGACAGTGTGGTTTCTGCCTATTCCAATCCAACTAATCAAAAACCAGTTCCCCGCAAAAGTAAGCCCAATGCCCCTTGGTATACCCAGGCCCTCTCCGAATGTCATCTTAAGTGCAGGATCCTAGAAAGAGTGGAGGAAAACGTACGATCCTACTGCTAGATCCTTATATACCCTGCAGAGGAAACAATACCTCTACAATATAAAAAAAGCCAAAAAGGAATTTTTTACCACAGCTATAGAGGAAGCTAATCAAAAACAACACACTATCTTTAATATAGTCAAATCTTTCACCCACCCCAAGGCCCTTGCACTAGAAATCCCCCCATCTCAAACCCTCTGTGACCAAATTGCCGACTTTTTCATTGAGAAAATTAATAACATCCATATGGATTCCCCCCCCCCCCAATAATCCATACACACAATGCCGAGACTACTCCATCCTCCTTGTGTAATTTCACTACAGTCTCTCTGTCACAAACACAGAAGGCCATTATGACCTGCAGATCGGGAGCCCCCACGGACTCCTGTCCTCCGATCATTCTTCACCATCTCATTGAGGCTGTTAACCCCTTTATTAATGCCATTGTCAACGAATCTCTCAATTCAGGCATTGTCCCCGCTGAATGGAAGAAGGCCATTGTCAAGCCTTTAATGAAAAAACAGAACAAATCCCCGACCGACCTATCAAACATGCGCCCAATCTCCCTTCTCCCGGCTCTTGGAAAAATCACTGAGCAGTTAGTCCACGAGGAATTAAAAGTCTTTGTGGAAAGCAATCACATTCTACACCCACAGCAATCAGGTTTCCGCCCGGGCCACTCCACTGAAACCGCCTTGATTGAGCTATCGGATACCATTAAGTTCTTGCAGGATGAGGGAAAACAAGCTGTACTCATCCTGCTCGACTTAACGGCAGCATTCGACACCATCTCCCATGCCATCCTCATCAACAGAATGCGTGAGATCGGCGTGTCGGGTACTGCTTTAATATGGATTACATCATTCCTATCCGATAGATCACAAACTGTTTCCTTAGGTCCTTTTCTCTCCGGCGAGAGACCCACAACATCTGGAGTGCCCCAGGGGTCCATCCTCAGCCCTCTTTTTTTTAATATATATATGGCCCCCCTCCTCTCACTGATTGAATCCCACGGAACCCTTGTAACTTCCTATGCTGACGACACTCAGCTTGTCGTCACCATAGATAAAAAGCACCCCGACGCGGCCCTCAGATTCCAGAATTGCCTCTCCCAAGTCTTTTCTTGGCTTAACCATAATCACCTTAAGTGCAATAGCGCCAAAACTGAAATAATACCTTTGGGCAAAGACATTCTTTTTTCCCCAAAAGATTGGTGGCCCCAAAACTCTGAAGCACCGCCTAGTGCGGTCTCCTCGGCCCGCAATCTCGGTGTCCAATTCGACTCGTCCCTCAGTTTTGACGATCATGTGCGCATTACTGCTGGGTGCTGCTTCAGCCTCATCAGACAACTGAAGAAATTTTTTGACTTCCTCCTATTTCAGCCAGGAAATCAGTCGCGGTGGCCTTGATCCTATCCCGGCTGGATTATTGTAATGGCCTCTTGGCATGAATAAAAAAGTCTTCCCTTAAGAAACTGCAGAGCGTCCTACACGCAGCAGCCAGGCTTGTACTTAAACTTCCAAGAAGGTCCTCGGCCTCTGCAGCCCTCAACACTCTCCACTGGTTGCCCCTCCACAAAAGAATTCTTTTCAAGCTTCTTGTCACGGTCTTCAAAGCCACCAGGAACACTGGCCCTTCCTATCTGACCAAGCGCTTTCCGCGCTATATTCCATCTCGCTGCCTGAGGTCATCAGGAGCCAATTTGGTTTCTGTCCCTCGAATAAAGTTAAAAACGAGAGGGGGTAAAACCTTCTCATTCTTGGCGGCTAGGGCATGGAACGGTCTCCCTCTCGACCTCAGACACGCTCCCACTGAAAGCCTTTTCAGGAAACTCTTGAAGACCTGGATTTTCTCTCAGTCTAATCCATCGGTCCTCGCAGCCATTTGATCTACGCCTCGCTATGCGAGTCTCTCTGTTCTGCTCAGCGCCAAGATGCTCCTCCCGGAGCGATAGTTGCGCTATATAAATTTCAATAAATATCAAATATCAAAATATCAAATAACGCTTACCATATACTCTTAAGTGCATTATAATCCTTGCGGTTAAATGCCAACTCTGGTATCGCTTTATCAAAACATGCCGAGTAAGGTGTCATACGAATTGGAATACTAACCCCTCGCCAATTCTGGCGACGGGGTTAGCATTCCACCCTTCTAGAGGGACACGACATGTATGTAACTGTGAACCCCGGCTAAAGTTAACTCAAGCCTCAGCATCACAAAATGGATGCTGCCACCACAGACACAAGTCTGACCCCCTGCAGCTGGGAGTCCTTCCAGCGAGGGGAGCTTGGACAAGGGGTTTCCTGTCAGGGGCGGTGCTAGCACCATCCCAGACAGGGTTTTGTGTATCCTGGGTAGGCAGGGCTTTACAGGAAGGTGACTGCAAGTGGCACCCCGGTGCTCACTACGCATCTGCCAGCTAGAACCAGTTTCAGGGGCACACCAGCCCCTGAGCTGGGGAAAGTCCGGCATGGGAGAGGGGTGTAACCACCCCCCTTCCTGGTCCCACCCCTAGGGCAGGACCTAGTCGCGTACCCACCCCTTTCTTTAGGATAAAGGCAGGAGCGGGGACCCTTCCAAATTAGATCATCTTTGAATCAAGAAACTACTTTCTACGAAAGGAACTCTCGACTTCTTCTCAAGATTTCTCCCTTGTGACTAAGGAGTAGTCACCCTGCATCCGCAGACACCATCTAAAGAACACTGCGGTTTGCTGCACGTCCTTCCTCCGGAATCCGACCGACCAGCACGACGAGACCCGGCTTCCCTGGCACCTCTGACCTCTACCTACCTCTACAGCTAAGCTGAGAACCATAGGTGCGACGAGACCTCGAGGGACCGGCCATCATCAGAACTGCACAACTTCTATCCAGCACGACCGCCGAGGGATCCTCTGGTGAGTGCTTTGGGGTCTGAGAATCCCCGACCCTGAGCAGCTCCAGCACCGAAGACCAGCCCCCCAGCATCCACGAGATCTGCGTGGGGCCCTTCTGCTTTTTGGCTGCTCACCGCGTTGTCTGGCTACTAGCCCGCTGGCTTGTGGCCTTCCCGACGATGACCGACGACATCACCACTGCTAGTCTGGTTGCTCCAGACTGGCCCTTGCTCCCTTCCAAAAGAGGAGCACCCCGGACCCTCCTGGTCCACTCCAGACGCCATTTTAGGTCCACCGCGTGGGCTTGAATTTGCCAAGACTTGTTGCCCCAATCCTGGGTCCAGCGACGTCGACAGCATCATCCATCGTGGGTCAGCTCGCACCTCCATCCTGGTCGCCGACAACGCCTCCTGGTCCGTGAGACTGCAGAGCCCAGCGTCGCCCACTCACCTGGTCGAGGTGACTCCATCCGGTGCCATCCTGGTGCCCATCTGATCACTGGCTAGTGATTCAGGACTTGGTCCCCTCTGCTTACAGGTGTCTTCCATCTTCGATCCAGGCTTGGATCCATCGAACAATCTTCACTGGTCGCCTGCCAGCAACTCCTTTCAGGCTCTTGGTTCGTCAACGAGGGTTTCCGACGACACTTGAACCCTATGCAGCCGCAGCCCCTGGGCTAGGTAACTTCGGCATTTCGGTGTTTGGTTACTAGGATAGTGGTAATTTTACTAGGTATTGGCGCCACTGAGGGATGTGCACCTGTCCACACTTTAGGTACTTAATTATAATATCTGCACGGTGCTACAAGGAGAAGAGAACCACTTCCCTCTTCTAGTAAGGCGAATGCCACAAAATGCTTAAGACCCCTTAGCACACGTTTAGTACATTATATTTCATTCATATACATGTGTTTCCACCATTTGGTACACGCTCAAAATCAAATTCTCAATCCTTTTGTTCAGGTTTAGTTTGTTGTTTTATTTCAGGAGACGTCACAGCCGACACGTGTTTCGTCGATATGGGGAATGTAACCCCCGACTTTTTCAAGGCTATTCTCCACTGTTTCTGTAGTTATATTTTGAGGTGATAATTCCAACCCTCAGAGGGGTTCTTGTGGGTTTGATGTGGCGGAATTTTCTTCCAAGTATTGACCAAAATGTTGATTCAATATTGGTGGGCTTATCGTAGTGTTCGTTTATGGGAGGTAATACGTCCCTTCTGCTCCGTATACGTTGCAGTACTTCGGCATTTCGGTGCCCCAGCATAGCCTCACTATCCAAGGGTCCAGATCCACTTTCGTTTTCAGCCTACCTTATCGGGTTCGCCCGAGAACACTAACTTTGCTTTTACTAGCCTCCATAGACTTTGTCCCGCATCCCGCGTGAGAGTGCACACTCTGCACCAGAGTCCCCTAGGCCTCCTACTAGTAATCTGAAGGTTCAGTAACGTAGTCCTAGCGATTCCAAAGCCTATTAGTCCAGTACTTACCTGCTAGTAATTTCGCATTCCACTTCCATAGTATATGGTTTTTCGTGCCCCTCGAGCATTTGTGTAAATTGTGCAACTTGAAGTATTTTCGTAAGAGTTTTGTTGTGTGCTTAGTACCCTGTCCTCATAAAGAGTACAGGGCTGTTGTGATCTAAATAAATACACTGTTTATTTTCATAACACTTGTGTGGTGTCCTTTCACTTGGTGTTCAAGGGGTATATGTGATGGTATAACAGCTGGCTTAACACGCCCTCTAGAGTTTAGCCCGAAGACTGCTCTTGTCCATGCTACTAGGATAGCTGGTCTATCGGTTGACTTACAACCAATCATCAATAAGGGTTGTTTGGACTGATACATAGTGATCACTAGAATAGTGAGCACTGCATATCAGGACAACTTCTCACATTGGTGGCAGCGGTGGGATTTGAGCTTGCTGTTGTTTTACCACACGTATCCTAAGAATATCTTTGTGAAAGATCACATAAGTATAAGGTACATATAACTTAGCTTAGAATACTCTGAGTTCTACTGAACCAGCTGTTGTAGTTCAACAAGGCTTAGCACACCTTGACTACAACTCTTAGCAAGGGATCAGTAGGCAAACAAATAGTGTAGGTAGGTGCATCACTTACACCACACTAGAAGCATGTCTAACCACGGAGAGTCTTCAGAGACCCCTCTTGTCGTTGTGGACCCTCCCCTGGTCACTACCAGATATGCTGCTCTTAGCTTCCAGGAGATGAGACAAATCTGTACATCCAGGAAGCTAAAACAGGGTTCTAACCCTACCATTCCCTTTCTGATTGGTCTCTTAGAGACTGATGATGCCAGGAGGTCTGCTAACACAGATCCTTCTCATCCAGATGGGAATATGCCCCCCCTAGAGGTGACCCTGACCGTCACCTCCAGGCAGCAGATGATGCTGAGGAGGAGGAGGAAGATGAGTTATCAGGGGATGAGGCAGATAAAGGTCAGGTAGAAGTCAGTAGACTCACTAGGACCAACTTAAGTAGCCATGAGAATGGATTTGGGGGACCCTCAGGGCCACTCTCAGGCAGACTTAACATTGGGAATGGACGAGATAGATCTCTATCCAGAGGCTCTAACAGATCCATTCGAACCAATGGCTCTCAGACCTCTTCTCATAGAGGGATGTCATCCCCTAAGAGAAGGGAGCATGAAGCTAAGATGAGGGAAGCCAATCTGAGGATTGAAAGGGAAGAACTTGCCCTGGCCAAAGAGAGGCTTGCCTTTGCTAGAGAGCAAAAGTTAAGTGGCTTAGATCTCACTGGTGGCAGCATTCTCCCAAGAGAAAAAGACAGGAGTTTAGACACTAGACACCTGAGTAAGATAGTGCCCCCCTTTAAACAAGGGGATGATATCCACAAATGGATAACTGCTTTGGAGAGGGCCTGCACTGTCCAGTGCGTCCCCCAGAGTCAGTGGGCAGCTGTCTTGTGGCTCTCCTTTGAAGGTAAAGGTAGAGATAAGCTCCTCACTACTAGAGCTGAGGATGCTAACAATTACCAAGTCCTGAAAAGTACACTGATAGATGGGTTTGGCCTAACCACTGAGCAGTACAGGTTGCTGTTCAGGGATACCCAGAAAACTCAGTCTCAGGATTGGTCTGACTTTGTAGATTGTGCCACTAAGGCTTTGGAGGGCTGGTTGCTGGGCAGTAAGGTTACTGATTATACAGGATTGTACAATCTGATCATGAGGGAACAGATTTTAAACAATTGTCAGAACCAGTTGTTGCATCAGCACCTTGTTGACTCAGATCTGACCTCTCCCCAAGAATTGGGAAAGAAGGCAGACAGATGGGTCAGAACAAGGGTTAAGCAGAACCAGGGCCAGAACCAGGGTGGTCAGAAGAAAGCAGACAAGAAGGGTAAAGATACCAAAGGTGAACAAAATGACCAGAAGTCTTCGACAGGTCCCCAACAACCCAAAGAGGGTGGAGGTCAGGCTTCCCAGAAGAAGAAGAATCAAGAAGGCCAGTCTAAAAGCTGGTGCCAATACTGTAAAAGTAAAACTCACTGGTTTATTGAGTGCACAAAGAAAGGAGGGCAAACTCCTGCCACTGCAGCCCCTAAGGCAACTGCACCCCCTAGTACAGCCAGCAGTGGTAGTGCACCTCCCAAGGGATTAGTTGGGTTAACCTTGGGTTCTGAGGGGTATGACAACTTAGTTGGCACACTCACTCAGGCTGTCCTTGTCTGTACAGGGGATGTGGATATATCCCCTGATGTCAGTCCCAATACTTTGGGCAAATACAGGCAGACACCTTTGATAAATGGCAAAATGGCACAGGCCTATAGGGACACTTGTGCCAGTGTCACCATGGTGACACCTAACTTTGTGGACCCTGGACAGATCATGCCAGGTACAGATTTCCTGGTGACCAATGCCAGCAACGTCACTACCAGTCATAGTATGGCGATTGTTGCTTTCTCCTGGGGAGGGGTAAATGGCCAAAAGAAGGTTGTAGTTAGTTCAGACCTCCCAGTGGATTGTTTGTTGGGCAATGATTTGGAGTCATCACAATGGTCAGAAGTGGAGCAGAGGACTCACATGGAGATGTTAGGCTTGCCAGCACATGTGCTTGCTGTGACTAGGTCACAGGCCAGAAGATGCCCCACTGAACAGGTGCTGGATCCTGGAACAATGGACCAGACACCTTCCAAGAAGAAGAGCAGGAGGGTTAAGGCATTGCCTTCCCCCTTGCCCCAGGTTGAGGATCAAGTCTCAGAGGAGGCTGACCTCAAAGAGCTGAGGGAAACTGAGCCTAAAGAACTTGAACCTGATCAGGTTGAGTTTCTGGGTTCAGGGGGACCCTCCAGAGAAGTCCTGGGGAAGGAACAGTTCCTGCCCTTCTCTTGAACCCCTCAGACAGCAAGCTGCTGCTGAGGCTGCAGGGGACGCCACAGGTGCCCACAAGGTATACTGGGAAGATGGACTCCTATACTCTGAGTCAAGGGACCCCAAGCCTGGTGCAACCAGGAGGCTGGTCATCCCCTTGTCTCTGAGAGGTTTCCTTCTCACCTTGGCCCATGAGATCCCTCTTGCAGGTCACTTAGGCCAGAACAAGACTTGGGACAGAATTGTCTCACACTTTCACTGGCCTCACATGAATGAGGATACCAAGGAGTTTCGTCGCTCCTGTGTCACTTGCCAAGCCAGTGGTAAGTCAGGTGGCACAACAAAGGCCCCCCTTATACCAATGCCTGTGGTGGGGGTACCCTTTGAAAGAGTGGGGATTGACATTGTGGACCAATGGAACCCCAGACAGCATCAGTGCACAAGTTTATACTGGTGGTGGTGGACCATGCCACCAGGTATCCTGAAGCTATTCCCCTTAGGACCACTACAGCACCTGTTGTGGCAAGAGCCCTAGTTGGCGTATTCTCCAGAGTGGGCTTCCCTAAGGAGGTTGTCTCTGACAGAGGTGCAAACTTCATGTCAAGCTACTTAACTGCTATGTGGAAGGACTGTGGTGTCAACTACAAGTTCACTACACCCTATCATCCACAATGCAATGGGCGTGTTGAAAGGTTCAACAGGACCCTAAAAGGGATGATTCATGGACTACCTGAAAAGCTCAGGCGTAGATGGGATGTCCTGATACCCTGCCTTTTATTTGCTTATAGAGAAGTCCCACAGAAGGGGGTTAGCTATAGCCCTTTCGAACTTTTGTATGGACATCCTGTAAGAGGACCACTGTGTTTGGTGAAGGAAGGATGGGAGAGACCTCTCGGAAAGCCTGCAACCAACATAGTGGACTATGTACTTGGTCTCCGCTCCAGGATGGCTGAGTACATGGAAAAGGCTTCCAAAAACCTTGAGGCTAGCCAAGAACTCCAAAAAGCTTGGCATGACCAAAAGGCTGTCCTGACTGTGTACAAGCCTGGACAGAAGGTGTGGGTGTTGGAGCCAGTGGCCCCAGCAGCACTCAAAGACAAATGGTCTGGGCCCCACACAATCCTTGAGCAAAAGGGAGAGGTCAGCTACCTGGTAGACCTTGGAACTCCCAGGAGCCCCCACAGGGTGCTTCATGTGAACAGGCTCAAAGCATATGTTGACAGGAAGGACATGAGTTTGCTCATGGCCACAGATGAGGGACAGGAGGAAGAGAGTGACCCTCTCCCAGACCTGCTCACTCAGAATCCTGATGATGGGTCAGTAGATGGTGTTGTCTTTTGTGGCAGCCTCTCTGAACATCAACAGAAGGATTGTAAACAGGTTCTTCAATCCTTCAGACATATGTTCTCTCTGACACCCAGTCAAACCAATTGGTGCAGCCATGAGGTTGACACTGGTGACAGCCTGCCAGTCAAGAGTAAAATCTACAGGCAGCCTGATCATGTTAGAGACTGCATCAAGACAGAGGTGCAGAAAATGTTGGAGCTGGGAGTCATTGAGCCCTCAGATAGCCCTTGGGCTAGTCCAGTAGTTCTAGTGCCAAAGCCTCACACCCAGGGTGGTAAGAAAGAGATGAGGTTTTGCGTAGACTACAGAGGCCTCAATGCAGTCACTAAGACTGATGCCCACCCAATACCAAGGGAGATGAGCTTATAGATAGATTGGCTTCTGCCAACTACCTAAGTACATTTGACCTGACAGCTGGGTATTGGCAAATCAGGTTAGCTGAGGATGCCAAACCCAAGACAGCATTTTCAACCCCTAGTGGGCATTATCAATTTGTGGTGATGCCCTTTGGTCTGAAAAATGCACCTGCCACCTTCCAAAGGCTGTTGAATCAAGTTCTCACTGGGCTGGATGACTTTTGTGCATCATATCTTGATGATATAGCTGTCTTTAGCTCCACCTGGGAGGATCACCTGGTCCACCTGAGGAAAGTGTTAGAGGCTCTGCAGAAGGCAGGCCTCACTATCAAGGCCACAAAGTGCCAGATAGGGCAGACACAGGTTGTATACCTGGGCCACCTTGTAGGTGGAGGCCAGGTTCAGCCACTGGAGAGCAAGATACAATCCATCAGGGATTGAGCTCCTCCAACCACCCAGACTCAGGTTCGAGCTTTCTTGGGCCTGACTGGTTATTACAGAAAGTTTGTCAGGAATTATGGATCAATTGTGACTCCACTTAATGAACTGACAAGTAAAAAGATGCCAAAGAAAGTTCAGTGGACAGCAAGCTGTCAAAAAGCATTCGATGACCTAAAGCAGGCCATGTGCACAGCACCTATCCTAAAGAGTCCAGACTACTCCAAGCCATTCATTGTCCAAACAGATGCTTCTGAGTTGGGTGTGGGAGCTGTTCTATTATAACTGAATTTTGATGGTAATGACCAGCCCATTGCTTTTATAAGCAGAAGGCTGACCCCCAGAGAGAAAATTTGGTCAGCTACTGAGAGGGAGGCCTTTGCTGTGGTTTGGGCCCTGAAGAAACTGAGGCCATACTTGTTTGGCACTCATTTCAAGATTCAGACCGACCATAAGCCCCTCTTGTGGCTAAATCAGATGAAGGGTGAAAACCCCAAACTGCTTAGGTGGTCCATTTCCCTACAGGGGATGGATTTTACAGTGGAGCATAGACCTGGCACTGATCGTGGCAATGCAGATGGGCTCTCCAGGTATTTCCACTTAGAGCAAGAAGACTCACCTGGTCAAGGTTAGTTTATTGTCCCAAAGTTTGGGGGGGGGGGTCATGTAGGAGAGTAGGGTCTGCAAACCTATGATCACCCAGATTTTTTGCTTTTGTTTCACTGGTTTACGACTTTCTCTGGCTGTGGGCCTGCTAATCAGACCCACAGCCTAGCTGTTCTCTCACTAAATGACAACGTGTACCCTAGGTGCATTTACCAATTGGTACTGGGCCACCTTATCAGACCCTGTAACTCAGGGCATAGGTGTACCCAGGGCCTACCAGGGGCTGCAGCATGTATTATGCCACCCCTGGCTGGCCATCTAAATCTGACACAACTGGCTGCACGACAGCTGGGGCAAGGTGGTGTAAACACCCCTTGCTTCTGATATAGTATACCTATATCTAACCCTAAAATGGACACACAGATTCCTATCAGTCACTCCTATGGCAGGCCTTGACAATCCTGAAGGCAGAGTGCTTGGAATCGTGTGAGATGGTGCTCTGGCATGAGCTGAGCCCCTTTGCAGCTTGCGGAACCAAGTCCTAATAGCTGTTCCATGATAACGCATACCATATACTCTTAAGTGCATTATAATCCTCGCGGTTAAATGCCAACTCTGGTATCGCTTTATCAAAACATGTCGAGTAAGGTGTCATACGAATTGGAATACTAACCCCTCGCCAATTCTGGCGACGGGGTTAGCATTCCACCCTTCTAGAGGGACACGACATGTATGTAACTGTGAACCCCGGTTAAAGTTAACTCAAGCCTCAGCATCACAAAATGGATGCTGCCACCACAGACACAAGTGTGACCCCCTGCAGCTGGGAGTCCTTCCAGCGAGGGGAGCTTGGACAAAGGGTTTCCTGTCAGGGGCGGTGCTAGCACCATCCCAGACAGGGTTTTGTGTATCCTGGGTAGGCAGGGCTTTACAGGAAGGTGACTGCAAGTGGCACCCCGGTGCTCACTATGCATCTGCCGGCTAGAACCAGTTCCAGGGGCACACCAGCCCCTGAGCTGGGGAAAGTCCGGCATGGGAGAGGGGTGTAACCACCCCCCTTCCTGGTCCCACCCCTAGGGCAGGACCTAGTCGCGTACCCACCCCTTTCTTTAGGATAAAGGCAGGAGCGGGGACCCGTCCAAATTAGATCATCTTCCCTGGCACCTCTGACCTCTACCTACCTCTACAGCTAAGCTGAGAACCGTAGGTGCGACGAGACCTTGAGGGCCTACCAGGGGCTGCAGCATGTATTATGCCACCCCTGGCTGGCCATCCAAATCTGACACAACTGGCTGATCAATCAGCTATGGCAAGGTGGTGTAATCACCCTTTGCTGTAGATATAGTATACCTATATCTAACCCCAAAATGGACACATATACTCCTATAAGTCACTCCTATGGCAAACCTTATCAATCCTGAAGGCAGAGTGCTTGGAATTATGTGAGATGGTGCTCTAGCATGAGCTGAGCCTGTCTGCAGCTTTCGGAACCATGTCCTTATAGCTGTTCCATGATAATGCTATACCATATACTCTTAAGTGCATTATAATCCTCACAGTTATTGCTAACTTTGGCATAGCATTATCAAAACAGGTCGTGTAAGGTGTCATACGCTTTGGAATACTACCCCCTCGCCAGTTCTGGCGACGGGGGTAGCATTCCACCCTTCTAGAGGGATAAGACATGTATGTAACTGTGACCCCGGTTAAAGTTAACCCGAGCCTCAGCATCACAAAATGGATGCTGCTGCCACAGACACAAGTCTGACCTCCTGCTGCTGGGAGTCCTTCCAGAGTGGGAGGCCTGGTCAAAGGGTTTCTTGCCTGGGGAGGTGCCAGCACCACCCCAGACAGGACTTTGTGTATCCAGATAGGTAAGGCTGAAAGGAATGAGACATGCCTGGGGCACACAAGGTGTCCCTGTGCATACCCCGGTTCAAACCAGTTGCTGGGGCACTCCAGCCCCAGCTCTGGCGCGAAACCGGAGAAAGGATAGGGGGTGTAACCACCCCCCTTCCTGGTCCCACCCATGGGAGGGACCTAGTCACTAGTACAGCCCCCTTTAGCAGAATAAAGGTAGGAGCTGGTCCCATTCCAAATTAGATTATCCTGAACAACTCTACAAAGAAGAAACTCTGGACTTCGACGTTCTGCACCACAGAAGACTGAAGAAATCTCCCTTGTGGCCAAGGAGTGACCACTCTGCAGGCACCATCAAGCGTCCTAGCGGTTCACTTTGTTGTCCTTCCTGGTGGAACCAGACTTCAGAGCCCGACGAGACCTGGACTTCCAGACCTCTCCGACCTCAACTCACATTTGCAGCACAGCTGAGATCCGTAGGTGCGACGAGACACGTGGGACCAGCCATCTTGAAGAAACTGCACTTTGCTTCCAGCACGACCTCTGAGGCACCCTCGAGTGAGTGCTTTGGGGATTGAGAAGCCCCAGCCCTGAGCAGCTCCTGCACCGAAGACCAGCCCTCCAGCATCCACAAGATCTGCGTGGGGCCCTTCTGCTTGATTGCTACTCGATGCGTTGTCTGGCCACTTGCCGGCTGCCTTCTGGCCTCCTAGACGAGGAACCTTGAAATCTACACCACTGGTCTGGTTGCTCCAGACTGGCCCATGCTTCCTTCTAAAAAGAGAAGTTCCCCGGACCCTCCTGGTCTGCACCAGACGCCATCTTATCTGGCCGCGTGGGTTGCCTTTGTTAAGGCCTGTTGACTCCGATCCTGGAACAGACACCGCCGACAGCGAGAGCCTGCGTGGGACAGCTCGTGCCTCCATCCTGGTCGTCGAAGACACCGCCTGGTTCATGTGGCTGCAGAGTCAACATCATCTGGTTCCTTCCTGGTTCCACTCCGGTCACTGGTGCGAAACCGGACAAAGGATAGGGGGTGTAACCACCCCCTTCTTGGTCCCACCCAGGGGAGGGACCTAGTCACTAGTACAGCTCCTTTTAGCAGAATAAAGGTAGGATTCAGAGAACCTGCCAGGTGTTGAACCACCAGGGTCACGCCCTGATGTTCCAGCCCCTGCCAGAGCCTCCTGGGAGAGGGTCCACGACCCCACCCGCCCTGTTTGTTGCAGTACCACATGGCGGTGGTGTTGTCCGTAAACACCTGCACTACACTCCCCCGAACAGAGGGGAGGAATGCCTTCAGTGCTAGACGAATCGCCCGCAGCTCCAAAAGGTTGATATGGAGCCGGGACTCCGCCTGAGACCAGAGGCCTCTGATCTCCGCCTCTCCCATGTGGCCTCTCCAGCCCTGGAGGGACACGTCTGTCACAACTACGTGCTCCGGTTGGGGAAGGGAGAGGTATCTGCCGCTGACCCAATCGCGGTCCGTGAGCCACCACTGCAGCTGTTTCGCAGTGTCCTCCGAGATCAGGACATGGTCGGACAGGTTGCCCTGATGCTGGGCCCACTAAAACTTCAGGTCCCACTGCAGAGCATGCATCCGCCATCAGCCCCAGAAGCCACAGCGTCAACCTGACCGAGACTCTGGATAAAGGCTGAAAGATTGGAATCAGAGCCTGAATATCCCGAACCCGCTGTTCGGGAGGATAAACCCGAAAATGCGCCGAGTCTAGAACCTCTCCGATGAAGAGGAGCTTCTGGGAGGGGCACAGGTGTGACTTTGGCACGTTGATGGAGAACCCCAGCTGGTGCAGGAGGTCTGTCGTAGTCTGGAGGGGGCGGTGAATGTCCGGGGCGAGCCCGCCTTCAACAACCAGTCGTCGAGGTAGGGGAAGACTGAAACCCCTAACCTGCGCAGATGAGCTGCGACCACCGCCATCACCTTCGTGAACACCCGTGGGGCGCTGGTAAGGCCGAAGGGGAGCACGGTAAACTGAAAGTGCTCGTGGCCTACCGTGAACCGCAGGTAGCGCCGGTGGGCCGGCAGGACGGGGATGTGGAAATAAGTGTAGGAGAGTAGGGTCTGCAATCCTATGATCACCCCAGATTTTTGCTTTTTGCTTCACTGGTTTACGACTTTCCCTGGCTGTGGGCCTGCTAATCAGACCCACAGCCTAGCTGCTCTCTCTCTAAATTGACACACATGTACCTTAGGTGCATTTACCAATTGGTACTGGGCCACCTTATCAGTCCCTGTACAGTATACCTTAGGTATCCAGGGCATAGGTGTACCCAGGGCCTACCAGGGGCTGCAGCATGTATTATGCCACCCCTGGCTGGCCATCTAAATCTGACACAACTGGCTGCACGACAGCTGGGGCAAGGTGGTGTAAACACCCTTTTGCTTTAGATATAGTATCCCTATATCTAACCCTAAAATGGACACATGTATTCCCTATCAGTCACTCCTATGGCAGGCCTTATCAATCCTGAAGGCAGAGTGCTTGGAATTATGTGAGATGGTGCTCTGGCATGAGCTGAGCCCGTTTGCAGCTTGCGGAACCAAGTCCTAATGAATGTTCCATGATAACACTTACCATATACTCTTAAGTGCATTATAATCCTCGCGGTTATTTGCCAACTTTGGTATCGCTTTATCAAAACATGTCGAGTAAGGTGTCATACGAATTGGAATACTAACCCCTCGCCAATTCTGGCGACGGGGTTAGCATTCCACCCTTCTAGAGGGACACGACATGTATGTAAATGTGAACCCCGGTTAAAGTTAACTCGAGCCTTAGCATCACAAAATGGATGCTGCCACCACAGACACAAGTCTGACCTCCTGCTGCTGGGAGTCCTTCCAGCGAGGAGAGCTTGGACAAAGGGTTTCCTGTCAGGGGCGGTGCTAGCACCATCCCTGTGAGAAGTTGGCCTGATATGCAGTGCTCACTATTCTAGTGATCACTATGTATCAGTCCAAACAACCCTTATTGATGATTGGTTGTAAGCCAACCGTAGACCAGCTATCCTAGTAGCATGGACAAGAGCAGTCTTTAGGCTAGACTCTAGAGGGCGTGTTAAGCCAGCTGTTATACCATCACATATCCTCAGGGTTTAAATCCTGGCATCCCTACCGGCACCGTTCGGAGTCAAAGACTTCGAAATCGATCAAAAAGGATCGTAAACATTTTAGTCAAAAAGTGACTAAGGTACCACTTTTTCCGGATCTGACCTGCTGGCGCGTAAAAAAGAAGAACTGACGTCAGCGCGCGGAGGCAGCGTCTAAGTACTCCGACGACGTCATCATTGCGCAGACGATGGACGCAGAGCCGCGGATGACGCCTACCGACGAGCAAGGGTACTGCTACGCAAAAATTTCTGGATCCAGTCTGATGCCTGGGGATATTCTAAGGTAAGGAATCTAATACTAACATGTTTCTGTTCAGATGTTTCAGCTAAGTCAAGAGGAATACAGCCTCCTTACAAAGAGTCCACAGCCCCACCCCAACTAATTTGTTGTAGTACCACATGGCGGTGGTGTTGTCTGTGAACACCTGAACTAGCTTTCCCTTGAGATGTTAAGTAGGCATTCAGTGCCAAATGAATTGCTTGAAACTCCAGCAAGAGTATGTGGAACCCGGCTTCCACCAGGGAACAGAGTCCTCTGATCTCCACCTCTCCCAGGTGACCGCTGCATACCAAAAGTGATACATCAGTCACCACCGTGAAATCTCGCTGGGGAAGGAAGAGGGGTCTTACTCTCATGCAATCGCAATCGGTCAACCACCACTGCAGTTCGTTCACAGTTCCAACCGAGATCTGGACTAGGTCGGTGAGATTCCCCCAATACTGTGCCCATTGAAACTCAAGTTCTCACTTCAGAGCCCGCATGTGCCACCTGGCATGATCTACCAGCAGGATGCAGGAGACCATGAGGCCCAGCCACCTCAGAGTCAGTCTCGCCGAGATCCAGGATAGAGGCTAAAACATCGGTATCATAGCCTGACTACGCCCGTTTAGTGCCATGTTTTATATGCCTGCATATATATATTGTTTTTAGCACCATGGTGGAACTCTACCTATTTACGCTTTTGGTGCTTTTAATCATGTTTATCTGCTTCTGTCTCCTAATCACTGCAACAAACGTATTTTGGCTCAATAAATTTATTGAAAACGTCCCACTGTGTATTCTCTGTATATTCCTTTGATAATAAGTGAGCATGAGTGACTGAGAGAAAGGTTCTGTAATGTTTCCACGATCCCTGAGGGGACAGGGTTGTAATGTTCAGTGGTTGCCAGAAACGATTCGCTCCCCGATAGGTTAGGGGGGCTCACGATGGGACTGTGAGTTAGCTGGTCTATAGGCCAACATATCCTGTGGGGGTGTCCAGAATCAGTCAAGACACAAAACCCTTAGTTTATGTTGTCCAAACAATGCGCAGGTCCTACAGATTGAAAGGAACTACACAACAATGGAAATAGGCATCCTGCATGTTCAACGCTACCATCCAGTCTACCGGGTCCAGGGCAGACAGAATTTGTGACAGGAGAGAACATCTTGAACTTTTCTTTTTTGAAGAAATATGTTAAGGGTTCTGAGGTAGAGGATAGGACGGAGGGCTCCATCCTTTTTGGGCACCAGAAAGTCACGGGAATAGCAACCACGGTCCACTTCTGGCCCTGGAACACTATCTATAGCTCCCTTGGTCCAGAGAATCTTGGCTTCCTCCTGAAGTGAGGTAAGGTGATCCACTGTCAGCCGATCGTATGTTTGAGGCATGGAGGAAGGGGTAGTCCAAAAGGGAGGGAGTAGCCCTTCTGGACTATTTGCAAAACCCATCTTTCTGAAGGGATGTCCCGCCAGTGGTGAAGGTGATGGTGTTTTCTGCCACCAACTGGGCACACCCATGATCTGGGAGGACTGGACTAAGAAGGTTTGGAGGCAGCAGAGGGGGAGGAGATTGTGGCCTGACTGGACTTCAGACTGCCCAACCCACAGGGTTGGGGTGAGCAGCGCCCATGGCCGCACAGAGGTTCCTGAACTTGCGTTGTCTTCTAGCTAGGATGGGGCTAGTGCGATTGGAAGCCCTTTCCGTAGCCGCGAAAGACAGACACAGGGTGGGATGATACTGAGAGGCCAACCGACTTGGCCATAGCCTGCAACTCCTTGAAGTGCTCTCACGCTGCATCCGCCCTGTCTCCGAAGAGACGAGAGCCATCAAACGGCATGTCCATCAAGGTTGCTTGGACATCCCACAGGAAGCCAGACATTCTCAACCAGGCATGACGCCGAACTGACACAATCGAGGAAATCGCTCAGCCCAGCGAGCTGGTCATGTCTAGGCCACAGCGTATAGTAAACAGCTTGGGAGAGGACAGCCTGGGCCTCCTCCGGACTTGTAGCAGCACCTGCGCAGCTGTGTACCACAGGGAAGGGGAGTAACAACCCAATAGGCATGCAGTGCTTACTGACCGCACTGCTAGGCTGGTGGAAGAAAACATTTTTTTTCCAAAGCTTTCCAGACTCCTGGATTCCCTGGGGTGTGTAAAGGAACGCGCCATAGTAAGTAGAGGCCTGGACCACCAAGCTCTCAGAGGTTGGGTGAGAGGCGAGGAAAGCTTGGTCGCCCAGTGCAAGGCGGTGGTAGATTGTTCTATTCACAGGAGCCCCTGTGCTGGGTTTGGACCAGATCCCAAGGAGAACATCTGTCAAGGCCTCATTAAAAGGCAGCAGGGGTTCAGAGGTGGAAATATTAGGCTGCAGGACCTCTGTCAAGACATTGGTCGTGACTGCCATATTAGGAAGCTGCAGGTCCAAGACCTGAGCAGCCCTACGCACCACCATGCCAAAGAAAGCTCCATCCACCGTAGCCAGTTTAGGAGGGGAAAGCATGCATGGCAGGTTCTGAAGTGGTAGCCAAACCACTGGCTACACCCAGTTTCTCATAAAAGTAGTCAATTTCTTATGTGTAAGGCAGGACTCTTAAGGGGTCCTGCGTACCCTACTAATCTTCCTCCAATCCTAGCCCTTTGGATTAACGTTGAAGATACAACATGGGGACAATAAGCTCAGTCGCGGCGGTCTAGGCATTGGTGGACACCCGACAGGCTCCGTGTCATCCAGGATGAGCATGGGCTGGCACCGGGGACATCGAGGGTCTAGGCATCAGACGCCACACCGAGGAAGTTCAAATGGGTGCAACTGATGCCAATCTGGATCTGGGGACAGATCCATGAGGAGCCTTGGGTGCAGGGGCTGGACCCGCTGTGTCAGAACCCAGACAAACTCCTTCAGCGGAGCCTGAATGTTAGCCGGCAGGGTCAGGCTGCCCAAGTATGGCACACATGGCATCATAATATTCTTTTAACTGGGCGGGGGTAGCTTTCGGCCCCAGAAAGGGATGGACATATGGAGCCGACCTAGGCACCTGCTCTGTGGAATAGGGCAAAGTCGAACCACAATTTGATTTCTTGTGCTTCTTACCTGATCCCCTATGAAGATTTTGATTGGGAGGACGAAGACTTGGATCCCCTGGAGCGGTGCTTGGACCTTCCTCTCTACCAAGAACAAGATCTCAGAGAATACCTTTGAGGAGCCTGACATCAGGCTGCAAGCAGCTTTAGGGCCCGCTCCCTTAAAGCTTTCAGTGCCATGGCCCGGCAGTCGGAGCATGACTTTGGGTGGCACTCCAGGCACCCAAGTACATGGGGTAGGGGTCCGTGACCGGCATGGCACATGGGTCCACGGAATGCGATGAGGCAGTGTCCAGGCGAGGAGGTAACCTTGATAACTGTCTGACTACAGGTGCTCCTTCCCTCTCGTTTAGCAGGCTCATGATGCGTTAAATGAGCTAATTAGAAAGCCATACCATGCTAAATACCTACTGAGGTACAGTATGCAGTACATGTAGATTGTTATATGCACTACATAGTATTTACCTTATAATATCACACGTCTTATTCTTGAAATTTAAGTGTAGAAGGGATCTTTTAAAGTCCTGATGAGAAGCCAGGGGAGGGCTTTGAAACATGTCGACGCATGAAGTACTGCCCATTGAAGCCTAGGACCTCCGTCTTATTTCCCACTTTTAACAATACCAGCTCAAAGGATCAATAACGTTTATTTTTCCGTAGAGACAGGTATTTTTTAATTATACACCACTTTCACTCACTTCTGACCCTTCCACTCACACTCCTACACCACACATAGTATCGGTATATGATCAGTGTTTCCACGTAGTTGTAGGTCGTAGCACGACCCGTCCCGCAGCAGGACGGGAAGACCCCGATGACGAAGCATGCCAGCAAGGGTCCTTTTGGTGGGTGAGGGGTACTTTAACAAAGCTGTAAGTGCTTTCCACCACTGTAGGAGACACACTAGGTCTGGAGGAACACTACCTTTCTTTTCCATAAGGGTGGATCCCTTTCTTTGTTAACGGAGTGACAGGCGCCACACGGTTTGAACCACAAGATTTTCTTGGACATCCTACACACCAAAAAAAACTTGACAAAAAGTTTAAAAATAATTACGGGGAGTAGCTCTCTTTGACCGATCTGCACTGACTGGCGTGGAAAGAAAAGAACTGACGATTAACTCGACATACGGCATCATGAAGAGTCGACCAATGCCACCTACCAACACACAAGGGTACTGCTACGAAAAATCTTCTGGATCCAGCCCGATGCCTGGAAGTTCACAAGTAAGAAATATGCAGCTAAATGTCTATCATATATGCCATTTATCCTAGGGCCTCCTCAGAGAGGTCCTGCTGATGCGGGGAGGGTGCAGACTTCTACCATATGGTCTATAGCTGTCCTGTGCTGACCTCCTACAGGGACATGGTGTTACAGGTCATCCGTATAGCCACGGCTAGGTCTTTTTTGGGTTTCAAAGTATTCCACCAGTAACCAATGATCCCCGCACTATTTCCCATACGGATAGCTATAACTTAATCAAAGCCAGTTGGGACTGCTTCCTGGCCAATGTTCTCTCACTCCCCAAACATGCCATCAATATTTGGGATTTACTCTCCTCATCTCTCCCGGATATTGGATTCCTGACGGAAACATGGCTAAAACCATCCTCCACCCCAGCCATACCCACTGCCCTATCAGATGGCTACCGTATTTTAAAACTTGACATGTCACGCACGGTGGGCGGCTGTTATATACAAAGACCCAATAAAAGCCACAATATTAGACCAATATAGTAGTGATAAAATAGAAATTCTCATATTTAGGTTAGACCTCCACTCACAGCTGAGTTGGAAGGGTGCCTTCGTTTACCGCCCTCCCGGCCTTCTCTCCAATTCCATTACACATCTTCTGGACATGATTGCTCCCCATGTGATTTCTTCCAACAAATTTCTTCTTCTGGGTGACTTCAATGTATATAGTGCGGACGCCCTGGACCCTGAAGCCGATACTTTTCAGAAGGAAAGTCAGCCCTAGGCCTCATTAAAAAAAACGAAGCCCCCCCACACATTGCAGGCCACAGACTGGACCAGGTTCTATCCAACTCTTCTGATACAATCTACAAATCTACTCATTCACTTACATGGTCAGACCACTCTATAATCTCATTTGACCTGGTGGGCCGGCGTAAACACATATCCAACAAAGCTTCAGTAACTTGCAGTTACAGACAATGGCACAAATTAACACCAACTCTTTTTCGGGAAGCATTTATCCCTCTCTATCCGCCACCTGTGGACACAATTGAGGAATGTCTGACGGCTTTCCAAG
This sequence comes from Lissotriton vulgaris, assembly GCF_964263255.1. Lineage (NCBI taxonomy): Eukaryota > Metazoa > Chordata > Amphibia > Caudata > Salamandridae > Lissotriton > Lissotriton vulgaris. The sequence goes on along the minus strand of NC_141698.1, from coordinate 1,010,892,246 downwards.
ACTCTATCAAACACACCATAGATGCTCTGATCCCCGAGAAAAAATCTTAGACTGCCCCTACCCGTGCCCAGACCCCCTGGTACTCGTCGGATCTTCTATCAGAGAAAAGCAAATGCAAAAAGCTAGAACGCCAATGGTGCCGAACCAAAGACCCGAGGGACAAGGGAAAGTAAAAATCAGCCTTAGATACATACCACAAAAATTTTAAATCTGCTCGGAAAAAGCACATAGCAACCCAACTCGAGCAATCGGATAACACATATAAAACTCTGTTTCACATTTCTAACACTCTTATTATCCCCATGTAATCCTGATAAAGAACCATCCCAATTGCTATGAGACAACATAGCTGATCACTTCACACAAAAAATTGAGGACATTTACAACAAGATAACTACTCCCAGCGCCAACTCCAGGCACAACCTGACTAGTAACATTACCCACCCGCCCAGACTGCTCACATTGAAAGAATTCCCTTTGCTTACCACACAGGACACAGAATCCTTATAAAATCTGCCAAATCAGGTTCTCCCAAGGACCTAATCCCAGCTAAACCTGCCAAAAAACTCGCAGCTGAACTGGCCGAGCCTATCTGTTCCATTCTCAACAGCTCAATTAAACAAGGTAAACTCCCTAAAGAATGGAAAGATGCTCAGATTATGCCTATCAGGAAAAACCTCAAACTATCTCCCAACGTCATAACCAACTACCGTCCCATCTCACTGTTCTCCTATACAGTAAACTGTTGGAAAAACACATTAACAAACATCTCTCTGCATTCGTCGAATCCTCCAACTGTCTTGATCACTCCCAGTCAGGATTCCGTCCCCAGCACAGCACCGAATTAGCCCTGGTTAATGTAACAGATGACATTCGAATGCAGGCGGACGCTGGCCAAGCAGTAATTCTCATACTGCTCGACTTGTCCGCCGCATTCGAGACCATCTCACACCAGATTCTGCTGGATAGACTACTCTCAATAGGCATCCAGCACACAGCCTTAGCATGGTTGAGGGACTTTCTCAAAGGCAGAACCCAAACAGTGAACCTCAGATCTTTTAAATCTAAGACCACCTCAATAACCAAAGGGGTACCCCAGGGTTTCTGTCTTAGTCCCACCCTTTTTAATGTGTACGTGGCCCCCCTTGCTGCACTCAGGAACATCTGGTTTACCCCGATTTCCTACGCAGACAACACACAACTCCTTCGTTCCTACGATAAGGATATCCCTAACATTCAAAACATATTCGCGGAAGGCATGAAAGCAATAACATCTTGGATGATCAGCAATTTCCTGCAGCTAAACGCAGGAAAAACAGAAATAATGCTTTTCAAAGACACAATCACAGCTGGTCCCCCAGCTGGTAGCCAGAGGAACGAGGCCCGGCTCCATCTCCTAAGCCAGTGGTTAAAAATGTAAGAGTCCTTATTGACAACAATTTGAATCTGGATGAGCACATAGCAGCAACCAAATGAGCTTGCTTCCATGCCCTCAGCCTGCTCCGTAAAGTCTTCCATTTCCTCCCCTCTTCAACATGCAAGACCCTGATTCATGCATTAGAACTAATATAATTGTGGGAGGTGACTTGAACAGTACGTACGAACCCGTAAGTGAGGAAGATCTACTGGGGTCTAATGAACAAGATCTGAAACACTCTATTCCAGTATTGACCTTAAGACCAATTAAGAGATGGTCCGCTAGGGCATTACAAATTAATGCTCTAACATTAGAATATAACCTTCGTGCATTAAACGGTAGAACACCCTCGGATCCTGATGGGGCCATGACCTTTAACAGACTAAATGGCCCTCCGCGCATCGACTACATCCTTCTGGATATAAAACTATGGGGGAATGTGGTAGATATGGAGGTCAAGCAGATGCCGGACAGTGACCATAACCCTCTCTGCTTGGAAATCAAATGGGACTGCAAGAGGAAGTCAATCGACTTACTTCTCACCAAAGAAGTAGTTCCAACAAACTCCAACCGCAGGCTAAAATGGGATAAGGTGGCTTGCCAAGAGAACATCCTGACTAGTATCGGTAACCTGATCAAATTAAAAAGTGTGGAATTAACATTGCTCATTACTGTGCAGGACGAAGGAGTTGTAATAGATTTAAGTGGAATCTATGGGGAACAAATACTAAATATAAGTTCATATTTTAAGGTTAAAGCTTCCACAGGTCACAAAAACAAACCAGTTAAGAGTGGCAATTTATGGTTTACAGCTAACTGTAGAGAAAAGCGAAAGGCTATCTCATTGGCTCTCCAGAAAAAAGATCCCATAGCAGTAAGGATGGCCAGAAAAGATTACAATAGAACCATCGATTTAGCAAAACGTGCCTGGGAGGAAGACCACTGGCAGGAACTCAAAAGAGCGGCCTATGAAAAGGACTCTACAGTATTTTGGGACTTAATAAATAAACTTAATAGAAGGGGAAAAGAGCCCGTCCCAAATCATATAACTGAACAGCAATGGTATTCTCACTTTTTACATCTCTATTGCTGTGAGGCTGACACAGAGCAGACACTAGACGAAGAATCAGTATTAGAACCTGAGCATATACCCCTTAACGCAGTAGATCCTTTTACATTAACAGAGGTCCAAATGGCCATTAATAATATAGCGCCTGGGAAGGCTGCTGGCCCGGATGGCCTGCCAGGTAATTTACTCCTACATGAACCCACCTTATGGGCTAATTTCATCCTTCTTTTGATGAACCTTCTCGTCCAGGGCCACCCAGTCCCTGAGTCATGCAAAGGGGCAGAAGTGGTTACAATATACAAGAAGGGGGCCAAAGAGAACCCTGCCAACTACAGACCGATAAGTCTGATCGACGTAATTCAGAAGGTGGTTGGCAGGGTCCTCGTTTCTAGAATGGTGTCCTGGCTAGAGGAGGTAAATATCTTAACACACTTACAAGCAGGGTTCAGACGGAAGGTGGGAACGATGGACCAGGTTTTCAGATTTGCTGCAACATACTGGAAAACCGTTTCCCATCGGGAAAGGCTCATTATATCTGGCCTTTATAGATCTCAAAACCGCCTTCGACCTTGTGCTCTGTGCCAAATTGTGGGAAGTGCTCCGGGCTATGGGTCTCCCACAATATCTCCTGGAGCTGATAAAAAGACTACATGAGGGCACCTACGCAAGAATTAGATGGGGAGGTCAGGGCGCATTGACCGGGAGGATACCAGTGAACAGGGGGGTCCGCTAGGACTGTGCGATGGCCCCGACTCTGTTCTCTCTCTTTATAAATGGGGTGGCAGACCATTTGAGAGAGGTGCCAGCCGATGCCCCAGTCCTGGCGGGAGAAAAAACACCAACCCTCCTCTTCACGGATGACACCCTCCTGATGTTCAAAACCCCCTCTGGCCTTCAGAAACTCCTAGATAGGTTCCATCTGTTCTGCGAAGAACGAGGCTTAACCATCAACACAACCAAAACCAAACTGATGGTACTATCCCAGACCAAAAAACCTAGAAAGATCAATGTCACCCTCAACGGAACCCAGCTTGAGGAGGTGGATGCTTTTGACTACCTGGGAGTAAGGGTCAACCAAAGAATGAAATGGGACACCCATGTGGCCAAAATGCTTTTAAACCTCAAAAGAGTGTCAGGGGCTATCTCAAGAGATCATCGAGCCTCCCACAGCAGACCCATTGCCCCCGCTTTAGCTGTTTAGGATGGGAAGGCTCTGGCCGTCGCAGTATATGGGTCGAACTATGGGGTTTTGACAAGACTGCAGACCGAGTAAAAGCAGAGAACAAGTTTTTAAGAGATCTAGTTGGCCTCCCACAGTCTACCCCTTTAAAACCACTCCTACACGATAAGGGGCGGCGTTCCATCAAAGACATAGTTTACCTTCGCCCATTGTTGTACTGGGTGCGTCTAAGAAGGACACCAGAGTTGGCAAGCTATGCTGCAGTATTTGACGAACGAATTAATTTGAATGGATCAAAGAAAATCGAATGGCTGAACAAACTGAAGGAGTTGGTTAACAATCTAGGGCTGAGCGAAGTGTGGCTATCCCAGTCCCCTCCTCTGAAAGTAACAGTTAAGAAAATCTACTGGGACTGGGTGCAAGGCAAGGGTCTAAAAGACACTAGGTGGGGCACTTTAACCGACCAGTTTCTAGAACATAAACCGGAGAAGAAGCTGGAACCGTTTTTAGACTTCATTAAAACACCTAGAGATAGAACTCTCTATCTAAAATTGAGGTATGGGACACTTCCGCTGAACGAATTCACCAAATGCTGGAAATCTTCCGTGTACCACCAAGCTTCTTGCCCAGGATGTACCAATCCCACCAAATCCCTAGCACACTTCCTGTTTGCTTGTAGCGCCTATAGGGGAGCCAGAAAGAAATGGCTGAAACCTGTGTGCAGGGAACTAGGAGTGAGACATTGCATGATGGCCCTTCGGATTTTGAAGACGGACACAACTTCTATGATGGTCATCTGTGGATTAGCAAAGTACCTGGGAAGAGCCTGGCAGATTTGTTCAAAACTTATCCAGTTGAAAACGAGCTAGTAAACAAAGACTAATTAATCTGGTTGATTATGGAAAGACTTTCACTGCACCTTATGTCTTTTGGTCTTTTGAACTGTATATATCCACTTTGTATTTTATCATTTTATAAATGAAATTGTACCTACTTTTATGATACATTTTTATCGAATAAAGTATTACAAACATTAGTACTCAGCCGCCTGGATTTCTGCAATGCTTTGCTGATCTCCGCCAAGGACTCTGGTTTACACAGTCTACAGGTTGTGCAGAACACAGCAGCCAGCTTGGTAACCAGTGCACCCTATCATGCCTCCTCACTTCCACTCCTACGAAAACTCCACTGACTACCTATACGTAAAAGAATCAATTTCAAAATCTGCTGCATAGTATTGAAAGGCTTAAACCAGATGACACTGTCTATCTGGCTGACAAATTGATCAAATACACACCATCGCGTACCCTTTGCTCAGAAGGGAAAGGCCTTCTTGTCATACCCCGTATCAAACATACCAGATTGGGAGATAAATCATTTTCTTACCTTGCACCCAAACTCTGGAACCAATTACCCATGGTTATCCGCTTCTCCACTAACTACCTAGGATTGAGGAAAAAACTAAAAACTCTGCTTTTCTAAACACTGCTTGTCCTACCTCTTTATGCCTTCAGCGCGGAGATACCCCATTTGAGGTGATTCAGGCGCTTTACAAATGACTAATATATAAATAAATAAATCCCACAATTGTGTTTGCTGGGCTACCACAGATGCAGTACAGCCCACAAGATAAGGGATAGGGTCATGAATCTGGCACTTATTTTTTTCCCGCAGACAGTTAACAATCGGCTGGAAGTCAGTTGGAGAGCCTGATTTGTATGGGTGTTGGAAAGAAGTGATTAAATGGGCAAATGTGAGTGAAAGGCATTTCGGAAGGAGGAGGACGGGGGGGTACATAGGACCCCAATCCTACCCAAGTGGGATGCAGTGATGCATGCCTAAGCTAGTTTGGACCTCTCACCGTGGGATTATGGCTGAGTAGGGAACATCCGGGGACTTCCCGATAGACCTGGCCATGCCCCTAGGGCATGATGGCAATGCTGCGGTCACATGACAAGGGATTGGATTAGATCGTTCAACACAGATGGGCCAAACTGCGGCGATGATGTGGGCGGTTGCCGGAGTGTCTTGCCTTGCACTGACGCTCTTGTGTGTGCAAAGTGCTTATGCTGGGAGTCATCATACAAGTCTCATCCTGCACATACCAAAAGTTGAACATACATGCCTTCTGTTATCTCAAAGGACACATCGTCTGGCATGCCTTCACACGTTCTTCCTCATTTGTTTAATCGGGTGAATTTGTTCTAAAAGCAATAAAATGTTTCACAAAAACAAATCAATTGATTGCCTCACTTGAGTGAAAACAGTATTTCAGTAGCTTCCCAACAGAGCCCGGTGGCAGGCAACTGATGCAGATACCAACTAGCATAACAGATGAAAAACTCTCGCAAGTATCAACTAGCAAAACAGTCTCTGCATGGTAACCAGCAAAAGGGAGAAATTGACTCTCACATAGAGCCAGAATTAATCTTCCTCAATTCAGCATGGCAACAAAATCAAAGCGTTAACCACTTTGCTTGGATGTTTTAGTGCGATCCAAAGTAAATCTTTAAAGTGATCGGTTGGTTTCTTACCTTTAATCTTCAAGAAACCTTATCTATAATTAAAACACCAACTACCCAACAAGTAATAATGCTTTTTGCGGATGACACGCTCTTGATCTCCAAGACTCCGCAAGGCCTCCAGAAACTGCTAACCCGTTTCCAGGATTTTTGTGCTGCAAAGGGTCTAGTAATTAACGTGGACAAAACTAAGTACCTAGTCCTAAATCCCCCAAGGAAACTGGGCCGCCCACCGATGCTTAACTCTGTTGCCTTGGAAAAAGTATCCGAATTCGACTACCTTGGAATTCGGATAACGGACAGAATGACCTGGGCACCCACCCCACATCGATAAGATGGTTCTTAACCATAAGAGAGTAGGAGGAGCCCTCTTGAGGGAATTCCGGGCTTCACCTAGGAGATCGCTTACCCCAGTAATTGATATCTACAAGGCTAAGGTAGTAACATCAGCCTTGTATGGGGCAGAACTGTGGGGCCATTGCCGTCTGGACGCCCTGGCTACAGTGGAGAGTAAGCTCTTAAAATAAATTATCGCCATCCCTCTGAGCACCCCAACTGTGCCTGTGTTGTTGGATACAGGCTGCAAAAACATCAAAGACCAAGCCCAGCTTCGCCCTCTCCTTTTATGGACACGAATTTGGAGGGGTGAAGAGCTAAAATCGTATGCTGATGGATTGGCGGAAATAATGAGCTTGGGCGGCTGGGCAAAAATAAGATGGCTGAGAGACACTAAAAAGCTTCTGGAGAAAATCGGATTGGGGGACTGTTGGTCATCACATTCAGCCCCACCAAAAGAGGCCGTGAAGAGTCTTTACTGGAAATGGGCTGCGGAGCAACTAGTTACAAACCCGGACCATTGCAAGTCGACTGCTGCCTTTTTATTAGTAAAAGATGTTGTGGTTTTTGAGCCTTAATTGGACCTTATCACCCTCCCTTTTGACCGAGCACTTTATTTTAAATTTAGAGTTGGTTCGCTCCCGCTTGGGGCTGTGGTATCAAACTGGAAATCAGCTGCTCACACGTCCCCAAACTGTGCTTGTTGTCCGAGTAGGATAGAGTCCATCACGCATATCCTGTTTGAATGCCCAGACTATGCAAAGCCCAGGAGCTTTTGGCTTAAACCTCTTTGCCGAAACATGGGTACACGTAGCTACCTAGTAGCTTTGCGCATCCTAATGACGGACACATCCCCTCCTATCGTATGTGGCATAGCCAAATTTTTAAAGCAGTTTTGGTTTATTCGTTGCAAGAGACTGTCAGTAGCGGTTTAATTCTTTTTTTAGCTAAATTATTCTGGGCATTTTATGTCCTTTTATCTTTTTTAAATGAGATTTAATATTGCCTTCTTAAAGTGATGCTTTTTGTACATTTGCAAATGGCTGTATTGTATGTGCGCTTATAAGATATCTTGCATATCGAATAAAAGCTTATGACTGACAAATAAATATGCACAATGTTAGAGAAGATATATTTTAACTCTCATAACATGGTCCCCAAACAAATGATCATTTGCTCATGTTCATACCTTTAGCCATTGCTTCCTTAATAATTTTTGTACTGGAGCTCAATGCATAGAGTGTTTCAAGAACAAGCTGGCGACCTACAGAAAAAAAACAGATGCACTATAAGGACAAGTCAACTTATCAACATATAACACAGATTTCATATTCATACGCTGGAATGTGATCACCAGACTACTTCTTGTGATGTTGCTTGTGCATAAATACTGGAAATAAAATAAAGGTAATTTCATATTACAAGCCTACATGTACAGTATCTATGACTACTAAGGGTAGGACGCTTTGATTGGAAAACAAGCTATTCTCCAGACATAGTGTAAGAGTCCAGAAAATTTGTCACAAACCACAGACCTGACAAAGGACAAACTTAGGGTAAGAAGGTAAGCTTGTTGAGTAACTGGTGTTCCTTACTGCTTCTTCATATTTCATGTGTAAACACTTACATTAAGCAGTTAAGAAAAAAATTAAGGAACCACTCTACAGGCATCGTTTGAGGGAGAGAAAACCAAAATTAGAACTAGACACGAGAAATTTACATCAGCTTGTAAAGTCTCAGGGCAGTTGTGGAGACAGCGAGGATTGAGAGCCCTCTGGGTGATAGAGTGATTCTTAGATATTTAAAAATGAGAATGAGTTAAAATACAGTGGCAGCACTGCTCAGTGAGTTGAAGCAACCATGCATGTAGGACCAGGTGGTAAGAACGCAGTTTGTACTGGCTGGATCACAAAGAGGGTTGAGACCTTTAAGCACAGGGAACTACAAGCTGAGGTTTAGCGTAATAGGACCCTGGCGGACGTAGTAATTAACCTCAAATTTTTATCATGGCTTATAAGATTCTCTCCAAGCTTACTCATCTAGAGTATTTATGTCTATATGAATGCAGGTTTTCAGGACCTGTAGCTATTCTAGAGATATCAACAACTTAAGCTGCATTCAAGATTTCTTTTACACTGCTAGTGGACGCCGGTCATTCTCTGGTCCCTTGGGTGCCCCTCCCTCTGGAAACTCCTGACCACAACTGGTGAAAGCGAAGGTAGAGGAACCTTTACTTCGACATCGAATGAAGCGTACTTCTCATTTGCTAAAGGTCCTCACATAAAAAGATTAAGTGTAGACGGGCCCTTTATCGACCCTTGCACTTTGGGGCTGGAGCCGAGCTGAGGAGGTGCCCCAGTCTTGGGAGGCTTGAGACCATATTTGCGCAGAGTGGGACCCGGGTAGCAAGGCAGGCCTGGTGCAGCCCGTGGCGGACTGATTCCATGAGGCCCAGCTCGTGGTGTCTCGCCCGGTCCCTTATCTAGGGACAAGCAGATAGGCCGGGAACCCCAAAAGGAGTGCAGCATCGTCAGAGTGACTTTGGACAGCAGGGATACCCAACGAGTGGAGACCCCTCCCCACATCAAGATAACCAAAAATAAATTCTCGGTCCCCTCCATGAAGCAAAGCAACGTGGACCAATACGCAACGGCCACAGCTGGGGCTGCAGATGGAGCTGGCGAAAGGACCCCCACCACAGACAACGCCGCCTTCTGACCTCCATCACGCAGTCAGGTGACATGCTAGACGCTAAATTTGGCGCGGTCGGCATAGAGGTTTCATTCCTCAGACAAGATCTTAGAAAGGCGGTCGACTGCATGAAAGAAGCAGAGACCGGGGTATCATCACTGGAAGACACAGTAACATCGATCCAACAAAAAGTTCATAACCCACAGTGGTGACACAGGAACTCGCCGCATGTGTGGAAGATGTAGAGGGCCCCGCAAGGCGGAATAATCTGTGCCTTGTGGGATTTTCGAAGGGATGCGAAGGTACCTCAATGGAGGAGTTCCTGACAGAGTGGTTGCGATCTACACTACCAGAGGATTCGCTCTCTTCCCGTTTGCTGGTGGAGCTAGCCCATCGGGCCCTCACAAGGAAACCCCCTCCAGGGGAAAGGCCCCAATACATCATTGCCAAATTGTTAAACTACCTGGACAGAAACACCATGCTCCAATTTGCCATGGGCCACAGAGACAAGCTCATTTATAATTCCCAAATCATCATGATTTTCCCTGACTACCCCAGCTCGTCCAGCAACAGCGTCAATCATTTGTGGTGGCCAAGCGTAGACAACGGGAACTTAACGTTCAATATATGCTACTTTACCCGGAACAGAGGAGAGTTGTATACCAGTTACGTTCCCTGTTCTTCAACACACCAGAGGCGATCTTCCTCTGGGCTGACAAGTCTGTTTATCTCCGACCACATACGCCGCGCCCTGCTGAAGTCTGATTCCTCTCATGGCACCAGGCAGAACAGTCCAAAGAACTCCACCTCCAAATGTAGACACAGATCTCGCTCAAATTGGAGTTCCAATTGGCGCTCAAAGGGAGGTCCCCCCTGAACTCCCGTTGGGGTCTAGGAGGCACCCCAGCAACAAAAGTGGCTTCACTTTGCTGGGGTATTGTGGTGAGGGATGGGGGTAGAGGGGTTGCACTCAGTTCTTATATGTTCCCTACAATTTAGCCACAGACACAGACACCACAGTCCTCTCATGCCCGGTCCACACATGGCATCCTCCTTGACTACAGATGGCCACAGACGCATCTGGTGATCGGCTCAGGGGGGATTCGAATCATGACATGGAACGTTCAGGGGGTCCTCAACAAAAATCAAGCAGGGCAATCCTAAAGCAAGCTTAAAGGGTAGAAATAGACATACTCGTAATGGAAGAAACCCACATGATGCATACCAAGGTACTATGCCTAGCTCGTTGCGGGTTTGCTCAGGTCTTCCACTCAGGGTTTGCCCACAGGGCACAGCAATTCTGATCCATCGCAGAGTCCCATACAGATCCTCCAAGGTGTGGGCAGATCCAGATGGGAGGTACATATTTACCGCAGGTACACTGCATTTTGAACCACTGATTATAGGTAGATTTTACGACCCCCATAACCCATAGGGCAAACATTTGTAGTCAGAGTCCTGTGGCTCTGGGGAGAACTTCCAGAAGGCATTGGGGAGAGGAGTTGGCCTAACGGCTAGGGCGCTCGACCTCCGACCTGGGTGAACTGGGTTTGAGTCTCTGTAATGATGCTAAAACATCCTGTGATTCTGGATAAATCACTTAATCTCCTGTGCCTAAGAAAAATTAATGTGTGTCCTCATGTAACGTAACTGGTGCTATGTAAAGCGCTCTGATACCCGATTCGGATTCCGGTCAAGTGCGCGCTATATAAAACTCTGCAAAAAAATATATATACATGGCGATGATGGGAGGTGACTGGAATGACACCATGGCACCTGTTGACAGGTGGCGTGCTGAGGGCCCTGGCCACCATACAGGAGAATCCAAATTACGCTTCCTGGCATCATCCCTGGGGTGGTCGGACGCCTGGAGAGCTTATCACCCAGAAGATTCAGGATTAACCTTTTCCTCGACGGCTCATGAATCCCTTTCTATTATTATTATTATGATTTATAGAGTGCATGGCTACCCGGAGGCCTCCCATCGCTAAGCATGAACACAGAGAAGCGAGAAAGAAGGAGGTTAGTCGCACTTGTTAAACAACCAGGTTTTTAGTTTCTTCCCGAAGGTGGATTATGATACTGTGAATCTTAACTCCCTAGGAAGAGGGTTCCATAACTTGGGAGGAAGGTGGGAAAAGGCTCTCCCCCCCAATCTGGCCCTTTTTATTCTCGTATTGTTTAACACTCTCTCAGAGCATGACCTCCGGTTTCTCTTAGGGAGGTATAGGCCGGCTAGATTTCTAATCTTGCTGGGCCCTGTGTTGTTTATGGCTCTATATGTGATACAAGGTACTTTAAACTTAATTATCGCCTCAATAGAAAGCCAATGTAGCTGTCTGCGATGCTTCTTTACTGATTCCTTCATTGGAATGTGACACAGAAGTCTAGCCGCTGCATTCTGAGCTAGCTGTAACTTATTGACGACATACTTAGGGGCGCCCAATCCAGGCGGGACGTGACTAGGGAGTGTATCACCGTTTTCCTCAGTTGTAGAGGATTTTCCGGAGCATTCTTAGCAGCCCAAAGCAAGTACCTGCCACCTTACTTGCCTGGGTATCCATGGTGAGCTACTTATCCATCCAGAAGCTGAGATTTTTGAAGCCGTACTCGGGACTGGAGCGCTCCGTTGGCAGTGGGGCCAGCTAGCCAGGGGCATAGGTACCCCTGCATTGCAGAGGACCATCAGTTCGGTTTTGTCCCCATTTACTTTAAGACCGCTCTCTGTCATCCATTTGACCACCCGTTCAAGACAGGGCTCCAGCTGGCTTGATTCACCATTGATCCTGGAGTCAAGAGACGCCACCAGCTGGGTGTCATCTGCGTATGAGATTACAGAGATGCTATATCCTTGAATTATATCTGCCAAAGGGCGCATATAAATATTAAACAATGTGGGGCTAAGTGATGAGCCCTGTGGCACCCCACACATGAGTGGCTTACTATCAGAAAAGAGGCTGCCTTCCATAACCTGGAAGGACCCCAACCAGTTCAGGGAATTCCATTGAATACTGATTGCCCGGAGTCTTTTAGCCAGCAAGCCCTAGTCGACGGTACTGAATGCTGCACGTGGGTCCAGGAGCAGTATTGCAGCTGCTCCTCCTTGATCCAGGGTCATTTTTAATTCTTCGGACACCACTACCAGGGCGGATTCCATTCTGTGCTGGGGCAGAACCCCATCTGTGTAGGGTGTAACCGAAGATGATCTTCCAGGAATTGTGAGAGAGTTCTTTTAACATGTTTCTCCACAATGTTACCAATAAACAGGAGAAGTGATAATGATCGGAAGTTCTCTGGCTGGGCAGGATCCAGACTAGGTTTGTTTAGCAGTGGTTTTATTATTGCCTGCTTCCATGGCGAGAGGACTGTGCCTGACTGCAGAGAGAGGTTTGACATGCCAACAATAGATGCCAAAAAGGCAATCAATGGCCTTTACAAGGATTGGAAGGGGGGGGGGGCAGTATCCAGTAGGGAGTCTGATCGAATTTCCCTCATGAGAGATTGGGCCGTCTTCTTATCCAATTTTGGAAACTGCGTCAGTGCAGGGCTTGCCCCCACCGCTTGATCTCTTTCATGGCCTCTGGGGGTGTTCGATTCAACATGGAAGAAGCTATAAATGTCAATGACCTTTTTGTGGAAAAATGTGGCCAGCGCATTACATTTTTCCTTAGAGGCCTGCTGATGAGGGGCGTTTTGTGTAATCGTAGTCAGTGATTTCACCACTTAAAACAGCTCTTTGGAAGAGTTCTGAGCCTGTGCAATCTTGTTCTTAAATAACCCTGCCTTTACCTCTCTCATTTGGGTATGATAGGTTTTAATCGCTGTCTTATATTTGGTTTTAAGTAGGGGGTCATAGGTCTTTCTCCATTCCCTTTCCAGCTCTTTACACCCTTTCTTTAAATGCTGCTAGCTGAGAGTTAAACCAAGGTACCTTTTTGATGATGTTGATAGGTTTAGGGTTCATTTTGGGTGCTGATTCCTCCAAAGACTGAAGAATCCACCTTTCCCAGTTGGTATATACTTTCTCAGTGTTACCATAGGTGCTAAAGCCAGATGACCAACAGGGAATTAACCCAGGATTCTACATTAAGTTTAGGCCAGTTTCTCACTTGGGGAGTGGGGGGGAAGTCTTCATAGGATTGAAGCTAGTCTTAGCTACCTCTCCCTTTTCTAATAAAAACAAAATTAAATGGTGGTCTGACCACGGTATTGGGCTGTAGGGGGGAGTATTGAGATTTTTGGGTTATTAGTGATCACAGGGTCAAGTATATGACCTTTGATGAGAGTAGCTGTTGTTATTAGTTGGGAAAGTGCTAAGCTCTCCAGTTCTTGCTCTAGCCTCTTGACGTTGGGGATACTCCGATCTACAAAGTGCAAGTTGAGATTTCCTAGAATGGTAATATGGGTTTTCTTCAACAAAAGACTGGAGGTTAAGTCCACAAAACCATCAAAGAACTCTGCCTCGCTTCCCATTCGGGCTCTATGCCTGCTGCAACCACTGTAGCATGAACCCTGCTACAGAGTCCGAGCTACCGCGAGTCAAACCCACAACACAGGTAAAATCCTCCCTCCTCTAGGCTGGACTACTTATTTTCCCTGCTCTCTCAGATTCATAGGGCCACAGCGGTCTCCATCCTACCTCAGGGGCTGTCTGACCACTCCCCAGTGACGCTGAGCCTGCAGATAGGTCCCAGTTCCGGTGGCAGATGTCGCCTTGGCTACTGAAAAATCCAGCTTACCGGACCACACTTCACCAAGCTGTCACAGAATATTTAGTACTTAATGTTGACACTGCCTCATTGGGTACGATATTGTGTGAAGCCCTAAAGCACACCCTGCGTGGGGTCAATATCAGTTACTGCGCCGGGGAGAAGCGCTGCCGACTCACACAAGTGGTCGAGTTGAAAACCCGCCAAAGAGCCCTTGAGGCTGAACTGAGGTCAAATGTCGTCGTATTCTCATCAAACAGCAATTACACCAATTGCTCACAAACCCGGCCTAAATAGCGAGGCAGGCGACCCAATCCAGAATTTACCAGTGGGGCAACAAGTCAAGTAGAATGCTACACCGGCTGTGCCAAATGGTGCAGTCACCAACCCCGGTGCCAGCGATGCGGACGGTCACATGCGTACTACTCCCCGGCTCAGGCATTCGCAAATTACTACTCGAGTTTATATGCGAAGCGGGAGGTCTTATCCCAGGATCAGATTAGTCATTTTTTGAGGGACATACCAGCGAAATCGGTACTAGATCATATACGAAAGCAACTCGATACACCCAACACAGTAAAAGAGCTAACTAATGCCCCATCGGGCCTGCGCCCCGGCCGAACCACGGGACCCTATGGATTCCCGAGTGAATTCCTTAAATGTTACATGACTCAATTAGGCACACACTTGCTAAAAGTGCTCCTAGAAGCTATGGATTATCCACACACCGTACTGGCGGCATGCAGAAATTGTCACGTTTCACAAGCCAGGGCGTCGTCTCGAGGAGACTTCTTCATACCTCCCAATTTCACGACTGAACTTCCAAGCCAAACTTTAGGGCAAAGTTCTCGTGGATCGCCCCCTCCTACACATCTGTGAACTTGTTCTTCCCGATCAGGCTGGCTTTATGCGGCATAGACCTACGCGACACAATATATGGCATGTACACAATGTCGTCCCACAGCCCTCCTACTGTGAGATATCGACAAAGCATTTGATTCACTCAGTTGGAATTACTTATTTCTCCTCCTGCAAGCCCTCACTTCAGGGCCGCGGCTCCCATCATACATTCGCCTTCTCTATACAGGCCTCACTAACTCAATACGTGTGGCTGGGGCTCGATCAGACCGATTACCAAGTTATAGGGGTACGAGACAGGGGTGCCCGCAATCCCCGATCTTATTTTCCATCATGATTGAGCCCCTTGCCACCTGGGTGAGATGGGGCCCCCTGGTTCGAGTGGTCTGCTGAGACTTCTCACACCATTACATTATATGCAGATAACGCCTTATTCTTTCTCACAGACCTGGGCTTTTCTGACCCAAGGATTGTGCAAATACTTTGGCTGTTCGGGGAAACTTCAGGCTTATGTACTAACCCATCCAAATCGGTGTTGTTCCCGGTCTGCGGTGACCAGGACAGGGGCACGTGGGCGACTCAGTTGACCCACGTTACTGGGGGCTTTCAATACCTGGGGGTTTATATTCCACCCTGTCAGACCCTCTCCTGGTCTCACAATGTTCAGCCCCTACTACCCCCTCTCAGGGAGGAGGTGAAGGCGTGGCCCCCCCTTCCACTATCCCTATTTGGACTGGCCCCATTTTCAAAATGGTCTCTCTGCTGCGGCCACTGTATCGGCTCCAGAACTTCCCGTATGCTATCCTACAGTTGCGATTACAACAGATCAATGCAATCCTCTATCTGTTCTTCTGGGTAGGCGGGCGGTGAGAGTTGCTCTTCTGACCTATACACAGTCCACGTATTATGGAGGAGTTGCTGCAGATGATATTCAAGCTTATTACTCTCCTGCTTACCTACTCAATATAAATGAATGGTGGTACAGAGCGCAAACTGACCTGGCATATGCAATCGAACTGTAGTGTAGTTCCTATATTCCCAATAGGCTCTGCGCATTGGAATAACAAACGATAGTTTAGACGTAGGACTTAGGTCGACTAGGTCTCTATTGAATATGTTAGACTTAATTGTGTGTGCCAGCTAGCTCAGGAGGACACTGGAAACTTTCTAGAGTAAACAAGAAGGTGTTAACTTTCCTGAATAGACTAGAAGGGATTAGCTTCTGACAACCATATAACATGACAACTTTGTTCCCCCTAAATAAGGAATATCTCCAGAGTCGCGGAAACAATAGATAGCTATTTCACTCAGTCAATCGTGCATGCTTCGTTTCAACAGAAGTGCAGAGAAATAGAGGGACAGGCATTTTCAATAAAAGGGTTATTTATTGAAAAGTCGTCTTTCTCATGCAAGAGAAATGAATTGCCACAATTGCAATACTTGTCATAAAGTAAAGTGCGTACAGTAAAATGAGTTATGAAATAATACTGTAATAGCATTTATATGGTTTCTAAGCCATAAGATACTTAAAATGGATAAAATACATACAAGATAAAATAATGACTAAACATACTCAACTGGTGTTTCTAAGATACGCCTACCCCGGTGTACCTAACCTAAGCCTAGTACGTGGGAAGGAGTAGATGAGTTACAGTTTTTGCCAAGAATCTGAATCAAGAATTCTCTAAAGGTCTAATCAGCTCCGTACCTTGGGTATAGAATGAAGGAGGTCTTGTATCTCTTTCTCAGGACTTGATCTCCCAGCAACCCGCGAGGGTATCAGGGAAACACTGGAGCTGGATTTCTCGGCAGGAGAAAAGACAGCGTCTCTCTCAGTGCGTCAACAGGGAGGGTCGGCTTCTTTCGGCACTCTCATCAGCAGGGCGTCTGGAAAGTAGATAGTTGATCTGCCCCAAACCACCGTGTGTTGCTTAAGGCAGATGTTGGTATATTTATACCTGGAACGTGCTGAGTTTGACGTAAGGTCTGACATAAGACGTCACTAAGAACTCGCAGTTCCAGGACAAAGCAATACTGAAGCAGGGGGAATTCCCGGGCTGCTGGAGACTTGGTTTGTTTAGGAACGTGTTGTGCTTTCTAGGAGTCTATGGGAATAGCCTTGCCGTATTTGGACTGCATTGGCTATGACTTAATATGGATATGATTCTTATGCCTTTATAAGGATATGATTTGATATAACCACATAAGGGCATAAATCGGGAATGTCTTAATTAGGGTCCTAGATACATTCACAACAGAACGACGGGCAATGGGAGGACAATCGCTATTACACTTTCCCTAAAGTCGGGCAGAGCGCCTCCCGCCAGTGGCTTAAGTGGTTATTCAGAAATGGTGACACACGGTTAGGAGGATGTGATAGGAGGGACGGCTGACACAGGCCACCCCACTGTGGCAGGGCAGTTACCTTCAGCACGTCGCTGCATTGCCCGGGTTTCGGGCTTGGGAACCCATCGGGGAATCCACCCCAGGGGACATTATGAAAGGGATGGTGCTTAAGTTCTTTAAACAGCCGCAGGCAGAGTACCAACTTCACTGTAGCCAGTTCTACAGGTGCTTGCATCTCAGACAAGCACTGACACCATATATCCGATCCCTGACAGACCTTCACAAATTCCATTCACTTGAGGGGCGACTGCTAATGGGAGACTTAGGCGCACACAAAATCAGGCAAATTTACCAAACGCTAGTCACACACAACAGGACCACATTGGGCGCGTTGCTTGGGAGGGAGACATTGCGGACGACAACTGGGCGGAGGCTCTGGCGACCCCCCATGGTGCTACCATCGCAACACGGTTCAGCTTAATCCAATTTAAATACCTTTACCAGGAGTAAATATACCAGGGCTCGCCTCTGGCACATGGGTGTGATAGCATCCCCTACATGCCTCAGATGCAATGCAGAGGAAGGAGGCTTCCTGCACACAGTATGGAGCTGTGGGGCACTCCTGTCCTTCTGGCGAAGGGCAACCTTTTGCTTAGAACAAGTGCTTTCTTGGCAACTCCCATTTGAACTCAAGTTATTCCTCTTGCACAGTGTAGATGGGATCGAGGAAAACAGATATAAACAACACCTCTTGTTCTGGGGCTCACATTGGCCAAGCAGACACAGCCCAGCGCTGTAGGGAGGGGGAAGGGGGTGGAAACGCGCTATGGACAAATGCATGGATATGCAGGTCGCAGTATTCCAGGCACAGGGTTGCCCACAAAAGCACAGGAAAATTTGGAAGAGGTGGGCTGACTACAGGGGCATAGATATGCCTCCTATACGTCCCCCAAGAATCCCTTTTCAAGCAAGCAACGTGTCCATATGGCCACAGGCATACTCTTACTTTGTAGATCCCACTACTCTAATGTTGGTGACAGACATCTTCCGTTGGGTGAGGGATGGTGCCTAGTTTGTGCCTGTTTTTTTTCCTGTTTCTTACAATATTTTGTTTATGCTTTGAAACACTGGTAACTGTTCAGAAATGCATTGTATCATAATGTTTGTGTATGGGCCACTTAGGCTGTGCTGCACCAATAAATATTTCAATAAAATCGGTAAAAAAAAAAAAAGGTGTCTCCTGGTTATCATATTGTGGACACGTTTGAGTGAGAGAGCGAAAATGTGTGTCCTGTTACCACGATCCCTTAGAGGGTCGAGAGTACTGAGTTTCAGGGTGCCAATTCACTTGTTTCTCTGGTAAGGTTAAAAGGACAAGAGAGGCACTATATCTAGTTGGACTCAGACACTGAGGTGTTATGGTGACTCAGTCCCTTACATACTGATGTTCTATGGTTCCAAGTATAGGTCTGTTCCAGAGCAGAATCTCTGCAGCAGTAATAACATTTTATTTTTGTTGCATCACACCCTTATTTTGTTTCCTTACATAGTTTTCAGAATAACAATTGGTTATAAAAGCTTCAGACTGTGAATTATAGCAAGGCTCAGTTCAGAGGAGTATTTCTCGCTCACCTCATGCTACTGGCTAATGTGTATCTGTCCTCTAATGGGATGATGGAAATATGTTGCCTTCACAGCATGTGGCCTTTAGGCAGTTGAGGATAACAGTGACTTGCGAGTATTTCAAGGTTAAAGGTGCTCCACTTTATGTAGCACGACGGGGATTTGGGAGTTGAGAAGCTGTTTCAGGCTGTGGACGTGGTAGCTGATATGGCTTATCTTAACAAAAAAAATTATTGATGACTTTGCACTGAGGCAGCGTTGAAATGTTTGAAGAGCGCCTTGCTTCTTTAATTCACTTACTTGATGGTAAACCTTTGGTACTGCTTTTGATAGATTTGCCTTAAGTGCTGAGTGCTTTCAGTGAGGCTGTTAGCGGCACTTGGCCTCCTTATTTTCTTTTAGAATCTACACACTGCAAATGTGTTTCTTAAGAAGTCCTGGGTGTACCAGGGACTGAGGTGTTTTTCTTTGGAGGATAGGGTTTACGTTGGTGCGTTTTCAGGCCTTGTCTGTATATCCTGAGTGTAGTGAATCTGATGTGACCACTGATACTTGGAGAGTACATGGAGTACTTTTGGAAGGCTTTGATGGGGAAGCCAATGAGGGAGTGGCAAGTTTGTTTTCTCCTTTAAGCTGACCTCTGCACATACATGTGATGTTAAACATCCTTACAAGGTTGTTGAAGTGGTCCGTTGAGACCAGTCCAGGGTCAGTGGCTTCAGGAACAGGCCAGACTTTTGAGTGGTAACTAATTCCGCAATGTCTGGCAATCAGGATAGCTTGCCAAATGAGATAGTAATGATGATGATCTATTACAGACGAAATCCGAAAGAGTTCTATTAATGTCCTCACTTCAAGTCCAGAATGGTATGCAGGGCGGTGGCACAGGAGAACCTTTTTGACTGCATGAAAATTGATAATAAAATCACTGAATACTATAAACTAAATGAAGGGTAATAGCGTTTAAGGAACATACGATTTGGCATATTAAAAAATTTGCGGAGTAGGCAAGATCAGTTATTATGTAGGGATAAGGATACTGGGGCAATGAGGATTACATAAAACTAGCATTAGTCAACGGTCAACTGAATATGGAAATGGTGGACTTTGGGATTAGTACTGGCACAATTTCTGGTCATGGTCTGTTATAATGAAATTTAGAGCAGAGTCAAGCCTTGAAAAACATAAAACTCTTCTTGTAAGTGCTTGTTTTTGGGGTCCGCCTGCAAAAAGTACCAGCCAATTAATGTCCGACATAAAATAGCCATCTCAAGAACCCCTTGACACTGGAAATGTGGAAAGCAGACTGGATGAAACGCCTTCAATAATTTGAACGCACAACTCACAAAGTGTGATTTCAACACACTCTACTTAAAAAATAATGGGAGTCAAACACACAAAACAATCTGACCGATAGGGAGCCTCCAACATGGTATACACACAATCCAACTAATCTATGGGACCTAAACATTAAACAAAGAGTCTAACCTTGTCAAACAGTGCAATAATAAATGAGTTACATGAGGCTGATTGAGATGGTGAAGTTGATAAACCCTAGACAACTGATCTAGACACCATCCGTACCTTTACCAATGAGCGTTTTATTCAGTTGCGAGTGAAGTCATAGTTAATGTTCTAGTATTGCCTCAAAATCTCTCCTCTAAATACAACATGACGGGACAATTTTTGAATGATTGTTGTGGGTGAATGCTAATCCAAAACTTACTTGATGGAAGCGAGTGCAACAGTATTAGAAGGTTGGAGAGAACCAAAGACTCTGCAATGTTGTTTACACAATCCTGGTTACTGGTTACTATGTTCACAACCTATCACATAAAAATAGAAAATCACACAGAATACCAATGAGAAAGCTTGATGATGATGATGATTCTGACCTACAAATTCACAACTTGAAAAAAGAAATAACAATTGCCTTTCAAAATGCAATAAATAACATGGATGTTCGGTGTATGACAGGATTCAACATACGTGAAATAAGGAATATGCTACTTACCAGTATGCATCTGTTCTTGGCATGTAGGTCTACTGACATTCATATCTGTGCATAGATCGCCGCCTAGTGTTGGGTCCGGATGATTGCACCTTGTTGTCCTGGAAGAGTCTTCGAAGTATCACGAGATAGGTGACTCTTTCCCTGGACTACAGTGCGCATGGGCATCTTCTCCATCCTCAGATTGTTTTTCGCCATTGTGGCAGAGATGGAGATAGTAAAGTAAGAGATGGCCATGCAAAAGATAATGCTGCAGCTGCTACAGGCACCGGGGAGGAGGTTGGGTGATATGAATGTCAGCAGCCCTACATGCCAAGAACAGATGCATACTGGTAAGCAGCATATTCCGTTCGAGGCATGTGGGCTGCTGAATTCATATCTGTGCATAGACTGAATAGCAGTATCTCCTCTAGCGGTGGTTACCTGTGCCAGCTGCAGCAGTTTGAAAAAGAGTTTTGAGGACAGCCTGGCCTACAGCAGCTTGCTGCTTTGCTTGCACGTCTACACAGTAGTGTTTTGTGAAGGTGTGTATGGTAGTCCATGTGGCTGCTCTACATATGTATTCAAGAGGAATAATCCCTAGGAAAGCCATGAATGCCCCCATTTTTCGCGTAGAGTGTGCTCTCGGGGGGACAGTTAAAGTACGTTTAGCCTTTTGATAGCATATTTGAATGCATTTAACGATCCATCTGGCTATTCCTGACTTTGATATTGTATTTCCTTTATGTTGTGGTGAAAAAGCAACAAATAATTGCTTTGTTTTCCTAAATGATTTAGTTCTGCCCACATAATAAAGCAGAGCTCTCTTTACATCCAGTGTGTGTAGGGCTCTTTCAGCTACTGACTTTGGATTTTGGAAGAACACTGGCAGTTCTATTGATTGATTAATATGGAAGTTGGATATGACCTTTGGCAAAATCTTAGGGTTTGTTCTAAGAACCACCCTGTTAGCATGTACTTGCATGAAGGGTTCCGGAATGGTTAGTGCTTGTAACTCGGTAACTCGCCTGAGTGAGGTAATGGCAATTAAGAAAGCCACCTTCCACGTTAAGAATTGCAGTTCGCATGAGTGTAGAGGTTCGAAAGGAGGTCCCATAAGTCTGGTAAGTACTATATTTAGATTCCAGACTGGGGAAGGCGGGTGTCTCGGAGGGATCACTCTTTTAAGACCCTCCATAAAAGCTTTTATTGCTGGTACTCTAAACAGTGAAAGGTGTTGTCTGTTTTGAAGGTATGCTGCTATAGCCGCTAGGTGTAGTCTTATGGAAGAGTACGCTAGGTTGCATCTTTGAAGATGCAGCAGGTAACATATAATGTTCTGTATGGAAGCGTCTAAAGGGTTGATTTGGTTATTGTTGCAGTAAAAAACAAATCTCTCCATTTCGCTGCATAGCATGCTCTCGTAGTAGGTCGCCTTGCCTCTTTAATGATGTTCATACAGTCTGGAGGCAAGTTAAGGTATCCAAATTCTAAGACTTCATGAGCCAGATCGCTAGGTTCATCTGATTGGGATCTGGGTGTCTGATTTCTCCATGGTTCTGAGTTAGAAGATGGGGTGCGAGGCGCAGCCTTTGATGAGGAACTACTGAAAGTTCCAGGAACGTTGTGTACCATGGCTGTCTCGCCCATGTGGGAGCAACTAGGATCAGTGTGAGTGACTGTTGCCGCAGTTTGCGTGCCACCAGCGGAATCAGTGGTGCTGGGGGAAAAGCGTACGCAAATCTGCCTGACCAGTTCATCCATATCGCATTGCCTTGTGACAACGGATGTGGGAACCTGGAGGCATAGTACTGGCATTTTGAGTTTTTGTTTGTGGCAAACAGGTCTATCTCTGGGTGCCCCCACTGCCTCAAGAATGGTTGGAGAACTTGGGGGTGAATTTCCCATTCGTGTACTTTCTGGCTGTGCCTGCTGAGCAGGTCTGCAATCTGATTGTCTTTCCCTGGGAGGTGTTCCGCCAGGAGAAAGATATCTTTTGGAATTTCCCACATCCATATGCTCTGTGCTAAGTGGAACAGTTGTGGAGAGTGTGTTCCTCCCTGTTTCTGGATATAGTACATTGCTGTCATGTTGTCCGTCCGGATCAACACAGTCTTGCTGTACAAGTATTTTTGGAATGCTTTCAGGGCTAGGAATATCTCTAGCAACTCTAGTTGGTTGATATGCAGTTTCTTTTGTTTGTTTGTTGAGAGCCCTTGTACTGTGTAGTGAAGGAGGTGGGCCCCCCAGCCTGTCAGTGATGCATCCGCTGTTAGTACTAGTTGTGGACCCGACTCTTGGAACAGTCGCCCCTTGGAAAGGTTTTGTGGGTTCCACCACTGCAGAGAGTTGTGAGCGCGACTGTCTACCAACACTAGGTCTTTTAGTTGTCCTTGAGCCTGGTTCCACTGCCGTGCTAGCAATGGACGCATTTGAAGTCTGGCATGGGGGACAATGAATATGAAGGAGGCCATCATGCCTATGAGCTGCATGAAAACTCGAGCTGGAAGAGAGTGTTGTGGCAGAAATTTGCAAATGAGCATCTGCATGCTGGCTATCGTCGCTGAGTTTGGGTATGCCTTTGCCACTGAGGTATCTATAGTCGCTCCCAAATATTGTTGTATGTGGGATGGTTGTACATGCGATTTTGGGTAGTTTATGGAAAACCCTAGGCTGTGTAGCAGCTCGAGTGTTTGAGACGTGTCTTTTGCACACTGTTGGTACGATTTTGCTTGTATGAGCCAATCGTCTAGGTACGGGAACACATGGTTGTGTTGCCTCCTGAGATGTGCAGCTACTGTGGCTAAGCATTTTGTAAACACTCTTGGAGCAGTGGTCACCCCGAAGGGGAGAACCTTGAATTGGTAGTGTTGACCTTCTATTGTGAACCGGAGATATTTCCTGTGAGCTGGATGGATGGGTTTGTGAAAATACGCGTCCTTTAGGTCCAATGTTGCCAGGAAGTCTCCTTGCTGTAGCAACGGGAGCACTTGCTGTAGTGTGATCATATGGAAGTGCTCCGACAGTATGTATTGATTTAGGGGTCTGAGGTCCAATATTGGTCTGAGGGAACCGTCCTTCTTGGGAATAAGGAAGTATAGGGAGTATACCCCTGTCCCTTGGTGTTGGAAAGGGACTGGCTCTATGTCCCCCTTTTCCAGCAAGCATTTCACCTCTTCTTGTAGCAGGGTGATGTGTTCTTTGGACATAGGGCGGTGTCTGGGTGGTATGTTTGGTGGGGTAGAAGTGAGTTCTAGGCAATAACCATACTGGATTATTTGTCTCACCCACCTGTCCGTGGTAATTGCGTTCCAGACAGGTAGGAATTGTTGGAGTCTGCCTCCGACCGGTGTTAGGTGGTCTGGAGGTAGCGTGATGAAGTCACTGTTTTGTGGCAGTGGAGGCTCTGGTGTTATTGCCTCCACGTCCTCTTCCCTTGTTATTGTTGCCCCTATAACCTCCTCTGTTGGAGTTTTTGTTAAAGGAACCTTGGGTGGTGCCTTTGTAAGAAGATGAGGTCTGTGAAGTATTACCTCGTGTAGCTGCTCTGTATGAGGAGCATCGAAAGTAACCTCTGTGTTACTGAAACTGCAATGCACCCATGGATTTTGCAGTTTCTGTGTCTTTCTTCATTTTATCTAAAATGGTGTCGACTGCAGGGCCAAAAATGAAGTCTTGATTGACTGGCTGGTTAAGAATGGTGAACTGCACCTCGTTCTTAAAGCCCGAAATACGCAGCCATGCATGTCGTCGTAGCAAAACGCTATTGTTAATAGACCTGGCTGCGGTGTCGGCTGCGTCAAGCACACATTTGATGGAGGCGTTTGTAATAAATGTTCCCTCCTGTATGAGGTCATTAGCTTGGGCTTTAAAGGGGTCAGGCAGGTGTTGCATTAATTCAAGCTGGTCATAGTGCGCCCTGTCGTAGCGAGCTAGCAGAGCTTGTGTATTCACAATTCTCCATGAATTGGAGGCCTGTGATGCTACCCTTTTGCCTGAGGCCTCTAGTATTTTTGACTCCTTATCAGGAGGGGGAGCCTCCCCTGTTGGCTCCCCCCCATGGTTCATTTTGAGAGTTAGGATCATCTGGATAATCATAATCATGCTGTGGATCCTCCCCTGTGTTTCCCTCATTTGTCCCCATAGTGAGAAGGAGAGTAAGAAGCAAAAGGTGTAGTAGGCATAGTGGGATAGAAAGACATTTTTTCTTTAGTGGAATGGGGGAATGAGAGTCCGTGTCCAGTGGCCTCTCCTTCCTGGGCAGGATTGTGACTTTACCAGTCTCAGGATTAATATATATTTTTGCCTGGTCGTCTGATGGATCTGGATGGAAGAGTTCTTCCTCCACTGTCCTTGGTTGTGTCTTTGACTTTTTTGGCTTTGGGTCGATAACACCTTCTGTTTCGACGACTTTTGGTGCCTTATTACTCTTCTTCAGCTCGGGCCCTTTCTTTGGGTCGACAAGTGATTTTGGGTCGACCGGGTGTTTCGGTTTGACACGTTTCTTGTGCTCGACAGGTTTTTTAGGTTGACTGTCCTTTGCAGAGTCGATGGCTTTTTTGGGATCGACTGGTGTTTTCGGAGCGCTTGTTTTTGGTTAGATAGCCTTCTCCGGCCGGATTACAGGCTTCGATACGGCACCCTTTCCGTCGGCGACCTTCTTCAGTTCGGCGACTTTAGGCACAGCTGGCTTTTTTGGGTCGACGGCCTTATTCGGGTCGGCGCCCTTCAGGTCGGTGTCCTTCTTTGGCTCGACGGCCTCTTTAGGGTCGGCGCCCTTCGGCTCGACTGCCTTCTTCAGGTCGACGGTTTTCTTTGGGTCGACGCCTTTAGGCTGTACGGCCTTCTTCGGGTCGACGCACTTCGGGTCGACGACCTTTTTGGGCTCTGGAACCTTCTTTGGGATCACGTTACTTGGCCCTGGGGTCTTTGAAGGCTTAGGTTTCGGTGCCGAGCCGGACGGCGGGGCTGGCGAATGTTTTCTTGGATCTTGGCTAAGGTCTTTTGGTGATGCCTTGACCGGAGCCTTCAGTAACGGGGTAATCGGTGTTGGGGGCAGTGTACTCACCATTTGCCCCTGTGGGATCTCGTCGTCGGAGTCCGAGTAGTCCTCGACGGTGACGATCTCTAGGTCTGAATCTGGAGCTTCTGGAAGTTCTTGGTCATCATTCAAGATGTTGTCTGGTTCCGGTGCCTGTCGCTGCATCTCTTGCCTAGCGGCCCGTCGAATCTGTATGGTTTTCTTCGACCGGAATTGGGCACAGGCTGGGCAGGTTTCATCCTTATGGACTGAGTGCTTGTCAGTATGCAGGAACTTGGAGTTGCATTGTGGGCACCTTTTGAACGGGCTCCTTTCCATCGACAGCAGGACCACGTGGCGTCGAAAAGGCCCAACGGCCCGCGTCGACGACCGGTTCGAGATGGAAAGCTTGATCGAGTCAAGAAGTACCGAGCGAGAACAATACCGCCGAAGTCGAAGGCCTTTTGGCCTTTATAAAAGTTTTGTTTCGATTCCGAAGTTGGAGTATAGGAATAACATCTGAACCTAATGGCGGAAAAAACCAATCTGAGGATGGAGAAGATGCCCATTCGCACTGCAGTCCAGGGGAGGAGTCACCTATCCCGTGATACTTCGAAGACTCTTCCAAGACAACAAGGTGCAATCATCCGGACCCAACACTAGGCGGCGATCTATGCACAGATGTGAATTCAGCAGCCCACATGCCTCGAACATTGACTAATCGTTTATGTTATGATACTAACATATATATAAAAGCAAAGAACATTTTTCTAGTGAATATCTTTCTTTGTCTGAACTTTTTTAAAGGTGCACAGAAAAACTAAAAATGACAAATGACACAAAAATAAATGACAGTTTAAGTTTGGCAATCACTTAAAAACATGTGAAGTCAAAGGTGTTACAGCTGGGTGCAAAAGCAAAACAAATGTTGGGAGGGAACCAAGAGGAAAATACCTGTGAGGCTCTAAAATCTTTATTTTATGCACTTCTCTGTCTCAATAGATGTAAAGTCAGTTACACTGACAGAGTGCAGCTTTTTGCAAATGCACAATACTGCCTTGATGCTGTCCAGGGTTGGGCTGACCGATAAGGCAATCTGGAAGTGCCAGAAAGGCTGGTCTAACAAGTCACTGTGTGGATCGTTTTTTTGACTGTCTGTGGGCCTGTTTTAGTCTGGTAGGACAGTTTTTGCAGTTGATTTCTCTAATATTACAACAAACATTGCCTGCAATTAAGCATAAATGTTTAAAGCCGTCCACACCTTTCAAAACATCTACACAGTGTGATTTAGTTAAAAACTGTCCTGTTATGCAAATGTGGGGTATTTTTTTAAGCTCTCTGATTAACTGATGTAGCAACTTTTATTTGGATGCATGGGTCAGTCCTCGGTTCCAGTCGGACTCTGATGCGGTCATGTATGCACGGCCTCTAGAATCACCTAAACATTCTCAGTATCATTCTTGGCACCTAGACACATTTTATTGATGTACATTGCTTCATAGTCTCATATTACACAACACAGAATCGGTCCGCTGTTGTCAACTAAAACCACATCTCACAACATGGAACAACGGAATTGTATGGAAGCATTGATACACAATACTAGATTTGAAACACTAGTATTGACACTGCTACATAGTATGAGCACTGAAAAATTAAGTTCTGGAGGCAGTGATAAGGTGGATGATACTCCACAGCCTCCCTTTGATCTCTAGACATGAAGGCAGCAGGGGACTGATAAATGAAGGTTTGAAGTCTCTCTTGCCTTCCCCCATCTACCAGGGACCTCCACATACCAAAGAGAAGGTAGGTGATGCTCTGTTGCCAATATCCACCACCTCCCTTGTTGGTCAATGATCTGTTTAGACTGCAACAGGTGATGGATTTCTCACCACGCTAGCAGTTGCCCATTAAGAGTCACTCTCTGCATCAGGAAATATGCCATTCAGAATGGGTGTGGGATAGAACAGTTATTTGGAGGATGAGTGAAAATCTTTAACAAAATTGCCAAGGAAGAGGGAAGATAGACCAATGGAAGGCAGCAGAAGGGGGTAGGGTACGACGTAGGTTTGCCCCTTCTTTGATGGAGCACTCTTAAGGAAGTGGGGAAAGGGTGGCAGGATGCCTCATACACCTATATATTTTTTAACTATGGCATGCAGCGTTGTGAATTAGAAGGTCATGTTAAAAAAGTTACTTACCTTCATTAACGATATATCTGTAAGAGACATAGATTATTTATGGATTCCTCGCCTTAGAATTACCCCCAGGCATTAGACTGGATCCGGAGAATTTTTCTTCAGCAGTACTGCTTGTACGTCGATAGGTGGCATCGGTCGACTCTGCGTTCGGCTTTGGATTCGTGGTCGCCGGAATTACGTCACGGTATCTACTTAGATGCCACCCCTGCACGTTGACGTCAGTTCTTTACACGACATTCCACGCCAGAAGCGCAGAGCCATGCAGGACACTGACCACTAGTGCACAAAATTAAGGCCCTGAAGGGGAGTCCCCTACTCTAGAAGTCAATTCACAGAACAGGGAGGATGGGTGGAGCTGTGAGGAATCCGTTTATTTTTATTTAACGGAGTTTCATATAGCGCGAACTTGACCCATATTGGGTATTAGAGCGCTTTAAATAGCATCAGTTACGTTACATGAGGACACCATTTTTTGTTGTTGTTCTTTTGTTAGGCATGGGGAGATTAAGTGATTTACCCAGTATCACAGGATGTTCAGCGTTGTTGCAGAGACTCGCACCCAGTTCCCCAGATTCGAGGACGACCGCCCTAGCCATTAAGCCAATAGCTAATCTATGTCTCTTACAGATACATCGTTACCGAAGGTATGTAACTTGTTCATCTGAAAGAGGCAATTAGTTATGGATTCCTCACCTTAGAATAGATACCCCAGCAATACCAACCCCGGAGGTGGGTCTGCAAACTAAGTTTACACCAGAAAGTCCTGGAGAACTGAACAGCCAAAGAAGCTGTCTCTCCAGAGTTGGCTGTCCAGGCTGTAGTGTTTGGTAAACGTGTGCAGTGAAGCCCATGTAGCTGCCTGGCAGATGTCATGAAGAGGGACCCTACGTCTTAAAGCAGTAGTGGCTGCCATCACCCTGGTGAAATGGGCACCCAACCTCACTGGAGGTTCCTTTTTCGCTAAGGAATAGCAGATTTTGATGAAAAGAATGACCCATCGGGAGATGGTTCGCTTTTGCACGGCCCGACCTTTCTTGGCGCCCACATAGCCAAAAAAGAGGGTCATCCACCCGGAATTGCTTTGTACAATACAGATAAAATGAAAGCACACATTTTGGATCCAGATGGTGAAGGCTTTCTTCCTTCTTGCGGGGCGGAATGAAGGTGGGTAAAGTGATGGTCTGTCCTATGTGGAAAGAAGTAACAATTTTGGGAAGGAAAGAAGGCCTAGTGCGAAGGACAACCTTGTTTCGATGAACAGCTAGGAAAGTAGGTTTGGAAGAAATGCCCTGAAACTCACTCACCCTGTGAGCAGAGGTGATGGCAACCAGAAAGGCAGTTTTAAGCGTCACAGGTCTGAGAGGACAGATATGTAGCAGCTTGAAAGGACCGCACATAAGATAGGTCAGAACCAGGTTCAAGTCCCACTGGCGCATTATAAAAAATGAATTGAAGTAAACAAGTGAGTAATGCCCTGAAGGAAGCGATTTACAATAGGAGACTTGAAGCACAAGTTACTTACCTTTAGTAACGATATATCTGTAAGAAACATTAGTTAGTTAGATTCCTTACCGTAGAATATCCCCAGGCGTCAGACTGGATCCGGAAAGTTTTCGTCAGCAGTAGCCCTGCACGTCGGTAGGCGTCGTCTGCGCCTTCGCGTGCGGCGTCGTGATCGCCGGGGAGACGTCGCTGGAGTACTAAGACGCGGCCCTCGTGCGCGGACGTCAGTTCTGTACACAGCTTTCCGTGCCAGGAACACAGAGCTATGCAAGAAACTGACACTGGTGCCATGAAACTAGGGCCCTAACACAGGGAAAATCCTTAACCCTAGATATGGGTTTGCAGAACGGGGAGGATGGGTGGGGCTGTAGGAGAGTAGGGTCTGCTTCCTATGGTCACCCCCACTTTTTGCTTTTGCTTTACTGGTTTTCGACTTAGATGTGGCTGTGGGCCTGCTAATCAGACCCACAGCCCAGATGCGCACTCTCTAAATTTACCATGTACTCTAGGTATATCCACAATTGGGAATTGGTTCACCTTGTCAGCCCCTGTAGAAGTGTACCATAGGTACTCAGGGCATAGGTGTAACCAAGGCCTACCAGCATGCTGCAGCATGTATAATGCCACCCCTGGTTGGCCACTCAAATAGGCACAACTGGCTGATCACTAAGCTGGGGCAAGGTCGTGTAATCACCCCTTGCTTAGGTGTAGTATTTCTATACCTACTTACATATAGACACATAGTAACCTATAAGTCACTCCTATGGCAGGCCTTAACAATCCTGAAGGCAGAGTGCTTGGTTATGTGTGAGATGGTGCTCTAGCATGAGCTGAGCCTGTCTGCAGCTTTCGGAACCATGTCCTTATAGCGGTTCTATGATATTGCCATACCATGTACTCTTAAGTGCATTATGAACCTCGCGGATAAATGCTAACTTTGGTTTGGCTTGTAAGGTGTCACATGCTTTGGAATACTACCCCCTCGACAATTCTGGCAACGGGGGTAGCATTCCACCCTTCTAGAGGGAGAAGACATGTTAGTTCTGACTATCCCGGTTAAAGTTAACCAGAGCCCCAGCATCACAAAATGGATGCTGCTGCCACAGACACAAGTCTGACCTCCTGCTGCTGGGAGTCCTTCCAGTCATGGAGGTTTGGACAATAGGTTTCCTGCTTGGGGAGGTGCGAGCACCACCTCAGATAGGAGGATGTGTATTGGGACAGGGAGGGTTGAATAGAATAAGACACTGCCTGGAGCACTCTAGGTGCTCCATGCATACCCCAGTTCAAACCGGTTGCTGGGGCACTCCAGCCCAGCTCTGGCGCGAAACTGCACAAAGGAAAGGGGGTGTAACCACCCCCTTCCTGGTCCCACCCATAGGAGGGACCTAGTGACCAAACCAGCCCCCTTTAGTTGTATAAAGGTAGGAGCCGACCGAGTGGACTTTAGATTAATCCTGGAATCGAACTGAACCAAAAACCCTAGACCCTTCGACACTCACCTGAGCTGAAGACTGAAGAAATCTCCCTTGTGGCCAAGGAGTGACCACCCTGGGCAACCAGGCATCATCCAGCAACTCGACGGCTTGCTTTGTCCCCGTTCCCGTCGGAACCAGAGCACAGAGCCTGACAAGCCCTCGACTCCCGGACCTCTCTGACCCCACTGCACGACTCCAGAACAGCTGAGCCCCGTGGAAGGGGTCAGAACCCGTGGAAGCAGGCAACTTGGAAAGTCTTCAACTTGCTAACAGCGCAGCTCCTGAGGCCTCCTCGAAGGCTGGGGACTGAGACACCCCGATACCGAGCTCCACCTACACCGAAGACCAGCCCTCCACACTCCACGAGATCTGTGTGGGGCCCTTCTGCTTGTGTTCTGCTCGACGCGTTGTCCGGTTGCTGGCCCGTTGGCTTGTAGCCCTGTGGCGACGAACCTTTTTAAAATCCATCGCTGGTCTGGTTGCTCCAGACTGGCCCTTGCTTCCCTGAAGAGGTGAAGCACCTCAGACCCTCCTGGTCTGCACCAGAAGCCTTTTGCGTATCCTGCGTGGGTTGCCTTTGCTTAGGCTTGTTGGCTCCGATCTTGAAGCCGACCCCTACATCTGCGAGAACCTTCGTGGGACAGCTCCTCTCCAGCACCTGGTAGTCCTCGACGCCTCCTGGTCCGCGTGGCTGCAACAACAAGCTTCACGACAGCACCTGATTGCTCCTCGACGACGTCTGGTTCCTTCCTGGTTCCACCCGGTCACTGGCTAGTGACCTAGACTCTGTTCCCTCTGCTTTCAGGTCTTCTTCAAATCCGATCCACCCTTGGATCCACCCGGACATCTTCCTCCTGGTCGCCTGCAGCATCTTCTTCACAGGTTCCATAGACTTCAACGACGACACCCGACACATGTTTACACCTATGCACCTGCTTCCTGAGGGTGAGGTAACGCGAGTACTTCAGTGCTCTCAAGGGTATTGACTATTTAAGTGTCTAGGTTTTTAGTTGTTTCCTTCTAGCTAGACCGGAAGTGTCCTAAATCTTAATTACTTACCTTTTTACGTTCCCATTGACTTTCTATTTACTCCCGCGTGGGTGTACTGATACTGCACGCGCAGCCTGTGGGCCTCCTACTCCTACCCTAATGGTCAGATAGTGTAGCCCCAGCGATTCCCTAGGCCTTTTCCTTTCCCTAGTTGTGGTTCTTATACCCCTTACTTAGTATATGGTTTTACGCGCCCCCTAGGGCCTAACTGTAAATTGTGCTATTTAAAGTATTTCTGAGTATAACTTGTTATTTGCTTTTACCTCTAACCTCATAAAGAGTTCAGAGGAGTGTTAGTAATTAAATACATATATAATATATATATATATATATCCTGTGTGGTGTCCTTTCATTTGGTATTTCAAGGGGTTACATATGGCAAAACAGCTGGTTTTACAGGCCCAAGACTGTTCTGTCCACGCTACCTCTAGGATAGCTGGTCTATAAGGTTGACTTTAAAACCATCACCATAAGGGTTGTTTGGACTGGTGCACGGTGTTCACTAGAATAGTGATCATTATATACCAGGCCAACTTCTCACAGGGGCGATAAGGAATCTAACTAACTAATGTTTCTTACAGATATATATTGTTGCCGAAGGTAAGTAACTTGTGCATCTGAAAGAAACACGTTGGTTAGATGAATAGATACCCCAGCAATACTAACCCCTGTAGTGGGTCTGCGAACCAAGATCACACCAGGAAGTCCTGGAGAACCGAACGGCCAAAGAAGCCGTCTCTCTGGACTTGGCTGTCCAGGCAGTAGTTCTTGGCAAACGTGTGCAGCAAGGCCCACGTCGTTGCCTGACATATGTTCTGCAAAGGGATTCCCCGTCCCAAGGCAGTAGTAGCTGCCGTGGCCAGAGTGGAATGGGTGCGCAGCCCCTCAGGAGGATCCTTTTTAGCCAAGGAACTACCGATCTAGATGCACAAAACTACCCACCGAGAGATGGTCAGTTTGTACACCGCCCGTCCCTTCTTAGAGCCTACGTAGCCAACAAAAAGTTGGTTCTCCACCCGGAACTGTTGTGTGCGGTTCAGGTAAAAGGAAAGCGCACGTTTTGGGTCCAGACAGTGGAGCCTCTCGTCCTCCTTCAAAGGAGGCAGAAAGAAGGTGGACAAGGTAATGGTCTGGCCGATGTGAAAGGCAGTAACCACCTTGGGAAGAAAAGAAGGACGAGTCCTCAGAACAACTTTATCCGGATGGACAGAGAGGAAAGGAGGCTTAGAAGAAAGAGCCTGGAGCTCACCCACTCTCCTGGCAGAGGTGATGGCAACCAGGAAAGCATTCTTGAGAGTCGAAAGACGAAGAGGACAGGTATGGAGTGACTCAAAGGGGGCACACATCAGATAGGTTAACACCAGATTAAAGTCCCACTGAGGTATTACAAAGGGAACAGGAGGAAACATGTGAGTAATGCCTTTCAAGAATCTATTTACAATAGGGGACTTGAAAAGAGAAGGCTGATCAGGAAGCCTCAAGAAGGCTGAAACAGCTGAAAGATATCCCTTGATGATAGTGCCCAGAGCAGAGCCCTGCTGGGCCAGGGAAAGAAGAAAGAGGAGAACCTCAGAAAGAGGGGCGGAAAGGGGATCCACAGCCTTTGCTGTGCACCATGCCACAAATTTGTTCCACCTGCAGGCGTATACCAATTTTGTGGAGGGACGCCTGGCTGCCCGAATTACATCACAGACTTCAGGAGGCAAGTCAAATGGCATTAACTGTCGCCTCTCAATCTCCACGCATGGAGGTGGAGGCTGGACAGGATCGGGTGGAGGACCGTCCCCTGTTGCTGCGACAGAAGATCCTCCTGAAGAAGCAGTCGATTTGGGGGATCGATTGACAGACTGAGTAGCTCGGGATACCAGTATCTTCGTGCCCAATCCGGAGCCACAAGGATGACTTGGGCCCGGTTGTGCCTGATCTTCTTCAGTACTCTGGGCAGAAGTGGTATAAGCGGAAAGGCGTATAACAGACCGCAACTTCACTCGCGACGAAAAGCGTCTCCGAGCGAGTGCCGCCTTGAAAATTCCAAAGAGCAGAACTGATGACATTGCGCGTTCCCTTCGGTGGCAAATAGATCTAACCAAGGCTCTCCCCACTGCTGAAAGAGACCTTGAGCCACGTCAGAGTTCAGACGCCACTCGTGATCCATTGTTCACCGACGGCTGAGTTTGTCCTTCCTGGCGTTCAGAGAACCTGCCAGGTGTTGAACCACCAGGGTGATGTCCTGATGTTCCAGCCATGTTCAGAGGTGCAGAGCCTCCTGACAAAGGGTCCACGTCCCCACCCACCCAGTTTATTGCAATATCACATGGCGGTGGTGTTGTCCATGAACACCTGCACTACACTTCCCCGGACAGAGTGAAGGAATGCCTCCAGTGCAAGTCGGATCGCCCGCAGCTCCAGAAGGTTTATATAGAGCCGGGACTGCCTAGAGACCAGAGGCCTCTAATCTCTCCCATGTGGCCCCCCCATCCCAGGAGGGACGCATCCGTCACCACTATGTGCTCCGGTTGGGGTAGGGAGAGGGATATGCCACTGACCCAATCGCGGTTCGTGAGCCAGCACTGCAACTGTCTTGCAGTGCACTCCGAGATCAGGAAATGGTCGGACAGGCAGCACTGATGTTGCGCCCAGTGGAACTTCAGGTCCCACTACAGAGCCCACATCCGCCACCTGGCGTGATGTACCAGCAGGATGCAGGAGGCCATCAGACCCAGCAGCCGTAGGGCCATCCGGACCGTAACTCGGGATAGAGGCTGAAAGATCGGAATCAGAGGCTAAATATCCCGAAGCCGCTGTTGGGGGGGATAAACCCTAAACTGCGCCGAGTCCAGAACCGCTCAGATGAAGAGGAGCTTCTGGGAGAGTGTGACTTTGGCACGTTGATGGGGAACCCCAGCAAATGCAGGTGGTAGGCCGTAGTCTGGAGGTGGGAGTCGACTGTTTGGGGCAAGCCAGCCTTCAACAACCAGTCGTCGAGATAGGGGTAGACTGGGACCCCCAATCTGCGCAGATGAGCTGCGACCACCGCCATCACTTTCGTGAACACTCGAGGGGCACTGGTAAGGCCGAAGGGGAGCACGGTAAACTGAAAGTGCTTGTGGCCTACCATGAACCGCAGGTAGCGCTGGTGGACCGGCAGGACGGGGATGTGGAACTATGCATCCTGCAAGACCAACGCCACCATCCAGTCTCCAGGGTCTAGGGCAGCCAGGACCTGAGCTAAAGTCAGCATCTTGAAACTTCTCCTTCCGGAGCAAGCAGTTGATGCTCCTGAGGTCCAAGACAGGGCGCACGCCCCCTTTGCCCTTCTTGGGAGCCAGAAAGTAGTAGGAGTAACAACCCCGTCCTACCTCTGGGCCAGGAACGCGCTCTATGGCCCCCTTGGCAAAGAGGGCTGTAACTTCCTCCTGCAGAAATTGCAAGTGATCCCCTGACATGCGGTGGTACTGCGGTGGCATGGCTGGAGGATTCGCCTCTTAAGGGGGGGGGGGGGGGGGGGGGAGTAGCTCCTTCGGACGTTTTGCAGCACCCACCTGTCCGAAGTGAACAGGTGATGGCGAACTCTGCCTCCCACTGGCGTGGAATGGGCCTGAAAGCTCGGACTAGGAAGGCTTTGAGGCAGATGCTGCGGGAGCGGATGTGGACTGACCGTCTCTCTGTCCCCCTGCTCCGCCACGGTGGAAAGGCACGTCCGCGACCGCGTTGAGGTTGGTTCTGCGGCCTGTGGCTGGACGAACGTGCTGGGGTGCACCTTCCTTGGCCACGAAAGGAGCGAAAAGCAGAAGTTTGTTGGAGCTGGGCCAATAGGCCCAAGGACTTGGCCGTAGCCCTGGAGTCCTTAAAGTGCTCCAGCGCGCTGTCTGCTTTGTCGCAAAAGAGGTGACGGCCATCAAAAAGCATGTCCATGAGGGTGCTCTGGACATCCCCTGTAAAGTTCATGGACCTCAGCCAGGCGCGACGACGAACCGCCACCGTCGTGGAAATTGCCCTTCCCAGCGAGTCTGTGTTATCCAGTCCACACCTGATCGAGTTATGTGTTGCATCCTGTCCCTCTGCAAGGGCTTGGGCGAGCCATGCCCTGGCCTCCTCCGGACACTGGGGTAGCACGTCTGCAACTGTGTCCCAAAAAGAGTGGGTATAACGGCCCAAAAGCAAGCGGTGTTGATAGACCGCAACCCCAAACTCAATGAGGAGAACAGTTTCTTTCCAAACTGATCAAACCTTTTGGATTCCCGATCCGGGGGAGAGGTCGGGAATTTTGGTCTGGGACATAGAGGCCTGGATCACCAAGCTCTTGGGGGTGGGGTGCACGGACAGAAAGCTAGGATCGCCCGTAGCCGGGCGGTGGCGTCAGGCCACGTTCCGAAACCACAGGGTGCACTGTGGAGGGCTTGGACCAGGTGCCCATCAGAACGTCCGTGAGGAGGGCCTCATTGAACCGTAGAGGCTCCCAAGAGCTTACTGGCGGCTGAAGCACCTCAGTGAGGAGGTTAGTCTTGACGGCCGCAGCAGGGAGCTCAAGAGCCAAGACCTTGACTGCCCTGCGCAACACCACACCATAAGTAGGACCCTCATCCATAGCCACGGAGGGAGGAGAGATGAATCCAGTGTCAGGCGAAGTATTCAAGCCACTGGCCTCCCCTAGCTCATCTGCCGTATCCTGGCTTAACTGGCACTGCTGTGCCTGAGGGTCCTCAGACCCCTCCCAGTCCTCCCCCTCATCCGTGTCCTGATAAACAAGCTGAAATGACGGAGCCAAGTCGCAGGTGAAGGCCTCACCCATCGACGCCGGAGACGGCGCCGAGTGGCGCCGTTCCGACATCGGACCCGGAAAGGGCCTTAAACTGGGGCGGACGTCGTCCGAGGACAGCGCTGGGAGCGACACCATCAGGGTCGGTGCCAGCGGAGGAGTCGTGAGGTCAACTGGCGTTGACAGGGATCCAGGCCTGGATCCCAAGGGGACCTGCGGTGTTGGGACCCAAGTCAATGACGGCGCAAGGGCCGAAGCACCTGACGGCGCCGGGGCCGAAGCCAACAGGCCCGACAGAGAGAAGTGAGTCCTCATGGCCACGAGCAAATCACGTTTCTCCTCGGACGTCGCTCGCAGTCCAGAGACCGGAGGGTATGGGCCTGGAGGTCGCGCGGGCGGTGTCGTCCGAGCCCTCAGCCGCGTCGCGCAAGGGGAGTCCGAAGAGCGATGTCGTCTCTTCGACTTTTTCTTTGAGTGCCTCGACCTACCGGACGACTTGGAGCCCGACGAGTGATGGTGATGACTCGACGAGTGACGACTGTGGCTCCTTGACCGGCCCCTCGACTTCCTCCTCGACCGGGACCTCGAGCGGCACAGAGCCGACTGCCGGATCTCGAGTAGCTTGCGGGACAGCTCCCGCCTAGCTTTCGAGGTCAAGGCCCGGCATTCATGGCACAACTTGTCGTCGTGGTCGGCCCCGAGGCTGTAGAGACAACAATGGTGGGGGTCGGTCATCGACATCAGGAAGTGACCCGCGTCGCACGGCTTGAGGCCAGGCATCCCTACGACACCAGGAGTCTAAGTCGACTCGAAAAGGAGTTCCAAAATAGATCAAAAAGTTAGTCAAAAAGTGACTAAGAGTACTGCTCTTCCCGGATCTGCGCTAGCTGGCGCAGAAAAAAGAAGAACTGACATCAGCGCGCGAGGGCGGCGTCTAAGTACTCCAACGGCGTCATTCCGGCGATCACGACGCCGAAGACGGACGCGGAACCGCAGACGACGCCTACCGACGCGCAAGGGTACTGCTGATGAAAACTTTCCGGATCCAGCCGGACGCCTGGGGATATTCTAAGGTAAGGAATCTAACACTAACCTGTTTCTTTCAGATATCAGCTTCTGCAGCTAAACATAGTCTCTACCAGATAATGTGTTTCTGAAGGCAAGTAACTTGTTTATCTGACAACGAATTCTAACTGCAGATTCGTTATCTTAGAATAGATACTGAAGCAATACCTCCCCGGAGGTGGGTCTGTGACCAGATTAGACAAGGGAGTTCTGGAGGGATAAGCGGGCAAAGTTCCTGCCACGACAGACCTGACTATTCAAGCAGTAGTACTTGAGAAATGTATGCAGAGAGACACACATTGCAGCCTGACAGACGTCAAGGGCAGGGACTCCTCAACCTAACGCACTGGTCACAGCCTTGGCTCTGGTAGAATGAGCGCTCAAGCCCTCAGGGGATTGCTTCTTTGCCAGTATGTAGCAGAATTTAATGCAGAGCACAATCCACCCTGAGATGGCCCGTTTGTGCACGGTCTTCCCGGTCTTCTCCCAACGTACCCAATGAGGAGTTCATCATCCACTCAGAACTCTCTGGCAAGATCAATGTAGAGAAACAACACCCTTTTTGGATCCAGGCGGTGGAGTCTTCTCCGTTTTGGAAGGGTTAGGTGGTCAAAATAGGAAGGCAAGGTGATGATCGGGCCTACATGAAAAGGTGTCTCCACTTTCTGCAGGCAAGAGGCACGAGTGCTCAACACCAGTTTCTCTGGAAAGAATGTTGTATCAGGGGAATACAAAGCAGCGCACCCCTTCCAGTTCAGATGCTTTATGCTCGCCCTTGATTTAAGAGGACTTGGAAAGCGCCCGAATTCTGTCATCCACCGAGGCAAGCTGAAAACGTAATAGTTTGTTTCCCCTGGGAAGAAATGAGAAACATTCACCAGGGTGTTAAACCAGAAAATATAAAACTCGTTGTTGTCTAAATTGAAAAGAATGTCTTCTTAGTAACTTCATACTCAAGCTAAAAAAAAAATAGGTTCTGTAGTGGAAAGAAGAATGACGCTCATAACACGACCACCCTGACCACAATCTGAAACCAAAATTGGATTTGGAACAGAATTCTGAGCTTTGAAATGTCCCGTTTCTTATTTCGAGAGAAAGCAGCAGAGTTTCGGGATGGATGCGAAGAGACACAATTGGAAAAGCCTGACCACAAATGTCATGGTTTAATGGTCTGCTCGATCTGAGAGGAGGGATCCTTCATACAATAGAAAAGACATTTGATGAGCCCTGAAGAAGTCCTTAAACAGGACAAAACGCGTTGGCTACCTTAGGAGAAAAGAAAATGTATAGAATAAAAGAAATTTGCAACAACTTTACTTGTTGGAACTGTTTCCATCCTTTTGTGTGTGCTGATCACACTTTTATTGTAAAAGTTTGATGTGGAAATCTTAAAAATGTTTAGGAAACTATGGGGTCTTGTTTCCTTTGATCTCTGCACCATATGTCGTTACCTGATTTCCCGAAACACAAATAAGTGCAGTATTAAATCCCAGACCTCGTTTGTAAATCATTCTTGAATACATAGAAAGTGTTGGGCTTTCACTAGCCCTCCCGGCCGATGCAATGGCCACCAGAAAGGCAGTTTTTATGGTCAACAAACAAAGAGGACAATTGTGTAAGGGCTCAAAAGGCGCACACATCCGGAAAAATAAAACAAAGTTCAGTTTCCATTTGAGCAAGATGAACGGTGTTAAGGGAACATCAGCTGCAGACTTTTAGGAAACTGAGTCATAACAGGAGACTTAAACAGGGAGGGCTTATTTGGCAACAATATGAAAGCAGATATGTCTGAAAGGAAGCCTTTAACAGTGCTCAGAGCAAATCCTTGCTTGGCCAATAAGACAACAAATAACAAAACTTCAGACAAGGGTGCAGAACGGGGATTAACATTTTTGGGGGAACCCCAAGCAACAAATTTGTTCCAACAGCAGGAGCATACTGTCTTGGTTGAGGGACATGCCTGACTGCCAGAATAACACCACAGACTTCAGGAAGGAGGTCAAAAACTGTCAACTGCTGCCGCTCAATCTCCATACATCCAGGCAAAGCATGCATAGATTTGGACACAGGACCTTGCCCAGCTGCTGCAACTGTAGATTCTACTTAAGAGGCAGCCAGATCGGAGGACTGATGCTCATGCTCAGGAGTTCTGGATACCATACTCTCCGTGAACTAATCTGGAGCCACAAGGATGACTTGGGCCTAGGTGTCCCTGATTTTCCTGAGAACTCTGGGCAGGAGTGATTTCGGTGAAAAGGCATCCAGGAGGCCAGAGCTCCACTAGAGACCTAGAGCACTCCCAAGCAAGAGCCACCTTGAAAACTCCAGCACCCAGAAGTGCAGATATTGCGCATTCTCAGTGGTGGCGAACAGATCTCACCAAAGTTCTTCCCAATCCGTGAAGAGACCTTTACACCACCTCTGGATGGAGACACCATTTGGGATCCACTAGGCACTGATGGCTGAGTGCCAGCCATGTACAGAGATGCAGGGCCTCCTGACCCAAGGTCCACCCGCAACCCCGGCCTGGTTGTTGCAATACCACATGGTGGCAGTGTTGTCTGTGTACACCTAAACTAGCCTTCCCGTGATGGAATGAAGAAAGGCTTTCAATTCCAGCCGCGTCACTCTCAGCTCCAGAAAACTGATGTGGAACTGGCACTCCCTCAGAGACAATAGTCATCTGATCTCCAAGTCTCCAAGATGGCATCTCCAACCCAGGAGTGATGCATCTGTCACTACAGTAAGCTCTGGTTAGGGAAGGGAGAGGGGTCTGGTGCTGAACCAATCGTGGTACATCACTCATCACTGCAGGTCTTTTGCAGTTCCCTCTGATATCTGGACCAGGTCAGAGAGATTCCGCTGCTGCTGCGCCCCACCACTGAGGCTTCAGGTTCCACAGCAGAGCAAATTTATGCTCATGGGCATGTGTCACCAACAGGATGCAGGAGAGCATGAGTCCCAGCAGCCTTAGTCCGTCCCACCAAACCCCGGATAGAGACTGAAACATCAAAATCATAGACCAAATATCCTGAACTCACCGTTCCGGAGAATAGCCTGAAACTGCACTAATTTCAGAAGAACCCCCATGCACGGGGATATCTGCAAGGGGGCATCTGAGAGGGAGTCAGGTGTGAAATTGGCCTGTTCATAGTGAACGCCAGTGAATGCAGGAGGTCCATAATTGGGAGACAACTTCCTGGAGAAATCCTGACTTCAACAGCCAGTCTTTGAGGTAGGGGGAAGACTCGAACCCCTCACCTCTGCAGATATGCTGCAACCACAGCCATCACCTTGGTGAACACCAGAGGCACGCTGGTATGGCCAAAGGGGATTACAGAAAACTGATAATACTCGTGGCCCACCACGAACCGCAGATAATGCCTGTGGACATGCAGGATGGGATATAAAAGTAGGTGTCCTACAAGTCCAACACTATCCACCCAGTTTCCAGAGTCAAAGGCACACAGGACATGAACTGATATGAGCATCTTAAACTTCTCCTTAGTCAGCAAGATGCTGAGAGGGAGCACGTCTAGAATAGGGCAGAGGCCTTCACGTTTCTTGAGGACCAGAAAGTAGCGAGAATAGCAACTATGATCTACTTCATATGCCGGCCCCCTCTCGATTGCTTATTTTGCCAATAGAGCCTGTTCTTCCTGACCAAGCAGGGAGCGGTCGGACTGGGAGCCGAAACTGGCCCTGGCAAACAGCTCGGCAAACCCTGGGGCTACTTGGAAGTACCACTCCCATCACAAAGGCGCTTGCTTTTGTTACAGGGGGGCCAATATTGCAGCTATACTTCAAAAGCGGCCCCTGGTAACTAAAACTGATCCCCAGGGGTGCAAAACCGCGCTCCACCTTGGCAGCCTACCGGGGAAATACTCGGTGCACACCATGAACAGTCCGGCCCTGCCTCCATCAGCCGGTCTAAAGATGGTGGCATGGGCAATTGGGTTTGTAGAAAAGGGATAGAGTAACTACGCTGAACGTTCTCAAGTAACCACTTGTCCAGGGGGTCATGTGATGTCAGATCCTGCCACCAACTGGGTGTCTGTTGGTACAAGGGTTGTGGGGGGTTGATGGGGGTGGAT
Organism: Lissotriton vulgaris; assembly: GCF_964263255.1. NCBI lineage: Eukaryota > Metazoa > Chordata > Amphibia > Caudata > Salamandridae > Lissotriton > Lissotriton vulgaris. The sequence goes on along the minus strand of NC_141698.1, from coordinate 1,010,850,335 downwards.
ATACTGTATCAACCTCTGCTTGCTGTCCCATGGGACTTGTGGGAACGATGTCCACTGCCACAAAAGGACTTTGGTGCCTGTTGGCTTTGGTGGTTGAGCGAGAATGGATGCCGCTGGAAGAAGAGAGAGGCAGAACGGGGCTGGCGAGAGGCCATAGGGAGGTCCAAGGACCTGGCAGCAGCTTAGCTGGTTTTAAAGCGATCCATCGCTGAATCTGTCTTGTCACCAAAGAAATGGGTGCCATCGAAGGGCATGTCTAGAAAGGATGCCTCGACATCCCCCGAAAAGCCTGTCGGAGCTCAACCAGGCATGCCGTTTGAATGCCACTGCCAATGCCATTGCTCTGTCTAGCGAGTTGGTTGTGTCCACTTTCCAGTGAGTAGTGAACTTTGCTGTGTCTTTGCCATCAGAAAAAGCCTGTGAAAGTATGGCTAGGGCCTCCTCCGAGCTCATCGGCAGCACCGGAGCAAACAAATCCCAAGCCATGTGGGTGTATCGGCCCAAGATTTACGCAGTATTCACTGACCACAGTGCCAGGCTGGCGGCAGAGAACATCCTCTTTCCGAAGGTATCCAGCATCTTGGATTCCCTGTTCAATAATGAGGTAGGAAATCAGCAAGGGCGGGCCTTAGATGTGGAAGCTTGGATGGCCAGGCTCTCTGGGGTGGGATGCTAGGTGAGGAAATCTGGGTGGCCGGGAGCAGGGTGATAGTGGTCGGCATTTGTCCTGTGCACAGGGAACCCTGTGCTGGGCTTAGCCCAGGCACTGAGCAGAACATCAGTGAGGGCTTCATTAAATGAAAAGGGTTTCTCAGGTGGCGATGCCGGGCTGGAGTACCTCTGTCAAAGCATTTGTCTTGAGTGCTATCGACAGCAGCTGACAATCCAGGACTGAAGCCAGCTTTCTCGCCAGCATAGCAAAGAAAGCCCCTACTTCTGTAGCCACACTAGGAGGAGAGACCAGGCCAGTAGGAGGCCTGATCTCTCCTCCCACACCACTGGCATCCGCTAGTTCCACATACCAGTTATCTTCAGCTTCCTTTAGGGAGTCGTATAGATTCTGAGATCTTCCTCAATCATACTTCTATAAAAGCCTGTCAAAAAAGGGAAATCCTAGCTCCGACTCAAAAGGCATAGTCGTGGTCGGAGTCAGACACCACCGGTCTAGCTTTGTATCAGAGTAAGTATGATGATAGGGCTGGCGCCGCAGGAAACTATGGTGCTGTAATGGGCTTCCAGTAAAGGTCACGATCTAGCGAGCAGAGCTGTTCTGGATCCAGCACAGAAGCCTAACTGGTACTGAGGGCAGGTCCAATGTTGAAAATTAAGTGGGTGCAGCCGTTGAATGCACAGCGCTAAAGTCGCTCCAGAGGGGTTGGCCCGCCCAAAAATGAGGTATACGTCCTCATTCAACTCAAAGAGTTGGGTAGAGGTCACTCCAGCTCCAGGAAACTCAGGGAGGCGCAGAGCAGAGATTGGTGCCGACAAGAGAGTGCGCCCCGTTCTGATGGCAAACTGTGAACCTTAATCTATGACGGCCGGCCCGGCCGTGGGGCGCACCACCGCAGATACAAGCGGCCCCGCTGCTGGTTTTCCTGATCAGCGCTGCGGGTCTGATGGGCATAAAGCTGCACGTGGGAGGTGTAACCGGCAGGCCTGCGATGTTTTTATTATTTTACAGAAACTGATGCTGTCAGCCCACTGGGGTTTAATTAACAAGGACTACCAGTCCCAGAATACCAAGGGTAACTTTACCTACCTGATTGTTTTCAGATGAGATGATTCGTACAAAAGGGAGAACACTGGGAATCCTCGTGATGGCTTCTTTCTGTAAGCAGAGAACCCAGGAAGAAGGGCGGAAAGCCCGAAACGCGTCGGTCACTGCTGATGCTGGGCGTGCATTGACCCTCCTTAACCATATTGGTGCCGACAAGAGAGTGTGCCCCGCCCTGATGGCAAACTGTGAACCTTAATCTATGACGGCCGGCCTGGCCGTGGGGCGCACCACCGCAGATACAAGCGGCCCCGCTGCTGGTTTTCCTGATCAGCGCTGCGGGTCTTATGGGCATAAAGCTGCACGTGGGAGGTGTAACCGGCAGGCCTGCGATGTTTTTATTATTTTACAGAAACTGATGCTCTCAGCCCACTGGTTTTTAATTAACAAGGACTACCAGTCCCAGAATACCAAGGGTAACTTTACCTACCTGATTATTTTCAGATGAGATGATTCGTACAAAAGGGAGAACACTGGGAATCCTCGTGATGGCTTCTTTCTGTAAGCAGAGAACCCAGGAAGAAGGGCGGAAAGCCCAAAACGCGTCGGTCACTGCTGATGCTGGGCGTGCATGGACCCTCCTTAACCATATTGGTGCCGACAAGAGAGTGCGCCACGTCCTGATGGCAAACTGTGAACCTTAATACATATATATATATATATTTTTTTTCACACAAAGAAAATGCAGTGGCCCAATTCCGAAGTACAACCAGGCGTGTATTTTCAAGTCGAAATGACTGCATGCTCATACCCCGACGCGTTTCAGCTGATAAGCCTTGTTCACAGGTGATTACAATTGCGATACTAGAGGCAAGTGCTTAAATTCAAATAGGCATGGGACACTATCGTAAAACTACTTTTCTGAAGTTGCACCTTGATTAGTACTCAAATGTTCATATTGCAGTTTAATGTTTATCCTGCCACCGGAGTCAAGTTATCCTGGCCAATGAAGGGTGATACTCTGAAACCAGTCCTAGGATGCTAGTTTCAGGTCTGGGGAGGACCTGGCCTGGCCTGGCAGTTCAGGCAGGACAGTTCCCATGGGTCAAGACTGATTTGCAAATGGTTGGGTCCAAACTGGAATGGCATGGAGAGCAAAAAAAACAATGGATTTAGGTATAGATCTCTGTACTGGGGGTGAATAGTTTGACATTGTTCAGCATTCTGTCCATCAATTGTTCTTTATACTTATAGTGAGTCTGGAGTTAGGGCGAAAGGGGGGAACTCTGTGCACTTCAGAGTCATGTCTTTGAAGTCTCCACCACTTCAAAGGCACAAGTAGGTATAAGTACTAGACCTCTGACACCACCACTTCAGTACATTTCTGGACCTGTAGATACTCTGTCAGGAAGGACGACTGCAGTGCTGCTGAAGGACTGACACTCTGCTGGACTGCTGCTTTGTTGGGGCTCCTGCTTTGTTCTGCTGACCTGCTGTCCTCCTACCTGGGCATCATTTGATTCCAGAACCCAAAGAGACTCTAAGGTCTAGATGGCTAGTCTCCTGATCTGAAGTCTCAGGGACATACAAGACTTCCAAATAACCTCCTTCTGTAGCTAGACTATGCCATCTGTGAGTCTACCGCAACTGGTGCATTCCAAGTCCTGGAAACCTTGGAAGTGGGTTCCAGCGAAACAGATGCATCCTCTGCTGAGCGAAGTATCGCCTCGGATGAGAGGCACATCTTCAAGCAGAACCCACGCATTGCTGCGGCTGTGTCGATTGAAGCCATCACAAAAGACTGAGACGGACGCATTGCCTTCAGAACTGCCACTGCACGATGCTGTACCAGACACAAGCTCCTTGCATCCCTCGTCAACAGCTGCCTTGACGACTATGTTGGATCTCTGTATCGCAGCTGCACCGCTGATCGTAACAGAAGCATCACCCCTGCTGCACCTCGCATCCTAGACACTAGAATTCGCATCAGGACCTCGCATCACAACATCGCTGCACTTCGAAATCAACACATTGCCCCAGCTGTGCATCACATCTTCGAGGAGGATCCACACAATCACTCCGCAACCAGGATTAAGGTACTTTGAATCAGTGGACCTAAGTGGGTTCCTGTATCTGGCCCGCGGGCCATCGCAGTTGACATGAAGTTTTGACTTTATCCTGGTCCATCACGACCAGATGTCCCAAATATTGCTCTTTGCTTCAATGTGCTAGTTTTACCTACAAATGTTGAAATTCAAAATCTTCCGTTCTACTGATTGAAGTTTTGTTGTTTTGGTCTTGCTTTATTTAGTAAATTAGGCTCTATTTTTAACGTGGTGTGGAATCTTTTGTGTGGGGTTTTCACTGGTACACATTGCCTCTAAAGCGAAGCCTGACTGCTCTCTGCTAAGCTACCACAGAGTGAGCACAGGTTCATTTAGGATTTGCCTTACCCTGACTAGGATTGTGGCTGCTGCATGACTAGAGCTCATACACCAGTCAACCACCAACCCAATTTCTAACAATAACACAGACATAAATAGAATAACCAACACATCAGAGTTTAGAGAGCACAACTTACATTTTACGTGACAAAGTGGGTAGCAACTCCACATACTTTTATCATAATATTTTACCTCTAAAGCCAGTTGTTGCACCTTTCCCGCTCCATGGACTCTCAATAGGGAGAATAACAACTTAAAGTGTCCTAAACATTCTGTTTCAGAACCTATAAAAGGAAAACAAATGAGGTCAATGTATGTTTTAATGAAAAAAAGCAGGCATAGTTTTGCTTTAGTACAAAGCCACCAAAGTTACATTTGACCAACATTGAGTTCTCACATCAATCAATCACATGTTTGTTAAGCGAGACTACTCACCCGTAAGGTTCTCAAGGCGCGGGGGGAGAGACTAGCAGGTTCCAGTTCCACGTTCCAGTTCCAGTCCATCAATGAGGGGCTCTGCCGAACAGCCATGTTTTGAGGTTTCTTGTGAAGATGGGGAGTGATGGTGTCTGCCTGAGGTGGTGCGGTAGGGCGTTCCAGGCTCTGGACGCAAGGAAGGAGAAGGAGCGGCCACCCGATCTGGTGTTTCTGGTGCGGGGGACCACCACATAGGAGAGCTGGGCTGATCATAGGGTCCATTGGGGTACGTAGAATTTGAGTTGGCTGTTCAGGTGTTGTGGAGGGCTTTGTGTGTGTGGATGAGAATCTTGAAGGTGATTCTAGCCTCGATGGGGACCCTGTGGAGTGAGCGCAGGTGCTGGGAGATATGACAGTGTCTTGGCAGCTTGAGGAGCAGTCTTGCGGCGGCGTTCTGGATGTTTTGTAGCTTAAGGGGGAGGTTTTTGTTTATTCCGGCGTAGAGTGCATTGCTGTAGTCGAGTCTGCTGGTGACGTGGGCGTGAGTGGCAGACTTTCTGTGCTCGAGGGGGATCCATTTGATGGTCTTACGTAGGAGGCGGAGGGTGTGGAAGCAGGAGGATGCGACGGATTTGATCTGGTGGTCCATTTTGAGCTCGGAGTCCAGGATGATTCCAAGGTTGCGTGTGTGGTCTGTGGGGGTGGGTGGGTTGGATATTATCAAGGCTTCTTAGTGATTTACGATTGTGCACTGATTACTGTTGATTTAGCCCACACTACAGACTTACTGCAATGCTGCAAGGAACCAAGGATCTACACTAAATTATTAAGCAGAGAGCCACAGATGTTGGCTTATTACAGCATGTAATGCTAAGAAGGTGTAGCCATAGAAGGGCTATGTCGATGGTAGTCTCATATTTGATCTGTATTTTGTACAAAGCATTAGAAAGATACAAAAAGGGACATTTGCGCACTAATATAATTTTGTAATCAGAATGGGGTATGAAGACACCTTATCCTAACTGAGATTGAAGTAAATAAGAGATAGTCATTGCATTAGTTCCATCTTACCAATGTCTCCATAGCCAAGAAGATACAACTATGTGAGGTTTGCTCATGCACATCCAAGTTGCTGGTGAGGGATCACATGGTGTCAACAAGAAGTAACAATATGGGGATCGAGATGGGAATATATGCACCTGCATCTTAAGCCCCTGAATACTTACTTCTGGAGTGGGAAAAGGGACATTCCTTAATAATCAAAAAGACCTGGTGAATGAAAATGTTATCCATGACAATATCCATTTATTTAATTTGAAGCATAGTGTTTTAAAATACAAAAATGCTGACATTTATGTACATTTTGTAACAATCTTCATCGTTAAACACACCTCAATACAATGAAAGTCAAAGGTAAAATGAATGTATTCCTCTTTATACTGCAAAATATCCCTATTTAGTACTTCCAAATACTGCCACGGATAAGGGGACTGCCAAACATAGTATTCATTATTATTTGGAATCTTGTATAGCGCACGGTTACCCTCTGGCATCCCAGCACTCGTTCATGACTCAAGGGTGTGGAGCTAAGAAGACAGCATTAAGCGGGGAACAGGTGGGTCTTAAGTAGCTTTCGGAACCGAATAATACCAGTCTCTGTCCGTAGATTCAAAGGCAGCGCATTCCATAACTTGGCTGCGTCCACCGAGAATCTTCTACCACCTGTCCGGGCTCTTTTCACTCTGGCCACTTGTAACAAAAATTTGTGGTCAGAGTGTAGGGCTCTAGTAGCCTTGTAAGGGAGCACCATATTACCCAAGATGGGAGGACCCTTCCCCCGCAGGATTTTATGAGCCGTACAGAGAGATTTAAATTTTATCCTCTCCCGTACCGGAAGCCAATGCAACGCTCTTAGTGCCGGTTTTGCTGACTGTCTCCTTGGAATATTCATCAGCATCCTTGCTGCTGCGTTCTGCACTTGTTGGAGTTTATTGAGCGTTGCTTCCGGAGTGCCCAAAAAAAGCGTATTGCTGTATTCCAACCTCGAAACAATCAGCCCCTGGATAAGAAGTTTCCTAGAGGTCGGAGGGAGAAGGGGTAAGATCTTACGGGCTGATCGGAGCAGAGCAAAACGGACTCCGGCGGTTTTTTTTGCATGGGTCTTGAAAGACAGGTCTTGTTCAAGCCACACACCCAGGCTTTTGACCTCCTTTTTGGGGCTTGGAGGATCCAAGACAACTCGGCTAGCTGCCTGGCGGCAGAGAAAGCCCTGCATGTCCCAGCAACATCAACTCTGTTTTAGAGCCGTTCAGTTTTAATGCTGAATTGCCCATCCATGTGTACACCTTGGACAGGCAGGAGTGCAGCAGGTCCGGATGATCCACCAATTGGGAAAGGGCAACCACCAACTGGGTATCATCAGCATAGCTGATAATTTTGATACCCAGTGGCGCCACCACATCCTCCAACGATGCCATATAGACATTAAACAATGTGGGGCTCAGGGAGGAGCCCTGAGGCACACCACATTGGAGGGGGATGGGGGCTGATTGTGCACTACCTTCCCAGACTTGGTAGGTTCGTTGATGCAGAAAAGACGTGAGCCACTTTAAGGCCATTCCAGTCAGGCCTACCTCTGACAGTCGCTGGAGCAACACCTGATGGTTTACGGTGTCAAAAGCCGCACTAAGGTCCAGGAAGATCACTGCCACCGATCCTCCTGAATCCAAAATGCTCCTGGCTTCTTCCACGACTGCCAGAAGGGCAGTATCAGTGCCTTGGCCCGGCCTGAATCCTGTTTGGGAGTTCCGCAACAAGCCATTGGACTCCAGGAACTGTGACAGTCGTCTGTTCACCAGTCTCTCCGCGATCTTACCGAACCCAGGCAGCAAGGAAATCGGTCTGAAGTTAGCCAGGTCCGATGGATCTAGACCAGGCTTTTTCAGAAGGGCCTTTACTATCGCTTTTTTCCAACTGAGTGGAACCACTCCCTGCGCAAAAGATGCATTGATAAGATCTGTTACTGGTGCGGCAATAGTAGTTGCTATCTGCTTGAGGTATCTCATCGGGACAGCATCCCTAGCGAACCACTCTTCATGGCCCCTAGAACCTTGAGAACTTCGTCAGTGGTCACTGGACCAAAGACGTCAAGCTTGATCTGAGCATCACCTCGCTGTTCGCCTATATCTGATTCCTGGGCTGGTCGTGGTAAGGCACTTACGATGTTTTCTACTTTCATGTGAAAGTAGTTGGCCAGTTCCTTACATTTCTTTTGAGGACTCTCATGGCTCACTGGCGGTTCCGGAGTTTTCAAAAGGTCTCTAAAGACCTTGAAGGACTCTCTAGAGGAGTTAGCCGAGTTGCCAATTCTCTCCTCATAGAACTTGGATTTGGCGTCCCGGAGAGCAGCTTTATATCCTCTAATTGCCATACGATACTCTTTCCGGGTTGCCTCTCCCCAATCCTTTCTCCAAATCCTCTATAGCCTTTTACAGCCTTTCCTAAGGGTTCTTAACATCTGGGTGTACCAAGGGGCTGAACCCACTCTCTTCTCCCTCTTCGGCATTCTCTTTTTAGGGAGAATGACGTCCAGGGACCTGGTTAGCCAATTTTCCAGGTTCACATCAGCAATTTGTGGATCCGACACTGGGCGTGGACAGGTAGCATCTAGGTTAGCAGTCCAGTGCTCTACCGGTAGCCTGGACCAAGCTCTGTCAACCGAGTAGGTCTTAGGAGTATTTACATCCGTTAAATCGTACTGCCAATTGAAAGGAACCAGAAAATGGTCTGACCAAGGTAAGGCCAAGGGAGTCAAGGCTTCAATCCGGTCCATATTCTAAAAAACTGGGTCCAGTAAGTGACCCTCGCAATGCGTGGCCCCTGAGTTAATTAGCCTCATATCAAAGGCTTTCAAATCACCCTGCAGGTCGACAGCGAGTGTGTCAGCAGGGTCGTCAAAATGGAGATTAAAATCTCCGAGTGCCACAAAATTGGCAGTCGACGATGTCAAGAGCGTAACAGTTTCCATGAATGAATTGGCGAAATTGCCTACACACCCCGGTGGGCGATACACTAGGATGCCTGATATGGAGGTCGTGGATGACATCCGTAGTGAGAATTGACAGCTATCACAGTCGCGCACGCCCCCGTCCTGGGCTCTCAGACCAGCGTGTCCCTATAAATGATAGCAATACCACCTCCTCGTCCAATAGGCCTATCTAGATGATATATTAGATAGCCAGGGGGGAGTACTTGCGCCATATATGGCCCAGAGCGAGACGTAGTCCAGGTTTCTGATAAAAACAAGATATCCAACTTGTGATCTTGTACGAGGGAATTGATTTCAATTGAATGACTAGGAAGGGACCTACAATTCAGCAGAGCCATTAGTAGGGCCTTATTTCCCATGGCTCTCTGGCCCTTGATGCATCGCTTGCACGTCACAAAAGGTAAATCCCTTTTATGGATAAAATTGCAGGACACCTCAACCCAAAGGGCGTAATGATATTAAATCATTTCTAGTATATGTTATACCGACCTTAGGGGGAAAAGCCAGCGTGTCTAGCCCTAAGCCCTTCTGGGCCCGGACGGGCACAGACAGGCTGAACTCTGGCGTAACTCCGGCTGAATGACGGCGGACCCGCTGCGCGTACCCGCTGCGCGTTAGCATGGCCGCCTTTTGTAGGAGGTCTAGCGTCCTTGTGACGACTAGACCGTGTGAGGAATGGCGTCCCGCTTGCTCCCAATATGGCCGCCTAAGTCGAAATCAGGAAGGCAAGGAAAAGGAAAAGGACCCGCAAAGAGCGGTGGGTTTTCCAAATTACAGTGCAAGTGAATGGATATTAAAAACAGGGGATAAGGTAGAACTCCAAATAAAATTATATAGAAAAACGGGCGTTTTTAAAATTACTCGCGATATGCCACTTGTAAATTGCACTGAAGCGCAGCACGCTTAAACAAACAGCGCGTCCTCCCCACTGCCAATGCCCCATCATGATCATTGTAACTGAAGAGAAGTAACCACACCCATCCCACCCACTCATGAACTTTCACGCTGAGAAAGAATATGCTACATAGAAACAGAAATGCTACTGCAACACTGAGCAGTGCTTGGGGCAAGGCAAACTGAACGTTCTTCAGTGCACCTAGTCCATCAAACATGTACGAGTGAGGCATAGATATGCAAGCAAGTAACATGTTTTTCTAATGGATACTCCTTCCCAGAGTACTCATTTAGGAATATTCCCACAACAGTAGTGACAACATGGGGATCGGCCAAGGATTAAGGGAGAAAACATTCAAACCACAAATTGCTGCAAAACTGCTCAGACAAACAAGTCTCAGAGCATAGAAAGCAAAGACCAAGTTACTGACTGAAAGATCTCTCACAGTAGTAACTGTCATACCAATACTGTAGGAGCCTTATCAGTAAATGTGCCACACATTCTGAAGCTAAGCATGACTCACCACAAAGGCATCTGCTTTTTCCAATATGTTACTTTTATTGCATTTAGAGAACCCTATGAAAGTGCACTATCAATTCTGTGTTTGTCTGTTCACATAGAGTCTTGGAGTCACCTAAAGATAGACTAAAGGAATGAATCTTCCCTCTCTGAAGTGTGAAAAGCAGGCAGATGTGTTTCTTTAGAAAGAGACAATTGAGAAACCACTTTCAGTAGAAATAAGAATTCAAAAAGTTTACCTGGAAAGGAGACTGTATATGTGGTTTTATGATCCATAGCTCTCCCAATGAGGTAAAAAAACCTTAAAAATCAATATTTGTTGTGTACTTTACTGTGCAGGGTCAACAGTGATATCAGGAAAGTGAGAACTAGATTGAAGTTTTGCTAAGTTATAATGAAATATTCCTAGGCAAATGAAAACCGGAGCCCCTTGAGAAACCTAGCTAACTTTGGGAAAGATCGGATAAAAGGAGAATCTGCTTTGTGATATACATATCATTTTTGCCAATGTACCTGTTAGACGGACCGGGAGGGTCGGCCGAGATTACGGGGAGAGGTCTCCAGGGAGAGCCGTCTCCAACGACTGTACAGATAAGTAACTTCCCCCCCACAGACGGACACCACACAAGATTGAAGGTTAACGAGACTTTATATGCACTTCTTAGGTTACGTTGATATAATACAAGGAGGTCTGGACTCAGGGGTCCCCTCGGTTCTGATCTCTGGTTGAGGAAAAGGGTAGCGGGACAGTCTTAGTTACCAATGAGTTCAATAGCTCTCAATCCTCGAGCTCGGCGTGGTTGCTGATCGGGCCGTGGAGGAGCCAAGCAGGTCCCGAGATGGATGAAGGGTGGTCGACGGGCCGTGGAGAAGCCAAGCAGGTCCCGAGATGGATGAAGGGTGGTCGACGGGCCGTGGAGAAGCCAAGCAGGTCCCGATGCAGATGACAGTTACAACGGTCCGCGGCCTCGCCAGCAGATCCGGACGACGGTGAAGGATGAAGGTTACGACGGCTGTGGCAGCGCCACCAGGCAGGATGATGGTGCACAGGACAGAGCTACGGCAGCGCCAGTAGTCCGTCCAGGATGAGTTCTTCTTTCGTCTCTCGACTCCAAGATACAACTGCCTTCCTGTTCTGGAGCTGCCCCAGTTATAGGGCTGGCGTGCTTTGATGTCCGGACCCTCGCACTTGGAGGTCGGGAGGTCCGGGATGAGGGAGTCCAGACACCCAGCAGGGGGGTGGAGCCAGCGCCCGGGGAGGCGATGGGCGAGCGGCACTGGCCGGGGGAGAACCATCGACACCTCTTTCTCCCATTGACTGGCCAAGTAGCTCGCTCACCTCCTGGGTGGAGGGTGGTGCCGGAATGTCTGAGGCCGGGCTAGGCCCAGGGTTGAGGTCGATCGGGGGCCAGGCGGCCTCGTGGCGAAGTGTCCAAGATGGCGGCCCGGGCTGGGCGCGTGGGTCGGCCGTGGATCGGACCCACGAGGTTATCATGCTCGGGGGCAGGTGTCCCTGAGGGGACGTAGGACGTGCAATGGTGGGGTGTGGTGCTTGTATGACTGGCTCGGGCTTGGTCGAGCCGGGGGAGAGCGGCCCGTCACGTGGCCTGTCCAACATGCGTCCCCCCCAGCTGAAGGCGGGGAGAGTTACCCATCCTCTTGGGGACTCTCTTCGTCGAGGCGGAAAAACCGGGACAGGCCATCCGCGTTGGCGTGGTCAGACCCAGGCCGGTGTTCAACGGTAAAGTCCATACCTTGCAAGGAGATGGACCAGCGTAGCAGTTTTGGGTTTTCCCCCCGCATATGCATCAACCACTGCAGGGGTCGGTGGTCAGTCTGCACCCGGAAGTGGGTGCCAAAAAGGTAGGGTCGGAGCTTCTTGAGGGCCCATACCACAGCGAAGGCTTCCCTCTCTATGGTGCTCCAGCGTTGCTCCCGTGGTAGGAGTCTCCGGCTGATGAAGGCCACCGGTTGATCAAGGCCTTCGGTGTTCACCTGGGACAGGACCGCCCCAATGCCCTGGTCGGAGGCGTCCGTCTGGACGACGAACTCCCGGCTGTAGTCTGGGGCCTGGAGTACAGGAGCGGAACACATGGCGGCCTTTAGCTGTTCGAAGGCCGCTTGACACTCTGGGGTCCAGTTCACCTTCTTGGGCTGATTTTTCGACGTGAGTTCGGTGAGAGGCCCCACGATGGTACCATAGTCTTTCACGAACCTTCGGTAGTAGCCCGTGAGGCCCAGGAAGGCTCGCGCCTCAGTTTGAGTGTTAGGGGGTTGCCAGTTCTGGATGGCGGCAATTTTCAGTTGAAGAGGGGCCACTAGACCGCTTCCCACTTGGTGTCCGAGGTAGGTCACTGACCCTTGTCCAATTTGACATTTGCTGGCCTTGATCGTGAGGCCAGCTCGCTGAAGGGCTTGCAACACTGCTTGGAGGTGGTGGAGGTGCTCGGTCCAGTGGTGGCTGTACACAGCGATGTCGTCCAGGTAGGCGGCGCTGAACTCTTCGAGCCCCGCCAGGACCTGATTGACGAGCCGTTGGAAAGTCGCTGGGGCATTTTTCATGCCGAAGGGCATGACCGTGAAGTGATAGTGGCCATCGGGGGTGGAGAAGGCAGAACGTTCTTGTGCTCGGGGTGTGAGGCCGATCTGCCAATAGCCTGCCGTTAGATCGAAGATGCTGAGGTAGCGGGCAGCGCCCATTCGGTCGACCAGTTCATCTGCCCGGGGGATGGGGTGTGCGTCCGTTCTGGTGACTTCATTCAGGCCCCGGTAGTCGACACAGAACCGGAGTTCGGGTGTGGTTCCGGGGGCGGCTGCTTTGGGGACCAGTACGACCGGGCTGGCCCATGGACTGTCGGAGGGCTCGATGACCCCGAGCGTGAGCATCTTAGTTACTTCCGCCTGGATGCAGGCCCGTACCCGATCAGGTACGCGGTAGGCCCGGTGGCGGATAGGAGGGCTGTCTCCGGTGTCCACATCGTGCACACACCAGGCAGTGACACCTGGGGTGAGGGAGAACAGGCTGGCAAATCGTGATAGGAGGGCTTGGCACTCTTGGCGTTGTTCCTGGGTGAGGGTCTCCGAGAGTCGGACCCCATCCACGGAGCCGTCTTGCTCCTGGGTCCGCAAGAGGTCAGGGAGAGGCTCGGAGTCGTCCTCAACCCCGTTGTCTGTGGCCATCAAGAGGCTGAGTTCTGTTCGTGCAAAGTGGGGTTTCAGTCTGTTGGTGTGGAGGACTCGGAGCGGATTCCGGGCGGACTCCATATCGATCAGATAGGTGGCGGGTCCCTTGCGCTCGATTACCTTGAAGGGTCCCGTCCATTTGTCTTGGAGAGCGCACGGTTCTGTGGGGGACATTACCCAGACCTGTTGCCCCGGCTCGAATTCAATAGATGAGGCGTTCTGGTCATACCATCTCTTCATGTCCTCTTGACTGGCCTCTAGGTTGGCTTTCGCTAGGTCTCTGAACCGCTCAACAAGTCCGTTTCCTTGGGGGTGATAGGGGGTCGTGAAGCGGTAGGTGACCCCACACTGTTGCCAGAGGGACTTCATGTATTTGGAAATAAAGTTCGTGCCTCTGTCACTGACGACTTCTCGGGGGAACCCCACACGGGAGAAGATCCCCATCAGGGCCCTGCCGACCACTGGGGCTGTGACGGTCCGGAGAGGAATAGCCTCAGGGTAGCGGGTGGCGTGGTCCACTAGTACGAGGATGAAGCGATGGCCTTGTCTTGTACGTGGGTCTAGGGGTCCCACAATGTCTATTCCGACCCTCTCAAATGGGGTTGTGACTACGGGAAAGGGTTGCAGGGGGGCCTTTAATTTGCGGCCGCTCTTCCCACTGGCTTGGCACGTGGGGCAAGATCGGCAATGCTGGTGCACATCGTTTCTCATTTTTGGCCAGAAGAAGTGGGTCACTAGGCGGCTGTAGGTTTTATCTTGTCCCAGGTGCCCTGCCAGGGGGACATCGTGGGCCAGATTTAGCAGGAAGTCTCTAAAGCGGAGTGGCACCACTAGTACTCGGTTGGCCCCCAGCTCGGCGATTCGTTGCTCGCTGTACAGTAGGTCATTGTCCCAGTAGACCCAATGAGTTCCGGAGGTATCCCCTGCGCTTTGGGCGAGCGCTTGTTGTCGGAGTCCCTCAAGGGAGGGACAGGTCTTCTGCTCCTGACGAAATTGTTCTTGTGTGGGCCCCCCTTCTTGAGCCCACTGGTCGAGATTAGCAAGGTCGGAAGGTTGAGCAGGGTCGAGGGGGATGCACTGGTCGGGGGTCTCGGCGGGGGCGACCGGAGGCGGAGGCGCCGGCCATTCTGGTTCTTCCGGGTGATGGTTGGCACGGGCGGCCATAGACCGGGTGGTGACGCACGCCCAGTCTGGGACGCCCAACATCCCCAAGTGTTCTTTTCGCTCCACGGCTGCCCACGGGGAGCTTTCCAGGTCATTTCCGAGGAGGCAGTCCACGGGGGCGTCGTCTCGGACCGTTACTTTCAACATGCCGGAGACCCCTCCCCACTCAAAGGGGACGCAGGCCATCCGACACAGACTCTCCGAGTTGTCGGCTGATCGTACAGGGCATAGAATGTTCGGTAGATATTGCTCTGGGGTTACCAGATGACAGCGGACGGCTGTCACACTGGCCCCGGTGTCTCGAAGGGCTTCGGCCCGTTGTCCATTGATGCTCACCCATTGGCCGTACTTCTGGGTGTTAGCGGGTAGGGGGACCCGCGGGACCATGTCTCTTCCCCCTAAGCACGCGAGAGTCATGGCGGCTGGCTCCCACCCTTGATACTCTTGCTCGTCTGTTTCTTGTTCCTCGGAGATCTGTTCTTCCCCTAGTGCCGCGGCGGTCACCTGGCGGGGTCTTGGGCTCTGATACTGCGGGCAGCTTGGGTCATTTGCATAGTGGCCGACTCGTTGGCATCGGTGACATGTAACATTGGCTCTGTATCCCGGTCGCGCCGGGGTGCTGCCCCGGTTGGCCGGGGGGGTGGTGCTGGTAATGGGGGCGGCCGGAGTGTTGTCTCTTCCTCGTCCTTGGCCCCCTCCTCCTCCTCTGGATCGGTGGTGACCATTGTTGTTCCTGTTCTGCTCGTAGGACCCATTCCGGCCCACTCGGGTGATCTCCCACCGGTCAGCTTCGGCTGCGAGCTGCCGGGGATCGGTTAACTTGCTGTCGAGGAGGTGTTGGCGTAGTTCAATGAAGCAGTTGTTGGACAGATGCTCCCATACCATCAGATTGAACAACTGCTCGTAGGTCGTGACGTTGTTCCCTCTGATCCAGCCTTCGAAGGCTCGGCTAAAGTACGTTACATAGTCCACCCAAGTTGTACCTGGAATGCGTGTGCAGTCTCGGAACCTCTGACGGTACATCTCGGGCGTGAGGCCATAGCGAGTGAGGAGGGCCGCTTTCATATGGTCGTAGGAGGTCATCTGGTGGTCTGGGAGCTGTAACAGAGTATCGCGGCCCTCATTGAGGAATTTGCCCCATAGGCCGGCTCCCCAGTCGGCTCTATCGATCCGGTGCGCAGTCATCGCGATTTCATATGCTTTAAACCATTGCTGGATGTCGTCTTCTCGAAAATATTCTCGGACCACATCCTTGGGGATGTGCACTTTTTTGTCCGTGGTCCCGGGGGTGGACGGTCTGTCGGCCACCCCTAATTCTTTATTCTGTTTGCGCAGGTTGATCTCGGCTAGGTTCCGCTCGTGCTCGTACGTTAGTCTTTTTTCCTCGAGCTCCCTTTGCCTCTGTTTCTCCTCTCTTTCTTCTCGGAGGCGAAGGTGCTCTAAGTTTATTTTTTGCTCGGCCAATTTGAGTTCTATGTCCATCTTGAGTCGGGCCATTTCAAGTTCGTGTAGTCGGGCTTTTTCTCTTTCTTGGATCTCGTCTTGCGAGAGACCCGTTCTTTGCTCTTCAGGGGCCGTGTTGGTCTTTTTCGCGGTGCTTTGCTCCGGGGCTTCGACATCCCCGGTCTCTGCCCAAGATTCTAGGGCATGCTTAAAATCGTCCTTGGTACTTAGTCCGGTGGTAGCGATACCTAGTTCGATACAGAACTGCTTTAGTTCACGATGGCTGTATTCCTCTAGCTTTTCCATTTGGAACTTCTCAGTTGATCCGCTCTCTTTAGTCGACATTGTTGTTCGTTGTGGGGTGAGCTACTCTCTGTACGTTATGCGGTGATTCGGATCGCGCCGCTGGCCACCAATGTTAGACGGACCGGGAGGGTCGGCCGAGATTACGGGGAGAGGTCTCCAGGGAGAGCCGTCTCCAACGACTGTACAGATAAGTAACTTCCCCCCCACAGACGGACACCACACAAGATTGAAGGTTAACGAGACTTTATATGCACTTCTTAGGTTACGTTGATATAATACAAGGAGGTCTGGACTCAGGGGTCCCCTCGGTTCTGATCTCTGGTTGAGGAAAAGGGTAGCGGGACAGTCTTAGTTACCAATGAGTTCAATAGCTCTCAATCCTCGAGCTCGGCGTGGTTGCTGATCGGGCCGTGGAGGAGCCAAGCAGGTCCCGAGATGGATGAAGGGTGGTCGACGGGCCGTGGAGAAGCCAAGCAGGTCCCGAGATGGATGAAGGGTGGTCGACGGGCCGTGGAGAAGCCAAGCAGGTCCCGATGCAGATGACAGTTACAACGGTCCGCGGCCTCGCCAGCAGATCCGGACGACGGTGAAGGATGAAGGTTACGACGGCTGTGGCAGCGCCACCAGGCAGGATGATGGTGCACAGGACAGAGCTACGGCAGCGCCAGTAGTCCGTCCAGGATGAGTTCTTCTTTCGTCTCTCGACTCCAAGATACAACTGCCTTCCTGTTCTGGAGCTGCCCCAGTTATAGGGCTGGCGTGCTTTGATGTCCGGACCCTCGCACTTGGAGGTCGGGAGGTCCGGGATGAGGGAGTCCAGACACCCAGCAGGGGGGTGGAGCCAGCGCCCGGGGAGGCGATGGGCGAGCGGCACTGGCCGGGGGAGAACCATCGACACCTCTTTCTCCCATTGACTGGCCAAGTAGCTCGCTCACCTCCTGGGTGGAGGGTGGTGCCGGAATGTCTGAGGCCGGGCTAGGCCCAGGGTTGAGGTCGATCGGGGGCCAGGCGGCCTCGTGGCGAAGTGTCCAAGATGGCGGCCCGGGCTGGGCGCGTGGGTCGGCCGTGGATCGGACCCACGAGGTTATCATGCTCGGGGGCAGGTGTCCCTGAGGGGACGTAGGACGTGCAATGGTGGGGTGTGGTGCTTGTATGACTGGCTCGGGCTTGGTCGAGCCGGGGGAGAGCGGCCCGTCACGTGGCCTGTCCAACAGTACCCTGGATCAATTGACAAATTCCAAAGATTTTGTCGGAAATACTAACGGAAGTTAAATCTTCAAAGCAGCTGGCCCCAATAACATCCTGTAGGAAGCTGGGTTTCTGTTGCAGTAACCCCTCCCCCCCAAACAAACATTTTGCAATACTACTGATGCACTTTGACTTGGTGTGCTCTGGGTCCCTGCCAATATGGTTTCCAGGGCCTGTGTTCTTTCTCAAAAACTGTACCCTGTACCCCCAGTTGGCACCTCTCTGGCCACATCAGCCCCTTGTAGAAGGTACCATGGGTACCAAGGGCACTGTGGCCAACGAAGGCCTCTAAGAGCTGAAGCACTTTCTGTGCGACCCTTAGAGGCCCTGTACCTTTACTCACACGTACACTGCCATTGCAGGATGCTTGTTTTAGTGCATAACAAAGTGAAGAGTCGGCATGGCACATATCCTTGTGTGCCGGGCCTACAACCCACTGCCCTGGGATAGGTCAGCCACCCCTCTAGCTGGGTGTACTATAGCAGTGGTGAGGGTACAGTTGCATGAGTCCTGTACCTCTACAGTGTCTAGACCAATTCCTAGATCTTGTAAGTGCAGTAATGCCATTAACAGTATATGGTGCTGGGAGTTTGTCATTACGAACTCCACAGGACCATAATGGCTTTACTGAAAACTGGGACGTTTAGTATCAAACGCCTCTGCACATTAAACCCACACTGATGCCAGTGTGGGATGTAATGAAAAATACACTCAGAGGGAAGACTAGCCTCTGATGGGTTCCCTGACTGGTACACACTAGACTGCCACCACAAGACATGTTTCTGGACCCTTGGGGTGGGAGCATTTGCTCCCTGAGCCGAGAAACAAAGCCTTTCCTTGGAGGAGGTGGTCACACCTCCCCCAGACCAGGAAGAGCCATCTGTGGCAAGGGAGCTTCAAAGGCCTTGCAACCTATTTAATGCGACCCCCAGCCTCTCCTGCTACCAGGAGCAGACCCTCTTCCTGTCTCTCCTCCTTTTCATCAGGAAGACATGCGGGAAAAATTAGCCAGCCCAGAAGGTGTGCCCACCTCTGCCAACCCCACTCCGCAGGAGGGGGAGGTGAGGTGAAGCCCATTCTTCTGTGCCCACCATCTTAGGGATTGTGCTCACTCTCCCACATGGGGTGAGCACACCAAGGGTGTAGTCACCCTAAGGTCAGTAGCCTATTGGCTACTAACCTCGAGACCCCTAAAACGACCCCTAAATACAGTATTCAGGGGGCAGCCCTGAACTAAGAGCTCCGACAAGAAACAACCACAGGAAGAAGGACTGAACAGCTGTGCCGAAGCCAAGAAGAGGAGGACGCCCACTGACTTGGCCCCAGCCCTACCGGCCTGTCCCCACCTCGAACCTGCAGAAGCGAAACTCCGTTGTGTCCTGCAGCCAGCAACCTCAAGAATCCAGAGGACATTCCATGCCTTCCAAAGAAAAGACTTTGTCTCCCATGAATACCGGATATGTTCACCCACAGACTCCAGCTCTGGCAAATTCTGTGAGTCTGCACCACTCTGCACACGTCGCCTACGGCCCAATTGGCCTAACAACAAGAGGAGGTCTCCCCGGCGATCCTGACCCGAGATCCAGTGATCCCTGACCTGCCTAACGCCGCTATCCGGAGAGTCCCCCCAACCGCAACCAGTAGCTGGTAAGAGGATCCAACCCTAAAAGACACCCCTTTACCCGACGCACCACAGCCTTGGGTGGCCCAACCGCGGGTGACTAGCCAAGCCACTGCATCCCAACTTACCTCTCCAAGTGGTGGTCACTCCCAGAAGACCTTTGTCCCGAGCCTGCAGTGTGTTTGCAAACCGGAGAAACCCCATTGAAAGTAACCGGGTGCCCGAAGCCAAAACAGCACTCTGCTCCCGGGTGCCCTAGTGCCGCTGAGGGTGCACCTTTGGTGCTGTCTTGAACCCCCATTTGCCTTGAGCTTAAGTCCAGGAGCTTTGCTCCCACAACTATGTGACTTGCTACTCATAAGCAGCCACCAACCGGAGGCACCCAACCCTCATGGGATTACATTGGGCCTAAGCACTCTGCACCCGGCTGCCCTAGTGCCGCTGAGGGTGCTTTGAGAGTGCATCCTCGACCCTGGGGGACCCCTGAGTCTAACCCCAGAAAGCCAACTCCCACAACAAAGTACTTACCTCTGAACCCATAATACTATTTTCTCCAATAGGATAACATTGACTGTTTTTCTACGAAAATGTTTTTAAGTGTGGATCTGGAAAATCTATAAATGTCTGTAAAACTAAAACCAGATAACCAAAACGCTTTTACTTACATGTTAACAGGAAATGTCCCAGTGCAGTATCCAGGTATGCTGCACTGTGTAAGAAAAGTAATCTGTAAAGTAATTTACTTGACATGCTACTGAAAAGCCAACACAAAGTATATGTACAATATTTCAAAGTATTGCATTACCAGTAATTCTACTGTAACCTTAACAAAGTATATATACAACTGCAATTCAAAATTGTATTATCACTGTAAAGTATAAATCACTTACCTGTACCAGGCTTGCTTGGTTCTAGGAAATAAAATAACTACAAATACAAAACAAATTGGTCTGAAGTTCAGTCTGAGTGGGTGCAATCATTTGCTGATTGAGTGTGTACAACAAATGCTTAACACTCCCCACTGATAAAGCCTTACTACTCGCTCACACTACGAAAAATAGAGAGTAAGTCCTATCCACATTTACCTCTGCCTACCTTTGGGGTTCCACTGGACTCTGTGCACACTATACCTCACTTTGGTATAGTATATACAGAGCCAGCTTCCTACACATCCCCTACAGCAAGCTTGGACTGCTCGGTTCTATTATATCAAAAAAAGCCCCTTACGCCTAGGAATGGCCTCAAGGCCACCCATCGGAATGAGGTCAGGTTTTAACAGTTGACACAAAGTAGTCAACAGTCACCAATAACAAAATCACTGCCAAGTGGGAGATTCGCCCCCCCCTTTCTGAGCGCTTTGCCCACCAGCAACACCCTCCCATACCTAAAAGGGAATGTAAACGCCTCAGAAAACTAAGTGTGGGAGGGTATACTCAGACGTGAGTCCCTTGCTCATTGCACCATCAGGATTCAAGCAGGCCAGGCCGACGACGGCTGAAATGCCAGAAACCGGTCCCCGGAAGCTTGTTTCCTTCCCAGTATAAGAATTGGCTTGGTAGTTTGGTTTGCCCTGTTCCCATCATGCACTGGGACAGGAACAGACTAATTTGCATGTAGCCAGGTTCTGAGCTGGGATGGTGCAGTGAGCTAAAAAACGGTGATGGATCAAGCCCTGATCTCTTGACTGGGCAAGAGTATTCTGCATCATTCAGAAACTCTGTCCATCACCACCCCCTTTTCCAAAATCGATTTTGTCCACACTAAGTGTGGGAGGGTATACTCAGACGTGAGTCCCTTGCTCATTGCACCATCAGGATTCAAGCAAGCCGGGCCGACGACGGCTGAAATGCCAGAAACCGGTCCCCGGAAGCTTGTTTCCTTCCCAGTATAAGACTTGGCTTGGTAGTTTGGTTTGCCCTGTTCCCATCATGCACTGGGACAGGAACAGACTAATTTGCATGTAGACAGGTTCTGAGCTGGGATGGTGCAGTGAGCTAAAAAACGGTGATGGATCAAGCCCTGATCTCTTGACTGGGCAAGAGTATTCTGCATCATTCAGAAACTCTGTCCATCACCACCCCCTTTTCCAAAATCGATTTTGTCCACACTAAGTGTGGGAGGGTATACTCGGACGTGAGTCCCTTGCTCATTGCACCATCAGGATTCAAGCAAGCCGGGCCGACGACGACTGAAATGCCAGAAACCGGTCCCCGGAAGCTTGTTTCCTTCCCAGTATAAGAATTGGCTTGGTAGTTTGGTTTGCCCTGTTCCCATCATGCACTGGGACAGGAACAGACTAATTTGCATGTAGCCAGGTTCTGAGCTGGGATGGTGCAGTGGGCTAAAAAATGGTGATGGATCAAGCCCTGATCTCTTGACTGGGCAAGAGTATTCTGCATCATTCAGAAACTCTGACCATCACCACCCCCTTTTCCAAAATCGATTTTGTCCACACTAAGTGTGGGAGGGTATACTTAGACGTGAGTCCCTTGCTCATTGCACCATCAGGATTCAAGCAAGCCGGGCCGACGACGGCTGAAATGCCAGAAACCGGTCCCCGGAAGCTTGTTTCCTTCCCAGTATAAGACTTGGCTTGGTAGTTTGGTTTGCCCTGTTCCCATCATGCACTGGGACAGGAACAGACTAATTTGCATGTAGCCAGGTTCTGAGCTGGGATGGTGCAGTGAGCTAAAAAACGGTGATGGATCAAGCCCTGATCTCTTGACTGGGCAAGAGTATTCTGCATCATTCAGAAACTCTGTCCATCACCACCCCCTTTTCCAAAAACGCCTCAGGAAAGCCAGGAACAACCTATCAAAAAGATAACTACCAAATCTCTAAAGAGCCCAACATCTTATTGATAAGTCAGCAAGGGCCAGACATCTATCCAATATTTAAAAAAAAAAAAAATACAGTGCAGCTTAACAAACCATGTCAACCAATGTGTGCCCTTTGAGGCAATGAATTCCTACATTATCTGCAACAAACTTGAGCAATCAAAACCTCCTATAGCAAATGCAAGAGGCAATGGCCCACAAAGGATCACCATGTAACTCATCCTGAACCAAGTCCCTCCAGTACAGCTTACCTGACTTGTTTAACAGCAACAGCCGGATCGAGAAAGGGCAGGTCCTGAACTAATGGTTATCACCTGGTCTAACTCAAAAACAGCCACAGAGGTACAGCAACATAGAGGCTTCTTTCTAAATTGGTTTATAAAAGAGAGGGTACCTGGCCACCAATTCACAAAACTGCTTATTTATTTTAGCAGATTCAAGGTGCAACACATTCAGTTGCTGTACCTTACTTCATCACTTGTAATCATTTAGAACAACTTTAAAGCAACATTTTGTTTTTCATTAATGCATTCAAAAGATACATTCTTCATTTTTCAAAAAGGAAACTTGATCACCATATGGAACAAATCGTGCAAAATATAACATTAAGAAATGTGAATACATAACATTACAACGCATGTGCATTTAGAGATAATTACACCAGTCGTAATTTGCGAATACTCAGCCTACCTATAACCTAAGTCCTTTGTTTCTTTAAAAGGGCTGACGAACTATGGGGAAATGAAAGTTTGAGTTATCTCTATGGGTATGCTTCTTGCTGGTAACCCCTCTTGAGAGTCCAAGTCAAATGCAGTTCCCTCATAGGTTCAAAGGAAAAATGCAGACACGTTTCCAATCCCCTTCAGAGTTTGGGGATTATCGTCAGGGCTGAACCACGGTGTAATGACAGTTTCAAAAGCGTGTATTCAAAACGAATGTCAGGTCTCACAGTGAGACGTTGTTGTTCATGTACACGTTTTTGGCCTCCGGTGTTGAAAAGACTGAAGTTCCACACACGAGCGAAGTTCGAAATGAATGAAGCTGATTAAACAGGACAGAGAAAACATCAATATCGGACAAAGAAGAAGTCCCTTGAAGCCAGCAACACCAGAGGCCAATTCACAAAACGTGCAGTTTTGTGAATTGGTGGCCAGATACCCTCTCTTTTATAAACTTTATTACGTCCTACCAGGCCCCCGTAATGGACGTGACCCCTTTGGTTTGAAGCTTTCTAAATTGGGGCATTGAATTAAAAAGAATTGAGCCAGAGAGGTATCCTAGCCCACTACAGCCACATCCTCCAAAATACAGCACAGGATCAGCCACTACCCTTAGGGGTGCAATTGGCCCAGCAAAAAAATACCCCACTAGTGTAGAAAATCTGTGCATCACCCATACAGCAAACCCCTAAGCTCCGAGGTACATGAGACAGGTCTCCGTGCATAGAATGATCCATCTTGAAAGTGTGCGCGTGTGCACAGCTCTTCCTTTCTTGTAGGCAGCCAATCCAACAAACAGCTGGTCATCCACCCTGAACTCTCTTGCTCTGTCCAGGTAGAAGCTCACCGCCCTCTTAGGGTCCAAGCGGTGAAGTCTCTCCTCCTCCTTGGAAGGGTGAGGGGGAGGATAGAAGGTAGGAAGGGTAATACACTGTCCTAGATGGAAGGGAGTGACCACCTTAGGCAGGAAAGCAGCCCTGGTCCTAAGAACCATTCGTTCAGCATGAATGGTCAAGAATGGGGGCTTCGAACTAAGAGCTTGAAGCTCACTTATCCTCCTTGTCGAGGTAATAGCAACCAGGAAGACCGTCTTAAAAGACAAAAGTCTCAAGGGACACTTGTGCAAAGGTTCAAAAGGAGAACCCATCAGGAAAGTAAGCACCAGATTTAAGTCCCATTGAGGCACAATAAAGGGAGTAGGAGGAAATTTATTGTTAGGCCCTTCAAAATTCCTAAAACCACAGGAGATTTAAACAATGACGGCTGATCCGGCAAACAGAGAAAAGCCGACAAAGCCAAAAGATAACCCTTGACTGTGGCAACAGCAAACCCTTGCTGCGCCAAAGAAAGAGCAAACTGCAGCATATCAGACAAACGAGCCTTCAATGGGTCAACAGTCCTCTCTCCACACCAAGTGACAAATTTAAACCATCTGTATGAACACATTGATTTGGTGGAGTCACGCCTGGCCGAAAGAATGACATCCACCACATCATGTGGGAGAGAAAAGGAATTCAGGTTGCCCTGTTAAATCTCTATGCATGAAAGTGTAAGGTCTGGAGGTGGGGGTGTAGAACCTGCCCCTCCATCTGAGAGAGGAGATCTGCCCTGAAAGGGAGACGGAGCGGTGGGCACGAGGAGAGGTGGAGAAGATCTGAGTACCACACCCTTCTTGGCCAATCCGGGGCGACCAATATGACTTGGGCCCGGTCTTGGCGAATCTTCCTCAGAACCTGAGGAATCAAGGGTATGGGAGGAAACGCGTAAAGGAGTTGCGAGTCCCAACTCAACTGAAACGCGTCCCCCAAAGCTCCCTGCATCGGATACTGGAGACTGCAGAATGACAGGCAGTGACCATTCTCGCGAGTGGCGAACAGGTCCACCTGAGGAGTCCCCCACGTCCGAAAGACGTGCCGAACTACCTCCGGATGGAGCCTCCACTCGTGGTCGGCTGAGAACTGCTGACAGACTGTCTACACGCACGTTCAGAACTCCGGCCCGATGATTTGCCATCAGACAAATCTGATGGTCCTGAACCCAGGACCAGAGACGCAGAGCCTCTCTGCAGAGAGACTGCGACCCTACTCCTCCCTGTTTGTTGAAATACCACATTGCGGTGGTGTTGTCCGTCAGGACTTGGACCGACCGACCGACCGCAAAGGGAAGGGAGGAAGGCCTTGAGTGCCAAACGTATCGCCCGCAATTCCAGAAGGTTGATGTGAAACAACCTTTCCTCTGGAGGCCAAAGACCCTTGACCTCCAGATCCCACAGATGAGCACCCCACCCTAGAGTGGATGCATCCGTTATCACTGTGGCCACAGCTGGAGGCAATTGAAAAGGCTTCCCCTGAGACAGGTTGCCTTCCACCCCCCCACCTAGTCAGATCCGCTGCAGTTTCTCTGGAGATCCTCACAGACTCCCTGAGATCTCCGTTGTGTTGATACCACTGCCTGCGGAGGAACCATTGGAGTGCCCTCATGTGGCAGCGTGCATTGTTGACCAACAGAATGCAGGAAGCCATCAGACCGAGCAGGTGAAGGACCTTCAGGATTGGAACGACCGCTCCATTGAAAAATAAAGGAATCAACTCCTGTATGTCGCGAATCCTTTGAGGAGGAGGGAATGCACAACACACAGTTGTATCCAGTACCGCACCTATGAACAGGTTGCACTGGGAGGGCAAAAGGTGAGATTTGGGCACATGTATCGAAAAACCCAACCTGTACAACAACTGAGTTGTCACTTGCAGATGATGGAGCACCTTCTCTGGAGATTCCGCTTTGATAAGCCAATCGTCCAGATACGGGAATACCGGTATCCCCGATCTTCTGAGATGTGCTCCCACCACAGCCATCACCTTGGTGAAGATTTGAGGTACATTAGTAAGACCAAAAGGTAGAACCACAAACTGGTAATGTTGGGATCCTACCCTAAAATGGAGATACTTCCTGTGTGTTTGCAGGATAGGGATGTGAAAATATGCATCCTGCAAGTCTATTGACACCATCCAGTCTTCTTCCATCAGCGCTTGAAGAACCTGTGCAAGGGTGAGCATCTTGAACCTCTCCTATTTTAGGTAAAGGTTCAAGATCCTGAAATCCAGGATTGGAGGAAGCCTGCCATCCTTCTTGGGTATCAGGATATAACGAGAGTAGCATCCCTGACACCTTTCCTGCTCTGGAACCATCTCTATCGCACCCTTTCTTGACAGTGACTCGACTTCCTCCTGCAGGAGTAACAGGTGTTCCTCCGTGCAAAAACCTTGGCAAGGAGGGTAATTCGGAGGGAATTCCTGAAAGGGAAGAGCATACCCATTTTCTACGAGATTGAGAACCCAAAGATCTGATGTAACCGATTCCCAATCCCGTAGAAAATGAGTAAGCCGACCCCCTACAGGACCCGCATGATTCGGAATGGCTGATCTAGGTCTGCTTTTCTGTGGCTGGGAGGTTGGTGGAGGAGGAGGAGGCTTGACGTCCTCGAGGACGAGCTCTTTGCTTACCCCTGTATGATTTATACAGCGGATTCTGCTGTTGCTGCTGCTGCTGACCTTGACGGTAGGGACGAAAAGAAGAACGTCCAAACCCTCTATACCTTTTGGTAGATGAACCTCTTGTCTGCAGCCCCAAAGACTTGGCAGTAGCCCTACTGTCCTTAAATCTTTCCAAAGCTGCATCAGCTTTTTTACCAAAAAGACCAACACTGTCAAAAGGCAAATCCAATAACGCAGCCTGAACTCAGCCGAAAAGTCTGATGACTTCAGCCAGGCAGCCCTTCTAGAGGCAACAGCAGTTCCCATGATGCGAGCAACTGAATCAGCAGTGTCTAGCCCACTCTGGATCACTTGACGTGCAGCCGCTTGTGCATCAGCCAAAACCTCATCGAAATCCTTCCCTTTGTCATCAGGAATTTTAGGAGCCAACAGTCGCAATGAATCCATCAGGGCATGTATATGTCTACCCATAAGGCAAGTGGCATTAGTCGATTTTAAAGCCATACTTGCTGAAGAGAAAGACTTTTTCGCAGTCTGATCCTGTTTCTTGCATTCCTTATCCCCAGGCACTTGAGGGAATGCACCCACAGTCTTTTTTGAACAGGCTGCCTGAATAACCAGACTTTCAGGCAAAGGATGCGAGGATAAAAACTCAGGATCCCCAGGTGCAACTCTACCTCCTTGCAACACTTTTAGCCACTGCAGGAGCTGTAAGAGGCTTGCTCCAAACCTCCAAAATAGGTTCAGTTAATGCTTCGTTAAAAGGAAGCAACTGTTCAATAACAGAACTGGGGGAATGGAGAACCTCAGTCAAGAGATTGGATTTATATTCCACTGTAGGCAAGGTTAAATTTGAAAGTTCTGCAGCCTTCCTCATGACCATGTGGTATGGCTTAATATCCTTTGATGGAGCATCAGACACAGATAGCAGCTCACATTCAGGAGAAAGTTCCAAACCACTAGCTTCTCCTAGATCTTCAAAACAGTCCTCCTGAAGCTCATTTTCTTCCATCTCAGCCTCAGCCTCCCTATAGCTTTGCTCCTCCATGAGGCGCTGAGCATCCCTTCTGGATCTCTCCTTCAACAGCCGCGCCGTTGGATCCGTGAACGACTCAGACGGAGCCGATATCGACGTCGAGATCGAATCCGGCGACGTCGGAATCAGCGTCGACTACCTCGGCAGCGCCGAGTGATACCAAGGCGGCGTCGGAGCCAACATAAAAGGAGCTGGAGCATAGGAGTGGGGAAATCCTAAATTATACGCCAGAGGACCCATAGGACCCGAAGGTGCACCAGAGGGGTACCATGCTCTGGAATAGACACCATACATAGCGTTTAAAAACGCAGAAGGGTCTTGACCT
This sequence comes from Lissotriton vulgaris, assembly GCF_964263255.1. Lineage (NCBI taxonomy): Eukaryota > Metazoa > Chordata > Amphibia > Caudata > Salamandridae > Lissotriton > Lissotriton vulgaris. The sequence continues at coordinate 1,010,822,922 of NC_141698.1, read as the reverse complement.
GGAGCTGGGAAAGGTGGGTATGATCCTACAAACTGACCCTTCAGAGGTTCCGGATTCGCCTCCTCTTCCACAGGTGGTCGTGTCATCGAACCCTCATTCAAAGGGACTTCTTCATCCTCTCGAGCCGGAGACGGCGCCTGAGACGGATTCAAAACCGGAGTCGGCGATTCAACCTGCGACTCCGAAGGGGAAGCCTCACCTTCTGGATCCAAGACCTCTGGTGATGGAGACACCACATACTTCCCATGCTTCCTCTTGGGTGACTTTGGTATCGAGTCGGAATCCTTACTGGAGTGATGCCGAGATTCATGCCTTCGCTTCTTATGCTTGTTTTTCGACTTCGAAGCATGATCAGATGACTACTTCGAATGCAACGCCGAGCATGATCTTGACCTCGACCTTGACTTCGACCTCGCCCGTCTCGAACAGGATCTCAAAGTCTTCTTTTCTTTACTTCCTCTTAACTTCGCCATTAATAGCTTAGTCTCCCTCTCTCAAAGTGTCTTCGGATTCATCTTGTTACACGAAGAACAGCTATCGACATCATGGTCCGGACTCAGGCACCAGATACAGTCCTCGTCGGGTCTCTAATCGACATCATTTTGCCGCACTCTCTACATGGCTTGAATCTGGTCTTCTTGGTAGACATCTTCAGTGAGACAAAGATGTAAGAAAACAGAGAAAACAGTAACAAAGTTACCGACCGCTACAGAGATTCTCCCAAACCGTTAGCGTCGACGACGCGGAAAAAAGGGACCTGATGTCATCACGCCGGCGTGGGCCTATTATGGTGTCGGTGACGTCAGCGGAGTCGCGCACAATGCCGTGCCTCTGTGACGTCGTCCACGTCAGCGCGAAGCTACAAAAAGAATTTACGAATCTTGCGGACACAAGGTGATATTCACAAGGTGAGGAATCCACTTGGCAGATGTATCTATCAGAAACCGGTCCCAGGATGTTTGTTTCCGGTTCAGGGAAGACATGTCTTGGCAGTTCGAGCTGGACTGTTCCCATGAGGCACAGGCTCAAGACTGATTTCCATATAGCTGGGTCTGAACTGAGGTGGGGAAGTGAGCTAAAGAATGATGATGGATTCAACCCATATCTGTGACTGGGGGTGAGTGTCTGAAAAGTTTCAGCACTCCATCCATCATCTCCTTTTGTTTGCTTTGTTAGTCCTAAGTTGGCAGGGTATGCCCAGACATGAGTCCCTTTGCTCACTTTGCCACAGGATTCAAGCTAGCCTGGCTGATGAAGGGTGTTACCCAGAAACCGGTCCCAGGATGCTTGTTTCCGGTTCAGGGAAGACCTGGCATGGCAGTTTGGGCTCGACAGTTCCCATGAGGCACATGTTCAATACTGATTTGCATATAGCTGGGTCTGAACTGAGGTGGCGAAGTGAGCTAAAGAATGATGATGGATTCAACCCAGATCTGTGACTTGGGGTGAGTGTCTGAAAAGTTTCAGCGCTCCGTCCATTATCTCCTTGTGTTTGCTTTGTTCGCCCTAAGTTGTTTTTTTTTTTAAACTTTATCATTTTCCAAATAATAAAACAATGATGTATCTTTTGTTACATATCATAGCATGTAAATAATGTCAAAATAGGAGAGCGTGTGTACATACCACATATCAAAGCAAATGATGGCGTTCAGGTAACTGAGAATCAGTGATTTTTACCATAGGAGTCACATGTGGTGCACATGGCTCAGCATGGGAAAATGGAAAACAAAAAGCGGCATAACAATGGCATACACAATCATATTGATATGACATCCTGCATGTGATAGCATAACAATTAGTCCCATGAAAAAAAAGGCCCCAGGGGCCAAAGGAAAAACCAAACGAACAAATAAAATACAAATGCATAGTTATATAATTGCATAATACCTCAGCCAACTCCCTCAGGCACTATGTGGCTTTCTAGCTGAGACTGACGTTCAGCAGAGATCTTGGCAATGTAGGAGGGTATGGCCCCCAGATATCAATAGGTCGGGACGGACTGGGGACCTGTATAGAGTCCTCCACGCAGTTAATATTACAAAAAGCCATGCTCCCGAGCCACGACTTCAATCTTGGAGGCCGTCTATCACACGAGAGTAACGCAATTTTCCTCTTTACCAGCAGGAATCCCAGTGCTGCAAGTTTTCCAACAGTGCGTGGGAAGTTGGAGACATAGTCCAGCAACGCAATTTCTGGGGTGGGGACCAGGTTCAAGCATAAAATGTCACTGAAAGTACGGTGTACCTAAGACCAATAATCATGCAAAAGGGGACAGGCCCAGGATAGGTGGGCGAAATCTGCGAAGGGGGCTTTGCACTTGGTGCAGTGGTGTGGACGACTAGGGTCTATTCTATGTGAACGTGCTGGAGTGTGATATAGCCTGCGGAGAAATTTGAAATGGATGAGTTTGTGTCTACTGTTTAGGGAGACTTCCTTCGTAGCTCTGCAGCACTGTTCCCATTGATCGTCGGAGATGGGTTTTCCTAGATCTCCCTCCCACGCGGCACGTACTTTAGCGTCTAGGGTTGGGATTGAAGCACTGCACACTCTGTACAATTTAGAAACTAGGTGCGCTCCCGACTGGTGCTGAATGAGGAGTGTAAGCGAGGGAGCAGATTCAGGAGCCAGTGGAAATGTAGGAAACAAAGCCCGCAACATGGATCGCAATCTAGTCAAAACAAAGGAATCCATGAACGAGCGGTCAATGAACCGAGGGTCCTCAGATGTAGAAAAAGCATGGCCCTCAGGAAAGAGGTCGCCAATGGTGTGAATGTGGAATTTAGCCAATGTGTGTTTAACCACTTTCGAACAATAACTTGAATAGCCAGAAATCTCTCTTGACATCCTTATGCTGTGTCTCAGCGCCGGGAAACCCTTTCTGGGTAGCTGTAGCGCCTTACAAAAGGAAAAAATAAAATAAATAATAAAATAAATAACCACTGAATTCCCGGTTATCAGGAACCAAGAAGCATTGGGCAAAGGAAGGGCCGGTCTATACAATTGGTCCAGGCCAAGAAGTCTGCCCAACCTATCCCAAGCCCAGCAGGTTGACGAGACAGTTTGTCGTGGGAAGCCCTTAGGAAGAACGGTGGAGAGGAGTCCAGGAAGGACCAAATCCGCTTCGGGTTTCAAATATAGAATGCGGGCATCTGGGTAAAACCAAGAGTACACATATGAGCATTGTGCAATTAAAAAGTAAAGATAAAAACCAGGAACGCCGAAGCCGTCTCTTTCATATGGAAGAGTCAAAACCCGCCATGTGACACATCGATTTTTGTCTCCCCAGACCAACCGCAACAGCAAAGAACGCAATTGGGGAAAAAAATCTTGGTGAGAGGTATTGGGATATTATTAAAAAGATATAAAAAGCGAGGAAGTACAACCATTTTAATTATGGCACTTCGCCCAGCCATGGAGAGAGGGAGGCAAATCCACTTTTCAATCTGGTTCTCTAGTAAACCAACTGCGCTACCATAATTTAGTCTAATGATGGCGGCGGTATACAGATGGATATGAACCCCTAAATATTTGACTGAGTCATGACTCCATTCAAGAGGGAAAGAGCAATTCCATGCGGTAGTGCTCGGGATGAGCGGAAAGATTACTGATTTGTGCCAGTTGATGCGAAGAAAAGAGAATTTGCCGAAGCGAGTTATCTCCAAGATAAGTGGTTCAAGGTTAATGTGAAGCATTCTGACATATAAGATCGTGTCGTTTGCATACAGAGATATCAAAAGAGGACCAGTACAGAACTGGAGTCCCCGGTGTAGATGCTTTTCTTGAAAATGGCAGACCAGAGGGTCCATCGCCAATATGAAGAGTAGCGGGGACAAGGGACATCCCTGACGTGTGCCAAGTGATAAGGAGAACTGCTCGGTGATGGTGCCATTAAGGCGCAGCCTGGCCGTAGGTGCAGTATATAATAGCGACACAGTGGAGAAAAAACAGTCTGGCATGCCCATGCGTCTCATGATGGACAGGAAGAAGTGCCTTTCAAAGGAGTCAATTGCTTTCTCAGCGTCGAGAAGGATCGCGGCAGCCGGTGTGGATGGGTCTATTCGATGTAAAACAGCAAATAGGGTCCTCAGGTTCAGAGAAGTGGAGCGATGTGGAACAAAACCAGGCTGTGCAGAAGATATGATAGCCTCCATCAGCAATGAAAGCTGAATGGCAATAACCTTAGCCAGAATCTTATAGTCAAGATTTAGTAAAGAGAGGTCTATATGAGCTGCATAATGTGGCGTCCCTGCCTGGCCTGGGAAGAAGAATGATGACCGCCTCTCTGAACGTGGGAGGCAGACAGCCTGTTTCAAGTGCCTCAGCATATACTTCCACCAATCGCGGGACTGAGGTCTCTTTGTAGGCCTTATAGAACTCGGTAGAAAAGCCGTCTAGGCCTGACGCCGAGGAACCTCTTAATGCCTCAGTAGCTTCAACTATGCTATCCTGAGTGATGTGTAGCTAGAAATTCCTGCATGTGTTTTTCGAGATAGACCATAGCAATCTCGTTGAGGTAGTCACCCCGATCGCTCAGGTCATCTGACAGTGTGGATGTGTATAAGGTTTTATATTAGGACAGGAAGATGTTGCAAATTTCTGGCGTGGAGTGAAGTAGATCACCCTGTGGACCCACAATTTCTGTGATGTAAGACGAGTTATAAGGGAGGCGAAGCAACTGTGCCAGTAGTTTGCCGGGTCTGTCGACCTCTCCATACTGCTGTGCCATGCATTGTTTGGTCAGAAACTTCAGTTCCCTGTCTGCTTTGTCTCTAAATTCCATAATTAATGACAGCCGTCTAGCTTCTTTCTCACTGGAAGGATTCAATACCAGTTCCCTATCTAGTGCAGCAATGTCTTTTTTAACACGGGACAGTGTGGAACGGATGTCTCTTAAAACACCAACATGTTTGGCAATGCACACACCACGAATGGTAGCCTTGAACCCCTCCCACAAAACTGCCCAGGAATCCATCGACCCAGTGTTGAGGTCGAAATATTCCTCAATGGCTTGTCGGACTTCCTCAGTAAAAACGGAGTCAGCTAGTGCTCTCCCGGGAAATCGCCACTGTCTCTCATATCCACCCAATATGGGGACCTGTAATTTAAGAACTATTGGAGAGTGGTCCTACAGCGTGTGAGGGAGTGTGAGGAGGTTCTCAAACCAACCAGCCACCCCAGGGGAGAGGAGCCAATAATCAATTCTGGTCCAGGTATTGTGAAACCCAGAATGGTGGGTATAGTCAGGAAGCTGTGGGTGTAGCCTCTCCTCGATGTCAATTAAGGAGAATTGTGTGCATATATCAAGCAGGATCTGGCGTGATCTAGCTTTAGTGTCGGGAGAAGAGGACGTACTGTCTCTAGTGGGATTTATCAATAAATTAAAGTCACCTCCTACAATCAACAATCCAGGTTCGAGCGTGAGAAGGTGCACCTGCAGGTCTTGGAAGAAGGAAGGGGAATCGATGTTGGGGCCATAGATCCCGACCAATGTGAGCTTATGTCCCATAAGAGTCCCAGTGACTATCAGATATCGGCGCTCTTTGTCAGTGACACAATTGGAAAGAACAAATGGCACTCGTTTGTGTATAATTATGGCTACTCCTCCAGAATATCTACTGTAGTTAGAAAACAAACGGTGAGTGCTCTAGCCTCTGGCGACCTGAGAGGAGTCAGAAGAGGACAAATGTGTCTCCTGCAAAAAGGCGATATCAACAGTGTGTCTAGTGATATAATTGAAGACTCGTTTACGTTTTTTAGTGTTGTTCAGCCCCTGAACATTCCAGGACATCAGCGAAAGCGCGGATGAACCGAGCTGAAGGCCTAACTTGGCCATGTGATAATCAATATCAAAGATAATTTGAAGTGTGCGCTACTCCATCTCAACTTAAAGGCATGATAAACGACGTAACAATCATAAATGAGAAAGGACAAAATAAAACCCACCCCCCAGCCTCTTAACAACCCCCAAGAGGCAAACCCATTGTAATCTTTTAGCAGAACATAATAATATGCATGATACTGACCAATTGGGAAAGCAATCAACATTTCCAAAAAAGCCCATAAAAATCCAGAAAGCAAAGGCATCCGCCTTGGGGGGCAGCAACGCCGCGTCGGTCAGGCAGACCCATACGTCAAGTCATGAATGAATACAAGTAACGTGCATAATCGTGCAGCACATCAAAAGTAAAAGGATATGAAGTATTGGGTCGTCAGCCAGTCCTCTGGTCTGTGAAGAGTTGTACGCTGTTTTGGGAATCGCCCTGTACTGGAGAAATCGAACCAGAAGCGACAGCTGCGCCCGACCCATGTTTTTTTTATAGTTCTGGCAAAACTCCTGCGCCTCCGTGGGGGTGTCGAAAATGCGAAACCTGCCGGGAACTTCCACTTTTAGTCGTGCTGGATAGAGCATACCATACTTAAGGCCCAGGTTCCTCAGGGTGGCCTTGACGCCATTGTACTTATGTTGCGCCTCCTGAAACAAAGGTGAAATCTGGAAAAAGAGACAAGGTGCTGCCCTGCCACTGGATCTCACCCTTCTCACGCGCAACTCGAAGAGCAGCATCGCGGTCACGGAATTCAGGAGTCTTGCAATGATTGGGCGTGGAGGTAGGCCAGGGGGAGGATGGGTCCCCAGAGATCTATGGGCTCGCTCCACCACAAACCCCTGCGTGAACACCTCCCTGCCGAACAGGTCAAGGAGTAGTTTTTCCATGAAGATAAACATGCGTCCAGTTGATGTCGTCTCTGCCACGCCAAGGATGCGGATGTTGTTGCGTCGACTACGCGCTCCAAGGTCCTCGTTCTTGATGGCTACTTCTTTGAGGATTTTTTCTGCTCGCTCTAGCCGCTTCAACGATTTTGATGCGCTGTCTTTTATGTCCGAGACTCTGGACTCCACCACATCCAACCATCGGTCGTGAGCCTGTACCTTAGACCCCATGTCGGCCAGTTTTTTTTTAGGCTGTTGAATCGGCTGTCAAGCGACTTGAAACCGGCCCTCATCTCACTCATCATGGCAGTGACCAAAGAAGTCGCATCATCCCTGTCAGTAGACTCGTTAGAGCCCGTGGAAGAGCCAGGAGGGGCATCAGTGGTGAGGAGGGAGGCTTTGTCAAAACTGAGTTTACGTTGATTTGGATCTCTTTTCCCCATGGTGGAAGCTGGGGGGTGACAGGCAGCGGTGGACCAGCAACATGTCAGCGACTGATGAACTCGCACAGCAGGGGGGATTCAGGGTCCAGCGAAGGAACACTATCGCCCTCGAACAGCAGGTAAAGATAGTGCTAGAGACGTAGGTGGTCAAAATGGTATCAAGGGAGCACCTGTGATAAGGCAGAAGAGGTCAGCACCAGGGCCCTTGATCTATCCTTTGATCGGTCAGGAGACGGTTAGGGCGCAAAGCCGCACTGCCAGAGGCCAAGGGGCGGAAGTAGAAGTCCGCGTCCGTCCCTGCGGCGAAAGCCTCATGACTCCAAAATGGCTCCGCAGTGGGGGGCAGCAGACTCGTCCCAGGACAGCCCCAAGATAGTCACTGAGGCTTCCTCATAACTGTGACAATCACCAGCAATATTCGATAGCTGGCCGAGGTGGGGAGCGCAGGGACACCAGCAAGCAGAGTCGTACATCCAGGGCCGAGGGCCTGCCGGGCTCTGGTAGCCAGATGAATGCATGAGGGCAGGCGCGAAAAAAAATGAGCGCCACAGCTAGGGTGGTGGCAATGGGGGACAAGCGGGGCCGCCACAAAGTAGGGTGGGCACTCACACCAGCAGTACCCGCCGCCGCCACCACGCTCCACCGAGGCCCACAGAACACCCAGCCTAGACTCCCCCGCCCAACGGGGAGGACCGCAACTCGAGGCCCCGGTCCGGGATCGCGCCCGAGAGCCGCGAGCGTGCCCCAGAGACTGGGAACAGCACGGCCCGACCACGAGAGGACAAGGGAGGGAGAGGGGGCACACGAGCGAGCGCAGAAGGCAGCAAGGGCTCCACAGGGGCGGTAATCACCAACCAGCCAGGCGCAGCTAGGGATTCCAAGGGAGAGGACAGTGAGGCCCTCGATCCCCTCTGCCGTTCTCGCTCCTCACGCCCTCCCCAAACACCGTTCGGGCACCAGAGGGCAGCAAATCTGCTGATAATGCAACACCTGTGATGCTAATTTATTAATCTGTAAGGTTTATATCCACACCAGCCAGAAGCCTAAACTTGATCACATTGTCTCATTAGCAACAATCCTAAAATCACTCCCAAAAACATTTCCTTCACATAAAATGTTATTGTCGGGAGACTTCAATATGCATTTTTTAGAAACAAATTCCCATCAACCTAATCAACAATACTTTGCGACAGCCATGAAGTCATTGCCCTTAGTAATAACAAATTATCAGCAAACTGATCGCTGTGGGAAATCATGTACAACCGCCATAGAGGAAACTGGCCTGTGCTCGCTCAAAGACTGTTCTCCACAAGATCAATCAGCTGCTTTTAGAAGGATTTCAAACAAAACCAACTCCACCTTGGACCACACTTCGTGAACTCAGACATTTTCAACAAGATCTCAAGCTATTGAAAAAAAACCAGAGTAGAGAGTGACCACCTCACCCATCAAGTCGAGCTTCTATAACATGCTCATAGAGCTCCTCAGAGCAATGATCTAATGGAAAAACCTTGCACTTATAATCTAAGATGCCTAGCTTAGAACGAAAGGATGGCAGCTCCAATAATGAACCACATCATCATGTTTACTTCTCAAATAACTACCACCCCACAGGCGAAGTGGATTAACTGAGCACCTTGAGACCCTCACGGGTGAGTAGTGCGCTTTACAAATGATATGATTGATTGATTCAACTGGGAATCTCTCATTGCAGGACTTGTGTCCAACGTGTCCTCAACCGCCCAAACCCCTCAACACATATATTAAAGGGTCACCTTGGTACTCAATAGCCCTGAAGAAAAAAAAGACAACTAACAAGGAATCAGGTAGCTGCGAAAAACGACCCAATGCCTAGCCATCTTACAATAGACCAAATTGCAATGCTGAGGTGCACCTACAAAAAGGCAATTGGTCAGACAACAAGACATATCAAGAAAATATATAGATAAAATTGCAGCACACGGCAGCCGAGCAAGATGGCTGCTGCTTAGGAGAGCTCTGAGGACTCGGTAGACTCCCACATCAATCCGCCACATAATCCGAAATATGATTGTATCCTAAAGACTGTCGCTGACGCCAGAGTGCAGGAGGAACCTGTGGGTCCGACTCCTGTCCGGATCCGATGTGCGGAAGTGCAGGCGCAGAGCGAAGATTGCGGCGGCCCGAAGGCCCTTTGGCAGCCAGGAATTAAATTTGGGGGTGAGCCCGCCGGTGGCACTGCGGTGTGCAGCACATAGCAGTGAGGGGCCCGAGAACTGTGTCGCCGGTGGGGGCTGATCCCGGCCATGACCGGCGGGAGCACTGGAGTGAAGTGCGCTGCCCATCCACACCCCCACCCCTACCGAGGACTTGAGTTTGGCGCCCTCTGAAGCGGCGACACGCTGAGCGCGCTCCGCGGACAAAAGTGATCCTGCGCAGCAGACAGGTCCGGTGGGTGCGGTAGAGTAGGGGCGGCCTGTAGGAAGGTGGATATCGGACTATGGTTACCCCCAACTTTTTGCCTAGTGTTTTGGTGGTTTTCGACTTAGTTGGCCTGGGATCCTGCTATTCAGGACCCCAGGTTTCCTGCTCTCTCTGTTAAAATGGACTTCATGTACCTTAGGTACATATCTAATTGGTATTGGGTCACTCTTGTAAGTCCTTGTACAGTGTACAATAGGTGCCCAGGGCATAAGTGAACCCAAGTCCTACCAGGGTCTGCAGCATGTATTATGCCACCCCTGGCTGGCCATCCAAATCTGACACAACTGGCTGATCAATCAGCTGGGGCAAGGTGGTGTAATCACCCGTTGCTCTAGATATAGTATACCTATATCTAAACCTAAAATGGACACATATACTCCTATAAGTCACTCCTATGGCAGGCCTTAACAATCCTGGAGGCACGCGGTTATTGCCAACTTTGGCATAGCATTATCAAAACATGTCGAGTAAGGTGTCATACAAATTGGAATACTACCCCCTCGCCAATTCTGGCGACAGGGGTAGCATTCAACCCTTTTAGAGGGACACAACATGTATGTAACTGTGAACCCCGGTTAAAGATAACTCGAGCCTCAGCATCACAAAATGGATGCTGCCACCACAGACACGAGTCTTACCTCCTGCTGCTGGGAGTCCTTCTAGCGAGCGAAGCCTGGACAAAGGGTTTCCTGCCTTGGGAGGTGCTAGCACCACCCCACACAGGATTTTGTTTATTCGGTAGGACAGGCCTGAAAGGAATGAGACATGCCTGGGGCACACAAGGTGCCCTGTGCATACACCGGCTCAAACCAGTTGCTGGGGCACTCCAGCCCCAGCGCTGGCGCGAAACCGGACAAAGGATAGGGGGGTGTAACCACCCCCCTTCCTGGTCCCACCCATAGAAGGGACCTAGTGATAGTACAGCCCCCCTTTAGCAGAATAAAGGTTGGAGCTGGTCCCATTCCAAATTAGATTATCCTGAATTGAATCTACTAGAAGAAACTCTGGACTTCAACGTTCTGCTCCACAGAAGACTGAAGAAATCTCCCTTGTGGCCAAGGAGTGACCACCCTGCACAAGCAGGCACCATCAAGCGTTCCAGCGGTTCATTTTGTCGTTTTCCCTGGTGGATCAAGACTTCAGAGCCGGACAAGACCCGGACTTCCAGACCTCTCCGACCTCAACTCACATCTGCAGCACAGCTGAGATCCGTGGGTGTGACGAGACACGTGGGACCGGCCATCTTGAAGAAACTGCACTTCGCTTCCAGCACGACTTCAGAGGTATCCTCGACGAAGTGCTTTGGGGATTGAGAAGCCCCAGCCCTGAGCAGCTCCTGCACAGAAGATCAACCCTCCAGCATCTACGAGATCTGCGTGGGGCCCTTTTGCTTGATTACTGCTGGACGCGTTGTCTGGTCACTTGCCGGCTGGCTGGTGGCCTCCTAGACGACGATCCTTAAAATCCACACCGCTGGTCTGGTTGCTCCAGACTGGCCCTTGCTTCCCTGCAAAGAAGAAGCACCCCGGACCATCCTGGTCCGCACCAGACGCCTTTTCCACTCACCGCGTGGGTTGTCTTTGCCAAGGCCTGTTGACGCCCAATCCGGAACCAAATTACAAAAAACAATTTGATGGACAGAATGTAGATCAATGTCTTACATTCACCCCAGTACAAGGATCTGGGCCTAAATCCATCGTTTTTTGCACTCCACACCACCCTGGGTCAGATAATGGCTTTATGCAAATCAGCTCTGACCCTGTGCCCCATGGGAACAGTCCAGTCCGAACTACAACAGCCATATCTTTCCCAGACCGGAATCAAGCATCCGAGGACCGGACCGGTTTCGAGGTAACACCTCTCATCAGCCCGGCTAGCTTGACTCCAGTGGTGTGGAGGCTCTGGGACCCACGTCTGAGCTACCCCAGTACACTCAGGGAGAAAATTACAAAAGACAATTTGATGGACAGAATGTAGATCAATGTCTTACATTCACCCCAGTACAAGGATCTGGGCCTAAATCCATCGTTTTTTGCACTCCACACCACCCTGGGTCAGATAATGGCTTTATGCAAATCAGCTCTGACCCTGTGCCCCATGGGAACAGTCCAGTCCGAACTACAACAGCCATATCTTTCCCAGACCGGAATCAAGCATCCGAGGACCGGACCGGTTTCAAGGTAACACCTCTCATCAGCCCGGCTAGCTTGACTCCAGTGGTGTGGAGGCTCTGGGACCCACGTCTGAGCTACCCCAGTACACTCAGGGAGAAAATTACAAAAAACAATTTGATGGACAGAATGTAGATCAATGTCTTACATTCACCCCAGTACAAGGATCTGGGCCTAAATCCATCGTTTTTTGCACTCCACACCACCCTGGGTCAGATAATGGCTTTATGCAAATCAGCTCTGACCCTGTGCCCCATGGGAACAGTCCAGTCCGAACTACAACAGCCATATCTTTCCCAGACCAGAATCAAGCATCCGAGGACCGGAACCAACACAGCTGACAGCGAGCGCCTGGGTGGGACAGCTCGTGCCTCCATCCTGGTCATCGAAGACACCTCCTGGTCCACGTGGCTGCAGAGTCAAGCGTCCACTCTTCACCTGATCGCGACAACAGCTTCTGGTTCCTTCCTGGTTCCACTCCAGTCACTGGCTAGTGACTGTGAACATTGTCCCCTCTGCTTTCAGGTATTCATCTTCCTTGATCCACCCTTGGATCACTCCGGACAGCTTCCTCCTGGTCGCCTGCAGCATCTTTTCTTCAAGGCTCCATTGACTTCAACGCAGAAACCCAACGCACTTTCACACCTATGCACCCGCAGCCCGTGGGTGAGGTAACAAGAGCATTTCGGTGCTCAAGGGTAGATTGACTATCCTAGTGTCCAGATTTCCAGTCGTTTTAGTCCTAACTAGTCAGAACTGTCCGTACTCACCTTTTTCGTAAATTGTACTGTCCATTGACTTTGTTACGCATCTCGCGTGTGAGTTCACACTGCACACGCGTCCCGTGGGCCTCCTAATACTTACCTAAGGTTAGGGTAGTGTAGTCCCAGCGATCCTACAGCCTCTGGACAGCTCCATTCCTTTTATCGACTTTCTCAACCCACTTACTTAGTATATGGTTTGACGTGCCCCTAGGGAACCATTGTAATTTGTGCAACTTAAACATATTTTTCCTAAGAGTCTTGTCATGTGCTTAGCCCTCTGATCTCAAAGAGTTCAGAGGTGTTTGTTATTAATAAATATCTTGTTTATTTTTATAACAACCTGTGTGGTGTCCTTTCATCTGGTATTCAAGGGGCTATATGTGGTAAAACAGCTGGCTTCACATGCCAAAAGAGTTTAGCCTAAGACTGCTTTGTCCATGCTACCATTAGGGTAGCTGGTCTATAAGGTTGACTTACAACCAATCACCATAAGGGTTGTTTGGACTGATTCAAGGTGATCACTAGAACTAGTGAGCATCATATATCAGGCCAACTTCTCACACGGCCCACTGAGATGGGCAGACACGATCCGGACTCCAGCTGGAAACTAGGAGGCCCGGCAGGGGACGAGGGAGGTGTGCGGCCTACGCGCAACGGTGAAGCTGGGTCCTCAATTGCAGTGAGGGCCGGGTAGCTGGACTGGGAGCAGGGGTGGAAGGCCCTCAATAGTGCAGTACCACCTGCCCGCGAACGGGGCACAAGAGAGCGGCTCATCGACCGGCAAGGGCCCTTGGGTAACCCCCACGGTCTGGCGGCCAGGCATCCTTGGAGCGCGCAAGAAGACCTGCGGGCCCCAGCAACAATGGGCTCCAAATAAAAGCACCGGCGGCGGAGAAGTTTGAAAACCACAAGATAATAGGAAGAGCTGCAGGAGACTGCACGCTAAGCAATGAGAAGGTGAATCTGTGCAGTGCATGCTACAGGGGTGTTACAAGGGAGGCCCCCCCTTTTTCATTGATTCAGAAAAGGGGGGTGGTGATGGACAGAGCATCTGAATTAAGCAGAATACTACTACCCAGTCAAGAGATCAGGGCTTGATCCATCACCGTTTTTTAGCTCACTGCACCATCCCAGCTCAGAACCTGGCTACATGCAAATTAGTCTGTCCCTGGCCCAGTGCATCATGGGAACAGGGCAGACCAAACTACTAAGCCAATTCTTTTACTGGAAAGGAAACATGCTTCCGGGGACGGGTTTCTGGCATTACAGCCGTCTTCGGCCCGGCTTGCTTGAATCCTGATGGTGCAGTGAGCAAGGGACTCATTTCTGAGCATACCCTTCCACGCTTATGGTGGACAAAACGATTCAGAAAATGGGGGTGGTGATGGACAGAACATCTGAATTAAGCAGAATACTACTACCCAGTCAAGAGATCAGGGCTTGATCCATCACCGTTTTCTAGCTCACTGCACCATCCCAGCTCAGAACCTGGCTACATGCAAATTAGTCTGTTCCAGTCCCAGTGCATGATGGGAACAGGGCAGACCAAACTACCAAGCCAATTCTTTTACTGGAAAGGAAACAAGCTTCCGGGGACTGGTTTCCGGCATTACACCCGTCATCGGCCCGGCTTGCTTGAATCCTGATGGTGCAGTGAGCAAGGGACTCATGTCTGAGCATACCCTTCCACGCTTATGGTGGACAAAACGATTCAGAAAAGGGGGGTGGTGATGGACAGAGCATCTGAATTAAGCAGAATACTACTACCCAGTCAAGAGATCACTGGGCCAGGGACAGACTAATTTGCATGTAGCCAGGTTCTGAGCTGGGATGGTGCAGTGAGCTAAAAAACGGTGATGGATCAAGCCCTGATCTGTTGACTGGGTACGAGTGTTCTGCTTAATTCAGATACTCTATCCATCACCACCCCCTTTTCTGAATCGTTTTGTCCACCATAAGCGTGGAAGGGTACACTCAGATGTGAGTCCCTTGCTCACTGCACCATCAGGATTCAAGCAAGCTGGGCTGAAGACGGCTGTAATGCCAGAAACCGGTCCCCGGAAGCTTGTTTCCTTTCCAGTATAAGAATTGGCTTGGTAGTTTGGTCTGCCCTGTTCCCATGATGCACTGGGCCAGGGACAGACTAATTTGCATGTAGCCAGGTTCTGAGCTGGGATGGTGCAGTGAGCTAAAAAACGGTGATGGATCAAGCCCTGATCTGTTGACTGGGTACGAGTGTTCTGCTTAATTCAGATACTCTGTCCATCACCACCCCCTTTTCTGAATCGTTTTGTCCACCATAAGCATGGAAGGGTATACTCAGATGTGAGTCCCGTGCTCACTGCACCATCAGGATTCAAGCAAGCCGGGCCGAAGACGGCTGTAATGCCAGAAACCGGTCCCCGGAAGCTTGTTTCCTTTCCAGTATAAGAATTGGCTTGGTAGTTTGGTCTGCCCTGTTCCCATGATGCACTGGGCCAGGGACAGACTAATTTGCATGCAGCCAGGTTCTGAGCTGAGATGGTGCAGTGAGCTAAAAAACGGTGATGGATCAAGCCCTAATCTGTTGACTGGGTACGAGTGTTCTGCTTAATTCAGATACTCTGTCCATCACCACCCCCTTTTCTGAACCCCCCTTTTCATTGGCCCTACACCGCCACTCTACTAGTATCCAGTGGGATAACCGACAGGCCGTGCGGGGCAGGCGATCTTGCAGCAGGCGGCGGCCAGTACCAGAAGTGCAAAGTCGTCTGAGTGGAGATGGGGGGCAGGGGCCAACGCACAACGACCACCCAGTCCAAACTGGACAAGTTTGTCTACGGCACAGAATTCCCGCTGCTGCCTGAATGTAAGGACCTGGTGTACAGGGCCCCTGGGGAGGAAGGTGCACATAAGGTGACTTTGGAGGATATAATGGCCGCCCTCACCAGTGTACAATCAACAGTGGGAACGATATCCGCGGATGTTTCATTCATGCGAGCAGACTTTCAAAAAATGACGGCCAGGGTCACGGAAGTCGAGCAAGTATCAAAATCTCTGACGAAAGACACTACGGCCCTGATAAAAACAGTGAACAGCCTGGAGGCAGAGAACAAACTCATGGCAGCAAAACTGGACAACCAAGAAGGACACTCTCGATGCAACAATGTCAGAATTACGGGAATTCCCGAAAGTGAAAGGAGCCCGGCAATGGACTTGAATGTAGAGGACCTCATAAAATCTAGACTCCAACCCAGGGGACTGTCAACTTTTTTCTCAGTCGAAAGGGCCCACAGTGTGCCGGGGGGTAAGCCCAAACCCGGGGTCCCCTCTAGACCTGTGCTGGCTCGCATCTTCTATTTCAGAGATAGAGACGTTATATTGCAAACAGCGAGTGTGGCTCCGCCACTACGTATCCAGAACTCATTTGTGTCATTCTTCCCGGACTATACAGCGGCGATCTCCAGGCGCCGCAGGAGTTTCATGGAGGTCAAGAAAGTACTGAGAACCAGGGAACTGCCGTACTAGAGGTTATTCCTGGCAAAACTGCATGTGGTAGTGGATGGGAAAACATGGTTCTCTGACACGCCGGAGGAGGCACACGACTGGATCGAGGGATGGCGTCGGGTGGGAGGACCCAAGCGGTCGGAGAGGAACCAGTGACGTCGCGGGATGACTGATGACCTCGGGGATCGTGTGCAGCAACAAGGGGAAGAACATCTGCAACAAAGTAAGGCTGCAGAGTGAGACTGAGCAAGAAAGTTGGACACTGAGATTGGGTGAGGTGTGGAGGCACACACGCAGAATTACCTGCAGCTTAGGAGCAACCAGAGGTACCGACGGACAGAGTGGGGCCTCATTCCCTGAGCAGTTGTCAGGAGAGGTGAGGAGTGCTCCCACAAAATGATGGGAAAGGATCTAAGATTCCTGTGATACTCGTCCTACATATCGAATTCACAGAGTATGGTAGGATGTATCACACCAACCATTTTTTATCTATTTATTTTCACACACACAGTTCTCGTCGTATTTTGCAGTAGTGTAGTTTCTGGTCCTGAAGAAAGCCAATGGTTTAAAATTAACCAGAATGGCTGAAAATGTAGACTTGTTCAACCAACTAGTGATAGTTATTATGTCAAACTATTCACAAACTGTTTTTAGTTTGGACACTGTGATAGCGCACATTAAAGTATTTTTAGCTATCATGGTAGTCAATTTTAAATTGCACTTTTTGATTTAGTTACGTTTAGAAACACTGCAAACTTTGTCAGCACCACTGATTCTAAAATAAGGTGTGGCCTGATCCATCACTGATATTAAGATCCAGTACAGCTCTCCATTTCACAAGGTGAGCTGTGCCAGGAAGTGCCAGTTTTATCAATCCCAGATGATGAAGTTCCGCCACCTGGTGGGCTGATGGGATTCCTCCCTAATTGAGCACAGGGTAGGGTGATGACACAGATTCTGTTTTTGCCTCATATTGCCTCTTGTCACAGACCAGTAGTTTTTTAGTGAATATGTATTGTAGGTTGGGGACAGAATACTACTTGGTCTAAAAAATTATTCCCTTGGACCCTTTAATAAAAATTGTGTGTATTGTATGGCATCACAAACCCCAGCGGATCACGACTCGGAGTCATACTCAAAACCCAGGTGACCCCTCTGACATTGCTCACATGGAATGTGCAGGGACTGGGGGACAAAATAAAGAGAGGCCTGGTTTTACAAAGTTTGAAGCGCTGCGCCCCGACGATAGCCCTACTGCAAGAAACACACCTCACGGGTACCGCATGTAAAGCAATGGATAGGTGGGAGTCTAAAATGATGGTGCATTCAGAATTTTCTTCTGGCTCAAGGGGAGTGAGTTGGCATTCTGGTTAAAAAGCAATCCCCATTCATAATACATAAAACAAAAACAGATGATCAAGGTCGATTTGCGGCCCTATTGGGTCAAAGGGAGGGACGATCTGTTAATGTGGTATCAGTATACATTCCTCTGACCCTGCAAGCGATAGCGCTTCCAGCCCTTAGCGAATGTTTATGTGACCTTCCGGAAGGGGAACTTCTGATAGTGGGGGACTTTAATACGACTATAGATCGTACCTTAGACAGATACCCGGTGAGGGCACACGTGCCTGGTGTGTCTCGCCTGCAGGGTTTTATGGAGGCACTTGGACTTACTGAGGTATGGCGACGGCCCGACCCTATAACACGACACTACACCTTCAATTCGGGGGCACATAACAGTCTATCTAGAATAGACTACTTCCTGGCCTCAGCGGATAGTCTTAAGAGCGTTGAAGGTATAGAAATGAGACCTAGGGGCATCTCAGACCACTCCCCGTTACTATTGACTTTTCATATCACTACAAGAAAACGTTATGTCAGTTAGCTCACCGACTATCTTGTAGGAGGCCTATAAAGCAGTCATTCGAGAACAGGCTATAGTTTCTATTGCAGGGCACAAGCGGGAGAAACAGCGAGAAATGCATGACATGGAACTAGTTGCATGAGGGTGAGACACACCACTCCACTAACCCCACACCAGCTACATACCAGACGCTGAACATCAGGCAGCAACAGTATAGAGAATGCCTTAGCGAGGAGACCAGGTCGAGGCTCACGGCCACTAAACATAAAATATATGAAACCGGAGACAAAGCCGGAAAGCTTTTGCCATGGATCGATAAGAGGGAGTGGGGTAACACAGGGATAGCACAGATTAAGTCGGAGGAAGAGCAGACGACGACGGACCCGCGGGCGACAGTCCGCACACTAACACAACACTTCCAGAAAGTATATATACACCTCATCCTCCACGATGACCATGGAAGATGCATTGACATATATTAGGACATAGCAATGCCTAGGCTCACCCTGGAGGCGGCCCTCGAGTTAGAGGCGGACCTCACGGTGGAAGAACTACAAGTCGCGATCCGATCATTACAATCTGTCAAAGCGGTAGGACCGACTGGTGTGCCTACTGAGCTGTACAAGAAGACGGCGGGCACTATTGCCCCACACCTACTTCGAATGTACTCGGATAGACTGGAAATGGGTGAATTGCCGTCCGATCAGCGGTTAGCTACTATAGTGGCAATTCCTAAACCAGGAAAACCTACGGTAGAATGTACCTCATACCGCCCGATATCGCGAAATTACTGGCGATAAGGCTAACACCGCAACTTACGACCCTAATACATCCGGACCAGTCTGGGTTTATGCCGGGCAGAAATACAGCACTGAACCTGAGGCGCTTACATGGGGTAAAGGCCCGAATCCTATATCTTCAAGAGCCAGCTGGCGTGCTATCCTTGGATGCACGGATGGCTTTCGATATGGTTGAGTGGCCCTTCTTAGTCGCAGTGCTTCACCATCTGGGCTTTGGCCCCAAGTTTTGCGCGTGGATTCGCCTCCTGTACACTAAACCAATGGCACACGTTACGGCCAACAGGCACATTTCTGATTATTTTCTACTTACAAGGGGGACACGCCAGGGCTGTGCCCTGTCTCCGCTGCTCTTTGCCCTGGTGTTGGAGCCACTGGCAGGGTGGATCAGATAGGAGCCAAAGATAAGGGGCCTCAGGTGGACAGATGTGTGGGAAGACCGCATCCCCCTGTATGCAGATGATGTATTGTTATACTTGACCTCCCCCAGGCGCTCAATACTGGTTCTCCTCAATATCTGTGAGATTTTTGGCAGGGCATAGGGGTACACCATAAACTGGTCCAAATCTGTTTTGTACGTATTAGACGGCCCCCCACCACAACTCCCTGCTGACTGCCCGCTCCAGGTCACGGACGACACATTTAAATATCTAAGCATATACATTACAGCAAATACAGACGACTTCTTCTCAAGAAATCTGGTGCCCCCACTAGAGCGTCAAGAGAGAGGTTGCACACTCGGAATTGTTGCCGCTGACGTTACTGGGAAAAGCAGCACTTTTTAAGATGATGGCACTTCTCCGGTTTTTATATGCACTAGAGAACACGCCATTCCCCGTATCCCCAGGATATTTCAAGAAGATCGCAGCCCAAGTATCCACCCTGTTATGGGGTAACAAACCGGCACGCATAGCGCAGAATAAGCTGACCCATGGGTGGTACGATGCACTCCCAAATATAAAACTGTATTAATGGGCGGCACAATTAAAGGTCATTAATCAGTGGATACATGCCCCATCAGGCAGATCCCGCATACACAGCGGACAGGTTTCTATTGGGATCAGGAAATATGCTCTATGCACTTTACAATAAGGGACTTACCTCTACGTTAATAGGGCCCACAAAACACACAGTCACCATGCGGCACAGGCAAAATTGGGCTGGCAGGGGGTCTTTCCCCTTCTTACTCCTCTCTGGTACACTAAGCGGTTGGGGCGACTTCGGAACAGCAATGGCTTTGAGCAATGGGACACCATAGGCATTTCCACAGTGGGTGACATGTGGTCTAATCAACCTAAATGCTTTGCCAATGCTGATAATGAAAATAATTTTAAAAAAACGAATAAAAACAAAACTTGCTGCACACAAGCAAAACAAAAAACAGTCAACAATTCTGGGCAGAAATCAATTCACTCTCACATGGCAGTTTTTGCCATCACAGGGCCAGAATCTAAGAATTACACTTGATTATTCACATCGAAGCGACCTGCCCAGGACAAGCCACGAATAGCGATATTGGGAAAAGCAGAACCATGAATGGCCCTATGCCCACAGAGAACCTGTCAGAGGGAAAATGCTTGAAGAATCGTAAGTTGGGCATTTCTTGAAGAAACTAAGTTCAAATGGGGTACCGGGACCAAATGGTCTCCCTAATGCCCTTTTTAAGTACGATCTGGTCTTCTGGGCTTTGTATCTTACTGCCTTATTTAATTTGGCATTTACCACCAAAACAATTCCAGAATCACGAAAAGAAA
This sequence comes from Lissotriton vulgaris, assembly GCF_964263255.1. NCBI lineage: Eukaryota > Metazoa > Chordata > Amphibia > Caudata > Salamandridae > Lissotriton > Lissotriton vulgaris. The sequence goes on along the minus strand of NC_141698.1, from coordinate 1,010,802,471 downwards.
GCATTCTCCACCTCATCTTCAAGTCAGGCTCACGGACAAACCCAAGCGAAGCACAAGTTACTTACCTTCGGTAACGATACATCTGTAAGAAACAGTAGTTAGTATTAGATTCCTTACCTTAAAATATCCCCAGGCGTCAGTCTGGAAACGGAAATGTTTGTGTAGCAGTACCCCTGCGCGTCGGTAGGCGTCGTCTGCGGCTCCGCGTCAGTCGTCGGGATGACGTTGCCGGAGTACTTAGACGCCGCCCTCGCGCGCTGACGTCAGTTCTTATACACAGCTTTTCCGCGCCAGAAACGCAGAGCCATGATAAAAACCAACACTGGTGCCATGAAACTAGGGCCCTCAAAGGGATGACTTTAACCCTACATATCTGTTTGCAGAACGGGGAGGATGGGTGGGGCAGTAAGGAATCTAATACTAACTACTGTTTCTTACAGATATATTGTTACCATAGGTAAGTAACTTGTGCATCTGAAAGAAACAGGTTAGTATTAGATTCCTTACCTTAGAATATATACCCCAGCAATACCAAACCGGGTGGTGGATCTGCGAACCAATAATCAGACCAAAAAGTCCTGGAGAACGGAACGGCCAAAAAAGCCATCTCTCCAGACTTGGCTGCCCTGGCAGAAGTGTCTAGCGAACGTGTGCAGCGAGGCCCACGTAGCTGCCTGACAGATGTCCTGCAAGGGGACTCCCTGACCCAGGGCAGTAGTAGCCGCTGTGGCCCGAGTGGAATGGGCACAAGTCCCACAGGAGGCTCCTTTTTAGCCAGGGAATAACAAGCCTTGATGCACAAGACGACCCATCGAGAAATGGTTCGTTTGTGCACTGCCCGTCCTTTCTTAGCGCCCACATAACTAACAAAGAGTTGGTCATCCACCCAGAACTGGAGTGTGCGATCCAGATAGTATGAGAGCGCACGTTTTGGGTCCAGACGGTGGAGCCTCTCTTCCTCTTTCGAGGGAGGCGGAAAGAAGGTGGGCAAGGTGATGGACTGCATGATGTGGAAGGCAGTGACTACCTTGGGCAGAAAGGAGGGACGCGTTCTCAAAACAACCTTGTCTGGATGGACAGAAAGGAGGTTGTGAAGAAAGAGCCTGCAGCTTACTCATTCTCCTGGCAGAGATGATGGCAACCAGGAATGCAGTCTTAAGAGTGAGAAGACGAAGAGGGCAATTATGAAGTGGCTCGAAAGGAGGGCACATCAAATAAGTCAGAACAAGGTTCAAGTCCCACTGAGGCATCACAAAAGGAAAATTGGGGAACATGTGAGTGATGCCCTTCAAAAACCTATTTACAACAGGGGACTTGAAAAGAGAGGGCTGATCAGGTAGCCTTAAGAAGGCGGAAATGGCAGAAAGGTAGCCCTTAATAGTGCCCAGAGCAGAGCCCTGCTGGGCAAGAGAAAGAAGACAGAGGAGAACCTCAGAAAGGGGGGCAGAAAGTGGATCCACAGTCTTTGCTGTGCAACATGCCACAAATTTGGCCCACCTGCAGGTGTATACCAATTTTGTGGAGGGATGCCTGGCTGCCAGCATCACATAGCAGACTTCAGGAGGCAAGTCAAATGGCCTCAACTGTCGCCGCTCAATCTCCATGCATGGAGGTGGAGACTGGACAGGTTCGGGTGGAGGACCGTCCCCTGCTGCTCCTGAAGAGGCAGACAAAACGGGGGATCGACTGACGCTGAGTAGCTCGGGATACCAGTATCTTCGTGCCCAGTCCGGAGACACAAGGATGACTTGGGCCCGTTCGCGCCTGATCTTCAACACTCTGGGCAGAAGTGGTATAGGCGGAAAGGCGTACAAGAGACCGCAACTCCACTCGCAACGAAAAGCATCTCCAAGCGGGAGCCGCCTTGGAAATTCCAACTCGCAGTACTGATGACATTGCGCGTTCTCTTCCGTGGCTAACAGATCTAACCAAGGCTCTCCCTACTGCTGAAAGAGGCCTTGCACCACAACCGAGTTCAGACGCCATTCGTGATCCATCATGCACCGACGGCTGAGCTCATCCACCCTGGCGTTCAGGAAACCTGCCAGGTGTTGAACCACCAGGGTCACGCCCTGATGTTCCAGCCATTGCCAGAGGAGCAGAGCCTCCTGGCACAGGCTCCACGACCCCACCCACCCTGTTTGTTGGAGTACCACATGGCGGTGGTGATGTCCATGAACACCTGCACTACACTACACCGGACAGAGGGGAGGATTGCTTTCAGTGCAATCCGGATCGCCCGCAGCTCCAGAAGGTCGATGTGGAGCCGGGACTCCGCCGGAGAACAGAGGCCTCTGATCTGCTCCTCTCCCATGTGTATTTACAACAAGGGGTGGTGAGGGACAGAGTCTCTGAATTAAGCAGAAAGCTCTCACCCAGTCAAGAGATCAGGGCTAGATCCAACACCGTTTTTTAGCTCACTGCACCATCCCAGTTTCAGAACCTGGCTGTATGCAAATTAGTCTGTTCCTGTCCCAGTGCATGATGGGAACAGGGCAAACCAAACTACAAAAGCCAATTCTTACACTGGGAAGGAAACAAGCTCCCGGGGACCGGTTTCTGGCATTGCAGCCGTCTTCGGCCCGGTTTGCTTGAATCCTGATGGTGCAATGAGCAAGGGTCTCACATCTGAGAATACCCTTCCACGCTTAGGGTGGACAAAAATATTTACAACAAGGGGTGGTGAGGGACAGAGTCTCTGAATTAAGCAGAAAGCTCTCACCCAGTCAAGAGATCAGGGCTAGATCCAACACCGTTTTTTAGCTCACTGCACCATCCCAGTTTCAGAACCTGGCTGTATGCAAATTAGTCTGTTCCTGTCCCAGTGCATGATGGGAACAGGGCAAACCAAACTACAAAAGCCAATTCTTACACTGGGAAGGAAACAAGCTCCCGGGGACCAGTTTCTGGCATTGCAGCCGTCTTCGGCCCGGTTTGCTTGAATCCTGATGGTGCAATGAGCAAGGGTCTCACATCTGAGAATACCCTTCCACGCTTAGGGTGGACAAAAATATTTACAACAAGGGGTGGTGAGGGACAGAGTCTCTGAATTAAGCAGAAAGCTCTCACCCAGTCAAGAGATCAGGGCTAGATCCAACACCGTTTTTTAGCTTACTGCACCATCCCAGTTTCAGAACCTGGCTGTATGCAAATTAGTCTGTTCCTGTCCCAGTGCATGATGGGAACAGGGCAAACCAAACTACAAAAGCCAATTCTTACACTGGGAAGGAAACAAGCTCCCGGGGACCGGTTTCTGGCATTGCAGCCGTCTTCGGCCCGGTTTGCTTGAATCCTGATGGTGCAATGAGCAAGGGTCTCACATCTGAGAATACCCTTCCACGCTTAGGGTGGACACAAATATTTACAACAAGGGGTGGTGAGGGACACAGACTGATTTGCATATAGCCAGGTTCTGAGCTGGGATGGGGCAGTGAGATAAATAACGGTGATGGATCAAGCCCTGATCTTTGGACTGGGTAAGAGTGGTCTGTTTAACTCAGACACTCTGTTCATCACCACCCCCTTTTCTAAATCGATTTTGGCCACTATAGGTGTGCCAGGGTATACTCAGACATGAGTCCCTTTCTCACTGCTCCATCAGGATTCAAGCAAGCCGGGCCGAAGAAGGCTGAAATGCCAGAAACCGGTCCCCGGTAGCTTGTCTCCTTTCTGGTGAAGAATTGGCTTGGTAGTTTAGTCTGCCCTGTTCCCATGATGCACTGGGCCAGGGACAGACTGATTTGCATATAGCCAGGTTCTGAGCTGGGATGGGGCAGTGAGATAAATAACGGTGATGGATCAAGCCCTGATCTTTGGACTGGGTAAGAGTGGTCTGTTTAACTCAGACACTCTGTTCATCACCACCCCCTTTTCTAAATCGATTTTGGCCAATATAGGTGTGGCAGGGTATACTCAGACATGAGTCCCTTTCTCACTGCTCCATCAGGATTCAAGCAAGCCGGGCCGAAGAAGGCTGAAATGCCAGAAACCGGTCCCCGGTAGCTTGTCTCCTTTCTGGTGAAGAATTGGCTTGGTAGTTTAGTCTGCCCTGTTCCCATGATGCACTGGGCCAGGGACACACTGATTTGCATATAGCCAGGTTCTGAGCTGGGATGGGGCAGTGAGATAAATAACGGTGATGGATCAAGCCCTGATCTTTGGACTGGGTAAGAGTGGTCTGTTTAACTCAGACACTCTGTTCATCACCACCCCCTTTTCTAAATCCTCTCCCATGTGGCCACCCCAGCCCAGGAGGGAAGCGTCTGTCACAACTACGTGCTCCGGTTGGGGTAGGGAGAGGGATCTGCCACTGACCAAATCGCGGTCCGTGAGCCACCACTGCAACTGTCGAGAAGTGCCCTCCGAGATCAAGACATGGTCGGACAAGTTGCCCTGATGTTGGGCCCACTGAAACTTCAGGTCCCACTGCAGAGCCCGCATCTGCCACCTGGCGTGATGCACCAGAAGGATGCAGGAGGCCATCAGCCCAAGAAGCCGCAGCGTCAACCTGACCAAGACTCAGGATAAAGGGCGAAAGATTGGAATCAGAGCCTGAATATCCCGAACCCGTTGTTCGGGAGGATAAACCCGAAACTGCGCCGAGTCCAGAACCGCTCCGATGAAAGGGGCACAAGTGAGATTTCGGCACGTTGATGGAGAACCTCAGCAGGTGCAGGAGGTCAGCCGTAGTCTGGAGGTGGCGGACGACTGTCTGGGGCGAGCCCGCCTTCAACAACCAGTCTTCGAGATAGGGGAAGACTGACACGCCTAATCTGTGCAGATGAGCTGTGACCACCGCCATCACTTTTGTGAACACCCGAGGGGCAAGGGTCAGGCCGAAGGGGAGCACGGTAAACTGAAAGTGCTCGAGGCCTACCATGAACCGCAGGTAACGCCGGTGAGCCGGCAGGACGGGGATATGAAAATAAGCATCCTGCAAGTCCAACGCTACCATCCAGTCTCCCGGGTCTAGGGCAGCTAAGACCTGAGCCAAAGTCAGCATCTTGAACTTCTCCTTCCGGAGGTAGTCGTTGACGTTCCGCAGGTCAAAGATAGGGTGTAGGCCCCCTTTGCCCTTCTTGGGAACCAGAAAGTAGTGGGATTAACACCCACACCCTACTTCTGGCCCAGGAACGCGCTCGATGGCCCCCTTGGCCAAGAGGGCTGTAACTTCCTCTTCCAGAAGTTGCAAGTGATCCCCCGACACGCAGTGGCACTGCGGTGGCATGGCTGGAGGGGTCGTCTCGAAGGGGAGTGAGTAGCCCCTTTGGTTCATTTGCAGCACCCACCTGTCCGATGTGATGGTGCGCCAGTGGAGGAGGTGATGGCGAACCCTGCCCCCCACTGGCGTCAAATGGACCTGAAAGCTCGGACTAGGAAGGCTATGAGGCGGATGCTGCAGGGGTGGATGTGGACTGGCCTCGCCATTGTCCCGTTACCGCCACGGCGGTTACCACGTCCGCCGCCGCGCTGGATGTTAGTCTGCGGCCCGTGGCTGGTAGGATGTGTGGGGGCGCCCCTTCCTTGCCCACGAAAGGAGCGAAAGGCAGCAGAAGTCTGCTGACGAGGGCAGACAGGCCCAAGGTCTTGGCCTTGAAGCGCTCAAGCGCACTATCTGACTTGCCACCTAAGAGGTGGCTGCCATCGAACGGCATGTCCATGAGGGTGTTCTGGACATCGGCCGAGAAGTTGGGGGCCTCAGCCAGGCGTGGAGGCGAACCTCCACAGACGTGGAAACCGCCCTTCCTAGCGAGTCCGTGGTGTCTAGCCCACATTGTATGGAGTACCACGCTGCGTCTCGTCCCTCCGTGAGGGCTTGAGTGAGCTTCACCCGGGCCCCCTCCGGCAGCAAGCGTATCCCACAGGGAGTGGGTGTAACGGCCCAAAAGGTACGCGGTGTTGACTGACCGCAAACCCAAACTGACGGAGGAGAACATTTTCTTGCCGAATTGTTCATACCTATTGGATTCCCGATCTGGAGGTGCAGTCGGGAATGCAGACTGGGAAGTAGAGGCCTGGATAACCAGGCTCTCGGGGGTGGGGTGGGTGGATAGGAAACCAAGGTCGCCCAGAGCAGGGCGGTGGCGCCTGGCGACGTTCCTATCTGCAGGGGTACCTGTAGCAGGCCTGGACCAGGTGCCCATCAGGAAGTCCGTGAGAGCCTCATCAAACGGCAGTTTACCTGCAGGTTAAGGACCTCCGTGAGGATGTTAGACCTCTCCGTTGCGACAGGGAGCTCAAGAGCCAAGGCCTTGGCCGCCCTCGTCAGCACCACACTATAAGCAGCCCCTTCCTCCGTAGCCACGGTAGGAGGGGAGACAAAACTAGTGTCTAGGGAGATGTCCAGGCCACTGGCTTTCCCTAGCTCCTCTGTCCAGTCCTGAAATGACTGACACTCCCGTGCTAGAGTGTCCTCAGACCCCTCCCAGTCTCCCTCGTCCTCCATCTCCTGGAATGCAGGGGTAAAGGATGGAGCCGGATCATAGAAGAATTGCTCTTCAGCCGGTGTCGAGCACACCGGTCCGACGCCGGATCCGGACCGAGGGAGGGACCAGGGGCGGCGTCTTGCGGGGACGGCACAGTGGGCGACACCCTAGGGGTCGTCGCCGGAGGGGTCGTAAGGACGACCAGCGGCGACCCGGATCCGGATCCAGTGGGGCCCTGCAGCGCCGGGACCGAAGTCGCCGATGGTGCCAGGGCCGAAGCATCCGGCCCGCTTGGGCAGGGCCCAAAGGCGCCGCGGAACCCGACGGAGGAGCGAGCGACCTCATGGCCATGATGAAGGCATCCTCCGGCGTAGCGTTCTGCTCAGGGACCGGCTTGTATGGAGCAGGCTGCTATGTCTGCGGCTCCGGCGGAGCCGTGTGGGCGGTGTCGCCCGAACCCCCGGCCGCGTCGCGCGAGCGTCAGGGGGAGTCAAAAGAGCGATGTCCTCTCTTCGACTTCTTGTGTCTCTTACCTGAGGACTTGGAGCCCGACGAGTGGTGTGGACTCGCCAAGCTGTGATGACTCCGGCCCGCGACCGGTCCCTCGACCTCCTCCCGGCCCAGGACCTCAAGCGGCGTGGGGCCGACTGCCGGATCTCGAGGCGCTTACGGACTGTTCCCGCCTAGCTTTCGACGTCAAGGCCCGGCAGTCGGGGTACCACTTGTCATCGTGGTCGGCCCCTAAGCAATACAGGCACCGGCGATGGGGGTCGGTAAACGACATCAGTCGGCTGCAGTCGGCACAGGGATTGCACCTGGGCATCCCTACCGGCGCCGATGGAGTCGTTCGACTCGAAAAACAGATCAAAAAGGATCAAAAAAGTTTAGTCAAAAAATGAATAAAGGGTACCACTTTTTCCAGATCTGCGCTTGCTGGCGCGGAAAAAAGAAGAACTGACGTCAGTGCGCAAGGGCGGCGTCTAAGTACTCCGGTGACGTCATCCCGGCGCCAACGCCGCCGACGGACGCAGAGCCGCAGACTACGCCTACCGACGCGCAGGGGTACTGCTATGCAAAAATGTACAGATCCAGACTGACGCCTGGGGATATTCTAAGGTAAGGAATCTAATTCTAACCTTTTTCTTTCAGATCTACAGACTAATCACCCTGATCGATGTCAAAGCTAAACTAATGCTGCCAACCTTAACAGATCTGGTTGCATGGGCAACAGCCGAAAACATCCTCCCGGCTACTCAAAAGGGATTAGCGGGCATGAGTATAACCACCAATTGTTTGGCCCTCAGTCTTCTGATCGAAAAGGCAAACTATATATCCACCAATCTATACACCTGCTTTGTCGACTTGAAAGAAGCATTCAACACGGTCCCAAGAGACGTACTTTGGGCAAAGATGGCTAGATCTAGCGCACCTCCAAATCTTCTCAAGGCCATTATCGAGTTATACTCAGACACCCAAGTGTAAATTTAAATAGGTAAAGGGGATAGAATGACTAGAAAGAGCACCAAACTTATCGTCCTAGAACAAGGATGTGTCCTTGCCCCTTTAACATATACACATCAGTTATGGATGCCTTGCTATCAGAAGTCTTGAGTGATCCAACAAAACTCTCAAACAGACCAGTGCACAGTCTACAATATGCAGATGACATTGTTTTATGCAGCCACACTCCCATCGGACTACAATGTCAAATCACAGCCCTCCTCAGTTTTACTGAATCATTAGGCCTGAAGCTAAATTACGTTTGTTTTCAGCTGAAAAATAGCCAGCAAAACAATAAGTTTAAATGGAAAGCAGCAGGGAACAGGATCGACCAGGTCAGCACCTACAAATACTTAGGGGTGGAAATGGACACCAGAATACATTTTTAAAAGCATCTTGCTCCAATCTAGGGCTCTAGCCAATAAGTTATTCTTCGCCTTCAACCTAATAAAAAAAAAAGTTGGGAGCTCGTCTCAGTTGTAAGTCATCAGGGCAAAAGGTCTACCCTCGTTGACCTATGATTCAGAACTCCTCAAAGGCAAAGATGCAACCATTCTCAGCCAATTACAGTCTGTTCTGTTCAAACGCATCTTTCACCTACCTCCATCAAGCTCAAGTGAGCCTGAAATTCTGGCTTATTCACCAACTCATGGTAAGAATGGTTGCAATAACTAAATCCTGCTGGAAGATGAGAGCTGCACCACCCGAGTCACTGGATGCTTTGTGCTTGTCGGAAATTGATAGGCAGCCTACTTATAACAAGCATTGGCATAGCAAATAGTGCTCTCCTTTGGGACCTTATAAGTGTTTAGCTATGCAACAGTTGATGTTGCACCAAGGATATTGTGCTGCATAATTAAATACTTATAAGGTCCCAAAAGTGAGACCTACTGGCTATGCCAATGCTTGTTCCTTTCTCTTCTCTTCCCTAGCAAACATTTTGTTTCATGCATAATTGCTTATGTCCTGATGATGATCCCTGCATCTAACTAAGAGAATGAAACGGTATCAACCACAGTACCATGACTCAAATTGTTGCAATTATTTAATTGTTCATAAGAGCATGTGACATGACCATTATGCTTATTGCAGTCATATAGAAAATGTCTGAGCTTAGAAGTTTTTTACTTCTCTCGTTTGTTTTCCCACTCCAATAGTTAGTTATTTTAATTTAACACCTTAGCTGCGGCGCAAATATCCCTCCCCAGTGCTGCGCTGTCCATTGGAACTAGTGCTGAATGGAGGTCCAATGGTCGTGCGCAGCACTGGGGAGGTAGCGCTCGTGACAACCGTTGGCCGTCGGCAGCGCTTAAGAGGTTAATAAATGTATTTGTTTTTCCATTTGGACATCTAACATAGACCTCATTGTATCTCTATGTATCAATGTTTTTGTTACTTCACAAGTTAGGGACCTAAGTTCCTATAGAAACCGTAATCAGATTACAGCATTTTTCCAGAACAGAGTCCAAATGTCAACCTACTCTTGTCACCTAGAACTGGCAGTGCAAGAAGAATGAGGACTTTCACTACGTTTGAACACAAATAAAGGACATCTATAACTTCTCCATGGTGACCGAACCACGCACGCAGCGGGGTCTTGTGGCCTGCCACAAAGGCACAGTTAACATCACACTCAGCACTTTTATATGACACATTCTGTCTCCCTTGCAATGTATACCACGTTGTAAAGTATGACGAGTGGATCAAGATGTTATTATTCCATCTCATCTGGCTTAGCAAACTGCCAGCTGTGGATGGACGGATGCACAACCAGCTGCTGATGATGCGAATAAGTACTCTTCATCCTGGGAATGATTTTGGGACCACAGACCGTAGCCAAATAAATACCTATTGTGATGACCAGCTCAAGGATTGCAGATACAAATGAGAAACTTGTTGCAGTGTGTGGCCAGAGGCAATCAAACGCTTTTCATTCTAGAGAAAGCTCAGAAAACAAAGATTGCATATTTCTTAATGAAACAGACACGAGGCAGCACGTTGTTCCAATGTCACTTTCTGATGGTGTATTGTTCCTTAACAATGCGATTCCAGGAAATTGTGGAGCTACCTGATATGAAATTACGGTCTGCACATGGACATGAATGTGTACATTAACTGATAGCCACTCTGTTTTCATTGTGTCTGCTTGGTGCGCTGTGATTTGACACATAGTGCCTTGAAGCAAGGACATAGCGGCAGGCAAGGAGCGGTCTGCTAGGGCAGAGCGCCAAGCAAGGGCAGAGCGACAGCCAGGGCGGCAGGCAATTGCTTGAGGTTTAACCCTCTTGCTTAGTCAATACAGCACTTGGGCCAGGTCTGCGTCTGGGCATTTTAGTAGCTGACAGTCCCAGCAAGACAGCATTCAAAGGCTTTGTGGGCCGCGAGACGTATAAACTCCACTGTCACCGCACGCTGCGTGAGATAAACTGCTCTGTGAAGTGAGCTTTTAGCGTGGTGCTGTTTGTCGTTTGCAGACATCTGACAGTTTTCTGTGAGACAAGTTGTCACCATGGTCCTCTTTGCTTCTTTGGAAGTGTGCCAGAGCTTTCGCCCCTCACTCTCTTTCTTTCTCCCTTGCCTCCCAGAAGTAAGGACGCCATTGCAGCATCTGCTTCTTATGTGGCCCGCACATCTGCACTTTAACCCGTCCTGCATTTGCGGCACAGTCAAACAAAATGATTCAATGTCATGCCCCTTTTCTGCCATGTCAGGCTGTCTAGAACAAGCGCTCGCCATGACAGGCACTTTTCTGTTTTTCTGCCGTCCCACATGGACGGACTGCTCTGAATTCCTGCTGGCGTAAAAGTTTTATTATTTCTTTATGGGGCCATCTGTTTGGACCCATAAAGAAGATAACAAACCTTTTACGCCAGCAGTAAGTCAGGGCAGTCAGTCCAAGTAGGACGGCAGAAAGAGAGATACAAGTACATCACACAGAGCTCTTTCCCAATGGCCGGCCACAGTTTAGCAAGAACGGTGACGCCGGACAACGGGAAAGAGGGGCGGGGCTTAAAGCCCGCTAGTGCAAGCTACCCTATATCACTAATTCTCGCCAGCGAGACTGCGCATGTGCGCAGTCTTACGCTAGGCTTCGACCTAAAAACAAGTGACCAACTGTGCTTCACCAAGCTTTAACAACCCTTAACCTCTCAAATGCTTGGGAGTTAAACGTTAGTTTCAGTGTTTAAACAAATCGCCAGCCAAGCTAAAAGCTTGGACACTTGACAAAGCAGAAATGGCCGGGAAAAAGCACGGCTGGACAATCTTACAATCTTATAGTAACTGCGGCCGAACCATACCTTGCGTGGCATATCTCTCAGACCACCCAGCACTTCTTTTTATTATGCTGCATGGGTGCTTTGCCCTGAAAAGATCAGGTCCCATCCTGGAAACAAAGCTAGCCTACCTTCCTTTGCCGTTTATGTGGACAATTTGACAAAAGCCTATTACATTTTTTGTGTAGTTGCCCCGCAGTTAATCAACTTAGACAGAAATGACTCTGCCCAGCCTTTCGGTCAATCAAATTAAGATCCTGCCCTAGCAGTGATGACATTATTGAACTGCAAATCAATCCAGCTTCCCTGCAGGTCTGCGAAGTTGCTATTGTAAGTGAACAAATTATTATTAGCACAATCTGCTATGCCAGATTTGTCCGGGCCATTCCCAGGCCCGGACAAAATTGACTAAATAACTAGAATTTGACAGTCGCTTTATGCTGCCTCACCTCATTATTAGCGAAGGCATAGCCCTTATCCACCAAGGGGTCCCTGGTCCCTAAACTTTGGTTTAGACAAATCTGTCTCTGCGAGGTTTGCAAATGTTTGAGAACTCCTAACCAGCAGCTGGCACAAACGTATCTGAAAACACTGGGTTCATTTGGCTATCGAGTACTTAGATGGTCCACCTGTTTTTAACATGAGGACATCTCTTTTGCACAGTATGATGTTTTAATAACAAGTTATTTTTAATTCATGTTTTTAGCAACTGTTTTTTACTTTCTTGTGTGGTTTGACTTTGCATTGATTTTAATTATTCTGTAAATAAACATATTTACATATATTAGGAATTAGTATTTAAAAAAACTTAAAAATTCACTGAAAAACCACAAATGTTACAAGGATGTTATAATTAGGCTCAGATCTCACTCATACACAACCATAAAAATTTAGCAGTTATAGTTACCTGAACTAACTATAACTTACGCCTCCACAATGCATTGCATATGGTGGTTCCTGACGATTCTTGGAAGCACAGGAGGGGGGTCCACAGGGCCCCCTCCATTATCAAATATAAAGCCTCAGGAGGTGGGGGTCCCTGGGGGTTTTCTGAAGCCCTGGAAAGGGGGCAGGGGAGTTTCCGCCACGCACCTCCATTTTTTATAAATAAAGACCCAGGGAGGTGGTGGACCCTGGGGCTCAAAGACCATAGGAAGGGGGGCCTGTATTTGTCTTTTTTTTAAACCTGGCCTAATTAGGGGCTATTTTCAAAACAAGCACAGGAGCCTGCGCTTGTTTTACGCAGGATTCGTGGATCCGACCACAATTCCCGCCGAACATTAAAAAAAAGGGCTACCAGGTCAGGGTATTCCTACCCTGTTTCTTTTAAATACATAAAAAAGTTTTTGGGTGGCTGCCAACACTTCCTGTTCCTGTTTGAAATGTTGGCAGTCAATCAGTTCAAAGCACAAGTTCGGGAGGGTTCGCGGAGCCTTCACGTCCCTAGACAAATTTGTTTTTTCTTTAATATCGCCCAAACTAATGAACAGATTTACACAAATTCACAAAAAGGTAGCTTTCTTAATCAAAGGCTACCGTTCTGCCAAATTTGGTTTAATTCCTTTCGGCGGTCCAGGCATTAGTCGTGTCTACAATCCCTAGGAGAAAAAGCATGAGGAAAATGCGGTTTGGGACCTCCCTAACCCCTTTTTCTCTGTGTGCACTTGACGAACCGCCATGAAAATTTTTACCACAGCAGCTGAACTGACTGTCGTACTTATTGTGAATATTTTGGGTAGATTTCTTAAACTGCGCCAAAGTTATAGGCAAATCAAAAAACGCCTTTCCTATGTCCTATTGAAACTAGGTCCTAACAATAACTACCTACTGGCGACTCAGAGAAGATAAAAAAAATAAAAAAATAAAATGTATGTATATATATATATATATATACACATCAGACACAGAGTTCCGGTGAAAGCCAGTACCTGCTCACGAGTGGGTCGTTATTAGGGTTCCGGAAGCCCAATATCTTAATCCAAACATTCTCCCATCAGGAAAACACGTACAACAACACTCCAGGAGTTGCTGTGCTTGAAAATTTAATTGGCAGCAAAAAACAAACGAGTTTCACCTCACGGCTTGTTCACGTGAACAAGCCGTGAGGTGAAACGCGTTGTTTGTTTTTTGCTGCCAATTAAATTTTCAAGCACAGCAACTCCTGGAGTGTCGTTGTAGGTGTTTTCCTGATGGGAGAATGTTTGGATTAATATATATATACATATACATATATATGTATACATATATACATATATACATATATACATATACATATATACATACATATACATATATACATATATACATACATATATACATACATACATATATACATACATACATACACATATATACATACATATGCATATATACATACATATACATATATACATACATACATACATACATACATACATACATATATATATATACATACATACATACATACATACATACATATATATATACACATACATACATATATATATACACATACATACATATATATATACACATACATACATATATATATACACATACATACATATATATACACATACATATATATATGCACATACATACATATATATATGCACATACATACATATATATACATACATACATATATATATACACATACATACATATATATATATACACATACATACATATATATATATACACATACATACATATATATATACACATACATACATATATATATATACACACACATACATATATATATACACACATACATATATATATTCAATGAAAAAACCATAGGTTATAGACCATATATAGTTAGGAATTCGCATTTACAAAACCTTATTTTACTCGCACAAAACCATTGAAATTCCATATATAGTTAGTTGCACTAACTATATATCGCGCACCCGCAATCCACTGCTGATGATGTCACATATTACATCATTCATGACATGGTCAGTGACATCACTGATGACATCACTGATGACAACTCATTTGACATTACTGATCACATCACTGATGATATCATTCATGTGATAATACAATGAACCTCTTCAGACTCTAATATAACCTTAGATACAATCAGTGTAAACAGACACTCACAGACTGTCACTCATCCATGGAGTTACTCACACACCTAGTCAGTCATGCAAAGAATCAATCACACCTCCATTTCCTCAACTATACAGTTATACAAACTTTACTTATTCAAACATATACTAACACATATTTATTCTCTTATACAATCCCTGATACAAGTTCACAATGATCCATACAGCCACTCACACATTCACTGGCTCTTATGCACAGTTATTTATATATGTCAACTCTCACATGTACTGTGTTTTACATATATACTTACTTTGACATGTAGCACTGAGATATCCATTCACTCACCAATACACTCATGCACACAGTCAACCGCCCATACAGCTGTTTCCACATGCACTTTTGAACCCATACATCTAGTGAATCCACTGCTCACACATCTATGCACAGAGTCACACACCCCCTAGACACCCGCACACACACACTCGCTCTCCCATACAAATACTTGGGCAACCAATCAATAACCCATATAGTTACTCATATAGGTACAGAATAACACATGCATCATCTTATACAACAACAGACATACTGATGCACACATTCAGACAGTTTAGTCACTAACCAATGCACTCAGTGAGACACATTTAATCACTCTCTCATACAGTCAGTCATGCACCTACTAAATCCTTTATCCAGACACTTATACATCCACTCATTCTTCAATATGTAAGACATATTTTAACTTTACAGAAACATACAGTCACTGGATAATGTCATCAGTGATGTCATCAGTGATGTCACTGACCATGTCATGAATGATGTAATATGTGACATCATCAGCAGTGGATTGCGGGTGCGCGATATATAGTTAGTGCAACTAACTATATATGGAATTTCAATGGTTTTGTGCGAGTAAAATAAGGTTTTGTAAATGCGAATTCCTAACTATATATGGTCTATAACCTATGGTTTTTTCATTGAATTTCATTGGTTTTTTAAAAGCTAACATCTGTAGCTGTAAAATGTATTATTCTTTAAATCCCAAAATATATATAGATATTTATTGATAATTTTTTTTAAATATTTTTTTATTCGCTTCTATTTCGCGAACCGGGAAGCTTTCCGTTAGCTCATCTTGATGCCGCGATCTAGTCCGCGAACCGGTCAACGTTACGTTAGAGGAACAGTGACGCGTCGCGGAAGCGCGACATATCACGTTATCGCGTAATGCGTCTAATGACGCGTCGCGTTAGCGCTCCCGGAAGTGCTCCGGACCGCGGTCCAAAAGCGATCTGGGACGCGGCGCGCGCCGCGTAACGTAAGCGGAACAGGTCATGTGACTTGTTTATCAAACTTCTCATTGGTTCATTTCACTTTTGGTTTCCAAATGATGTATGACTAGGTCATGTGCCCTAAAAATAACACTTTTCATTGGCTCAGAACTTTTGTTTTCCCCAAATCATGTAAACCCCTCCTTATTTCCTCACTCTGACTTTCATCTTGGTGAGAGAAAGACCATTTATCTGAAGATCCACAATGGCTTCCATTCTTGCTGCAGCTGGTGGACCCCCACCACCACCTCCACCTCCTCATAAGAAGAGAGGACCACCTAGTCAAATTCTGACTAACAGAGAGGAGGAAGATGAGGAAGAAGAAGAAGAGGAGAGAGAGGGACAACAATTTGTTGATGAGTTGCCCCGGGTTTCTAAACGAAAATCCAGTTTTATCTGGCAGTTTTTCACCATCCCTCCTGGAACAAAGAAAGTGAATGCAAAATATGCCACCTGCCTCATCTGTGATCACACATTGTCGAGAGGCACAGAAAAGAAGTACAGTATGGGGAACTATACAATGCATCGTCACATGAGCAGGTGGCATCCCTTGAACTACAGCCGGGCTGAGTTAAGGGATCTTGTAGACAATCCGACGGCAACTCCTGTGGCAAGATCTACATCCACATTGTCTTTGACGGGAAGAGAGGCACAAGAGACTGTGCCAAACATCCAACCTAACTTCCAGCACATAAAGTTATCTTGTGTTCACTGTGGTGAAATGCTGTCATATGGCAACATGAGTGTCAACCTCATGAACATTGCATATGAAAATCATAAATGCCCTAATGCACCCAAAAAGTAATTTTCTTTTTTTTGCTCCAGTTGAGCCGTTTTGAAAGCCTGTTTTTTGTTGTCTCCCCTCCATAAAAAAAACAAAAAAAACATAAAACAGTTCTAAAAATACAAAAAAATCAAAAAATGTTCAAAAAATAAAAAAAAAATATAAAACACCAAAAACAAAAAAAAACAGTTCTTTTCAGAACTACCTCCCCTTTCAAACAAAATTGCTAGAATGTTTATCACTCTGGCAAGCTCTATTTCTTTTGGTTCGCTTCAAGTTCGCTGACCGGTTCGCGAACTTTAAGCGAACTAAAAAAATATTTTTTTAAAAAAAAGAAGAGTTAAATTACTTCACAAAACACATCTGAATTGACAACCAATGAAAATGTTACTTTCATTTTCTACTTTTATTACCTGACATTTGATTGGTTATATACCTGTATATATATAAAGGGAGAGAAGGAAACACAGCCATTTTGACTACTACTTCTTGTTGTACCTCCTATTTCAAAAGCTTCAAAAAACTTCTTTGTGAAGGTAAGTTATAATTTAATATATTGTGCACTATGACTTAATATAGTAGACTTTTTCTGCTAGATATACACTATCCCTCTGTAGTAGTAATGTATTTAGATAGACTTCTCTGTTATAGTTATCAATGGAGTAAGGCTTGTCTTGGTTAAATCACATACACTTTTTTATAGTCCTATTTCCACTCTCATACTATACACTGCCAAAAGATAAATTCACTGATAAAAACTGCCTATCTAAAATTAATCCCAACAGTGCCCTATCTCTACTAATATATATTTTCTTATTCAAAATTTCAGGCAAAATGGAAGGCGAACAACAAGTTTCATTTTCGATTGAACTGAAGGAGAACAGCCAAGACAAACTTGATGACTTTATGGATGACAGTAGAGACCACGAACTTCTACAATGTGTTGAAGCAGTAGACAACTTGCTTCAAAATGAAAAACAATTACACCCTATAATAAATTATGACATTTCTGACAATGAAATGTTAGAAAATTTAATAAAGTATGAAACACAATCATAATAAAAAAAATAAATAAACAAAGAAAACAAAAAAAAACAAGAAAAACAACAAACAATTAACATACAGTATTAGAAAAGTCTTTCATTCTTTTATCCATAAAGTTCGCTGCCCAGAAAGCTATCCGGTTCGCGAACTTGGCGCTTACCACGCAAAAAAAAATTTTTTTTTTTTGGACCCTCTAGGCCCTTTTAAAACCTCCACATAAAACCTAGGGGGTCAACGAGGATCTACTATGCCCCCTTATGGTAATTTCCCCCTTTGTTTTGGCCTCCTCTTGTCTCTCGATCCTACCGAGAGACAAGATGGCGGCCGCTCCGGACTGTTTAGAATGTTGACAGACACCGGAGGGCCAATCAGCTTCTCATCGCAAAGTTCCGTTACGCGAAAGGTTCGCTAACCGGATAGCTGCCCGGAGCGCTGTTACAGATATATATCTTGATTTAAACGTTAATTTCTCAAAATCCATTGAAGCACATATATTGAGACCTAGCAAAGGCACATCGGGCTAACAGTCCCTACAATTTTGCCAAATTTCGTGAAAATCCATTCAGCCGTTCGGGCTAAAAGTGAGTCCAACCGCCCTATGGAAAATAACATGGGAAAAACGCGTTTTGGGACCCCCCTTTTTTCTCGGCCCCCCCTTGACGAACCCCCCCCAAATTTCCAGGAGCTGCTCAGAAACAAAATGTGCCATTTTCCTGAAAATTTCAGCCAATTCCGTCCACAAACGCCAAAGTTATTAGGCATAGAATTTTCAAAAGTCCCATAGAGAAAAAATCCTAACTATATATACCTACTGGCGACCGCCAGTAGGTAATATACACATACATATATATATATACACATACATATATATATATACACATACATATATATATATATACACATACATATATATATATACACATACATATATATATATATATATATATATATATATATACATATATATATATGTGCAAGTAGAAGAGGAGGCAATAGAGAGGCCCGAATAAGAAAACTTGAGACCAAATACATTCTCCAATTAGACAGTAAACAACCTAATGGTTTAAATCTTACGGAAGATATGTATACGTGTTTACACTGAGGCCTCCAGGTATAAAATTTAAAGCTTCCTAGTCACAATGCCAGAATACATTGTTGTAATATATGAATTTTAAACGGTTTTTAACTTTTATTAGTTATTTATTGTTTTATATTTCAGGATGGTTTAAAAACCTTGAACAACAATTTGCACATAATTTCACTGTACTGTACAAATTATCTATGCTGCTAAGTGATTTACATTCTGGTATCTAGTTAAAGCTATCATATGTCTCTGAATCTTAAGTATTAATTCATGCCATTATTATTCTTACCATCAGTAGCTATTTGACACAAAAACCAGCAGTGAGGTCGGTTCCTCTGTGATCAATTCTGGGCTCAGTCTGATCCAGAGGAACAAGTCCAGATTGATTTTTATTTTTAGATTTTCACCCCATAGCACAAAGCACTTTTGCACTTTATTCTTAAGCACAAGTTTGGGTATATGTTCCTTAGGTTGGCAATTATACATAGGAATTTATCCCGTGATTGATGATTATTTTTGGTCTCAGGACTAGTAACTCAATGGTACTTATTTAAATACCTTGTGATTTAAATGTTTACATAAGGATTCTATGTTTACATGTTGGCTTTATATTGCATATATATTTTTAGCAATTTATTGGGAAAAACAGTGTTGATATTTATATATGTATGAATTCATTTTTAATATATATTTATATCCCCATGAAAGCCTTTATTTAACTGTCATGTTTTAAAGTATGTATTTGCTTTTTTTCAATGATGTTATATGTATTTTACTAGTCTGTTATCTATGTCCAGCCCATGTGACGTATTTACAATGTGGCACTAGCACTTTAAAAGGAAATCAACACTATCTTCACGTTGTCATGTGATCAAGGCTCGTTGAGAGCAGAAACGTTATGGCGACAGCACTGAAATAAACCGGCATCTACTACCTTGTGGTCCGTGTCTGTTCTTGCCCCACGTCTGGGAAAACTGCAGCGTGTGGGGAACGGAGTTCGTGAATATATACATAAAACATGGATGCCCTCCAGTAATGGATTTCGTAAATGTGCTACATGTAGGGCATGTAACTTTGGAGCCAACACTGCCACTTACAATACCCCGTTTAAAAATAAAGCACAAACAATTAGAGGGAAATACGACTGCCGCACTGAGTACGCTATTTATGTTCTCACATGTACCTGCGGCTTGCGTTATGTTGGCAGTACGAAAAATCCCGTACATATGCGCATCCTGCAACACATTCGTGCCATCATCCATAGTGACCCGGCATATCCGGTAGCCCGACATTTCAAAGTGAGCCACAATAAAGACGTTAACTGTCTTACTTACTTTGTAATTGATCAGGCACCGATACCCAAGCGTGGTGGGGACAGAGATAAAGCCTTAAGGCAGTTAGAGACGAGATATATTCTCAATCTCGATTCCAAGCATCCTAACGGCCTTAATGACAGGGAGGACATGCACACCTTCCTGCTATAATAATTATTGTTTCCTGTACCCCGTCCACCAGCTAAGTTGGTCTTGTCACTTGGGTCCATAACATCGCCAGTTGTCTAGATAACTATAGCATAAGACGTAGTTTATTTTACTAAGATCCTTGAGCGACACTTACTGAACCTATGATTTTACATCTCTCCCGAGTATCACTATGTTTTTAAACCTTTTACACTATCTTGGTTGCACTCATTTCACTCAGCACTTTATATAATGGGAAGTTGACTTTGTATATATCTGGTCATCTATTGCTTTAGAAACCAGCGGCTCAAGGGTAGAGATACTATCCTAATTGTAATAGGTCAGCACTAGCACTTTATAAATAGTATTCTTTTTTACTAGCAACGTGACCTTTAGGCGTGCCACTTTTAGGAGCCAATATATGTACTTGACTGCATAACAGCTACGTTATAGCCAGTTAAAAGATAAATTGCCATTTTTGCATAATCATTTTAACATAATATTTATTTATGTAAATTACCAATTGACCATTTTATTCATTGGAGGTATATTTTTTTACTATTTTAACATATTTATATGTTATTTATTGATTGCAACAGGTTTCATTAACTGGATCACTATTTATAAAACACGATAGTTGTATTATATGGTTTTAAGTATTATGACATTGGTTTAATATTGGTACACGTCAATACGCATTTAAGCGGTCATATTTTCGTTGCAAATTTGAACTGCATTGAAAGAATCTCTATTTTTAGTGCAATATATATGCTGCTATACTTTTATCTATGTGGGCAAAGTTGCAATTCCTCGTGCACATGTAAAACACCAAACACGCTAAAAAAGTCTGTTTTCTATGTTTTTGATTACTAGAACACGTGGTGTGATGATAGAAAGAAAAAAACGAGTGTGTGCGCTATTTAAGGTGATACAATCTGCATTTCCGTTATGTGATTAAGGGCAGTTCCTGCCCGAAACGCATCATGCCTACCTGAACTGCTGTCAAATGGATAATAAAAGTTCGCTGTGACACTCTGCCAAACCGTGTGGTGGTCCGTTACGTCTGTGGTCCAAACTGGGAACAGAATTTTGCTCCATATATACATATATATATACATTTGGGCCCCGGCTCTGGTGTGTTGCTGATCTATGAGATTTTACTGCCAGGAGTGTGTTAATGTTTGGGAAGTGGCGATCCCGCCGGGAAGCCCGCTGCTAAGGGAGGCTGGAGCAAACGCCAAACGAGTGTGTTTAATATATATATATATACCTGTGAACAAGGTCTCCGTAGAGACCGAAACGCGTTGCTGGTTGCTGAATAAACAACTTACAATCGACTTAAACCCAGTGTGGTTTTGAACTTTATTTGTCACACGGGAGTGCACGAGGAATAAACTTCCCCGCAAGGAGAAAATCTGAATATTATATATATATATATATATATATATATATATATATATATATATATATATATATATATATATATATATATATATATATATATATATATATATATATATATATATATATATATATATATATATATATATATATATATATATATATATATATATATATATGGAGAACCAATGCTGACCTCTTTTAGAAATCAGCTCCGGGCTCAAATGAAGGATTTATTTGGCAATTGTGCAGTCGCTTCCTGAAGTTTGTGAAACGCCATGGCAGACGCGTTTCTGGCCCACATTGGCCGTCATCAGTGCCAGTTCCACAAGAAAACAAAATTTCAAGCGCTCCAGAGACCACTTCAATATCAGCAGTCCCTTGGCTCCTCCTCCTCCAGGTGAGTGTAGTAACAGCGTTGCACCTCCCAGGCGCACTGCCTGATGGAACCTGCAGTCCACGAGGTCCCGTATACCAGTGTATGGGACAACAGACTCACTTTCGTGCCCCCAATTGCTTGGCGCTTCCTGCATTCCACCACAGGGTTCCTGGGTATAATGTTCCGGCCATTACCTTCAAATGAGCCCTTATCAGGCAGCGCAATGCCGCCTCCTCTCTCCCCTTCGCGCAGACACACACCAGCTGGTTAGTACCTCTGCTAGGGGGGGCGCCGTGTTGTGCTTCTCACACTCCACCACAGTTTTTGCTGATCCACGGAGCTCCAGAACGAGAGGGCGTGCCCCTTGCCGGTATCAGCAGAGACCCGGCTACACAAGGAGAACCAATGCTGACCTCTTTTAGAAATCAGCGAGACACATGCTCCGGGCTCAAATGAAGGATTTATTTGGCAATTATGCAGTCGCTTCCTGAAGTTTGTGAAACGCCATGGCAGACGCGTTTCTGGCCCACATTGGCCGTCATCAGTGCCAGTTCCACAAGAAAACAAAATTTCAAGCGCTCCAGAGACCACTTCAATATCAGCAGTCCCTTGGCTCCTCCTCCTCCAGGTGAGTGTAGTAACAGCGTTGCACCTCCCAGGCGCACTGCCTGATGGAACCTGCAGTCCACGAGGTCCCGTATACCAGTGTATGGGACAACAGACTCACTTTCGTGCCCCCAATTGCTTGGCGCTTCCTGCATTCCACCACAGGGTTCCTGGGTATAATGTTCCGGCCATTACCTTCAAATGAGCCCTTATCAGGCAGCGCAATGCCGCCTCCTCTCTCCCCTTCGCGCAGACACACACCAGCTGGTTAGTACCTCTGCTAGGGGGGGCGCCGTGTTGTGCTTCTCACACTCCACCACAGTTTTTGCTGATCCACGGAGCTCCAGAACGAGAGGGCGTGCCCCTTGCCGGTATCAGCAGAGACCCGGCTACACAAGGAGAACCAATGCTGACCTCTTTTAGAAATCAGCGAGACACATGCTCCGGGCTCAAATGAAGGATTTATTTGGCAATTATGCAGTCGCTTCCTGAAGTTTGTGAAACGCCATGGCAGACGCGTTTCTGGCCCACATTGGCCGTCATCAGTGCCAGTTCCACAAGAAAACAAAATTTCAAGCGCTCCAGAGACCACTTCAATATCAGCAGTCCCTTGGCTCCTCCTCCTCCAGGTGAGTGTAGTAACAGCGTTGCACCTCCCAGGCGCACTGCCTGATGGAACCTGCAGTCCACGAGGTCCCGTATACCAGTGTATGGGACAACAGACTCACTTTCGTGCCCCCAATTGCTTGGCGCTTCCTGCATTCCACCACAGGGTTCCTGGGTATAATGTTCCGGCCATTACCTTCAAATGAGCCCTTATCAGGCAGCGCAATGCCGCCTCCTCTCTCCCCTTCGCGCAGACACACACCAGCTGGTTAGTACCTCTGCTAGGGGGGGCGTCGTGTTGTGCTTCTCACACTCCACCACAGTTTTTGCTGATCCACGGAGCTCCAGAACGAGAGGACGTGCCCCTTGCCGGTATCAGCAGAGACCCGGCTACACAAGGAGAACCAATGCTGACCTCTTTTAGAAATCAGCGAGACACATGCTCCGGGCTCAAATGAAGGATTTATTTGGCAATTATGCAGTCGCTTCCTGAAGTTTGTGAAACGCCATGGCAGACGCGTTTCTGGCCCACATTGGCCGTCATCAGTGCCAGTTCCACAAGAAAACAAAATTTCAAGCGCTCCAGAGACCACTTCAATATCAGCAGTCCCTTGGCTCCTCCTCCTCCAGGTGAGTGTAGTAACAGCGTTGCACCTCCCAGGCGCACTGCCTGATGGAACCTGCAGTCCACGAGGTCCCGTATACCAGTGTATGGGACAACAGACTCACTTTCGTGCCCCCAATTGCTTGGCGCTTCCTGCATTCCACCACAGGGTTCCTGGGTATAATGTTCCGGCCATTACCTTCAAATGAGCCCTTATCAGGCAGCGCAATGCCGCCTCCTCTCTCCCCTTCGCACAGACACACACCAGCTGGCTATTCCCTCTGCTAGGGGGGGCGCCGTGTTGTGCTTCTCACACTCCACCACAGTTTTTGCTGATCCACGGAGCTCCAGAACGAGAGGGCGTGCCCCTTGCCGGTATCAGCAGAGACCCGGCTACACAAGGAGAACCAATGCTGACCTCTTTTAGAAATCAGCGAGACACATGCTCCGGGCTCAAATTAAGGATTTATTTGGCAATTATGCAGTCGCTTCCTGAAGTTTGTGAAACGCCATGGCAGACGCGTTTCTGGCCCACATTGGCCGTCATCAGTGCCAGTTCCACAAGAAAACAAAATTTCAAGCGCTCCAGAGACTACTTCAATATCAGCAGTCCCTTGGCTCCTCCTCCTCCAGGTGAGTGTAGTAACAGCGTTGCACCTCCCAGGCGCACTGCCTGATGGAACCTGCAGTCCACGAGGTCCCGTATACCAGTGTATGGGACAACAGACTCACTTTCGTGCCCCCAATTGCTTGGCGCTTCCTGCATTCCACCACAGGGTTCCTGGGTATAATGTTCCGGCCATTACCTTCAAATGAGCCCTTATCAGGCAGCGCAATGCCGCCTCCTCTCTCCCCTTCGCGCAGACACACACCAGCTGGTTAGTACCTCTGCTAGGGGGGGCGCCGTGTTGTGCTTCTCACACTCCACCACAGTTTTTGCTGATCCACGGAGCTCCAGAACAAGAGGGCGTGCCCCTTGCCGGTATCAGCAGAGACCCGGCTACACAAGGAGAACCAATGCTGACCTCTTTTAGAAATCAGCGAGACACATGCTCCGGGCTCAAATGAAGGATTTATTTGGCAATTATGCAGTCGCTTCCTGAAGTTTGTGAAACGCCATGGCAGACGCGTTTCTGGCCCACATTGGCCGTCATCAGTGCCAGTTCCACAAGAAAACAAAATTTCAAGCGCTCCAGAGACCACTTCAATATCAGCAGTCCCTTGGCTCCTCCTCCTCCAGGTGAGTGTAGTAACAGCGTTGCACCTCCCAGGCGCACTGCCTGATGGAACCTGCAGTCCACGAGGTCCCGTATACCAGTGTATGGGACAACAGACTCACTTTCGTGCCCCCAATTGCTTGGCGCTTCCTGCATTCCACCACAGGGTTCCTGGGTATAATGTTCCGGCCATTACCTTCAAATGAGCCCTTATCAGGCAGCGCAATGCCGCCTCCTCTCTCCCCTTCGCGCAGACACACACCAGCTGGTTAGTACCTCTGCTAGGGGGGGCGCCGTGTTGTGCTTCTCACACTCCACCACAGTTTTTGCTGATCCACGGAGCTCCAGAACGAGAGGGCGTGCCCCTTGCCGGTATCAGCAGAGACCCGGCTACACAAGGAGAACCAATGCTGACCTCTTTTAGAAATCAGCGAGACACATGCTCCGGGCTCAAATGAAGGATTTATTTGGCAATTATGCAGTCGCTTCCTGAAGTTTGTGAAACGCCATGGCAGACGCGTTTCCGGCCCACATTGGCCGTCATCAGTGCCAGTTCCACAAGAAAACAAAATTTCAAGCGCTCCAGAGACCACTTCAATATCAGCCGTCCCTTGGCTTCTCCTCCTCCAGGTGAGTGTAGTAACAGCGTTGCACCTCCCAGGCGCACTGCCTGATGGAACCTGCAGTCCACGAGGTCCCGTATACCAGTGTATGGGACAACAGACTCACTTTCGTGCCCCCAATTGCTTGGCGCTTCCTGCATTCCACCACAGGGTTCCTGGGTATAATGTTCCGGCCATTACCTTCAAATGAGCCCTTATCAGGCAGCGCAATGCCGCCTCCTCTCTCCCCTTCGCGCAGACACACACCAGCTGGTTAGTACCTCTGCTAGGGGGTCGCCGTGTTGTGCTTCTCACACTCCACCACAGTTTTTGCTGATCCACGGAGCTCCAGAACGAGAGGGCGTGCCCCTTGCCGGTATCAGCAGAGACCCGGCTACACAAGGAGAACCAATGCTGACCTCTTTTAGAAATCAGCGAGACACATGCTCCGGGCTCAAATGAAGGATTTATTTGGCAATTATGCAGTCGCTTCCTGAAGTTTGTGAAACGCCATGGCAGACGCGTTTCTGGCCCACATTGGCCGTCATCAGTGCCAGTTCCACAAGAAAACAAAATTTCAAGCGCTCCAGAGACCACTTCAATATCAGCAGTCCCTTGGCTCCTCCTCCTCCAGGTGAGTGTAGTAACAGCGTTGCACCTCCCAGGCGCACTGCCTGATGGAACCTGCAGTCCACGAGGTCCCGTATACCAGTGTATGGGACAACAGACTCACTTTCGTGCCCCCAATTGCTTGGCGCTTCCTGCATTCCACCACAGGGTTCCTGGGTATAATGTTCCGGCCATTACCTTCAAATGAGCCCTTATCAGGCAGCGCAATGCCGCCTCCTCTCTCCCCTTCGCGCAGACACACACCAGCTGGTTAGTACCTCTGCTAGGGGGGGCGCCGTTTTGTGCTTCTCACACTCCACCACAGTTTTTGCTGATCCACGGAGCTCCAGAACGAGAGGGCGTGCCCCTTGCCGGTATCAGCAGAGACCCGGCTACACAAGGAGAACCAATGCTGACCTCTTTTAGAAATCAGCGAGACACATGCTCCGGGCTCAAATGAAGGATTTATTTGGCAATTATGCAGTCGCTTCCTGAAGTTTGTGAAACGCCATGGCAGACGCGTTTCTGGCCCACATTGGCCGTCATCAGTGCCAGTTCCACAAGAAAACAAAATTTCAAGCGCTCCAGAGACCACTTCAATATCAGCAGTCCCTTGGCTCCTCCTCCTCCAGGTGAGTGTAGTAACAGCGTTGCACCTCCCAGGCGCAGTGCCTGATGGAACCTGCAGTCCACGAGGTCCCGTATACCAGTGTATGGGACAACAGACTCACTTTCGTGCCCCCAATTGCTTGGCGCTTCCTGCATTCCACCACAGGGTTCCTGGGTATAATGTTCCGGCCATTACCTTCAAATGAGCCCTTATCAGGCAGCGCAATGCCGCCTCCTCTCTCCCCTTCGCGCAGACACACACCAGCTGGTTAGTACCTCTGCTAGGGGGGGCGCCGTGTTGTGCTTCTCACACTCCACCACAGTTTTTGCTGATCCACGGAGCTCCAGAACGAGAGGACGTGCCCCTTGCCGGTATCAGCAGAGACCCGGCTACACAAGGAGAACCAATGCTGACCTCTTTTAGAAATCAGCGAGACACATGCTCCGGGCTCAAATGAAGGATTTATTTGGCAATTATGCAGTCGCTTCCTGAAGTTTGTGAAACGCCATGGCAGACGCGTTTCTGGCCCACATTGGCCGTCATCAGTGCCAGTTCCACAAGAAAACAAAATTTCAAGCGCTCCAGAGACCACTTCAATATCAGCAGTCCCTTGGCTCCTCCTCCTCCAGGTGAGTGTAGTAACAGCGTTGCACCTCCCAGGCGCACTGCCTGATGGAACCTGCAGTCCACGAGGTCCCGTATACCAGTGTATGGGACAACAGACTCACTTTCGTGCCCCCAATTGCTTGGCGCTTCCTGCATTCCACCACAGGGTTCCTGGGTATAATGTTCCGGCCATTACCTTCAAATGAGCCCTTATCAGGCAGCGCAATGCCGCCTCCTCTCTCCCCTTCGCGCAGACACACACCAGCTGGTTAGTACCTCTGCTAGGGGGGGGCGCCGTGTTGTGCTTCTCAAACTCCACCACAGTTTTTGCTGATCCACGGAGCTCCAGAACGAGAGGGCGTGCCCCTTGCCGGTATCAGCAGAGACCCGGCTACACAAGGAGAACCAATGCTGACCTCTTTTAGAAATCAGCGAGACACATGCTCCGGGCTCAAATGAAGGATTTATTTGGCAATTATGCAGTCGCTTCCTGAAGTTTGTGAAACGCCATGGCAGACGCGTTTCTGGCCCACATTGGCCGTCATCAGTGCCAGTTCCACAAGAAAACAAAATTTCAAGCGCTCCAGAGACCACTTCAATATCAGCAGTCCCTTGGCTCCTCCTCCTCCAGGTGAGTGTAGTAACAGCGTTGCACCTCCCAGGCGCACTGCCTGATGGAACCTGCAGTCCACGAGGTCCCGTATACCAGTGTATGGGACAACAGACTCACTTTCGTGCCACCAATTGCTTGGCGCTTCCTGCATTCCACCACAGGGTTCCTGGGTATATATATTCAGTGGTGGTGGTAACGGGCAATTCAATGAATTCTGAATAATAAGGTAAACACCAACACTACTGCATGTAGGAAGGTGGATATCTGACTATGGTTGCCCCCAACTTTTTGCCTAGTGTTTTGCTGGTTTTCGACATAGATGGCCTGGGATCCTGCTATCCAGGACCACAGGCTTCCTGCACTCTCTGTTAAAATGGACTCCATGTACCTTGGGTACATATCTAATTGGTATTGGGTCACTCTTGTAAGTCCTTGTACAGTGTACCATAGGTACCCAGGGCATAAGTGCACCCAAGGCCTACCAGGCCTACCAGGGGCTGCAGCATGTATTATGCCACCCCTGGATGGCCATCCACATCTGACACAACTGGCTGATCAATCAGCTAGGGCAAGGTGGTGTAATCACCTTTTGCTTTAGATATAGTATACCTATATCTAAACCTAAAATGGACACATATACTCCTATAAGTCACTCCTATGGCAGGCCTTAACAATCCTGGAGGCAGAGTGCTTGGAATTATGTGAGATAGTGCTCCGGCATGAGCTGAGCCTGTCTACAGCTTTCGGAACCAAGTCCTTTAGCTGTTTCCATGATAACGCTATACCATATACTCTTAAGTGCACTATAATCCTTGCGGTTATTGCTAACTTTGGCATAGCATTATCAAAACATGTCGAGTAAGGTGTCATACGAATTGGAATACTACCCCCTTGCCAATTCTAGCGACGGGGGTAGCATTCCAAGCTTTTAGAGGGACACGACATGTATGTAACTGTGAACCCCGGTTAAAGTTAACTCGAGCCTCAGCATCACAAAATGGATGCTGCCACCACAGACACAAGTCTGGCCTCCTGCTGCTGGGAGTCCTTCCAGCGAGGGAGGCCTGGACAAAGGGTTTCCTGCCTTGGGAGGTGCTATCACCACCCCAGACAGGATTTGGTGTATTGGGTAGGACAGGCCTGAAAGGAATGAGACATGCCTGGGGCACACAAGGTGTCCCTGTGATTACCCAGGTTCAAACCAGTTGCTGGGGCACTCCAGCCACAGCTTTGGCTCGAAACCTGACAAAGGATAGGGGGTTTAACCACCCCCCTTCCTGGTCCCACCCATGGGAGGGACCTAGTCGCAGTACAGCCCCCTTTAGGAGAATAAAGGTAGGAGCTGGTCCCATTCCAAATTAGATTATTCCTGAACAACTTTAAAAGATGAAACTCTAGACTTTGACGTTCTGCTCCACAGAAGACTGAAGAAATCTCCCTTGTGGCCAAGGAGTGACCACCCTGCACAAGCAGGCACCATCAAGCGTTCCAGCGGTTCACTTTGTCGTCTTCCCTGGTGGATCCAGACTTCAGAGCCCGACGAGACCCGGACTTCCAGACCTCTCCAACCTCAACTCACATCTGCAGCACAGCTGAGATCCGTGGGTGCGACGAGACACGTGGGACCGGCCATCTTGGAGATACTGCACTTCGCTTCCAGCACGACTTCAGAGGCATCCTCGACGAAGTGCTTTGGGGATTGAGAAGCCCCGGTCCGAGCAGCTCCTGCACAGAAGATCAGCCCTCCAGCATCCACGAGATCTGCGTGGGGCCCTTTTGCTTGAGTGCTGCTCGACGCGTTCTCTGGTCACTTGCCGGCTGGCTAGTGGCCTCCTAAACGACGATCCTTGAAATCCACACTGCTGGTCTGGTTGCTCCAAACTGGCCCTTGCTTCCCTGCAAAGGAGAAGCTCCCCGGACCCTCCTGGTCCGCACCAGACGCCTTTTCCACTCACCGCTTGGGTTGCCTTTGCCAAGGCCTGTTGATGCCGAATCCGGAACCAACACCGCCGACAGCGAGAGCCGGCGTGGGACAGCTCGTGCCTCCATCCTGGTCGTCGAAGACACCTCCTGGTCCACGTGGCTGCGGAGTCAAGCGTCCACCCTTCACCTGATCGCGACGACAGCATCTGGTTCCTTCCTGGTTCCACTCCAGTCACTGGCTAGTGACTGTGAACATTGTCCCCTCTGCTTTCAGGTCTTCATCTTCCTTGATCCACCCTTGGATCACTCCGGACTGCTTCCTCCTGGTCGCCTGCAGCATCTTTTCTTCAAGGGTCCATTGACTTCAACGTAGAAACCAGACGCACTTTCACACCTATGCACCCGCAGCCCGTGGGTGAGGTAACAAGAGCATTTCGGTGCTTAAGAGTAGATTGACTCTCCTAGTGTCCAGATTTCCAGTCCTTTTAGTCCTAACTAGTTAAAACTGTCCGTACTCACCTTTTTCGTAAATTGTACGGTCCATTGACTTTGTTACGCATCTCGCGTGTGAGTTCACACTCTGCACACACGTCCCGTGGGCCTCCTAATACTTACCTAAGGTTAGGGTAGTGTAGTCCCAGCGAACCTACAGCCTCTGGACAGCTCCATTCCTTCTATCGATTTCCTTATACCACTTGTTTAGTATATGGTTTGAAGTGCCCCTAGGGCAACATTGTATTTGTGCAACTTAAACATATTTTTCCTAAGAGTCTTGTCATGTGATCGTTATTAATAAATATCTTGTTTATTTTCATAACAACCTGTGTGGTGTCCTTTCACTTGGTATTCAAGGGGTTCTATGTGGTAAAACAGCTGGCTTCACATGCCAAAAGAGTTTAGCCTAAGACTGCTTTGTCCATGCTACCATTAGGATAGCTGGTCTATAATCTATATCCTTCAGAGTGGCAGCCGCAAAACTTTGGAATAGTCTGCCTGTCGACATCCGCCAAACATCTCAACTCCTTCCATTCAGAAAGCGGATTAAAACCTGGCTTTTCCCTTAACTACTTCTCTGACAACCCGCTCCCAGTTTCCCATTACTTACCACCTTAGAGGTATTCTCCCAGCGCCAGGATACCTGCTAGGTGACAGATGCGCTATATAAATGTTTTAAATAAATAAAATAAATAAGGTTGACTTACAACCAATCACCATAAGGGTTGTTTGGACTGATACAAGATGATCACTAGAACTAGTGAGCAACATATAACGGGCCAACTTCTCATACTGCATACAGTTCATCTAGGTTATTAATGGTGAGTTCCAGCAATCTACCCGTTTGTCAGGTCGCTGTGCCTAATCACTGTACAAAACCACTATTAGCCATATCCGACTGGTCTCCAAGCCCACCTCTAAATAATAACATATCAAATATGAAACTGACCAACACTAGCAAATTTATCACATTGTCATACAATCTATCTAAAACTGGGTAGAGCCCATTTAAAGTAAAAACACATATATACATCAGTTCATTAATTTTTTTTATCAAAACAAGAAGGATGCATCTACGCTCAAAATTAATTTTGGATCCACAAATACAAGACAAAGAAAATTAAACAAAACAATTGAAAAAAGACCTAAATCAAAACTTCAAAACATCCCTAAAGTGCTCAGCATCTCTAACAACCAATGTATAATTTAAGGGATACCATCCACACAAATTATCACATTTACTGGACATAAATCCATCAGCACATATATCAAGTAGAGAGCATAACCTAGATGGTCCCATACAAAACTATTCTCAAACGTATATGGATCTAACACAGACATCTGTTTGTGACAGCCCCTACAAGGCTTAAACCAGTTTTGGGCAAGGACATGTTCCCTTGCACACTTGAAAGAAATTTTGTAGAAAAATAAAGCTTGTCGAATGATGAGAAAAAGTAAGGAGCTAATTTGGATCCGAGTACCAAGGGGCAGCGAGAAAGGAACGAATGTCAGCATGCTACAGCATATGTCCAGCTCAGGCCTTCACTTCCGAGGTGAAAAAAAACATACTGGCACCTAGGCATATTCTACAGGAATTTGCAATTAGAAGAATCCATCAGAAAGTCATATCAGTACATCACTTTCACAGATGCAGCATCCAAATGGAAAATGTAATATTTTTGGGGGGATGACAGCTGAAGGCAGTGGTTTATAAAACTACAGTCAGATTATGCAACAACTGTGAAATTTTGTGTACACAAACTGGTTGCTCATACTGTACAGATCAGACAAAAATACACAGGTTAATGCACAAAAGCACAAGTTACTTACCTTCGGTAACGATATATCTGTAAGAAACAGTAGTTAGTATTAGATTCCTTACCTTAGAATATCCCCAGGCGTCAGACTGGATCAGGAAACTTTTGCGTAGCAGTACCCCTGCGTGTCGGTAGTCGTCGTTGGCGTCGCTGGCGCCGGGATGACGTCGCCGGAGCACCCAGACGCCGCCCTCGCGCGCGGACGTCAGTTCTTATACATAGCTTTTCTGCGCCAGAAACGCAGAGCCATGATAAAACCAACACTGGTGCCATGAAACTAGGACCCTGAAAGGGGATGACCTTAACCCTGGATATTGGTTCGCAGAATGGGGAGGATGGGTGGGGTGGTAAGGAATCTAATACTAACTACTGTTTCTTAAAGATATATCGTTACAGAAGGTAAGTAACTTGTGCATCTGAAAGAAACAGGTTAGTATTAGATTCCTTACCTTAGAATAGATACCCCAGCAATACCAACCCAGGTGGTGGGTCTGTGAACCAATGATCACACCAGAAAGTCCTAGAGAACGGAACAGCCAAAGAAGCCATCTCTCCGGACTTGGTTGTCCAGGCAGTAGTGTCTTGCAAACGTGTGCAGCAAGGACCACGTAGCTGCCTGACAGATGTCCTGCAAGGGGACTTCCCGACCCAGGGCAGTAGTAGCTGCCGTGGCTCGAGTGGAATGGGCCGTCAGCCCAACAGGAGGCTCCTTTTTAGCCAAGGAGTAGAATACCTTGATGCACAACACGACCCACGAGAGATGGTCTGCTTGTGCACCGCCCGACCTTTCTTAGCACCCACTTAACCAACAAAGAGTTGGTCATCCACCCGGAACTGGCGTGTGCGATCCAAATAAAATGAGAGCGCACGTTTTGGGTCCAGACGGTGGAGACTCTCTTCCTCTTTCGAGGGATGCAGGGGTGGAAAGAAGGTGGGCAAGGTGATGGACTGCCCGATGTGGAAGGCTGTGACTACCTTGGGCAGGAAAGAGGTTCGCGTTCGCAACACAACTTTGTCCGGATGGACAGAATGGAAGGGAGGTTTAGAGGAAAGAGCCTGGAGCTCACTCACCCTCCTTGCAGAGGTGATGTCAACCAGGAATGTAGTCTTCAGAGTAAGGAGAGTTACGAGGTGGCTCAAAAGGAGCGCACATCAGATAGGTTAGAACAAGGTTCAAGTCCCACTGAGGCATCACGAAAGGAACAGGTGGAAACATATGAATGATGGGCTTCAAAAACCTATTTACAACTGGGGACTTGAACAAAGAGGGCTGATCGGGGAGCCTTAAGAAGGCGGAAATAGAGAGGTAGCCCTTGATAGTGCCCAGATCAGAGCCCTGCTGGGCAAGAGAGAAGAAAGAGGAGAACCTCTAAAAGAGGGGCAGAAAGGGGATCCACAGCCTTTGCTGTACACCATGCCACAAATTTGTTCCACCTGCAGGCGTATACCGATTTTGTGGAGGGACGCCTGGCTGCCAGAATCACATTACAGACTTCAGGAGGCCAGTCAAATGGCCTCAACTGCCGCTGCTCAATCTCCACGCATGTAAGTGGAGACTGGACAGGTTCGGGGGGATGACAGTCCCCTGCTGCTGCGACAGAAGGTCCTCCTGAAGAGGCAGACGAATGGGGGGATCGACAGACATGCTGAGTAGCTCGGGATACCAGTATCTTCGTGCCCAGTCCGGAGCCACAAGGATAACTTGGGCCCGGTCGCATCTGATCTTCTTCAGCACTCTGGGCAGAAGTGGTATAGGCGGAAGGGCGTACAACAGACCGCAGCTCCACTCGCAACGAAAAGCGTCTCCGAGCGAGTGCTGCCTTGGAAATTCCAAAGCGCAGAACTGATGACATTGTGCGTTCTCTTATGTGGCGAATGGATCTAACCAAGGCTCTCCCCACTGCTGAGAGAGGCCTTGCGCCACGTCCGAGTTCAGGCGCCATTTGTGATCCATCATGCACCGACGGCTGAGTAAGTTCGCCCTGGTGTTCAGGGAACCTGCCAGGTGTTGAACCACAAGGGTCAAGCCCTGATGTTCCAGCCACTGCCAGAGGCGCAGAGCCTCCTGGCATAGGGTCCATGACCCCACCCGCCTTGTTTGTTGCACTACCACATGGCGGTGGTGTTGTCCCTGAACACCTGCACTACACTCCCCCGGACAGAGGGGAGGAATGCTTTCAGTGCGAGCCAGATCGCCCGCAGCTCCAGAAGGTTGATGTGGAGCCGGGACTCCGCCGGAGACCAGAGGCCTCTGATCTCCGCCTCTCCCATGTGGCCCCCCCAGCTGGGAGGGACACGTACGTCACAACTACGTGCTCCGGTTGGGGTAGGGAGAGGGATTTGCAGCTGACCCAATCGCGGCCCGTGAGCCACCACTGCAACTGTCTTGCAGTGCCCTCAGAGATCAAGACATGGTCGGACAAGTTGCCCTGATGCTGGACCCACTGAAATTCAGGTCCCACTGCAGAGCCCGCATCCGCCATCGGGCGTGATGCACCAGAAGGATGCAGAAGGCCATCAGCCAAAGAAGTCGTAGCGCCAACCTGACCGAGACTCGAGATAACGGCTGAAAGATCGTAATCAGAGCCTGAATATCCCGAACCTGCTGTTTGGGAGGATAAACCCGAAACTGCACAGAGTCTAGAACCGCTCCGATGAAGAGGAGCTTCTGAGAGGGACACAGGTGTGACTTCGGCACATTGATGGAGAACCCCAGCAGGTGCAGGAGGTCGGCCGTAGTCTGGAGGTGGCTGACGACTGTCTGGGGAGAGCCCGCCTTCAACAACCAGTCGTCGTCGAGGTAGGGGAAGACTGAAACCCCTAACCTGCGCAGATGAGCTGCGACCACCGCCATCACTTTCGTGAACACCCGTGGGGCGCTGGTAAGGCCGAAGGGGAGCATGGTAAACTGAAAGTGCTCGTGGCGTACCGTGAACCGCAGGTAACGCCAGTGGGCCGGCAGGACGGGGATGTGAAAATAAGCGTCCTGCAAGTCCAACGCTACCATCCAGTGTCCCGGGTCCAGGGCAGCTAAGACCTGAGCCAAAGTTAGCATCTTGAACTTCTCCTTCCGGAGGAAGCCGTTGACGTTCCGCAGGTCCAAGATAGGGCGTATGCCCCCTTTGCGCTTCTTGGGAACCAGAAAGTAGTGGGAGTAACAACAACACCCTACTTCTGGCCCAGGAACGCGCATGATGGCCCCCTTGGCTAAGGGGGCCGTAACTTCCTCTTGCAGAAGACTCTAGTGATCCCCGACATGCGGTGGTACTGCGGTGGTATGGCTGGAGGGGCCACCTCGAAGGGGAGGGAGTAGCCCCATCGGACGATTTGCAGCACCCACCAGTCCGAAGTGACAGTGCGCCAGTGGAGGAGGTGATGGCGAACCCTGCCCCCCACTGGCATCACATGGGCCTGAAAGCTCGGACTAGGAGGGTTTTGAGGCGGATGCTGCAGGAGTAGGTGTGGACTGACCTCACTGTCCCCGACTGCCGTTACGGCGGTTACCACGTCCACCCCCACGCTGGATGTCAGTCTGCGGGCCGTGGCTGGCAGGACGTGTGGGGGCGCCCCTTCCTTGGCCACGAAAGGAGCGAAAGGCAACAGTTTGCTGGCGCAGGCCGAGAGGCCCAAGGACTTGGCGTTAGCCCTGGAGTCTTTAAAGCGCTCAAGCGCACTGTCTGCCTTGTCGCCAAAGAGGCGACGGCCATCAAACAGCATGTCCATACGGGTGTTTTGGACCTCAGCCGAAAGATGGGGGACCTCAGCCAGGCGTGGCGACGAATCGCCACTGTCGTTGCCATCGCCCTGCCCAGCGAGTCTGTGGTATCTAGCACACACCGGATGGAATACCGTGCCGCATCTTGACCCTCCACAAGGGCTTGGGTGAGTTTAGTCCGGACCCCTTTCGGACATTGTGGCAGCACGTCCGCGACCGTGTCCCACAGAGAGTGGGTGTAACGGCCCAAGAGGCACGCGGTGTTGAATGACCGCAACCCCAAACTAAGTGAGGAGAACATCTTTTTACCATACTGTTCGTACCTCTTGGATTCCCGATCGGGGGAGCCGTCGGGAATGCGTTCTGGGAGTTAGAGGCCTGGATGACCAGGCTCTCGGGGGTGTGGTGGGTGGACAGGAAGCAAGGGTCGCCGGGAGGTGGCGCCTGGCCACATTCCTATCTACAGGCGGACCTGTAGCGGGCTTGGACCGAGTGCCCAGAAGAAGATCTGACAAGGCCTCATTAAAAGTCAGCAGAGGCTCAGCCGAGCTTGCCTGCGGTTTAAGGACCTCAGTGAGGAGGTTAGTCCTCACGGCCGAGACGGGGAGCTCAAAGCCCAAGGCCTTTGTAGCCCACGTCCGCACCACACTATAGGCAGCTCCCTCCTCCGTAACCACTGTAGGAGGGGAGACAAAACCAGTGTCGGGGGAAGTGTCCAGACCACTGGCTTCCCCTAGCTCACCTGCCCAGTCCTGAGAAGACTGGCACTCACGTGCCAGAGGGTCCTCGGACCCCTCCCAATCCTTCTCGCCACCCATCTCCTGGTACTCAGGTTCAGAGGATGGGGCCGGGTCGTAGAAGTAGAAATCTCCTAGCGGCGTCGAATACGGTGCCGCTCCGACGCAGGACCCGAATCGAGGGTAGGGCCGGGACGGCGTCGTCCTGGGAGGGCGCCGGGGGTGACACCCTGGGGGCTGGCGCTGACGAGGTCGTGAGGTCGACTGGCGACAACCTCCCGAACCTGGAGACGGATCCGGAGGGGCCGTGCGGCGTCGGGACCGAAATTCGCCGACGGGGACCCAGTCGGGCCGCTTGGCCCGAAGGTGCCGCGGAACCAGAATGAGGAGTGAGCGACCTCAGGCCATGAGGAAGGCCTCGATCTCCTCCGGCGTCGCGTTCTGCCCAGGGACCGGCGGGTATGGAGCAGGCTGCGACGCAAAGGAGAAGCACCAAGGACCCTCCTGGTCCACTCCCGACGCCGTTTCCACTCACCGCGTGGGTTGCCTTTGCCAAGGCGTGTTGACTCCAAATCCGGATCCGACACCGCCGACAGCGAGAGCCTGCGTGGGACAGCTCGTGCCTCCATCCTGGTCGTCGAAGACACCTCATGGTCCACATGGCTGCAGAGATAAGCGACCCCTCTTCACCTGATCGCGACAACGACATCTGGTTCCACTCCTGGTTCCACTCCAGTCACTGGCTAGTGACTTTGAACATTGTCCCCTCTGCTTTCAGGTCCTTCTCTTCACTGATCCACCCTTGGTTCACACCAGACATCTTCCTCCTGGTCGCCTGCAGCATCTTTTCTTCCAGGCTCCATAGACTTCAACGCCGGAACCCGACACGACTTCGCACCTATGCACCCGCAGCCTGTGGGTGAGGTAACAAGAGCATTTCGGTGCTCAAGGGTAGATTGACTCTCCTAGTTTCCAGTTCCACAGTAGTTTTAGTCCTAACTAGTCAGGATTGTCCGTAATCACCTTTTACTTGAACTGTACTGTCCATAGACGTTGTTACGCATCTCGCATGCGAGTTCACACTCTGCACACGCGTTCCGTGGGCCTCCTATTACTTACCTAAGGTTAGGGTAGTGTAGTCCCAGCGATCCTACAGCCTCTGGACAGCTCCGTTCCTTCTATCGACTTTCACATTCCACTTACTTAGTATATGGGTTGTTGTGCTCCTAGGGCAACATTGTAATTGTGCAACTTAAACGTATTTCTCTTAAGAGTCTTGTCATGTGCTTAGCCCTTTGATCTCATAAAGAGTTCAGAGGCGTTTGTTAGTTAATAAATATCTTGTTTATTTTCATAACTACCTGTGTGGTGTCCTTTCATTTGGTATTCAAGGGGTTATATGTGGTAAAACAGCTGCCTTCACATGCCAAAAGAGTTTAGCCTAAGACTGCTTTGTCCATGCTACCATTAGGATAGCTGGTCTATAAGGTTGACTTACAACCAATCACCATAAGTGTTGCTTGGACTAATACAAGGTGATCACTAGAACTAGTGAGCATCATATATAAGGCCAACTTCTCACAGATGTCAATTTAGAGAGAGAACAGCTAGGCTGTGGGTCTGATTAGCAGGCCCACAGCCAGGGAAAGTCATAAACCAGTGAAGCAAAAAGCATAAATCTGGGGT
The DNA here is from genome assembly GCF_964263255.1 of Lissotriton vulgaris. NCBI lineage: Eukaryota > Metazoa > Chordata > Amphibia > Caudata > Salamandridae > Lissotriton > Lissotriton vulgaris. The sequence continues at coordinate 1,010,764,303 of NC_141698.1, read as the reverse complement.
GACCTTCGGATTGCGACCCTACTTTCCTACAATCAATACCCCAGGATGTTGGATTAATTTAAGCCTTCTCTTTTTAATATGACATCTCCAATCCAAATCCTCGGTGAGGGTCAGCCCCAGGTATTCAAAAACACTAACACGGTCTGAGGGAACACTACTTAACTTGGGATTAGATTTAGTAGAATGGCCGGGATTCCGAATCATAAATTTAGTTTTATCTACTTTTATTCCAAGACCCCTCTGGACGCAGATTGTCTAAAAAATTCAGAGTAGTTTTTGTAACCTCATCAGTGTTTAGGTTATTGGGATGGTATCATCCTCTAACATCAATGCTGGAAGCACAAGTTACATACCTTTGGTAACGACATATCTGTAAGTTCGTGTTACATTCCTTATCTTATTCCTTACCTTAGAATATCCCCAGACGTCAGACTGGATCCAGAAAGTCAGTACCCTTGCACGTCGGTAGGCATCGTCTGCGGCTCCCTCGTCCATCGTCGGCGTCGTGATCACTGGAATGACGTCGGAGTACTTAGACGCCGCCCTTGCGCGCTGACGTCAGTTCTGTACATAGCTTTCCGTGCCAGGAACGCAGAGCCATGATAGAAACCGACACTGGTGCCATAAAAATAGGGCCCTGAAAGGGATGACAACCCTAGATATCGGTTTGCAGAACGGGGAGGATGGGTGGTGCGGTAAGGAATCTAACACGAACTACTGTTTCTTACAGATATATCGTTCTGTAGAGAAGTGTGGCTCAAGTGGTTGGAGCGGCAGACCCTGATGCAGAGGTCTGGCCCGGACCAGGGTTCAATTCCCCGCCTTGGCGGGTCTTGGGCTCAAAATTTCCCCGGACCTGACAATTCTCGCCTCTGTGCCTATTCCAATCATAGAGTCCCACTCTGTAACTCTGGGCAATAGCTTGCTTAATCTCCACAACGGCCCCTCGCAGCGGGATGCCTGGCTTTCACCTTGGGGATGCCCAGTAATGGGTTATCTCGCAGGGGAATACCAGGACGGGTTCCCTAAGCAAGCGCTGGGACGCTTTCGGGCAGCCATGCGCTCTATAAATCAAATTTCATTCTATAAATCAAATTTCATTTCATTTCATTTCATATATCGTTACCAAAGGCAAGTAACTTGTGCATCTGAAAGAAACAGGTTAATGTTCGTTTCCTTACCTTAGAATAGATGTAGTTTAGTTCCTATTTTCCCTATAGGCCCTGCGCATTGGAATAACATAAAGAGCAGTGTAGACGTAGGAGTGCGGTCTTCTAGGTCTCTACTGACTATGTTAGACTTAATTTAGGTTTGCGCCAGCTAGCTCAGAGGTCACTGGAAACTTTCTTGACCGAATAGGAAGTGATCAGCTTCCCTGGCTCAGACAAGAAGGGATTCAGCTTCCAACAACCGCATTAACATGACAACTTTGCTCCTCAGAATAAGAGTCAATCTCTAGCTTCGTGTGAAACAATAGACAGCTATTTCACTCAGTCAGTTGTGCAGAATTACTTTTACCAGGATGCAGAGAATAGAGAGACGGGCGTTTTCAATAAAATATATCATTTATTGAGCAGTCTTCCTTCTCATGCAAGAGGAATGAATTGCCACAATTGCAAGACTTGTTATTATAAAAAGTGCGTACAGTAAAATGAGTATTACGAAATAATACTGTAAAAGCATTGATATGGTTTCTTAGCCATACGATAGTTAAAATGAATAAAATATATACATTCATATATACATTTGGCTAACGTCCTTAACTGGTGCTTCTAACTACGCCTACCCCGGTGTACCTGACCTAAGCCTAATACCTGGGAGGGAGTAAGTGAGTAGCAGTTTAAGTTAAGTTGGTTTTGCCAAGGATTTGCTTCAAGGATTCTCTCTAAGGGTTTAGTCAACACCGTACCTCTGGAATAGAATGTTGGAGGTCTGGTATCTCCTCTCAGGACTCGATATTCCCGTTACCCGCGAGGGTAGGCTGGAAACGCCGGAGCTGGATTTTCTCGGCAGGAGAAAAGACAGCGTCTTTCTCAGCGCGTCAAGGAGGAGGAGGGGCAGCGTCCGTGGGCTTCTCGCATCTGCTGAGCTCTGCAAGGGACAGCTGTTCTGCTCCTGTATTCACCACCACCATTGTGTGTGCTTAAGGCAACGTTGCGATTATTTATACCTGAAAGGTGCCGAGTTTGACGTAAGTTTTTGGACATAAGACGTCAATAAAGATGTCACTAAGAACTGGTCGTTCTTACAGTGCTTGCAAGAGTTCTATTACTAATCAAAACAAAGCAAGCGGGGCTTTCCCAGGTTGCTGGGGGTTTGAGCATGTTGAAAGAACTCTGTGTGTTATCTAGGAATCTAAGGAAGTGGCTTCTGCTGTGTCATGTACTGTAATGAGCTGCAGAGACGAGTTACTGAAATATGGCTCTGATCGTTTATGCCATCATAGGGATATGTATTGATTATAGCCGTATAGGGGCATAAGGTCACAATTTTGATCAGGGTCCTAGATAGAACACAACATAGATACCCCAGCAATACCTACCCCGGTGGTGGGTCTGCGAACCAAGATCACACCAAAAAGTCCTGGAGAACGGAGCGGCCGAAAAAGCCATCTCTCTGGACTTGGCTGTCCAGGCAGTAGTGCTTAGCAAACGTGTGCAGCGAGGCCCACGTAGCTGCCTGACAGATGTCCTGCAAGGGGACTCCCCGACCCATGGCAGTAGTAGTCGCCGTGGCCCAAGTGGAATAGGCGCATAGCCCCACAGGAGGCTCTTTTTCGACAAGGAGTAGCAAACCTTGATGCACACAACGACCCAACGAGAGATGGTCCGCATGTACAGCGCCAGTCCCTTCTTAGCGCCCAAATATCCAACTAAGAGCTGGTCGTCCACCTGGAACTGCTTTGTGCGATCTAGCTAGAAGAAGAGCGCACGTTTTGGGTCCAGACGGTGGAGCCTCTCTTCCTCTTTCGAGGGATGCGGAGGCGGAAAGAAGGTGGGCAAGGTGATGGACTGCCCGATGTGGAAGGCTGTAACCACCTGGGTAGGAAAGAAGGACGAGTCCTCAGAACAACCTTGTCCGGATGGACAGAGAGGAAAGGAGGCTTAGAAGACAGAGCCTGGAGCTCACTCACTCTCCTGGCAGAGGTTATGGCAACCAGGAATGCAGTTTTAAGAGTCAGTAGAAGAAGAGGACAGTTATGAAGTGGCTCAAAGGGAGCGCACATCAGATAAGTCAGTACAAGGTTCAAGTCCCACTGAGATATCACAAAGGGAACAGGAGGAAACGAGTGTGATGCTTTTCAAGAATCTATTTACAACAGGGGACTTGAAAAGAGAAGGCAATCAGGAAGCCTTAAGAAGGCTGAAATGGCTGAGAGATAGCCTTTGATAGTGCCCAGATCAGAGCCCTGCTGGGCCAGAGAAAGAAGGAAGAGGAGAAGCTCTGAAAAGGGGGCTGAGAGTGGATCCACAGCCTTTGCTGTGCACCATGCCACAAATTTGTTCCACCTGCAGGCGTATTCCGATTTTGTGGAGGAATTCATGGCTGCCAGAATCACATCACAGACTTCAGGAGGCAAGTCAAATGGCCTCAACTGTCGCCGCTCAATCTCCACGCATGTAGGTGGAGACTGGACAGGTTTGGGTGGAGGACCGTCACCTGCTGCGACAGAAGGTCCTCCTGAAGAGGCAGACGAAATGGGGGATCGACTGACATGCTGAGTAGCTCGGGATACCAGAGCCATAAGGATGACTTGGGCCCGGTCGCGCCTGATCTTCTTCAGCACTCTGGGCAGAAGTAATATAGGCGGAAAGGCGTACAATAGACCACAGCTCCACTCGCGATGAAAAGCGTCTCTGAGCGAGTGCCACCTTGGAAATTCCAACGTGCAGAACTGATGACATTGCGCGTTCTCTTCTGTGGCGAATAGATCTAACCAAGGCTCTCCTCACTGCAGAAAGAGACCTCGCGCCACGTCCGAGTTCAGACGCCATTCTTGATCCATCATGCACCGGCAGCGGAGTTTGTCCGCCCTGCCAGGTGTTGAACCACCAGGGTGACGCCCTGGTGTTTCAGCCATGTCCAGAGGCGCAGAGTCTCCTGACAAATGGTCCACAACCCCACTCGCCCTGTTTGTTACAGTACTACACGGCGGTGGTGTTGGCAGTGAACACCTGCACTACACTTCCCCGGACAAGAGGGAAGGAATGCCTTCAGTGCAAGCCGGATGGCCCGCAGCTCCAGAAGGTTGATATGGAGCCGGGACTCTGCTGGAGACCAGAGGCCTCTTCCTCTCCCATGTGGCCCACCCATCCCAGGAGGCACGCATCCGTCACCACTACGTGCTCCAGTTGGGGAAGGGAGAGGGATCTGCCGCTGACTTAATTGCGGTCCGTGAGCCACCACTGCTACAGTCTTGCAGTGCCCTCTGAGATCAGGACGTGGTTGGACAGGTTGCCCTGTTGCTATGCCCACTGGAACTTCAGGTCCCACTGCAGAGCCCGCATCCGCCACCTGGCGTGATGCACCAGTAGGATGCAGGAGGCCATCAGCCCCAGGAGCCGCAGCATCAACCTGACCAAAACTCGGGATAAAGGCTGAAAGAGCGGAATCAGAGCCTGAATATCCCGAACCCGCTGCTCGGGAGGATAAACCTGAAACTGCGCCGAGTCCAGACCCGCTCCGATGAAGAGGAGCTTCTGAGAGGGAATCAGGTGCAACTTCGGCACGATGATGGAGAACCCCAGCAAATGCAGGAGGTCGGCCGTGGTCTGGGGGTGGTTGACGACTGTCTGGGGCGAGTCCGCCTTCAACAACCAGTCGTCGAGATAGGGGAAGACTGGAACCCCTGATCTGCGCAGATGAGCTGCGACCACCGCCCTCACTATCGTGAACACGGGAGGGGCGCTGGTAAGGCCGAAGGGGAGCACGGTAAACTAAAAGTGCTCGTGGCCTACCGTGAACCGCTGGTAGTGCCGGAGGGCCGGCGATGTGGATATAAGCGTCCTGCAAGTCCAACGCTACCATCCAGTCTCCAGAGTCTAGGGCAGCTAGGACCTGAGCTAAAGTCAGCATCTTGAACTTCTCCTTCCGGAGGAAGCCGTTGACACTCCGAAGGTCCAAGATAGGGCGTAGGCTCCTTTGCCCTTCTTGGGTACCAGAAAGTAGTGGGAGTAGTAACCACGTCCTACTTCTGGCCCAGGAACGCGCTCGATGGTCCCCTTGGTCAAGAGGGCCATAACTTCCACCTGTAGAAGTTGCAAGTGATCCCCGACATGCAGTGGTACTGCGGTGGCATGGCTGAAGGGGTCGCCTCGAAGGGGAGGGAGTAGCCCCTTTGGATGATTTGCAGCACCCACCTGTCCGACGTGATGGAGCCCCAGTGGAGGAAGTGATGGCGGACCCTGCCCCTCACTGGCGTCGAATGGGCCTGAAGAGTCGGACTAGGAAGGCTTTGAGGGAGAGGCTGCGGGAGCGGATGTGGACTGACCTTGCCGTTGTCCCCCGGCACCGCCACTGCGGTTACCATGTCCGCAGCCGCATTGAGGCTGCTTCTGCAGCCTGTGGCTGGCAGGATGTGTGGGGCGCCCCTTCCTTGGCTACGGAAGGGGCGAAAAGCAGCAGTGCGCTGGCACGACAGGCCCAAGGACTTGGCCGTAGCCCTGGTGTCCTTGAAACGCTAAAGCGCACTGTCTGCCTGATCAAACCTTTTGGATTCCCAATCCGGGGGAGCGGTCGGGAATGCGGTCTGGGACGTAGAGGCCTGGATCACCTGGCTCTCCGGGGTGGGGTGCTCGACAGAAAGCTAGGATCGCCCAGAGCCGGGCGGTGCAGTCGGGCTACGTTCCGATCCACAGGGGGCACTGTGGAGGGCTTGGACCAGGTGTCCATTAGAACATACGTGAGGGCCTCATTGAACGGCAGTAGAGGCTCCGAGGAGCTTACTGGCGGCTGAAGCACCTCAGTGAGGAGGTTAGTCCTCACAGCTGCAGCAGGGAGCTCAAGAGCCAAGGCCTTGGCTACCCTACGCACCACCACACCATACGTAGCACCCTCCTCCGTAGCCATGGAGGGAGGAGAGATGAATCCAGTGTCTCAGACCTCTCCAGTCCTCCCCTTCATCCGTGTCCTGGTAAACAGGTGGGAATAACGGAGCAGGGTTGTAGGAGAAGGTTTCACCCATCGATGCCGGAGACGGTGCCGAGCGGCGCCGTTCCGACACCGGACCAGGTACCGGAGGGTATGGGCCTGGAGGCAGCGTCTGCCTCTCTGGCGGAGCCGCGTGGGCGGTGTCGCCCAAAGCCTCAGCCACGTCGCACGAGCGGCGAGGGGAGTCCGAAGAGCGATGTCGTCTTTTCGACTTTTTCTTTGAGTGCCTCGACTTACCGGAGGACTTGGAGCCCGACGAGCGATGGTGATGATTCGAGGAGCGACTGCGTCTCCTCAACCAGTCCCTCGACTTCCTCCTCGAGCGGCGCGGAGCTGACTGCCAGATCTCGAGTAGTTTGAGGGACCGCTCCCGCCTAGCTTTCGAGGTCAAGGCCCGGGGAGTCGGGGCACGACTTGTCGTTGTGGTCGGCCCTAGGCAGTAGAGACATCGATGGTGGGGGTCGGTCACCGACATCGCACGGCTTGAAGCCAGGCATCCCTACGGCACCAGGAGTCGAGTCAAGTCGAAAAGGAGATCCAAAATAGATCAAAAAGTTAGTCAAAAAATGACTAAGAGTACTGCTCTTCCCGGATCTGCGCTAGCTGGCGCGGAAAAAAGAACTGACGTCAGCGCGCAACGGCGGCGTCTAAGTACTCCGACGACGTCAATCCGGAGATCACATCGCCGACGATGGACACGGAGCCGCAGGGTACTGCTGACGAAAACTTTCTGGATCCAGCCTGACACCTGGGGATATTCTAAGGTAAGGAATAAGGTAAGGAATCTAACACTAACCTGTTTCCTTCAGATTCTTAGTGTTAGCCAACATTGGTATGTCGCCTTCACAATAATTAAAAAAAGAAATCAAATCCTTTACATGAAGGGAATAGACGGTGGGGTTGAGGTATCCATTTTCAAGAAAAATCTCGATTCTATAAAGTGGGGCCTAATATCAATGAAAGATTAGATAGCATGCACTTGTTTTGATAGTAGTAACCAATACACATTCTTACAGCAAAGTAACTTTCTAAAATGAAGTAGCAGCATTACATTAAAGAGAAGTAGTACCTTTCAACAAGTCAGAGCAGGCAGGTTTATAATGCGGCTCTCACCTGGGTTGTGTTTGATAACATTTCTTAGAGCTTCCAATGACATTTCAACCCTTCTTAATCGATCTCCATGCTGATCAGACTCTACTTTCCCAGTCTGTGTCATGGCCATCAATGTGTGAAGATATTGAGCTTGTGAACCAATGTAGTCCAAAAGACTAGCAGCAAAGGCTTTTGGGAGCTGAGGTAAGAAAAATAACATTCAATATTATTAAAAACCTCAGTCATTTACTAAAGGCATCTGAAAATCGTTTCAAAATTACAACGATTTACACACAACACAGTAAGTATTACAAAATGAATGCTCAAAAATACAACTTGAAATACTAATTATGTTGTTCCGAAGAGTCATCTTGAGGAAGCTAACGTCTTTACACTAAAATATACAGGAGGCAATTCAATTGTAGAGGTAACAAGTTCAGATGAGTGGAGATTAAAAGGGGAGATTCATGGTAGGTTCTCCTTTTTATAGCAAGTTTAGTTTTGTTACATTTCTATAGTGCTTTGATCTGCCAAGTTAACTACTTCAGCCCACTTTCTTTAGTATGCATTAAAGGTATTTACACATGGAATATGAATACAAAATTATAGAACTAGACTGATCTACATGAAAACCACGAATGTTCAGAAGATCTTGGTACCTCTGGTAGGTAGGGCTGTCCAGATTTAGTCATGCCTCTCATTACACTGACTGTGCAGTACTACCATCCATTCAGTCCGTGTCTGCAAGAATAATAGGAGTTACCTCCTCTTGCCATTAGGGCAAGCGGTAATGCACATCAAGACAGCCCGACAGACTTCTTTGACTTACTAGTTACAAACAATAGGTAGCAGAGCAATAAAGTGCCTGAGATTCGTAATATCTAAGTCTAGTTGAATGTACCCGTTAAAGAATCTTTACCCTGCTGACATACCCCAAAACTGAACAAAATACCACACAACACTGCTCGCTTATTAATGGTGCTTAAAAAGCTGATATTGTAAATTATTAAGCAGTATAAAAACAGGATATTGCTTTTATATATTTATTTATTGTTTTCAAATAAAATACATCTATTGCAAAACACAGTTTATGCAAGACCCGTTGAATTGTGTACCAATAATCTACTTAATTTTTTATATGACAGTATACAAATTATGTTCCCTCTAATGTAGGACAATGTCTAGAGCAGCACATATATCTATTAGTACACCATACAATATTTTATAGGTGTTTTTCTTGGAGTACAAAGCTTTATTTCGATATAATAATATCTTAAAAGCACATGACAATTAAAATACAATTCATATTATTAAAAAACACTCAATGAATAGTTAAAGACAGTTTAAAACAGTATTAAACAATTTACAGCTTTGAGCTTAAAAGAAATAAGGAACCAAGGATTGCCTAGAAGAGGATTCGTCACATAGCTTTACATCTGATCACCCACGCCCAACTAAGGAATTTGGCTACCCCGCACGCCAGTACTGTGTTAGGATCAGATTGTAAAATTCTTAATGCTGGGGCATAGCCTCTGGTCTCAAGAATGCGACAGATAGGTTTTAGCCATTTGGATCTGGGCTTATTATAGGCACTGCAGACAAAGAAAACATGTGGGATAGTTTCCAGTTCGGTGCTGCAGTGCGGACAGGTGGTAGGCGTCTGGTAGGGGGGTTTCCATTTAGAGGTGCGTTCACGGACTGGTAGGGTTCCTATTCTAAACTGTACATATAATGCCCTATCTTTGGGTTTTCTAATAAAGTCCATGTAGGGTTCAAGTGAGGGTGTTTTTCTTGTATATTCTTCAATACGACATATGTATTCTATGCATTTTCAGGACATAAGGGTCAACTTAGTACAGTATGAATGCACAGCAGCCGTCACCCGCCAATTAAGTGTATATCGGCATATATACCAGATTCATTCTATATTTTCCTGCTTGCAGAGGTTGTCCATGGTGGTACCCTCAAGCAGAAATGCATGAAGTAGATCTCATAAATCTTTGGGTGTCGAGTGAGTCGGTAACTGCGTGCAGTAGGTTTAGCATTGCTCATGATATCAAATCAAGTCATTTACCCAGTGCTCAATGGTGCGAATAGGACCCTGGCTCCAGTGCGTTGCGATTGACCTCTTGGCTAGAAGTAAGGCTACTGCTATATATTTCCTAACCTTTTTATGATTTTCATGAGTGCAGACCAAGAGCACCACTAGCTGAGTAGGTTTTAACTACCAGTGAAGTAATTTCCATTAGCTCTACAAATATGACTCTGTAGAATGTCTCTATACCTGGACAGGGCCATGACCGATGTACATAGTCCGCTGAGGTTTCCCATATGGTTGGCTTTTGGCATCTTCACAAATCTCAACTTTTATGGTGTGAAATAAATCCTGGGAACTAATTTGCAATGTACTTCTCTGTGTCATCGCTATTTCCCTGGTCTGCTGGTAGAAACATTTCCACTGGGGATCAGTCAGCTGTGTGCCCAGGCCCATCCCTCAATTTCGCCCAACTCCCAATGGACACCGCAGCGTTTTTTGCTAGTGCAGCCATAAACTAATCATGGAAGAACTAGAGGCTTGAGTGGGCATGTAGTGCACGTAGTTTCAAAGGTCAGATTGTACTACAAAAAAAGTCTAGTGGAGATCTTTCGTTCACTGTAGCAAACTCATCTAGTGGGATATACATGTTTTCCCGAAAACATGACTCCTTTCAAGTGCCTACCCAGTTCCTCCCATTGCGGGCATGCACAAGGCCCAGTAGTCAGTGGAAAAGCACGACTGCTGATCACTGGCATGCGTGGAGCATATTAGCTTTTCAAGCCTTGCACGTGTATTTGCTGGGCCATAGCACTGCACCAGATCAGGGTGGTGCCCCTGGAACTATGAATATGTGGGTTGTTCAGCACCGCACACAGGCGATGTGAGTTTGCCATGTCTCTTTCATCCAGAACAAGAGTCGCTGGATTTGTTGTATGGTAGTAGGCACAGTGTGCCTGCGCGCATAGGTAGTACAATTCAAAATCAGGGATCTTGAGCCCACACTCCGCATATGGTTTAGGAAGATTATAAACTTAATTCTAGGTTTGTTACGATCGCATATTAAGTAAAATAAAGTAACTGTAACATAATAAAAATTGGTGCAATGGGTAATTAGGTACATTGAAAGAGGTAAAGAAATTTCAGAAGCACAGCCACTGTATCAAGGCAATCTTGTAATTAACCTATGAATCTGTCTCTATTTCACTGTGGATTTTAATCACAAGGTATTGCACTGAAGATTGCCAAATAAGTGGATATTCTATCTGGCAGTGGTGAGTGCCAGGCGTGAGAGAATAGTATTGACTTCTACCAGTTAACAGTGAGAAAGATATCTGTAAGAGGCTGGCTTAGTATATGGAGCTCACTTTTGTAAGTGTAGCACCCTCCACTAATCCAGACAACTCTTATGGTGATTCTAGTGGTCTTAGACAACCTTAAAAATGTCTCTAAGTGGTAGCAGTGGAGAGCAGCCTTCAGGCTTAGGCCAGAAGGAGTGAAAAGCAGCTTGTTTCACTAGATCTCTATGTTATTGGCATAGGATAAGTGAAAAAGAACCTCACAGTGTATTTACAAAAGGAAAATGCTACTCACCCAGTATTATTATTGGTATTTATATGGCGCAGGGGATCATCCCCCAGGGGATCTCTCGGCGCCTGGGTAGCAGACAGCATAGTTTGAAAGTGTTCCTTAAATCAGCCAGGTTTTAAGATGTTTCTTAAATTGAGCCAAGTTGGAGCAAGTCCAGTAAAAGGAAAATATGGGCGGGGCATTCGATTGTTATCTTCTTACTTTCTTCTAATCAGAGGTGAGGGAGATGGAATATTGATCCATTCATTTTCCAATAGATAACTTGTAATCACAGGGGAAAGGATCACTTGTCCTGAACAACCTTAGGTCTGCAGGATGGTTTTCGGGGGGAATTCTGTCCCAAATAAAAAGACCCTCATGCACGTGATGGGTATGGTGTTGTCTCAGAGCGGTATATCTTGGTTCTCCGCTTCTATTTCACGTGTGTGCATAATCATCAGGTCTACTTAGGTTATGCAGCCTCCACCTTTTCTTTTCACTTATTACACTGTATGATATTTTGCACGTTATTTCACGGTCCTGAAGAATGCCCGTAAGTCCTATTAGCAAGGCAACCGAGGCAGAAACATGTCGACCAACCTTTTAATTCCTTCATCACTCAAAGTGCAACTGTAACTCCTAAACAAGTACAAACGGATGCACAAAAGTTGAGTTTACCAGACCCGAAATCAGACCTATTAAAGCTTTGCCCTTCTGATCTCTGGTCTTTTTATCTCTGGCTCACTACTGCACCAACCTTTGGGTAAAATCCTCCTGGTGGAGGCTGCATAACCTAAGTAGACCTGATGATTATGCACACACGTGAAATAGAAGCGGAGAACCAAGATATACCGCTCTGAGACAACACCATACCCATCACGTGCATGAGGGTCTTTTTATTTGGGACAGAATTCCCCCCGAAAACCATCCTGCAGACCTAAGGTTGTTCAGGACAAGTGATCCTATCTTCTTACTTTGTCAGCACTTTGTTTAGAGGCACTGGTACAGAGGCACTCGAACAAATCCGACTGCTTCCCTTTCTAACGACGAGGACTTTCTCTTTTTTGACCGTCCCACTTGGACGGCCTCGCCCTGCTTTCCTTCTGAAGTAAAAGATTTTTATGGGGTCATATGTTTGGCCCCATAAAGATAAGGAACCTTTTACGCCAGAAGGAAGTCAGGCCAGAGCGTCCAAGTGAGACGGTCAAAAATGAGAAAAGTGTACGTCATCAACACCTCTTTCCCAATGGCTGGCCACCGTTTAGCATAAACGGTAATGCCGGCCAATTGTAAAGAGGGGCAGGGCTTAAAGCCCGCTAGTGAAAGCTTCTCAATCTCATTAAATCTCGCAAGCGAGACTGCGCCTATGCAGCCTACGCAGGCTCGACCTAAAGAGACAGATGTCTATTTTGTAGGCATGCAGCTACATGTAAACGTACTGAAGTGTATGCTATATAATGTTTTGGACAGAAGCATCACGCAGCTTGATGTACGAGTTACTTACCTTCGGTAACGATGAATCTGGTAGACACGATTCTAGCTGTTGATTCCTTAACGTAGAATTATCCCCAGGCGTGAGACTGGATCCAGAAAACTTTTCTGCCACAGCATCCCTGCGCGCCGGGGGGACGGCACCACGTGACTCCGCCCTGACGTCGTCCGCACCGGTGAAGTCAGTGAGGATACAAAAGTCCCACCCTGGCGCGCCTACGTCGGTTTTCTTCGGGGAACTTTCCGCGCCACAACGCAGAGCCATCACAACCAAAACTGTGAGAATGCTGGAACAGTGTGAGAAAACCCAGCTATACAGAAGGGAAATAAACTAAAGGTGAGGAACAACATATCCAGAATAGTGCCAGGCATTAAGGTACCAAGTCATGGAACGAAAGAAGAGAGCGCAGCTACTGGAAGCAAGCCTGCAACCAACAGAACAGCCTCCCTGGAAACAGAAAGCAAGTGGAAAAAGAACACAGCAGATGAACTCCGCAACCACTGCTCGGAACCAAGAAAGGGACCTTGGCCAGAATGGAAGCAAAACGACAATTCATCCCTCAACACAAGCAGGGGGCTGCTCCTAAAAAGGACTGGGTTAGAGACCCAGCCAGGGGACCTCAACCCCAAGGACTGCAAGAGTCAGAAGTGCAAGCAACACAAGGAAGTAGGGCACAACGAACCGTACATTGGAGATCAAATGCATGGGTGCAGAAGTACCAAGCATCCGCCCACCAATCCCCAGAAAGGAAGGAATGGAGCAACGACAACAACAAGGGGGGGGGGGGGGAGTAATAACAAAGCACTCACAGAGGACTGCCTCCCTGAAGCAGGCGAGTCTAGAAGACCAAGAAGGGTCCCCGCAGGAACGGGGAGGAAGGGCAGGTCGTGAAGGAATCTGCGGCTAGAATCGTCTCTACCAAATACATTGTTACCGAAGGTAAGTAACTCGTACATCTGATAGAGACTACTAGCCGCAAATTCCTTAACGTAGAATAGATACCCTAGCCATACCCCACAGGGGAGAAGGGTTGTGCGAGAAGACCTTCCCAGCTCAGGCGAGCCCAAGATCCTCTAACAGAGGACCCGCGACGGGGACAGGGAAAATTGCCCCGTCCACCGCAGCAGGGATAAGGCACAAACCCTAAGCAGAAGAGAACTTCAACATCGTGGAGGAACACCTGCCCCACAGGGGATGTGTTAGAACGACAAAGAGGCAACTCAGCCTGCACCAACAGGAGTCAGCAATACGAAGGGGAGGGAGGGGGGAAACCAGAACACCCCAAGCACAGTCAATGCGCCAGGGACCTCCACCAGAAGCCCCAAGGCACAGGTAGCACAGAGGAAGAAGAGCCACCTCAAGGAAAAGAGGCCGAATACAGCGAGCCCTCCACCGGGAAACATACCCAGTGAAGAGGGCCGCCGAGCCCATCACAGCTTGAAGCCAAAAACAAGACTGAACGACGCCTCAGCAGTAAGCAGGCAGAAGAATAAGAACGGAAGCTCACAATTGCCCCGCAGGACAAAAAGCAAGAGCTCCAGGGCCCCCGCCATGGTCACCGGCCACAGAGCAGAAGAGCAGGCGGGGACAGCCAGCTGCTGACAATGCCACGAAACGAAACGCCCGGACCACGTCGGGCTCAGAATAAGGGCAAGCTACTAAACCGTCCCGAACGACTCCAAAAGGGTACCGCCCCGGGCAGAACCAATTCACTAAGTAGTGAGAGCAGCAAGAAGATGAGGAGTAACAAGTTGGGCGGACCAGGCTGGCAACACAGGAAACTATGTCCTCAGAAACACCAGACAGAGGCCCAGACAAATGGCAAGCAAAGGGCAAAACACTGCGGCACAACGCCGTAGATGGCCAAGCCACGCCCTAGTAAGGACCAAAGACTGCACCATTGCAATACAGCAACACCAGGGAGGGCGATGAACCCGCCAGGGGGAGTCTACACCCTCCCCGCATAAGACAGAGCTATACGATAGCTACACATACCCCACATAGGGTAGGACACGTCCCAAGAAAGCATGGAAACCACTCTTAGGGAAAAAACAATCCCGCATCAGAGGACAAAATCATAGACCTGCTGCAGAAACCACAGAAGGTTAAGCAGTCAGCCAGAAAACACATTCGTACCAAAAAAGGAGGCTGAACCAGCAGCCAACTGACGAGCCGGGCCTAGCAAGGAACGTGAGGGCACAGTATCCCTCACAGAAAGTGTAACACCCGGCCAAAAAACAAATATCAGGAGCAAGTGGGATAATGTCTCCCACCAAGCCCCGGAGGATCAGTAGACAAACCTACTGAGGAGGAGGAGGAGGTGGACGGAGCCCCGCAAGAAGACCCTGAATGGCGGAGTCTGCATGAGTATTGAACAACAGGATCCCGTCAAAAGGGAGGTCGACCAGATGCTCTCTAATATTTTCAGGGAAAATAGCATCGCGTAGCCAAGCATGGCGATGAAGAGCCACAGAAGTGGCCATAGCACGGCCAACAGCAATATCCAAAGCCACACGAAGAATAAACGCGGCCAACTCTACCATCCAACACATGGCACGCAGATCAGCACAGGCCCCCTCATGAGAAACATGAGAAAGAAGGGACTCCGCAGAATCCCACAGGCTAGAAGTAGCCCTGGTCAGCACTCACAAAGTGTTAAGCGCCCTCAAGGCAGTGCTGGGAGAAGCGAAGACATTACGTCCCCATGAGTCTAACCCCCTGGCCTCCCGAGACGAAGGGAACAACACCACAGGCAAACACGGAAAGGCATTTTGCAGTAGAGCACCTTGAGTAGAAGGGTGGAAATAAAGACAGACCGGGTCATGTGGAGCAGGACGATGACGGTGCAGTAGTGCCTGAGGCACCGGATTGCCTGTGGCAGGACGCCCCCAAGTCCCATAAGAGAATTATGTAGTGACGCTTCAAAGGGAAGGAACAACTCCCGTCCACCAGAGCCCTGGTGGAGAATCTCCAAGAGGTTGTCCGTGGGAAAGGGAGTGACAGGTTCACTCATCCTCAGGATACCAGCAGTCATGGAAATAGCCCGAACAAAGGCAACACTGACCTCAGTAGGGGGCAGCGGAGGTGAAAGTAATTCCTCCGTGGGTAACGGCAGCAGACTGAGTTGCCCATCCCCAAGTCCAGGGGGAAGCTGCCAGCCCCGGCATATATATGAGGATCCACGGAGGAATGGGGAACCTGAGGGGCCCCAGGGGAGGGCGGAGATGCCGGTGGAGAAGCCAGCCGCGAGCCACGTAATGGAGAGTTTGAAGTATTAGGCTGTGGGACGGCGAATAGCCTCCCCCTGAAGATGCCGGTGAAAAGGCAAATACACGGCGCCCTTTCTCCGGAGAGGAACACACCACAGGTGACGGACCTCAGGAGAAGATGGGATCTCAGGACACGAATCCAGGGCCCGGCGCGGCTCCGTGGAGTCTGCCATCGGCGCCGGATCAGCGTCGACCGGCGCCGGAATGGGTCTACCTGGCCGACTTCTGCCACCACGTGCTCTCCAGGAGGATGGGACTCGGCCGACACCAAACAGGCAAAGGCGTGGCGCCGAAACGGCGCTGGCTCGACTTCGGATGGGGCAGCCGCTCACACCGAGGACCAAGAGGGACTCAGAAAGGCACCCCAGGCTCCGGCCTCCACAATCGAGGAAGGCTCCCGGCGCCGGCTCGACCTCTGGTGAGGCAGACGCCTGCTCAGAGAATTGAGAGGGACTTTGGGACAAGCCCGGAGTCCCGGCGATCGCATACGACACCACTGGGAGCCCCATTGGGATTTGCGGCGAGGCAGGGAAGCTAGGCACAGACGAGGGAAGCCCCGAAGGACTAAACCTAGACAACATCACCCTACTACGAGCTGAAGCAGAAACCCTCGGCGACAGGGCCGGAGCAGCCGGCGACGCCGCAGAAGTCCCTGCGCAAGGCAAGGAATCCGCAGACGTCACAGGAGGTGGAGGAAGGGCCAAAGAAGCCTGCAGCCCCGCCGTGTAGCTTTCATTTGGGCCCTAGTCGCCTCTGCAACAGGAAACGGCGGGTAGGGAGGCGACAGGCGGGGCACCTGTCCTGAGGGGAGCCCACGCCACAGAAGGAGGACAAGGCATCGGAGACATACTGAAAGACCTACCAGCTGGTGAGAAACGCCCAAGGGCAACGGCGAAAGGTGATTCCGCAGATGAAACCGGCGGTTCCTTGCCTCCGAGGTAGGGGACGGACGCTGGGACGACACCGACCTGGATAAGCGCGCCAACAGCAAGTTCATCCGGCGTTCCCACCGTGATTTAGGCTTTAGGTGTTGGCAGGCATCGAACTCTCCGAGTCGTGGTGCTGACCCAGGCACTACATGCAAATCGGGTGAGGGTCCGTCGCCGACATGGGACGTGAACAGGAAGTACACGTCTTGAAGCCCGAAGGCATTTGCACACTGTTCCACTAAACGCCACAGCGTAAGAAGAGAATGGAATGCCTGAAAGCAGACCAGGACAGTAGTGGAGAAGTGTGGCTCAATGGTTAGAGGCGGCAGACCCGGAAGCTGAGATCGGCCCGGGACCAGGGTTCGATTCCCAACGCGGCAGGGTCTTGGGTCAAAATGTCAGCGGGCCTGATAATTCTCGCCTCGGCGCCTATCCAAACCTTGGCTTCCACTCTGCAACTCTGGGCAATAGCTTGCTTAATCTTCACAACGGCCCCTTCAACGCGGGGATGCCTGGTCTCACCTTGGGGGTGCCCAGAAGGGACCATCTCACAGGGAAAGCCAGGACGGGTTCCCCAGCGGTATACAGCGCCGGGACGCCCGCGGTGCGGGCAGCTGTGTGCTTTATAAGTATACAACATTTACATAATCCGTATCCGCGTTGGACGTGGAAAGAGAAAATAATCTGACGTATGCGAGCCGGGGAGGGACTTACGTATCCTTGCTGACGTCACCAGCGCAGATGACGTCAGGGCGGAGTCACATGGTGCCGTCCCCCCGGCGTGCAGGGATGCTGTGTCAGAAATGTTTTCCAGATCCAGTTTCACACCTGGGTATAATTCTACGTTAAGGAATCTATGGCTAGTAGTCTCTATCAGATGTGGTTGTTATTACAGCAAATCACAAACCGCTTCCACTTTGCTGCATAGCATCCTATTGTGGTAGGATGTCTAGCTTCCTTGATAATATTTATACAGTTTGGCGGTAGATTGAGATAGCGCCTCAGCAACATCGGAATCCGAGAGAAAGCGCTGGAATGGATCATCTCGTTCCTCACCGGAAGAACCCAGATAGTCCGCCTCCCTCCGTTCAGATCCGAGGCCACCGAAGTCATCTGCGGCGTACCACAAGGATCTTCTCTCAGCCCGACCCTCTTCAACGTCTACTTGAGCCCCCTCGCAGCCATCGCACGCCAACACAACCTCAACATCATCTCCTACGCCAACGACACCCAGCTGATCCTCTCCCTCACCAACGATCCCACCACCGCAAGAGCCAACCTACACAAAGGGATGAAAGACGTCGCCGACTGGATGAGGAACAGCCGCCTTAAACTGAACTCAGACAAGACGGAAGTCCTCATCCTGGGATCATCACCCTCTGCCTGGGACGACTCCTGGTGGCCCCCGGCCCTGGGCACCGCTCCCAAACCAACGGACCACGCACGCAACCTGGGCTTCATCCTGGACTCCTCCCTGTCAATGACCCGACAAGTCAACGCCGTTTCTACCTCGTGCTTCAACACCCTGCGCATGCTCCGCAAGATCTTCAGATGGATCCCCACTGAAACCAGGAAGACAGTCACCCAGGCACTCGTCACCAGCCGACTGGACTACGGGAACGCCCTCTACGCCGGAACCACAGCCAAACTCCAGAGAAGACTCCAACGCATCCAGAACGCCTCCGCAGGACTCATCCTGGACATCCCCCGACACAGCCACATCACCGGACACCTGAGAGAACTGCACTGGCTCTCCGTCAGCAAGAGAATCACGTTCAGACTCCTCACCCACGCACACAAGGCTCTCCACGACCTGGGCCCCAAATACCTCAACGACCGCATGACCTTCTACACGCACACGCGCCAGCTACGATCAACCAGCCACGCACTCGCCACCGTACCACGCATCCGCAGAGCCACCGCCGGAGGAAGATCCTTCTCCTACCTGGCAGCCAAGACTAGGAACTCCCTCCCCATTCACCTTCGGCGAACCCAAGACCATCTCTCCTTCAGGAAGCAACTCAAGACCTGGCTGTTCGAGCAGTAACATACCCCTCTCACCCAGCGCCTTGAGACCCTCCCGGGTGAGTAGCGCGCTATATAAATGCCGTGAATGATTGATTGATTGATAGCCAAACCCTAAGACTTCAGGTGCCAGATCGCCAGATTGAGTTGACTGGGGTCTGGGTGTCTTATGTCTCCATGGCTCTGTGTGAGGAGATTGGGTGTAAGACATGGTTTTTGATGAGGAACTACCAAGAGTTCCAACAGGGTTGTGAACCATGGTTGACATGCCCACGTGGGAGCAACTAGGATTAGTGTCAGGGACGCTTGTTTGAGTTTTAAAACTACTAATGGAATGATTGGGAGAGGCGAAAAAGCGCAAGCAAATATTCCTGACCAGTTCATCCGTAGTGCATTGCCTTTGGACAATGGGAGTGGATACCTGGATGCAAAGTTTGGGCATTTTGCGTTTAGGTGCGTGGCGAACAAGTCTGTCTGGAAAGCCCCAGATTTTAAAGAATGGGTGGAGAACTTGAGGGTGTAGTTCCCATTCGTGGATTTGCTGTGTCTGGCGCCTTAGCAGATCTGCCATCTGATTGTCTACCCCTGAGAGGTGTTCTGCTAAGAGATAGATTTTGTGACGAATGGACTGCCTCCAGATGTCCTGGACAAGGTGGGACAGTTGGAAGGAGTGAGTTCGCCCCTGTTTTTATATGTACTACATAGCTGGCATGTTGTCGGTACAAACCAGGACAGATTTGCCCGCTAGATGGGTTTAAAAAGCTTTGAGGGCTAGAAATATGGCCATAAGCTTTAAATGGTTGATTTGGAGCATCTTTTGTTGGTGACTCCACAGGCCTTGTATTGTGTGTTGCTGTAGATGAGCACCCCAGCCAGTTAGAGACGTGTCCACTGTTAGTACTGTCTGTGGAACCAGGTCTATGAAGGGCCGTCCTTTTGACAGATTTTGTGTTCCACCACTGCAAAAAGCGTTGAGTACGGCCGCTTACCAACACTAGATCAGTTAATAGACCGTGGGACTGGTTCCACTGACTGGCTAAGCATCCCTGAAGTAGACGCATGTGGAACCTGGCATAGGGGACGATCATGATGCAAGATGCCATCATCCCCAGCAGTTGCATATAAGCCTGAGCTGGAAGAGATGCATTGGGTTGAAACTGAAGAACCAAAGACTGAATGTTGCAAATTCTGGCTGCATTGGGAAACGCCAGAGCCTTTTGAGTATCTAAAGTAGCTCCTAGGTAGTTCTAATTATTGGCTGGGTGAAGATGTGACTTTGGCACCCTAGTCGATGTAGTAACTTGATGGTATGGAAGTGTGTTTGAGACACTGTTGGTAAGTGCTGGCTTTGATGAGCCACTCATCTAAGAATGGGAGGACATGAATGCTATGTCTCCTGAGATGAGCAGCTACTACTGTGAGACATTTTGTGAAGACTATGAGGGCAGTGGTGGTCCCAATGGGAGTACCTTTAACTGGTAATGTTGGCCCACTAAAACAAACATGAGAAATTTGCTATGAGCAGGGTGGATTGGAAAATGAAAGTAGGTGTCCATTAAGTCTAGAGTAGACAGAAAGTTGCCCTTTTTCAAAAGAGGTAGTATCTGTTGAAGTGTTACCATGTGAAAATTGCCTGACTGTATGTAAAAAATTAGTTTTCTGGGATCTGAGATTGATCTGAGACCCATCCTTTTTTGGGATTAGGAAGTAAAAGGAGTACATGCCGGACCCTTGGTGTTGTAGCTGTACGGTTCTACAGCTCCCTTTAGAAGTAGAGACTGTACCTCTTGTTTGAGGAGGTGTAGATTATCTGGTGAGAGTTTGTGTGACTTTGGGGGAATGTTTGGAGGAGTGTTTATGAACTCCTAGTGTAGTAACTAGAACAGATATTTGTAGAAACCACTTGTCTATTGTTATTGACTGCCAAACTGGTAAGAAATTTGACAGTCTTCCGCCAACAGGTGTAAGGTGGTCGAGGGGAAGGAGATGTGAGTCACTGTTTTGTATTGGAGGGGGAGGTCCATGTGTTTGAACGTCTACCTCGTCCCTTACTGTTATTTCCTCTGTAACCCCCTCAAAAGTAGTTCTTAGAGCCAGAGGGTTGGTTATTGCCCTTGCATGAGGAGGTATTTTCTGAAGAAGAATTCCTGTTACCCCGCTCCATAGAAAGAGCGTCGAAAGGTACGACAGTCTTGTGGTGACTGAAGCGCCCCCATGGATTCGGCCACTTCTGTGTCTTTCTTCATCTTTTCCAGTGAAAAGTCTACCACTGGGCCAAAAAGGTGTTCCTTATCAAAAGGTGTGTTTAAGATAGAGGTTTGAACCTCCCTTATCAGGTCTTCAGCTTTATGTAGGAGAATAGGGTCTGCAATCCTATGATCACCCCAGATTTTTGCTTTTTGCTTCACTGGTTTACGACTTCTCTGGCTGTGGGCCTGCTAATCAGACCCACAGCCTTGCTGTTATCTCACTAAATTGACACGTGTACCTTAGGTGCATTTACCAATTGGTACTGGGCCACCTTATCAGACCCTGTAACTCAGGGCATAGGTGTACCCAGGGCCTACCAGGGGCTGCAGCATGTATTATGCCACCCCTGGCTGGCCATCTAAATCTGACACAACTGGCTGCACGACAGCTGGGGCAAGGTGGTGTAATCACCCTTTGCTTTAGATATAGTATACCTATATCTAACCCTAAAATGGACACACAGATTCCTATCAGTCACTCCTATGGCAGGCCTTGACAATCCTGAAGGCAGAGTGCTTAGAATCGTGTGAGATGGTGCTCTGGCATGAGCTGAGCCCGTTTGCAGCTTGCGGAACCAAGTCTAACGGTTATTGTCTCCTAATGTACGCTGGGTCAGATGGTGCAGACATATTTTTTTTCTACTCTAGGGGTAATGATAGGTGCTCCGACTGGATCACTAAAGATATCATCCACATGTTTGATCATACCCTTGAGCATTGGTAAAGTGTGTGATGACTTTTGAGTAGTGCTAAGGGTCTCGAAAAAGAAATCCTCTTCGAGGGAATCTTGTGGAGCTGCACCCCATGGTAATTGAGAGCCCTACCCAGTAATTCAATGTAACCTACACAGTTGTCCGGTGGAGAGGGTTTGGTAGGATATAAGTCAGGATCATTGCCTGTGGGCAAGTTAATGTTATAGTTGTCCCATGCGTCTTCAGGTATTGGCTGACTATCGTCATCCCCATTATCATCCTGGTTGTCCGGTGTATGTGGTGAATGCTGAGGTGAAGTAGGCACAGGTATAGACTGTGGAGAAGGAGGAGATAGGATAGTAGGAGGAAGAGGAGAAGGCGAAGGATTAGTTCTGACAGTTCTCTTCTTTAAAGGAATGTGGTATTCCTCTTCAGCATCATTTAATTTAATTTACTTCATTAGTAAAGCGCATGGTTACACCACCACCACCACTGTGTCCCCGCGCTCAAACAGACAGCTAAAGAGGAAAAGAGACAAGTAAGCTTTGGGCGTTTCTCACCGGCTGGTAGGTCTTTCAGTATGTCTCCGATGCCTTTTTTTTTTAACCAATATTCATTAACAGTAGCACTTGGCTTTAAACACAATTCTTTTCTCAACCGGCAGCCAGAGTAGCTCTGCCAAGGCTTTCTTTGTGGATGTTCTTCTTGGGCGGCAGCATTTTGTACAGACTGAAGTTTAGTTAGCCCCTTCTTTGAAACCCCTAAGTAGAGTACATTGCCATAGTCCCGTTGGGAGGTCACTAAGGCATGCACAACACAATTGGCAGTCTGTAATAGATCTAGGACCTTTTTACGTTTTTTTAATATCCGAAACATTTCCCTGCTACTCTACGGATTTGACTCTCAAATGATCATTTGGAGTCAAACCACATGCCAAGGTTTTTCACCTCCATTTTTGGGGTGGCCTAATACCTCAGGCCACCAGGCTGATGTCCATATGTTAGGGGCCTTGCCCACAGTCATTACCTCAGTTTTGTTCCTATTCAGCTTTAAGCAGTGATTTGACATCCATGCTGCCACACCCTTCAAACACCTGGAAAATTGAAGAGCAGTCTGTTCACTGTTTTGAGACAACATCACAACCAACTGCGGGTCATCTGCATACGACATGACTGTGACATTGTATTCTTCCACCAGGTTGGCCAATGGGCCCCCGTATAGATTGAACAATGTGGGGCTCAGTGTTGAGACCTGCGGAACTCCCTGAGGTAGGGGTATACTCTTTGACAGGTGTAATTGTTGGGCAACTTGGAAGCTACGCGAGGAAAGAAAAGATACCATCTATCCCAATGCAGGGCTTCAAATACCGCATTCCTCTAATCTATGGAGGAGCAGACCGCGCGAGACAGTATTGAAAGCCGTGCTGAGGTCCAACAGAAACATTGCCGCCGTCTGCTCTTCATTGGCATTCCATGGCCATAAGTAGTGCAGATTCTGTAGAGTGTGCCGCTCTAAAACCAGATTGTAATTGGTGCAGTAAATTATTCTTATTAATGTGATTTGTTAACTGCTTGCGCACTACTTGTTCATTACTTTTTCCGCAATTTTTGCAACAAATGGTAGTAGCGAAATAGGGCGAAGGTTATCCAATACCTCTTTATCTATGGATGACTTCTTTTTTATTGGACATACTATCGCCTGCTTCCACTTTCCGGGATTTCTCCCGTCTGAAAGGAGCATGCAATTAGCTCCAAGATATAAGGCATAATAGAATTACTACCCACCATTAGTTGTTCAGGGCGCGCAGGATCTGCTTGGGATCCAGATCTGATTCCTATAGCTATGTCTTTTAGCTCGTCTAGCCCTGGTACTGGGAATACATTAAGGGTTTCGTCCACAAATGTAATATCTCTCTCACATTCCGTACTCACCCCCCGACGGGCTTCTACTGGAAAGGTATTGTAAATTTTCTTTACCTTGTCGGCAAAGTATTCAGCTATTTTGTTGCAGTTTTGTAATGAGGAATTTGCCTCATTATTGGAGTCAGCATGCGTTTTTAATACCTTTAGTCCTTCTTTTTAGAGTCACTCAGGTGGTGATCCGCCCAGTTTTTGGATGAATGTACAGCACTTTTTGTTTCAGGTCCGGTTTATCGAGCTGATCGTCGAAACTGCTTTTTTGGTGATTTCGGTGCCTCCGGTTGTTTTGCCGCCGAAGGTTTCGGTGCCAAGGGTTTAGGGACTGGTGTTTTCGGATCCGAAATGTGTTTCGGCGTTGAGTGTTGTGGGTCAGAGCTGGACTTAGATTTCGATCCCAAAGGTTTTAGCTCAATGCCGATTTGGTGTGAGTTTTTTTTGGAGCCGGAAGGCTTTTTTATAGGCTTCGGTGCGGGGCCAGAAGGTGGGGCGTCCAAAGCGTGGTCTCGGTACCAACCAGAGCCAGAGGGCGCAGGTTGGTCCAGATCCTTATTTTTCGGTTGGGGTGGATTTTGGGGTGAGGGAGGATCTGTGCTAACAGTACGCTGTCCATGTGGGATGACTTCATCCTGGTCGGAGCCGTACTCAGAAACGGAGATCGGTTCCTGTTCCTCCTCAGCCCCGATAGCATTTCCGGCTTCTTCCGCCGATTCAGTTCCGAAGACGAACGGAGGAGAGCCAGCTGGCTCTGCATGTTGCGACGTCGAGCCTGATGGTCGCAAAGCATCTTCTTGGAGCGGAAAGCTTCACACGCGTTGCAGTCCTGTTCACTGTGCTCAGCGGACAAGCACAGGTTCCACACTCTGTGTGAGTCGGTGCGCGGGTATTTCGAGTGGCACATAGGGCATAATGTAAATGGAGTTTGTTCCATAGACTGCGAGAAGAACTGACTGTGAGAAGGTGGCCTGATATGCAGTGCTCACTATTCTAGTGATCACTATGTATTAGTCCAAACGACCCTTATTGATGATTGGTTGTAAGTCAACCTTATAGACCAGCTATCCTAGTAGCATGGACAAGAGCAGTCTTTAGGCTAAGCTCTAGAGGGCGTGTTAAGCCAGCTGTTATACCATCACATATACCCCTTGAACACTAAGTGAAAGGACACCACACAAGTTGTTATAAAAATAAAAGGATATTTATTTATAACACAACAACCCTGGACTCTTTATGAGGACAGGGTGCTAAGCACAATACAAAGCTCTTAAAGAAATACTGAAAGTCGCACAATTTACACAAATGCCAAAGGGGCACGAAAAACCATATACTATGGAAGTGGAATGCGAATCACTAGCAGGTAAGTAACTATTCTCAGAGACTTTAGAATCGCTAGGCCTACAATGCTGAACCCTTAGATTAGAAGCAGGAGGCCTAGGGGCGCCGTGTGCAGAGTGGGAACTCTCACGCGGAATGCGGGACAAAGTCTATGGATGCTAGTAAATGCAAAGTTAGTGTTCTCGAGCGAACCCGACTAGGTAGGTCAAAAAACGAAAGTGGATCCAGACACTTAGAGAGTGGATCTACGCTGGAGCACCGTGGTACTCGGTCTACCTAGCCCAGGGGCTGCGGCTGCATAGGGTTCAAGTGTCGTCGGGAATCCTCGTTGACGAACCAGGAGCCTGAAGTGGAAGTTGCTGGCAGGCGACCAGTGAAGATGTTCCGGGCTGATCCAGGGATGGATCAGTGAAGAAGAGTACCTGTAAGCAGAGGGGACCGAGTTCTGAATCACTAGCCATTGATTAGGTGGGCACCAGGATGGCACCGGACAAGGTCACTCAGCCAGGTGAAGAGGTGACACTGGATTCTGCTGCTGCACGGACCAGGGGCGCTGATGTCGACCAGGCTGGAGGTCTGCGAGCTGTCCCACGTCGGATGTCTGCTGCTGGCGATGCTGGATCCGGTGAAGGAGGCAACAAGCCTTGGCTACGGCAAGCCCACGTGGCGACACAAAATGGCGTCTGGAGTGGACCAAGAGGGTCTGAGGAAGGTCCCCTTCAGGAGGAGACTAGGGCCAGTCTAGAGGAGCTAGACCAGCGGTGAAACAAACGTAGGCCGTCGTCTGGAGGGTCACTAGCCAACGGGCAAGTGACTGGACAACGTGGCAAGCGACACAGAAGCAAAAGGGCTGGATGCTAGGGGGCTGGTCTTCGGTGCTCGTGCTGCTTGGGGTTGGGGCTTCTCTCACCCCAGTGCACCCACTCGAGGATCCCTCGGCGGTCGTGCTGGGTCAGTGTCGTGCTGGTTCTGATGGTCGCCGGGTCCTCTGGTCTCGTCGCACCCACGGTTCTCAGCTGTGCTGTAGAGGCAGCTAGAGGTCAGAGAGGGCAGGGAGTCCGGGTCTCGTCGTGCTGGTCGGTCTGGTTCCGGAGGAAGGACGTTCAGCAAACCGCAAGATACTTAGTTGGTGCCTGCTGCTGCTGGGTGACTACTCCTTAGTCACAAGGGAGAAATAATGAGAAGAAGTCTTGAGTTCCTTTCGTAGAAAGTAGTTTCAGGATTCAAAGATGATCTAATTTGGAAGGGTCCCCGCTCCTACCTTTATTCTAAAGAAAGGGGCTGGTACGCGACTAGGTCCTGCCCATGGGTGGGACCAGGAAGGGGGGTGGTTACACCCCTCTCCCCTGTCCGGACTTTCCCCAGTTTAGGGGCTGGTGTGCCCCTGGAACTGGTTCAAGCCGGCAGATGCATAGTGAGCACCGGGGTGCCACTTGCAGTCACCTTCCTATTCAGCCCTGCCTACCTAGGATACACAAAACCCTGTCTAGGATGGTGCTAGCACCGCCCCTGACAGGAAACTCTTTGTCCAAGCTCTCCTCGCTGGAAGGACTCCCAGCATCAGGAGGTCAGACTTGTGTCTGTGGTGGCAGCATCCATTTTGTGATGCTGAGGCTCGAGTTAACTTTAACCGGGGTTCACAGTTACATACATGTCGTGTCCCTCTAGAAGGGTGGAATGCTAACCCCGTCGCCAGAATTGGCGAGGGGTTAGTATTCCAATTCGTATGACACCTTACTCGACTTGTTTTGATAAAGCGATACCAAAGATAGCAAATAACCGCGAGGATTATAATGCACTTAAGAGTATATGGTACGCGTTATCATAGAACAGCTATTAGGACTTGGTTCCGCAAGCTGCAGACGGGCTCAGCTCATGCCAGAGCACCATCTCACATAATTCCATGCACTCTGCCTTCAGGATTGTTAAGGCCTGCCTTAGGAGTGACTGATAGGAATACATGTGTCCATTTTAGGGTCAGATATAGGTATACTATATCTAAAGCAAAGGGTGATTACACCACCTTGCCCCAGCTGTCGTGCAGCCAGTTGTGTCAGATTTAGATGGCCAGCCAGGGGTGGCATAATACATGCTGCAGCCCCTGGTAGGCCCTGGGTACACCTATGCCCTGTTTACAGGGACTGATAAGGTGGCCCAGTACCAATTGGTAAATGCACCTAAGGTACACGTGTCAATTTAGTGAGAGAACAGCTAGGCTGTGGGTCTGATTAGCAGGCCCACAGCCAGGGAAGTCGTAAACCAGTGAAGCAAAAATCTAGGGTGATCATAGGATTGCAGACCCTACTCTCCTACACTGACGGCCTACCACTAGCTCTGCGATCGAAAGAGGGTTTTTCTGTAAGTAAACACTACACGCGAAGAATGGAATACGCGATCAGAAACAATACCGTTGAGGTAGAATGTCTTGCACACCGAGGGAAACCGAAGGAACAGTGTCGAACCGGAGCAAATCGACTAACATCCGAACCAGATGGCGAAAAAAACAATCTAACAATGGAGTCGATGCCCATGCGCACTATCACCGAAAGGAGGAGTCACCTACCTCTTGACTGGAAAGACTTCTTCAAAGAAAAACAAAGTGCAAGACCCAGCACTAAAAGACGATCTATGCATAGCATATGATCTACAGCTCATATGCCTCGAACATAGGTATTTATTATAAGACACTCACTAACAAATAATGATATCTCCTACCTGGAGATGTAACACAATGCACACAATACTTTGCAATAAAAATAGGTAAGTAGCACAAACACAAAGTGCTCGCCAGGGACAGACCAAACCATATACTAACATAGGGATGCGAATCATGACTCAAGACTGTATCCAGAAGACGTAGAACCACCCGTAGGAATTACCCAGGAACCCCAGAGAGGGCGTATGCAGGGTGGCAACATGACCGCGTACTCAATTCAAGTCAAAGGGTAAGTCAGTGTTGCAATTGTAAAGAAGAAGGACCCTTCCCAGTGGCCCCTGAAGAAACCCAGTGAAAAACAGAAGGTTGGAGAGCCACCCCACCCGTGGATACCTTAGGGACCTGGATACCTACACCAGAGAAGCCAGGTGCATCGGTGTGAAGTGACATCAGAAACCGCAATTGAACTCAATGGAGAACTTCAGGAAGATGCCCCTGTTGAAGAAGGGGAAAGTGTCCAGTGGAACCCAAACGGAGGATTCTAGAGGAAAAGTATCTGAAAGCAGAGTGGACAGAGTCTATGGCACTCAGGAGTGACCAGGAGACACTGGAGACGAATGCCCACCGATGTCAGGTGATACAGGAGAGTGGACGATGACCTTGGAGCTGCAGCTGTGTGGACCAGGCGACACTGTGGAAGACCAGGAGCTGTACACGAGCTGTCCCATGCCAGATGATGAGAGCTGAAGGGTCGGTGTCTGGCTGGAGCACCAAAAAGCCTTGGCAACCGCAAGCAATGTGGCAAGCTAAAAAGGTGCAGAGTTAGGATCAGCAAGGTGCAAATGACTCACCACAAGCAGGGGAGTCGGCGTAGGCCCCGAGCAAGCTGGGGAGTCCACTGAAATTAAAGAAGACCCTCGAGAGGCCCCTCAGGCCAGAGGCACAGGAGTGGCAAGAGGACCTCGAGCAGCTCACCAAAGATGCAGGCCACAGTGCAAGACATGCAGTGTGGACGAAGATCTTGGTCTTGGAAGATACTTGAGACTGGAACTTCTTGGAGCCCGAAGGTCTCTGGTGAAGAGAGCCAACAAGCCTTGGCAAAGGCAAGTCGACAAAGTGCACAGGGGTTTGGTTCCTGTAGTTCCCACGAGGGATACTGGAGTCAAACTCGGTGAGAAGACAGTGCAGGCCTCAGGGGAGTTGTAGAACCACCACCTGTGTTGCTGAGCTCTTCGGAGTCCGTAGGAGCCTAGGAGCAGCAGACCGGTCAGCTTGGTTGCAGTGCCTGCAGATGCAAGGAAGTGACTCCTTCACTTCGAGGGAGATTCCTTCAGGTGTCTCAGATGTCCAAAGATACTGGAAGGATCCTGTGTGAAGCACAGACACAGAAGTTGCAGCAGACTAGCAGGTCGACCAGACCAGGAGTAGCAGGAGTCCTCCCAGTTGCAGTCTCAGTGCCCAGAGCAAAGTCCAGTGAACTCCAAAGTGCCCAGACAGTCGAAGATGAAGTGGTGTTTTGATCTCAATCTTGTCCCACGGCAAATCTAGGGACCCACCCACAGGTAAGATCTTAAGTACCCTAAGGAAAGGTTTGGAACGATTCAGGGGTCCCTCAAAGAGGAGGGGTTGGACAGTGGGGAGGAAACTCCCATGTCCTATGTCCAGCTTAACGCCAGAGCGGAAACTGGTTTAAACTGGAGTTTGCACTGAGGGCACAAAATGGAACCTTCAAGCATTGACAGTGGTGCTGGCAAGCGCCTGCACCCAACCCCAATACACTAAACTCTGTGTGGGAGGTTGTCACACCTGTGACAGAATATCTATTGTTTTGCCTTCCCTTGCTCAAGCTTGACTTAGCAGCAGGAGGGCAGAAACGTGTCTCTGGTAGGCTACAGCCCTAGCTTTCTGTCTGGTTCTGGAAGACTGGTACTTTGAGCTCGAAGGCCTCCCGGAGGAGCTTTACAGTGCATGGAATCATACTCTCACATCGTTTAAGGTGTGGGGGTATGATTCCACCATGTTTGATACCAAAGGTGACAGAGTTAGTTACAGCCAGTTTCGAGATGATCATCGTAATGGCTGATGCACTTACAACCTGGGAGAATGGACTCCAAATGTTGTAGGGGTACCCTGCTCATGCAGGTGAACCCTCACACTTAGAACCAAGCACCCTGCCTTCAGGATTGAAAGGCTTGCCTTAGGGATGACTTATAGGTTTTAAATGTAGTGACCTCAGATATAGGCAAACCTATATCTGTCGTAAGTGGTGCTAGCACCAGCTTACACAGGCTGTGCTGGCAGGCCCAGAGTCACAATTTGAGTGTTCTATTCTGGGTCTCATAATATGTGCTTCAGCCCATGGAAGATCCCTGGTGTTACCTATGCCCTGGGTGCCATATACTGTGGACTTATATGGGTACACCAGTAGGCAATCTGGGGTGTACCCAAGTACTTACCATAGCCAATTTAGGGCAGAAAGCACAGACACTGAGGTCCTAATTAGCAGGACCCCAGTCAGACTAGTCAGAAACAGCATACACCAGGCAAAAAGTGGGGGTAACCATAAAAGCAGATCCTACTTTCCTACAGTATCTCACCAAATTTCTGGAATGCTCTGATCATGGGCAATACATTGACAGAGGGTTCTCTAACAGATAGCAGGAGGACATCGGAGTAGAGAGATACCAGCACAGAAGGGACACAAAATTAGGGACCCTGGTGGGAGTGATGTTGGTGGAGCCAGTACGGTAAAGGATCCTATACTAATTGGAAAGATCAGCAATGACGGTGGCTACCCTTCTCTGGTGCCCTGAGATACAATCACTAAGTTGGAAATGCGCTGTTAACCAGCACCAGTGCCATGAATTGAGCATAAAGCAACCTAAACCAAGACTAACATTGGGCTCTCACGCTGTTCCTTTCAAGCACTGTGAACATATGATTCCATTCACTGCCTCCTGTCAACCACTGCTAGTAATTCAGGATGTAGTGGATGCAGCATAGCATATACCATCCAGAAATTGTAGGACGTCAAGCAGCAAGGTATAAAACAAGCTTGCTCAGATAGTATTCATTATATTATAAAGGGTATTAAACACCCAGCCAATATTTTGGCCAGTATTTTGTTATCCAGATTTAGAAGGGATAAGGGGAGGTAAGAGGAACACTCAAAAAGATCTTTATCTGGTTTGAGGGTCACTAGGAGGGCTCTGCGCATTGTTGGTGGAAATGTCCTGGTAACCTTTAACTCCTGATAGACCTGCAGTAGGTGTGGTATTAAAATTTAAATGTCTGTATATTCTTTATAGGAACTCAGTCATGACCCCACTGCTTTCAGGGGCTTTACTGTCAGGCAGCATGCATACTGTTTGTTTAATGTCACCTACTGTTATTGGTTGTGCTATATATTCTGTAGGCCTCTCAATCAAGCTAGAACGAAGTCTTCCAGATACTGTTATCTCGGAGTCAGGGCACGAGTTATGTTATGTATATAGCTCAGTGTAAACGTTCATGAATTCACATCTCACAGATCTCAGTAGTTCTGCTGAAGTTGTACACCAAGTCCACCAGATTTCTACTCATCCCCTCTACTTCTTCATATCTATGTGTAGTTGCATATTTGCACAAGTAGCATACTTCTCTGTCAGATACGTCTACATATTTCCCGAGGAGCTCAGATATTTGATTTTGTATCGATATATCATGTTTTTCCAAATAGAATGCCTCTTTCTTTAAACGTGGCTTCCAGTTTAGATAAGGTAGTCTTAATTGAGATCAATATCTCAGCATGTTTTTCAATGCATAGCATCTGAGGTAGTCCTTTAAGCTCCTGCATCCTCCAGAAACAGTTAGCATTGAACCTGTAGTCTACAATTGCCCTGGGCACCTCTTCTCAAAACACAGGATCTAGTGGTGCTTCTGATGGGATGTGCAATGGTCATCTACACTGTGCAGTTATAGCTGGCAAAATCAGGATGATTTGAACAGGAGCGTGGACTAAGTGGGCGGGCAAAGTGTGCAATATAAGTGGCCCAATCAGCGATTTCTTTAGAAGGCAGCCTAGATTTTAACCTTGAGAAAGTACAATGACCAGAGAAATTAGAGGTGTGCTCTCGACTGACTGTCTGGGAATTGAGCGCACCAGATATTTAAGAGATCACACTAGTGACTTATGAGAAGTAGTGTCTTAGCAGAGGTGCACAGTGCACCCAGTTTTCAGTCATGTCTGTCTAAGAGCCTAATGATAGGTTAAAAGTTCTCCCCATATAACTGAATCATGCGTTGTGGTTGTGAGGTTGGAAGAGATGGAAAAGAAGACCGTAGATGAACTGGCATTAGGCCCATATTCATTTAGAAGAATACATAATTTTCCTTGTATATTCCCTTAAATTATTAAGTATCTACCTTCTGGATCGGAGCAAGCATCACTGCCCCACGGTTACCCCTTTTTCGATTAAGATCCTCTTGCTTTTGAAGAGGAAGATGACGCAAAGAATCAGTGTGCACTCAGTTTACTTGCGAACATGTGCTCTGACTGTGTAGTAGGACGAGCCTCCTGTATTAAAGTGATTTGTATGTGATGCCAGTCTAGAAATGAAGTGCTGTGGCAACAAAAGAGATGCAATGCTGAATAAATCAAACATTCACTCCCAGCTAAAAGATCTGGGCTAAATCCATTGTTCTTTTGCTCACTACGCTGCCGCAGCTTGGACCTAGTCATATGCAAATCAGTCTTGAGCCTGCTCCTCATGGGAACAGTCCAGCCAGAACTACCAAGCCAGGTCTTCCCTAGACTAGAAACAAGCATCCAGGGACCGGTTTCGGGGTATCACCCCTAATCAGCCAGGCTAGCTTGAAACCAGTGGCAAAACGAGAAAGGGACCCACGTCTTGGAGTACCCATCCCATTTAGGGTAAAAAATGCTGCGCAAACAAATGGACGGAATGCTAAATGAATCAAACATTCACCCCTAGTCAAGAGATCTGGGTTAAATCCATTGTTCATTTGCTCACTACACCACCCCAGCTACATGCAAATCAATCTTGACCCTGCTCCTCATGAGAACAGTCCAGGCCGAACTACAAAGCCAAGTCCTCCCTGGACCGGAAACAAGCATCCTGGGACCGGTTTCAGGGCATCATTCCTCATCAGCCAGACTAGCTTGAATCCAGTGGCACAGCGAGCAAGGGACCTACGTCTGGGCATAGCCATCCCACTTAGGGCAAAAAATGCTGCAGCAACAATTGAAGGAGTGCGAGCACCTGGCACATTTTACGCACATTATTCAACTCTATGACATTCCACTTTATCTGCATTCTAGCATCTTGCATGCTCATGTTTGTGTGTTGGTACAAATTGGTAGCGCAGAGCCATTACAAGCAGAATGATGACATATATTTAGATACATTACTTACACACTAATGTTATCATATAGTAGTGCACTGAGCATTCCAAGCAAATATTGTAGCCAGTCCCCCACACACACAAAGATCTCCAAATGACCCATCAAACACCTCCAAGCACAAATATTCCCCAACACACTGGCATTATTTATACCAAACTAGGCATCTCTCTAAGAGCCTGTGGGGGATCAGAAAGATGCCCTGGGATACTGCTATGTACAGTGGCCATTGGAGCTAGTGACTTTACAATTATCTAGCCACAGCTTCTTATTTACGATTACATGAATGCCTATGTTGCAGAGAATACTCGGGTAGTACGGTTGGGCAATTACATATGCTGTGACATATTAGTTATTGTCGTTATATTGCCTTACGGGCATTCTGGCCATAGGAGCACAATTATTCTGCATTTTGTTTTGGATCGTTTGTCTTCATTTGTTCCTGGAGATGTGGGATCTCTCGAGTTCCCAGCAGCTCTGTGATTTTACCTTCAGCTTGTTAACACATGCAGGAGATTTATGTAAGTAATGAACAAGTTACTTATCTTCGATAATATCTTGTATGGTAGAGACTAGATCTAGCCGCAGATTCCTTACCATTGACTTTCCTAAGGCATCAGAATGGATCCAGGATTTTTTTCATGAGCAGTACCCCTGAGTGCTGGTAGGGGGCATCGGTCGGTTCCATGCAGCAGCAGTCGTGCCCGAAGTGATGTCAACGTAAACTATATAGGGCCACCTCGGTGCTCTGACATCAATTACTTTTCACGACTTTCCACGCCAGAAGTGTGGAGCCATTAACTGCACTGACACTGGTGTGTCCAAACTAGGGCCCTAAAAGGTATCAGCCCTGACCCTAGAGATCTGTCCTCGGGGGAGTATAGATGGGTCAGTAAGGAATCTGTGGATAGATATAGTCTCTATCATATAAGGCGTTACTGAAGGCAAGTAACTTGTTCATCTGATAGAGTATTCGGCCGAGAATCCCTTACCCTTGAACAGATACCCAAGCAATGCCATCCCTGGTGGTGGGTCTGCAGACAAATGTGAACTAGGAAGTCCTGCAAGACTGAACGGGCGAAATGCCCATCCTTGCAAACCTGACTGTGCAGGTAGTAATGCTTGGTAAATGTGTGCAGGGAAGCCCACGTTGCTGCCTGGCAGATGTCCAGGACTGGGACTACAAGTGCTAACACAGAGGCCACAGCTTTAGCTCTGGTGGAATGAGCCAGTAAGCATTCAGGAGGCTGCTTCTTTGCCAGTACGTAGCAGATCTTGAGGCTGAGTACGGTACATTGGGAGATGGTGCGTTTATGCACCACCCAAACGTTCTTCACACTAACATACTCCACGAAGAGTTGGTACTCTACCCGGAACTCTCATGTGTGACCATGGTAGAAGGACAATGCTCTTTTTGGGTCCAGATAGTGGAGTCGCACCTCTTCCTTAGAGATATGTGGTGGACCGGAGAAGGCGGGAAAGGTGACAGATTGGCGCACACAAAATAGTGCTCTCCACTTTCAGCAGGAAAGAGGTCCTAGTGCAAAGAACCAGTTCTTCTGGATTACCTGAGAAGAATGGCGGCTTGGAAGAGAAAGTCTGCAGCTCACTCATCTTCTGGGCTGATGCAATCACCACAAGAAAGGCAGTTTTGATGATGAGCAGCTTGAAGAGACAATTATGTAGAGGCTCGAAAGAAACGCACATCCAGAATGTGAGAACCAAGTTAAGGTCCCACTGAGGTATTATAAAAGGGGGAAACAAAAGTACAATACACATCAAAAACATATTTACAATAAGGGACTGGAAGAGGGAAGGTTGGTATATGTCAGCCGGCAGAAACAGTAGAAAGATAGCCCTTGAGAGTCCCCAGAACATAGCCTTGCTGCGCAAGCGAACAAATAAATAATAGCTCAGAAAGAGGGGCAGAAATTTGTTTGGATGAATACTATGCCATACATTTTTTCCAATGGCAGGCGTATACCGGCTTGGTAGAGGGACGCCCAGCTGCAGGAATAACGTTACAGACTACAGGAGGAAGGTCAAAAGCTATTAACTGCTGCCGTTCAATCTCCGAGCATGAAGGCAAGGGCGTACCTGTTCGGGTTGAGGACTCTCCCCCACTGCTGTGACAGAAGATCCTCCTGAAGAAGCAGCCTGATCGGAGGATCGATAGCCATGCTCAGTAGCTCAAAATACCAGACTCTCCAGACTCATTCCATTCGGATGATCTGCAAAATCCACCTGTCCAATGATATGGATTGCCAGTGGTGGATGTGATGGCGGATCCTACCTACAACTGGATGCCCATAATCTAAAAGAGCAAGATTAGGGTAGTTTGGAAGCTCGAGCTGCCATGGGTAAAATCACGCCCTCACCAACGCAGAGACTGGGAAGCTTGTGTGCCTCGGTGGCTGGGATAGGGTTGGCATGGTTGAAAACCCCTTCTGTGGCCATGAAAGCAGCAAAAGACAGATGACATGGGGCAGCAAAGAGACCCAAGGCCTTGGTCGTAGACAAGAGTCTTTAACGCGATCCAGTGGAGAGTCTGTCCTGTCGCCAAACGATCCTCCAAGTCCTTGTTCATGGTATGTATGGTCGGCAAGTCTTTTTTGAGAGCATTTTGCTTGCGTGCTTAATGAGCTGAAGGTCATTATCAGCGATATATCATTCGGACATATGTAGACTGATGGCCTATCTATCCCAACTTTTTTGTCTTTCATTTGATCAATTCTTATTGTCAACGAATCTATCTTTGTGCCTACTGATTTCAGACTTTGTTGCATGTTTAGGAAAAATGTTTTCATATTGCATTCGCAGCTATGGGAGGAAATTCCAGGTGCCCCAACTCCAGCACTAAGGGGCCTGTGGTCATGGGGACTCAGCTGGTCTTCACAGGCTGAAGTACGAGTTACTTACCTTCGGTAACGATGTATCTGATAGAGACGATTCTAGCCGCAGATTCCTTCACATAGATGTACTCCCCAGGCGTTAGACTGGATCGTGAAGCTTTTTGCCACAGCATCCCTGGGCGCCGGGGCAGGGCGACACCACGCAACTCCGCCCAGGCGTTGTTCGCGTACCTGACATCAGCGAGGTCACTTAAGCCCCACCCCGGTGCGCCTACGTCAGTTTTTTCCTTTTCCGTGTGCAACGCGGATCCGGTGTTTGCTCGGGCCTGTTTTGGGCCCCCTTTTTCTTGCTCATTGTGACTATTTTTGGTGGAACAGTGTGAGAATGCCTTCGAGCTTCAAGACTTGCACGTCGTTTGGGCGTCTAATGTCGGCGACGGACCCTCACCTCATTTGTATGTGGTGTTTAGGGGAAGATCACGGCACCACTCATTGTGAGGCGTGGCAACAGTTGATGCCGAAATCGCGGCAGGAGTGCCGGATGAAACTTCTCTCAGCGGGTCTCTCAAGGTCGGCTTCATCCCCTCGATCTTCCTCGGCAGACGGCTTTAGAAGCGGCCGTTGTCGTCGTCTTCGCCCCTCTCTAATGTCGCAAAAGCGTCGCTCCCTGGTGGGTAAGTGTTGCAGTTTGTCCCCGGGGGCTGGGGTTCGGCCTGCCGGGGGCTCTCCGGGGGTGATGCGGCCCAACATGTCGTCCTCCTATCCACCGTTTCCCGGTGAGGGGGCGTCGAGAGTCCAGATGGAGACATACGCGGCGGCTTTGCAGGCCTCGCTGGCGTCTCCTCCTCCTTCCCCCCCTGGAGCGTCAGTGGATCCCTTGCCTTGTGCGGGGCCCTCGGCGGCGGTGGCGGCTCCGGCGCTGACTTGTTTGGATTCAGACTTGGAGGATGTGGTGCTGTTGGGGTGCGGCTCGTCTGGGGTTCCTCCTTCGGACGACGGCACCTCTGCCTCGCCGCAAACTCCCGCAGGAGTCCCTGTGGTGTCGATGGAGGTCGCCGGGGCTCGGGTCGCATCCCCGAGCCCCGCTCAGCCCTCTGGGCAGGCAGAGGCCTTGTCCAGGCTGAGATGACGCCGCCACAGCGCCGGCCCCAGCACCTGCTGGTCCGGGAGGCGCCACAGGGGTCGGTGGGCCCTCCTCGTCCTGCTCTGCGTCCAGGTTGGGTGGGGACCCCTCATCCCCCTCCGGGTCCCTCTCGTCTCTCCCAACAGGCAGCTGCCTCGTCGGAGGGCGAGTCGGAGGTTGAATCGTCCCTGGCGCAGCTGCATGGGTCACCGGGGCCACCTCCGTCACATCCTGGGCCGATGCCGGCGGAGGGCTTTGTGTCACTCCCCAGGTCCTTCTCGTTCCTCCACGTAGGAGGCTGTTTCGGCGGAGGTCGAGTCGGCGTCGTTCCAGCGCTGCCCCTTGGCCACTTTGGCTTCGGCTCCACTCCGGTCCCAGGCGCGGTGTGACTTGGAGGAGCCCTATCTGGCGTCTCCCTCGCGCCAGATGGTTTTGACGTCTTGCCTCAGGCGGCGGACTCCATAGCTCCACACAGAGGTTGTGCCGCGGATTCGTCTTCGCACGCCCCCTCTTATCCGGAGGTTGGGTGCCTGCTAGTGTTGTCCTCCTTGGAGACAGGCTGCAGTGTGGAGTCTTTTTCGCAGGGTCATCGTCCTGGCTCAGGCGTCTCAGCATGGACCCAAATAGTACCTCTCACCTCCTTGCATACACCAATTTTTTGCCAGACTCTCTCTGACAGACCCTCTGGCTGCCACAGCCGGGTCTGAAGTGACCTTCCTCTCGGCGCACCAGTCAATCTACCCCATGTGCTGGAGTCAATGCAGGAGTGCCACTACCATATCGTGGGCCCCAGCAGTCAGGCTCATTGTCAGCTCAGCATGTCTCGGGTTCTCTAGTCATTTACCACGGATGCAGTACTCCTGCCTGCAGGTTAGACGGAGCTAGGGATGGCCAGCTTGTGTAGTCTGCTTTCAGGGCCCAGCGTTAAATGCCACTCTTTTACGTTACATTCCATAGCCTCTAATAGTGGGGTATACATCACCACAGGAAAGATGCACACTTCATTTTCTGTGCCCTCATGTCATCATATATGCTGTTGTTCAGGTTGATCATAGCAGATATTCCTTACCTATGGCTAAGTCTCACTCTAATGTGGCACTCTAGCGCCCCACTTAATGAACAAGTTACTTGCCTTCAGTAATGATGTATCTGGTAGAGACACAGTCTAGCTGCATATTTCTTAACTTAGAATTTCCCCCCATGCATCAGACCGGACCTGGAAAAATCTTTTTCCCCAGCAGTAGCTCTGCTCGCCGGGGGCAAGTTTGCCCGGCTCCGTCCTGAGGTCGTCCACGGAAGTGAGGTCAATGGAGCCATATACGTCACCCCCCGGTGTGCGGACGTCAGTTTCCTTGTGGGAAACTTTTCAGCGCCACAACACGGAGCCACTACAAAAACTGACAGTATAGGAACAGTGTGTGAAAAAAGTACAAAAATCTGTGAAACAAGAAGAACAAGAGACCAAGAATGATGAGAACCCTCACCACGTGAAAAGGGTACTCAACATCTGAAAGGACCATGTTTAAAGTGTAGTCAATATTTGAAGGAATTGAAGGGAGCGAACGAAGCCCCGTTACTAGTAACAGTCTTGCCCAAGTGAAGAGCCACGCCCCTCCAAAGAGGAAATGGCATTGGAAATGAAGGGCATGACATCAGTGCACAACCACAGAATGGATGCGCATGAAAGACAGCTGTAACCAAGGACGTAACTGTAAAGGAGAACAAGACTAGTACATGTGTCATGGCTAGTGACCAAAAGTGAGTGACAACAGAGCATGTTCACCACGCTCCCCACAATGACCTATGAAGTGGAACATCAGAAAATAGAACCTCAGCCCATCGACTGCAGCATAAACAAGGAGATACCAAGGCAATGGAGGGTAAAGAAAAGGGCGGAGGGAGAGTGGAAGAACATGGGATCTCCACGCCAGACACCCGGGGCGGAAGACCACTGAAAGCACGTAACCTATCCACCCAAAACTAGAAAGGGTGGAGAGCCAATGCACCAGAACAAAGTGACACACCCTGCCCCAGAGTTAGGTGATCCAGAGTACCCCTCAAGAAGGCCAAGGCCACCTGTAAGGAGCCCAGTTGGCAGAAACTCACCTGGAAGGCTGTCGCAAAATGGGGAGGATGGGTGGGCATTAAGGAATCTGCGGTTAGACCGAAGGTAAGTAACTCGTTCATCTGATAGAGACATCTAGCCGCAGATTCCTTAACTTAGAATAGATAACAAAGCCATACATCATTGGAGGAGAGTTTGCGACTGAAAACCCACCAAGTTCCAAAGTGAGGAAGCCATCAATAATATTGTCCAGAACACAGTAGGGACAGCAAATGCCAGTGGACTGACCCCACACCCACGAAGCTCCGCAGGGGAGCTATGATAAAGGGGAGGCAAAGGCAGCACAATCCGGCAGAGGGCAGTTGAGACCTCAGTCGTCCAAGCAGGAATAAAAGAACGAAGAAAAGACACAGAACCAACAAGGTCAGTGCACAATGGAAGAATGTGTATAAACTTCTGCAAAAAGAAGTTCAATTGAGCACCAGATCCCATGGATCCACAGTAGACATAGTCCCAAGGAAGGACAAGACAGTAGGTCAGCATCAGAACAGACAAATTAAACATACGTCACAGAGGATGCCAAGAAAGAATGCTGAGGGAACAACGTCACCATGCCTAGATATACAGAACTGTGGCTACAAGAAGAAACATGGATGTGGATGACAGAATGCACACAAGGATACAGTGTGTACTATGAGAACCAC
Organism: Lissotriton vulgaris; assembly: GCF_964263255.1. Taxonomy (NCBI): domain Eukaryota; kingdom Metazoa; phylum Chordata; class Amphibia; order Caudata; family Salamandridae; genus Lissotriton; species Lissotriton vulgaris. The sequence goes on along the minus strand of NC_141698.1, from coordinate 1,010,724,749 downwards.
ACCACACCCATGTAAAAGCCCAAGGACTGAGGCACCAGGTAGTCAAGCCGTCAGCTGCACCCAGAGGTGCCAACGGTGAAGGAAAAACCGGGGAAACCGGGGAGTCACACAGAGGGCTCGCTCTCATAAGAGAGAGAGCTATAGAGAGAGAGTTGGGGTAAAGACCATCAATACCAGAAACGTGAAACCAAATAGGCATGCTCTTGCATTGTGAAAAAACGCTATATATATTATTTCATGATCTCTTGATCAGCATTGCTTTTTGTGGTCCATTTTGGCACTATGCCATTATTATGGTTGAACATTTTTTTTCAGACCTCCACTTACATTTTAACTGGTGGCTATACTCATTGTACATACTTTATTTTCGTGTCCATGTGCGGAATAAATTAATTTTTCTTCCTCAGTATTGTACTTATTTGCCTGTGATCTTGGAACCTCAGTATTTACTAATTTTGGTCTTTTGTATTTTCATTTTGTTATTATTTTAACTCTTTTCATTTTATGAGTCTTTCCATTATGTCTATTGTTCAGTGAAGGCGTGTACGATTGGTTGTTTTCAATTGTCCTTTGTTTATGTTAATTATATATATGCTTTGTGTGTTCCTGGCGTGTTGTGTGAACAAGCTCTCGTGTAGAGTGAAACGATTCACCTTTATTCAAATAAACGTCTTCCCTGTCATCCATTGCCGGATTTCTGATTTCTGCGAGGCTATGGTTGTTTGCTGGGCGTGAGGCTTCTGAGGTCCTGACCTTTCGGTTCCGCTTCACCTTTACGGGACCTGGACTGCTTTCTTATACAATCTGACCGGGATTGGCTGCTCCCGGCTTCTGGACCCTCCCGCTTTCTTGAGGAACAGCGTTGGCGCTGCTCCAGGCGTGTTGCAGCGTCATTTTGTCTTCGAATCGTTTCTGATTCTGCCTTTGCTGTGCCCCCCATCTACGCGCTGGATTTTACATCATCTGCCACGCATCCCGAGTGAAGGAGTCGTTGACCTTACGGCGTGGTGTTAGGCTCTTTTTGCCGGTCGGCTGACTGGTGGACAACCAGACACCGATTCCGGTAAGGTGTTTCCCTCTTTCCTCTGTTTGCTGTGAGTTGCTTCCTTAATACGCAGTAGTGGGTTACGGCATTGCCTTTGATTTATTGCCCGCATCTAGCCTCTCCATCTTACACAGCGACTTGGTTTTCCACTTCATCCAAGCCAGACGTTCGTGTATACATACACAAGATTATGATCTCAAGTGACACGCTCAGGAACAGAGAGGCCACAGCTGAGGCTCGTTTTGACAGTCTCCCTGTCAACACTTCTAAACCTACTAATGAGGCGGCAGGCTCTGCTGATAATGATGTGAAAAATCTACTGAAAACACTAGAGAAACTCCTCCGTGGTGAAATCTCTAAATGGTGGGAGAAAAAATCCCTCGAGAAATACAGGGATGCTAACAGGATACCACGCGGCTTAAGAGTTCTCATTGTCCCTACCTATGAGAATCCAGACCCCCAGATGCTCCAAGAATGGGCCGAAAATAATTTGAAGAGTTCCATGAACATGCTTCATATTCTAATCAAGTACGCCGAATCAGATCGCAATAAACTGCTACTTGAAATTGATCGTGTGAATGGCCTGTTGGAGGCTTCAGAGGAAACTGATCTAATCACCAAAACAAAAGCAGAAATTGATTTACGAATAAAAAAGCTGGAAGATACTATCATTGAGCGCAAAATCACCAAATTTGTCAGTGATAAAAATGACTATGCCACTGGTAGAATTTTCACCTTCTTCAGGAAATACGACAACCTGAAACGCAAAGCTGTGGCAAATACCGGTATATCTCAGGTTAACCAACCTTCAACTTCTGCTAGTACGGTGCAATCTGACAATAGTGACAATCTCTCCCTGAACTCGCTTACTTCTGGTAGCGAAGAGGATAATACACCAGGGAGATCTACAGAAGGACTTGCCAGTTGTGAAAATTTCACACTGGTTGATGAGCTGAATTTTGTCAGTGAGGACCGGCGTTATTCCCTGCGCTCCCGGCAACCTCAAACCAAACCAGGCAATCAATCAGCCAGCGCAGGCACGCAAGGAGGGGCATCTTCAAACGCAAATACCTTGCGCGGAAGAACAAAAAAGAATTGGAGAAGATAACCACCATGTTGGAAAATACTGTCATCAATCTAACTGATTTTCCTCTGACCATAGCGGAACAACAACTACTCTCTCTCGGGCTTTCATATTGTCCTCCCAATAGGTTTTCGTATAACCAAACTCGTATTGACATCTATAAATTTATTCGAAAAATCAAACTTATCAAGTACTTTAAACTTGAATCTAAAAGGAATCAAGCAGCGACTATATCAGATGTCGATACCACGATGCCTACTTTACAAGTTCAAGATGTTGCGGGGTTACAGAACTTGCTTGATCTTGCTTTTGACAATGACTCACAATTCACCCCCACAGTGAGTCAAAGCACTGAGGTGAGTCGTTCAGCTGTCACCCCTTTTCGCCCTAAATCCACTTTTCTACCGATCATGCCCCGTGATGCGGTGGATGTATTCAGCGACAGGGTGATCGTAGAATTGAAAGCTTTAAATAGAAAAATTCTGAGTCAGAGGAAACAGACGAATTATAATGACAACCAATACCACCAGCTCGTGAGCAAACTCCAAAAGAACAAAGACATTATAATCAAAAATGCGGATAAAGGTGCTTTGGTTGACTAAGGACTACATTGCTGAAGCACAAAGACATCTCAGTGACACCTCCTGTTATCTTTTGTCCTCTCAATTCGCTATGAATAAATGCCATGAAACTACACGCAAACTAATTCATACATGGAAGCGCAAGGGCTTGCTCACCAAGGACGAATGCAACTTTTTGGTCAATGATCATCCCATCACACCTGTGCTGTATTTTCTACTGAAAATTCATAAACAGGTTACACCCACTCCAGGACGTCCTATCAAAGCTGCCATTGGCAGCAGTAATGAGAACCTTTCCAAATATGTGGACTTCTTCCTGCAGCCTCACATGCACAATCTCCCATCCTTTTTGAAGGACACCACTGATTTCTTAAACAAAATCATGGAAGTGGAATGGAATGACAATCTACTATTCTTGGTCATGGATATAGAGTCTCTCTATACGTCGATACATCATCGGCACGGCATGCAAGCGTGCAAATACTATTTGGACAAAAGAGACATCAGTTTCCGGGATCACAATGTCATGTTGATGGAAATGTTGAATATCTGTCTTAACACCAATTTTTTCAGATTCCAGGGTCAGATATATCAGCAGCTGCGTGGTGTGGCGATGGGTTCGTGTTTCTCCCCCAGCTACTCTTGTTTACATGTGGGCTGGTGGGAGGAACACGAGCTCAGGACCGCGCACCGCCGCTGGCTACCCTATATTGCACATTACTGGCGCTTTATAGATGACGTCTGTATTATCTGGAAAGGATCATCAGAAGAGGCGGAAGCATTTGTTAAGGAACTCAATGCTAATGTTTTCAATCTCAAATTCACCTCTACCATCACCACTGATTCAGCAGAATTTTGGGATGTGAGCATTTTCATCAAGAATAACCAAATTGAAACCCGCCTGCATAGAAAGGCCACTGCGGGCAATTCAATTCTGCATGCTCGTAGTTCCCATCCTGCCCACACAATCCGCAGCATCCCCTACGGGGAGTTCATTCGTATTTGCAGAATTTGCAGTGATAAGGACTCTCTCGATAAATGTTTAAGTGAGTCTAAACAGCGATTCATTCACAGGGGTTACTCTGATTCTATTCTGGATAAAGCCCTCCACAAAGCATGTACATTTGAGCGGAAAACATTACTCACACCTAAGGCTCCTAACATTTCCACCATAGAGTGCAATGTACGTCTGATCACCAACTACAGCACTCAGGAGCGCAAAATTAGGCGCATCATTTCTTCTGAATTGCCCATCATCCTAACGGATGTTATTCTTGGGCCTCTGCTCCCAAGCATCCCTAACATTACATTCAGAAGGGCTCCTAGTATGCGAGATGCCCTTGACAGACCTATGCCTGAAGGCCCGCCCAAAAAAAGCCTCACAACTAAAACTGGCTTTTTCAGATGTACATCCTGTCGAGCCTGTGCCTTTGCCAAGAATAGCACACACTATGTTACTGCATTCTGTTCCACACCTATTCCCATTCGAGAACACCTGACATGTAGATCTGAGTATGTTGTGTACAAACTAAGGTGCACCTGTAATCTTGAGTACATCGGAAGTACTAAACTTCCGGTGCACCAACGGATTTTGCAGCACATCCGTGCAATTGTTAACAGCGACAATAGCTATCCTGTCGCTAGACATTTCCGTGCAGTACACGACAAGAAATTGAAGGATCTCGAATACACAGTTCTATGCTCGGTACCCCAACCCGGCCGGGGGGGGTGACCGAATGAAGCTTCTTCGGCACAAAGAATCGCACCCGATTCTTGCCCTAGATACTAAGGCCCCAAATGGACTTAACCTCACCGAAGATCTGAGTAATTTCTTATGAACTGTTTTCATCTCATTATGACTTTGTTTTCCGTAACTTTTTCTGATGCGATCTAGATTGTCACTGAGTGATTGGCCGTCTGGTTAGCCTTTATATGTATATATTTCGGTCTGGTGTTTACTTTATTTCTATGGTATCAATTGTGTATATTTTGAATGGTGTGACACCAGTTTGCAGGTTATCCTGCATTGGATTATTCCTTTTTCTGTCATCTGTATTTTTCTCAGCTGTGGCTTTCTCATACTCTTTGTATACTCTTTTTTCTCTTTTCATTTATTTCTATTTTTTCTTGCTTTCTCTGATCGGATTGCATGTTTTGCCCTTTCAGATATATTTTGTTTTTTCTCATTTATATGGACTACTTATATATAGTGTGATGAGGTTGCTCCACATGACTGTTCACTTTTTTCATCCCATAATCTAGGATATTTCATCATTATTCCTTTGCACAGGGCAATTACAATTTACAGTAAATAGCTATGTTTTTCGCGATGCAATTTGGCACTATGTCATCATGTTCTTTTCATGATCTCTTGATCAGCATTGCTTTTTGTGGTCCATTTTGGCACTATGTCATTATTATGTTTGAAAAAAGAATTTCAGACCTCCACTTACATTTTAACTGGTGGCTATACTCATTGTACATACTTTATTTTCGTGTCCATGTGCGGAATAATTTGATTTTTCTTCCTCAGTATTGTACTTATTTGCCTGTGATCTTGGAACCTCAGTATTTGCTAATTTTGGTCCTTTGTATTTTCATTTTGTTATTATTTAAACTCTTTTCATTTTATGAGTCTTTCCATTATGTCTATTGTTCAGTGAAGGTGTGTACTATTGGTTGTTTTCAATTGTCCTTTGTTTATGTTAATTATATATATGCTTTGTGTGTTCCTGGCGTGTTGTGTGAACAAGCTCTCGTGTAGAGTGAAACGCGTCACCTTTATTCAAATAAACGTCTTCCCTGTCATCCATTGCCGGATTTCTGAGTTCTGCGAGGCTATGGTTGTTTGCTGGGCGTGAGGCTTCTGAGGTCCTGACCTTTCGGTTCCGCTTCACCTTTATGGGACCTGGACTGCATATGCATATATATATATATATATATATCAACTAGTCATGGGTTTTACCTGCGCTGTGATCCATGGACTTTTGCTACTTCCAGTGCACAGCGGGAAAACCCCTTAGCAGCCAAGGTGTTAAATATATGTAATGATTGCGTCGAGTATCGCTCCTCTGTAATGTGTTTCTTCAGAGCAGTGTTGTGTCAGATCGTTTTCTAGTAGAAGGTTGTTGAGGGATTGTATGAGCGAGTTATTAGTATCGTTCCATCTAATGTTGAGATCGCCCAGGATTATGTTATTGGCGTTATTGAGTGCGCATTGGGTGATTAGGTCAGATAGTTGCATTTCGAATTCCTTTGAAGTCAATTGTGTTCATTAATGCCAATCCATTGCAGTCTTCAGCCTTATTCAAAATTAATCTTCAATAAAGTTATAAAATTATTACCTGGATCGGTGTCGACTCAAAGAGGAGGACCCCCGAAGGAGCCTCATCCGTCCGACGTCAGACCGGCGTCGACGCGACTTCCACCGAGGTGGGAACCTGCAGAGAGGAACGGAGTTGACTTGGAGTCGAGAGCTGCACCGTCGACACAGGGAGCCGAACAGGGATGTGCGAAGACGACATGGAAGGCTTGGATATACGAGAAGGATGTCTCTTGGCGACCACCGCAACTTCTTTTTCTTGTGCTTACCTGCGGCAAGATTGCGACGTCTGCGGGAACGACTTCGCGACCCGTCCCGAACCGACCACCCAGCCCTTGAAGGAAACCGAACGGGACATCCTGGCAAACAGCAACTTCATGCGACGTTTCATCAAGGCAAACGTTACACTACTCGGAGTCGTGGTGCTCGCCCAAGCACCACATACAGATCACATGAGGATCTGTAGCAGACATCTGCCGCGAACAGGATTCACACGTCTTTAAGCTCGAAGGCATCACACACTGTTCCTGGACGCCAAAAGGCGTCGAGAAGGACTGGAAAACAAAAAACAGGCCAATGGTAACCACTTCTCCGGGTCCGCGTTGCGATGCAGAAAAGAATCAAACTGACGTCAGCATGCTGGGGGGGGAGGAAGGGGGGGGGGGGCGGGGGTACTGCTGGGGAAAAAGATTTTTCCGGATCCAATCTGACGCCTGGGGGGATATTTTAAATTAAAGAATCTGGGGCTAGATTTCTCTATCAGATGCTACTTTTACAATGATATCTAGTCATGTCACTTTCTGTGGCAGACACAATATAGGGGTTCAGACTAAATGTTCTTACATCGTGTGTTTTAGTGGTTTTTACAATTGTTCTTAAGAAAGTCCGATACACACACCACACATAAGGCATACCATCAAGAAGTTCGAGGTGAACACGTGATTAACTCCACACCTAACAAATGTAGAGGACAAGGTTTTATTTCCAGAGCAGCCCATAGCTCTGCTGCCACAAATGTCATGCACAAAAATACATGGATTGTTCATTGTTTTAGAAAATTTACTCCACGTTCTCCAATAGTGTCATTTGACTAAGGATACATTGATCTCTAATCAGCAAAATGCTTAGTTTAGGGAGGTCATTTACTTGTAGTTCTACAGCAAGGGCTGGTATCGCCATTCTAAAAACAAAAAGACATTAGTGTAAACCTAACCCACCATATATATATAACAGATTGGATTAGCTCCAAAGCCCCATTCATTACCTAGAAGCCCATTGAAGGGCTATTCATTTGGAGCCATCTTTGCATATAGGCCACTTGATTAGACAAAGTCAAGGTTCTGCTTTTTATTGGAAAGCTAACTTTACAATAGTGGGAAAAGTACTGGGAAGAATAAAACAAAAATTTACCTCTAACTGAAACGTAGGCTGCTCATTGTAAACACGGACAAAAATCTCTCCAACAATTAATTCCTTTGCATGGTCATTGAAGACAAACTCTGATCCATAGCTTTTGTCACACTCACCCTTTTAAAACAAAAAATAAAACACTTATGCTTTGCATTAGAATTATTAACTAGGAAATCAATCTTTTCAAAGAAGTCACATGGAAACTGAGATTTGACATTTTTACATAAGACTGTACAAATGGCTCTGCTACGTTCTCTGCTCAATCTGTAATTTATTTGCAGGATATCTGCAGCAGGCAATCCTAGTATTGTAAAGTATGTAAAGAAGTCCAAAAGCCAACCCCACTGCTTGAACGATGTAAACAAAACCATAAAGGCCATAGACGTTCCTGTTTACAAAGAATTCATAAAATATTTACTAGATTGAAATTTAGAAACATGAATACTCCTAAAAGATAAATATTTTATCTTGTTTGTTCATCCCTTTTTAGGACTGGGCTTGAGACCGCATTGTTGTCTTTCCCGTCTTAATGTAATCACTGTTGTACAATTATTACACATACTGTACAAATGCTGCAGTCTTGGGTGAGTCTCATTTAGCCATTGCTTACTTGGAGATTAGTAACATTAACAGAAATGGCATCCTGAAACAAAAGAAACCCCTAATCTGAGGCCAGAGAACCCTGTCAAAGGTGTATTTGTATTCCCAAGGTTTTGTGGGTTTATTTTGATCACTTCTGAACACAGGAGCACTTGAAGAAACAGAGATCTCCTTAAACAAGAATGTGGAATGGCAAAGCAAATGAGCAGATCAAGACAGTAAAAAACAAAATGATTACAAACAAGAAGCAGACATTAAAAAATTCGACATGTTTTAGAGATTAATACACATTACAAAATCACAACTTTCATTAATCTAATAAATAAAAAGCTGCAAAGAAAGATAACCAACAAGATGAGGGCTGAATAGAAAAAATATTGAACAGAAGAGTTACTACAATGTAGAATGACAAGAAAATGTATCTGGACAATCTTTGCTGAAGACTAAAGAGTAGTTTGGTTTCTTTCTGTTATGAATATTTGGTATTTTCTCTTCTGGGTATTCCTCTTCCTGAGTTATATTTGCTAATTATTCGATCAATCAAGAGTGAATATGTGTGATTAATAGAATGCACATTTAGCTAATATCTTCTGCAATGTGATAAAGTATTGGTTGAATATATTCACAGCATTTAATCCAAGGGCAAACTATTCTGTTTTACATTACTTTTTATCGATTTCTAAAGAGTTCCTAAAAGGCTGCCAATTATGTGTCTTGATTATTGTTGATGTGCAAAAAACACAGTCTTGCAGAATGAAAATAAGTGTAAGTGCATCACATCATTCACTGTTAATCGTTTATTCTGATAGTTTTAACAGCAGCAAAATACGGTTATAATAGCCTAACACAAAAAGTGAGCGGGTGGAGGTGAGACCTTCACATTAGGTGACAGCGGGACACCTCATGGGGAACGGCTAGAGCGGTTGACCTCGAAGCTAGGGAACCAGGTTCGAGTCTCAGCAACGACGCTTTGGATCCTGTGATTCTAAGTAAATCACTCAATCTCCCAGTGCCCAACAAAAATCAATGTGTCCGTCTGTACCGCAACTGGTGCTCATGTAAAGCACTATGATACCTTTGGGTAGGGTTTGCGCTATATAAAACAAAAACATATATATATATATATATATATATATATATATATATATATATATATATATATATATATATATATATATATATATATATATATATATATATATATATTTATATATTTTCTTGAGTCCGGTACAAATGCAGCAAAGCGCAGCCACGCCACACAGCAAAGTCGGAAAATCGAGTAAAGCCACAAACTCTGTGCTCTTGTTTCTCAGTGCATTTATTCGTGAAGAATAAACAGCCCACCAGTCGCCATGACGCGTTTCGCCTCAGCCGAGGCTTGATCACATGTCATGAGAAGGAGGAAGGAGGTAATTTTAAATAGCACAGTTAGTCACATGACTGATAGTACATCCTGTCAATGTTAAAGGGGTATACATAAAACAGTATACTGGGCGCAGTGCCCTAGTTTACATACCCGGAAACCATACAAATATATAAATGCATAGTGCACAATCAATACTGTACATCATGGAGTAAAGTCAGTTGGTCAGCATAACACAATTCAGTATATGACATGAGGCAAGATAAGTGAAACATTTCATCATTACAAATAGTATTTTTCTAAAACCGGTCCAGTACATAGAAAAAATATGTATATATACAAATATGTATACAAATATATAAATCTAATTTCATATATTTACACAGCTATTTACATCAGTAATTTTGTAAACATTCATTTCAAAATTTGCCTCGTTGCTCCCAATTTTCTCCGCCAAAAATATATCAGCACTTGGGCAATGTGTTAGGACTACCAACTACTAGACAGTATCGTTAAGAGATTTCTCAGTTCTTAGACCTAGTGTAGTCAATCATACCCAAGTGGGTGAGAAATGTACAGGTCAAAAAATATCAGTCCAATCTCAAAAATCTAAAGATTGCTCGATACCTCCCTATGGGTTGCTAAATATAAACTTAGAATAAAGTGATAGTGCAAAAAATAATAAAAAGACTGTTCAATAAAGTTTCATCAGATAAAAAATGCAGACTGCTAAACAGAACATACATATTCAGGTTATTTCATTGATCTCTCATCCAATCCAATCGGAAAAACAGGGAACTAATTACAAACAAGTATAAAGATCCTCTATACTATTCAGCCCCGAGGATGTTTGCTGTTTAGATCGAGGATATAGCGGGTTTCCAGTAGACGCAACTTGCTGTCTCTGTCTCCCCCCCTTCCTCAATGGTAGGACTGAGTCTACCAAATAATATTGCAGCTTTTCGGGGTTGCTGTTATGATATTTCTCGAAATGCCGAGCTACTGGATAAGCCTGGTCCTTTCCAGATATAGCCCTCAAATGCTGAAGGATGCGTTTATGTGCTGGGAGGCGGGTACTGCCCACATATTGTAGGTCACAGGGGCATACTAGTATATATAACACAAACTCCGTTTTGCATCCTAGCTTTTGTCGGATCTTAATGGGCTCATCATGGAAGGGACTTTTGTAATGGGTTTTATTTATGGCGTGCTTACAGGCTTTGCAAACCTGACATTTTTTAAAGCCTGTGATGCGTTCCCACCATTTCTTCGGAACGTCTAAGGTGTTGTTAACAATAGCACTGCCTAGGGAAGGAGATTTTCTAAACGTGATCTCTGGTTGACTCTTTACTAGATCACCAATTACCTGATCTCCTTGCACAAGATTCCAATTTTTCGCGAATATTTTGCGAATCTCAGCATGTTGTTGGCTATATGTAACTATAGCTCTACACTGAATCTTTTCTATTGATGGAATTTCAGTTAAAGTATTGGGGTCTGGACATTTCTCTAGTAGATGTTCCCTTTCTAGTTTTGTAGTCTTTAAAATAGCATCATCTACCATTTTGGCGCTGTACCCACTTTCTAGAAAGCGCATTTTACACTGTAGTTGAGCTGTTCTACACTCTTCTTCATTGCTACAGATGCGCTTTATTCTTAGCATCTCCCCGTAGGGGATGCTATGAATAAGGTGGCGCGGGTGACTACTGGAGGCATGAAGTACCGTATTTCCAGCTGTACTTTTCCTATGCAATTTAGTTTCAATTTTCTTGTTCCCAACATACACCTCTACGTCCAGGAAATTAACTGAGACATTACTGATTGTTGAAGTGAACTGAAGATTCAGATCATTTATATTCAGCTTGTTAACAAAATCAGTAGCACTGTCCATGGAACCCCTCCAGATAAAAAACAAATCATCGATATATCTGAGGTATAGAATCGCATGTTGTTCCATTAATCGTCTGTGCTGCCCCATTAGGGTTTGCTCCTCCCATAGTCCCACATGTAGACATGCGAAACTGGGGGAGAAGCAAGATCCCATGGCCACCCCCCTTAGTTGTTGATAGGTCTGGCCCCCAAACATAGAAATTTTGTTGTAGGCATATGTTGAGCATCCCCATAAGCATCTTATGTAAATGTAAATGTAAATGTAATGTAAATGTATTACGACTTATATAGCGCACGTATCACCCGAAGGCATCAAGGCGCTTGCCTTGGGAACCCGTCCCGGCTTTTTCCCTGTGAGATAACCCCTACTTGGCATCCCCAAGGTGAAAGCCAGGCATCCCGCAGCGGGTGGGCCGCCGTAGTGGAGATTAAGCAAGCTATTGCCCAGAGTTGCAGCGTGGGACCCCATGATTAGAATAGGCACCGAGGCGAGAATTATCGAGTCCGTGGACATTTTGGGCTCAGGACCCTGCCGCGTCGGGAATTGAACCCTGGTCCCGGGCCAGACCTCTGCATCAGGGTCTGCCGCTCTAATCAGTGAGCCACACTTCTTGTACATTGTACATTGTGTATGGGGCGTTTATCAAGATAGAATTGGGTTGCTTTCAAGCCATCAACATGCCTGATAGATGTATAAAGTGAACAAATGTCCAGTGTCATCAGTAAATAGTCCTCATTCCAACTCTGCTGTGATAGCTTACTCAAAAAGTCACTTGTGTCTCTGATGTAGGAGTTCAACCCCTTAACCCATTCTTGTAGAAAGAAATCGATATACCTGGATAGGTTTTCCGTCGCACTATCGATTGCCGATATAATCGGTCTCCCTGGAGGCATAAGAGGGTCCTTGTGGATCTTGGGTAAAAGATAGAACGTTGGGATCACCGGAAATTCTTTCTTTAAAAACTTAAATTCCTCCATGGAGATTAAACCGCAGCTGCGCCAACCCATTAGCTTTGCATTCAGCTCATTCCAAGCCGCTTTAACAATCGTAATATTGGTTTTGCGATAGCAAGCCGCATCACTGAGTTGTTTTTCAGCCTCAGCTACATAGTTGTCTCTTGTCCACAGGACAATATTGCCCCCCTTGTCTGCTTGCTTCACAATCAGATTTTCTTCAGATTTTAGTTTTTTCACCAATAGATTGTAGTTTTGGTTTTGTCGTGCAATGGCTTGGCTCTTTTTGTTCGTGTTTATGTAGAGTTTTTTAAGATCTTCCACCTACAGCTCTTGGTAGGTATCCAGATTGTCGTGTGCCGAAATGGGGTTAAATGTGGACTTCGGCCTGAAAGGTGTTGTCACTTTCTCCCTACTAGTGCTGGTGATGGCAGCCATGGGCGGTGTACCAGAATTCAATGCATTTGGTTCGGTTTGTAGTTCCCAAATTTCCTCAAAGGAGGAGGCGTCCCCGGCTGTAAGCAGATCAGGGCTTAGGATTCCGGTAATCTCATTTTTATTAGTTTTTGGTGACAAGCGATGACATTTTGTCAATTTGAGTTTTCTCACAAACCTGTACATGTCCATACGTGTGCCAGCGTAGATAAAGGTCTGTGGTGGACAATATGATAGCCCCAGGCTAAGTATCTTTGTTTCCTTGGGGCTTAAGTCTATGTTTGTCAAATTGATTATTGAGGGGCTCCCTGTTGGTTCCCCCGTTTTTTGTTGGACCACTTTCGTTGTGTTCTTTTCTTGGTTGTTCCACTTTTCTTTGTGGCGTTTGCGTCGCTCTGCTCTTTTTCTATTTGCGGCTGTCCTTGTTGAGCAAAGGCAACTCTGGGTCTTAGGGTTTCCAGTCTTGCCTCGCACAGGCGACTCACCTCCTGTGCTGGTGTTAGTACTGTAAACCCCAGCGACGCATTGTGTATTTCACCTTCCAGTTCACTGCCTTCAGTTGAGCTTAAGCTTATTGAGGAGGCAGAGCTCACATTATCCTTGGTGTTGTTGGCACGTGTTTTGTTCCCCAGTACATTTTTATGGGTACTACCTTTCTCAAATCTTCGTGCGAAGGTGAAAATACGCCCATTTAAGTAGTCCAACCTGTCCCTCTCAAATTTAAACGCATTGCGTTTTTTAATGATTTCCTCCTCCTTTTGTAACCGGGATTCCATTTCTTCTCTCATCCTTTTCGTGTTAGCCTCGTCGTCACCCAGTTTCTCCAGTTCCGCCTCCACCATTTCTATTTCGTCTTGGATTTTCATCCGGTCACTTTCGGCATATTTAATTAGAATTTTCATTAATTTTGCCGAGGATTCCAAGTTTGTCGCTGCCCATTCCTCAAGCATGTGCGGGTCTGGGGCTTCATAGCTGGGGGCCAGGGTGATACGGAGACCGCGAGGTACACGGCCGACTTCCAAATACATCGATAGGGACTTGTTCTCCCACCATTTGGAAGTTTCTTTCTTCATTAGCTTCTCCAGTTTGCGAAACAAATCGCGCGCCGTTGGATTCATAGCGCTTGCAGAGTTTCCCGATGATATGGATGTTGTTGCCCCCCCAGCCGGGGTGACAAACACAAGTTCAGCAGCCTGCTCCCCACTCCTTAACACGGCGGCTGACATGGTGAATTAGGCTCGTAACGTAAATCACTGATAACAAACGGATTCAGTCAACATCAGAGCATTCCCTACGACTGAAAACGTGCACACTCCTCACTGCGTTATTTTTGCCGCCGTACCTTAACCTGGATGTCGAGGTGCCCCTGTAGCGTTCAGACACTGGACTCCTTCGGTCAAAGGTTCGGCGTGTGCTTTCTAGCTTTCTACGCAGGGGCTTCTCGCGGCTTCCTCTGACCAGAGTGCTGAGTCCGGTTCCGGGTCACGGAACCAATCACTTCCTGCCGCTTCTCGCCACTCGCCGAGGAGGGGCTTTACTCAGTGCTTCGGAAGTCTTAAAGCACACAATATTTTCTTGAGTCCGGTACAAATGCAGCAAAGCGCAGCCACGCCACACAGCAAAGTCGGAAAATCGAGTAAAGCCACAAACTCCGTGCTCTTGTTTCTCAGTGCATTTATTCGTGAAGAATAAACAGCCCACCAGTCGCCATGACGCGTTTCGCCTCAGCCGAGGCTTGATCACATGTCATGAGAAGGAGGAAGGAGGTAATTTTAAATAGCACAGTTAGTCACATGACTGATAGTACATCCTGTCAATGTTAAAGGGGTATACATCAAACAGTATATATATATATACAATTCTAACTGAAGGCTACTGAGGAAGCACTTAGCCTTCGCCTTTTAGCTGCCTGAACTTATCAGTGCAGTTGGCATTAAATAACCAGAAAAGCAGGCATTGCTATTGTACTGAAGATAAGGCCTACTGTTCAAAAAGGCACATGGGTGTGAACCATGTGAAACTCAAAAAACTCAAAATAGGTTTTATTTTCTGCTGTGCTAGAGTTATCTTAATCTGCAGATGTGGTAGAATGGGGATTGAATTGCTATAAATGTATGACAGCAATCATGCTGGAATGGTTCCTTTTATTCACGCTTTAAGTCAAGAGAGGTATTGCTATTTTATTTGAGTTTATTGTGGTTGTCACTCATATTGTATGCACCAGACTCTCCTTAAGGCACTACACATGACCAGCTTCAGGAGGTCAACACAACATAAGAAACACAAACTAACTATTATTAGAATCACCAACCAGAAAGAACGCTAGATCGATTAAACCGTCTTTTTCAGGCTGTGCACCAAGAATATGGAATTACTTACTTCCCATCATCAGAACAATCCATTTGCCCAAACTTTCCAAAAGAATTGAAAACTCTACTCCTCACCACCAGCTACAGTCTCAGATAGGCTGAGTCAGCACCACAGCAGGAAAAGCCTGATTGGACATACAACTCTTCGTCATATTCTATTCCCTACCCACACCACCACCCTAATAGAACTTGAATGTTTTGTTTTTTTAAAGGTGTCAACAAATGGATATGGAATCCTCATTCATTTTTTTGCAGCTTGACAACAAACTCCTCCCATATTTCCATTGTATTATACCTCCTTTCTCCTCCCTTCAATCTTCCTGTAATACTATTAATGCCTAGGAATAGAACTCCAATATCCTCAGGGCTTATATAAAAAGAACACAAATAAATAGTCTATAGTTTAGATTTTAACATAAATCTTCAAAATGTATCCTGTGTGTTCTTGAATGTGGTATCGCTTTTTGGAAGAAGGGTTGGGGTTTCCACTAACTATAGGTTGGGGGTTTCACTAACGCACAAGTTACTTACCTTCAGTAACGATATATCTGTAAAAAATATTAGTTAGTTATATTTTTCTTACCTTAGAATTATCGCCAGGCATCAGACAAAGTTTTTTCATCAGCAGTACCTCTGAGCGTCGGAAGGTGGCATAGGTCGGCTCCACGTCTGTCGTCGGCGTCGTGGTTTCCGGGATGACGTTGCAGCAGCTACTTAGACACCGCCCTCGAGCGCTGACGTAAGTTCTGTACACGACTTTCCGTGCCAGAGCCATGCAAGACACTGACCATTGGTGCACAAAACATGGGCCCTGAAAGGATGTCCTTAACCCTAGAAATCAGTTTGCAGAACAGGGAGGATGGGTGGGGAGGTAAGGAATTTATAACTAACTAATGTTTCTTACAGATATTTCATTACCGAAAGAAAGTACCTTGTGCATCTGAAAGAAACATGTTCGTTATAGATTCCTTACCTTAGAATAGATACCCCAACAATACCAACTCGGGTGGTGGGTCTGCGAACCAAGATCACACCAGAAAATCCTGGCGAACAGAACAGCCAAAGAAGCCGTCTCTCCGGACTTGGCTGTCCAGGCAGTAGTGTTTGGTGAACGTGTGCAGCGACGCCCACGTGGCTGCCTGACAGATGTCATTCAGAGGCACTCCACTTCCCAAGGCTGTAGTGGCGGCCGTCGCCCTCATTGAGTGAGCGCGTTTCCCGGCAGGAGGACCTTTTTGAGCCAGAGAATGACAAGCCTTAATACACAACACGACCCATCGTGAAATGGTGCGTTTGGTACGGCCCGACCAATCTTTGCACCCAAGTAACCAACAAAAAGTTCATCATCCACCGGGAACTGTTGTGTGCAATCCAGACAGAAGGAGAGTGCACGTTTTGGGTCCCGACGGTGGAGCCTCTCTTCCTCCCTTGAAGGATGCAGAGGTGGAAAGAAAGTGGGCAAAGTAATGGTATGCCCAATGTGGAAGGCAGTGACCACCTTAGGAAGGAAGGATGGACGGGTCCGGAGAACCAACTTTTCTGGATGAACAGACAGGAAAGGAGGTTTTGAAGAAAGAGCCTGGAGCTCACTCACCCTTCTAGCAGAAGTGATGACTACCAGTAAAGCAGTTTTTAGAGTCAAAAGACTTAAAGGACAGCTATGCAGCGGCTCAAAGGGAGCACACAATAAATAGGTTACAACAAGATTCAAGTCCCACTGAGGCATAACAAAGGGGATTGGAGAAAAGTACGAGTTACTTACCTTCGGTACGATGAATCTGCTAGAGACGATTCTAGCCGCAGATTCCTTAACGTAGAATTATCCGCAGGCGTGAGCACCTACATCAGTTTTCTTCTGAGAACTTTTCCGCGCCATAACGCGGAGCCATCAGAACAAAACTGTGAGAGAATAGGAACAGTGTGCGTAAGAGCAGAGGAATAGGCAAGGAATGGGAACGAACAGCACCATATAGGGCAGTGCCAGACACTGCAGTACTGAAATGCAGGGAAAAGAAAGAACAAGGCACCGCCCTGAGCAGCCACCCATCAAGCATGGAGAAAGCCCCCCTGGGGATAGAGGAGTATACGAAAAAATTTAATGAAAATATGTAACAAGTCTACCACCTAAATCAATAACAATGAAGGGGAACAAGTCTGGGACAGACAAGGAACGACAATACTCCCAGACAAACCCATCAAAAAAGGTCTCATCCCCCATAAGGAACAAAGGCAGAGGCACAGCCAAGCGACCTCAACCTAGAGCAGAGCAAAGGGACCAGAACCCTTAGTAATGAAAAGGGAGAGGGGGGAGGTGGGGGTTTGAAAGAAGGCCCCAACCTGGAACACCCAGAGTATAAATGCGCAGAAGGATATAGAAACCCATCCTGCAATGGCCAGAAAGGAAGGGATAGAACAATAAAACAGGACAAAGCATCATGCCAGGAAGGAAAGGAAGAAAGAAAGAAAGAAAGAAAGAAAAAAGCACTCACAGAAGCCATAGACTCCCAAGGGGAGGTGAGAGCAGAAGACCAGCCGAAGGTCCTCGCAGAATAGGGAGGAAGGGTGGGTCGTGAAGGAATCTGCTGCTAGAATCGTCTCTACCTGACACATCATTACCAAAGATAAGTAACTTGCACATCTGATAGAGACTACTAGCCGCAGATTCCTTAATGTAGAATAGATACCCTTGCCATACCCAAGGGGAAGGAGGGTCTGCGAGAGGACCTCACCAGCCTGGACTGAACACAGGGCCCCGACAGGGATGATTTAAACAGACAGGGAGAAGAGCCCTGTCCCACCAGGCAAAAGAGGGAGGGGAGTGGGGGAGAAACTCTGTCATCTAAAAGATCACCAACCCCCGAGGGGAAGCAGGAATACAAAAAAAAGAGGGCGCCCGCCCCGACCCAGCAGGAGAAACAAGGGCAAGGCGAACAGAGGACAGGGCACCACACACTAAGGTGGAGGACCAAGGATCCCGCCAGACGCCTCCAAAGGCTCAAGCAATGCAGAGGAGCACCGAGGAAGAAGAGCAACCCAGAGACTCCAAGAAGAAGGGGTAGAACGAAGACAAGCCCCCCTCTCCCCCCACTGAGAAACACACCCAATGAAGAGGACAGCTAAGCCTATCACAGCCATAAGCAACAGGCCAGACAAAACGGCGCCTCAGCAAGAAGACAGGTGGAATAAGAAAGGATAGCCCAGGCCCACCAAAGGAGAACTGGCCAACACCCCTCAGGGACAGGCAGCTCCCGACGAGGCACAAGGAACACAAAGACCACCTCAACCCCAAGGGAGGACAGGTGGAACTAAAGGCAGGGAGCACCGGAAGAAAGCCGAAAACACCCTAGCCTCAAGCAGCGGACAAGGCAAGGATGGCCGTCCCGCTAAGGTGCAAGGAAATGCACAATGGAGCAGAAGAATAACAGGTTGGCACCGGCAACACAGTCAGCAGCAGACAACACGACAGAACGGTGCACCCAGGACAAGCAAGACGCCAGCTTCAGACAGAGGTTAGGCAGGCCAAGAGGGGTCCGGGCACACTCTAAGGGAGGCGCCTGCACACACGGCCCACAAAGAAGTGGAACCAGACAGAGCTATGACGCAAGACAGCAGACCAAACCAGGCTAGCGACCCCGGAGAAGGAAGGACAGACCTGGGCTCAACGGAAGCCATTACAAGCCATCAGCACAAGGATCGCACCTAGGACCTACCGTGACGCCACGGAGAGCAAAGGCCCGAAGGTGACCACACTTCCCCAGCACATGACAGAGCTATATAATAGCTACCAGAGCCCCACATACGGCAAGGTACGTCCTAAGACATGGGAACCCTCTTAGGAAAAACTTTCCATATCAGAGGACAAACAGAAAAGACGTGGAGGGCCCGCAGACGGCTTGACCAACCAGCCAACAATATCACACAGAAGACCTTACCTCAGACCTACACAGCTTACCAAAAACTAAACACCACAATTCGAAAAAGGGCAGGACCAGCAGACAACAGCACCATAGTCCTAACAAAAAGAGCTAGAAGGCGCATTAATCCCAACTGAGAACACCTCCCAAATCCAGACCAACTCACAGGTCACTGAGGGGGAGGAGGAGGAGGAGGTGGAGGAGGAGGCAGAAGCCCCGCCAGGAACTTCTTAAAGGCAAATCCGCAGGGGCGTGGAACAAAAGAGCGCCATCAAAAGGAAGATCCACCAGCCGTTCCCGAATGTTTTCCGGGAACACACTATCCCGAAGCCAGGCATGTCGACGCAGGGCGACCGCTGAAGCCATGGCAAGACCAAGCACCTCCGAAATGTCCAGAGCGGAACGAAGAATAAATGTCACCAGTTCCTGGACATCCAATACGTGGTGCCTCAGATCAACA
The DNA here is from genome assembly GCF_964263255.1 of Lissotriton vulgaris. NCBI lineage: Eukaryota > Metazoa > Chordata > Amphibia > Caudata > Salamandridae > Lissotriton > Lissotriton vulgaris. Next base: position 1,010,705,322 of record NC_141698.1, on the reverse strand, counting down.
CAGGTGTCCTCCTGTGAACGGCTGACAGAAGGGACTCCGCCGAATCCCACAAGCAAGAAGTTGCCCTTGCCAAAACACAGAGTGTTCAGGGCCCGTAAAGCCGTACTGGTGGAGGCAAAGATATTACGCCCCCAGGAATCCAGCCAGTGGCCTCCTGCAACGGGTGAGACAACATCGACAGCAGGGAGGGAAAGGCAGTCTGCAAAAGAGGACCCCTGGTAGAGGCGTGAAGGGAAAGACACACAGGATCACTCGGCGCAGGAGGGTGGCAGTGCAGAATGTGTTGGGGCACCGGGTCCCCCATGGCGGGACGGCCCCAAGCCCCCAAAAGTGAAGAATGGAGCGAAGCCTCGAAGGGAAGGAGCAGCTCCCAACCACCAGAGCCACTGAGGTCCAAGTAGGACGAAGGCCCTTGTCCTTCTTGGAAACCAGAAAGTAACAACCACACCCTACTTCTGGGACAGGAACATGCTCTATAGCTCCCTTGGCCAAGAGAGCCGTAACGTCCTGCTGGAGAAGGGCCAGATGATCCTCTGACATGCGGTGGTATAGTGGTGGCATGGCTGGAGGGATAGTCTCGAAGGGGAGGGAGTAGCCCCTTCGGACTATTTGCAAAACCCACCTGTGACGAGATGGTGCGCCAGTGGGGGAGGTGATGGTAAATCCTGCCGCCCACTGGTGTTTGATGGGCTTGAAAGGTCAGACAGAGTTTGGGAGCTGCTGCAGAGGTGGTGGGATTGGCGGACTGGTCTGCCCGCTGGCCCCTGGAACCACACCCATCCCCGGCCGCACAAAATTGGGGTAACTTGTTGTAGCCTGTGGCTATGGGTGGGAAGTAGCGGGGAACCCCTTCCGAAGCTACGAAAGGGTCGAAAAGCAGACTGCGCCGGACAGGTGGAGAGGCCCAAGAACTTGGCAATAGCCCGTGAGTCCTTAAAGCGGTGTCTGCTTTTTCACCAAAAAGACGACGGCTATCAAGAGGCATGTCCATCAAGGTGTTCTGGACATTGCCTGAAAAGCCAGTGGACTTCATCCAGGCGTAGTGACGAAGTGCTACCAACGCTGAAATGGTCCAGCCCACAACGAATCGTAACTTTGCTGCATCCCTCCTGGCAGCAACAGCCTGGGAGAGCACTGCCTGGGCCTCCTCTGGCCACTGAGGCAGCGCTTGTGCCACCATATACCACACTGAGTGCGAATAACTGCCCACGGGACATGTAGTGTTTACGGAACACAGTCCTAAGCTGGCAGAAAAGAAAATGTTCTGGCCAAGATGGTCCAGCTTCTTGGATTCCCGTTCCGGTGGCATTGGGCAATCATCCTGTCCACGGGAGCCCCTGTGTTGGGCCTGGACCAAGTGCCCAAAAGGACATCTGTGAGAGCCTCATTAAACAGCAGCAAGGGCTCCAAAGAGCTTGCAGCCGGTTGAAGCACCTCTGTCAGGAGGTTAGTCCTGACCGCCACCGTAGGAAGCTCGAGGATGAGAGCCTCGGCCGCCCTACGTAACACCACTGCACATAACACTCCCCCCTTCGTAGCCACGGTAGGAGGAGACAACATGCCAAGGTCAGGAGAGGTGTACAAACCACTGGCATCACCCAGTTCCTCTCTCCAGTCCTGCTCAGTGTCTAACTGGTCAGTCAAAGGGTCACCTGACAAACCCACTCCTCCTCTGGGTGCCATTGTTGTTGAAAAAGGAACCCATGAATGAACAGGGGCATAAAAACCCCACCCGGCGCTGGTCCGGCTCCGTGTCCATGTTGGGATGGAGGCCGGGGTAGACGCGGACCGAGAAGCCGACTGGTGCTTAACGTGGAGGGGCACCGGCGGAGGCGTAATGAGGTCCAGCCCAAGGGGTGCCTGAGGCGCCTGGGGCTGGAGCCGCCGGCAGCGAAGACCTAGGCGGGGTCGGTCTGCCCAAGATGGCCCTACAGGGCACGCGCACGTCAAAGAGCGACAATGCTTCTTCGACTTCTTATGCTTCGACTTACCCAACCCCGAGTGCGAAGACTTCGAGGATTTCGAACTGGAATGGTGGTTGCTCCGTGACCAGTCTCTTGACCTCCCACTCGACCGGGACCTCGAACACCGCGGAGCCGACTGCCGGCATTCAAGGAGCTTTCCGGACTGCTCCCGCAAAGCCTTCAGTCCAATCGACTGGCAGTCTGAGCACGACTTGGGGTCGTGGTCGCACTCCAGGCACACGCGGTGTGAAGCACAAGTTACTACTTGTGTAACGATATATCTGTAAGAGACATTAGTTAGTGATAGATTCCTTACCTTAGAATATCCCCAGGCGTCAGACTGGATCCGGAAAGTTTTGCGTAGCAGTACCCTTGCGCGTCGGTAGGCGTCGTCTGCGGCTCCGCGTCCGTCGTCGGCGCCGTGATGACGTCGTCGGAGTACTTAGACGCCGCCTCCGCGTGCTGACGTCAGTTCTTAGCCACAGCTTTTCCGCGCCAGGAGCGCAGAGCCATGACCAAAACCGACACTGGTGCCAAAAAACTAGGGCCCTGAAAGGGGATGACCTTAACCCTAGATATCGGTTCGCAGAACGGTGAGGATGGGTGGGTCGGTAAGGAATCTATCACTAACTAATGTCTCTTACAGATATATCGTTACACAAGTAGTAACTTGTGCATCTGAAAGAGACACGTTAGTGATAGATTTCTTACCTTAGAATAGATACCCCAGCAATACCATACCCGTGGTGGTGGGTCTGCGAACCAATATTTACACCAGAAAGTCCTGGAGAACGGAGAGGCCAAAGTAGCCGTCTCTCCGGACTGGACTGTCCAGGCAGTAGTGCCTAGCAAACGTGTGCAACAAGGCCCACGTAGCTGCCTGGCAAATGTCCTGCAAGGGCACACCTCGGCCCAAGGCAGTTGTAGTGGCCGTGGCTCGAGTGGAATGAGCCCGCAGCCCAACAGGTGGTTCCTTCTTAGCCAAGGAGTAACACGCCTGAATGCACATGATGATCCATCGAGAGATGGTCTTCTTGTGCACCGCTTTCCCTTTCTTAGCGCCCGCGTACCCAACAAAGAGTTGATCATCCACCCGGAACTGGCGTGTGCGATCCAGATAGAACGAGAGCGCACGTTTTGGGTCCAGACGGTGGAGCCTCTCCTCCTCTCTCGAGGGGTGCGGAGGCGGAAAGAAGGTGGGCAATGTGATGGACTGCCCAATGTGGAAGGCCGTGACCACCTTAGGCAAGAAGGAGGGCCTAGTCCTCAAAACAACCTTGTCCGGATGGACTGAAAGGAAAGGAGGCTTACAAGAGAGGGCCTGGAGCTCACTCACTCTCCTAGCAGAGGTGATGGCTACCAGGAAGGCAGTCTTCAAAGAGAGAAGGCGAAGTGGACAGTTATAAAGTGGCTCAAAGGGAGCGCACATCAGAAATGTTAGAACCAGGTTCAAGTCCCACTGAGGCATCACAAAGGGAACAGGAGGAAAGGAATGAGTGATGCCCTTCAGGAATCTGTTGACAATAGGGGACTTGAACAAAGAAGGTTGGTCAGGCAGCCTCAGAAAGGCTGAAAGAGCCGAAAGATAGCCCTCGATAGTGCCCAGAGCAGAGCCCTGCTGGGCAAGAGAAAGAAGGAAGAGGAGAACCTCAGAGAGAGGGGCATTGAGGGGAGCCACAGCCTTTGCTGTGCACCATGCCACAAATCTGTTCCACCTACAGGCGTATACCGTCTTTGTGGAGGGACGCCTGGCTGCCAGAATGATGTCGCAAACTTCAGGAGGCAAGTCAAATGGCCTCAACTGTCGCCGCTCAATCTCCATGCATGGAGGTGGAGACTGGACAGGTTCGGGTGGAGGACCGTCCCCTGCTGCGACAGAAGGTCCTCCTGAAGATGCAGACGAACCGGGGGATCGACTGACATACTGAGTAGCTCGGGATACCAGTACCTTCGTGCCCAGTCCGGAGCCACAAGGATAACTTGTGCCCGGTCGCGCTTGATCTTCTTCAGCACTCTGGGCAGAAGAGGTATAGGCGGAAAGGCGTACAACAGACCGCAGCTCCACTCGCGACGAAAAGCGTCTCCGAGCGAGTGCCGCCTTGGAAATTCCAACGCGCAGAACTGATGACATTGCGCGTTCTCTTCGGTGGCGAATAGATCTAACCAAGGCTCTCCCCATCGCAGAAAGAGGCCTTGCGCCACGTCCGAGTTCAGACGCCATTCGCGATCCATCGAGCACCGACGGCTGAGTTCGCCCGCCCTGGCGTTCAGAGAACCTGCCAGGTGTTGAACCACCAGAGTCACGCCCTGATGTTCCAGCCATTGCCAGAGGCGCAGAGCCTCCTGGCATAGGGTCCACGACCCCACCCCGCCCTGTGGGTTGCAGTACCACATGGCGGTGGTGTTGTCCGTGAACACCTGCACTGCACTCCCTCGGACAGACGGGAGGAATGCTTTCAGTGCCAGACGAATCTCCCGGAGCTCCAACAGATTGATATGGAGCCGGGACTCCGCCGGAGACCAGAGTCCTCTGATCTCCGCCTCTCCCAAGTGGCCTCCCCAGCCCTGGAGGGACGCGTCCGTCACAACCACGTGCTCCGGTTGGGGAAGGGAGAGGAATCTGCCGTTGACCCAATCGCGGTCCGTGAGCCACCACTGCAGCTGTCTCGCAGTGCCCTCCGAGATCAGGACATGGTCGAACAGGTTGCCCCGGTGCTGGGCCCACTGAAACATCAGGTCCCACTGCAGAGCCCGCACCCGCCACCGTGCGTGATGCACCAGAAGGATGCAGGAGGCCATCAGCCCCAGAAGCCGCACCGTCAACCTGACCGAAACCCGGGATAACGGCCCAAAGATCGGAATCAGGGCCTGTATATCCCGAACCCGCTGTTCGGGCGGATAAACCCGAAACTGCGCCGAGTCGAGAACTGCTCCGATGAAAAGGAGCTTCTGAGAGGGGCACAGGTGTGACTTCGGCACATTGATGGAAAATCCCAGCCGGTGCAGGAGATCTGCCGTAGTCTGGAGGTGGTTGACGACTGCCTGGGGCGAGCCCGCCTTCAACAACCAGTCGTCTAGGTAGGGGAAGACTGAAACCCCTAACCTGCGCAGGTGAGCTGCGACCACCGCCATCACCTTCGTGAACACCCGTCTGGCGCTGGTAAGGCCGAAGGGGAGCACGGTAAACTGAAAGTGCTCGAGGCCTACCGTGAACCGCAGGTAACGCCGGTGGGCCGGCAGGACGGGGATGTGGAAATATGCGTCCTGCAAGTCCAACGCTACCATCCAGTCTCCTGGGTCTAGGGCAGCCAAGACCTGAGCTAGCGTCAGCATTTTGAACTTCTCCTTCCGGAGGAAGCCGTTGACGTTCCTCAGATCCAAGATAGGGCGTAGGCCTCCTTTGCCCTTCTTGGGTACCAGGAAGTAGTGGGAGTAGCAACCACGTCCTACTTCTGGCCCAGGAACGCGCTCGATGGCCCCCTTGGCCAAGAGGGCCGAAACTTCCTCCTGCAGGAGCCGCAAGTGATCCCCCGATACGCGGTGGTGTTGCGGTGTCATGGCTTGAGGGGTCATCTCGAAGGGGAGGGAGCAGCCCCTTCGGACGATCTGCAGCACCCACCTGTCCGAAGTGACTGTGCGCCAGTGAGGGTGGTGATGGCGAACCCTGCCTCCCACTGGCGTCACATGGGCCGAAAAGCACGGACTAGGAGGGTTTAGAGGCGGATGCTGCGGGGGTAGGTGTGGACTGGCTCCGCCTGTTTCCCCGACCACCTCCACGGCGGTTTCCACGGCCGCCGCCGCCACGCGTGGGGGCGCCCCTTCCTTGGCCACGAAAGGGACGAAAGGCACCCATTTGCTGGCGCAGGGCCGAGAGGCCCAAGGACTTGGCCGTAGCCCTGGAGTCCTTAAAGCGCTCAAGCGCGTGGTCTGCCTTGTCGCCAAAGAGGCGACAGCCATCGAACGGCATGTCCATGAGTGTGTTTTGGACGTCTGCCGAGAAGTTGGCGGACCTCAGCCAGGCGTGGCGTCGTATCGCCACCGTCGTAGCCATCGCTCTGCCCAGCGAGTCAGTAGTATCCAGTCCGCACCGGATGTTATACTTCGCTGCGTCCCGGCCTTCCAGTAGGGCTTGGCCGAGTTTGGCCCGTACCTCCAACGGACACTCTGGCAGCACTTCCGCCACCGTTTCCCACAGAGAGTGGGTGTAACGGCCCAAGAGGCATGCGGTGTTGGAAGACCGCAGTCCCAAGCTGAGGGACGAGAACACCTTTTTGCCATAGGCCTCGTATCTCTTGGATTCCCGATCAGGGGGAGCCGTCGGGAAGGCGGTCTGGGAGTTAGAGGCCTGGATAACCAGACTCTCGGGGGTGGGGTGGGTGGACAGGAAACATGGGTCGCCCGGGGCCGGGCGGTGGCGTCTGGCCACGTTCCTATCTACAGGCGAACCTGTAGCGGGCCTGGACCAAGTGCCCAAAAGAACGTCCGTCAAGGCCTCATTAAACGGCAGCAGAGGCTCCATGGAGCATGACTGCGGCTTCAGGACCTCAGTGAGGAGGTTAGTCCTCACGGCCGCGACGGGGAGCTCAAGGCCCAAGGCCTTAGCAGCCCTCATCAACACCACACCATATGTAGCGCCCTCCTCCGAAGCCACAGTCGGAGGAGAGACGAATCCAGTGTCTGGAGAGGTGTCCAGGCCACTGGCCTCCCCAAGGTCTCCTGTCCAGTCCATGTTAGACTGACATTCCCTTGTCAGAGGGTCCTCAGACCCCTCCCAACTCTCCTCGTCCCCCATCTCCTGAGATTCAGGGTCATAAGCGAATGACGCCGGAACCCAGTGAGAGGAGGCATCGGGGCCGGCGACGCCCGAGGACGACGCCGGAGGGGACACCACATGGACCGACGCCGGGGGGGTCGTAAGGTCCACCGGTGACGATCCAGCGCCCGACGAGGGCCTAGCGGCGCCCTGCAGCGTCGGGCCCGAAGGCACCGACGACGCCGGGGCCGCTGAACCCTGCGGCGCCGAGCCTGAGGGCACCGGCGGCGTCGGGATAGTGGGGCCCTGCGGCGCCGGGCCCGAAGGCATCGGCGGTGTCGAGGCCGGAGCACCCGACGGCGTCGGGTCGTAGCCCCCGACCCACTAGGGCCCCCAGACGGGTTCACTGGGCCCGAAGGCGCCGCGGAACCCGTCGGAGAAGAAAGGGACCTCATGGCCTCCGGCGTCGCGTTCAGCCTAGGGACCGGGGGATATGGGGCCGGACGCGGCGCCCTCGACTCGCGAGGAGCCGCGTGGGCGGTGTCACCCGAACCCCCGGCCGCATCGTGCGAGCGTCGGGGGGAGTCAGAAGAGCGATGACGTCTCTTCGACTTCTTATGCTTCTTACCTGACGACTTGGACCCGGAGGAGTGGCGCCGACTCCCGGAGCTGTGACGGCTCCGTCCCCGCGACCTGTCCCTCGACCTCCCGTGGGACCGGGACCGGGACCTCACACGGCGCGGGGCCGACTGGCGGATCTCGAGTCGCCTGCGGGGCCGCTCCCGCCTGGCCTTCCTCGAGAGGGCCCCACAGTCGGAGCAGGCCTCGTCGTCATGGTCGACGCCCAAACACATCAGGCACAAACGGTGGGGATCCGTAACCGACATGGTACGGTCGCACTCGTCGCAATGCTTGAAGCCGGGCATCCCTAACGGCACCGTCGGAGTCGTAAAGACTTCGATATGGATCAAAAAAGATCAAAAAGTTAGTCAAAAAGTGACTAGGGAACTGCTTTTTCCAGATCTGCGCTGGCTGGCGCGGAAAAAAGAAGAACTGACGTCAGCACGCGGAGGGGGCGTCTAAGTACTCCGACTACGTCATCACGGCGCCCACGACGCCGACGACGGACGCGGAGCCGCAGACGACGCCTACCGACGCGCAAGGGTACTGCTAAGCAAAACTTTCCGGAACCAGTCTGACGCCTGGGGATATTCTAAGGTAAGGAATCTATCACTAACGTGTCTCTTTCAGATTCAGTCGGTTACAGGAACCGCAGGCCTTTAAGCCGGGCATCCCTCGTGCACCTGTTAAATCAAGTGTTCCCAGGAAGTTGACATGCCAACTGATGAATGGCGATGGTCTTTGCTGTGCTTGGGTGCACTTTATCTCTTCTGATTTCAAATGAGATGATAGCTTTTTTCTGATGTACTAGTTGGACTGCAAAGTTTTTCAACTAGTGCATGAGCACTAAGTGTGGACAGCAGCCCAATCAGATGACAGTCTGAGGAGTCATGTGTGACTTTGGCACTTTGATGGTGAACCCCAAAGTTGACATGAGGTTCGCTGTAGTCTGGAGATGTTTGAAAGCTGCCTAGGTTGAGCCTACCTTCAACAGCCAGTCGATGAGGCAGGAGATTACTGCCTCCCCTGACCTCTGAAATGAGCTGCTACCACCGCTTTCGTGACCATCAGAGGGGCACTGGTGTGATCAAATGGCAGCATAGCAAACTGATAATGCTTCTGTCCCACCATGAAGCACAGCTAACACTGGTAGGCTAGCAGGACAGGTATATAAAAATAGGCATCATACAGGTCCAGCACTATCATCCAGTCCCCAGGTCTAGGGCAGAGACATCCTCGGGCAGTGTGAGCATTTGCATTTTTCCTTCTGAAGGAAAGCATTGAGAGAAGTGCACGTCTAAAATAGTCTGGAGGCCTCTTCATTTGGACACAAGCAAGGAGTCCTGAACCAAAAACGTCCCAAACGGAGTGGGAATATCGCCCCAGCAATCAGCTGGCATTCACTGACCTGAGCACCAAGCTGGTGGAAGAAAATACTTGCTTTCCAAAGGTCTCCACAAGTTTTGACTCTATTATGGGGAGTAATTGGGAACCTGTTTGGGTCAGTTTTGCTTGTGGAGGCTTGCCTGACCAAGCTTTCGGGGTGAAAGGTGCTAAGATAAAAATGTGGGATCAGCTGGGGATTTACGCAATTTGGTGGTTCACTAATGGACCAGAGCAATATTTGGCCCATGCCCCCAATAAGATGTCTGTTACAGCCTCATTAAATGGCAGAGGTTGCTCAGAAGCTGTTTGTCACGACTGGAGAACTTTAGTCTTATTGCCAAGGTTGGAAGCTGGAGGTCAAGGACCTTACCATGGAGTAAGACGCAGACTCCTCTGTGGCTGGTCCACGGGGCAAGAAAAGGCCCATTTTCAGGGAGAGGCTTCTGCAATTTATCATACCAATTGTTGTTTGAACTCATCACCCGCATCATAATCATTATCCAAGTCCATCCCAAAAAGTGAATGTATTGTGTGTCGTCTTCTCTATGGAGACAGCAGAGCAGGTTGAGGAAGCTGGACTCAACTGTCATCGGGCACGGCATGGGGCGAGGTATATACATTCAGTAATGGCGTCAAAGTCCTGTGGCACCTGAGGTTTAGTTCTGACTGGAGCTAGTGGTGTCACAACAGGATCAGCGGGTCCAACTGGTGCTGAATGCAAACAAGCCGGTTGTACGCCAGCTGGAGGGTCTTTTGGCTCCTTGGGGTCTGTAGGCACGCCAGAGAGCCTGCAAGGAATCGAACAGCCAGGGAATGGCTGCATGGAACTCTTGGATCTATTGGGGCGTGGCAGACGGCCCTGGAAACTTTTTTGTTACGGACCCAGTTGTAGGGTTGGCTCAAAAGTCAGTCGACTATGGGAGCAAGAGCGAGATCCATTGCTCTGTTACTCTGCTGGCTTAGCAAATGAGAGTGGCAAGAGGGAGGGGGGCATGTCCCACTTTGAATTGTTCTGTTTATTTTTCAATTCTATTATTTTTTTTCCAATTTTAGTTTCACAGATGCAAAAGCCTTTTTTTGTAATTGTTTTCTATTAACCCAAAATGTGCTTAGGCAGTTGATGTCAGGGCTGGGAACCTCTTTAAACACACACCATATAAATCTGAAAAACTATGAGCATGTTCTTGTACCAAACATCTTATTTTCACAGGTTCCTCTTATTAAAAAAGACACCCTAAAGAATAACTAGTCAGAAAATAGAAGGTGAGAATATGCTACAGCACACAACCATTCTAAACAAGGACATTTTTGTAGGATTGTTTACCTAAAACACGCCTTCTTCATCCATCTATACATCTACAAACGGCAAAGCTGAGTAAATATGTGCTGAGAGCTGTCAAACAACACTACATTTTGGCCAATGGTTCTTTTGTTTGTATGTGAATGTTCTTGTGGCTAATACAGCTTGAACCCTTACAGATGTCATCATAGATGGGACTTTGGTTACAACACTTTTTTTGGAAAGCGGGGACATGATTTCATCAATACTCATATGGTTTGTACTAATTGTTGGAGAGATTCTCCATTTCTTGGGAAAAGATGAGTTATGTATAAATTTATGAAAGAGTAAAATTATTCTTTTAAATCAAATATCAGTCTCATGCATGTCCTACATAACCGGTATTTGAATGTGACTTTTTGGCATTCAAGTTTCCGATTAAATTAAGTGGCTCAACAAGAATGCTAAGAGTATGGCCATATTCTTGTACAGATTAGGTTTAAAAAAAGGTTCTCTATTTCTGCGGATAGGAAATGTACCCACCTAAAGGTTAACTGTCTTAACAGCTATGACTTTTGACACAAAGATAAAGGACCATGTAAACGTCATGTGCCTACCTATTATGGGGAACACCTTCCTGGACATGGTTGCTTGGTCGCCTCACTGCTATCATGAAATAAGTGAAATTTGAATTCAGTCACCCTGCTGATGGCCAGAGAATACGACTGAAACAAATATTTTTTTAAAGGTCAAATCGTGTTTTCATCTGCTTGTGATATATATAAATTTGCTCTTAAGCTGCTCTTAAAGATTACAGAATAAAGCATTTAACATGATTAAAACATCTGAATCTTATTGCTAAATCTGGGCTGAGAGGAGATTATCAATAGGTCAGAATTTTCTGTCATTAAGGAAGAGTATTATAGGGTTCTACGGCCAACCTGTCTGCAGTAGGACACTACGTCTTTGAGCAGGAAGTTCATTTTGTAGGGAACTAGGTGGAGAACTGAACCCTACCTTAACTGGATAAATACCCATAACATGAAAGCAACATTTGATACATTTTGACTTGGGATCTTATCATGGGCAGCTCTGATTAGGGCAGGAATGTTGCTACTAAGCACAGACTAATCCCAATTCTAAAAGAAGATGGGACACGCTTCTTGTGGTTTCTCAGGGTTATTCAGGAAAACACCTAAAATCTGGCACTTCCTCAAGTATCTAGTTGGGCGATCCCAATCGGCAAACTAGAGTTTAATTTCAGTGTATTTCAAAAGTTCTATTGTTGCTGTAGTGCGACTGTGAGACATGTAACTTACCTTGTCTGTAAGCATTTTAAAGATTTCAGAGAACAGACTGAATTATCACATTTATATTGGGCATTAAGCACCACTCTGTTATTTGCTTTCTTGTATGTGTTCAGATAATTACTGTTGATAGTAATGTTACATTTTATGAGTTACCCTGCCTCCCCACAAATAAATGAACTGTTGCTACATGAAATAATGGAGGGCCATTTCAAGAGATAAACACCTCTAGGAAGGCCAAGGCAGCAGCCTTTACTCTCGTAGATTGGACTATGATGCTGTAAGGAGTCTCCATCCCAATAAGCTCAGAGCAAAACGTGCTCTTCATCACAATCCATTTATTTACTTTTTTATAGCAATTTTATGATATCTCTTCATACAGCACTCTCACATTTCTAAATGCTGTAAATAAGTGTTACTATTACCGCATATAATGGTCTTCAATTTATAGACCTCCCAAAGAAGGAAGGCTAAATTGCTTTACTGGGCCTCATAATTGTGAGACAAATATCCCCACTTCTTTCAATGACAGGCCAACATATGGAAATTAAAATCTAAAAGAATTAAGAGTATCGTCTTAAATGTCTGGCATTTCTCTTGGTTTAAAGATTCACTTAAAACACCGTACCAAGATTTTTCATTTACCCAAACAGTGCCCATAACATGCTTAGTTTACATACTCAAAAAGTTGACTCACTCTTTTAACCATGCTTTCCTGTTGAGATTCAAGGAATTCAAGCAGTTCTGCTCTGGTTCCATTGTTCCAGATTAAATAGGGGTTTTCTGTATTGCTGTTGAGTATCTTGAGAATCTAAACAGAAGCGTTAAATTAAGCATTAAATCTAGTAGTGTAAGCGAAAGAAAGACTTAATATACCAGAGTGATATTAAATTAAAAAATGAGAGCGCTCAGAGTCAAATCACGATGAAAGAAATTATAACTAATCAATCTTCTAAATGCAAAATAGCAATTTTATCACAATTTTTCAAAGATGCATACATGTCTACACACAAATGTATGCGCGTGCATGTAAATACATATACATATATAACATTTGAATCACATCCAAATCAGATCTTCAAGAAAGCGGCTGATGACATACTGTGCCATGATTGCCTAATTAAGTTTGAAATTGGACCAAAATGTCACAAATCTTAGAAGAACACATGCTGCTACTAGGACTAATGAACAGGTACACAATGTATTGTTGTTTCAAGGAATAGGTTATTTGTGGCTGTTTGAAATACTCACAAGTGGGATACATATACAAAATAGACACAGAGTATTAGAGTCTCTGAAGCTTGTGATCTGCAGTATTGCATTAATTAAGAATATTGCTAATGCTTGTTCGAATAAATCGCCCTATCATGGCATGAGAACGTAATCTGAATTGGGAGGCTGATTTCGACAAAGTGAGTTACTTAAGTGACACAATGGAAGACAAAATCAATAAATATAAAGTAGCCCAAGTATTAGCAAGTGGTGATCATATGTTCAATACCCCTGCATGATATTGATAAAGCAGTAAATATTGACTAAGAATGCCAATTGGTTAGGGAGAGACAGTGTCAGTTAATTAAAAGGTAATAGGACAAAACCTTCAATTCAGAACAACATCCTCAGCATCTTTCGGGATAGTCAGCACAAGGACAAGGACAAGGTTCACCAGAGAAGGGTATTTCTTGTCAATGTAAAAAGTATTCTCTTCACCGGGGACAGGTTTTTTAATATTAGAACAAAATACACATACTAGCTATGTACCTCGGGTGGACTTGATAGAGCAAGGCTCCTAGAGACGTAGGGTGTCAGCAGCCCAGCCAAACTTTTTCTTACAGTAGGGTTTTCAGGAGTATCGGATAAATATCCTCCAAGCCGACTCAAAGAGAGGAGGCTCAACCTTGCCAAGCTATTGGCCACTTCCTGTAAAAAAAAAAATGGAAAAACATAGGTTAGAGTTTTCAAATCAGGATTAATATTGTCATAGTTAGACGTGCGGCTATGTGATTCAAAGCACATATGACTCTCCAAAATACATACAAGGCACCTTTTAAATAACCGAATATATTAAATAACCTAATAATAATTCCAGGATTTTTAACCAACACAAATCTCTTACGACTGACTACCATTTTCTGCTATGAATGAAATGCAAATGTGGGTCATAATTGATAAATCTTTTATGAATAATTAAAATATACAACTGAAAAACTGGTTACTTGATGGCAAGAGTCAGGAGGGGACACACACACTTGTCCCTGTAAAGCCAATCAGTTTTTTGTGGATGTGATAACATAATTCATAGAAGACAGTTTTGGACTTCCATCTGCAAATAAACACGGTCTGGTTTATCTACAGGAGAAGAGTCAGAGTCAAAAACACTTTATTCGATTACTTAAAAATCATAAAAGTATACTATACAAATACATGATATTATGCAACCTAAAAATTCTTTTAAAAGCATCTTACAAGGATAATATTTAGTGTACGTCTAAAAGTCAGTGGCAAATACATATAGATCATCACATAGTTCACAGAATAATCAAAATTAGTAGCAAATATTTCATAGTTCACAACAGCAATATTTAATCTGGTACATGGAAGTTAATTTATACTATCTGGTGCAGAGTAAACATTTACCGCAACCCCAACTGTATTCATCCGGAGTCTCTTCCGTCTAGCACGGATTGATGCAATCAAAAAATTGGCTACAGGAGAACAATTTACTTACCTTCGGTAATGATGTATCTGTAAGAGACATACATTAGTTATAGATTCTTTACCTTAGAATTACCCCCAGGCGTCAGACTTGATCCAGAGAATTTTTCCGTAGCTGTGGCCCTGCACGTCAGTAGACTCTGTGTCCATCGTCGCCACCGGGATGACGTTGCAGTGTCTACTTAGACGCTGCCCCTGTGTGCTGACGTTCGTTCTGACCCAACTTTCCACACCAGAAGCACAGAGCCATGCAAGACACCGACGACTGGTGCACATTACTAGGGCCCTGGAGGGAGTCCCTATCCCTCGAAGTCAGTTCGCAGAACCGGGAGCATTGGTGGGGCGGATAAGGAATCTATAACTAAGGTAAGTAACTTGTTCATCTGAAACAGACCATTAGTTATAGATTCCTTACCAACTTTACAACAGGAAGTCCTGGAGAACAGACAGGCCGAAAAAGCGGTCTTTCCGGACTTGGCTGTCCAGGCCGTAATGTTTTGTCAACGTGTGCAAGGATGCCTATATGGCTGCCTGGCAGATGTCAATCAGCAGAACTCCACGTCCAAAGCAGGAGTGGCTGCCATTGCCCTGGTAGGGTCGGCACGCAGTCCTACTGGAGGTTCCTTTTTTGCCAAAGAATAACAGATCTTGATGCATAGGACAACCCATCGAGAGATGGTACGCGACCCATCCTTTCTTAGCGCCCATATAACCCACGAAGAGTTGATTGTCTACCTGGGAATCTTTAATGCGCTCAAAGTAGAAGGACAGCGCACGTTTTGGGTCCAGACGGTGGAGTCAGTCCTCTTCTTTGGATGGGTGCGGGGGCAGGAAGAAAGTGAGCAATTTGATGGTCTGGCCTACGTGGAACGAGGTAACCACTTTGGGGCAGAAAAGAGGGCCTACTGCGAAGGACCACTTTGTCCGGATGAACAGAACGAAAGGGAGGCTTGGAAGACAGAGCCTGAAGCTCACTCACCCTGCGAGCGGAGGTGATGGCAAGCAGTCTTTAAAGTAAGAAGATGTCGGAAGGGCGCACACACAAGATAAGTAATGACAAGATTCTTGTCCCAATGGGGTATTAGGAAATGAGAAGGAGGAAAGAGATGAGTAATGCCCTTCTGAAATCTATTTACAATCGGGGACTTGAAAAGAGTAAGCTGATCAGGAAGGCGAAGAAAGGCCGAAATGGCGAAAGATAGCCTTCGAGGGAACCCAGAGTAGAACCCTGCTGGGCCAAATAAAGAATGAAGAGGAGAACCTCTGAAAGAGGGGCAGAAAGGGGATCCACAGACTTTGCTGTGCACCATGCCACAAATTTGTTCAATCTACAGGAGTATACCATTTTAGTGGAGGGATGCCTGGCTGCCAAGATGACATTACAGATTTCAGGAGGAAGATTGAAAGCAGTCAACTGTCGCCGTTCAATCTTCACCCAAGGAGGTGGAGGCTGGAAAGGTTCGGGTAGAGCACCGTCCGGTGCTGCTGTGACAGAGGATCCTCCCGAACAGGCAGTCTGATTGGAGGATCGATGGCCATGCTCACGAGCTTGGGAAAGTGGCTCTATATATACTGGACCAAAGTAAGGTACAGTGTGTATAGATTCACCAGTCCCCAGAGGGTTGGCAGAGGCTAAGGTTAGATATAACGTTACTCTCTAAAGTGGTAACTTGGTCGAGCAGTAAGGCAGTATCAGAGGACAGTGTAAAGCATTTGTTATACACACTCAGTCAGCAAATGGTCTCACACACTCAAGAACTGAAGTCTAGGCCAATTGTTTTGTATCAAAAGATATAGTTGTTTTATCTTAGAACCCACAAGCTATCAAAAAATACTTTCTCCGGATGAGTTACTTTAGTTAAATACTTTTCAAAAAGGCAATAGACTTTGTGAATGCAATAGTTACAGTTTGTTGCAATAGGCAACACAATTTGAAACACAATGCAACATTGAGCTCAATGGAAATTTCGAGTTAAATGCAATTAGTTACTTTGTAGATTACTTTTCTAACCACAGGACTGGATCCTAGATTCAGTCCCGGGACATGAGCTGTAAACAGTTAAGTAAAGGCGTTTTGGTTAGAGTAGAGATTTTTAAGGAATATTATTGTATTTTAAAAGTTGACACTTAGAAACTTTTTCAGTTGAAATTACCAATGTTATCCTATGGAGGGAAATTCAATTTGCAGGTAAAATATGTTCATGTTACTTTTGTAATCCAAAACTGGACTCCTAGGTTCAGCACTGGGACCTCTATCTAAAACAGGTAAGTAATTACGTTTTGGTAGTTGGTACGATTTTTAAAGAATATTTGTAGTTTGCGAAAATCGACACTTGGAAGAAATTTCACAGAAAAACAGTCAATGGTTTCCTATGGAAGAAAATTCAGGTTACTTGTAAGTACGGTCAAAATTACTTTTCAGGGTTTGTGCAGGGCTAAAAGGTGCAGCACTGAGGTCTCTCCTGATAACAGGTGAGTATCAATTTCAATTCAATTTGTAATCTTTATTCGGTTCTTAAAAAGACACCATAAAAGCACATATACAATATACACAAAAATATTTTTTTAAAAAGTGAATTTCCATTAAAAAAGGGTTATAAAAGATAAAATTATCTAACACCATAATTCATTAAGCTAGTGGGACAAGGGGTTAATTATCCAAGGGGTCAGTAATGTTAGAGTCCAAATTCTCTGGTATTCCTCAGCCGTAGTGCCATCCGGATAAAGTTTATAGTACAGAGAAGGGTATAAGCGTCTTCAGCTTCCTGTAAAAACTTCAGGGCCAATTTCGCTTGTTTAAACTTTAAGTCTTTCAAAATCCCCACCAGAAACTTACGTCTTGGTACTGTATAAAATGGACACAATAAAACAAAGTGAAGGGTATCCTGCGGAGACCTATGGTCGCAGCCGCAGGTACCCTTCTCTGCCACTGTAGGAGTGAACCCAGCCGGGACCGCAAAGAGATGGTGGAGCATGTTAAGTCTAAAGCGGGTCATGACATAGCGGTCCTGAACATTATACATAACCCTCAAATAAGGTTCCATTCCTTGCTTTGCTGTGAGTTTACTATAAGATAGGACAGTGGATTTGTGACTTTCTTTCTCAGCCCTTAATGTCTGAAGCCGCTCTGGAAAATCGATAGTTAGAGAGTCTGGGGATGTGAAGAGGTTTATACAATCAATCTCCGCTAGTGAGTTCTTGACATACTTCAACCAGGGTATGTCGTGACCTATATCTCGTTTGAGGGCAATCCAAGATAATTTGTCTTGTTAAGGCCGCCTCGGGGTTGGTCCATAATTTGACCCATGCCAGGAGGGGTTTAATTTTAATCCGGTCTTCTATGAAAGGTTCTCCCACTTCCTCATGGATGATATAAGCCGATACGCTCTGGGGCATTTCAGGACTCTTCTCAAGAATTTATTTTCTTCTGTCTGTATTTGCTGTGCTTTGTTATCTATGAAGCCCCACACTTCTGCCCCATAGGTTACCTTCGCACAGCAAATTGACTTGTACAGGTTCAGTATTTGCTCTGGAGACCATCTTCCTAATCTTTGTCCATACCCCATGATGGCTCCTACTGATGCTGCCAATTTCGTTGAATGCTTCTCTACCAGAGGTTTGAAGTTGAGATGGTTATCGAACAGTACCCCCAAGTATGAAAAGGTCTTAACCTGGTCAATCTTGTGTGACCCAGTTGCCCTGATGACATGATGTAGGATTTTTCCAAGTTTGTCGCTAGGTCCAGTTTATCCATGAACACAACAAAGCCGTCGATCAGTTTTTGTAATCCTAGAGGGGTTCTGGCAAGCAGTACCGCGTCATCGGCGTATAATAATACAGGCACTGCACGATGACCAATTTGGGGTGAGTCCACCTTTAATTTAAGGAGATCTTTTTCCAGCGAGTTGATATATATGGAAAAAAGGAAGGGCGCGAGGATGCATCCCTGCCTAACTCCACTGGTGCAAGCAGAGGGGTTGGTCTTTTTTCCCTCTTGGTTGTACCTTACGCTTGCGGATGTATTCCAGTGAAGATTTTGCAGGGTGTCCACTAGCGGTTGATCCACTCCTAGTTCTATCAGCAAGGACCAGAGCTTTCTTTTGTTTACGCGGTCAAAAGCCGCTGAAAGGTCCATAAACCCCATATAAATGGACCCCTTCCCAGCGATGGTATATTTAGCTGTCAGAAGATATAAGTTCAAACATTGGTCGGTGGTGGATCTGCCCTCCCTGAAGCCATATTGAATTTCAGAGAGGACCTGGTGCTCCTCTGCCCAATCTTGTAAACGATGTAAAATGACTCACCCCAATACTTTTGCGGTCACATCAATGAGTGAAATGGGTCGATAGCACTGAGGGTCGTCACGATTCCCTTTTTTATAAATGGGAACTATGGTCGCTGTTGACCAGGAACGAGGCAGTCCTGCCACCACTGCCTCGTTCAAAACCCTAGTGAGCAGCGGGGCCCATAGCTCGGGACTGCTTAGAAATAGATCGGGTGGAATTCCATCCGGGCCGGGTGCTTTATTTTTGCTGAGCCCTGCTATTCCCATTTCGACTTCTTTCAAGGAGAAGACCAATTTAGCCGGTTGAAAACTCCCTGGTACGTCCCCCTGGGTTAAATGGCTTGAGTGGTTATATAGACTCTGGAAGTGGTTCTGCCATTGTTCTGGCAAGATGATATTCGTTATTTTTGGTGCTCCTTGGTCCTGAAAACATGGAGAGTTAATAACTTTCCAGAAGCTTGCAGAGTCTTTCCTTTCAGCAGCGTCCCTTAGGTCCTCCCAGGCTTGATTTTGTAGGCTTTGTTTACGTTTTTTCAGAGCTTTTTTGTATTCGGCTCTATTCTGTGCGACAACGATCTTGTCCCTTGGTTTGGCATGGAGGCTAAATTTCAGTTTTTTAAGCGCCTTGGTACAGATCGAGTCAAACCAACGTGGGGTTGAGGGCACTTTACTAGTTCCAGTAGTCTTTAAGAGGTTGTTTACATGGGACGCAATTTCTTCAAATGTCCTGACCACCAGAACTCCTTCCACGCTTGGGTCAAGGCATATGTTTATTGCTTCTAAGCCCTCTGCTATCAGACTTTTGTAAAATCTATCCCCGTCAATCCTGGCCCATTTAATTCTTCTTCCTTGGTCCACTGCTTTTTCTATGGTGTCAGATCTCTTTGGGCCCAGTTTAAAATCAAAACCTTTTGTTGTGAGAATGACCGGATTATGATCACTGAAGATGCTTGCATCTATTATGATTTTACTAATATTTATTTTTAATATGGGCGAGACTAGAATATAGTCAATGTAAGAGTGGCAACCTCTTCCTTTGTATGTTGGGGTTAATTCTCCTTTTTCGCCCGACACAACAAGATCTAAAGTTTGAGTTAGATTATGCCTTTTCGTTAGTCTCTCCAGGTCCCATCCCTCTTTTGAGTGAGTGAAATGTGGGCCTTTCATTATGGTGCATCTCGACCAGTCTTTATTAAAGGGTTTTAGTTTATCACAAAGGTGACAATTAAAATCCCCCATAAATATTAAACTTGGGGGGTTTGGTGTCTTGTTTGAAAAGTTCAAATTTTCTAGACAAGAGTCCAGTTCTTTTACGGCTGTTTCCTTTTCCATCATGCCAGCCGCGTTATACCAGTTGACTTGAAAAAAGTTTAGTCTTGTGGAGACG
Source organism: Lissotriton vulgaris (assembly GCF_964263255.1). Taxonomy (NCBI): domain Eukaryota; kingdom Metazoa; phylum Chordata; class Amphibia; order Caudata; family Salamandridae; genus Lissotriton; species Lissotriton vulgaris. The sequence continues at coordinate 1,010,685,625 of NC_141698.1, read as the reverse complement.
AACCTTACTACTTGGAGGTTATGTGAGACCCAGTTAATGTTTGACCAGGTGCCCTGGATGTCTAGGTTAACGTATATTACAAGTCCCCCACTGGCTCTCCCCGAGAATACCTTTTTGGCCGGAACAGAGAAACTTTTGTAACCCTCTAGGCTATAGTCATTTAGTTGATTGACCCATGCTTCTTGCAGGCATATCATTTGGAATTTATTTATATAGCTAAGCCATTCTTGGGATTCAAATTTGGCCGCTAATCCTGCTATATTCCAGGATACAATTTGTAAGTTTTCATAAGTGTCATCCTTGAGAATTCCTATTTGGTCTCTTGATGGGAGCACTGCCAGATTTTCCACTTTAGATGGAACATCGGGGCTAGATTGTGAGCTGCTATGAATAGCTAATCTACTCTGTTTGGTGGTTGGCCTATGTTCTGAGGGTTTTGTCAGGTCGCCTTTTCCCCTGCTTATGTTTGGAGACTTATTACCACCTCCCTTACTGGGTGCGAGTTCTGGTCTATTCCCCTCCCCCGTTCTCCTTCCTGTTATGAGTGGTTCTGCCTCCTTCAGCCTTGCGTGTTTAGAGGGTTGCTTATCCCGCCACTGTCAATCGACCTCTTCAAGTACGCTAAACCTGTTCCAGTGTGCGTGCTGCGTTAGGAAAGGATCGTAGTTTGGGGTCACATGATATGGCCTTTGCCACTGGGGTAGTCTGTATTGGGGATCCATTTGGGGCATTCTGATCATCGGAGGTCTATTGCTCTGCATGGATCTATGAGGTGCAAATGGGTAAAAGTAGGATAGGTGTACAGGATGAATTTGTGAGTGGGTATAACTAGGGGGGGCATTGCAGATAAAATTAACTGCTGCAATGTCTCTAAAGTTTACCGTGATTATGTCCCCTGCTATAGTCTTTGTACCTTTACCGATCCACTCCCCCCTTCTTACTGAGAGAATCTCCCCGTGAATGTTGGGGGGTAGTGGTCTATGTATTTGTAGCCACTGTGCACATTTGTTTTTTAACTCTACTTGTGTTTCCCTTTTGCCCTCTCTTAATGGTGGGACTCCTGTTAAGACCACTACGAAGGGTAAAGCTTCAGGCGGGAGATTGATTGTCCTGAAGCGGGTTGCTGTTTTATTTTCTTTAGTAGTTGCCGATGGGGTCGGATTAGTCTTGGGAGTCTCTTTGGGAGTTTGAACGTTATTTCCTTGAGGTGTTTGGGTGGGTCGAAGGGATGGTTTAATAGTTTCGGTAAATGTTTGTTTATTGGTTTTACCTGTATTTGGTGTGGTAACGACCTTTTGTGTATCTTTGATACTTTTCTGTATGGCTCTGATGGGATTGTTTGCTACCGTATCCGATATTGGGTTGGCCTTGTCTTTAGTTGATCTTTTAGGTGTGATGCCATCCTGTTTTGTTAAGGCACCCTCTTGTGCTGTTTGGCCTTTAGGGCCAACACCCTTGTTGTTTATGAGAGATGTTAGTCTGTCGATCTTGGCTATAAGAGGTTTTATCAGCACAGTAATGGAGTGCTCAAGATCCGTTTTAAGGTCAGCCACCATATTGGTGATCCAACAGGGTATTCCTGGTGTAGGTGGGTTTATAGGCGTCACCAGGTTATGATTTCTTATTTTAGTTTGGCCTTTTTTACCTCCGCATTTAGAGCCTTCCTTGGGCCCATTTTTTTCCATAGTATTTAATTTCCTCTTGTTGTTATTGGTTTGTAAATCCGTTCGCTCCCTGCTAATTTCGGCGGGCGCCTGGGCGCATGGAAGATCGACGAAAGAAGAGGGGGTAATAGCCAGGCTAGTGTCAGGGTCATCTGCCGAGTCTAAGGAAACGACAGATAAATTGATAAGAGTTTCCTGAGTGTCTTGGACGATAGTTACGGGTGGTAGAGACAACCTTCTCTCCGTGTTAGCGATGGCATTGGATACCGCCCCTATGGTTTGTTTAAGCATCTTATCGATGGCAGTTAGAGTTGGTAATGGTTGAGGGGGATCCACTTTAGATTTAGATTTTGTGCTTGATCTTAATGTGGGCATCTTGGGCTTCTTAACAGTCTTCCTCATAGTCTAAAGAAAGAGGGTGCAGTGATGATGGATTGACTTGACTAAGTTAATTAGGTCACAGGTAATTACCTGGTATGCGCAGTGCCTTGGAAGACTTTAGAGGGGTGGCCCAGCCCAGCCTCTTCTGGCCTCTGAGGGCCACAGAGGGCCCGCCCTTTGCCCGGGCTTAGCCCCGGGCGTCCCGCGACGCTGAGGGCTTGCTGGTTATGTAGCCCCTCCTGGCGTGTGTTCCGCGTCAGGGAACGCGCCGCCGCAAAGGCTGCTGGGATATGAAGTCCCGGAGCGGCGGCGCAACTGATGGAAGCGGTGTCTTGGTAGCCTGGCGTTGGTCCGCTGTCTGTGCGCTCCTCTCAGCGCTTCGCTCCTCTACTCTCCACCGGTAAGGCTCTTGTGGTATGCAGTTCCCCCCGCTCCACCGAGGGCTTGCTGGTTATGTAGCCCCTCCTGGGCACGTGTTCCGCGTCAGGGAACGCGCCGCCGCAAAGGCTGACGGGATATGAAGTCCCGGTGCGGCGGCGCGACTGATGGAAGCGGTGTCTTGGTAGCCTGGCGTTGGTCAGCTGTCTGTGCGCTCCTCTCAGCGCTTCGCTCCTCTACTCTCCACCGGTAAGGCTCTTGTGGTATGCAGTTCCCCCCGCTCCACCGAGGGCTTGCTGGTTATGTAGCCCCTCCTGGCACGTGTTCCGCGTCAGGGAACGCGCCGCCGCAAAGGCTGACGGGATATGAAGTCCCGGTGCGGCGGCGCGACTGATGGAAGCGGTGTCTTGGTAGCCTGGCGTTGGTCCGCTGTCTGTGCGCTCCTCTCAGCGCTTCGCTCCTCTACTCTCCACCGGTAAGGCTCTTGTGGTATGCAGTTCCCCCCGCTCCACCGAGGGCTTGCTGGTTATGTAGCCCCTCCTGGCACGTGTTCCGCGTCAGGGAACGCGCCGCCGCAAAGGCTGACGGGATATGAAGTCCCGGTGCGGCGGCGCGACTGATGGAAGCGGTGTCTTGGTAGCCTGGCGTTGGTCAGCTGTCTGTGCGCTCCTCTCAGCGCTTCGCTCCTCTACTCTCCACCGGTAAGGCTCTTGTGGTATGCAGTTCCCCCCGCTCCACCGAGGGCTTGCTGGTTATGTAGCCCCTCCAGGCGCGTGTTCCGCGTCAGGGAACGCGCCGCCGCAAAGGCTGCCGGGATATGAAGTCCCGGAGCGGCGGCGCGACTGATGGAAGCGGTGTCTTGGTAGCCTGGCGTTGGTCCGCTGTCTGTGCGCTTCTGTCAGCGCTTCGCTCCTCTACTCTCCACCGGTAAGGCTCTTGTGGTATGCAGTTCCCCCCCGCTCCACCGAGGGCTTGCTGGTTATGTAGCCCCTCCTGGCGCGTGTTCCGCGTCAGGGAACGCGCCGCCCCAAAGGCTGCCGGGATATGAATTCCCGGAGCGGCGGCGCGACTGATGGAAGCGGTGTCTTGGTAGCCTGGCGTTGGTCCGCTGTCTGTGCGCTCCTCTCAGCGCTTCGCTCCTCTACTCTCCACCGGTAAGGCTCTTGTGGTATGCAGTTCCCCCCGCTCCACCGAGGGCTTGCTGGTTATGTAGCCCCTCCCGGCGCGTGTTCCGCGTCAGGGAACGCGCCGCCGCAAAGGCTGCCGGGATATGAAGTCCTGGAGCGGCGGCGCGACTGATGGAAGCGGTGTCTTGGTAGCCTGGCGTTGGTCCGCTGTCTGTGCGCTCCTCTCAGCGCTTCGCTCCTCTACTCTCCACCGGTAAGGCTATTGTGGTATGCAGTTCCCCCCGCTCCACCGAGGGCTTGCTGGTTATGTAGCCCCTCCTGGCGCGTGTTCCGCGTCAGGGAACGCGCCGCCGCAAAGGCTGCCGGGATATGAAGTCCCAGCACTGCGGCGCGACTGATGGAAGCGGTGTCTTGGTAGCCTGGCGTTGGTCCGCTGTCTGTGCGCTCCTGTCAGCGCTTCGCTCCTCTACTCTCCACCGGTAAGGCTCTTGTGGTATGCAGTTCCCCCCGCTCCACCGAGGGCTTGCTGGTTATGTAGCCCCTCCTGGCGCGTGTTCCGCGTCAGGGAACGCGCCGCCCCAAAGGCTGCCGGGATATGAAGTCCCGGAGCGGCGGCGCGACTGATGGAAGCGGTGTCTTGGTAGCCTGGCGTTGGTCCGCTGTCTGTGCGCTCCTCTCAGCGCTTCGCTCCTCTACTCTCCACCGGTAAGGCTCTTGTGGTATGCAGTTCCCCCCGCTCCACCTAGGGCTTGCTGGTTATGTAGCCCCTCCCGGCGCGTAATCCGCGTCAGGGAACGCGCCGCCGCAAAGGCTGCCGGGATATGAAGTCCCGGAGCGGCGGCGCGACTGATGGAAGCGGTGTCTTGGTAGCCTGGCGTTGGTCCGCTGTCTGTGCGCTCCTCTCAGCGCTTCGCTCCTCTACTCTCCACCGGTAAGGCTCTTGTGGTATGCAGTTCCCCCCGCTCCACCGAGGGCTTGCTGGTTATGTAGCCCCTCCTGGCGCGTGTTCCGCATCAGGGAACGCGCCGCCGCAAAGGCTGCCGGGATATGAAGTCCCGGAGCGGCGGCGCGACTGATGGAAGCGGTGTCTTGGTAGCCTGGCGTTGGTCCGCTCCTCTACTCTCCACCGGTAAGGCTCTTGTGGTATGCAGTTCCCCCGGTGAGTAAATCGGAATTTGTTGTTCGGCTGATTTTAGGTGAATATTTAAAAGTTCCAAAACTCCACACTTAGAAGAATTTCCAAGTGAAACCCGTCAATGTTAGCCTATGGAAGAAAAGTGAGTTATCGGCTTTTAGGTAAGTACTCGACTGGCAGAGTTAAGGTTCTGGGCATAGACTCAGGGGTCTCCCAGGGTCAGGTGGGTACAGTTGGTACATCCTCAGCGGCACAGGGACAGCCGGGTGCAGAGGTAGTTAGGCCCAATGTTATCCAATGAGAGGCAGGGGGCCTTTGGTTGGTGGCTGCTGGCTAGCAGGCCACGCGGCTATGGGAGCTGGGCTCCTGGTCACTTGCTCAGGGCAAATGGGGAAGTAGGATAGGGCAAAGGTTGCACTGCCAGGGACACTTGGGCGGCTGTGTGCAGGGTGCTTTTGAGCCGTCAGGCGCTCAATGTTATTCAATGGACATTTTGAAAAGGGAACAAAGGCTGCAGGCTCGGGGACGGAGGATCTTCTGGAGCGACCAACACTTCGAGGGTTAAGTTGAGTTCTTGGAGGATAGGTAGGCACACAGGAGTTGGGACCAGGGGGCCATGGGGCACCGGGTGCAGGGGTTTCATTTGAGGTCGGAAAATCTTACCCCCTGCTGGTCGCGGTCGGAGGGGTCCCTTGTCCTGAGGCTGCATGCGCCGTCAGGGTCATCGAGGAGGGTCCTTGGGCACTGGATTTCAGGTCAGAATCGTCGGGGGAAGTCCTCAGGGCCTTTGTCCACTCGGGCACAGGCCGGGCTCGGCGGGTGCAGAGTGGGCTGGATTCGCGGTTTCTGGCTGGTACCAGGGGTATTGCTGTTTGAGCAGAGCCACTCCTCGTGGGAGTCCCAGTCTCTAAGAGGGTCAAGGCAGGAAGGTCCTCCGGGGTTCTTGAAGTTGCTGTCCGCAGGAGATGCCGAAATTTAGCAGGAGCAGGTTCAAGGATCAACAGGCCTGTAGGGCTGTGGCCAAGGCAGTTGGTGTTGTCCTCTTGTTAGCAGCTGCATGGCAGGTGGTCTTCTTGGTCTTTCTGGTTTCGAAATTGGGATCTGAAAAAGGAAGGTTCAGGGTGCCCCTAAATACAAATTTTAGGGGTGTTACGGGTAGGGCAGGGACCTATAGGTCCCTGTCCTGGGGTGAGTGCACCCCCTATTCTGCTCCTCTCCTGTGGGAGAGGAGCAGAAGCCTATCTCTGATTGGGCAGGGCTCCCCATCTTCAAGATGGCCGGGGCCCGGAGTTGTGCTTCACCTCGCCTCTCCCACCTGAGGGGCGGTGTTGGCACAGGCTGGCACACCCCCCCTTCCTGACGTAGGATTTCCCGCCAGTCTTCCCGCCAGAGTGGGGGTCGGAACTGATGGGGGCCAGTTGCTGAGTACAAAAAGTGGTCTGGAGAAACTCACAAAGGCGGTATTCCTTTGAAGCTTCCCCCTGCCCATTCTGTGGGAGGAAACCTAGCACCTCGCCCAGGATGTGCATTGTTGCAGGCCCAGGAGAGTGGGCGGCTCTCCACCCAGGGGTCCAGCAACATGTCTGCTGTGTGGCAGCCTAGGCAGTCTCTCAGACCAGAAATGGATTGTAGGATAGGTTTCAGGAGGCATCTCTAAGATGCCCTCTGTAGTGCATTTACATTAAATCCCACACTGGCATCAGTGTGGGTATAATGTGCTGAGAAATCTGATATCAAACTTGTCAGTCTTCAGTGTAGCCATTATGGTGCTGTGGAGTTCGTAATGACAACCTCCCAGCACCATATACTCTTAATGGCATCACTGCACTTAGAGTGCCCAGGAATGGTCCTGGGTACTGTAGTGGCCCAGGGCTCATAAACCTGTGCCCAGACCACTGGCATAGGGCACCCAGCTAGAGGGGTGACTGATCTATGCCAGGGCAGTGGGTTTGTGGGCATGGCACACAGGGATGTGTGCCATATCGACTCTTTGTTTAGTTCTGCACCAGGACACTGAATCTGCAAAGGCAGTGTGGGGGTGTCAGGGTGCAGGGCCCCTAAGGGTGGCACAATAAGTGCTGCAGCCCTTAGGGATCTTCTCTGGTCACTATGCCCTGGGTACCTAGGGTACCATTTACCAGGGGCTGGCATGTGGCCAGAGTTGCCAATTGGGTTTGAGCTTCAATACAGTTTTAGGGAAGGAACACAGGCCCTGGGCACCTGATTGACAGGAGCCCAGAGCACACTTAGTCAAAGCACATCAGCAATTCAGCAAAAAGTAGGGGCATACCATGCAAGAAAAAATGCACTTTCTCACAGTACCAGAATCTTCGTGCCCAGTCCGGAGCCATAAGCATGATTTGGGCCCAGTCACGCTTGATCTTCACCACTCTGGGTAGAAGTGGTAAGGGCATACAGGAGGCCTCAACTCCACTCGCGATGAAGTGTTGCAGAGCGAGTGCCACCTAGGAAACTCCAATGCACAGAACTGCTGACATTGTGCGTTCTCTTCGGTGGCCTAACGGATAAAACTAAGGCTCTCCTCATTGTTGAAAAGAGAACTTGCACCACATCCGAGTGAAGACGCCATTCTTGATCCATCATGCACCAGCAGTTGAGTTCTTCCACTCTGGCGTTCAGGGAACCTGCCGGGTGTTGAACCACCAGGGATATGCCCTGATGTTCCAGCCAGGTCCAAAGGCAAAGAGTCTCTTGACATAAGGTCGACGACCTCACCTCACCCTGCCTGGATTGTTGCGGTACTACATGGCAGTGGTATTGTCCGTGAACACCTGCACTACTCTTCCTTTGACATAAGGGAGGATTGCCTTCAGTGCGAGACGGATTGCCAGGAGCTCCAGAAGGTTGATATGGAGCCCGGACTCCGCCAGAGACCAGGAACCCCTGATCTCCGCTTCTCCTATGTGGTCGCCCATCCCAGGAGTGATGCATCTGTCACCACTGTGAACTCTGGTTGTGGAAGGGAGAGGGATTTGCTGTTGACCCAATCCTGGTTCGTAAGCCACCACTGCAACTGACGTGCAGTCCCTTACGAGATCTTGATGACATGGGAACGATTCCCCTGATGCTTTGTCCACTGGAACTTCAGGTCCCACTGCAGAGCCCGAATATGCCATCTGGCATGATCCACCAGCAAGAGGCAATGAGGCCCAGTAGCCTCAGGGTCATTCTCACCATAATCCGGGATAGAGGCTGAAACATCGGTATCTTAGACCGAATATCCCGGACTCGCTGCTCGGGAGGATAAGCCCGAAACTGCACTGTATCCAGAACTGCTCTGATGAAAAGGAGCTTCTGAGAGGGAATCAGTTGTGACTTCAGCATGTTGATAGTGAACCCTAGTGAATGCAGGAGGTCTACTGTAATCTGGAAGTGGGAGACGACAGCCTGGGGTGAGCCCGCCTTCAACAGCTGCGACCACTGCCATCACTTTTGTGAACACCCGAGGGGCGCTGGTAAGGCAAAAGGGGAGCACGGTAAACTGAAAATGCTCGTGGCCAACCGTGACCCTTAGGTAACAGCTGTGGGTTGTCAGGACGGGATGTGGAAACAGACGTAGCAAAAATTACCTACTTCTGGCACAGGGACCCTTTGAAAGCCCCCTTGGCCAACAGAGCCGTAACTTCCTGGTGGAGAAGAGCCAAGTGATCCTCCGACATGCGATGGGAGTGCTGGTTGCATGTAGGGAGGGGCAGTCTCAAAGTAGAGGGAGTAGCCCCTTCGGACTATCTGCAAAATCCACCTGTCCGACATGATGTTTTGCTATTGGGGGCGGTGATGGCGAATCCTGCCGCCCACTGGCTTTTTGTGGCCCTGAATGGTTGGACTAGGAAGCTTTGGAGGTTGCTGCAGGGCGAGGGGGGGGGGGGGGGGGGTATGGGTGGACTGGCCCCCAGACCTGCGTCACTGAGTCCCACGTCCGCGGCCACGCATAGACTGGGTAGCTTGCATGGGCCTGTGGCTGGATTGGGTGGAATGTGGTGAGGCACCAAGGGGCGGAAGGCAGACTGTGCGGGCGAGAGGTTGCCGCAAGGCCCAAGTCCGTGGCCGTAGCCCTAGAATCTTTAAAGCGCTCAAGCTCTGAGTCCATCTTGTCACCAAACAGGCTACGGCCATCGAAGAGCATGTCCAGAAGTGTGGATTGGACATCCCCTGAAAAAACGGACGTCCTCAACCAGGCTTAGCACCTCAAGGCTACCAACGTGGAAACCATTCTGCCCAGAGAGTCGTGGTATCCAGACCACACTGGATGGTGAACTTAGCTGCGTCTCAACCATCAGCTACTACGTGGATGAGAATGATCAGGACCTCCTCTGGGCAACTGTATCCTACACCGTATGGGTATGAAGGCCCAAGCTGGCAGAAGAAAATATGTTCTTCCCAAGGTGGTCCAGCTTCTTGGATTCCCTATCTGGGGGAGCAGTAGAGAATGCGCCATTCGAAGACAAGTATTGGACTAACAAGCACTCGTGGGTAGGGTGTTGGAAGAGGAAAAGTAGGTCACCCGGGGCCAGGTGGTGGCGTAGGGCAATCATCCTGTTCACAGGAGCCCCTGTGCTGGGCTTGGACCAAGTGCCCAGAAGGATTTCGTTGAGGGCTTCATTAAAAGGCAGCAGGAGCTCCGAAGAGACCGCTGCTGGTTGAAGTTCCTCTGTCGGGGGAATATCCTGACTGCCACTGTAGGAAGCTCAAGGCCCAAGGCCTCAGCCGCCCTACGCAACACCACAGCGAAGGACGCTCCCTCCTCTGTAGCCATGGTGGGGGGGCAAAAGGGGGAGGAAGAGCATGCCAATCTCTAGGGAGGTGTCCAAACCACTGGCATCACCCAACTCCTCTCGCAAGGCCGGCTATTCAAATTGGTCAGCTAGAGGGTCAATAGACCCCTCCCAGTCCTCCTCACCCTACTCTGGCTCCAACTCAGGGTGATTGGGGAAGCCAGGGATGAAAAGCTGTACAAAAGTACCCTCCAGCACCGATGGCGACGTCGGTCCAGCACCGGGTCCAAATCAGGGGTGAGGTCAGGGTCGACCCTGGTTGGGGGCACAACCGGCATCGTGGGCGTCATCACTGAAATCTGCGCCAGGGAAGGTACCGTGAGGTCAACCAGTGTCGATCCGGATCAAGGCCTGGATCCTTGGGGGCCCTCTGGCAGCAGAGTCTGTGGGGCCCGAAGGCACGCTTGCGGAGTCGGGACCCAAAAATACTGTGACCCGCTTCGTAAAAGGCTCCAAGCTGGGCAGGGCGTCTCCAGAGGGAAGTTTGGAGCTGTCCCAGGAGTGGGCTCCCAAGACAGAGCTGGAGAGCGACGACGCTCCGGGTCCAGCGTTACATCTGACGGGGAGAAGGTGAAGTGGGACGATGCTTCTTCGCCGCCTTCTTATGCTTCGACTTACCCGAGGAGTGCTAAGATTTCGAGGACGAGTGGCGGTGGCTCCGCAACCGGTCCTGAAACCTTCCTCTTGACCGGGACCTTGAACGACATGGAGCGGACTGCTGGGCCTACAAGAGCTTTCGGGACTGCTCCAAAAAAGACTTCGGATTCATGGCCCAGCAGTCGGAGCGCAATTTTGGATCGTGTTCGCGCTCCAGGCACTAGAGACACACGAGGTGCGGATCGGCACCAGGAGTCGAAGACTCAAAAAAGATGTTGACAAAGGTCAGAAAAAAAGGTTTCGTCAAAAAAGTTACTAAGGCGCAAGCTCTCTCCGGATCTGCGCTGGGTGGTGCAGAAAAAGGAAGAACTGATGTCGGCGCGCCAGGGAAGCGTCTAAGTAGGCACTGCAACGTCATCCCGGCCACCACCACGCAGAAGACTGACGCGGAGTCGACCGAGGCCACCTACAGACGCCCAGGTGTACTACCATGAAAAAATTCTCCGGATCCAGTCTGACACCTGGGGTCATTCAAAGGTAAGGAGTCTTTAACTAATGGGCTCTTTCAGATATAATCCTACAATGTACAACAGTAATGGTGAAGCAGAACGATCCAGAACCGCACTTGCTTCTTAGGACAAGGGGTAATTGGAGGGGAATCAGACAATCACTGCTTGTTTAGTATCAGGATTAACAATATGTCACAATGGGGAATCAGTGTGCCAACTGCTTGCTCTATGTATGGTTGCTCTCAGTCACCTTAAAGCCTCTAGTAATATCTGCAAGAAATGGAAGGGCCAGAAGCATTGCCTATCATTGCCGCCCTCCCATTGATTCACGGTTACTATCTGTGTGGGGTGGCCTGCACACCAGGTCATCACAAACCCCAAGACCACTTTTGAGGGTTCTTAAAAATAAACATTGCCCTACACACAGCCAAGAAGCCTCACTACCAGTCATTGTCTCTCTTTCAGAGCCCCCTTCTATAAAACCTGTACCTCACTATGGAGCCACTAAACCTTTGCTTCTCTACTCCAAGAGCAGGCAGCCCTCCTGAGTATATGAAAGCTGAATCTTTCAACCTTCACGCACAAAATGAAGTACTGTACAGTTTAACCAACCGGCAGTTACACATTAAGCACTAATCTATACTGGCATTGAGAAAGCGGTTGCTGGAAGAGATGACTGGTATTGAATTGGACTGCACACGATTGAGAAGAGGATATCAGGTTGGTTAGGCCAGCAGAAGCTTTGCTGGAGAAGTAAGTGGCTGATTAGGTCAGGAAAAAAGCACCAAGTGGGAGATCTGTCAACAAAGGAAAGGACACTGATGCATTGATATATGGATGTAGGCTGATTACTGTGTTAAGTTAGCATGAGCTTTTTGTGAGTTTAAACGCCATTTTTCCTTTCTGCTGCTTTTACCCACGACACGCATCTGCTGCTTTAGCTTTGAGCCTAGTAAAATGTTTTCGGTTCATACGAGAATAATATGTTGTTACACTGATATCAGCCTTGCTTGGCGATCTGTGTCTGTACAGTTAGTGCTGAAACCTTCAACGATATCTCAACACAGTAGTTTTTATGAGCACTGATCTTTGCACGTCCCTAGACATAACATACATGCAGCTGCAGCCAAGTTCTGGCTTTAGGCGCGTTTTCATATTGCTTTGCACAAGAGCTTACTCACACACTTGATGGTGCTTCGCAAGCAGAGAGCTGGTTGCTGATGATGTGATCCCTCACCACTAGGATCTCGAGGTATGGGGCCGCTCTGCTAAAACCCAAAAGAGACCTTCTTAGATATAATATAATATACTAGCTAGGGAGGGTGAGAATTAGGTTTTATTAAACCCTATTTATTTTAGCATAATACTATGCTTGCACCGTTTGTGTTCTATGGACTAGTGACTATGCTGATTACTTTGTTTTTTATAATATGTTTGCTTGTATTAGCTAAGATACTGAGCATGAGAGCACTGCATTAGTGAATAAACATTTCAAATATGTTATGTTATGTTATGTTATACAGGTTTTTGTATAGCGTGCGGCTACTCGAAAGAGTGTCCCGACGCTTTGAATTGCACACTAATCTCATAACACAACAGGGAAAATGAACAGAAACAGAAAAAAGAGGAAACCTAATAGGACCTGAAACTAAGAAGTGAAAAGCCAAGTTTTAAGCCCCTTCCTAAAGGCCAACAAGTTGGGAGTGCTGCGCAGGGACACAGGCAGTTTGTTCCACAGCTGAGGCGCTAATAATTTAAAGGAGCGACCACTGATGCGAGCTCTCTTCACGCGGGGCACTACAGCAAGAAACAAGGCTTCAGACCTAAGCGACCTGGCAGGAAGGTAAAAGGACAGCCTTTTCTGAAGATATTTTGCTCCGGAGGTGTGCAAGGCTTTGTGTGCCAGGGTGAGAGTTTTAAAAACTATCCGCTTCCGGACAGGAAGCCAGTGCAGAGCCTCCAAGAGGCCCGAGGCTCTGGCACGGCGAGATAGTCCAAAGATAGCACGTGCTGCCGAATTCTGAACAACCTATAATCGTTGAAGCAGGTATTCTGGCAGGCCGAGATAGAGGACGTTGGAATAGTCTATTTTCGAGCCTATAATCGCCTGCACCGTGATCTTCCTGTGTTCCTCCGATAACAAGGGAAGGAACTTGCGAAGCATCCGGAGTAAGCCAAAGCAGGTGCCAGTGAGACCGATTACCTGCGAGCGTAGTGTGAGGCCATTGTCGATCTTAATCCCAAGGTTTTTAGCTACCTGGGACGAACTTGCTGGTGGAAACATGTTCTCAGGCCACCACTCTTTCCAATCCGGGTCCGAACTGCACCCAAAAAAGAGGACCTCGGATTTATCAGAGTTGCACTTGAGGCTGTTATGATGGAACCACTGAAACACAGCCTCAAGGCAACCCTGGATCCTACCTCCATCGAAGTCCGCACCCCTCTCACAGGTGAAGAGGAGCTGGGTGTCATCGGCGTAAGAAACGATCTGGGCCCCGAAGGACTCCGCCAGAGCCGCCAGAGGGGTCATGAAGATATTGAATAGAGTTGGGCTCAGGACAGAGCCCTGAGGAACTCCGACACCCAATGGCGACATCTCGGCGGAGCAAGCAGAAGCCCAGACCGTTTGTCGACGGCCTGCCAGGAAAGATCGAAACCACTGGAGCACCGTCCCTCGAAGACCGATCTCTGAGAGTCTAGCCAGCAGACCCTCATGAGGGACGGTGTCAAAGGCCGCCGACAGGTCTAACATCACCAGCATCGCTCTCCCACCCGAATCCAGCACCTCCTTTATCGCCTATGCACGTGTCCTCTTTTACTCCTTGTTCTGGATTGAAATGATTGTATAACGAAAGAGTATTTATGTGTTCCACGTTACCTGAGGTGTACTAAGTTCATGTTCTGGTTTGTCTAAGCATTGGGAGTTTATGATAACCAATGAGACACTGTAGTTAGTCTGGTAGGGGATTTTTGGGTACTAAGGTGAGTTTTGGCACACCCTAATTCACTGAGGTTCCAAGCCTCTATGCACAGTTCTGTCTGAGCACGGAATCCCTGTGACATGGCGCCCAATCGTTGGTGGTCTTATAGCATGATGCTTGAGTAGTACATCATTTCAGTCCTTAACCCCTTCACTGCTGTTTCCGGTTATCGGGGGTGTAGGATAAACCTACCTATGTTAGTATAGGTCTTTTCAAGCTGGAATCTTTCGAAACGGTTTCCTTGAATTACTACCCAGTTGTGCTACAGGGTTGACTTTTGTACCTTTACCTTCCTGTGTCGCTATGGCCGCGGTGGACATTCCGCAGCATAGTCGCATTGCGGTACGCAATCATTTGCAAAATTATAATGTTCCCGTGGATGGCATGGTGGTCATAATGGTGGTGAGTGCGGAAGTGGCTTACCCATACAACATTTTTTATTCATGGGTAACCTTCCCTGCTGTGGACTGAACTTCTGGTGTGTTCCATACGTACACTCCCTCTGTTGTGCCAAATGAATATACTCCCTATAGGGCACAGGAGGTTCTTATTGATACTTGGCAGCATCGAGTTTGGTTTAATGGCGCCCTACCCCATCCATTAGCAACTCGGAGGTTGGGTCCTTTGTCCATTCCAGGCGCTACTTGGCCTGTTTTGGCTGGGTTTACCCCTCAACCTCAAAATGGAGCATGTTCAGTAGCTGAGTTGAGACGACTTCATGTGGTCTCAATTAGCGTGATCAGGTCGTTAGTGCAATACATTACCCGCAATCTCCCAGGCATGGCCCCGGGTGGTGCGGCGCTTCCCGCCGGACTGAGCGGTATGAAGCTCAGTCCCGTTATGGTCAACGCTGTGATGGGCAGGCGTCCCCAAGAACAGGAAGATTTTCCTTTCTGGCTTGCTGAATAGTTTGAACAGCTGGAAGCAGTATTTCCTAACACGTCTCCTGGTGAAAAACACAGGATTCTGACAATTAGATTACCTAAGGACTTGACCCCCGAAATCGGTGACTGAGTAGTGGGGAAAAACATTTGCGTCAGTCTATGCGAGGTGTTACGGCACTCAGTCTATGGCTGTCCTGCCGACGGTCCTTAAACGTGTTCAAGATGACCACGGACCAGAGGCTGCGGTTGAATTGGGTATGCGCCTCTGTGGCACCTTTGATGTGGTTTGCGATCTCATCCTTGCTAATGTCAAGGGGGATGCGGTGAACTTTCAGGTAGCCAATGCATTGCAGGCGGTTCCCAATGCCGATAATCCCCGGCAGTTGGCGAAAATTATTGGGCCGCAATAGTAGGGGTCTCAAGCCCTTTTCTACTAAAGAGAAAAAACAAACCCAGGGGCAGAAGTCTGGAAGCGACGATCAGCCCAAGTCCAAAAAACAAAATTGGCCTAAAAAACAGAAACAGGATAAACAACAGCAGAAACAGGAGTCCCGTCCTGTGTCTCCATTGCCTGCGCCCACAGAACGTGTTTATGACTTGCACGATCGCGCAACGATAAAATCACCTGATCGTTTTCAGGTTTCTGATCAACGCTCTCCTCGTTCTTTGCAGGACGCATCAGCTTTTTCATCCGGTGGTGGAGGAGGCGGCAAAGGTCGGGGGGGGGCCAGCAAGGACACGACCAGCCCCGCCCGAAAGAAGGAAAAGGCAAGTAGGACGATTCTACACCGAAGAGACCCCAGTTTCAGAAAAAGAAAGTTGCTGCTTTAACAGCACACAGATATGCCACAGATAGTGAGAACCCAGCTTCGGAATCAGACGTTGGCTCTGAACTTGCTGGACAGCGCAGCGGAGATTACCATACTGCGAGAGGCCCTGCGTCCACTAATGAAGGTGACAGCGACTGACCGTTATGTTGTTGTGGAGACAGCTGACACTAGAGTAGCTCTCCCTGACAGGATCTATGAAATAGTCTTATTAATTGAAGGTGACATTCAACGCACCATAGAGGGGGTATTTTGGGAGAATCTTACGACTACCTATGATATTTTGTTAGTGGAGGCTGACTGGCCCCCACCTTTTGTGCTCGCAGCTCCGAGAGGGGAGGAGGTAATCCTCCCTAGTTTCGCGCACACTGTCTCGAAGTAGCATGCGCTGAATTTTGCAGAAGAGTGGGCTAAGGCCATTGCGCCGGCTCTTAATTCGGGTTCAGTAGGAAGAGCAGGTTTATTGATCCAACCATCAACAGTAATCCTCAGCAACTGACACAGTATACAGAAAGTAAACACTCCATCAATGATGTAGAACAGGCAGTGTTCCATTAAAGAGACAGTAACCATAACACATCCCCTTACCAATATAAAAGAAAAGATAAATAAGATCAAGAACAAAAACAGCTTAAAGAAATCTATAACAAAACAAAATAACTAATACAGAAGAATTAAACAGCATACAAGGAACTGTACCAGATAATTAATACAGAACATAATCTTTAAATTTCCTGGGAACTTGTCTCGTCCAAGGAACTATTCTTGAACTATCAAGAACACTATCTTGTCTTTGGCTAGGAGAAGTGCAGGAATGACTGGAATTACCAATAGGCACAGAACCACTATTGGAATGACAATTAAACCCGGAACACTTTGCTAATCTAGACATGTTCCAAGTGCACCCGTTGTCTAAAGTCACAACATTTTTCCTAATAGCAGTAATGATGAAAGGACCACTGAAATTGGAAGTACCCCTGTGTCCATATTTTGGCTTCTTCACAAGAACACTATACCCAACATTCCATTTCCTAAATTTGACAGCCATCCTTTCATCATAACGTTGTTTATACTTCCATTGATACTCAGCCAAACGCATCTCTCCTTCTCAATTCACTTTCAACACTATCATCACAAACCCTCTCCGGGAGCAAAGCTGGGTTGAGTTTGGAATTAGCCAATCTCCCCCTCAATGCTTCAAAGGGAGACTTTTGCATGATAGCATTGGGAACAGTGCGATGCGCCCACCAGGTCTCCCTCAACACACTACTGAAAGAAACCTTAGATTGCAAAGCTCTCTGCGCACAACTTTTAACAACCCTATTCATTCGCTCAGTAAGTCAATTCGCCTGAGGTGAATAAAGAGCTGTCTTCTGGTGAACAATACCAAGATCCTTAAGAAAACAGTCCGTTTCGTTGGAGGTAAATTGTACCCCATTGTCAGTAAGCACATATTTAGGGACACCCTCTGAGACAAACACATCCTTAAGGAACTCAACAATAGCTCTGGAATTCACCATTCCCATACATTTTGAAATCACCCACTTTGAAGTGTAATCCACCAGCAGTACCACAAACCTTTCATGTGAAGGCATGAGCTCAAAAGGACCCGCTATGTCCAACCCCACCTTTGTCCAAACTGTGGCAGGAACTACTACCGGAGAAAGAGGAGAATGACTAGTGGTGTGTGATTTGTCATTGGCAGCACACAAATGGCAATCTTTCACAACAGCTTCCACCATCCGATCCATACTAGGCCACCAGTATCTCTCTCTGGTGCGAGCCTTGGTAAGATTCCTCCCGAGATGGCCCTCATGAGCCAGATTGACAACTTTCTCACGCAAATCATTCGGAGGTACTAGTCTGTCGCCTCTTAACAAATTACCCTGACAAAATGTCAAGCCATTTCTGACAGTCCAATAAGGCTTTAATTCACTATTCAGTTGATCATACCAAAGGCCACCCTACCCTGATGATATCTCTCAAAGACTGAAAAACAACATCATTACCAACACAACTTGACCATTCATCCTTAGACAAAGAAGATTCCAGTACCCAATTTATGCACTCCAGATTACCAGAGAAGCAATCTCTTTCAATCGGCATCCTTGATAAACAGTCTGCAGGCTTGTTGTTCTGACCAGCAATATACTGTACAGTAAAATAAAATTCCTGTACACCTTCACTCCATCTCTTCAATCTGGGTGTCATATGATCACTTTGATGACAAGAAAATATTTGAACAAGAGGGCGATGAGCTGATCTCACAACAAACGGAATGCCCCATAAAAAGAACTTAAAATGGTATATTGACCAAAATACAGCCAACGCCTCTCATTCAATGCAAGAGTAATTCAATTCTGCATCCTTCAAAGCTCTTGAAGCAAAAGCTACCACAACCTCCTCCCCATTCACAATTTGAGAAAGTACAGCGCCAAGACCTTTAAGGCTGGCATCAGTAGTGACAATAGTTTTTAATTTAGCATCAAAATGACCCAGAGTGGGCATTTTGCCAATTTCAGTCTTTATCAAATGAAACGCATCCTCACAGTCACTAGACCAAGTGAATCGTACACCCTTTTTTTAAAAGAGATCTTATGGGCTCAATAATGCTGGCAAAACCTTTAACAAATTTGGAATAAAATTCCACCATACCCAAGAAAGACTTGGCCTGATACTTATCTTCTGGAGCGGGTGCTTTAACAATACTCTCAGCCAATTCTAACTTAGGTTGTATCCCTTTCCCAGAGATTACATGTCCAAGGTAAGTAACTGAGTCCAAACCAATTCTGCATTTCTCTTTCTTAACAGTGAGTCCCCTGTCAAAGTCTATTCAGCACCGATCTTAAGACAGTGTCATGCTTCCACTTCCACCAACAGGCAATAATGATCCTTCTACATTAAGAGTAGGACTTACGAAAATCGCTGGATGGATGAAAAAAAACTTCCTGAAATTAAACGGTGAAAAAACCGAACTCATAATCCTGGGAAGAAATAAAGAACTCTGGGGACCCCAACACTGGCCCCCAGAAATGGGCTCTCCTCCAATTCCAACTAATCAGGCACGAAACCTAGGATTTGTCGTTGATGACACACTCAGTATGCACCAGCAGGCCATCAAAACATCAGCCACCTGCTTCGTCATCCTGAGGTGGCTAAAGAAAATCTGCTGGATGTTACCGGATCATACTAAAAGAACTGTCATTAACGCCCTAATAACATCAAGATTAGACTACGCCAATGTGCTATACTTAGGGTCCAAAAAAGCCACAGTCCGCAAACTACAAACTGTGCAGAATGCAGCTGCAAGACTGTTAGGTAAAATTCCTATCCATGCACCCACTACCAAACTCATACGTGAATTGCACTGGTTAAAAATTGAGAACAGAATCAAATTCAAATCATTATGCTTCATGCATAAAATCTCAACAAATAAAGCTCCAAAATACTTACAAAATCTGGTACAATGCTACCTTCCATCTAGGACGCTGAGATCTGCAACAGCGAATAAATTTGTCGTGCCACAAATAAAACTATCACGCATGGGAGGTAAATCCTTCGCATACCTTGGTCCCTCCCTGTGGAACTCCATGCCACAAGCTCTGCGTTCAGAGGTTAATTACATCAAATTTAGAAAAGCCATAAAAACCTGGCTTTTTAACGTCTAAGTCAGCTGTCCAATTACTCTTCACTGAATCACAAGCGCCGGGAAACCCTTTGTTGGGTAGCTGTTTGCGCTATACAAGATAAATAAATAAATAAATAAATAAATGCTCCCTGGCATCCACTCCATACATCAAAATATCATCTTGAAAAAACATTACATTATGTAGATCTCCAAGAACCATTTTCATAACCCTTTGAAAACAGGCAGCAGCCGAGGCTAAGCCAAAGGGCATTCTCAAGAACCGATAAACACC
Source organism: Lissotriton vulgaris (assembly GCF_964263255.1). NCBI lineage: Eukaryota > Metazoa > Chordata > Amphibia > Caudata > Salamandridae > Lissotriton > Lissotriton vulgaris. The sequence goes on along the minus strand of NC_141698.1, from coordinate 1,010,666,426 downwards.
AAGGGGTGTGACAAAGGATGTTAAATGTCTAGACTCTTGATGTAAGACAATTTGATGGTACGCAGAAGAGAGATCAAGAACACTAAACATGTTTGCTCCCTTCAAAATACTAATAGATTCAGAAATATTTGGTAAAGGTTGTCGATCAACCCAAATGCACTCATTTAATCCACGCAAATCCACACAAATTCTTACTGCTTTTCCACCATCCTTGGGTGCCAAAACTATAGGACTTAACCATTCTGAGGACTCAATTTCTTCAATCACACCTAATTTCAAAAGTTTCTCAATCTCCAATCTCAAAGGCTCAACCATCATATTAGGAACTTTCCGAACCTTATGCACACAAGATTTAGCAGATTTCTTAGGAAAAATCTTATGCTCAAATCCCTTTAAACATCCCAATGTGTCTGAGAAAACTTTAGGGAATTCGGAGAAAATGTTGTTAGAATCAGACACGGTGTTAATTTCTTGAGAAAAAGAAGAGGGAACTAAGTCTTCCATAAAGATGACTTGATTATGAGGATTCTCACAGGGATTAAGGATAATACCAAAATCATGTTGATGTTTCCACCCAAGACGATTGTCTCCTCTCACAGCCACATAAACCTTCCCAGTGATTTCTTTACCTCTAAAAGAAATCTTAACAACTGTATATCCCAAAATATCAATCTTTGAACGACCATAACTTAAAGGAGCAATATCTGGAGGCAACAGTGGAATTTTTTCCAAACCAACAACTTCATCCCAAATTTTGTTACCAATTAAAGTAAAAGGAGATCCTGAATCTGCCATGAGTTTGAACATATACTCGTTAATACCTATATCACAAAAAGGCATAATCTTTTCAGAATCAATACTTTCCTCATTTACATTTGAAACAACCACAGTGCGAACAATATCAGATACATTTTCATTAGACTCTTTCTTTTTGTTGGACTTGCAAACGCGAGCATAATGACCTTTACCCCCACAATTGTTACAGATACTATCCCTAGCAAAACAGTTTGGATAATTAGAAGTGTGAGAAAAACTACCACATCTGACACATCGCAATCTTTGATTAGAAAATGAGCGTTGTTGTCGAAAATCCCGTTCTTTGGATAAATAAGTCTCTCTATTAAGCAAAGGACGAGTCTCTTGAGAACTTTTCTGAGATAAGTTCTTTTGAGGAAATTTGTTTCTCACATTAGTTGAAACTTTAACAATGGAATCAGGAGATTCTTCTAGAAATTCATCTTCTTGTAGTCTATGCACAACATCTTGACTTTTCTTTTTAACCTCAATAGAAGCGTGATTAGTCTCTTCTTTATTTTTTCTAATTTCTTTAACCCAAGTAGAAGTATTCTCCATGCCTTCTACAATAGCCATAGCCATAGCCTCCTTCAGGGTGGGGTTCATGGATAATAATTTTTCTTGAACTCTTGTACTATTAGTACATCTTACAAGCTGATCTCTCACCAGGGATTCAGCTAAATCCCCAAAATCACACGTGCGTGCAAGAGTTTTTAAAACAGCTACAAATGTACCCACACGCTCCACAGGACCTTGTACACGAGTGAAAAATCTGTGGCGTTCCAAGGTAACATTAATTCTAGGACCAAAATAATTTTCTAGCATGGACATAGGCATTTCAAAAATATCAGAAGGTTCACCATCAGCACCACCTACTGGTATAGTGTCCATACTATCATACGTGTGTCTACCTTCAACCCCTAAATTATGCAATAAAATTGCCTGTTTTCTGGCAGCTGAGAACTTTTCCCCACCAATTGCCACCAGATAGGAATCAAAAAGATTCCGCCATCTTTTCCAGGGAAGAATAGGTTCTCCCCCTTCAGAAAGGAAGGGGGGAGGCTGTGACATACTGGAAGTAGTAGCCATATTATGGGTTAATATCCAACACAAGAAAATAAATACATATTTAAATGTTTAAATTACTGACTACTAAGTCATTACACTCCACTTTATTTTCTTTGTAAAGCAAAAGTTAAAAGTCAATGTGCTGTCGTGCACATCGACGATGCCAAAATGAATTAACAAAAATATATTACTTACTACCAAAGAACCATGGAAAGTAAATGTGCTGTCGTGCACATCGACGTTGAAGAAAGAACGATAGTCTTAATAAAGCACAGCCGTGTGCATTGATGTGAAGAATTGTTGAAATGAAATGAAACTTGCGTTGCTGTGCGCATCAGCGTGGTTGCTAAGGTTACTGAAATGCGCTGCCGTACGCATCGGCGTGAAGAATTGCACGAAGAAATCAAGATGGCCGCTACGTGATGACGCTATACGTTTTAAGCGTCAAGGTCAAAGTTCTGTGGCACGTCACGTCCCGTTCGTTCTGGCGTCACGTCCTGAAGCAGGTCCTGAAGTCGAAGCTGATTCCGAAGCCGACAGTGTGAATGAGAAGGTGAGCGCGCAGACACACGCAATGTCACCCGCTGCCAAGACACACGCGATGTATGATTTAACTCTGTTTAAGAGTAAACAGATCCAGATCGGAACGGCCAACAGTTGAATAAGCCAAAAGAAAGTTATTTATTCAGTGAAGTTTGTTCTCCGTAATTGGTACAGCAGACAGTACAGCAGTATTATGCATAAACACTGCATTTGATAAGAAAGCCAATTTTAAACGATAAGGCAATCCAATTTTGATGAAAAGACATAGAAAATCCAAATAAAGCAGAAATGAATCCGGATTTCGAAATTTGTGCAGAACAGTATGAAATCCAGTGTCCAAAGTTCAATATTAGTCCTATAAGAGTAGAAGAGCAGTATTCAAAATATAAGTTTGTTCAAACCTAGTCCAAATCCAAATAAGATTCCAATTGTAGGGAAGTTGATGGTCCTCTGGCTTGGTTGCCCCCTCGCTCCTCCACGCTCCTGCTCCAGAGCTCCTTGCTGAGTGAGTTCTTCACCGCCGCCGATAGCAGCGCCCCAGCCGCCGCAGGGCCGCCCGCTCAGCCTGATCCCGTTTTCCCGCCGCTTCCTGCCTGCGGCCCCGCCCCCTCACCAGACGATTGGTGGACGCGACCCCGCCTCCCAGCTGACCCGCCCTCCCGGCTCCCTTCTTATGTCGCCCCCTCAGCGACCGCGCAGCGGACGCGCGCAGCGGGAGCGCCGACGGTGCGCCAAAGGTAAGCCCGTCTGCGCCCGTCCACGCCTGGACCGCGCCCAGTGCCAGGACCCCTGGCCCCCGCAGACCCCAGCCCACCCGCCGGATCTACGACGCCACCGAACTCTACGCACTCAACGCCGGAAGAATCCCGGGGTGCTACCGAGCCACCCCGAGACGCTCCCACGGACCCTTCTGCTGCAACGCCTGCAAGTTCACCTGCTTACGGACCTGCACCACTCCAGCAGTGCTCAAGACCTCGACGAGCAACAGCAGCAGCCACCTGAAATGCATCCTGCTCAACACCCGCTCCGTCCACAGACACGCCGTCGAGCTCTGGAACCTGCTCGACACTACTTCACCAGACGTCGCCTTCCTCACGGAAACCTGGATGAACGCCTCTTCAGCGCCCGACATCGCCATCGCCATCCCAGACGGCTACAAGATCATCCGAAAGGACCGCATCAACAACACCGGAGGAGGCATCGCCATCGTCCACAGGAACACCATCCGCATCACGACCAACACCGATGACACCCTCGCAACCGCCGAGCACCTGCACTTTCAGGTCCACATCAACCCCAAGACCACCCTCAGAGGCACTCTCATCTACAGACCCCCGGGACAACGCACACAATTCAGCGAAGACATCGCCGACTTCATCAGCCCGCACGCTCTCTGCTCCGCTGACTACATTATCCTAGGGGACCTCAACTTCTACCTGGAGAACAACAACGACTGCAACACCACCACCCTGCTGGACAACCTCGCCAACCTGGGACTCAAGCAGCTGGTGACCACCCCCACCCACTACGCCGGACACACACTCGACCCCGTCTTCTCATCCAGCAAGGACGTCGCCTTCAGCCACGCCACCAGGCTCTACTGGACGGACCACAGCTGCGTCCACTTCAGTTTCGGAAGGACCACGATCCACCACCACCAGCAACAGGTTGCACGCAGGAGCTGGAACAAGATCACAGCCGACCAGCTCACGACCTCCCTGAACATGAACCCTCCCACCAGCACAACGAACCCTAGCCAGGCGGCCACCAACCTCACGAAGTGGATCAGCGACTGCGCAGAGGAGCTCGCCCCCCTAAGCACCCCGCCCAGCAGACCCGGTAGCAAGAAACCCCCATGGTTCACCGACGAACTCAAGAGCTCCAAGAAGAACTGCCGAGCCCTCTAGAGAACCTGGCGCAGAGACCCAAAACCTGACAACATGACTGCCCTCAAGCTCGCCACCCGAAAACACCACCAACTCATCCACGCCACAAAGAAAACTGCATTCAAGGAACGACTGGACAACAACGCACACAACAGCAAGGAACTCTTCAACATCGTCAAAGAGCTCTCCAACCCCAACGCCGGAAACAACGACATCATCCCTTCGCAAGACCTCTGCAACTCCCTCGCCTCCTACTTCCACAACAAGATCGCGGACATACACAACAGCTTCAGCACTCAACCGACGAACGCCACGACCGAACCACCGCCCCCCACCACCACCCTCCGCGCCTGGACTCCGATCAGCACCGAAGACACCGTCCGCACGATGAACTCCATCCACTCCGGATCTCCGACCGACCCCTGCCCTCACCACGTCTTCAACAAGGCCGACGCTGTCATCGCACCCCACCTGCGGGACATCATCAACACCTCCATCGACACCGCCACCTTCCCGGAGAGCTGGAAGCACGCCAAACTCAGCGCCCTACTCAAGAAGCCATCGGCCGACCCGACGACCTCAAGAACTACCGCCCCATCTCGCTGCTCCCGTTTCCTGCAAAAGTCATCGAGAAGACCGTCAACAAGCAGCTGGCCGCCTTCCTCGAAACGAACGGATCCCTCGACCCCTCGCAGTCTGGCTTCCGGGCCAACCACAGCACCGAGACCGCCCTGATCTCAGCCACCGATGACATTCGAGCGCTGCTCGACAACGGAGAAACAGCGGCCCTCATCCTCCTCAACCTCTCCGCGGCCTTCGACACTGTCTGCCACCGTACCCTAGTACAACGCCTCAGCAACGTCGGAGTCCAGGAGAAGGCACTGGAGTGGATCATCTCCTTCCTCGCCGGAAGGACACAGAGAGTCCGTCTCCCTCCGTTCAGATCTGAAGCCACCGAAGTCATTTGCGGCATCCCTCAAGGCTCCTCGCTCAGTCCAACCCTCTTCAACGTCTACATGAGCCCCCTCGCAGACATCGCACGCCAGCAAAACCTCAACATCATCTCCTACGCCGACGACACCCAGCTGACCCTCTCCCTCACCAACGACCCCGCCACCGCCAGAGCCAACCTTCACGAAGGGATGAAAGAGGTAGCCGAATGGATGAAGAACAGCCGCCTGAAACTGAACTCGGACCAGACGGAAGTCCTCATCCTGGGATCCTCACCCGCCGCTTGGGACGACTCCTGGTGGCCCCCCGCCCTAGGCAGCGCACCCAAACCAACAGACCACGCACGCAACCTGGGCTTCATCCCGGACTCCTCCCTCTCCATGACCAGACAAGTCAACGCCGTCTCCTCGTCGTGCTTCAACATACTGCGCATGCTACGTAAGATCTTCCGGTGGATCCCCACCGAGACCAGGAAGACGGTCACCCAGGCCCTCGTCACCAGCCGTCTGGACTACGGCAACTCCCTCTACGCCGGAACCACCGCCAAACTCCAGAAGAGACTCCAGCGGATCCACAACACCTCAGCACGACTCATCCTGGACATCCCTCGTCGCAACCACATCTCCGGACACCTGAGAGACCTGCACTGGCTCCCGGTCAACAAGAGAATCACCTTCCGTCTCCTCACCCATGCACACAAAGCCCTACACAACCAAGGCCCAGGATACCTCAACAGCCGCCTCAACTTCTACGCTCCCAAACGCCAGCTTCGATCGAATAGCTACGCCCTCGCCGCCGTCCCCCGCATCCGAAGAGCCACCACGGGGGGACGGTCCTTCTCCTACCTCGCCGCCAAGACATGGAACTCCCTCCCCACCCACCTCCGCCTGACCCAGGACCACCTCGCCTTCAGGAAGCAACTCAAGACCTGGCTGTTCGAGCAGTAGCGGACCCCCCTCCCCCAGCACCTTGAGACCCTCTGGGTGAGTAGCGCGCTATATAAATGCGATGATTGATTGATTGATTGATTGATGGTTGTAGGTGCTTGTCCCGAATCAAGCCTTGACCCTCGTCGCCAGTGATAAAAGCTCTTAATTCAGGTTCAGTAGGAAGAGCAAGTTTATTGATCCAACCATCAACAGTAATCCTCAGCAACTGACACAGTATACAGAAAGTAAACACTCCATCAATAATGTAGAACAGGTAGTGTTCCATTAAAGAGGCAGTAACCATAACAGTAATCCTGCCTAGTTTCGCGCACACTGTCTCGAAGGAGCATGCGCTGAATTTTGCAGAAGAGTGGGCTAAGGCCATTGCGCCGGCTCTGTACCGTACTCACTGTGGATGGGATACATTTTCCACTCACCACGAGATTCCTTTGCGGTCTATGCCTCAGCCTCAACCCTAATATCCCTTAAAGCGTGAAGCGAAGGCTTCCGTTGCAGAAATCCTTGAACAATTGGAATATCAGGGTGTTATTGAAACTTGTGTGTCACCAATGAATAACCCTCTTTTTCCTGTAACCAAGCCTGACTGTTCATATCGTTTGGTTTTGGATTACCGGCATTCAAACTCGCATTGCCGTACCTGTGCAGTACAGAATACTCACGGCTCTGCTTTAGTGGATAGTCTCGTGCGTAAGCGGTTTATAACCACGCTTGACATATCCAACGGTTTTTATGCCCACCATCTGGATGGTCTTAGTTCCCAAAGGACCTCCTTTACTTGCGGTGGAGTCCAAAAATATTTCAAACGTTTAACTATGGGCTATAAGAATAGTCCTGGAGTGTTTGCTGCTCGCATAGTCTCCCTCTTAGAGAGGGTTGACCCGGATGCTTGTTCATATGTGGATGGCATTTATCTCACGGATGATGAACTTTGGGAGCATCTTTGTCGGGTTGACCGCTTAATTTGTAGCTTTGCGGACTTTGGTTACAAATTCAACTTTGCAAAATCGCACACCGCAGAGTACACAGTGTTGTTCCTGGGCTACAAGCTAACAATGAAGGTCAAGGATTGGCTCCTCACTTCTTGGAGAAATACGCACAATTGCGCGCTCCAACAACTCTGAAAAAATTACAGTCCTTGCTGGGCTTTTTGAATTTCGGGAGGACTTACATTCCGGATTATGCTCAGCGTATCAAGCCCTTGTATGCATTGATACAACCAAATTTTACAAAATCGAACTGGCTGCCTAGGCATTCAGCTATACTGCAGTCTTTGCAAGCTGACCTGCTCGCTTCTAAATACTTATTGACTCGTGATAATCACACCAACCTGGTGAGAAGAATCATCCATGGGACGGTGGGTTTCACATACCTTACTTTTAACGAAGGAGATACAGTACCTATCGCTTACAAGAAACACTTGTACACTTCGGCTGAAATGCGATTTTCCACTGTGGAGAGAGTTTTGTCGGCTGTGCAGATGACTATTCTGAAGGAACACGCTCTGTATCAGGGAAAGCGCATGTTGGTTGTTACCCCGTGTCCTGCTTTGGAAGCAGTTACGAAAGCCAGAGTACCTAATTCTAAAGTTTTGCACCCTCGGTGGATACAATGGGCAGCATCATTGACGTCTCCGGATGTCACTTTCATTTTTGATGCCTCCTTACGCTCGCAGGAGTTTTTGCAGTATGAGTTTGTTCATCCTGCTCCTTTGGCATTGCGGCCTTTGGAGGATTTCCATTGCATCATATACACTGATGGTTCGGCGCAGGTTGCGCAGGGTTCTAAACACGCCTACGTTTCCGCATGCGCCATTGTGGTAGGTGCCATGGTGAACGAGGAGTTCAGGTCCAGAGTTGTGCACATGCAGACTCTAGGGGACTGCACCACACAATTGGCAGAGCTCCGTGCTCTGATGCTTGAATTGGAGTACGCTGATCCTAGTGTGACAACACTAATCGTAAGTAATTCTTACTACTGTGTCCAGTCTTACAATGAAAACTTGTTCTTTTGGATTCAGAATGATTTTCTTGATTCCAAAGGTAGCACAATAAAACATAAAATGATCTGGGTCCGAGTGGCTGAGCTTAAAGAGCAGTTGCCACTTGTGTTAGTAATTCATACTCTTGGTCACCAGCGCATGGGAGTCCACGCTGTTGGCAACTCGCTTGCTGATGAAGCAGCGAAATCAGCGGTATCGACATATTTACTTGCAGCCGTCACACGGTCCAAAAGTAAGATTGATAATGATGTCTTGGCGGCTGCTGCTGCCACTGAGAAGGGAGATAAATATCCTACGGGGTTCCCTTCGAAGTACACATACCACTTAAGTCCCGATAAGGTTCCTTATGTGAAAATTCCTGAAGTTGGGGAGAGGATGATTCCCAACTCTGATCGCAGACATTCACTGCGCATGCGGGCGTTTCAGCTACTGTGGCTCAGTTGCAACAACGTTTTTGGTGGCGGGGACTGTACAAACAGACGCTTGACTATGTCCTTCAATGTGACATTTGCCAGCAGATTAAGCCTTCAACTGCTACGCATCCACCCCAAACACAGTTGTTCATTTCTAATAAACCGTTTGGTTGTGTTTATTTAGATCACTGCAGTACTTTTTCTTCTGATACTGCGTTCAAGTACATCTTGGTAGCAGTTGATTCATGCACACGCTTTGATTGGGTCTGGCCTCATCGCAGCGCTGATTCACGGACTGTCATCAGGGATGTGCGTGCCTTTGTAGGGATTTTTGCCTGTGGTACCTTCCATTCGGATCAGGGTCCTGCTTTCGCCTCTAAGGCGTATAGGGATGCCATGGCTTCGATGGGGGTCGAAGTCAAGTTTTGGTCTCCATACAGACCTGAGGGTAATAGTGTTGTGGAGCGAATGAACCGTGACTTAAAGCAATCACTGACAGCTCGAGTTATAGGCACTGGCAGAAACTGGTTGGCCCATCTTTATAGCGTGCAGTGTGCCCTTAATAATCTCCCTAGAAGGTCTCTGGGTGGGCGGACCCCATACGAAATGCTCTTTGGTATCAAGATGTATGTCCCGGACCTTGACCGGCTGAGACGCGGTCGGTTCGGCTGTCTCCTTTGACGTAGATGAACATTGCAATGTTTTACAGACTCTACAAGAGACCAGAGATAGTCTCGCAAAGGAACACTTGCCCTCCACCTCGGATGATGCCTTTCAGATCCCGGTAGTTGGCTGGCTATCCCAAGTTGGAGAACTAGTGCGGGAGAAGATCGATAACAAAAAGGAATTTGGTCTCTCATACCGTGCTCCGGTTCCCGTGCTTGGAGTGAAGGGCACACGAACAGTCATTTTACCACCACTTCCAGGTCGTAAAGAGAACAGGTATATCTCCATTGACAATGTCAAAATACACAGAGTGGACGATTCTTCTTAGCATGACACCGGCAGCCTCATGACCTTCGATGGTGAGAAATTCTGTTTTGGCCACTGCTTCGGATTGTGCACCGGAGGTGGTCCTCGAGATGCCTGCAATTTCCAGTCCATCCAGCCGGATGGTGGCCGGATGATCTCAGCCATGCCCCCACGCCTAAAGTCTTGGTGAGAAACCTGGGAGTGCGCTGGGATAATCATCTCAGTTTCAACGCCCAGGTTCAAACAGTAGCAGCATCCTGTTTTGCTAAGATCAAGACAATTAGACGGCTCATCAACTACCTGCCGATGGACTGCCGTAAGACTGTGGTACAAGCCCTGATAATATCTCACCTGGACTACGCCAACGCACTATATCTTGGCATCACAGCAGGCCTATGCCACAAGTTACAGACTGTCCAGAATGCTGCTGCTCGGCTGGTGGAGAGAATTCCTGCCAGACATCACATCTCCCCACACCTCCGTAAACTCCACTGGCTCCCCATTTCCAAGAGATGTATTTTTAAGGCCATGACCCTGGCTTTCCGGGCCTCCAAGGGCAAAGGCTCGGCCCATCTGAAAAGCACTCTGAGACCGTATGTCAACACCAGGACATTACGCTCAAATTCCCTACTTCTGCTGGAAACCCCTAGATTTAAACGTACTCGCGCCGGAGGGAAAACATTCGAGGTCTGTGCCACTCGGTGTTGGAATAACCTCCCGGTTGCATTACGAGCCTGTCAAACCGAATTAGCATTCCGAAAGTCCCTGAAAACACATCTCTTCCCCATATAATGCCCCATCGGTGCCTAGCCTCTAAGTTCCATGATTTATCAGCGCCGGGACGCCCCGTTGGGGCAGCTGTTGCGCTTTACAAAATACACAAATAAATAAATAAATAAATAAATTATGGAGTGCCTTGCCTGGTACTCACCTTGATGATACAGATTACACCTACCCAACTGACTTGTCGATACCTGATTTGCAAACTCGTTTAGCCACAGAATCCAGATTTTCATTTGACACGGTTTCACGTACATCAGAGAAGCCCACAAGGCTGAGAGCCTATGCGACTTTGTTTAAAAAACTTTTTTTGGTACCCCCTTGGACTTACATTTGGCTGGGGCTTTTTGCTCTCTATATTTTTATGTCAATTGGTTTTGTGTTTTATTTTTTCCGATTTATCAATGGACATTATGTCGAGGAGAGAACATGCATTGAACATCTGAATGGAACTTTAGCTCCCCTCTCCTCATCACATTCAGCACATAGGTTGAAGAGAGACTTGGCCTTTGTTAACATCACCGCGTGGCCTGTCCTGGATGGAATAGTCTGGGATGCAGTTAAATTTCAAATCCATAGCCCGACTGAAGTTGTTAATGTTCCTATTGTACTTAGAGTTAATATGGGGGATGTGGTTCAAAAAAATATACGTTCTGATGATTGGGAAGTTCGGGCCCTAGAGGCTTTGTTTGCTGATTTGAAATATTATGCTGCCTTTGATGCTGAAGATTTATATTTAGAAACTGCTAATTCTGGTGATTTGTTTTGTTACCAACATTTTGGCAATCACTATTTGCACAAAACAAATTCTAGGAGGAGTACTGTGAATTACACCCAGTGGGAACATTGCCCAGCTCCTTTAAGAGGCAGCTCAGACACATTTTTGAAAAAATATACATATTTTACTGATTTTAATCAGTCCGATCCCGCGTCATTTTATTTTAAAATGACAGACAAATCCCATTCCAAAGTTTGACTTACCGATACTAAGTTACGGTATTTGAAGTCCTTTCTAGACCAACTAGCTGTTGGTGGCTACGAGTTATGAAGAAAACAATTGACCTTAAATCAGTTTGGGTTTCTAAAAATTGGCAAGTACAAGGCACTGAGGCTTTGCACCGTGCATGTCTCATCCCAAATCATATGTTTTTGAATTCTAGCATCTCACAGACAACATGCTTTGGATTGGCTACTTTAAAAAAATTAAATACTCCTTCCTTCCCCGATTTGGAAGAATATTTGGGTTGGGAAAATTCAACTAAATTTTCGATTAGAAAGTTGCAGTCCCTTATGCTAAATTCATCCTTTAACATATCCAGTTTGGATCCCAAGGGTTGGTTGATGTGGCACAGATGTGCAGATTCGTGCCAGCATCGTTTTTTGGGCCTGGCTGAGGGTTTTACCCAGGTCAGAGTAGATCCCCGTTTTGAAAGTGACCAATCTGTTACCACTTATTCGGTAGGCAAATTATGTCAGAATTGGCTCAAACACTCTACATTGGAGTCGGTAAAATTACATTTGTCTAAACTGTCTGACGAGGTTGACTTAAATGATTTCATCAAGGGCCCGGCTAAAGGTAGATCTAAAAGATGGATCTATGCCATTTATAATGAACTCTGGAAAACATTACAGATTGAAGCGGCTACCCGCCTTAGGGCCATTGACCAAGCTAATCTAGAAAAAGTGCTTGCAGTTGTGGACAACAGCATTAATACCCTTTCCTCCCGAATTTATACATTGAATAATATTGTTTCATCTGTAGTTGAAATTGTACATGATGAAGTATCTGTTTTGTACCATGGTCAAAGTCAATTGCGTTCTGTTATGCAATTTGTGCCTTGGGCCTGTGTTAATGTCACTTCTCTGTTTGCACCTTTTAATTTGACTGAAAAACAGTGTTTGCTTTCCATGAGAGATGCTTCTTTTTCGATGTTACACATTGAACACTTAGAGTCTTTACCCTTTTCAATGGCAGAGGCCACGGCTGCAACGTGGCTTATCCACAGAGTGATTACTCTCCCTTTCCCGCTCTTTCAGTTTTCAAATTGCATGAAGTATTTTGCCGTAGGCAGATATGAGCGCCTCGGTGCCTCCTATTTACATGGAGCCTGGTCGCTCTCTTTTCCTTATAGATGCCTTAGGGAGGGAAAATAGGTATATCTGAATGAAGATGAGTGTACAGAAACACCGGATCACTCGATGTGTCAGCACATCCAATTGCATGGTTCATGTAACAAGGACCGCCCTAATTTAGCATGTGTTTTAAAAGGTACACCAGTGCCTGCTATAGTCCCGACTTTTACTTTTAAACAATGAAGATTGTTGAGAGTTATTGAAAGGCATAGCTTACGTTGTAACAGTAAGTGAGCGTGTCGTTTGCTGTAAGAATGTGCTTTATCCACCCCGCATGGGAACCTGGATGTTTCCATCTGGCCGAGAATTCCGGCCTTGAAGTCAGAGTTCAAAAGGATGAGCAGAATAAGAACCTTATTGTCACAAAAAGAAGTTGCCCTGACATTTGCTCGCAAAACATTTGTCCTTCACGTTGCTAACACCCGCACAGAAGTGCATGCCTTGCTAAATACTGACCTTCCTTTGCATTTTGGTGAGCTGATTCACACAATCTTCAACGCATCCTCCACTTCGGGGCTGGTTCATTTTTTTAAAGTAGTAAGCGGTGGCTTAGTGACTTCTTTCCAGAAAATATTTGGAGTCATTCCTGCTTTCCTTCACTGGATATTCTCCGGTCTATTTGGTGGACTTCCTGTTTTGCTGGCACTGGCTGCTGGTTTTTTGTTACTATTTTGTTTATTGCAAAATGGATGTCCGTCCTGTCTTCGCAAACGAGCAGGAGCAGTTAGCACTGTTTCGCAACAGGATGCTTGAATACTATGGTGTGCTGCCACTTGCCACTTTGAGTGCTTCATATGGATTATCGTTTCGATTTTCCTATTTCACCTGTGTCCAGCCTGTATTTCATTGCCTGAGCTGTGATTTCATGTGGGCCCTGGATTTGTGTGTCTGCAATTTGGTGTCTCCTGAAGTGGATCATGATCATCTCATGAGTCCCTTAGTTGCTCATGAATTGCTTTGTTCTGACGGAGGGATTATGGCCTTTGCAGCGATGCATGGAGTTCTGGGTCGTTGGAATATATTTGCAGCGGCGCAAGATTTCTTTGCACACAGCTTCATTGAGAACCCACAGAGTTGGCCTCTGATGGCACTAGAGGCTCCGGTAATTGAAGAGCACGTATGTTCTTTCTCTCTATTAAATTGGATGGCTGAGTTGTTTTTGGATGATAACAGTGACTTCCTTTTGGAAGCGGTTGCTGCTTATTTCACCTACTCCGTTTTAGGCTGACTCCTATTGAAGCCATTGATGTCATGTTTTTTTTCTCTTCTCTCAACATTTTTCCAAATTCTTATGGACATTTTTTAATTAAACAAACCTATTGGCTTTAGTGACAGTGGACGTTACAATGTCATGCTGGTGAGATTTTGGATTTTTATGCGGACAACATTTTGTTTTCCTCCCCTACTCGATTTCGAACTGAGCGTTTTATTGAACTCTGCTTTCAACAAATTGTGTCCCTTATCTTATCTTATCTTATCTGATACGTGTTCGGATCAAGGGAGGGTGATATATGGATAGATGTAGCCTGATTACTGTGTTAAGTTAGCATGAGCTTTTTGTGAGTTTAAACGCCATTTTTCCTTTCTGCTGCTTTTGCCCACGACACGCATCTGCTGCTTTAGCTTTGAGCCTAGTAAAATGTTTTCGGTTCATACGAGAATAATATGTTGTTACACTGATATCAGCCTTGCTTGGCGAGCTGTGTCTGTACAGTGAGTGCTGAAACCTTCAAGGATATCTCCACACAGTAGTTATGAGCACTGATCTTTGCACGTCCCTAGACATAACATACATGCAGCTGCAGTCAAGTTCTGGCTTTAGGCGCGTTTTCATATTGCTTTGCACAAGAGCTTACTCACACACTAGATGGTGCTTAGCATGCAGAGAGCTGGTTGCTGATGATGTGATCCCTCACCACTAGGATCTCGAGGAATGGGGCCGCTCTGCTAAAACCCAAAAGAGACCTTCTTAGATATAATATAATATACTAGCTAGGGAGGGTGAGAATTAGGTTTTATTAAACCCTATTTATTTTAGCATAATACTATGCTTTCACCGTTGAACAAGTTACCTTCGGTAACGATATATCTGTAAGAAACATTAGTTAGTGTTAGATTCCTTAGCTTAGAATATCCCCAGGCGTCAGTCTGGATCCGGAAACTTTTGCGTAGCAGTACCCCTGCGCGTCGGTAGGCGTCGTCTGCAGGCGTCCCCTGCGGCTCCGCGTCCGTCGTCGGCGTCGTGCGCCGTGATGACGTCGCTGGAGTATATAGACGCCGCCTCCGCGCGCTGACGTCAGTTCTTTGTACACAGCTTTTCCGCGCCAGGAGACGCAGAGCCATGAGAGAACCAACACTGGTGCCATGTAAAACTAGGGCCCTGAAAGGGATGTCCTTAACCCTAGGTATCAGTTCGCAGAACGGGGAGGATGGGCGGGTTCGGTAAGGAATCTAACACTAACTAATGTTTCTTACAGATATATCGTTACCGAAGGTAAGTAACTTGTTCATCTGAAAGAAACACGTTAGTGTTAGATTCCTTACCTTAGAATACATACCCCAGCAATACCAACCCCGGTGGTGGGTCTGCGAACCAATACAATACTACACCAGAAAGTCCTGGAGGACAGAACGGCCAAAGAAGCCATCCCTCCGGACTTGACTGTCCAGGCAGTAGTGCCTCGCAAAGGTGTGCAGCGAGGCCCACGTAGCCGCTTGGCAAATGTCCTGCAAGGGGACTCCCCGGCCCAGGGCAGTAGTAGCCGCCGTGGCCCGAGTGGAATGGGCCCTCAGCCCAACAGGAGGCTCCTTCCGAGCCAAAGAGTAGCACGCTTTGATGCAGAGAACGACCCATCGAGAGGTGGTTCGTTTACAGACCGCCCGTCCCTTCTTCGCACCCACGTAGCCAACAAACAGCTGGTCATCCACCCGGAACTGGCGTGTGCGATCCATGTAAAATGAGAGCGCACGTTTTGGGTCCAGACGATGGAGCCGCTCTTCATCCTTTGAAGGATGCGGAGGCGGGAAGAAGGAAGGGAGGGTGATGGACTGCCCGATGTGAAAGGCCGAAACAACCTTGGGCAGGAAAGAAGGTCTAGTCCTCAGAACCACCTTGTCAGGATGAATGGACAGGAAAGGGGGTTGGACAGAAAGAGCCTGGAGCTCACTCACTCTCCTGGCAGAGGTGATGGCAACCAGGAAAGCCGTCTTTAAAGTCAGGAGACGGAGAGGACAAGAATGAATGGGCTCAAAGGGAGCACACATCAGAAAGGTTAGAACCAGGTTCAAATCCCACTGGGGCATCACAAACGGAACAGGTGGAAACATGTGAGTGATGCCCTTCAAGAATCGAGTTACAATCGGGGATTTGAACAAAGAAGGCTGATCAGGAAGCCTCAAAAAGGCGGAAAGGGCAGAAAGGTAGCCCTTGATAGTGCCCAGAGCAGAGCCCTGCTGGGCAAGAGAAAGAAGAAACAGAAGAACCTCCGAAAGAGGGGCAGAAAGAGGATCCACAGCCTTTGCTGTGCACCATGCCACAAATCTGTTCCACCGACTTAGTGGAGGGACGCCTAGCTGCCAGAATAACATCACAGACTTCAGGAGGCAAGTCAAATGGCCTCAACTGCTGCCGCTCAATCTCCAAGCATGGAGGTGGAGACTGGACAGGTTCGGGTGGAGGACCGTCCCCTGCTGCTGCGACAGAAGGTCCTCCTGAAGGGGCAGGCGGATCGGGGGACCGACTGACATGCTGAGTAGCTCGGGATACCAGTACATTCGAGCCCAGTCCGGAGCCACAAGGATAACTTGGGCCCGGTCGCGCCTGATCTTCTTCAGCACTCTGGGCAGAAGTGGTATAGGCGGAAAGGCGTATAACAGACCGCAACTCCACTCGCGCCGAAAGGCGTCGCCGTGCGAGTGCCGTCTTGGAAACTCCAACGCGCAGAACTGATGACATTGCGCGTTCTCTTCTGTGGCGAATAGATCTAACCAAGGCTCTCCCCATTGCAGAAAGATGCCTTGCGCCACGTCCGAGTTCAGACGCCATTCGTGATCCATCGAGCACCGACGGCTGAGTTCGTCCGCCCTGGCGTTCAGTGAACCTGCCAGGTGTTGAACCGTCAGTCACGCCCTGACGTTCCAGCCATTGCCAGAGGCGCAGAGCCTCCTGGCAAAGGGTCCACGACCCCACTCTGCCCTGTTTGTTGCAGTACCACATGGCGGTGGTGTTGTCGGTGAACACCTGCACTACACTCCCGTTGACAAAGGGGAGGAATGCCTTCAGTGCCAGACGAATCGCCCGCAGCTCCAACAGGTTGATATGGAGCCGGGACTCCGCCGGAGACCAGATGCCTCTGATCTCTGCCTCTCCCAAGTGGCCACCCCAGCCCTGGAGGGACGCGTCCGTCACGACAACGTGCTCCGGTTGGGGAAGGGAGAGGGATCTGCCTCTGACCCAATCGCGGTCCGTAAGCCACCACTGCAGTTGTCTCGCAGCGCCCTCCGAGATCAAGACGTGGTCGGACAAGTTGCCCTGATGCTGGGCCCACTGAAACTTCAGGTCCCACTGCAGAGCCCGCATCCGCCACCGGGCGTGATGCACCAGAAGGATGCAGGAAGCCATCAGTCCCAGCAGCCGCAGCGTCAACCTGACCGAAACCCAGGATAGCGGCTGAAAGATGGGAATCAAAGCCTGAATATCCCGGACCCGCCGTTCCAGAGGATAAACCCGAAACTGCGCCGAGTCCAGAACCGCTCCGATGAAAAGGAGCTTTTGAGAGGGACACAGGTGTGATTTCGGCACATTGATGGAGAACCCCAGGTCGTGCAAGAGGTCTGCCGTCATCTGAAGGTGGTGGACGACTGTCTGGGGCGAGCCCGCCTTCAACAACCAGTCGTCTAGGTAGGGGAAGACTGAAACCCCCAACCTGCACAGATGGGCTGCGACCACCGCCATCACCTTTGTGAACACCCGTGGGGCGCTGGTAAGGCCGAAGGGAAGCACGATAAACTGAAAGTGCTCCTGGCCTACCGTGAACCGCAGGTAACGCCGGTGGGCCGGCAGGACGGGGATGTGAAAATAGGCATCCTGCAAGTCCAACGCTACCATCCAGTCTTGTGGGTCTAGCAGCCAAGACCTGAGCTAACGTCAACATCTTGAACTTCTCCTTCCGGAGGAAGCCGTTGACGTTCCTTAGATCCAAGATAGGACGTAGGCCCCCCTTGTCCTTCTTGGGTACCAGAAAGTAGTGGGAGTAACAACCACGCCCTACTTCTGGCCCAGGAACGCGCTCGATGGCCCCCTTGGCCAAGAGGGCCGTAACTTCCTCCTGCAGAAGTGTCAAGTGGTCCCCCGACACACGGTGGTTCTGCGGTGGCATGGCTGGAGGAGTGGTCTCGAAGGGGAGGGAGTAGCCCCTTCGGACGATTTGCAGCACCCACCTGTCCGAAGTGATCGTGCGCCAGTGAGCATGGTGATGGCGAACCCTGCCACCCACTGGCGTCACATGGGGCTGAAAGCACGGACTAGGAGGATTTTGAGGCAGATGCTGCGGGGGGAGGTGTGGTCTGACCCCGCCGTTGTCCCCGACCGCCACCACGGCGGTTTCCACGGCCGCCACCGCGTTGAAAGGATTGTTGCGGCGCCTGGCTGGCAGCACGTGTGGGGGCGCCCCTTCCTTGGCCACGAAAGGGACGAAACGAACCCGTTTGCTGACGCTGGGTCGAGCGACGCCGGTCCGGCTCCGCGTCCGGCGTCGGGGAAGGTAGGGGGACGGCGCCGCCCGGAGCCGGCGTCGGAGCCCCGTTGCCGGCCGGAGCCGGCACCGGAGAACCGGCGCCGCGCGGGGACGGCGTCGGGGGTAACCCCGATGGTAACGGCGCCGGAGAGGCCGGAAGGCCAGCCGGCGCCGATCCCGAAGGCCCTTGCGGCGCCGGGGTCGGAGCCGTCGGCGGCGCCGGGGCCGGAGCACCCGACGGCGCGGAGGCAGGGACACCCGAACCGCCAGGGCCCCCAGACGGTGGCACTGGGCCCGAAGGCGCCGTAGGCCCCGTCGGAGAACCGAGCGCCCTCATGGCCATGAGGAACGCCTCGATCTCCTCAGGCGTCTCGCCGTGCCCAGGGACCGGAGGGTATGAGGCAGGCCGCGCCGGCGACTCTCGGGGAGCCGCGGGGTTGGGGTCAGCCGAGCCCCCGGCTGCATCGCGCGAGCGTCGGGGGGAGTCGGGGGTACGATGACGACGCCCCGACTTCTTGTGCTTCTTACCTGATGAGCCTGACGAGTGGTGTTGACTTCCGGAACGCTCGGCGCGGCTCCGCGACCGCTCCCTCGAACGCTCTCTCGACCTCCGGCCGGACCGGAACCGCTCCCGGTCCCGACGTGGGGCCGACACCCGGAGCTCCAGTAGCTTGCGGGACCGCTCCCGCCTAGCCTTGTTGGTGAGGGCCCGGCAGTCGACGCAGGAGTCCACGTCGTGGTCGGGGCCCAGACACCGGAGACAGAGGCGGTGATGGTCTGTGACCGACATCGTGTACTCACAGTCATCACAGTGCTTGAACCCAGGCATCCTATCAGGCACAAAGAGTGAAAACTATTCGAAAAACTTGGTCAAAAGACCGGAGTACTGCTCTTCAGATCTGCGTCCACTGGCGCGGAAAAAAGAAGAACTGACGTCAGCGCGCGGAGGCGGCGTATATATACTCCAGCGACGTCATCACGGCGCACGACGCCGACGACGGACGCGGAGACGCAGGGGACGCCTGCAGACGACGCCTACCGACGCGCAGGGGTACTGCTACGCAAAAGTTTCCGGATCCAGACTGACGCCTGGGGATATTCTAAGGTAAGGAATCTAACACTAACGTGTTTTTTTCAGATTGTGTTCTATGGACTAGTGACTATGCTGATTACTTTGTTTTTTATAATATGTTGGCTTGTATTAGCTAAGATACTGCGCATGAGAGCACTGCAATAGTGAATAAACATTTCAAATATGCACGTGTCCTCTTTTACTCCTTGTTCTGGATTGAAATGATTGTATAATGAGAGTGTTTATGTGTTCCATGTTACCTGAGGTGTACTAAGTTCATGTTCTGGTTTGTCTAAGCATTGGGAGTTTATGATAATCAATGAGACACTGTAGTTAGTCTGGTAGGGGATTTTTTGGATACTAAGATGAGTTTTGGCACACCCTAATTCACTGAGGTTCCAAGCCTCTATGCACAGTTCTGTCTGAGCACGGAATCCCTGCGACAGCATGGATAAGAATTTAAGAAAACGAAGGGGTAGTGGAAGATTGAAGGGAGGAACAAAGGTACGGTCGAAGGGGCACAAGCATCAAGCATTATTTCCTTCGCAAACGGGCCGATACGTAGAATCAGCCAGTTTGCAAATGCAAAAAAGGCTTTTGAGATGCAGCAAACCTTAATTTGTAGTTCGGTAACCTGTTACTGAATCTCAAAATGGGTTTGCGAATCGGTATTTGGAAGGGGCATGTTTAAGACGTCCCTTTCAAATACTGAATCCATATGCATGAATGTTTTAGGACTGTGAATGCAGTCGCAAAACATTTGCATATTACCACCTATTTCAAGTAGGTGGTAACCCATTCGAAAATGGGAAGAGATCCCCAAGGTTTCCCCTTTGTGAATGGTTGTTATAGCATTTTTTAGGAGCAAGCAGTGGTCCCACAGACCACTGCCTACTCTTAAAAAATGTAAATAAAACTCTTCATTTTTGTTTTTGAAATGCATCTGAAAATGGGCTGCATTGAAAAAAAAAGATTGCGTTATTCAAAAGCAATCACAGACATGGTGGTCTGCTGACCCCAGCAGGCCACTATCCCCGTGATTTTAGCGATACCCAGTGGGTCGCAAACCAAGACCTAAAGCATTAATATTCATGAGTTAGGTCTATTTGCGAACCACTAGGAAATTGTAACTGAAACTCAAAAGAGTTTCAGGCATTTGAAATCGAGATTTCCTACTTGCGATTCACAGGAAATCGCAATTAGGAACTCAGTATTTCAAGCTTTTATACATGTGGCCCATAGTCAAGATTGAGGAGGAAAGGGAAACGTGGGAACATGGAGAAATAAAAAAAGAGTAAATATGGAAAAATGTGTTCCATTTAAAGATGCATTAGGGGATGGTTGTTTATAAAGGGAATGCAATTATTAAAGTTCTTCTAAACAGAGCTTTGTATCCACTTTGGGTAGGGGGCATACAGATAGTTTAAAACAGTGGAACACAAATACATTGGTCCTAGAGCTGGGTTAGCTGATCCTGGCCAAGGTGGGTCCTTAAAGGCTTTTTGAGCTTGGCAGAAGTCCAGTCGCTACTGGGCTACCAGTCGCTCAATACAACGGTTTCCTTCTGTTGGCAGTAGCTTGCCTACTGGGTGACCTAGCTGCACTCTGACAACTTTTCCGGGTTCAGCAGACTCGGGGGAAACTTTTGAGCAACTGCTCTAGTTCCCTTTGGCTGCACAGCGGCGAGAAGCAGTGATTAAGGAATCTTGGTTACCAACTCGCCCAGCAGGATTCTTCTGCTATTGTGTCCCTGTGCTGCAAACAGAAAGTCAGCAAACGGACCCTTACAGTCTCTTACTTCAGCTGGGCTAAAGAGTTGACTTCTCCACGAGCAGGACACAGCAAACACAGCTCCTTGACCTTTGCTAGCCACCAGGTGCAGTCTTAGTCTATGCAGCCTCTCTTCACTTGGTCCTTAGTGCAGCATGGCAGTCCTTCTTCGGTCTTCTTCTCCAGTCCAATGAGATCTGAGTTATGGGTGCCAGGGATACCCTTTTTATACCCAGATAAATGGGAGGTCATGGTCAATAATCAATGGGCTACCAGGTTCCCTCCCGACTGATGATAACTTCCTGTGAACTTCCTAGCTATCCCAGAAGTCTCTATTCTGCCTATCCTCAAGATGGTAGAACCCCTCTGTAGGAAGGTACATCCTGACTATGGTTGCCCCCAACTTTTTGCCTGTGTTTTAGCTGGTTTTTGACATAGTCGACCTGGGATCCTGCCAATCAGGACCCCAGGCCTACTGCTCTCTCTTTAAAATGGATTCCATGTACCCTAGGTACATTTCCAATTGGTACTGGGCCACCCTATCAGACCCTGTAACTCAGGGCATAGGTGTACCCAGGGCCGCCAGGGGCTGCAGCATGTATTATGCCACCCCTGGCTGGCCTCCTAAATTTGACACAACTGGCTGCATGACAGCTGGGGCGAAGTCGTGTAATCACCCTTTGCTTTGGATATAGTAGTCTATATCTAACCATACAATGGACACCCGAGTTCCTATCAGTCACTCCTATGGCAGGCCTTGACAATCCAGAAGGCAGAGTGCATGGGCTCGTGTGAACTGTGTTCTGGCCCGAGCCGAGCCGGTTGCAGCTTGCGGAGAAAAGACCCAATGGCTGTTCCATGATAACGCGTACCACATCGGTAACTTCGGTGTCGCGTTATCAAGACATGTCGAGTAAGGTGTCATACGAATCGGGGTGCTGCCCTCTCACCAACCCTGGCGACGAGGTTAGCATTCCGCCCTTCTAGAGGGACACGACATGTACGTAACTGTGAACCCCGGTTAAAGTTAACGAAAGCCTCAGCTCCACAAAATGGAGGCTGCCACCACAGACACGAGTCTGACCTCCTGCTGCTGGGAGTCCTTCCAGCGAGGAGCACTTGGACAAAGGGTTTCCTGTCGAGGGCGGTGTTCGCACTGTCCCAGACAGGGTTGTGTATTCTGGGTAGGTAGGGCTTTTGCGAGAAGGTGACTGCGGAGTGGCACCCCGGTGCTCACTACGCATCTGCCGGTTAGAACCAGTTCCAGGGGCGACAGCCCTGGCCTGGGGAAAGTCCGGCAGGGGAGAGGGGTGTAACTACCCCCCTTCCTGGTCCCACCCTTAGGGCAGGACCTAGTCATGTACCCACCCCTTTCTTTAGAATAAAGGCCGGAGCGGGGATCCTTCCAAATTAGATCATCTTTGAATCAAGAATACTTTCTACGAAAGGACTTCAAGACTCCTCTCAAGATTTCTCCCTTGTGGCTAAGGAGTAGTCACCCTGCATCAGCGGGCACCAACTAAGAACTCTGCGGTTTGCTGTAAGTCCTTCCTCAAGGAATCCGACGGCCCAGCTCGACGAGAACCGGCTTCCCTGGCACCTCTGACCTCTACCCACATCATCAGCTCAGCTGTGATCTGTGGGTGCGACGAGACCTCGAGGGACCGGCCATCATCAGAACCTGCACGCTCTTAAAACCAGCACGACCATCGAGGTAACTCTCTGGTGAGTGCTCTGGGGTCCGAGAAGCCCCGACCCTGAGCCGCTCCAGCACCGAAGTGCAGCCTCCCAGCATCTCCACGATCTGCGTGGGGCCCTTCTGCTCGCAGCTCAGCACGTTGTCTGGTCACTAGCCGCTGGCTTGTGCCCTTCTGCGACGACATCCGAGAATCATCACTGCTGGTCTTGTTGCTCCAGACCGGCCCTTGCTTCCATCTTTGCGAGAAGCACCCCGGACCCTCCTGGTCCACTCAAGACGCCATCTTAGGCCCACCACGTGGCCCTGAGAACTGCCAAGGCTTGTTGCCCCATCCTGGGCCCAGCGACACCGACAGCATCATCCTTCGTGGGACAGCTCGCACCTCCGCCGTGGTCGCCGACAACGCCTCCTGGTCCGTGAGACTGCCGAGCCTAGCGTCGCCCACTCACCTGGTCGAGGTGACGGCCAACCGGTGCCTTCCTGGTACCCTCTGACTACTGGCTAGTAGTACGAACTTGGTCCCCTCTGCTTTCAGGTTTCTTCAATCTCCGATCCAGGCTTGGATCTCTACAAACTATTCAGCACTGGTCGCCGGCCAGCAACTCCTTTTCTTCCGGCTCCTGGCTCGTCAGCGAAGACCCCGACGCCTGTAAGACTTGTGCAGCCGCAGCCCTCGTGGCTAGGTAACTCGGCATTTCGATGCCTGCATAGCCTCCTTACTCTAGGGTCCCGAGTCCCTCGCTTCCGACTTGCCTTATCGGGTCCGCCCGAAACCTTAACCTTCCCGTGTCCTCGGACACTTGTTTTTAAATTGTGCACTTGAAGTATTTGCTAAAGAGATTTAGTTGTGCTTAGTACCCTGTCCTCATAAAGAGTACAGGGCTGTTGTGATTCTTAATAAATATCCTGTTTATTTTCATAACACTTGTGTGGTGTCCTTTCACTGGGTGTTCAAGGGGTACATGTGTGGTAAACAGCTGGCTTAACACGCCCTCTCGAGTCTTTAGCCTTAGACTGCTCGTATCCACGCTACTAGGATAGCTGGTCTATAGGTTGACTTACAACCAAACACCATAAGGGTCGTTGGTACGATACATAGCGGTCGCTAGAATAGCGAACGTTGCATATCGGGCCAACTTCTCACACCCTCTCTCAGCGTGCAAATCTCCCTAGCCCAACCCAGAGGTGAGGCTTCCAAGTGGGCTACAAGTTCCTGAATAAACTCTCCCAGGCGTTCATCATTTTCCCTTCAAAGGCCACTTTCTCCTTGAAGCTCGCTCTTTTGGCCAACACCAGTGTAGCTTCCTGTCAAGGAGAGGTAGGTAACACCTCTCCTTCATGCAGTCTTCTATTGTGTCCATTCCTGGGAGTCGTTCACTCCTCTCCCTAGGAGGGCAGATGACGGTCTTGGAGGGCAGCATTTGCGTGCAGCCATAAGTGGACACTGAACAGGCAACTTCTAAAGGTGCACTTTGCCCACCAGTGACATTAAATTTGATGCAAATCAGATTTAATGTACTGATTCTTCTTACAGTACTATCATTAGTAGTCCCAGCAACTAGTTAGCAGGGCTGAGGTGTCAGTCTTGTAACTTTGCACTCCTCAATTTGGCTACTAGGCATTTCCACAGTAAAAACAACAAATTAAGGTTTTTAAAGTTGGTACATGTAAAAGTACATGTTCCACCTTTTAATATACAGCACCCTGCCTTAGGGCTCAAATTTCAATAGGCCAGGCTTAGGGGTGACATATGTATTAAAATGAGAGGACTTGGGTTTTCCATTGCCCTACATTATAAAGTTGAGTTAGCAGTTTTAAACTGCTCTTCAAGTCTGCAGTGGCAGATTGGAAGCCAGGTATTACCTTGTCGTACTCATGGTGGCATAATCTGTACTGCAGTTCATTAGAGATAACTCAACGTACAGGCCAGAGGTGCTCCTGGTACCATATACATGGAACTTATAAGTAAGTTCGGCCATGCCAATTGGGTACAAGCCCATTAAACATGCACCTTTTTAAGGGTCAGAGTTTAGCACGGCTCAGGGAATTGCAGAACTATTACACCAGTACCTAGTGGTCAAACCATTAGGGAAAAGAGTGGGGCATAACCTACAAAAAGCCTGTTTCCTTACAGAGGGGTTCGGTCATCTTGAGAGTGGGTACAATGGAACCTTCTGGGATAGCTAGATGAAACACCTCGGAGGAAGTTGTCATCAGGTGAGAGGGAATATAGTGCACATTCTGTGCATAAAAAGGCTCCCCTGGCCTCCAGAACTCAGATGACACTGGACAGGAAGAAGACAAGAAGCCTTGCTGACCCTGGAAGTGGCAAAGGGGCTGCACCGAAGTTGAACTACACCTGCCACTTCTTGGGCTACTGAAAAAAGGACTGTACCTGCTCTGTCCTGCTCGCTGAAAAGTCGCCACCAAAGCCCAACCTGAAGCAGAGACTCTAAGAGTCAGTTGGCTGACTTCCTGTTTGCAGCACAGGGGCCAGAGATTTGAAGAAGCCTGTTTGGGCAAGTTGGAAATCCAAGAGACGAGGACCTACGCTCAGAAGTTGTCCCCAATTCTGCTGACCAAGAAGGTGCATTATCGCCAGAAGAAGGAAATCGCTGCGCTACTGGTAGCCCAGTGGCAACTGGAATTCTGCTGACCCATAGAAGACTTTGTGGGAAGTCGACTCCTGAGGCCAGATCCAGCTCACCAGGACCGTGGAGCAAAGAAAGGAAGACCACCGTAGAACTGCACAGCATATTCAGAGCCCTGTATCACTTGCATTAGGACCACTCCATAGAAGTCAATGGAAATGAGCCACTGACCCTGGAAATGGACTGAAGACGGCTTTTCTGTAGGAAGTAACAGTTCTGTTGGACTTCGCTGGTCTCCTTGAGTGGTTCCCTGTCAGATTTGGGCACCCAAATTAGTTCTAAGTAACAGTATTCCACTCCGACAAAGTTTTTCTCGAAAACGGTTTTTAGTGTCAAATTAATTGAATTTGCCAACGCTTCTTTGCAGTTTAGTGATGAGTCTTAATTTATTGGTTTTTGTAAAAACATACCTCTGGGACCCTCATTTTGGTGTCCTTAAATTCCTAAAAATGTTGGTGCTGTTTAAATGGATTACACTTTTTCCTTTGTGTAAGCCTAGTGTATTACACAGACAGGTCACAATACCACACCATACAATACACCGCAATTCATCACCAGTCAACAAAGTGTAGAAAAAAGTGGCCAGAAATTGACCAAGTTAGCTCTTCAAGATCGGTGCTGTTGGTTCAGAAATAAAGGAAATGATGTCAGCACGCTGTGGTGGTGCCTATAAAGATACTCCACACATCACATCCAACGCAGACAACAGCACCACCAACAGGGTGCTGTCCCACATCACCTACCGGCACCCAAAGGTACTGCTCAAGATTTTCCAGCTCTAGTCTGGCACCTGGGGGATATTCTAAGGTAAGGAGGAATCTTCGGCTAGAAGTCTCATTCAGATTTCCCTTATTTGTTGCGGTGTCGCTGTGGGGCCAAGAAAGTCGGGTCACCCAGAATCAGTTCTGGGACGGAAGGGAGAGTTCACATCCCAGAGGTAACCAGGGCATTGTGCAACTCTGAATGTGAATGTGCAAGGACATAGGGGAGCAGCTTTTAGACTTTAGAGTTGTTTTGTTAAAAAACTTTTTGGATTTGCCTGAAAATCTCAATTTTGATGAGGAACTGTGGTTCTGAAAAATTATGGGCCCTGCTATAATATGGTCCCGAGGTCCAACACTCGTGTCAGAAAATATCATCATACCATGACGAATTTGGTATCGGTAGACCGGTAATGACTAGGACATTACACCCTTGCATTTGCGTCATGATCGAGCAATGCAATCACCTTAAAACAGCAGTTTCTGTCTCGAACCCTCGGGTTCCATTTTGTGAGCGGCATCCATCTTGTGGTTGCCCTTACATAGTCAATTGACCAAGGCCGAATTCGAGCTGAAAGGACACGTCCACCTTTCCTGACTCTTCTCTGACCTGGGCGAGCTGCCTTCACTGCCTCCAGCCAAACCTGTTCGGGCAGTCCCCAACCCAGTGGCCGAGCAAGATTAGCATCAAGGCACAACATGTCATAAACCATTCACTGCATACAAACCATGCTTTATCATACACACACCTGTCCCTGTTTTCTTGTTTATGGCTAGGTTTACGATGAGGAGGTGCCCGATTTTATTGGGGTTTCATCGATAGCTGATGGTAGTTCTGGGCCTGGCCGGGTAATCTATCACGAACTGGACATACGAAAATGTAGGCTGGCCATCATGACTTTGCTTTTTCTTTGTTGTAAAAATATGTATATGGTTGCATCGTAAAACAAAGAATTCTTGCCTGAAGTGTAATATTGTGTATAAAAAGAGAAGGCTGGCTCTGCAAAAACGAACAGTCTCCTGAGAATATACAAACCGTGCTGTTGTACTTCTAGGATGCTTGTTACTTGGTTGCAGCCAATAAAACTCGATCCTTGACATCACCTAGAAGACTCTGTGTTTCTGTGGTCCAGAACAGGAAGAACTCAAGAGGTCTCTGGGTGTTTTCCCCTGGCACCACCGGGTTCCTAAAAACCCGGTACCTCAGAACATCAACGAGATCGGCCACTGGAGCGAGAGAGCCTTCTTTGACTCCTGTGCTGTTCAGTGATGTTCGACTTGGCCAGGGTGTCCTGGGTACATTCTGGAGCCAGACACAGGCCTTGTGAGGGTTTGTCACAGACAACTCTTTGTTGCAGTTCTTACACAGTGTGAACCCTACCACTTAAGGAGGGGATATGCCCCTTGTACACTGGAAACTTTAGAGTAGAAATCTCTGTTAAATCTGACAGACTAGACAGAGCATGCTCCAGTCTCCGGGTCTGCTTTGGGAGGTGCATGAAGAAAGGAACGGACATCAGTGCATAGAGTTGGCACAGATATAGTGGGCAGAACTGACCCAATGCAGAGCCTCATAATGCCCCTACCCAAGTCTGAGGGAGTTGCTATTAAAATCTTACAGATCCAGTCTGGCGCCTGGGGAAAATAACAAGGTGTGGAAAAAGCAGTTAAAAGTATCCATTAGAATGAATCTTTTGTGAACAAATACCACAGCAGTACCTCCACAGGTATTGTGTGGTCTGTGGAGTGGCTTACACCAAAATGTCCAAATGAACCTAGCTTTTGTGTCAGGAGTGCTTTGCGAACATGTGTACTGACACCAATGTAGTTGACAAATCTCCATAAAAGGTACTATGCCTGCCAATACAGTGGTAACAGCTTTGGTTCTGATGGAATGAGCCCTTATGCCTTATGGACGCGGCATCTTAGCCAAAGTGAACAGATCTTGATGCAGAGCAAAATCCATCTAGAGGAGGTCTGGTTGGGGCTGCCTTGCTCTTCTTTGCACCAGCAAACCACACAAAGTGCAGATCATCCATTCAACGTTCTCTGGTGTAATCAACACAAAAACAGAGAGGTATCTTGGGGTCTAAATGATGTAGTCTCTCTTCCTCTTTTAAGGGATGAGGCACAGCAAAGAATCCTGTAAGGTTGATAGCTTACCTGATGTGAAATGGTGTTAGCACTTTTGGTAGAAAAGAAGCTGGAGTACGCAACACCAGCTTACTGAGAAAGAACATGCTATAAAGTGGTTTATATAAAGAGCCTGAAGTTCAGCTCGACGTCGAGCTGTAGTTATGGCAATGATGGAGACCTATTGGACAACTGTGCATAAGCTCAAAGGGAGTACACATTAAACAAGCATTAGAAATGCAATAGGTCTCGCAGCATTAGAGTTAGTGCTTTTAGAATTGTTTATGGGTTTTTTTGTAAATCTTTAGCATGAGGTTGAGGGTGAGGGTGAGGGGTTGAGGGTGAGTGAGGGTGAGTGAGGGGTTGAGGGTGAGGGTGAGTGAGGGTGAGTGAGGGGTTGAGGGTGAGTGAGGGGTTGAGGGTGAGTGAGGGTGAGTGAGGGGTTGAGGGTGAGTGAGGGTGAGGGGTTGAGGGTGAGTGAGGGTGAGGGGTTGAGGGTGAGTGAGGGTGAGGGGTTGAGGGTGGGTGAGGGGTTGAGGGTGGGTGAGGGGTTGAGGGTGAGTGAGGGTGAGGGTGAGTGAGGGGTTGAGGGTGAGGGTGAGTGAGGGTGAGGGTGAGTGAGGGGTTGAGGGTGAGTGAGGGTAAGTGAGGGGTTGAGGGTGAGTGAGGGTGAGTGAGGGGTTGAGGGTGAGTGAGGGTGAGGGGTTGAGGGTGGGTGAGGAGTTGAGGGTGAGTGAGGGTGAGTGAGGGGTTGAGGGTGAGTGAGGGTGAGTGAGGGGTTGAGGGTGAGTGAGGGTGAGGGGTTGAGGGTGGGTGAGGAGTTGAGGGTGGGTGAGGGTGAGTGAGGGGTTGAGGGTGAGTGAGGGTGAGTGAGGGGTTGAGGGTGAGTGAGGGTGAGTGAGGGGTTGAGGGTGAGTGAGGGTGAGTGAGGGGTTGAGGGTGAGTGAGGGTGAGTGAGGGGTTGAGGGTGAGTGAGGGTGAGGGGTTGAGGGTGGGTGAGGGGTTGAGGGTGGGTGAGGGGTTGAGGGTGGGTGAGGGTGAGGGGTTGAGGGTGAGTGTGAGTGAGTGTGAGTGAGGGTGAGTGAGGGGTTGAGGGTGAGTGAGGGTGAGTGAGGGGTTGAGGGTGAGTGAGGGTGAGTGAGGGGTTGAGGGTGAGTGAGGGTGAGTGAGGGGTTGAGGGTGAGTGAGGGTGAGTGAGGGGTTGAGGGTGAGTGAGGGTGAGGGGTTGAGGGTGGGTGAGGGGTTGAGGGTGGGTGAGGGTGAGTGAGGGGTTGAGGGTGAGTGAGGGTGAGTGAGGGGTTGAGGGTGAGTGAGGGTGAGGGGTTGAGGGTGGGTGAGGGGTTGAGGGTGGGTGAGGGTGAGGGGTTGAGGGTGGGTGAGGGTGAGGGTGAGTGAGTGTGAGTGAGGGTTTGAGGGTGAGGGTGAGTGAGGGTGAGTGAGGGTGAGTGAGGGTGAGTGAGGGTGAGTGAGGGTGAGTGAGGGTGAGTGAGGGTGAGTGAGGGTGAGTGAGGGGTTGAGGGTGAGTGAGGGTGAGTGAGGGGTTGAGGGTGAGTGAGGGTGAGTGAGGGGTTGAGGGTGAGTGAGGGTGAGTGAGGGGTTGAGGGTGAGTGAGGGTGAGGGGTTGAGGGTGGGTGAGGGGTTGAGGGTGGGTGAGGGTGAGGGGTTGAGGGTGAGTGAGGGTGAGTGAGGGGTTGAGGGTGAGGGTGAGTGAGGGGTTGAGGGTGAGGGTGAGTGAGGGTGAGTGAGGGTGAGGGTGAGTGAGGGTGAGTGAGGGTGAGTGAGGGTGAGTGAGGGTGAGTGTGGGTGAGTGTGGGTGAGGGATTGAGGGTGAGGGGTTGAGGTTCTGTCATCAGACTTTGACCCAGAGCAGGAGTCAGAAATGCAGAAAACAAAGAAAGCAAAAATGGCAAACCCTGCACGATTGAGATCGTCACAGGAGTGGAAGGAAGAGGCGTGAGGTAGAATCCAGAGTAAGCAGCCTTGGTATTAAGCAGCGATCTCTTAAGAAAAACTTTTGGAGTTACACTTTCAATTTTTATAATCGAATTAAGCACTGGGGTTAGATAGATGTGTGTGTGGGCCGAAGGGCGTTATGTTGCGATGGCCTTGCATGACGTGCAGATAAATCAGTTGTGTTTAATCATCTGTGGGCTGTCTGACGTGTTCTGGCGTTTGTTTGATGTTGGGCTGCTGATGTGTCACATGGGCGGGCAGGCCAGTGTCTCACAGTGGATTCTGCTTGTATATCCGGGTTTTCCTTTGTGTTGTTGGGGGTGGCTTTACATGGCACTGGGAGGTGTTTGCATTGAGCGGCTGCCTGGACGGACAAAAGGTGGTGCTTAGCGGGACAACGAATGCTGCCTTCTCTTTTGTTTTGGTGCGGTCATGTATGATGGGGTCCGCCTGAAATGACGTTGTTAGGGACGTGTGTACAGCATCGGTGAATCGACTACCATGGTTGAAGATCTGGAAGGCTTTCCTTCTCTGACGCTGGTTCTGGTCTCTGTGGCGGCTCCCTGTCCCTCGGAGCGAAACAAACAAGGCATCTTTGTGCTTTTTCCCTTGACCCAGTAAGCTCAGCACGGCTTATTATGGCGGACTTAAATGGCGCTCTGGATTGAGGTATTGAGAGCAGAGGGGGAGGGGCGGGGGGACCTTATGCAAGATCCGGATTCGTTGTAGGTGCAATTGGCGTTGGAAGCAGAAAGGAAAGATTGTTGATGCCTTCTGGTTAAGGGCCCCATCA
Organism: Lissotriton vulgaris; assembly: GCF_964263255.1. Classification (NCBI taxonomy): domain Eukaryota; kingdom Metazoa; phylum Chordata; class Amphibia; order Caudata; family Salamandridae; genus Lissotriton; species Lissotriton vulgaris. Next base: position 1,010,635,369 of record NC_141698.1, on the reverse strand, counting down.
GGATGTGTTTGGGTGGTGAACATGGAGGAAGTGCCGCCCGAGCATGAATACGTGTTACTGGGTATTCTGTTTACCACTGTGCCATGCCGTTCTGAATCTGTCCCTAATCTGTCGTCAAATGTTCTAACAGGGGGTTATACTGGGGGTTGAATAACAAGACGGACGGACGGAAGAGAGGGGAGGGGGGAGGAGAAATGCGACACGGAGGGAAGGGGAGGGGGCGGAGCGGGGAGGGGCGGAGAGCAGAGGGGGAGGGGCGGGGGGACCTTATGCAAGATCCGGATTCGTTGTAGGTGCAATTGGCGTTGGAAGCAGAAAGGAAAGATTGTTGATGCCTTCTGGTTAAGGGCCCCATCAGGATGTGTTTGGGTGGTGAACATGGAGGAAGTGCCGCCCGAGCATGAATACGTGTTACTGGGTATTCTGTTTACCACTGTGCCATGCCGTTCTGAATCTGTCCCTAATCTGTCGTCAAATGTTCTAACAGGGGGTTATACTGGGGGTTGAATAACAAGACGGACGGACGGAAGAGAGGGGAGGGGGGAGGAGAAATGCGACACGGAGGGAAGGGGAGGGGGCGGAGCGGGGAGGGGGCGGAGAGGGGAGAGGTGCGGGGAGGAGAAATGCGACACGGCGGGAGGGGGCGGAGCGGGTAAACAAACGCGGACGTGCACGCGCCCGTGACTTTTAAGGTCAATGCGCATGCGCATAAGCTTAATGCGCATGCGCATTGACCTTAAAAGTCACGGGCACTGCAAGGAATCGCCACGATTCCTTGCAAGTTAGATAAAGAGTCGATGAGCCCCTATAGTCTCGCTTGCTCGATGCGCATGCGCATCGACAGGCGAGACCTAAAAAGGAAGAACCATCGAAATTAGGCTCAAGATCGGCTCTGATAGAGATCAGGCGTGAGACTGAGTGACACGCTGATGCCCCCTCTGGAGTTCAATAGTGGCGGCAAGTATCTGATTCCCACTTCGATTTCTTATGCTTCTTCTTGGATTTAAAGACCTCAAATGCAATGGTGATCGAACATGGAAATGGGACCTTTCTTTCAACCAAACACGGAGTGGAGTCTTCCGATGTTTAGCGACATACAGCTTTGCCTTGCAGTCCCATATGGTCTTTGGATTCATCTGGATGCAGTTGTTATAGGCCCTGCAAAAGTGCTCCAACCCTAAACACCATAGAAATACTTTGTGAGGACCTATCGCTGATATCTGATCGCTTCTGTCCCTACACACCTTGAACCCTGTTGTATTAGGAGGGGTCAGTTGACCTCACAAACTGGAACATTTTTGCTAAAAGGGTCTTGAAAATTCCAAGGATTGGCTCTGGATACGCTAAAGGCACAGAATGAAAAGAACAGACACAAGCGCACATGGATGGTGTTTATTGTCAACTTCACTAGTCATTTTTGGGGACGGAACGTCATCAGCACAGACCAGCATAACATCACTTGCTGGTACTTAGAAATAATGATTTAAAAGTTTCCAGATCCAGTCTGAAATATTCACAAGTGAGGGATCTATTGTTAGAACTATCCATCATAAGAGACAATTCTCTGTCATTCAATGAAATGTACAAACTATAAGATCACAAAGAAGACAGTGACATGCCGGCCACTCCATTTGGACAGGCCATTTGTTTCATAAGCAGCCAGGGTGGACAAACATAGTTTTCACTGTTCCTAAATGAGACCAAGGGATAGACTTCCTTCACTGCACAGGATGCTTGGTTACTTCTGTTTTCTTCTACTCTGCAATAAACAGTACAGCACTGTGAAGCTGCACTTATGACAACATTTCCAGAAATTATCTGGTGACTAAGCACATGAATATTCCCGCCCATGTGCGGGACCCCGGAAAAAACATATCATATATATATGTAGCTTTACATATACGTATATATACATATATAAACACATACAATGCAGTCCTTTCTGGAAATGCTGGACAATGCTGCAATAGAAGCCTTTGCACATAAATACATTCCAATAAAAGCAGGGAGAAAGTAAGCCTTTGAAAACTGCTTTATTATACAGCAGGAAAGGTAATCCTGCAAGGAAAGTGAAAGCATTGTCAGCACATAGGCTGCATTGTAGAGGAAATAACAGTGTAGAAAGCTGTAAAGCTAACCCACACAACAGTAACAAAAAAACTGGCACCGTGCCTTTAAGGCAGCCATGACCCCGAGCTCCCATCATGCCTCAGGGGTGACAGTTCGGTCAGTTGTTCTTAGCGGATAACCGCAGACTATTTTATAACAGATATATATTTCACATGGCTACTTGCCCGGGGAGGCGGGTGAGTTGCTTATGACTTTGATGAGGATATCCCTGGAAGAGAACTAGGATTACAGGTAAGTAACTAATCCTTCTCTTCCAGGGGATCCTCATCAATAGTCATAGGCACATGAATAGAATAGCAAGCCCATCCCCTCATCGTGCAGGCAAGTATACAGAAAACTCTTCAGACATAAAAAAAAACGCCATTAGGCGAACACAGACTCCCAAACAATCAACACTGGAACAGATTCCGCAAGGAAGCTTGGCCCACTTGGGTATCTGCTCTGGAGTCTGAATCTAGGCAGTAATGCCTGGTAAATGTGTGAACCGATTTCCCAGTTGCCGCTTTGTAAATCTCGGCCATCGGTACATTATGCAAGAAAGCTACTGTTGCCGCTTTGCCCCTAGTTGAGTGTGCCTTAGGGGAAGCAAACTTTATACAAGAGACTATACACCGTGAGATGGTTTGTTTAGAAGCACCAAAACCTGTTCTAACAGAACCATAATTCATAAACAATTGGTCAGACTTTTTCATACATTTAGGGGCTTCCAAGTAAAATTTGAGAACCCTCTTGAGGTCCAGCGAATGCAGAGCCCTTTCCGCTGGTGTCGTAGGATTTGGAAAGAAAGAGGGTAAAGAAATCGTCTGATTTACATGGAACTCAGACACAACCTTTGGTAGAAAGGAAGGGTAGGTTCGCATAACCACTCTATTATGGTGGAAGACCGTATAGGGCTATTTAGAAGATAACGCCTGAATTTCAATAACTGCACGCAGAAGTGATTGCCACCAGTAAAACCACTTTCCACGAAAGGTGTTGCAGTGATGCTTTATGAATGGGCTCAAAAGGAGGGCCCATCAACTTGGACAATACCAGGTTCAACTCCCAAGGAGGAGAAGTCTGTCTCACAGGAGGGTAAACTTTCTTTAGCCCCTGTAGGAAGTTCTTAACCACCTGAAGTTGAAAAAAGGAAGGTTGGTTAGGAGATTTACGATAAACCCTAGTGGATGCCATATGTACCTTTATAGAAGAGTATTTCAGTCCAGACTTGGCCAAATAGAGCAAGTATGGTAGGATGACCTCCTCTTGACCATTAACCTCTTGACTATCCTTTCTGTACACACCACAAATAAAACCTCTTCCACTTCACAGAGTACAAGGTTCTTGTGGAAGGCCTCCTCGACTCCTGTAGAATTTCCATGCAGTTTGAAGGGAGTTTTAGATGTCCATACTGCAGGACTTCAGGAGCCATTGTGTCAAGCTGAGCAAGGGAAGGCTGAGATGAAAGATCTCCCCCCCCATCTTCGTAAGAAGGTCCGGCCTGCATGGAAGCCTCCGATGCGGGTGAATTGAAAGCTGCAACAGATTTGAATACCACCATTGGCGAGGCCAGTGCTATTAGTGCCATTTTCATCCTGGATCTCAGGAGCTGTGCCACTACCTTCGGAATGAGAGGGAGTGGTGGAAAGGCGTATGCAAATATCCCTGACCAGTTTATCAAAAGTGCATTCCCCCTGGTTCCTGGTCGGTAAAACCTGGATGCAAAGGCATGGCATTTTTTGTTTTCTTCGTCTGCAAAGAGGTTAATGCAGGGATGACCGCACTGCTGAAAAATGTCTGTTACTATGTTGTCGTTGAGCACCCAGTCTTCTTTCTCTTGGAAGTGACGACTGAGGGAGTCTGCTCCAACATTCTGTTCCCCCGGCAGATGGACTGCGTGATCGATAGATCTCTGGCGAGCAGCCAGTGCCAAATCGCTTGGGCTTCGAGAGACAGAGGATGAGAACGTGTTCCACCGTGTTTGTTTAAATAGTACATGGTGGTTGTGTTGTCCGTTTGAATCAATATTGAATCAGACTGTATAGCAGGTTGAAAAGCCTTGAGAGCCAAGTGAACTGTCGGCAGCTCAAGCATGTTGATGTGATAGGTCTGCTCGTTGGGGGTCCATCTTCTCCGAGTTTGAAGGGGACCTAGATGTGCACACCAACCCTGAAGAGAAGCACTGTAATCAGGGATTGCACTGGCAGAGGCTGATGAAAAGGAACTCCCACAATGAGATTCTGTGGATGCATCCACTAGAGGATGGATTTCTTCGCAATGGGGGATAGTAGAATCCGATCGTTCCACTGACCCGAGGACTGATTCCATTTGTCTTCTAGGTCTTCCTGAAGAGTCCTCATCCTCAACCTGGCGTTGGGTATGAGGAAAATGCAGGAGGCCATGGAACCCAACAGAGAAGCCACTTATCTTAATGATGGCTGAGGAGCTTGAAGAATCATGTTTTCTTTGACCTTCATTGATGACAGTCTTTCCGACGAAGGAAACACTTTTCCTAGCGCAGAGTTGATAGTGGCCCCCAGATAATGGATCGACTGGGTCGGGTGAAGGACTGATTTGTCCAGATTGACATGCAGTCCCAAAGGTTGAAGCAGGTTCAGACATATGAGAAGGTGTTCCTATACCAGAAGAGGAGATGAATATTTTAGCAGGTATGGAAAGACGTGCAGGCCTTGGCGATGTAAGAAAGCCCCTACTACTATCATGCATTTTGTGAATACCCTAGGAGCTGATTTTAGACCAAAGGGTAAGACCTTGAACTGGTAATGAGCCTTCCCTACTGTGAAACGTAGGAACCTGCGATGTCATGCTGTGATCGGGATGTGGAATTATGCATCCCGAAGGTCCACTGAGCACATCCAATCGCCTTTCTGTGAGTATGGAAAAATTTGATGAAGAGATAGCATCCGAAATTTTTCTTTTATGATGCAGTTGTTCAGAAACCGCAGATCTAAAATGGGTCTGAACTTCTTCGGCTTATCTTTTTTCCGGACAAGGAGGTATCTTGAATAGATTCCTTTGCCTCTCTGGATTGGGGTGACCTCTTCTATTGCTTGTTTTTCTACAAGGGTCGACACCTCCTGACGCAGGAGGTCCAAATGATGTTGTCTGGATTTTACCGGAGGGGAGCCTTTTGGAGCCGTGCAAAAACGTAGCGCGTTTCCATTGTCTAATATATTTAGCACCCATTGATCTCTCGTTATCCTGCGTCACTCTTGAGCGTAGTATGTTATACTTCTACCCACTGGAGTGCGCAACGGTGCTGGAGGAAGCATTGACTCATTGCTTCCCCGCGGCCTTGGATGTGGAGGAGGATTGCTGCTGGTGTCCTCCTCTTCCCCTGGAGGAGCGTCGGCCTTGATATTGGGATTTCCCCTGCTTGTTTTGTGACCATTGAGGGGTTTGAACCCTCTGTTGGTTACCTTTGCGATTGTACAGCCTGTATCGCTTCCTGAATTCTTTCTTTTTCTCAAGGCCAACTGCCTTCAAAGTGTCCAACTCAGCCTTCATTCTGCCCATCTCCTCGTCTGTTTGGGCGCCAAACAGAGAGGTACCCGAGAACGGAAGAATCAGTATGCGCTGTTGTGCATCAGGCTTTTATGCAGTGAGGCGTAACCAGGAGGAACGGCGTACGCTAACGGAATGAGCCACCAGAGATACACAATCAGCTGCAGTGCTTATTACTTGGTTGGACACCAGAGCACCTTCTTGGATAATTTCTGAGAAGTCCGGCTGATCATCCTTCGGAAGCTTCTCTTAAAAACGATCCAAAGAGTCCCACGGGGATCTGTCATAACGCCCCATCAGGGCTGCAGCGTTAGAAACCTGTAGTGTGGAAGCCGCTGAACCACAGGCTTTCCTCCCCCAAGAGTCTTGGGCTTTACTATCCTTATCCGGAGGAAGAAGATGCCACTGAATGCGTTTTCTTCGCTGCTGCAATTATAACTGAATCAGGGGGAGGATCAGATCTCAAGAACAGAGGATCCGATACCGCAGGCTTATACTTCTTCAAGATTCGTGCAGGAGCCACTTTTGCTGAAGCTGCAGCTAGAAACACATCCATGACCGGTTTGATGACTCCAGGTACAAAGGGGAGCAACGGTCTTGACACCGATCTTTGATGCAGTGTTTCAAAGATAATGGACGTGGTGGTTTGAGTAGTGGCCATGGTAATGCCCAACTTCTGTGCCCCTCTGGTATGCACATCATGGAAAGTGTTAACTTCGTCAATGGGTGACATTCTGCTGGGCGGCCTATCTGTGAGGGTGGGAGAGTAATCCCTCTTAGATGAGTGTGTTGAAGAGGACGACCTGGATGGTGTACGTCTCCTCTTACGATGGCCATGTGCAGACTTTCAATCAGGGGATCTGCCCCGACGCTCTCTGGTGCGAGTGTTAGGCGACTTGTCCACTTTCTGCACCAGGCGCTGCAAAGGAGACCTATGCAACAGGCTTGAGTATCCAGCTGCCCTTTGCGTAGCACCTGCCGATGCGTGTAGGGGTTGCATCCACCTGGGGGAGAGGTGCACCAAAGGGGATCTCTGCCTCCTCGCAGAACTTCTTGAAGGAGAACCTGCAGGTCCTTTGGAATGCCTGGATGCACTACGGGATGAAGCAATTGTCTGTGGGGAACTTCGGATAGACGCACTGACAGCAAATAAACCATTGTGACTCCAACTGGAGGCATCTGCGGAACCTTGGGAAACAAAAAAAGACCCACCAGATGGAACAAGAAGTATGCCAAATATGCACAGCATGCTTCACTAAGGGCTTCTATTTAATGCAATGCTCCAGATTGAACTGCAAATTCGGGTTGCATCTGGGTCAAACTCAGTCAGCGAGCGGGAAGTTCAAGAGCGAGAGAGTGGCATGCTGCCCGCCCTCGCGTCCTCTCTGGAGTTCGAGAGTCACAGGAAGGAGCCAATTCACGCTTGGACTTTTTGCACTACTTCTTAGACTTACCAAAAGACTGACTGCAATGAGGATCTGCCATGGGAACGACTCAGAGAGCAGGAATGGAACCTTCATTTAGACAATCACCGATTCTGGTGTCTTCAGATATTTGACAACATAGAGTTTCACCACACACTCCTGTATCCCATTTGGATTCATTGGGCATAGTGTGAATGACCTGGAGTCATGCTCTGAACCCTGCCACTACATGCATAACTAGTGGGGAGTGTCACAGGCATTTGTTTGCAACACTTCATACAAGGTTTAAGCCCTGTCATTTTGGGAGGTGAGATATTCCCTTGCTCACTGGTAAAAAACACAAAAGGAGAAATTTTGAAAAAATACTCAGAGAGGAGTAGAGGTTAAAATCTGCATCTGAAGGAGTAGATAGAAAGGAAATGACATCAGAGCATCTGGTTACCCCTACATGGGGCCCTGCAAATAACTTCCAGAGAGGAACGACAACAGCGTGGAGCCGCATGATACCACCCTTTGGCATGCAAGAGTACTGCTTTTCAGTTTCCAGATCCAGTCTGATGCTGGGGGTATACACATAAGGTGAAGAATCTGTGGTTAGAAGTATGTATCAGAACTTACTTTAACAGAAAGATTTAAACATTTGAGAATTACATACTTATCTTGTTAATAGTATTACTGCTAGATAAAGTAATAGTCTTGGCTGATGTTGACTTTCAGTCGAAATGGAAGAAATTTAAATTCAGCAGCCCCATCCTCAAATGTCTGCTGAATGTCCACCTTTCCTATTCACCAAATAAAGTGATGCATTCCTGGATAAAACTTACTATTAACATTCTCAGTAAGCCGTTTTACTGCCCAGCCCTAAACGCGTGTACTTCTTCACTTTCTGATCTTTTCCTGGGGGCATTTTGCCTTTGTTGGCCTTTTGATTATCCAGCATTTATCCCCTTTATTTACAGTGGTTTGTTTTTAGAGATGTACAGTGTAGTCATGCGACAGATGTCTTTAAGCACTTCACTAAAATCCCCTCCGGAAGGAATATACAATTACAGCTATCTGAGATTTTAGTGGTGAGTTTTTCGAGATGTACCGTGTAGTCATGCTACAGATGGTTTTAATCACTTCACTAAAATTCCCATCCAAAGTAATATAAAATACAGCTATCTGGGATGGGAGATGTACGCTATTTCCTAAAGAACTCAAAATCTAAAACAGCAAAGTCAAGATCAGGGTTCTATAACTTAGCACTCCGAACATTTGCATTTTGAAACACGGACAGATCCAACTGCGACCAGGTTGTATGGTTTTAAGTCTCAGTTCCTAATTCTCCAGAATCATTTCACTGTTCTTGATCTGGCAACAGGTGGAGAAATGTGCACAGTCTTGCAGACTTGCTTTGTGATGTGTGGCTTTGAGATTCATTTCTCTGTTTCCTTTTCATGTTTCTTCTTCATAACGTTTGAAGCAGGTTGCGATTCTGAGGATCGCTCCCTTGATTGTGATTTTCAGCATCCTTGTTGTTCTGCTTTCGTACGGTCTATAAACATTTTGGCCATCAGTTCCTTAAGCGCTTTGGGATGCATCTTCAGACACAATGTGCAGGCCTTTCTGGACCATTTCAGGTGTAGTTGCTTAGTGGACTAATGCGTCCACTATAGGGGCCTGTATTTGACCTTATGGTCACAGGTTCAAATCCCAGCAGGTTCACTCAACCATTTCATCCTCCTGAGGTCGAATAAACAAGTACTATTGAGTTGGGTAACAGTGATCACCTGTTATACGGCGCCAAGATGCCCACTGGTGAATGTGGGCTTTACAAATGCATGCTAGGTTATGCCTCTACAATGGGTCGGCTCCTAAGCACCAGAGGCAGATGTTGTGGGGGTCTCTGTGGACTTCTCACCATCACAGTCCCAACGTGGCTTGAATTCGGACCGTTTTGGTGGTGACGCTCTGAAAAGAAAACTTCACCTGAAATAATGTTTTAGTGAAAAATGTCATCACCTCTTACAATCGTATAGAGCGCTCCGGAACGTGTCGAAGTCACAGAAAAAAGGGAACTGACATCATCAAGCCAATCAAGGCACTTTATGACTCCTGTGACATCACAAGGTGCTACATGTTGCGAAGTGGAGACAGCGAGCCAGTCAAATGTAAATGTAAATGTAGTATACTTGTAAAGCGCACAGCTGCCCCAGCAACGGGGTGTCCCGGCGCTGTATAACGCTGTGGAACCCATCCTGGCGCTCCTTGTGAGATGCCCCTCCTGGGCACCCCCAAGGTGAAGCCAAGCATCCCAGTGTTGTTGGGGCCGTTGTGGAGATTAAGCAAGCTATTGCCCAGAGTTGCAGCGTGGGACCCATGATTAGAGTAGGCCCTGAGCCGAGAATTATTGAGTCCGCAGACATTGAGCCCAAGACCCTGCTGCGTCAGAACTTGAACCCTGGTCCTGGGCCTGATCTCTGCTTCAGAGTCTGCCGCTCTAACCAGTGAGCCACACTTCTCGGTGAGGGAACCCATTTGAAGAGTTTCTGGAGCTAGTCTGGCACTTGGGATATATACACAGTGAAGAACCTGCAGGAAGCTATAATCTTTGTTCTTGATGTGCTTGAAATATCTTAATAGGTTTCGGAAAATATCAACCATTAAAATATGTAATACAACCTGGTCAGCATCTTATATTAGATATCAAATATCGGCCTTTGCATTAATGATAAAAACCACATACATGTAACATGTTGTAATTGCCTGGATTCCAGGATGAGGATTGAAAGAACATAAGGTAGACAAAGCATACTAACCTGCTGATTTGTGTCTTCACTCTTCTGAATCCCACTCTCTTCCAGTGTGTAGTCATAGTTAAAGGGATAAGCAACCAAGTGCCATAAAATTCCAGCATGAAACAAATGGGTCTGCAGCCAGAAATCAACAGCAAATGAACTGACACACTCTACTGCCAGTGACAATAGCCGTGGAACTCTCTGAAAATGAGATTGGAAATGTTTACTTAACAAAACAAGTTACATGCAGGAAAGAGGTTTTTTATGCAAAGCAATACAATTTAAAAGTCTGAATAGTCACACAAATATCACAAATCAATGATCTTGTTTCATCTCTAAGTCAATTAACAAAAATAAGTAACATCTTGGTTGGACAGTCCCATTTGAGTGGTGGTGGCTAGATCAACTGTGTTGTTCTTGCTGGCATGATAGGCATACATAGACGGATCTAACAAAACAGTTCAGAAGTAGGCAAACTTAAGAAGTTTAAAATCCTCATGAAATAGGGGAATGAAGCAAAACTTTTTTTACTGATTTGACTTTTTAAATTTAACCATAAGCCGTAATCACCAAGAAAATACCTACTTCACCCTTCTGGGTCACGGTCATACCAGAGGTACCATATGAACTACGTGATAATGACTAAATCCTGACGCTTTTATAACAGACTGGATTACCGTCTGCAACGTTGGACAAGTTACTAACCATCTATCACTTTCTAAGATATGCTCTATCCAACCACAGATTACTCACGTTTTGAATATTCCCCTGGCGTCACACTGGAACCAAAAAAGTACCCCTGCGCACCAGAAGATGGTATTGTGCGGTTCTTCACCAATGTCGTTCGACACAATTATGCTATTTAATGGAAGATGTCCTGCGCCACCTTGGAGTGCAGCTATTATTCCTGATCCCCTAGGAGCCATGTAATGAGTCTGCCCGCCTTGAGCGCTAGAAGTAGGGTTTTTAGTGAAGTCAGGAAGAATAGCGCTCAGACCAGTATGCGTAGAGTCTACCATGATCAACTAGGTACGGTGCTACCAGGTCGGGGGCGTTACCCAATAACCCCTGGAAATGTGTGAGTCAAGGGACCCACACTGGAAAATTAGGCACAGTCCCGGGCACACGTTGAGGGGGTGTGACAATGGTATGAGAGTCTTGTTTGGATCACAATTGCAACGGTCGACACCAGTGTACAGTTGAAAAGTTACTTTATTAAAGCAACAACTGAATTGAAACATAACCAGCCAACACGTGTTTTGTCACCAGGACTTATCCTGTGACTCTTCAGGGCTATCAGTCGTATGTAAGGATTGGACAGAAAGTCCCACAGAGCCGGTGATAATTCCACCCCAACCAGGGGGTTTGTGGTGGACTGGATGGAAGATGATGAGGTGGGGTGCAAAGGCACCCGGGTGAGTGGTAGGCACGCTAGTAGTGCCCACCTTGCCATTCAGCGTCCTGCCTGATGGTTGACAACCAGAGAAAAGCCCTGGTGACTCAGCCAATTCCAGCGTCTCAGAGCCTCCTGGTACAGGACCTTTTCTACCCTGTTTATTGCACTGATACCGGGCAGTAGTATTGTCCATGAAAGTCAGCCTTCGTCTTGATGAATGGGAGGAAGGCCTTTAGTACCAAGCGAATCACCTTGTCGCAAGACCGATGTCCCCAGGGAGGCTTTGACATGAACATCTGACTGGTGGGAGGTACAGGATGACCAATTACCTTTTCTTTCCACAAAGCATGAGGAATGGAGACCGACAAGCACAATGGGGTATGAGTTTTCCAGAGCGGGAGACTATGCCTTTAACTGCAGAGATCAGGATTATGGCTTCGACTTGTTTAGTGACGTAGGGAGCAGCGCTCCAACAAGTGAGGATGGAACCCGGAAGAGTGTGTGTTACACCACCAGAAGTACAGAGGAGGGAGGAGAGCGTAGGAGGTAGGAAGTAGGAGACCGGTTGGAAGAAAGAGGAGACAGAGAAAGGAGAGGATCGCGATTGCTATCTGGCGGAGAAGACGTTGGGGAACCGAAGACGTCGACAGAGCAGAGGGGCTGCGAGGATCACGCCTCGCCGAGCCACGCTCCCAGAGGAGTGTGGCTAACACAAGTACGCCAAGTATTTCACGGGCTGGGTAGGGCGGCGGGAGAAACTGGACAAGTAGGGAAAAACTGCCCCCTGCCTCATCTTGGGTGGTTCCCTTCCCTAACCCCCCACTATCATGTTCCCACTTCGCACAGTCATCACAAGAGTGTTGGTGTTCCCTCACTACCCCTCCCCCAGGTATTTCAGGAGTTCGGATTCTCACCAGTCTTCCCCATTTCGCTTCTCTCCTCGAGCACCTACACAACAGAGACTGCGACTAGAGTCCAGGAAGACGTCTTGAAGACGCCGAAAGAAGAGGATAAGCCAGCGGGACATCTACACCTGCACCAACATCGCGATTCTGTTTTGCCTCTATCGTGGCTACACGAAAAAAACATGTATTGTGCACAATAAAACCCTCACTAAACCCACAAGGAGCTGCTCCAGTTATTGAGAACTCGCTAACACACCTGGAACGTTTGATGTAGAGCCAGGACTCTGTCAGACACCAGAGTCCTATGATGTTCACCTCTCCAACCTACCAGCGATGCATTTGGCACGACGTCAACTCTGGGTAGGGTAGATCGAGCTGGTCCCAATGCGGTTGAGCAGCTACCACTGCATAACTTTTGCAGTCTCATACTGAACCTGAATGGAATCTGAAAGATTGCCTTGATGCCGGTTCCACAAGTAGGAGGTAATAAGAACAAGCCGTCTCAGAGTCGCTCTCCTCTGAGGACTAAGACAAAGGTTGAAACATCGCATCACAGCCTGAATGTCCCAGATGCCCTGAGCTGGTGTAAAGGCTCAAAAAAGCACCATATGTAGCAGCTCCAATAAATATGAAACTCTGGGAAGGAGTCCGCTGGGACTTTGGCACGTTAATCAAAATCTCCAATGATGTGAGGAAGTTTGCGGTAGCATTGCTGGGGTCTACAAATGACTGGCAAGCCTAATTTCAGCAACCAGTTTTTGAGGTATGAAAGACTGGTAATCAGAGCCTCCGAAGATGTGCGGTTATCACTGCCATCACTTTCATTAGCACATAATACACATTGGTGAGGCTAAACCTTGAATCGCAGGTAGAGGCTGTAGGACTGCAGGAAGAAGACATGAAAATAGGCATCCTGCAAATCCAGCACCACAATCCAGTTGCGTATAGAACCTGGGCTAGCATGAACATCTTGAATTTGTCCTTCTTGAGAAATAAGTTGTACGTTAAAATCCTAAATACGACAAAAAGTTTGCCATCCTTCGTCAATACCAGGAAATAAAAAATAGCATCTAGTTCCTATTTTTGATGAAGGGTCACTCTCTCGGACTCCTGTGGCCAAAAGGGCCGGAACTTTCTGTTATAAGGTGGGCAAGTGGTCCCTGGAAGGATGGTCTGTAACATGAGAAATATGTAGTAGGCCAGCCAGGAACGGTAAGGGGTATCCTCGTCTGACAATCTGGACCACCCCTGATCGGATATGATGTTCCACCACCATTGGAGAAAATGTTGTGTTCAGTCTCAAACAGGTTGACCGTGTGCCAAAGGGGATAAGTTAAAGTGGTTGTGTGGCTGTTGTAGGGGTGCAGGGGATTCAGCAATGTGCTGTGCCTAAAAACTAGGATGTTGTCAGCTTGATCTTCAAGCCTATTCTTGAAAAGACTGATAAGCCTACGTTTGTGGTGAGACCCCGACATTTTTAGTGTCGGAAACCCCTGGCTGAGCCTCGAAAAGGGAGAAATTGTTGGGAATACTAATGCAGGGATGTAGGAGCCAAGATAGCGTGGAGTTCTCCTACTTTTCCTAAAGAGCTCCAGTTGAAGTCTGCTTTGTTACCAAACAGATGAGTCCGGTTGAATGGCATGCCCATCAGGGACACCTAGACGCCACCTGAAAAACCTCTGGATCTCATCCAGGCATGGCGGCTAAGCACCTTTCTAAGCAGTCAGTTGAGTCCAGTCCTGATCGGATGACGTACTTTGCTACATCCTTTCCATCTTGGATATGAGGAAATGGGGTGTATTATATAGCGTGGCTGCATTACCCTGTAATACAATTACCAGCCCCTTCAGGACCTCTAGGTTTAGTTTACTGAACCTTAAGTTCAACCTCGGATGGCTTTGGCTTTTAACAGTCAGGCTTACACACAGGAACAAGTATTACGTTTTTAAAAAGTACCAAAACAACTAAAAGAAATCCGACAACAAATTAGACTGTATCGAAAGATTCATCAGAAAGTTCTTGAGATTTAGGAATTCTATCCTTGAAGCGATCCAGTACACCTGGTCTCCGACAAGAGCCATTAAAGAACATGCTTATAAGAGAGGCTTGGGAATCCCCTGAAAAGGCAGTCGTTCTCAGCCAGGCGTGGCACCGAAAGCACAAAGACTAAGAAACCGCCCCGCCTATTGAGTCAGTCATGTCCAGCTGACATCTGATCCTAAACTTGCCTGCATCTGTCTTTTCTGCCATAGCCTGAGAGAGTATGGCTGGCACCTCCTCAGAGACCATGGGCAGGACATGCACAACCAAATCCCACAGTGCATGGAGTAAATCCACAAAAGGCATGCAGTGTTCACTGACCGCAGTGCCAGGCTCGTGGAAGAAAACACCCTCTTGCCAAAGGTGTCCAGTCTCTTGGATTCCCTATCTGGTGGGGTGGTAGGGAATGAACCAGGATTTACGTAGGAGGTGGAGGATTGGACTACCGTGCTCTCCAGGGTAGGGTGTTGCATGAGGAAACTGGAGTTCCTGGGGTGAGGGGATGGCTGCGGACTATCATCCTGTTTACAGGAGCCCAAGTCCTGGATATGGACAAAGTACCACGCAGGAAATCAGTAAGGACTTCAACAAATAGGAGAAGCGGTTCTTAGGTAGTCACTCCCAGCTGAAGCACCTCTGCCACAACATTAGTCTTGACCGCCAGGAACTTCGCCACACTTCTCACTACAATTGTAATAAGAGCTCCTTCCTCTGTAGCCCCGGTAGGAGAAGAGACTATGGCAGTATCTGGGGAGGTATCTAGTCCACTGGCATCCGCCAAATCTTCACACTAGGCCATGTTGGGGTCTAGGGGCTGGTATTCTTCAGGGTTCAGTGACCCCCTTGTAGTGAGGTTACAAAGGCCTTGGGCCCAAACATCTCCATTTTACATGATCACATTTAAGGTGGACATCTTTTTAAACGATGACTAAACACACATTTGCTTGTGCACCTGTATCGGATAATGGTCTCAAAAAATGGTTTGTTTACACTTCAACGTCTTCGTATGCACATTCTCAGGCCTTGGAACATTTAGTACAAGTCCTAGGTACACTGTGCAAAATGTTGTTGTTTGTTGTTAACTGTTCAGCAACAGCTCTGGGTGGGTAGTATCACAATGACAGCTGGACCTGAGCTCAGGGTCCAGTTCATTATCTACACTACACCAAGCATTTATTTGGAAATAGAAGCATTTTGATAGGTTGTTACGGCCGCCCCATTCCGAAATTCTAGCCTAAATGAATCCAGTCACTATCCGGAGTAGGATAGCGGACTGTTCTACACTAAGACTGGCTGCCAGAAGATGTACACCCACAGTTAAATGTGGAGATAGACCACTCTAAGGTATTCTGGCAAACCCTTACACTCTATGTACAATTATATGTATTCATAAAATCTATTGCAAATGTACAATTGTTGAATTGTTCATTCTGTTCACCATTCTTGTAACACTGAACATTCTTTTGCTTCATTCTATTAATCATAGCAGTGCTCGTATTTTACACAACAGTGAAATTAATTGAATAAATATTTGAAATGCCAATTTGTGTAATTTGTGTACTTCTAGTGTCTCCCTTGGGGCCTGAATAAACAAGGAAAGGGTAGATCTGTTTCCACGATTTCCATGGGGAATTATGGTTGTCGTGTTCTGAGGTTGCAACACTATACAATACCTTGTAAGGTTTAGATGTCCAGATGACGTACTGTGGGCTAGCCAGGAATTAGGTCAACATATTCTTGAACAAACTAGTACTCCTAGATGGGGGTGATAGTGCTGCTGTCCCCACAAAGACAAAGACACTCGTCGCC
Organism: Lissotriton vulgaris; assembly: GCF_964263255.1. Lineage (NCBI taxonomy): Eukaryota > Metazoa > Chordata > Amphibia > Caudata > Salamandridae > Lissotriton > Lissotriton vulgaris. The sequence continues at coordinate 1,010,619,381 of NC_141698.1, read as the reverse complement.
TTGTTAAGAAGCAAAAATCCACAAGGCATTGTACAATGAGGTAGCTTTGGCAACTGCATTCACACACCATCACATTTCTAGTCAGCTGTGCATACAATGCCCAGTTGGACTCAGGAAAGGTTCCAATGAGAGGTATAGGCAGAGAGTGCAGAGCAAGGAAGGAACCAAGGGTAAGGATTACAACAATCTGTGTTGTGTGAATTGCTATTTGGGTTCCAAATTTTGTATGACCAATGCAATAGTTTCACCCCTTTACAGAGAAGTATCATTATGCGAACATCACTGTGTTTTGTTTTTAGAAAGACTGCATTGAAAGGCCTTACCTTGCCATAGTAGAGCACACGGCACAGGTCTTTGATGATTACTGGCATTTCAGTGATCTTTTCCCTGCATTCCTCAAACTGAGCAGCAACGCTGTAGCATTTGCATACATGTCCACATACCTGAATTAAAAACAGAAGCAGTAGTGAAATTACCTTTGCTTTAAATTAGATTTTTATATAGGCTTCTACAATGTTGATTTCACATAAAAAAACTACCAGTGTTTGGCCAAGTTAAAGTTAAGTGATTTTTATAGGAAGTATGTTGAATTTTTATACTATTTTTGGTATAAATTATTCATTACCTGAACACACATATCATCTGGTTTACTTGAGGCAGTCAAAACAGATACACAGCGTGTGAAGGCCTCTTGCAAAACCTAGGAAAATAAAAACATGTCAATTAAATAAATGAAATGCACTATTTAATTATCAAGCCATACCACACTTGACAAAATTAAAAAGAGATTGAGGCATAAAAGACAAAGTTAATTACCTGAATTGACACTCCTGGTGGATATACTTTCTAACCCCTGAATCCTCACCTTTAGAATATTCCCCAGGAGATAGAACGGACCTAGAACTTTTCAAAGCACTGCTTCAGCATGCTGCTGGGAGGCAATGTGCGGCTCCGCGATGGCAAATTCTTTCCCAGAAGTAACAGTGAATTTGCATATAAACACCACCTCTTTGTATTAAAGTTAGTTCCTTGTTCGACATTATATGCGCAGTAAAATGGGGAGCATGAACAACTATAGGAACCACTGAGCAGATCTCTAGTTTAGGGCCTTTTTACATGAAAAAAAAGAGGACACACAAATTACTGGGGAGGGCAGTGAGTAATCTAGGTTAGACAGAGCATCCACCAGAAAGAGTGTTGCCGAAGGTAACAGATACTTCATTTTGCCAATTCCTCACCTCTAATGCAGACACCAAAGCAGTACCTCCCAAAGGTGAAGGTTCTGTGGAGTGGACTCAATAAAAAAATTCCTGCAGGACTACATAGTCGTAAAGCCCTTCCTGTCAGGTCTAGCAGTCAAGGCAATAGTTCTTCGGCAACATATGAATGGACACCCACGTAGCGGGCTGACAGATCTCAAGAAGAAGCACAGTGGTAGCAGTCTTGGCTCTAGTCTGGTGGAATGAGTCAATAAAAGGTTTCGCTTTAGGTTGACTCACAGACCACCCTTCATAAGTATCCTGATTTCAGTAATTCATTCAAGAATCTAGCTCAGATCACCAAGATAAAACCTCGAAAAGAATATATATATATCGCTATTTATATATACTTTTCGAGGTTTTATCTTGGTGATATTAGCTAGATTCTTGGCTGAATTACTGAAATCAGGATTCTTATGAAGGGTGGTCTGTGAGTCAACCCAAAGGGAAACCTTTTATTGATTTATTGTTGGGTTGGTGCCCTGTCCCTTTGGTTAAGGAGGGCACCTCTCTTCCTCTTTTGGATCAAGTGGAATGAGCCCTTTGTCCTTTCAGAGGCTGCATCTAGGACAATGCATAGCAGATTTTCATACATAGTACAAGCCATCCTAACAAAGTCCTTTTCGGTACTGGTTTACATTTTACACCCCTAAAAATCCCCAAAAAAGATGATGTCCACCCGATGGTCTTTGGTATTTTTGATGTTAAAGTAAAAGGCTCTTTTGGGGTCCAGCCGAAGGAGTCACTTCTACTCTTTCGAGGGGAGGGTGGAGCAAAGAACATTGGGATGGCAATGGATTGCCCAAAGTGAAAACGAGCCACCTTGTATGAGAAAAAGGCTACAACACCCGTTTGCCTAAAAATAAATGGTGTAGGACAGCTGCACCAAGACTGCCTGGAGATCAATAAAGCACCAAGCTGAAGAGACTGCAATGAGGAAAAAGACACAATGAGCAGCTCTGCATTTGCCTGAAGGGGCTGTGCAGGAGGAAGTTCAGGACAAAAAAAGGATTCCACAGTGAGAATAACAATGCTTTGGATGGGAAGTGTCAAAAATGTAACAAACCGCATTATTACACTTGATGTTACTTACCTTTGGTAACGATGTATCTGGTAGAGACTATTCTAGCCGCCGATTCCTTAACGTAGAATTATCCCCAGGCGTGAGACTGGATCCAGAATTTTTTTTGCCACTGCATCTCTGCGCGCCAGAGGAGGCACCATGTGACTCCGCCCCGACGTTGTCCGCGGACATGACGTCAGCGAGGTCACATAAGTCCCATCACGGCGCGCTGACGTCAGTTTTCTTCGGAGAACTTTTCTGCACCACAACATGGAGCCATCACAAACAAAACTGTGAGAGTATGGGAACAGTGTGCGAAAAAATCAGGGAAACAGAAAGGGAAGAAGCGAATGGTGAGGAACAGCACCATTAGGGAAAGTGCCAGGCACTGTGTTACTGAAAATCATAGAAGGGAAAGAGCAGAGCACCGCTCCGAGAAGCAACCTTGCAAAGCAAAGGCGATATCCTCCCTGCAGGCAGAAAAACATGTGAAAAACGTCACAGCAAACAGAAAGTCTGCACCCACAATCTATAAATGAGAAGGCCAACAAGTCCGGAACAGGTGGGTAACAACAAATGACCCCAGGACAACACCAGCAGGGAGTGTCGTACACCTGTAAAGAGCTAAGGGCCGAGGCACAGCCAAGAGACCTCAACCCAGGGGACTGCAGAGGAGTCAGAAACCCCAAGCAATGAAAAAGGGAGAAGATTAGGAGTAGGCCCTGTAGGAAGGTGGATATCTGACTATGGTTACCCCCAACTTTTTTGCCTAGTGTTTAGCTGGTTTTCGACTTAGTTGGCCTGGGATCCTGCTATTCAGGACCCCAGGCTTCCTGCTCTCTCTGTTAAAATGGACTCCATGCACCTTAGGTACATAACTAATTGGTATTGGGTCACTCTTGTAAGTCCTTGTACAGTGTACCTTAGGTACCCAAGGCATAAGTACACCCAAGGCCTACCAGGGGCTGCAGCATGTATTATGCCACCCCTGGCTGGCCATCCAAATCTGACACAACTGGCTGATCAATCAGCTGGGGCAAGGTGGTGTAAACACCCTTTGCTTTAGATATAGTATACCTATATCTAAACCTAAAATGGACACACATACTACTATAAGTCACTCCTATGGCAGGCCTTAACAATCCTGGAGGCTGAGTGCTTGGAATTATGTGAGATAGTGCTCTGGCATGAGCTGAGCCTGTCTGCAGATTTCGGAACCAAGTCCTTTAGCTGTTTCGATGATAACACTATACCATATACTCTTAAGTGCATTATAATCCTCGCAGTTATCGCTAACTTTGGCATATCATTATCAAAACACGTCGAGTAAGGTGTCATACGAATTGGAATACTACCCCCTCGCCAGTTCTAGCGACGGGGGTAGCATTCCACCCTTTTAGAGGGACACAACATGTATGTAACTGTGAACCCCAGTTAAAGTTAACTCGAGCCTCAGCATCACAAAATGGATGCTGCCACCACAGACACAAGTCTGACCTCCTGCTGCTGGGAGTCCTTCCAGCGAGGGAGGCTTGGACAAAGGGTTTCCTGCCTTGGGAGGTGCTAGCACCACCCCAGACAGGATTTTGTGAATTAGGTAGAACAGGCCTGAAAGGAATGAGACATGCCTGGGGCACACAATGTGCCCTGTGCATATACCGGTTCACACCAGTTGCTGGGGCACTCCAGCCCCAGCTCCGGCGCGAAACCGGACAAAGGATAGGGGGTATAACCACCCCCCTTCCTGGTCCCACCCATAGGAGGGACATAGTCATAGTAAAGCCCCCTTTAGGAGAATAAAGGTAGGAGCTGGTCCCATTCCAAATTAGATTAATCCTGATTTGAAACTCTACAAGAAGAAACTCTGGACTTCGACGTTCTGCTCCACAGAAGACTGAAGATATCTCCCTTGTGGGCAAGGAGTGTCCACCCTACACAAGCAGGCACCATCAAGCTTTCCAGCAGTTCACTTTGTCGTCTTCCCGAGTGGATCCAAACTTCAAAGCCAGACGAGACCCGGACTCCCAGACCTCTCCGACCTCTACCTACATCTGCAGCACAGCTGAGATCCGTGGGTGCGACGAGACATGTGGGACCGGCCATCTTGGAGAAACTGCACTTCGCTTCCAGCACGACTTCAGAGGCATCCTCGACGAAGTGCTTTGGGGATTGAGAAGACCCAGCCCCGAGCAGCTCCTGCACAGAAGATCAGCGCTCCAGCATCCACGAGATCTGCGTGGGGCCCTTTTGCTTGATTGCTGCTAGACGCGTTGTCTGGTCACTTGCCGGCTGGCTTGTGGCCTCCTAGACGACGATCCTTGAAATCCACACCGCTGGTCTGGTTGCTCAAGACTGGCCCCTGCTTCCCTGCAAAGGAGAAGCACCCCGGACCCTCCTGGTCCGCACCAGACGCCTTTTCCACTCACCACATCTCCTTCAGCCACGCCACTGGACTCCACTGGACGGACCACAGCTGCGTCCACTTCAGCTTTAGAAAGAACACAATCCACCACCACCAGCAACAGGTTGCACGCAGAAGCTGGAAGATCACAGCCGACCAGCTTGCCGCATCCCTGAGTCAGGACCCTCCCGCCAGCTCAGCGAACCCCAGCCATGCAGCCAACAACCTCTCGAAGTGGATCAGCAACTGCGCAGACGACCTCGCCCTTCTCAGGACCCTGTCCCGCAGAACCGCCTGTAAGAAAGCACCCTGGTTTACTGACGAACTCTAGAACTCCCGAGCCCTCGAGAGAGCCTGGCGCAGAGACCCGACACCACACAACATGTCCACCCTCAAGCTCGCCACCCGAAAACACCATCAACTGATCCGCACCACCAAGAAAACAGCATTCAAGGAACGGCTGGACAACAACGCCCACAACAGCAAGGAACTCTTCAACATCGTCAAAGAGCTGTCAACCCCAGCGCCGGAAACAACGACATGACCCCATCGAAAGACCTCTGCAACTCCCTCGCCTCGCACTTCCACAACAAGATCGCAGACATACACAACAGCTTCAGCACACAGCCGACGCACCCTACGATCGCACCAATGCCCCCCACCACCACCCTCCGCGCCTGGACCCCGATCAACACCGAAGAAACCATATGCACGATGAACTCAATCCACTCCGGATCTCCAACCGACCCCTGCCCCCACCACATCTTCAACAAGGCTGACTCCATCATCGCTCCCCATCTACGAGACATCATCAACGCCTCCTTCAACACCGCAATCTTCCCGGAGAGCTGGAAGCACGCCGAACTCAGCGCCCTCATGAAGAAACCTTCAGCCGACCCCACCGACCTCAAAAACTACTGCCCCATCTCGCTCCTCCCGTTTCCTGCAAAAGTCATCGAGAAGACCGTCAACAGACAGCTGACCGCCTTCCTCGAGACGAATGGCTCCCTCGACGTCTTACAGTCCGGCTTCCGAGCCAACCACAGCACCGAGACCGCACTCCTCGCAGCCACTGATGACATCCGAGCCCTGCTCGGCAACGGGGAAACGGCAGCCCTCATCCTCCTGGACCTCTCCGCGGCGTTCGACACTGTCTGCCACCACACCCTAGTGCAGCGCCTCAGCAACGTCGGAATCCAAGGGAAGGCACTAGAGTGGATCATCTCCTTCCTCGCCGGAAGGACACAGAGTCCGCCTCCCCCGTTCAGATCCGAGGCCACCAAAGTCATCTGCGGCGTACTACAGGGATCATCGCTCAGCCCCACCCTCTTCAACGTCTACATGAGCCCCCTCACAGCCATCGCACACCGACACAACCTCAACATCATCTCCTACGCCGACGACACCCAGCTGATCCTCTCCCTCACCAACGACCCCGCCACCGCCAGGACCAACCTACACGAAGGGATGAAAGACGTAGCCGAGTGGATGATGAACAGCCGCCTGAAACTGAACTCGATAAGACGGAAGTCCTCATCCTGGGATCGTCGCCCTCCGCCTGGGACGACTCCTGGTGGCCCCCTGCCCTGGGCAACGCACCCAAATCGACGGACCACGCACGCAACCTGGGCTTCATCCTGGACTCCTCCCTCTCCATGACCAGACAAGTCAACGCCGTCTCCTCGTCATGCTTCAACATTCTACGCATGCTACGGAAGATCTTCCGATGGATCCCCACCGACACCAGGAAGACGGTCACCCAGGCCCTCGTCACCAGCCGATTGGACTACGGCAACTCCCTCTATGCTGGAACCACCTCAAAACTCCAAAAAAAACTCCAGCGGATTCAGAACACCTCAGCTCGACTCATCCTGGACATCCCCGTCGCAGCCACATCTCCGCACACCTGAGAAACCTGCACTGGCTCCCCGTCAACAAGAGAATCACGTTCCGACTCCTCACCCACGCGCACAAAGCCCTCCACAACCAAGGCCCAAGATACCTCAACGACCGCCTCAACTTCTACACTCCCACACGCCAGCTCCGATCGTCCAGCCACGCCCTCGCCGCCGTCCCCCGCATCCGAAGAGCCACAACGGGAGGAAGATCCTTCTCCTACCTGGCCGCCAAGACGTGGAACTCCCTCCCCACCCACCTCCGCCTGATCCAAGACCACCTCGCCTTCAGGAAGCAACTCAAGACCTGGCTGTTCGAGCAGTAGCGGACCCCCCCTCCCCAAGCGCCTTGAGACCCTCCGGGTGAGTAGCGCGGTATACAAATGACTTGATTGATTGATTGACCGCCTGGGTTGCCTTTGCCAAGTGAGGAAATATAAATTTTTGGTCATGTTGTGTTCCCTAGCGCGTACCCCACCGACTCCATGTACCAGCTTAAAGTGCATGTAACTTCCCTCCTGTGCCAGCTATGAAGACGCAAATACATTTGCGTCCAACGTTAACTTGTCCTCTTTCAGATCCACCATGAATGGATTAAATGGCCCATTCCTAAGTATGCTATGCCACCGTCTTTTTGTAGTGTACTTTACATGTTTTTCTGCTCTGGCAAAGTAGGCCCTGAATTTCTGCCATCGAGCCTCTTTTTCTGGCTTCTCACTATGACAGCCTCAGCCCAGGCTGCCTCTGTACCCGTGAACTCTGACTTACTTCCAGCGCGGCCCCTCGCGCTCGGCTCAGCCTGCTTTCTGCCAAGACTGACTATAACCTTCGAGTTATCTGTTCCGCTCCTCGAAAATGCATTCCTGCCTACCAGCTTCAGTAAACATCCTCCCCAGCTGCAGAGCCAAAGGGCCGACCCGTCCCAGTGCAAGTAATTCATAGCCTCTGTTACCATGCTTCCATGAAAGGACCCGTGCCCCCACGCTTCTCATGCAGACACTTAGGCGCTTATACACGCATCCACAGTTAGCATAGAATAGCTTCTGCTCTAGAGACCTTTCCGCCCAGATAATATGGTTCCTAAACATCAGATATCAGATATGATAGAAGTACAAGTTGATCTGACATGCCAGACTTCTGTCTCTTTCCGTCAGTATAAATGTCAAGTCCCCTGCACCCCTCCAATCACACGTCATGCAGCTGCGCGCGCATCCAAGCTTCTGATTTCTGCTGACATTGCAACTTTTCTGTTAACGCCACCCCTTGGTGCCACCCACTTGCGTCACCTATCAGTGACGTTTCTAGCACACACCTCCAGTTCACGCCTCTTGATTACGTACTAGTACCACGTGTATACTGTTATCTTGTCTTCTCTCAACTGTTACGCCTCCTGCACTGTTGCTTATGATATGAATTAAGTATATAAGCTATGTATTGTCAATAAAATGGAGCGCTCTCTATCCCTTCTGACACCCCTGTGGTGGTCAGAATCCGAGATCCTGGTCATGACCATTCCTTTTTAAGGAATAAAACCCCTAAGAACTCTAACACCACGGACTCTGGTTTTTTCTTTCCGATCTGAGTTATTATTGATTAAGTACTTACCTGCATAGAAATTATGAGAGTAAATTAATTATTTACGTCATTTTGGCGCCCGAACAGGGACCCCTCCCCCACCTCACGCGCCGGTTGGCGCATTGCAAGCTCTGTCCCCTGCCATCAGTTAGATGGAACCTACGCGTACCGGCAGGATTTCCTGCATCTCCCTCTGACCCACGGAGGTGACGAAGACTGCGATCAGTGCCCAGACGAGGCGGTGAGGAGTGCGGAGGATCCCGACCAGAGCCTAGCCGAAAGAAGCAAGGTCCGAGGTGTCAAGAGGCCCACCAGTTTTCCGAAGTTTTCCGAAGTTTTCCGAAGTTTCCCGAAGTCGAGCCGAATCGAGTCCAGTCCAGTCGAGTTTTCCGAGGCCTTCTGTTTCCGTGCTTCCCGGTGAGTACCATTGCTGGGACGTATCTAGACGGGTATGGGTACACAAGTCCGGTCTGCACTGTTTTTAGGCAGTGTATCTGTACTGTTTAGCAGTATATCTAGTATTCTGAATTTCTGCACTGTTACACCAGTGTATCTGTACTGTTGAGCAGTACATCCAGTATAGGGGGTAGTCATCTATGTCTCAAATGTCTTCTTATGTGATTAATGTTGTGGTATGAATGTGACCGTTTAATGTGCATTATTGTGTTTCTCGTATAAACTAGCTGTAACCAGTACTAAGTAGTAAGGATTGAGTATTCAGTAATAAGTAAACAAGATGCCGTTTTTCAACAAGTTAAAACAGATAGGAACTAGGAAAGGGATACTGGAGGAAGAAATTCCTATTCCCCCTAGGGACACTCCAGGTAACTTTATGTATCATAAACATGGCATAGATGCCATATTGTATCTAGACTTATGGGCCGATTATACTAAACACCTAGACGAAAGACACAGATGGCCTGTTACCGGAACATGGGATGCCGAGTGCATCATGAAGGTAGAAGTAGTATTATGGAAAAAGAAAGCTAGACAATCACAGAAAGACGCCATAGAATTTTGGCGTAAGGAATCACATAAGCGTGCTGAGAAAGCACTCCGTAGAGAAGATAGACTTAAAGAATCAGAAAAAGCCCAAGAAAACGAATTAGTTATTGAAGGGATCCGAGTAAAAACAGAACAAATAGACCGTGCCCGAAACAATCTCGTAAATGGTATGTATCTCGCGGCCGAGGGTACACCTGAGGCCCTATCAGAAATACCGAAAAACTTACCACCACCATTAGTTCCAACTAAAGTAATGCATAAGACTACTAAAGACATATTCCTAAATTCTTATCTAGAGGATGTAGCACCGGCTTACACCAATCTGCCTGTTCGTGCCTTGCCTAATGACAGGGACGGGGGTGGCACCCCGCCCCCGGATCATGTCCCGCCAGTACCGCGACAGACCTCCCCCGCTCCGCCAGCTCCGCCACTTCCCGTACCCAAAACTGACCTACCGAAACCACATCTACCTGATCCTACCAAACGACAAATTCAAGTTCAGATACAGACTCCACAGGGAGATAATGCCCAAGCGTCCGCCTCAGGAGGTGCGACCGCGGGTCTTCGGACCCCGCCATTAACACACAGATTCAATCTCAGGGATATGCAGAGTCCTCTCACGTTCAGGTCACCCCGCCTTGACGCATTAAAGGAAAACATTTCAGTTTGCAGATATGATCCAGTACCCGGAAAAAACGATCTAATGATATTGGCATCTCTACGGTTAAGATCTGCTACTGATATCTTGCTATGTTATGTAGGGATGAAGGACCGTCTAGATAGAATATATGAATTTGTTCAGACAGGGAAAGACCCTGACAGTATCAAGGATGCCATGGAGAAACAGAAAGTTGACATTCAAGCACAAATACTACGATTTTTCATAAATTGCCTAATAAGAGAACGAGACAGGCCTGGAACAGATCAAAGTGAACTAGATGCACTAAACAAGTGGGGTCAAAATATAGCCGATGGAAAACATGACAAGGGGGCTTGCATAGCCAGTATGTACAAGAAAATTAGAAAAGCAGTGATAACGGTACACCAGAAAGGGAATGACAAAGCTTCCTCCGAGGAGGAAGAAGAGCTTGAAGAACCAGAAAGGACTCCAGATACTATAGCGTATGTAGGTAAGGGAACTTACCTTAGGAAAGGCATCCGTCCAGAAAGCAAGAGAGTTTTTCTCTCTGCCTTAACAAATCCGAATTCTTCTGAACACCAGTTCCAGGAGACTGATAAAAGACTACGAGAAAGAATGGGGTACCATGTACTCAATTCGATGGATGAACAAGAACTAGCCCGGTCAGCCATCTTATGGGCCGAAAATCCAGACATATATAATGATGATACCTTAGCACAGACGTTTCTAAACCTTTCCCCAGACGAACAGAAATTAGCAGGTGTATACATGATTCAGCACCTCCTCACGAAATACAGAAATAAACATTCCGATCCAGGTCCCTTACACGAAACATTAGAAGCACTACTCATGGATAGATGGAGAGGTTTCAGTACCAAGTTAATACAAATAATTCTAGAACAACGACATAAATATAACACTTTCATAAGCCCTGAATATGTTCCGGCCCCGTCTCCAGAAAGGAAAATGTACCACATGCAATGCGGTAGTGGCATTGAAACCCAGAACCCCTTACGAGAAGTACACCCAGTTATGGGTGCGGATCATGCCCTGAAACGTGTATATGTGCACACGCCACTGACTAAGTTAGAACTGTTAGAAATGAAGAAACTAGTTCCGTGTCATGATAAAGACCCTGCAGGTTTTCACAGAGAGCTTAAAGACATGTTGTTAATGGGGGATTACACGTATGATGATATTATGAAAATGTTGAAGGTGCTGTTGCCCACGGGCATTTACGAGAAATTAAAGGAAAAAGAATGGGAGGTGGGGGACACAAAGATTGCATGGGCAGAAATAGAAGACGAAGAAAGCAAACGGGTCCCAGGGGTAGGCCTTGGGGACAAGACTAAAGCATTACCCGGATTAATAGTACAGGTTTTGCCAAGATTATTGACAACTAGAAAGGAAGATTGGGACGCCATCTCGTCCTGTAAACAGAAACATGATGAGGATACTAGTGACTTCTATTCAAGATTCGAGAAATGTTTCATTATAAATAGTGGCCTACAACCGAGCAGCGAATCATATCCACACCTTTTTGTATCAAAACTAGTCGAGAACTCCCTACCATTAGTTAAAAATAGAGTATACAAAGTTGAAAGTACTTGGCAGGCAAATACGCCATCCCAGATGTTACAAATGTTACAATATCATCAGAACAGAATTAGAGAAGAACAAGATCAGGAACAGAAACGTATGAAAGACACCAAGATGAAAATGTTAGTAGCTCAGACGGTCCCAGCCGATGGCCAGAGAAAAGGTGGGACCCAGACAAGTCACACTACAGCTCCTGTTAAAGGGACATGTAATTACTGTAAACAGCCAGGTCATTACGTACATGAATGCCCAGTCCTGAAACATAACATAGCAACAGGTAAAACTAAAGAAAGACCGCATCCGCCTAGACAAGACCAGGTTCAGCAACAGACCTCGCAGAATACACAGCCTATGCATGCTCCATCTCATACAGCACAGACAGTAGCAGGACCACAGCCCATTGCCGCGACTCAGCAAGTTTCGCAACAGATGTACCAGTATGCCCAATCTGCATATCCAGATTACCCCCGATATACATGAAACAGCCTAGAGAGGGAAGGTGGTTTGCCTCTTATTGAGATTCCTGTAGATCAAGAAGGTCCTTATGTACACAGTCACGTATTGGGAAAAGACAGAAAGTTTTTAATTGACACAGGGGCAAGTCGCACCACAATCAGTCATAATGAAGTCCCAGGGGCACCCCTCTCAGGCTCACAGAATGTTTCCCTTGGATTTTCAGGACAGCCTATTGTAAATGAAGTATCGGAACCAGTACCCTTGGCTGTGGGTCCATTATCACGAGTTACAGATTTATTACTTACGAACTCATGCCCAGAAAATCTGTTAGGAATTAAAACTCTGAAGGCTCTAGGAGCTATAATATGCTGTTCCCCGGAGGGAGTTAGACTCTTTCTACGGGATTTCAAGGGTCATTATGTTTTACGAGAATTTGATGTCAGATTGAAAAATGTACCAGATCACCTATGGGCAAAAGGCCCAGCTGACGTAGGTTGTATGCATATCACTCCATACCGTGTTTCACTCAAGCCAGGAGTTGTTCTACCCAGAATCAGACAATACAAGTTACCACCCGATGCTGTAGTGGCTTTACTGAAAATCATTGAAGAGCTTATTGCCCAGGGAGTGGTCGTAGAGACCGACTCCAATATCTGTAATTCACCTATCATCCCAATTCTTAAACGTACTGACCTCAATGCACCGCCAGTATATCGGCTGGTGATTGATCTTCGAGAATTGAACAAATGCATTGTACCACAGTACCCTGTGGTCCCCGATATCTCTTCCCTATTGACTGCTATTGATTCAGAAGCAACGTTCTTTACTGTAATTGATCTCAAGAACGCTTTCTTCAGTGTACCTATTGATCCGGAGAGCCAATATCTCTTTGGATTCAGTTTAAATGGACGAAGTTTCAAATTTTCCCGCGCACCTCAAGGATTTACAGAAAGCCCCAGCATCTATAGTCAAGCACTGAAAAGACAACTAGATTGTATTCAAATGCCAGTTAACACCGCTTTACTGCAATACGTCGATGATCTACTGATCACCGCACGAAGTGAGCCCGAATGTGAACAAGCATCATTGACAGTTTTACATTTTCTGGCAGACAAGGGACACAAGGTGTCTCCTTCGAAGCTGCAATTCTGTGTTCAGCAAGTTGTATACTTGGGTCACTTGCTGTCCAAAGTGGGGAGACAGCTCACTCCCGATCGCATTCAGTTAATTGTAAACATGCCACGACCCCAGACACAAAAGGAAGTGCGGGCCTTCATAGGCCTCACCTCGTACTGCAGACAATGGATTCCTCAATATGCATTTCTAGCTAAACCACTCATCCAGTTAACGACGCAGGAGGCAGCAACTTCGATTGCCCTCCCTTGGACTCAGGAACATACACAAGCCTTTGAGGAATTAAAGAAAGCATTATGCCAAGCACCAGTTTTAGCGACACCATGTTACAGCAAACCGTTTACACTTTTTGTTACAGAACGTGATGGTACAGCATTGTCTGTCCTCACTCAAGATCAAGCAGGTTCACATAAGCCTTGCGCTTATTTTTCAAGTACATTGGATTCAGTAGCCCAGGCACTCCCTGCGTGCTTAAAGTCAGTAGCAGCAACAGCGTTAGCAATAAGACAGAGCGATTCAATTGTTTTAGGCCATCAGTTAACAGTACAAGTTCCACACTCTGTAGAAGTTCTTTTAAACAGAACTCAGACTCAACACTTGACTATAGCACGACTGACAGGTTACGAATTGACACTATTCCAGCCACATATAGAAATCAGACGCTGCAGCATCTTGAACCCAGCAACACTGTTACCTACCATTATGACAGATCCAGCCCCGCATGATTGCATAGAGATCATTAATACAGTAACAAAGCCCCGACGAGACTTAACAGATGTTCCATTGACAAATCCTGACCTGACACTTTATGTGGATGGTACATGTATGAGAACAAGTACAGGAGAATTAGTGGCCGCGTATGCCGTGACCACTGAAACTGAAGTTAAAGAAACACATCGTATTGATACACTGTCTGCTCAAGCGGCAGAGCTCATCGCTCTGACCCGAGCCTGTATTCTAGCCAAGAACAGAAATGTCAACATATACACTGATTCCCGTTATGCGTTCGGAGTTGTACACGACTTCGGCATGCTATGGCAAGAACGAGGTTTTCTGACCTCTCATGGTGCCAAGATCCAACATGGTCCCCTCATTCAAGCACTGTTAGAAGCAATACATCTGCCTTCAGGCATATCCGTCATGAAGTGTAAAGCACATACTAAAGTCACAGATTCTGTTTCCCAGGGTAACGACCTGGCAGACCAGACAGCAAAACGTACAGCATTGACTAACACTCAGACAATTGATACGACAAAGACAATAGGACCGACAAATTGTATGACAGTCAGGGATCCCGCACTTGATGTTATTGATATTCAGACACACGCTACCCCAGAAGAAATAAAGAAATGGATTGAACTAGGAGGGATCCAGACAGATCAAGGTTGGATGACGAAGGGAAAATCTACATGGTTTCTCCCTGACTCTATGGTTCAAGTCATGATAAATACAGCACATAGCCCAGCACACCTAGGAGAGAAAGCGATGTTAGACAGTTTACAAAATCTTTGGAACAATAAACACTTACGAGCAGCAGCGAAACAGAAAGTGCGTACTTGCATGATCTGTTGTCAGTTCAATCCAGGTAAAAGCGTCCCTGTAGAGCAAGGTGGATTTCATCCTCCTGATCACCCTTTTGAAGTCCTCCAGATGGATTATATCCAGATGGACCGTTGTCGAGGATTTAAATATGTTCTCGTAGTTGTCTGTGCTCTGTCCCGCTGGACCGAAGCATACCCAGTCCCAGATTACACTGCTCCGACCACTGCCAAGCAGCTGGTTCGTGAATTCTTCCCACGATACGGCTTGCCTCGTGTCGTGTACTCAGATAACGGTCAGCCATTCTCATCTGCATTAATGAAAGAAGTTTCTTTATTATAGGGATACCAGTGGAAATTCCATTGTGTCCGACATCCCGAAGCCGCAGGCCTTGTAGAGAGGCATAACCAGACACTAAAGATCCGCCTTGCCAAAATATGTCAGGAAAAAGGGGTCGACTGGATAGTCGCCCTGCCAGTGGCACTATTCTACATGAGAATGGTTGCCCATTCGAGATCAGGGCTATCCCCGTACGAGGTGGTCTTTGGCAGACCACCGAATATGTGGGGGACGCCCATTCCGAAAAAGATTACTGATGTTGATTGTAACATGTTGACAGATTACGTTGCCTCCTTGATGTCTGCACTCCAATCATGTCGTTCACAGGTTGCCGCAGCCTTCCCTGACAACACTGATGTAAAGCCGCATGACGTCCGTCCCGGAGACCTCGTCCTAGTGCGCAATTCTGATAGAAAGAGTCCGTTGGAGCCCCGCTGGAAATCACCGAAGACCGTCCTTCTCACCACGAGGACCGCCGTGAAGATCGAAGGGAGAAAGGGGTGGGTTCACACGAGTCATGTGAAAAAATTCTTTGGACTGAAACCTGATCGAGACTCGTCCACCCCCACCAAAGACTGTGTTGAGCCAAAAGACTTTACAGAATCTGAACGAGAAAAAACTCCCCAAGAGGAGTATCGCATGAAACTCCGATCTAGCAAGTCAGACAGTTTAATTGTTTAAGTCCTCCCCTAGGTGAATCGGTTAAATAGTTTCTGACATGTATCCCCTAGATCGAGATAGAGAGAGAGAGAGGCGAATTAAGAAACGTACATATTGTAAATCACTCCGCAGTCACTGCATAGTGACACTATTAATCATGTTTATTCTGAGTATTTTAATTATTGTTGCTAGCATCCTTTTACCTATATACTACCCTATTTTCAAGCGTGAACAATCTGTCTACAATGTCTCTGCTGAACACACTTTTAGCAAGTTACCTCCACATGAACTCTCCTATAGACTTGCGCTGCGCAACAATACATTCATTAATATGCTACACCATTCTCACCAAACTAATAATGCTACAGATTGCTGGATATGCGGCCGACTCCCTCCCTACCAGAATTACAAGGGAGCTCTGCCCCTCTTTCCGTACCCGTTCACTCATAATGGCTCCTGCGGCGCATGGTTTAAAATAATTAATTCCTTAGATCCTGATATTGCTGTTTTCGATGGGGGCTGGGTTTGGGGAAACCTGAACTTGGTCCTGCTCGACGTTTGTTACCCAGATACGGAGGGACTCCCCACTAGAATAGGAACTGATCTAGAAAATGAAGTGTATGGATTAGGTAACTATACAATTAGCCTTATGATTCTTACTGTTGAATCCGAAGCCGCACCTGTTATACCCACTATGTCAGTATTGCCAGTTACTGGTGAATTATGCATCAGGAAGAAAGGTTCAGTACACTTAGGTCATAGTAAATGCACTACTGTGGTCGAATTCAGCGATCATGGAAAATCGTCCTTTAAAGCTATTAGTCATTCTTACTTTGTTTGTGGTCATACCGCATACATACGTCTACCTCCAGATTGGGATGGTACCTGTTACATTGCATTCCTTCTGCCCCCTGTTTTTCTAGCTCCCCCTGATTACCATAGAAATACCAATCTAGTAAAGAATAGATCCAGAAGAGATATCCCACTTGTCGACTACACAGAAACTGCATGGGAACAGTACACCGATTTTAATAAAGGATTCTTTTTCTTTTTAGGACCTGTTCAGAATAGTAAATTAATACGTAGATTAACTAGAACACTTGAAGCAGTAGTGAATGAAACTGCCTCCGCCTTAGGTAACCTAACAGAAGAGCAGTCCGCCATGCGGGTTGTTGTCCTTCAGAACCGTCTTGTTATTGACGTCATCTTGGCAGATAGAGGTGGAGCTTGTAAGGTCATCGGGTCAAGTTGCTGTGTTTTCATACCACAAAACGCACCATCTGTATATCAAGCTATCACACGTCTCCATAAAATTGCAAATCAGATACATCAGGATCCAGGCACCTGGACTTGGTCCGGTTGGTTCTGGACAACGTTAACAGCTTGGGGATGGAAGATCCTATCCTTCCTAGGCATTGGCCTAGTCCTAGTATTCAGTTGCTGCCTGTGCCTGCAGTGTGGGCCAGCGATTTGTGGACTATGTGCCACCTCTTGTATTGAACATTCCAGTTTTCTCTCAAAACGTAAACGAAAGAAAGAAGAACAAATGATGTTACAAGAACAAACTGATCAATTCATGAGGATCGAGATTTCATGAAGGGTCCGTAGGGAACAAGGAGGGAATGAGGAAATATAAATTTTTGGTCATGTTGTGTTCCCTAGCGCGTACCCCACCGATTCCATGTACCAGCTTAAAGTGCATGTAACTTCCCTCCTGTGCCAGCTATGAAGACGCAAATACATTTGCGTCCAACGTTAACTTGTCCTCTTTCAGATCCACCATGAATGGATTAAATGGCCCATTCCTAAGTATGCTATGCCACCGTCTTTTTGTAGTGTACTTTACATGTTTTTCTGCTCTGGCAAAGTAGGCCCTGAATTTCTGCCATCGAGCCTCTTTTTCTGGCTTCTCACTATGACAGCCTCAGCCCAGGCTGCCTCTGTACCCGTGAACTCTGACTTACTTCCAGCGCGGCCCCTCGCGCTCGGCTCAGCCTGCTTTCTGCCAAGACTGACTATAACCTTCGAGTTATCTGTTCCGCTCCTCGAAAATGCATTCCTGCCTACCAGCTTCAGTAAACATCCTCCCCAGCTGCAGAGCCAAAGGGCCGACCCGTCCCAGTGCAAGTAATTCATAGCCTCTGTTACCATGCTTCCATGAAAGGCCCCGTGCCCCCACGCTTCTCATGCAGACACTTAGGCGCTTATACACGCATCCACAGTTAGCATAGAATAGCTTCTGCTCTAGAGACCTTTCCGCCCAGATAATATGGTTCCTAAACATCAGATATCAGATATGATAGAAGTACAAGTTGATCTGACATGCCAGACTTCTGTCTCTTTCCGTCAGTATAAATGTCAAGTCCCCTGCACCCCTCCAATCACACGTCATGCAGCTGCGCGCGCATCCAAGCTTCTGATTTCTGCTGACATTGCAACTTTTCTGTTAACGCCACCCCTTGGTGCCACCCACTTGCGTCACCTATCAGTGACGTTTCTAGCACACACCTCCAGTTCACGCCTCTTGATTACGTACTAGTACCACGTGTATACTGTTATCTTGTCTTCTCTCAACTGTTACGCCTCCTGCACTGTTGCTTATGATATGAATTAAGTATATAAGCTATGTATTGTCAATAAAATGGAGCGCTCTCTATCCCTTCTGACACCCCTGTGGTGGTCAGAATCCGAGATCCTGGTCATGACCATTCCTTTTTAAGGAATAAAACCCCTAAGAACTCTAACACCACGGACTCTGGTTTTTTCTTTCCGATCTGAGTTATTATTGATTAAGTACTTACCTGCATAGAAATTAAGAGAGTAAATTAATTATTTACGTCACAAGGCCTGTTGACGCCGAATCCGGATCCAACACCGCCGACAGCGAGAGCCTGCGTGGGACAGCTCGTGCCTCCATCCTGGCCATCAAAGACACCACCTGGTCTACGTGGCTGCAGATTCAAGCGTGCACTCTTCACCTGATCGCGACAACAGCATCTGGTTCCTTCCTGGTTCCACTCCAGTCACTGGCTAGTGACTGTGAACATTGTCCCCTCTGCTTTCAGGTCTTCATCTTCCTCGATCCAACCTTGGGTCGCTCCGGACATCTTCCTTCTGGCCGCCTGCATCATCTTTTCTTCCAGGCTCCATAGACTTCAACGCGGAAACCCGACACACATTGACACCTCTGCACCCGCAGCCCGTGGGTGAGGTAACAAGAGCATTTCGGTCCTCAAGGGTAGACTAACTCTCCTAGTGTCCAGATTTCCAGTCATTTTAGTGATAGCTAGTCGGAACGGTCTAATACTTACCTTTTCGTAATTTGTGCTGTCCATTGACTTTGTTACGCATCTCGCGTGTGAGTTCACACTCTGCACACGCGTTCCGTGGGCCTCCTATTACTTACCTCAGGTCAGGATAGTGTAGTCCCAGCGATCCTACAGCTCTGGACAGCTCCATTCCTTCTATCGATTTCCTTATACCATTTACTTAGTATATGGTTTGTCGTGCTCCTAGGGCACCATTGTAATTTACTTAACGTATTTTTCTTAAGAGTCTTGTCATGTGCTTAGCCCTCTGACCTCAAAGAGTTCAGAGGTGTATGTTAGTTAATAAATATCTTGTTTATTTTCATAACTACCTGTGTGGTGTCCTTTCATTTGGTATTCAAGGGGTTATATGTGGTAAAACAGCTGGCTTCACATGCCAAAAGAGTTTAGCCTAAGACTGCTTTGTCCATGCTACCATTAGGATAGCTGGTCTATAATGTTGACTTTACAACCAATCACCATAAGGGTTGTTTGGACTGATACAATGTGATCACCAGAACTAGTGAGCATCATATATTAGGCCAACTTGTCACAGGCCACACACTGGAAACCCAGGGTGTAGGGATGCAGAAGTACACATGAACCTACGTCCAATTACCAAAAAGGAAGGAGTGGAACAAATAAACAGAACAAAGCATCCTGCCAGGGAGGAATGAAAGAGGGCACTCGCAGAAGACAAAGCCACCCAGAGGGAGGCGAGTGCAGAAGACCAAGCTGAAGGTCCTCGCAGAACGGGGAGGAAGGGTGGGCCGTGAAGGAATCTGCGGCTAGAATCGTCTCTACCAAATACATCGTTATCGAAGGTAAGTAACTTGTACATCTGATAGAGACTGCTAGCCGCAGATGCCTTAACGTAGAATAGATACCCGAGCCATAACCAAAAGAGAGGAGGGTCTGCGAGAGAACCTCACCAGATTGGAAGAACACAGGGCCCCAGCCGGGGAAGAGTCATGGGGACAGGAAGGACGGCCAAGCCCCCACCAAGCAAAAGTAAGCAAGAACAAGGAGAAGGGAAGGCCAAGTTACCAAAAGCCTAGCAGAGGGACAAAGGGCATCCACCAAAAAACACAGAGGGACAGACGGCACCAAGAGTGTACCAAAAGAAGAAAAGAACCACCCACAAAATCCAAGGAGAAGAGGTGGAAACGGAGGCAGAGCCCGCCGCAGACGAAATACGAGTTACTTACCTTCGGTAACGATGTATCTTGCTACAGATTCCTTCACGTATAATTATCCCCAGGCGTGAGACTGGATCTGGAAACTTTTATTTTTGACACAGCATAACTGCGAGCCGGTGGGAGGAGACATCACACGACTCCGCCCAGGCATCGTCCGCGACATCAGCGAGGTCAGTTTTCTTCTGAGAACTTTTCAGCACCACAACGCGGAGCCACCAAATAAAAAACCTGTGGGAGCATGGAAACAGTGTGCGAAAGAGTATACAAAAAAGAAATCCCATAGAAACAGTGCAACACCGCAGTGTCCAAGGGCAGAGAAAGAGGGGAAGAACAGAGCAGAGCCCTGAGCAGCCAGCCTGCCAATACATAGACAGCAACCCCCCACCTCTCCCCCGGAGATAGGGAACCTGTGTAAAAGTCATGTCACATGTAGCAGGCCTACAACCATATACTGGGACAGTCCCAACAGGCAAGAACAACCAACCTCCAGCCACCGCAGCCTAGAGGGCATCCACCCCCCAGAAACAAGGGTAAAGTACGACCTGAGGGCCCCAACTCAGACGAGGTAAGGGGCCAGGCTCCTAGCAGCAAGAGGAAGGGAGAGATGGGAGGCAACCTCCCAGACCTGGAGCAGCCAGAGCAGCGGGGCATAGGAGTCCCAGAACCAAAGAGAAGGGAAGAACAACAAAAGAAGGTACTCATAGAGGACATGGCCCCCCGGCGGGAGGCGAGTACGTGAAGGAATCTGCGGCTAGAATCGTCTCTACCAGATACATCGTTACCGAAGTTAATTAACTCGTACATTCGATAGAGACTACTAGCCGCAGATTCCTTCACATAGAATAGATACCCTGGCAATACCCCCTGGGAAGAATGGTCTGCGAAAGGACCCCACCAGTCTCGACAGGACAGAAGGCCCACCGGGGACCAGCCCTGTAGACCAGGGAGGCAACCTCGTCCCTACCAGGCAAGAGGCCCCCCACAAGTCAAATGCCAGCAGCACCAGAAGGGATGTAGGAGGAAGAAGGAAGAGTGGAGGCTCATACACTCACAATAGAGGAACCAATGGCAAGGCAGGAGAGGCCGAAGCACCCCACTCCACCCCCAGGGAAACCAAGCTTCCACCCAACGCCAGGACCGGCAGAGGAACAAGAAGAAGCCCAGAGGGCCCAAGGAAACCAAGGAAGAGGCGAGCCCACCCACAGGGAAGGCAACAGGACAGTCAGAATGGCAGCTATAGCCATAAGCCGCAAGAAGCATGAAGGGCAGTGAAGCATCCCAGCTCTCAGCACAGGAGCAGGAAGGAGAGGAATGGCCCGACCTACTACTACAAGGGCCGGGCACACAACCTCAAGAAGCAATAGCAACATACAGAAACGCCATGGAGAACGGGCACCCGAAGGCAACCAGCACTCCCCAGCAGAGGATAGCTATATAATAGCTACCACTACCCCACATAGGGTACGGTACGGTAAAGTCCCAAACACAGGAACCCTCTTTGGAAGAACTTCCGCATCAGAGGAGAAAGCAAAAGCGTCACGGGGAAAAAAACAACCCAGCGGAAGGCTTGACATCAGCCAAAGAAAAAAACAGAAGGCCTAAACTCAGGGCCAAGTCTGTGTAACTATTGCAGCAAGAACACACACACACAGGCAACAAGGGCCGTCCAACAGCCAACACTGCCAAAGTCCCATCAAGGAGGACTCAACGGCCACGAAATACCATCTATAGCAAGGGCATCCAAAAGGCCCAAACCCAGCTCAACTCAGCAGTCACTGAGGCGGAGGAGAATAAGGCGGAGGAGGAGAATAAGGCGGAGGAGTAGGAGGTGAAGGAGGACGGAGCCCCACCAGGAACCTCTGGATGGCACAATCAGCCGGGGCATGGAACAAACAGGCTGCCATCAAACGGAAGATCAATAAACCGCTCCCGGAGCCAAGCATGGCGACGGAGGTCGACTGAGGAAGCCATAGCCCGGCCCAGCACCTTCCAGATGTCCAGAGTAGAGCGGAGAGGAGAATAAATGCCGCTAGCTCCCGCGGATCCCAGAGACTCACCCAAGTCGCACAAGGGTCCGCAGGGCAGCACTGGTTGAGGCGAACATGTATTGCCGCCAAGAGTCCAGCCAGCGGGCCTCCTGGGACGGCGGAGTCAACAGTGGCGGCAGGGAGGGGAAAGCGGTCCTCAAAAGTGGACTGGCAGCAGAGGGAGGGAGGGAGGGAGGGAAGGAGGGAGAGGCATGCCGGGTCACGCGGCGCCTGTCGGTGCAAAAGGTGTTGAGGCACTGGATCCCTTAAGGTGGGATGCCTCCAAGCTCCCGTCAGGGAAGAAAGGAGCGAACCCTCAAAGGGCAGTAAGATCTCCCTCCCACCAGAGCCTTGGTGGAGAACCTCCAAGAGATGGTCTGACGGAAAAGAGCAATCGGGTCCCTCATGTGCAGAATGCCCACAGCCATGGACACCGCTTGAGCGAAGACCGCACCCGCCGCCTCCGTGGGTGACGGCTGTAGACTAAGTCGGCCGTCCCAGAAGCCAAACAGGACGGGCAAGGGCCAGACCTGAAAGCCAGAAGGTACTGAAGAATGGGGTACCTGCTGCTCCTCCAAGCACCTCGGCCTCAGGAAGGGCGGGGAGCCACCCTTCAACGACGCTGGTGAAAAAGACACCACGTGGCGGACAGTCTCCGGGGAAGAGGACACCATTATGCACTCAGCCTCCGGAGAAGAGGGAGCGCTTGAAGACGAATCCGCGGCATGACCTCTATGTGGAGTCTGCACCCTGAGGTAGGAAGCCAGAACGAGATGAGGGTCCGTGGACGACATAAGAGGCCCACACGACGTGCACGTCTTAAAGCCCCTAGGCATTTGTACACTGTTCCACCAGACAGAAGACAATTGGTGAAGAAAAAAGGGCCCCAAACAGGCCCGCAGCAAGACCGGATCCCCGTTGCACGCAGAAAAGGAAAAAACTGACGTAGGCACACCAGGGGCGGGCTTATGTGACCTCGCGTGATGTCGCCGGCCCGCAGGGATGCTGTGGCAAAAAAAAAAGTTTGCGGATCCAGTCTCAAGCCTGGGGATAAAACCACGTGACAGAATCTGCAGCTAGTAGTCTCTATCAGATCTCACACACACACACACACAGCGAAGGGGACAGCTGAACGGGCATCAGCCCAGAGGCAGGGGACAAGGCAGGAACGGCCCTACAGTCGAGAAGCGCAAACGTGTGAAGGAAGACACAGTCAGCAAAGCTCCAGCAGAGCAAGGGACAGGAGAACACTGGTATACGCCGAGGGCCACGCAGGAAGAACTTAACTCCAGGCGTGCGCAGCAGGCAGCTGGTAAATACTATTAAGTAGTGTGCCCAGAACAGCGACCCCAGGGAAGCGAGAAACATGTAGTACAGACCGAAAGCCGCCAGAACGCTGGAGAACACCAGGAATATCCTAACCCCCCTAGAACCCAAGGCAAAGGACCAGGCCAAAACATCGAATAATAAGGTGGAAACAACATGACGCCGTAGACGGCATGACAAAAGTCGGTCTGGCGATCCAGAGGCTGAAGGAGGAAGGCAAAACGCACAGAAGGACATATCCCGCAGGAACAAAGGGCAAAATGTACGACAGGCAAGCCCTGTCGAGAAAGGAGAGAACACCATCTGATACTGAGCAGGACAGAACCTGGAGCAGCGCAAACTGCGCTGAGGTGGAAGAAAAAGGACAGCACCAAGCGGTATACAGTAACGCCAGGATCCAGAGAAGGAATCCACACCCGCCCAGCTTAGAACAGGGCTATACAATAGCCAACAAGTACCCCACCTAGGATATGACTCGTCCCAAAACAAAACAGGGGAACACCTCTTAGGGAAATCTACAGCAGAGGTCAAGAACATAAAAGACCTATGGGTATCACCACAGGCAGCTTACCAATCGGCCAAAAAATACACAGATGGCCCAACCTGAAGACCTATACGTCTTCACCAACAGCCAAAAAACACACCACAAAAGCTGAAGAGCTGTACCAGTAGCCAAAAGTACAGAGGGGCCAACTGAAGGACCCCAAAGGGATTCCAAGCCACAAATGGAACACAGACGGGCCGACCGAAACACTAGGCCCAAAAAGAAAGGTGGGATAAACACCTACGGTAAGACACCTGAGGACCGACAAGCCGAAGCTTACGGGGGGTAGGAGGAGGACGGAGCCCCGCAGGAGTTGTTGAATAGCAGAGTCCGCATGGGTGTTAAATAAAAGAATCCCATAAAAAGACAGGTCAACAAGATGCTCCCGAATATTCTCCAGAAAGACGCTATCCCGCAACCAAGCATGGCGGCAGAGGGCCACAGAACTTGCCATAGTGCGGGCGAGAGACTCAGAGACATCCAAGGCTGAACAGAGAATAAATCCCGACCATCGAGCACATGGTGCCGCAGATCGGCGCGGACACCTTCGTGGGAGGCGTGAGACAGAAGGGACTCCGCGGAATCTCATAGGCCGGAGGTAGCCCTGGCCAACACACAAAGTGTGTTGAGCGCTTGCATAGCAGCACAAGTGAAAGCGAAAATGTTACCCTCCCAGGAGTCCAGCCACCAGGCCTCCCATGACGAAAGGAAGTAGAACTGAAGGCAAGGAAGGAAAAGCAGTCTGCAGGACAGGGGCCCTGGGCAGATGGGTGGGGAAAAAAGGCAGACTGGATTGTGCGGGGCAGGACGGTGGCGGTGGAGGAGAGGCTGAGGCACCGGATCCCCATTGGAAGGACGCGCTCGAGGCACCAAAAAGAGTTGTGGAGCGAAGCTTCAAACGGAAGAAGCGGCTCCCCTCCACCGGTGCCCTGGTGGAGAACCTCCAACAAGTGGTCCGTTGGGAGTGGAGCGACTGGGTTGACCATTTGCAAAATGCCGGTGGCTGTGGAAATAGCCCGGACAAAGGCTACACTCGCCTCCGTAGGGCGTCGTGGGGCAGAGAGCAACTCTTCCCTTGGGCAAAGGCTGCAAACTAAGCCGCCCATCCCGGGCACTGCTGGCCAGCCCCTGACGGATGGAAGACCCATGGATGAGTGAGGGGCCTGAGGGGCTCCGGAAAAGGCGGAGAAGCCTGCGGGGCAATCAACTGCAAGGTGCAGAAGAGCGGGTCCAGGGGCTTTGGACGCGGAGACGGGGAGGAACCCGCCAGGAAAATGCAACGATGCAGCGTCCAGTCTCCAGTGAAGAGAAGACAAGAAGATAGCAATCCTTCAGAGAGGAAGGAACATCCGGAGTTGAGTCGACGATCCGACATCAGTACGGCACCAAGGAGTATGGCATGGGCACCAATGTGTCCTCAATCGGCGCCGAAGCCTCCACCAGGGGTGCCGACATGACCTCCACCACCACGTGCCTCACAGGGGAAAGGGGCGGGGCCGAAGCGGCCAATGAACGGGCCGAAAAGGCGTCGACTCGACCTCCGACGGGGCAGCCGCCTGCGCAGAAGACTGAGGGGGACTCCGGGGTGAGCCGTATGTCCCGGCGACACCACAGGAAATCCTGCAGGGTTTTGCGCCGAGGCAGGGAGTGCCATGGGTCGAAGAGGCGAACCCCGTAGGGCCGCACCTAGACAACACCACCTCTCCAAAACCTGAAGCTGAACTCGTCGGCGCCGAGGGTGAATCCACTGGCGAGTCCGGCCTCGCGCATGGTGAGGGATCTGGGGACGTCTCAGGAAGATGAGGGGGGCCCAAAGACGCCTGCAGAGCCGTAGCGCAGGCCTACATTTGGGCCCGTGTCACCCTAAGGCCAGGAAACGGCAGATAGGGTGGCGACGGGCGAGGGCACACGTCCAGAGTTGAACCCGCGCTTTCTTCAGAATGAGGCCAGGGCCTCGGCGGAAAGCTGCATGACTTACCGGCGGGCACCGTGGGGCCTCGGTGAAGGACGAAGCCGCAGCTGGAATCGGCGGCTTCTGAACCCTTCCGAGGAAGAGGACGGACGCAGTGACGAGACCGATCTGGACAAGTGGGCCGAAAGCAAATTCATCCGGCGCTCCCACAGGGACTTCAGCTGGAGACGCTGACAAGCTTCACAGTCCGTAGAATCATGGTGCTCGCCCAAACACCACATACAAATAGAGTGAGGGTCCGTAGTCGACATCTGGCGCGTACAAGAAGCACATGTCTTGAAACCTACAGGCATTGCACACGTTCCCAAAGCAAAGGCGTTAAAAGAGACGTGAAAACAGTCAAGGGAACTCACTCCGGATCTGCGTTGCACGCAGAAAAGAAGGAAAACTGACGTCAGCGTGCCGGGGTGGGACTTATGTGACCTTGCTGACGTCATGTCCGTGGACAATGTCAGGGCGGAGTCACGTGGTGCCGCCCCCGGCGTGCAGGATGCTGTGACAAAAAAAATTCCTGATCCAGTCTCACGCCTCAGGATAATTCTACGTTAAGGAATCTGCGGCTACCTTAGTCAACTGCTGCTGCTCAATCTTCATGCATGATGGAGTAGATTGCGCAGATTCAGGTGCAATAGCCTGCGCTGTGACAAAACATTCTCCACAAGAGAGACATATAGGGGGACATATGCTCATGTCTGAAAGTTCTAGGTACTACACTCTCCTGGCCCAATCCAGACAATAGGATGACTTGGGCCCAGTCCTTCCTGACCTTTTTCAGAACTCTGGGCAGAGGAGGCAGACATAGAAAGGCATACAAGAGTCCTTTGCTTCACTCTAGCTGGAAAGAGTCTCATAGCAAGAGCTTGCTTCAAAAATTCCAATGAGAAGACATTTTGACACTGCATTGTTGACAGTGATGAAAAGATTCAACCGTCGAAAGGTGCTCTGCGTCACCTTGAGGTGCTCCAAAATTAATTACCTGCCATGTGCTACTAGCTGAGCTGGTCCACCGGGCATTTAAAAATCCTGCCAGGTGGTTCACGATTAAGGAGAAGCCTTGATGCTGCATCAAACTCCAGAGGCACAGCATCTCTACGCAAATAACCCCAACTCCACCCTGTCTGTTGCAGTACCGCATGGAGGTGGTTTCCGTAAGAACTTTCACCAGCCTTCCCTTGATGGACGTCATGAAGGCCCTGAATGCCAGGTGAGTAGCCCTCAACTCCAACCGATGGATATGGAGTCCAGTTTGCACTGGAGACCAGAAACCTCTGATCTTCTCATCTCCCAGATGGCCTTCCAAACTCAGCAGAGAATCATCTGTCATAGCAGTCAGCTCTGGGTCGGGAATGGAGCGAGGTGTGCTGCAGGTAAGGATGCTGTCGAGCAGCTACAATCGCAGACCTTGTGCAGTCTCCTCCGAAACCTGGATGACATTCCACAGGTTTCTAAAGAGACTTCATATCCCTCTGCAGTCTGCATGTCGCCTGCTGAAGTGGACAATGTAGGTACATGAGGCTGAAACATCAGGATTATTGGCCCAAAGTCCTGGACTCGTTGCGCAGAGAAACGACCCTGAACTGCACTGCGTCAAAGACAGCTCCTTTAACCCCTCCTGTGCTCATGACGAGGTCAGCTCGTCATGAGCCACGGCGCTCCGGTGCTCATGACGAGCTGAGCTCGTCATGATCGCGCCCGTTAAATGGAACGCTTGCACGCTGGGCTAATTCCCCTGCTGTGCTGAGCGTTCCATTGGAACGGGGGTGGTCATGACTAGCTCAGCTCGTCATGAGCACCAGAGCGCCGTGGCTCATGACGAGCTGACCTCGTCATGAGCACCGGGGCGCTGTGCGCGCCCTCCGCCCCCCAGTACAGCAGGGGGAATCAGCCCCACAGTGAAGGGGTTAAAAAGAAGGATCTGAGAAGGAGTCAGGTGTGACTTCGGCCTGGTAAACAAGAAACCCAACAATATCAGGAATTTGCCATTGTCAGGAGGTGGTCTATGACTGACTACTGTCGTCAAGTCAGGAGAAGACTGGCATCCCCAACCTCCGAAGTACGCCAACCTGTGCCATCAATTTCGTGAACATCAGAGATGCACTGTTAAAGTGAAAGGGGAGCACTACAAACTGAAAATGCTCTTGGCCAACCTACAACCGTGGGACTAAAGGACATGAAAGTACAAGTCCTGCAGGTTAAAAACTACTATTTTGGTGCCAGGATCGAGAGCAGGCAAAACCTGGGCCTGTGTGAGAATTTTGAATTTCCCCTTCCTCTTGAAGACGTTTAGAGAATGAAGATCTAGAATAACATCCCATACCTATTTCTGAGTTCAGATACCCTCCCAATGGCCCTTTTGGACAGTAAAGTTTGCACCGCTTGAAAAAAGATGTATAGGTGTTCCTCTGAAAAGATGTTATGATGTCGGCAGAAGTCAGGGTGGGTCAGAAAGGAATGGAAGAGCATAGCCTGTTGGACGATCTGGAAAAACCGTATATCAGATGTGATGAATTGCAATCCTTGGAGAAAATGTTTGATCCTGCACACTGAAGTGGCTTGGGGGCCGATGTCGCGGGACAGGTGGACAGAGAAGAAAAATGTCTGTGGTGGCCTGTGGGATGTCTGCTCGATTCCTGTCCCTGGCCATAAAATGACTGGAATAGTTGGTGTGGGGTACCAAGGCCTAGTGTGGTCTGTAGCCCCTGGAATAACCTCGGAGGAAATGGATGAACAGGAGTGAAAATCCCCAAATAATGGGCTGTGGCTCTACTTTCTTTAAAACGTTCATGGGTGGAATCAGGCCTTTCGCCAGAAAAGCAGGATCCTTAAGGGATGGCTGAACATGTTTAAAAATTCTGTGGATTGCATACAGAATGTCGACAAAGCACAACACAATTGCCAAGGAATCAGTAGCATCCTGGGGCTCGATGATGGGTGGGACCTTGAGTGGAAGTTAAGTGCGCAGTTGGCCTCTGTAGCAGATCCACAGACAGCCCTTCACTGGCAGCCACAACTGTTCCTTGCGTCCAAAGGCGCTCCATACGGTTCCAATGGGGTACCAAAAAATCTTGTTTGCAGCTTCTTTCAGCAGATGCATTTTGTCAGCTCTGGTGGCTGTCCAAGAGGGAACAAGGTTAAGTGGTAGCCTTTCAAGAGACCACTCTGCGGAACTGCTGTGAAGGTACCCGGGGTGCCCCACACAACTCTGAAAATGGAGTGGCGGGTTGCCAGGCAGCAGTCTTTGCACTATTTGGGCTTCTTCTGCAATTTCTGAGACTTAATCGACTTGCACAACATCGATTACTAAGGCTCACATGAATGGTTTTGGCCTCTTAGTTTAGTGAAAGTGAGTATGGTAGCGAATAGCTTTTCTGTTCATTTTCACTCAAGTCATGATAGGTGCCAAGGCACCAGAGGCAGACGTCATCATTGTCCATCACTGGCATCTATTGGTTGCAGTAACTACATGGCTTAAAACCTGCTGTTTTGGGACCTATATCTGCACACTGTTGAAATCATTTTGGAGCTTTCCTGTGGAGAAAAAAAAAGCCTGTCAACAGACAGCACTTCTAGCTTCAGATCCACATCGGAAGGCATGAAAAGAAAGGAAAGGAACTGAAGTCAGCATGCCGAGCTGGTGTATACATAAGGGCGTATATATAGGGTCTGGACATCATAACTGGAGTGTACAGATCTGATATGGAGCTCCACAACACCACCTGTTGATTCACAAGGGAATTGCTGAGAAATTTCCAGATCCAGTCTGGTGCCTGGGGAAATTCACAAGGTAAGGGATCTGAGGTTAGAAGCTTCTATCACAAAATGTAATTTAAAAAACTAATTATTTACAGGAGAATGGGTATTTATTGCTAGTGTTTCTGGATTGAGTGCTGAAACTAGCACAGTGATAGCAGTAATCAACAAAGGGGATGGAGAATGACAAATGCTTCTAGGGGATATGGCGAGGAAAACAAACTAACCTGTTAGAGATAAATGAATATGGTCTCGTTGTTTTGAGTGGGATCATGCATGGGAACAGATTCCTTTCTTTGGTTACACATTCAAAGAAATCTGTGTGTAATGTTTTTTTCCAGAAGTATGGAGAGCACTGGTGCTGAAATCTTTGAGGGTCACGAAGAATAGGTTCAACTCTATGAGACGGGGTAGCAAGGAGCCAAAATACATTCTCCATCAGCCCCACCTTCCTTGGCCAGGGCGACAGAGGGCGACCGATGGGTAGGTTTTACAAATATCGCATGGCCTGGCCATAGGGCTAGCAGTAAAAATACAAAATACATTCTCCATCAGCCCCACCCTTCCTTGGCCAGGGCCACAGAGGGCGACAGATGGGTAGGTTTGACAAATATCCCATGCCCTAGCCATAGGGCTAGCAGTATAAATACCTTTCACAGCCTTGCCAACTGGGCATGGAAGAATCTAGAAGTTGCCTCCTCTCAACCTCCACACCTCACTTTGTCAGTTGCGAGGGTTGCTTTATCTTTCCTCTCTGGCCTTGCTAAAGGGCCAGGTAGAGGTATATATGCCGACTACTTTGCCAATGGGAAGACAGTGAAATTCCTAATGCGTTTTCTTTAACATCCTCCTACCTCAAGGGACAGGAGGGCTGGTTTTGTCCTTCCACATCTTCCTAATTTATTTCAACAGCCTCAATGTCTTGTTCACAATTAATAAGGAGGCACCATGGGAGCTGTGAGGACCCCCCTATTTTGGAATAATATGCAGCTATTCTTCCTCCCCCCACCCCCTCCCCCCTACTCCTCATCCCACTAAGACCTTGGACATGGCAAAAGCAGAGAAGGCACAAAATAATTCAAGGACTTTGGGGGCGATGCCCCCATCAGACGTTCCAAAAATTACATGAAACACCAAAATTAAAACACTATGGGGTATACGCTTGCTACACTACAGTAAACCGTGTAAACATATAAAATTATTGTTTGCTTTTACTCTTTCCTGGTGTTTACAAAACATTGTTTTTCATTTTACCTCACAGTTTGCAAACAGGATGAATTTAAGAAAAAAAAAAAGTTTGTATGCCATTTGTTTTACACATTCACCAATCTGCGGCAAACTGAAGCCCTGCATCTATTTCAAAATTAAAACAATAGAAAGGGGTCACAAAAATATTAATCGAATATGCACAGCTCAACGGAAATGTGCCCCTTTAACTCAGCATCTGTTATTAACTTCTCTCAAGTTTATGAATACATTTCAATTTTATCATGGTTCCTTCAAAAAGGCAGCTAACCCGCTTTCCAAAACAGAAAAAAAAATGCACAAGTTACTTACCTTCGGTAAGAAACATTGGTTAGTTATAGATTCCTTACCTTAGAATTACCCCTAGGCTTCAGACTGGATCCGGAAAGTTTTTTCGTCAACAGTACCTCTGCGCGTCGGAGGTTGGCATGGGTCGGCTCCGCATCAGTCATCGGGGTCGTGGTCGCCGGGATGACGTCTTGGTAGCTACTTAGACGCCGCCCTCGCGCGCTGGCGTCCGTACTGTACACGACTTTCCTTACACAATGCCCCTGCATGTTCCGCTGTCTCACCGTTATCACTGTTTGTGATTCTAATCTGTGCCCCTTGTATTTCTGTGCTGCGCTATCTTTATTGCATTGTATTTTTCTTTCTGTAATTAGCATTTCGTTTTTTGTGCGTGCCCCCTGTTTCAATTTCTTTTTCATTTGGCATCCCGCTTCCCTCTCCTCGCCGTTGATGCCCCTGCCGCCCCGGCTCACGGACGTTACCGCTTCCCAGCTGTCTGTCCTTCCCCCTAGTCTACTTAATAGCGACCGCTGCATGGAGCGCAAGTAAGACCTCTGACCTTGGTCACTGGCCTGCTCTTCCCCCGCAGCTCCACAACATCTGCCTCGCCGTTGAGCCTCAACACCCTCCCTGGAGGGGTTTGAGGCCCATGCCTGCTCTGCTGTGTGACCGGTATAACTGTTTGTGATTCTAATCTTTGCCCCTTGTATTTTTCTGCTGCGCTATCTTTATTGCATTGTATTTTTCTTTCTGTAATTAGCATTTAGTTTTCTGGGCCCCCTGTTTTAATTTCTTTTTTATTTGGCTCCTGCTTCCCTCTCCTAGGCGCTGCTGCCCCTGCAGCCCCTCTCCCGGCCCCGCACAATCCCACCTCCCAGCCTAGGAGGAGGAATCGCCATGGTCCACAAATCCACCCTCTGCCTGAGCACACTCCCCGACGAGCCCACAGATATGATGGAACACCTACACTTCAAGATACTGACAAGCCCTACCACCACCCTCCGAGGAACCCTCATCTACCGACCCCATGGACTCAGCGGCCCTTTCACCAACTCCATCATGGACACCATCCCCACATACCATCGCATCCACCAACTACACCCTGCTGGGAGAACTGCACTTCCCTCTCGACAACAGACTGAACCCCAACACCAGATCCCTCCTGGACAACCTCCACAACATTGGACTCCACCAAATCGTGACCGAACCCACACACTCAGCGGTACACACCCTCGGCCTCCTTTTCACAGCAGGAACCTCCATCACCTTTAGCCACACCACCAAACTCCTATGGACCAACCACAGATGTGTCCACTTCACCTTCAAAACACCCACCATCTACAAGCACCAGAACCTGCTCCCACGAAGAAACTGGACCAGAATCACTGACGACCAGCTCTCCTCCTCACTCAGTAACTCCACCCCAACCATTGCGAAAAACGACAACCCCGACACTGCAGCCCGAACCCAGCACAGATGGATCTCCGCCAACACCATAGCCCCCCCTCAAGAAAAACACCACCATCTGGGCCAAGAAAGCCAGATGGTTCACCACCGAACTTGGAGTCCAGATCCAGCTGCCCCCACCTCGAGAAGGCATAGAGGAACACCAAATCCACAGAAGCACTCAGCAATTTCAGAGCCGCTACCAACGTCCACCACCAACTCATCAGAAATAAAAAGAAAAAAGCAATCGAAGACAGAATCTCCACACACGCACACAACAACAAAGAACTCTTCAACATCATCAAGCAGTTCGCCCAACCCACCAGCAAGTCGACTGACATCCCTCCCTCACAAGACCTCTGCGACAAACTCAGCACCTTTTTTACCACAATATCAAGAACATTTGCGACAACTTCGACAAAGACAACCAACACACAGAACCCCCACCAACAACTGCTGACACCCTGCAGCCAGTGATTGACAATTGGACAGCCCTCCCCACCGAAGACACACTGAAAACGATTAAATCAATCCACTCCGGGGCTCCCACCGAACCCTGCCCCCACTACATCTTCAACAGAGCCGCCGACACAATCGCACCCATGCTCTGAAACACCATCAACTGCTCCCTGGCGACTGCCTCATTCCCCTACAACTGGAAACACGCCTAGGTCAACCCCCTCCTGAAGAAACCCTCGGCGGACCCCACCGACCTTAAGAACTGCAGAGAAAGCCATCAACAGCCAACTTGACACATTCATCAAACAGAACATACTCGACTCCTCCCAATCCGGCTTCGGCAAAAAACACAGCATGGAAACCGCCCACCTCGCTGCAACAGACATCCGCACCCTACTGGACAAAGGAGAAACAGTAGCCATCCTCCTCCTCGACCTCTCAGCGGCATTCGACACAGTCTTCCAACTCACACTAATATGCAGACTCCATGACGCAGGGGTCCAGGACAAGGCCCTCGACTGGATCCATTCCTTCCTCCCAGGCAGAACTCAGCGGGTCAGACTCCCTCCTTTCCTCTCGGACCCTACACCTACCACCTGCGGAGTCCCTCAGGGGTCCTGCCTCAGCCCTTTGCTCTTCAACGTCTACATGGCCTCGCTCGCCCCCATCGTCAGAAACTATGGCCACAACATTGCGTCATATACAGATGACACCCAACTCATCCTCTCCCTATCCAACGAACCCAACATCGCCAGATGCAACTTTCGAGAAGGCATGGAAGCAGTCGCCAAATTGATGAAAAACAGCTGCCTACAACTTAACACCAACAAGACGGAAGTGCTCATAATGGGCTCAAACCCAGACTCCTGGAACAACACCTGGTGCCCCCCACACTTCCCGCCCTCGGAAACCCACCAACTCTGTCTCGTCCTCCTGCTTCCTCACCCTCGTCCTCTTATGTAAGACCTTCAAATGGATCCCCCTGGAACACAAAGACTATCACTCACGCCCTGGTCACCAGCAGACTTGACTACGGCAACGCATTCCACGCCGGAATAAACAAAAACCTCAACCGTAAGCTACAAAACATCCAGAACGCCACTGCAAGACTGGTCCTCAACCTGCCAAGACACTGCCACATCTCCCAGCACCTGCACACACTCCACAGGCTCCCCATCGAGACAAGAGTCACTTTCAAGATGCTCACCTACATACACCAGACCCTCCACAACACCAGACCAGCATACCTGAACAGCAGACTTAAATTCCACGCACCCCCAAGGACCCTACGATCAGCCCAGCTCTCCTATGCCATGGTCCCACGCATGAGGCCGCTCCTTCTCCGTCCTCGCGGCCAAAGCCTGGAACGCCCTTCCGCTCCACCTCAGGCAGACTACATCGCTTTCCATCTTCACAAGAAACCTCCAAACCTGGTTCTTCGACGGACACCCTCCATGATTGACTGAAGCCTGCACCACCCCCCTCCCGCAGCGCCTTGAGAACCTTACGGGTGAGTAGTCTTGCTTAACAAACCTATGATCGATTGATAAACGCTGTGCCATGCAAGACACTGACCATTGGTGCACAAATTAGGGCCCTGAAAGGATGTCCTTTACCCTAGTAATCAGTTCGCAGAACAGGGAGGATGGGTGGGGCTGTAAGGAATCTCTAACTAACTAATGTTTCCTACAGATATATTGTTACCGAAGGTAAGTAACTTGTGCATTTGAAAGAAACATGTTAGGTATGGATTCCTTACCTTACAATAGATACCCCAGCAATACCAACCCCTGTGGTGGGTCTGCAAACTAAGTTCACACCAGAAAGTCCTGGAGAACAGAACGGCCAAAAAAGCGGTCTCTCCGTGTCCACATTGGGATGGAGGCTGGGGTCGACGCCGGCCGGGGAGCAAACCGGCGCCCAACGCGGTAGTGGTGCCGGAGGAAGCATCACCCGCGGGCCTCATCGGATCGGCCGATAGACGAGTCGAAGAGCGACAATGCTTCTTTGAATTCTACTTAAAATTCCACTTACCTGACTACAAGTGTGAAGACTTCGATGACTTGTTGGAATGGCAATGGCTCCACAACCGGTACCTCAACCTCCATCTTGACAAGGCCCTCCATCGGCGTGGAGCAGACTGTCGGCGTTCACACAGCTTTCGGAACCACTCCTTAGCGGAAAGTTTTCGTCAGCGCGTCGGTAAGTGGCGTCCTGGTCGCTGAGATGACGCCGCGGTCGCTACTTAGACGCCGCCCACATGCGCTGAAGTCAGTTCTTTATATGACTTTCCACGTCAGGAACGAAGAACCATGCAAGAAACTGAACACTGGTGCATTAAAACTAGGGCCCTGAAAGGGATGGCCTTAACCCTAGAAATCAGTTCGCAGAACGGGGAAGATGGGTGGGGCGGTAAAGAATATATCACAATCTAATGTTTCTTACAGATACATCGATACAGAAGGTAAGTAACTTGTTCATCTGAAGGAAACACATAGTGATAGATTCCTTACCTTAGAATAGATACCCCAGCAATACCAACCCCGGTGGTGGGTCTGCAAACCAAAAATCACACCAGGAAGTCCCAGAGAACAGAACGGCCAAAGAAGCCTTATCTCCAGACTTGACTGTCCAGGCAGTTATGCTTAGTAAACATGTGCAGCTAGGCCCACGTGGCTGCCTGACAAAGGTCTTGCAGGGGGCCCAACACGTCCCAATGCAGTAGTGGCTGCAGTTTCTCTAGTGGAATGAGCACGCAGCCCTACCGGAGGTTCTTTTATAGCCAGAGAGTAACAGGCTTTGATACATAAGACGACCTAACGGGAAATAGTCCTCTTATGCACCGCCCAACCTTTCATGGTGGCAACATAGCCAATAAAGAGTTGGTCATTCACCCGGAACTGCTGTGTGCGGTTGAGATAAAAGGAAAGCGCACGTTTTGGGTCCAGACGAGAGAGCCTCCCTTCCTCTCTGGAAGGATGCGGAGGCGGAAAGAAGGTCGGCAAGGTAATAGTCTGCCCAATGTGAAAGCCCGTAACAACTTTTGGCAAAAAGGAAGGACGGGCCTGAGCACAACCTTGTCCGGATGGACCAACAGAAAAGGAGGTTTACAAAAAAAGAGCCTGGAGCTCACTCACTAGCCTAGCAGAGGTGATGGCTTCCTGGAAGGCAGTCTTCAAGGTCAAGAGAAGAAGAGGGCAGTTATGAACGGGGTCGAAAGGAGCACACATGAGGTAAGTAAGAACTAGATTCAATTCCACTGTGGCATCACAAACGGAATTGGAGGGGAAAGGTGTGTAATGGCTTTGAGAAACAGGGGACTTTAAAAGAGAGGGCTGGTCAGGGAGCCTGAGATAGGCCGAAATGGCAGAAAGATAACCTTTATTAGTGCCCAGAGCAGAGCCCTGCCGGGCTGAAGAGAGAAGGAACAAAAGGACCTCAGAAAGAGGGGCCGAAAGGGGATCCACAGCCTTTGCTGTGCACCATGCCACAAATGTGTTCCATCTGCAGGCTTATACCACCTTAGTGGAGGGACACCTGGCAGCCAGATTGACATCACAAACTGCAGGAGGCAAGTCGAAAGGAATCAACTGCCGCCGCTCAATCTCCATGCAAACAGGTAGAGGCTGGACAGGTTCGGGTGGAGGACCATCCCCTGCTGCTGAAACAGAAGATCCTTCTGAAGAGGCAGTCTGATTGGAGGATCGATGCTCATACTGAGTAGCTCGGGATACCAAACTCTTCAAGCCCAGTCCAGGGCCACAAGAATCACTTTGGGCCACAAGAATGACTTGTGCCCGGTCGCTCTTGATCTTCTTCAGCACTCTGGGTATAAGTGATATAGGTGGAAAGGCGTAAACCAGTCCGAAACTCCACTCGCGACTGAAAGTGTCACCAAGCAAGTGCCGCCTTGGAAATTCTAACGCGTAGAACTGATGACATTGCGCGTTCTCCCACTATTGAAAGTGACCTTTCGCCAACTCCGAGTGAAGACGCCATTCGTGATCCATCATGCACCTGCGTCCGAGTTCGTCCACCCTGGCCTTCAAAGAGCCTGCCAAAAGTTGAGCAACCAAGGAAATGCCTTGACGTTCCAGCCATGTCCGGAGACGCAGAGCCTCCTGACATAGGGGCCACAACCCCACCCCTAATTGCTTGTTGCAGTACCACATGGCGGTAGTGTTGTCTGTGAACACCTGCACTACTCTCCCCTTGACAGAGGGAAGGAATGCCTTCAGTGCAAGTAAGATCGCCCGGAGCTCCAAAAGGTTGATTTGGAGCCTGGATTCCGCCGGAGACCAGAGGCCTCTGATCTACGCCTCTCCGATGTGGCCGCCCCATCCAAGGAGGGACTCATCCGTCACCACTGTGTGCTCCGGTTGGGGAAAGGAGCGGGATCTGCCGCTGACCAACTGCTGGCTCGTGAGCCACCACTGCAACTGTTGTGCAGTGCCCTCCGAGATCTGGAAGTACTCTGACAGATCTCCTTGATGCTTCGCCCACTGGAACTTCAGGTACCACTGCAGAGCCTGCATATGCCATGTGGCATGATTGGTCAGCAGGATGCAGGTGGCCATGAGGCTCAGCAGACTCAAGGTCATCCTGACCAAAATCCAGGAGAAGGGCCGAAAGATCGAAATCATAGCCCGAATGTCCCGGACTCGCTGTTCGGGAGGATAAACCCAAAACTGCGCACCGTGTCCAGAACCGCTCTGATAAAGAGGAGCTTCTGAGAGGGAATCAGGTGCAACTTCAGCACACTGACGGAGGACCCCAGCAAATGCAGGAGGTCGGCAGTAGTCTGGAGGTGGGAGACGATTGCCTGAGACAAGCCCGCTTTCAACAACCGAGATAGGGGAAGGTTGAAACCCCTGATCTGTGCAGATTAGCTGCGACCACCACCATCACTTTCGTGAACACCCAAGGGGTGCTGGTGAGGCCAAAAGGGAGCACATTGAACTCAAAGTGCTTGTAGCCTACCGTGAACCACAGGTAACGCCGGTGGTAGGAAGGGGATATGAAATTAAGCGTCCTGCAAGTTCACCGCTACCATCCAGTCTTGCGGGTCTAGGGCAGACAAGACCTGAGCCAGTGTGGGCATCTTGAACTTCTCCTTCCGGAGGAATCGATTGACGTTCCGAGAGTCTAAGATAGGACGCAAGCCCTTGTCCTCCTTTGGGACCAAGAAGTATTGGGAGTAACAACCACGACCTACTTCTGGCGTTGGAACGTGCTCGATGGCCACTGTGGCCAAGAGGGCCGAAACTTCCTGCTGGAGAAGTGCCAAGTGATCCCCCGACATGCGGTGGTATTGAGGTGGCATGGCTGGAGGGGTAGACTCGAAGGGGAGGGAGTAGTCTCTTCGGACTATCTGTAAAAACCCACCTGTCCGAAGTGATGGTGCGCATGTGGGGGAGATGATGGCGAATCCTGGCACCCACTGGCGTTTTGTGGGCCTGAAACACCGGACTAGGAAAGTTTGGAGGCCGTGGTGGCAAGGGAGGGGGTGGGCTGACCCGCCCACTGGCCCCGTGACCCACCTCGGCGGGTCCCACGTCCACGGCTGCACTGAGACTATTGCTGCGCAGGCTTGTGGCTTTGAAACAAACGTGTTTGGGCACCCCTTCCTTGGCCATGAAAGGAGCGAAAAGCAGAAGCCGAAGGAGTACGCGTGGACGAAAGGCCCGAGGACTTGGCCGTAGCCCGCGAGTCCTTAAAACACTCCAACGCACTGTCTGCCTTGTCGCCAGAAAGGTGAGTGCCAACAAAAGGCATGTCCATCAGAGTAATCTGGACATCCCTGGAAAAGCCAGTTGTCCTCAGCCAGGGGTGACGGCTTAGCGCCACTGTTGTGGAAATCGCTCTGCCCAGCGAGTGAGCGGTGTCAAGGCCACAACGAATCGTGAACTTGGCTGAGTCTCTGCCCTCAGCAATAGCTTGGGAAAGCACCGTCCGGGCCTTCTCCGGACACTTAAGCAGCACTTGCGCCACCATATCCCACACAGAGTGGGAATAACCGCCCAAGAGGCATGCAGTGTTCACAGATCGCAACCCTGAACTGGCGGAAAAGAAAATCGCCCAAACTGCCCCAGTTTCTTGGATTCCCTATCTGGAGGTGCGGAAGGGAATGCGCTCGGGATGCAAAGGCTTGGAAAACCAAGCTCTCAGGGGTAGGGTGTTGGGAGAGAAAAATGGGGTCATCTGGGGCCGTGAGATGGCTTTGGGCAACATTCCTATCTACAGGAGCCCCCGTGTTTGGCCTGGACCACGTGCTCAAAAGAACGTCTGAAAGTGAGTCACTGAAGTGCAGCAGCGGCTCCGCAGAAGAAGCTGCCGGCCAAAGCACTCCTGTCAGGAGGTTAGTCCTGACGGCCATTGTAGGGAGCTTGAAGTGGAGACCCTCAGCCGTCCTACGCAACACCACTGAATAAGTACCACCCTCCTCCGTAGCCACGGTAGAAGGAGACAGTGTGCCAGGTTCTGGAGAAAAATCCAGTCCACCTACGTCCTCCAAATCCTCTTCACAGTCTGGGTCTAACTCACATTGGGCTGTGAGAGGGTCTTCAGACCCCACCCAGTCCTCCCCGTCCCCTGTAACCTGCTGGACAGGAGAAAAAGAAGGAGGCGGCTAGAGAAAGGGATAAAAATTCCTCATTGGCGTTGGAATTGGCGTTGATCGACACCGGTTCGGCACAGTCTTCATGTTGGGGTGGAAGCCGGGAACGGTATCGGTCGGGGAGGCGGCAGACCCTGGCGGCTGTGCCATAGACGTCGATGGAAGTAATACGAGGCCAACTGACATCAGCTGGAATCCATGCATGGATCAATGGGGGTCTCGCGGCGCTAAGGCCGGAGCCGTTGACTACGTCAGGGCCGGAGCCGGTGACGAAGAAGGGCAAGGACCCCCAGCCAATGAGGCAGGCCATGGCTGACAGAAATTCCTGCAGCTGGGCCAGAGTCGCTGACGGACCCGGGTAGGGTGGGTAGGCCGTCGGCAACTGCGTTGGCTCCGCCGGAGCCTCAGGGGTGGCACCACCCGCACCCTCAGCCATGTCGCGTGCAAGGCTAGGGGAAGGCGAAGAGCGATGTCGCTTCTTCAACTTCTTGTGCTTCGTCTTACCTGACCCCGAATGCGAAGACTTCGTCGAACATTGGTGGCGGCTCCGCGACAGGTCCCTCGACCTCCCACGGGACTGGGACCTTGAACGGGGCAGAGCCGACTCCC
Organism: Lissotriton vulgaris; assembly: GCF_964263255.1. Taxonomy (NCBI): domain Eukaryota; kingdom Metazoa; phylum Chordata; class Amphibia; order Caudata; family Salamandridae; genus Lissotriton; species Lissotriton vulgaris. The sequence goes on along the minus strand of NC_141698.1, from coordinate 1,010,579,027 downwards.
GGGCCTCAAGCAACTTCTGGGACCACTCCCGCAAAGTTTTCAGAGCCATGGCCAGGCAGTCGGGGCACAACGCGTGGTCGCGACCCAGGCAGTAGAGACACTCGTGGTGCGGGTCAGTCACCAGCATTGTGCGCAGACAGTCCTCGCAAGACTTGAAACCGTGTATCCCTATACACCAGGAGTAAAAGACTTAACAGAACAGAGACAAAAGTCCCACAAAACTCAGTAAAAAACTGACTGAGGGTACCGCTCTCTCAGGATCTGCGCTTGCTGGAGCGGAAGAAAGAAATAACTGACGTCAGAGCGCGAGGGCTGAGTCTAAGTAGCTGCTGTGAAGTCATATCGACGATCATGACATATATGACAGACACGAAGTCGCACAACGCCACCTTCCGACGCGCAGGGGTACTGCTGACAGAAACTATCACTAACGTGTCCCTTTCAGATATAACAAAATAAAAAAAAAACTGGTTGAAATACATCGATTAACATTTTCAGTACAGAGGAAGATTGTAGGAGAGTGGGATCTGCTTCCTATGGTTACCCCCATTTTTTGCTGTGATTCACAGTTTTTTCGACTTTATTATGGCTGTGGTCCTGCTAATCAGGCCCACAGCCTAGCTGTTCTCTCTCTAAATTGATACCATGTACTTTAAGTACATACCAGATTGGTTACTGGGTCACCTTTGTGAGCCCCTGTATATGGTACCTTAGGTACCCATGGCATAGGTGCACTCAAGGCCTACCAGGGGCTGCAGCATGTATTATGCCACCCCTTGTTAACCTTCCAAACTGATACCACAGGTCTGCAATTGTATATCTATCTATCTATCTATCTATCTATCTATATATATATACACCTATAAGTCACTCCTATGGCAGGCCTTGACAATCCTGGAGGCAGAGTGCTTGTTTTTGTGTGAGAGGGTGCCCTAGCATGAGCTGAGCCCCTCTGCAGCTTTCGGAACCATCTCCTTATAGCTGTTCTGTGATATAGCCATACCATATACTCTTAAGTGCATTATAATCCTCAAGGTTAATGCTAACTTAGGTTTGGCTTTATCAAAACATGTCGTGTTAGGCGGGGGTAGCATTCCACCCTTCTGGAGGGTGAAGACATGTAGTTACTGTTAAACCCGGTTTAAGTTAAACAGTGCCCCAGCATCACAAAATGGATGCTGCTGCCACAAACACAAGTCTGCCCTCCTGCTGCTGGACGAAACTCTGGCAGGGGAGAACTGGACAATAGGTTTCCTGTCCAGGGAGGTGCTGGAACCTCCCCAGACAGGCTTTGGTGTTTTGGGGCAGGGTGGGTTGCATTCAGTGAATGCTTTTCAGACACTGCCTGGGACACACTCGGTGCTCCTTGCATTTCCCAGTTCAAACCGGTTGCTGGGGCACTCAGCCCCAGCTCTGGCACGAAACTGGACGAAGGGGTGTAACCACCCCCTCCCCAGGTCCTCCCATAGGTGGGACCTTAGAGTTAGCCCAACCCCTAATCTTGCTATATGAATAGGATCCCAGTCCCCAGGACTTTAGATTACCCTGGAGGAAACTCTGCAACATATATCTTGGACCTTCGACATTCCATATCGACTGGAAGACAGAAGAAATCTCCCTTGTGGTCAAGGAGTGACCACTCTGTTCAAACAGGCACCGACTGCATCTTTGCCGGACTGCATTTTCAAGGCTCCCGCCGAATCTGCGACACAGGACACAGACTTCCAGACATCTCCGACGCTGACCCGAGCTCCCAGCAAAGCTGAGACCCATAGCGGACACGGGAGACGTGGGACCAGAACTCCTGTACATCCTGCACTTTTGCAACGGCACTTACTTCCAGATGTATCCCGAAGTTGTGCATTGGGGTATCTAAAGCCCCTGCCAGAGCACCTTTTGCATCGAAGCTCAGAGGGCCACACTCCACGAGTGTCCCATGGGCCCGCTTTGTGCATTTCAGCTCCTGGCTCCTTCGCGGTTCCTAGTCCGTTGGCTAGAGAGCCCCCACGCAGGGCCATCTTTAATTTAGTGAGCTTTCCTGGTTGCTCCAGACGTGCTCTCACTTCTCTCCAAAGAAGAAGTCCCCCAGACCTTGCTGGTCTGCACCGAAGCCAATCTCGACATCCTGCGTGGATTGCGTTTGCCCAGGCTTGTTGGGTCCAATCCGGATTCCGACACCTCAGTCAACTAGATACTTCGTGAGACAGCTTGAATCCAGCTCCGGTCGTGGTCGACACTGTAGGAGAGTAGGGTCTGCAATCCTATGATCACCCAGATTTTTTGCTTTTGTTTCACTGGTTTACGACTTTCTCTGGCTGTGGGCCTGCTAATCAGACCCACAGCCTAGCTGTTCTCTCACTAAATTACAACGTGTACCTTAGGTGCATTTACCAATTGGTACTGGGCCACCTTATCAGACCCTGTAACTCAGGGCATAGGTGTACCCAGGGCCTACCAGGGGCTGCAGCATGTATTATGCCACCCCTGGCTGGCCATCTAAATCTGACACAACTGGCTGCACGACAGCTGGGGCACGGTGGTGTAATCACCCTTTGCTTTAGATATAGTATGCCTATATCTAACCCTAAAATGGACACACAGATTCCTATCAGTCACTCCTATGGCAGGCCTTGACAATCCTGAAGGCAGAGTGCTTGGAATCGTGTGAGATGGTGCTCTGGCATGAGCGGAGCCCGTTTGCAGCTTGCGGAACCAAGTCCTAATAGCTGTTCCATGATAACGCGTACCATATACTCTTAAGTGCATTATAATCCTCGCGGTTATATGCTATCTTTGGTATCGCTTTATCAAAACATGTCGAGTAAGGTGTCATACGAATTGGAATACTAACCCCTCGCCAATTCTGGCGACGGGGTTAGCATTCCACCCTTCTAGAGAGACACGACATGTATGTAACTGTGAACCCCGGTTAAAGTTAACTCAAGCCTCAGCATCACAAAATGGATGCTGCCACCACAGACACGAGTCTGACCTCCTGCTGCTGGGAGTCCTTCCAGCGAGGGGAGCTTGGACAAAGGGTTTCCTGTCAGGGGCGGTGCTAGCACCATCCCAGACAGGGTTTTGTGTATCCTGGGTAGGCAGGGTTTTTCAGGAAGGTGACTGCAAGTGGCACCCCGGTGCTCACTACACATCTGCCTGCTAGAACCAGTTCCAGGGGCACACCAGCCCATGGCCTGGGGAAAGTCCGGCATGGGAGAGGGGTGTAACCACCCCCCTTCCTGGTCCCACCCCTAGGGCAGGACCTAGTCGCGTACCCACCCCTTTCTTTAGGATAAAGGCAGGAGCGGGGACCCTTCCAAATTAGATCATCTTTGAATCAAGAAACTACTTTCTACGAAAGGAACTCTCGACTTCTTCTCAAGATTTCTCCCTTGTGGCTAAGGAGTAGTCACCCTGCATCCGCAGGCACCATCTAAGAACACTGCGGTTTGCTGCACGTCCTTCCTCCGGAATCCGACTGACCAGCTCAACGAGACCCGGCTTCCCTGGCACCTCTGACCTCTACCTACCTCTACAGCTAAGCTGAGAACCGTAGGTGCGACGAGACCTCGAGGGACCGGCCATCATCAGAACTGCACGACTTCTTTCCAGCACGACCGCCGAGGGATCCTCTGGTGAGTGCTTTGGGGTCCGAGAAGCCCCGACCCTGAGCAGCTCCAGCACCGAAGATCAGCCCCCCAGCATCCACGAGATCTGCGTGAGCCCTTCTGCTTTTTGGCTGCTCACCGCGTTGTCTGGCTACTAGCCCGCTGGCTTGTGGCCTTCCCGACGACGACCGACGACATCACCACTGCTGGTCTGGTTGCTCCAAACTGGCCCTTGCTCCCTTCCAAAAGAGGAGCACCCGGGACCCTCCTGGTCCACTCCAGACGCCATTTTAGGTCCACCTCGTGGGCTTGAATTTGCCAAGACTTGTTGCCCCAATCCTGGGTCCAGCGACGTCGACAGCATCAACCATCGTGGGACAGCTCGCACCTCCATCCTGGTCGCCGACAACGCCTCCTGGTCCGTGAGACTGCAGAGCCCAGCGTCGCCCACTCACCTGGTCGAGGTGACTCCATCCGGTGCCATCCTGGTGCCCATCTGATTCCTGGACCACGTGGCTGAAGATACAAGCTTCACCTCTTTCACCTGAAATCACCCGACATTGGCTTGCATCTTCCCATCGCCTTCCTGGTCACTGGCTAGTGACCCAGACTCTGTCCCTTCTGCTTTCAGGTTCTTCAGATCTTCAATACACCCTTGGATCCACCCGGGCACTTTTCCTCTGGTCGCCTGCAGCACTTCTTCGCATCTCTCCATTGGAATAGACGACGAAACCCGACACCAAAAGACACCTATGCACCCGGCTTCCCTGGGTGAGGTAACACGAGTACTCCGGTGCTCCCATGGGTCTTGACTCTCGAAGTATTCTAGTCTAAAAGGGTTCAATCGTAGTTAACCTAGAAGTGTCCTTAAACTGTAAAATTGTACTTGTTCGTTCTCCATAGAAAGTTAATGGTAACCCGCGGCTGTGTTTAAACACTGCACGTGTCTCCGGTGGGCCTCCTACATCCTAACCTTTGGTGGTTCTAGGTAGCCCCAGTGATTCCACAGGCTCTAGGCCTGCTTTCTTTACCACAAGTGCTTCTTATACCACTATTTTAGTATATGGTTTGTGAGCCCCCTAGGGTAAACGTATACTGTGTAACTTATTGTATGCTAATTAAGTTCCTTGTATTGTACTTTTACCTCTGATCTCATAAAGAGACCAGAGGGGTTGTGTTTAGATTAAATACATATATATTGACATATACCTTGTGTGAAATTCTTTCATTTGATCATTCAAGAGATTATAATTGGTAAAACAACTTCCTTAACTCGCCTTTAAGTCTTAGCCTGAAGGCTGCTCTCCACAGATACCACTAGGATAGCTTTCTATAAAGTTGACTTTACAACCTACCATCAATAAAGGTCGTTTGGACTGGTGCAAGGTGCCCACTAGAAGAGTGGACATCATATACCAGGCCAACTTCTCATAAAGATCCGATAAAAAGTCCTAAAAATATGCAAACTGTCAACTGGATAAAGAAAAGTAATAGTAAAGTAAGTTTGTCCCAGTGGAAAAAGCCAAGACTGACAATCCACAAGAAATGCAGCCGCTCTGTGCCTATCTGATTCACAAGAACTTATAATATAACTTTGGAAGTGCTGACTTTTGGGAATAGGGAAGAATTCATTGTGTGCTTACTGACCTTTAAGCAATATTTGTGTACATTCTAAGCCACATCAAAGGTAGTATTAAAAGTGGGAGAGTCGCATGGAACAAAGTAGAAAATAGGACTGCTCTCTTTCCTAGTTTCAGGAATAGATATTGGGCTGAGCGATATGATCAGGATAGTGGCTTAAAGCTGGGTGGCTTATGACCTTAAAGCTAAAATTTGTATCAGCTCAGCCCAATAGAGCAGAGGTAGCACATACATAGGACTTCAGTAAACAGAGCTGCTAAATCAAGTTCGCTAAGCTAAGAAATCCTTAGTAACACTGAAGACTGAAATCAGTAATCTGTGATAACCAAAAGCATAAAGGAGAGAAGCTTGATGCCAATACTTATAGCTTTACCTCTATACCATTCTCCCGTCTCAGTTCCTCTGCATTAAGTGCTGAACAGTTGACTGTGTGGAAAGCTAACTCAGTTGCGGCAGGAAGCAGGGACAGTTTCGAGAAAAGCTGGTCATCAGAAGTTTCCATGGTGATGGTCTTAATAAGCATTGGGTAACCAGCGTATTTGTAAGGCTGCAAATCTAAAGGAAAGTAAAACAAAATGATTAGACAATATTTCAACTGGATGATCTCCTCTGCAAATTTCTTCCCTTTTAAAGAACACAACATACTGAAATCTTTCAAAACCAATAGTGCAGTTTCTAACTTCAGAGACACCCCCTTCACAGACAACTCTGCTGCACCAAAGTCACAGCACACAGGCATCATGAGGTACACAGGTAGCTCATCTATCAGAGGATTAGCAACTTTCTCTGTTGAACTTCCCAAGACAATATAACTAGCAGGAGAACCCAGGAAATCACTTAAGAAACCGGGCATTTGTCGTAATAGATTGTGAGATACTGGAAAGTCAATTGTTTGACATAATGATCATGGGTTCTGCAGTGGTGGCACTTGACTAACCTTACCTTTTGACAAGTGGCCATTAGTAGGAGTTGCAAAAAGTCTGCTACCATTAAAGTGAACACTTGTCACCTTCCACAGACCTTTTGATAAAGACAGAATGCAATAAAGAAGCAAGAAACCAACCCAAGTTTCATATCTTGGGATGCAGAATTCACATACACCATGGATGAAATTTGCTTTCAAAGACTGCCAGAACCTGTCTGCTACAATCTACAGGGAAATAGATGAGTGGTAAAACTTTCCTCCAAGGAAATTGTCAGCATTAGCCTGGTGAAGACAAAGTGGCGTATGCTGAGAGGAAGACACTGAGTAAGTCTGGAAACAAGTCCTCCCCAAAACCACCAGCACTTGAAAGGAGCTGCTTAGGGCAAATGGGGCTAATAGTACAGCCTGCTGTAAAGGTCTAAATGGGCTCAATGACCACAAGGCTAAACTAAAAGAAGAAATAAATGGTTCACCACAATCCAGACTGGCGCCTGGGGGAAATTCTAATTTAAGGAATCTGCGGCCAGACATCTCTATCAGATATACTGCCTAGCGCCGATTAAGGGCCTGGCTTAGGCGAATCGAGGTAAGCTGGGTTTGGAGAGGGACCCCTAGTGGAAGTCCTACTGGGGTAAGTACAGATCCATGGGGCCTGGAGGCACTCCAGGTGGACCCAGACCTATCCAAAACAACTTCAGCATCACTTCTTTAAAGGCCTGAATCATCACAGCTTGGGAAATTAGGCACATCAGGACTTAAATGAACAATGATGGTAGAGCTCTCGAGGGCCCAATGCTTGATTTCTCCCTGGAGTGGAAATGATGGGATGGGGTTGAATCCTTCTTGGCCATCTTATGCTTGCTTCGAGACTTGGATTTTCCTGAGGACTGCAACTGGGAACCGTCTCAAAACTTTGAAGTGGACCATCCCACATGTTTATGTTCAGCGACAACGTTTATATTCACACTCCCTGGTGTCCTTCAAATGCATCAGGGAGCATTTTTTGCAGGCCTTCGAGTTGTGTTCGGAGCCAAGGCATTCAAGAAAGATAACGTGCGGGCCCACAACTGACATCTCCTTCCTGCAAGTGCTGCCTGGCTTAAATAATTTGGTTTTAGTGAGACTCATCCCTCCATAATGTCAGATAAATAAATTAGGAAACAACAGTAAAACATCAGAAAAGTTGGATGCATGTCTCCAGATCTGCATTAAAGGGCATGACAAAATAGGAACGGACATCCGTTGGCAGGGATTGCGCCTACATGTGGCTCCATGTGGTCACTTAAAGAGCAGAGACAGTCACAATGGATTCAGAAGTGCCATCCATCAGCTCAAAGAAGCTTTTTCAAACATTTTCTGGATTCATTCCAGTGCCTGGGAGGATTTAAAAAGTGGGATACCTGTGGTTAGAAGTATCAATCAGAAGAACAAGTTACTTACAGTAATTCTTTATTTAGTAGAGACTATGTAACCACAAATTCCTCCTCTTAGAATATCCTAAAGGCATCAGACTGGATCCAGAAAATCTTGAGCAGTACACCATGAACTGATAGGTGGCATCGATTAGCTCCATGCCAACTTCATCTTTGTTGTGATGTCATGCCTTCATAAGCGTCAACCCGGCGCGCAGACATCAGTTTCTTTTGTGACACTTTCAGCGCCAAAAACACAGAGCCACATTAATACCAAAGTACCAGTGGTGATTAGTGTGCAAAATCTACAGGGATCTTTTTGGTAAGAGCCCAGTTTGCAGAGTAGTGAGAATGGGAAGGTCAGTGAATGGAGCACCTTGAAAGATATACACATTAGAAACATCAAAACAAGATTTAGATCCCACTGGGACATGACAAATGGGTCTGGAAGAAAAAGATGCAGCAACTTTTTTAGGAAACTAGTCACAACCAGTGACCAAAAGGGAAGGTGATCGGGCAGCCGCAAGAAGGCCTAGAGGGCCGACAAATAACCTTTGAGAGTGCCTAATGCAAGGCAAAGAACAAATAACAAAATCTCTGACAGACGTGCAGAAAGGGTATCTACCTGGTATGTGGTACTCAATGTCACAAACTTCGCATAGCTGCAGGTATAGATGGACTTAGGCAAAGGACGCCTGGCTGCCAAAATAACATCACAGACTTTGGGTGGAAGGTCAAACACTCTCCACTATGGCCGCTCAATCTCCACACATGAAGTTGAAGAGTGTGCAGGTTCAGGTGCAGTACCGTGCTCTGTTGCTGTGACAGGTGGTCCTCCTGAAGCAGCAGCCTGATTAAAGGAGTATCACTCAAGCTCAGGAGACCTGGATACCATATTATCTGGGCCCAATCTAGTGCCACTAGGATGACTTGAACCTGGTCGACCCAAATCTTCTTGAGAACTCAGGCCATAGAGGCATCAGTGTAGTCCTCAGTCCTGAACGCCACTTGAGATTAAAGGAGCCTCCAAGCTAGAGTCCCCTTGGAAGCACCATCACTCAGAAGGGATAACATTGCATGTTCTCGTGGTGGTGAAAGATCTAATCAAGGATCACCTCACTCTAGAAGGATTTGGATGCAGAAACCATTCATGGTTCCCTAGGCATCTCCAGCTGAGCTTGTCTGGCCCAAGATTCAAAGAACCTGCCAAGTGCTGAACAACCAGGAAAATGTCCTGGGGTTCCAGACTGTTGCAGCGACTCACGAGCCTCTTGACACAGAGTTCACATCCCCAACCCACCATGATTGGTACAATATCACATGGCAATGGTGTTGTCAATGAACTCCTGAACCAGCCTCCCTTTGATGGACAGGAAGAAGACTTTCAATGCTAGATGAATCGTTCTTAGCTACAACAGACTGATGTGGCGCTTGGATTTTGCTGGAGACCTGAGTCCTCTAATCTCCACCTCTCCCAGATGGCCGTCACAACCTAAAGTGATGCATCTGTCACAACTGGGAGATCTAGGTGGGGAAGGGAGAGGCGTCTATCGCTCATCCAATCGTGGCTCGTTAGCTACCAATGCACGTCTTTTGCAGTACACTCCAATATCTGGACCAGGTTAGAAAGATTCCCCTGATGCTGCACCCATTGGGACTTGAGGTCCCCATGCAGAGTCCGCTTATGCCCGTGGGCATGATTTACCAGCAGGATGCATAAGTCCATGGGGCCCAGCAGCCTCAGAGTCAATCTCATCACAATTCAGGATAGAGGCTGAAACATTGGTATCATATCCTGGATAGGCTGCTCTTGAGGATTGGCCCAAAACTGCACTGTGAGGGAGGTCAAGTGCAACTTTGTCACACTGATGGAAAACCCCAGTGAATGTAGGAGTTCAGCGTTACTTGGAGTTGGAAGACTACTGCCTGTGGCGAACCTGCCTTCAACAGAATGTTGATGACGTAGGGGGAAGCCTGGAACCCCAGACCTCCACAGATTAGCAACCACCAACACCATCATCTGGATAAACACACGAGAGGCTCTGGTGAGGCTAAAAGGGGGCACAGCAAACTGAAAGTGCTCGAGCCCACTGTGATCTGCAGGTAATGTTTGTGGGCAGGCAGGACAAGGAAATGAAAATAATTGTCCTGCAAGATCAATGTTACCAGCCAGTCTCAATGGTCCAGGGCAAACAAAACCTGAAGCAATGTGAGCATTTTTAAACTTCTCTTTACGGAGAAAATAATTGAGAGGGTGCAGGTCTAAGGTGGGGCAGAGGTCTCTGTCCTCCTTCGTTACCAGAAACCAGAGGGTATAACAACCATGCCCCCTAACTTTTTGAACTTCTGTTTGAACCACTTTTGGAGTCTCACTTCCATGAGAACCTAAGGAGTGCCCGACATTCAGGGATGTCACTATGATCACATGGTGCCACATCAAGCATTCAATTACACCAACAATAAAATAACTCAATAAACTAACTGAAGACTAGCAATATTTATGCACAATTAACCTGTCCCCCTGGGTAACCCATCACCCATTAAAAGTTAAAATTAATTAATTTGAATCGTACATCATACCAAGTGATTTAATTAAGACTCTACATCTCACCTTCCTTATGTCTGTTGAAGAGAATGCTTTGAGTTTTCAGAATCAAAATGATATTTTCTGGATCTGGGCCATCAACTATTCTTGCTGATTTTGTACACAAGAATTCGTATGCCTTATTCACGTTCTCAAACATATCCTGTTGTGCAAAAATTAAAGTACATAAAGATTTGCTTAACTTCGCAAAAACCTCTTATTTTATTCCTGCACTTAATGAACCCTCTGATAAAACAACAGTACATGCAAGTAGGAAGAGCTTGAGAAAAGATCATTCCTACACAAAATCCGTTTATGATGGCTAGTGTAAGACTAATTGAAATCTTATGCTTCAGCTCATTCAGGTTGAATTAGCAATAGTAATTTTAGAATGGAAGAGCTCCCAAAAACATTCCACTACCCACTGTTCACGAATGTCAAGTCTAAGACTTCTAATGAGGAAGAATTATTTGTGTGACAAGAAGGCGGCAGGTGGACCAGCAATAATGACGCTAGACACAGCATCAGTGATTGTATAATGCACAATGGAGAAGAATGAAGAAAACATATAGGCTATCAGACTAATTGTATTAGTTTTTGGGGCATTATTTGAAATTCATCTCTGGCAAGCTCAAAAAGTCCAGGTATTGCTCAAGTTCCTGAATATTTGGCCCACACAATGTGGCTACTCTATACTAGAAAAGTTAGCCTGCTGATACTGGGGTGTTTCTGCCAAAATAATTGCACCACATTGAGTTATAATTGATTAAGGCTTCCCTGAAGAGGCAAAGGTTCTCAAACACAATGTTAAAAGCTTAAGCTATACAGCTCATCACCATAAAGGACTGTCAATGGGAGAATCGGACGGAAACAAGGGTGCTGTCATTTGGCTATGGTTATGTTATACAGGATAAAAAAGACCTTTGTTGATACCCCTTGGTTGTACATGAAAATCAGATCATCGGGTTGCGCCTGCCCTATGCAACTCCCTCTCAACGCTACTGCTGTCCACCATAAGTCAAATTATGTAAATGCTTCAGCTACAATTTCATGTAAATAGACAACTTATCCAATTAGGTGTAGAACTATTATCCACAACAATGAGAAGTTAACAGCTGTTTTAACGTACCCTTCCTTCAGGGTTCTTGTCAGGATGGTATTTCTGTGCCAGTCTGAAGTAGGCTTTCCTGATCTTGCCCTCATCATGCCTGCCAAATAAATGTAGGTCAATTTTGTGAAAGCACACAGAAGATAACTTTCCTCAACTTTCAACTAACAAATTGTCACTCAGCATGGATTATAGACAAACATCAAAATAAAGTTACAAAACTGATTCACATTTTTCTAAGCAGTTCGGAGTATATTCAACGTAATAAAGCAAGTAGAACAAGTTACTTACTTTCGGTAACAATATATCTGTAAGAAACATTGGTAGAGATAGATTCCTTACCTTAGAATTACCCCCAGGCGTCAGCCTGGATCCCGAAAGATGTCATCAGCAGTACCCCAGCGCGTCGGACGGTGGCGTTGTGCGGCTCTGCGTCCGTCGTTGGCTTCGTGGTCACTGAGAAGACGTTGCGGCAGCTACTTAGAAGCCACCCTTGCGCGCCGACGTCAGTTTTGTTCACGACTTTCCGTGCCAGGCACGCAGAGCCATGCAAGATACTAACCACTGGTGCCTTGAAACTAGGGCCCTGAAAGGGATGACCTTAACCCTAGAAATCAGTTCGCACTACAGGGAGGATTGGGTGGGGCGGTAAGGAATCTATCACTGGTAATGTTTCTTACAGATATATCGTTACCAAAGGCAAGTGACTTGTTCATCTGAAAGAAACACTTATTGAATAGATACCCCAGCAATACCAACCCCAGCGGTGGGTCTGTGAACCAAGATCACACCAGGAAGTCCCGGAGAACAGAACGGCGAAAGAAGCTGTACCTCTGGACTTGGCTGTCCAGGCAATAGTGCTTAGTGAAAGTGTGCAGCAAGGCCCACGTAGCTGCCTGACAGATGTCTTGTAAGGGGACACCACGTTCCAACGCCGTAGTGTCACCCGTCACCCTGGTGGAATGGGCGAGCAGCCCCAACGGAGCTTCCTTCTTAGCCAGAGAATAACAGGCTTTAATACACAAGACGGCCCGACCTTTCTTGACGCCAACGTAGCCAACAAAGAGCTGGTCATCCACCCGGAACTGTTGTGTGCAGTTAAAGTAAAACAAGAGCGCACATTTTGGGTCCAGATGGTGGAGCCTCTCTTCCTCTCTAGAAGGAGGCGGAAAGAAGGTGGGCAAAGTGATGGTCTGCCCGATGTGAAAGGCAGTGACAACTTTTGGCAGAAAGAATGGACGTGTTCTGAGCACAACCTTGTCCGGATGGACAGATAGAACAGGAGGTTTACAAGAAGGAGCCTGGAGCTCACTCACTCTCCTGGCAGAGGTGATGGCAACCAGGAAAGCAGTCTTCAAAGTCAGCAGACGAAGAGGACAGCTGTGAAGAGGCTCAAAGGGAGCGCACATTAAATATGTAAGGACCAGATTCAAGTCCCACTGTGGCATTACAAAAGGAATAGGAGGTAAAAGATGTGTAATGCCTTTGAGAAATCAATTTACACCAGGGTACTTGAAAAGAAAGGGCTGATCAGGGAGCCTGAAAAAGGGCAAAATAGTAGAAAGATAGCACTTGATAGCGCTGAGAGTGAGCCCTGCCGGGCTAAAGAGAGAAGGTACAAAAGGACCTCAGAAAGAGGGGCAGAAAGGGGATCCACAGCCTTTGATGTGCACCATGCCACAAATTTGTTCCACCTGCAAGCGTATACCACCTTAGTGGAGGGACACCTTGCTGCCAGAATGACATCACAAACTTCAGGAGGCAAGTCGAAAGGAATCAACTGCCGCCGCTCAATCTCCACACAAAGAGATGGAGGCTGGACAGGTTTGGGTGGAGGGCCGTCGCCTCCTGCTACAACAGAAGATCCTCCCAAAGAGGAAGTCGGATCGGGGGATCAATTGTCATACTGAGTAGATCGGGATACAAAACTCTTCGAGCCCAGTCCGGAGCCACAAGAATGACTCGGGCCCGGTCGCACCTGATCTTCTTCAGCACTCTGAGCAGAACTGGAATAGGGGGAAAGGCGCACAACTGACCACAACTCCACTTGAGACGAAAAGCATGGCCTAGCGTGTGCCCCCTTGGAAATTCCAACGTGCAGAAGTGCTGACATTGCGCAATCCAGCCATGTACAGAGGCGCAGAGCGTCCTGACATAGGGTCCACGACCCCACCCAGACTTGTTTGTTTCAGTACCACATGGCGGTGGTATTGTCTGTTAACACCTGCACCACTTTCCCTTTGACAAGGGGAAGGAATGCCTTCAGTGCAAGTCGGATCGCCAGAAGCTCCAGAAGGTTGATATGGAGCCTGGACTCAGGCTAGAGGTCTCTGATCTCCGCCTCTCCCATGAGGCCCCCCATCCCAGGAGGAACGCATCCGTCACCACTGTGTGCTCCGGTTGGGGAAGGGAGAGGGATCTGCACTGGACACAATGTTGGTTCATGAGCCACCACTGCAGCTGCTATGCAGTGCCCTCCGAGATCTCAATGTAATTGGACAGGTTCCCCTGATGGAGCGCCCACTGGAAGGACAGGTCCCACTGCAGAGCCTGCATATGCCATCTGGCATGAGTGACCAGCAGGATGCAGGAGGCCATGAGGCCTAGTAGCCTCAGGGTCATTCTGACCGAAACCCAGGATAGAGGTCAAACGATCGGAATCATAGCCTGAATATCCTGGACTCGCCATTTGGGAGGATAGGCCCGAAACTGCGTCGTATCCAGAACAGCTCCAATGAAGAGGAGCTTTTTAGAGGAAATCAGGTGCGACTTTGGGACATTGATAGAAAACCCCAGCAAATTGGCCGTAGTCTGGAGGTGGGAGACGACTAGCTGGGGCGAGCCCGCCTTTAACAGCCAGTCGTCGAGATAGGGGAAGACTAGAACCCCTGATCTGCGCTTATGAGCTGGGACCTCCGCCATAACTTTCGTGAAGACCCAGGGAGCGGTGGAAAGACCAAAGGGGAGCACGATAAACTGAAAGTGCTCGTGGCCTACCTTGAACCACAGGTAAAGCGGGTGGGTCGGCAGGACGGGAATGTGGAAATATGTTTCCTGCAAGTCCAACGCTACCATCCAGTCTCTAGGGTCATGAGCAGACAAGACCTGAGCCAGAGTTAGCATCTTGAACTTCTCCTTCTGGAGGAAGAGATTGACGTCCCTGAGGTACAAGATAGGACGCAGGCCCTTGTCCTTCTTGGGCACCAGAAAGTAGTGGGAATAATAACACCCACGTCCTACTTCTGGTGCAGGAACATCCTGGATGGCCCCCTTGGCTCCCTTGGACAAAAAGGTCGCAACTTCCCGTTGAAGAAATGCCAAATGATCCCCGACATGCAGTGGTACTGGGGTGGCATGGCTGGAGGGGTAGCCACTTCGGACTATTTGTAAAACCCACCTGTCTGAAGTGATGGTGCATCAGCGGGGAGGTGATGGTGAATCCTGCCGCCCACTGGCGTTTGATGGGCCTGAAAGACCGAACTAGGAAGGTTTTGGGGCAGTGGTGGCTGTGGTGGAAGTGGATTGACCCGCCCGCTGGCCCCCTGCCCCGCCTCTGCGGGTCACATGACCGCAGCCGCGCTGAGACTGCTGCGGCCTGTGACTCAAGCGAACGTGCTGGGGTGCTCCTTCCGTGGCCACAAAAGGAGCAAAAAGAGGAAGGCGGAGGAGGGCGAGTGGCCACAAGGCCCAAGGACTTGGCCGTAGCCCACGAGTCCTTAAAACAATCAAACGCACTATCTGCCTTGTTGCCAAAAAGGCAAATGCCATCAAAGGGCATGTCCATAATGGTATTCTGAACATCCCCCGAGAAGCCAGTGGTCCGCAGCCTGGCGTGGCGGCGGAGTGTTACTGTTGTGGAAATTGCTCTGCCCAGCGATCTGGTGGTTTCATGTCCACATCGTAATGTGAACTTGACTGCATCTCTCCCCTCAGCAATAGCCTGAGAGAGCACTGTCTGCGCCTCCCCCGGATACTGAGGCAGCACTTGCTCCACCGTATCCCACACAGAGTGGGAATAACGGCCCAAGAGGCAGGTGGTGTTCACAGACCGCAGCCCTAAACTGGCGGAAGAAAAAATCTTCTTCCCACATTGTTCCAGTCTCTTGGATTACCTGTCAGGGGGTACGGTAGGGAATGCACTCTGGGACTTCGAGGCTTGGACAACCAAGCTCTCAGGGGTGGGGTGTTGGGAGAGGAAAATGGGTTCGCCCAAGGCCGGGAGACGGCATTGGGTCACGTTCATATCCACAGGAGCCCCTGTGTTGGGCCTGGAACAGGTGCCCAAAAGAACGTCAAAAAGTGCCTCATCAAAGGGCAGCAGTGGCGCCGCAGAGGTAGCTGCCGGCTGAAGCACTTCTGTCAGGAGGTTAGTCCTGATGGCCACTGCAGGGAGTTGGAGGTGGAGGGCCTCCGTCATCCTACGCAACACCACTGAGTAACTTGCACCCTCCTCCGTAGCCAAGGTAGGAGGAGTGAGCATGCCAAGGTCAGGAGAGGTGTCCAGACCACTGGCATCTCCCAGTTCCTCTGCCAATGCCGGGTCATACTCACACTGAGCTGTGAGAGGGTCCTCAGACCTCTTCCAGTCCTCCCTGTCCTCCGAAGGCTGATGTACAGGCCTAAAATAAGGAGCTTGGACAAAGGGGTAGAAAGGCCTCATCGGTAACTGAATCAGCGTCGAGCGACGCCGTTCCGGCTCCGTGTGCATGTCGGGGCTGAGACCGGGAGCGACGTCGTCCGGTTCACGGGCGACGTCGGAGGTGGTGCCGGTGTGGTCGACGTCGGTGGATGTGTACCGAGGTTGACCGGCATCCAGGCCTGGATCCTTGGTGGCCCTGCAGCACCGGAGCAGACAGTGATGCCAGAGCCGGAGCTGCCGACACTGAAGGGCGAGGACCCCCAGTTGGGCCGGCCCAAAGAAGCGGCCATGGCTGATAGAAATTCCTGCAAGTGGGCCGTAGTCGCAGACTGACCCAGAAAGGGCGGGTAGGCCGACGGAAACACCGTAGGCTCCGCCGGAGCACGGTTGAGGTACCACCCGCACCCTCAGCTGCGACGGGTGAGGGGAAGTTACAGAGCGATGACGTGTCTTCGACTTCTTTTGCTTCGTCTTACCTGACCCAGAGTTCTAAGACTTTGATCCAGACGAAGGAGGGTGATGGCTCCTCGACTGGTCCCTAGACCTCCCACGGGACCTTGAGTGGCGCAGCGCCAACTGCTGGACATCAAGCAACTGCAGTAGCTGCAGTGACGTCATCTCAGCGACCACGAAGCCAATGACGGATGCGGAACCGCACGACACCACCTTCCGTCGCACAGGGGTACTGCTGACAAAAGATTTCCGGATCCAGTCTGAAGCCTGGGGTTAATTATAAGTTAAGGAATATATCACTATGTGTTTCTTTCAGATAGAAGAGTGCATCATTTGTAAAACGTGAGCACATAAAACTTCTGATAATCAATTACAGTGTCTTTCTTCAGTTTTTCACAACCAACCGAAGGAATCCCATGCACAAAGTATGGGCCTTTAAATAATTATTATTCTGAATATATTACCGCTACTGAAGTGTGCTAGGCATTGGCCATATTTGACACTTATAATTTTCCTTTCCCATTTCGCTCAAAGGGCTGTTACATTTCATTATCTTGATACACGAATATATAGCTTACAAGCTTACATATACTTTTAGCAATATTTCAAATATTTTGCGTATCTCAGACATCTTCACAATATATTGCTTAAAGCGACTTGCGAAGAAACCTTAACTGAAATATTTATGTATTTATATTTTAACCTTTGCGTTGCATGTTAATAGTGAATATAAGTAATCTGTCTTTTCAAGAGAGAGATTCTTTATGTACAGTTTCGTACATGGATAGTCAGCATTGTAACATTTTGGACCACTTTTGTCCACATGTATTCATTTATGTTTTGTGCTAACTGTGTACTTGTGGCCACATTCAATTTTTATTGAAAACCTAATCCCAAAGTTGTACTGCTAGTGTACAGTGCTGGAAGGATCACAGAGAGCAGGACAGTATTTCCTTGAGTACCAGATTGAGGCCAATGAACAGCTTATATTTATGACCAAAGCTCCTTAATCTGACCCATCTAACCTAACTGAAAGAAGTATATAAATAGACATCTGTTTCCCAGTTAAAATCTCTGTCAAATGCGAAGGGTTTTCTTGGAGAAATGTATATTTAATGTCTCTAACCTTCTGAACTATGGCACCATAAGAACCTTTTAAACAGAAACAGGCCATCGCCTTTAGGTATTACTATCCAAGGAGATGCATCTAGTCCATTGCATTCAGGATGTCTGTTAAAAGGTGAACCATCTCTCATGATCAGATTCATCACTATCTTGAGCAAGAGGATTAGAAAAATCCAAGGAGTTTAAAGCACCCCATATCATGTATTCTTTGATGGAATGTTTATCTTGAAACCTTTGGTTGGAAAATAAATAATTATTTTTTTAAATAAGTCCTGTGACTTTTGCTTGGTAAACTGAAGAACCTGTTTTTCTAGTGGGATCATTGAACTGGCTCCAACCAAAGTGTGAGAGGCATCACAGACCCCATTCTGGAGTTTGACACTGAAGTAAGAACTGAACCCCACTTCAATATTGGTTTTAGCACTGATTTTAGACCGCTCAAGATGAAAGGCTGCAAAGCGGACCTCAGAGTCAGTGCTGAGACTGAGGCTGTCAGCAGTGATTCTTGGAACCAAGGGTGCCATAAAATGTCTCGACGCAGGTCCGGCTCTGTGTCCATATCGAGTGGGAGGCCGGAGTTGAAGCAGGCCAGGGACACAACTGGATTTGGAGGCGGCGAAGGTGTCGTCAAAGGAATTGGCACTGGGGGAGGTGTCATAAGGTCGACTGGCGACGATCCGGATCCCTGGGGGCCCTGTGGCACCAGGGCCGAAGCCGCCGGCATTGACAGCCTAGAGCCCCCAGCCGAGTCCATGGGGCCCGATGGCATGATGGCAGAGTCGGGCTGCCCAAAGATTGAGTGGAGAGCTTCGCAAAATGTACCAAGCTGGGCAGGGGACGCTCTGGACCTTGAGAAGGGAGGGAAGCTCAGAGCAGTCCCAGCTGGCAACAAGGGCGGAGACTAAGTACTACTACCTTTCGTGTCCCGCGTCGCGTCAGCCGACGGACGGGGCGAAGGCGAAGAGCGATGGTGCTTCTTCGCCTTCTTCTTGTGCTTCAACTTACCCAAAGACAAAGAATTTGATGATGAGTGGTGGTGGGGACTTCGTGACCGGTCCCACGACCTCCCTCTTGAAGGGCACCTCGAGCGGTTCAGAGCCAACTGCGAGCCTCCAGAAGCTTTCGGGACCGCTCTCGCAAAGACTTCGTGCTCATGGCCCCATAGTCGGCGCACGACTTCGGGTCCTGGCCGCGTTCCAGACACCAGAGGCACACGAGGTGTGGGTCTATGACCGACATCAATTTGTGACAAAGTCGAATTTTTTTTTGTCAAAAAGTAACTATGGGTACCGCTCTCTCTGGATCTGCACTGTCTGGCGCTGAGAAAAAAAAACCTGATGTCAGCGTGCTGGGGCGGCATCCACGTAGATACCGCCAAGTCATTCGGGCGATCAGGACGCCAACGACCGGCGCAGAGTTGACTGACGCCACCTCCCGACGCGCTGCCGTACTGCTGAAGAAAAATTCTCAGGATCCAAACGCCTGAGGGTAATTCTAAGGTAAGGAATCCATAACTAATAGTCTCTTTCAGATCTTGAAATTAAGAGTTTTATCAAGGTTACCCACTATGATGCAATTGTTAAGTGTCCTTATCGGAAATGTGTTCATGGTCAGTTGATGGTGTTAGTTAATTTTAATCTATCACGTCAAAATGAGAAAAGGGAAGTGTTGTTTTTCACAGTAACAATGACCTTAACTTATTTCAATGAAACATGCTACAATTTGGAAACAATGTAATTACATTTGTTTAAAAAGAACTGATGCGGTTTCCCGGTAAAATTGACTAAAAATATGGTGCAATCGTAGATCCAGGAGGCTAGAGGTTTAATAACAGAGACTGTATCATAATTGCATTTATATAGTGTTTAAACATTTGTACATACAAGTTTATGCTGGGAGACATAGGGGATGACAATGTTGAAAAGTTCTCAAACGTTTCAGGAAAAAAGAAAATATCATTTATACGATAGGCTGAGAAAGCTGAACCGTGGAGAGGACTCACCATTGTCATGATTGCTAATACTAGCAACTAAAAAGGATTTGACACTACAAGACAGTGACTAAGCCAATGAAAGAATTAAAAAATTAAGTGAAGGGGTGATATGGTCAAGACTGCTCCTGCCACATGACAACATAAATTCACAAAACATTAACGGTCATGATGCAGATTGTGTAACAAAATAGGTAAAAACTTAGAGAGAGACTGGCTAAGCTGGAATGGGCAACTGGACTAATTAGAGAAGAGGAGTTCTCTTGAGACTCAACTGAGAGTGCAGGGCATGGAAATTGACGGTCTGAAAGGGAAGGAAGAGGACTCACTGAGAATTCATAAAGCACTGAAACGAAAGTCCAGGGCCCAGGAAAATAATGTTCGGTTGAGAGGGCTCTAAATACTTCACTTGTGCCATTGAACAAAGAGTGACCAATGAAAAATAGCCGTCGGAGGCTCTGGATCTCTATGCTGAAGAGATCTGGTTATGATATACTTGATGCTAAAGGCTACATCAGAAAAGTCTGACCAAACCTTTTCGCAACAACAAGCATGGGACCTCAATATCACACCGCTTGTCACCTCTCCTAAGAGAGACAGGACTCATTGGGCCACCCTCCCCCTTAATGTGGCCGGCAGTGGTGAATTAGTCAAAATGATCTACTTGCTGAGATTTCTCCACACCTCACTCAAGTACTGCCACCCCGTCTCTATACTTTCTTTTGCACAATACAAGCAGAGGAAACACGATTCATCTGGGTGGCGGTCCTGCGTATTTACTTACGCAAATTTGTGTTGCACCCCTATTAGGGCAGACTGGGGTTCTCTCATATTAAACTATACTCTTGGGTAAGCCACTTTCTCCCTGCCACCAAGTGTTTTTTTGCTGACCGCCGGAACACCTCCACTGTTGCAGAACTCATTGAGTTGGAACTCCATGGTTTCCTTAATTTACTCTATGGATGCATGGTCTCCAAAACCCTTCCCCCTAGCCACCCACTCAACTCTACTGTCCTGGCATCAATCCCTAAGGTGGGTTAGATGGCTTGGAGTACTGACTGCAATGACACCGCTTTGGACAGGTGGGTTAGATGGCTTGGAGTACTAACTGCAATGACACCGCTTTGGACTGGCTCCTGACTTTCCAACCCTACTGCGTGGAGGGGCTTAAGGACATGGGATTCTATTAGCATCTCAACACTAGGAGACGTGTGGCAGGTCTCAGCCATGTGTGCATTTCAGCATCTGTCCACCACCTTCACACTGTATAAGTCACAATGTCATCGCTTCCTGCAGTTGCGACATACCCTTGAGGCCTGCCTGGATCCCTCAAAGCTTCAGTTTAACACCCTTGAGGCATATCTTGTGGAGAAAGTCGTATCCAGCCTTTACCACACATTAGTGAATAATGCCCCAAACCCCATGACTACTCTTAGGGAGCATTGGGAGGGAGACCTGGGTCATTGTTCCTAAGTTTCAAAATGCTAGCTGGGGCGACTGCTCCTTTTCCGTTGCCGCTGCTAAGCTAAGGAACACTCGTCCCATTCATATTGCCGATAGCAGGTAATTTTCATCCTTTAGAAAACATTTTAAAACTTGGGTATTCCCCTCCTAGATCAGCTGGTTAGTATTGTGCTGTTAGCAGATGTTCAGTGTTTCCTTTCTGATCTGGTTAGCCTTGCTTAGGACTCTCTTTTGGTTAAGTTCTCCCACTGTCGCAGCGCCTTGATACAGTCTGGTTTAGCGCACTTTATAAAAAAAATTAATTTCATTGGATGATGAGGACTGGGTGGAGGCGAAAATGGCTCCTAGATCCTTGGCAATACCAATACGGCTCTTCCGCATTCAATCAAAATATCTTCACGGCCTCCATTACAGCCCCTCATGCCTGCACGGTACGGGGAGCACAACACTGCAATGCCATTGGGCTCCTTTAACCATATGGTTTAGGACTGCCCCATTATACAAGCCTACTAGTAATGCATTTGCACCACCTTTTCTCACTTCATACACAGATCAGTCCCCTTGGACCCAAAGCGGAATCTTTTAGGCCACCTGGACATTTAGGAGGGAGAAGGGAGAATGGGACTGACACACCACAGCGCCCACTTGCTGGTCGAAGTGGGTCTTATCGTAAAGAGGGACATTGCTCTGCATTGATGATCCAAGCATGCTCTGCTCTTTTTTTAATGGACTAGTTGGGATGGATTATGCTGTCACAGCAGAGAAATATGCTTATAAAGCCAGGGTGTGCCCAGAGAAGCATGATAGGATATGGGGAAACTGGGTGTCTTACTCAGAATCACTCGTTGTGTAGGGTAGTTTTGAGTAATACATAGGGTCTGCACGTTTAGACAACATAAACTAAGGGATTGGTGTCCAGACTTATTCCAGACATACTCACAGGATACGTTAGCCTTTAGACCAGCTTGATCACAGTGCCACTTTAAACCCCTAACCTTACCAGGGAGCGAATAGTTTCGGCAACTATCAAACATGACCACCCTTGATCCTTCAGGGATCGTGGAAACAGAGCAGTACTTTTCGCTCAGTAAATTGTGCTCACTTAGTCTCAGAGAGATACAGAGAATAAACGATGGGGACGTTTTCAATAAGTCTTTATTGAACCAGCGTAATCCTATTATAAAGCATGTTATCTGTGACAATCATTAGACAGAAACAGATGTATAAGATTACAAGCCCCAACAAAGTAAATAAAAGTAAGAATTCTACCATGGTAGTAAAATAGTAATCTAGAGTACTCCTACGATGCAAACCCTATCTAAGTGTACCCAGAATATACATGGGAGAAAAGCCAGGAATCACCTAGGAAAGAGCCAACTCTTTTACCTGATGGGAGAGAACAAAGAACGCAGTCTTGGTCTCAAGCTGGACACCCCGCAAGGGATGTCAGAGCACTGCATGCTGGAGTTTCTGGTGCAGGGACTTCAGCGTCTTGTGTCAGTGTGAAGCACCTCCTCTGGTTGCCCAGTGAAGATGTGGTTCTGTTATACCTAAAAGGTACCCTCAGGGTTTCTACCTAGATGTGTAATGGTACTGTGGTTCTGTCGTTCAAGGATGACGGTAGCAGTGACGTTTGTACAGAGTGATTATACAGAAGATGGTCATCCTGATGTGCCTGTTCCCGGCAGGGAATGAAGATATGATGCTAAGAATCCTCATGCATAATAAATAGCGCAAGTTTTCGAAGACCACACAACATTTATTCAGCACGTAACTATGTAAAAGGTCAGCGCCAGAACTGTATGTACAGCAAGGTAGGAGAAATGTAGGTAAAAGGTTGTGCAGCTACCTAGGCATTTATTGGGTTAATTGGGGCTCATAACACTTATCAGTGTGAGGTTTACTTTGGTCTTGTTTTCCACTTTAATCTTGCCAGAACAGACTTATAGAACCTTTATTTTAGTGTAACTGTATGTTGATTTCCTTTTACTGATTGTTAAATTCTATGAAACAAATTTATTTTTTAAATAAATAAGTCCAAGCACACAATCATCCATGTGTCACAGTGAGCTTTACAAAGTTTCAAGAGAGATCAACAGTCCTACAATTGTCCGAGAATAAACAAGTTTTGCCAAATCCAATAGATATGACGAAGGCAAGTGTGCACAGTTTTTCAAAAAGAAAACCGCAAAAAATACACAAAATGTCCCAAAGAAGGAATAGCCCAGCAACGTAGGCAAACCAGATCTGGCACGAACATGAACTTCTTTACTGGTTGGTCCATAAACACACTCACTCGCAATGCAAGACAGCCAGTGCATGACCTATTTTCCCATGCGATATGTTGTGGTCGTGGAAGCAAAATGTAAATGTAATTTGGACAGATAGAGAGGGCTGAATGAATGTCCCTGTACGTATGCAAGTATTTTTTATATGGATTTATCAGAAAAAGCGAGACTGATCAGACGGCTAAAGCTGCCTCTAGGCTAGACCCAAAAATAGGGCCTATCCCTGAGCAAGAATATGGCCGTGCTGTTAGTCAACTAGGCTTTCAAAAACATGCACAAGAAACACTGGATAAAGAAAATAAATAAAAAGTTATTTTATAATACAACAAGGTCATGAAAAGAATGCTTAAATTAATCTCAGTCATTGGTGATTGCCGGGAGGTCACATAACAGCCCATAATTTTTCACCTATTATGTCACTCATTGTTTGTTTTAAGTGAAAAGGTCAGCGCCAGTACCGTTATGTAGAGCAAGGTAGGACAAATGTAGGTAAAAAGCTAGCTAGGCCTATATTGGGGTACATTAGGACACATAACACTCACTTCTCATTCAAAGGACGAAAATATTAACTAACGCTATAATAAGCCTGTTAAAAAACATAATAGATTGCTAAAATATGAATATAAAATTTAAGAACATGGTATTTGTTAAAAACTATGCAAAAGTTAAAAAGCTCTTTAAGTCCTCTAAATAGTCAATATACTGTGAGACCAACTGAGCACATCGAAAGCCATGGTGCTGAGTAAAAGCAGGAGAGAAAACGGTGTTTTCAAATTCCAATTTGGGATGTTTTGGAAAAAGGCTGAATTGTTACCATCTCATGTAGAGCCAAATGTTTATGTCTTGTGTGGGAGATGCAACATCACTGTCGCTTACATTCTCAGACGACGGTCTCTGTAACACTTCTTGTATTCGGTCAATAGAGCAAAGGTGATCTGCTTCAGCTCCCGCAGCAGCCGCAGAGGAAACACTTGAAGCCTGTGTTCGTTCAGACAGGAGCTGAAAGCTCTAAGAATGTCATCATCAACAGTGGAATTCTCTGGCAACACTGTAGCACGTGGGCCTTTAAGGGGTCCAGTAGTACATCAATGTCCGGTGGCGCAACCGATGAAAGGGTCAGACATATGTCATACATGCATTCGTATCCGCAGAATTGGCAGTGGAGCACAGGCAAGATGCAGTCGATCCAAGACTGATCTTAACGACGGGAATTAATGCTCACTTAGCTGGCGAAGTGCATGCAGAAGGAGTACCATGCGTTCACTGCAACATCGCAACTGGAGTGCTTTTTCCATCTCTTTGGAAACTGGGCCGTCCATTGTGTACCCGAAATTTTTAAAAAAAGAATAGCCACTACCAGAAGTAGGAACAGCGGAAGCCGTCCAAAAACGCTTCCCAATACGGAGTGTGTAAATGATGGAATACCGCCGAAGATTGTCTGAAAGGTGCTCAATAGCCAAGATTGTGTAGCCGGGAATTTTAACAAGCATCTGCAATGCAATAGGTCTCGCATTTATGAGTGTTTAAGCTATTGGCATTGTAAATGACAATGCATTCTATTTATGTTTCAAAACCAAAACATAGGTAAAAGGCATGGTCATTTACAATGCCAATAGCTCAAAATCACGTAAATGCGAGACATGTTGCATTGCAAATGCTTGTTTTAACCAGCAAGAACGTCACACATTCGTTGTTCTTACAGCGATCTTACCCCTCAATTCAAACATTTCGGTTTCGTTATTCTGAAATGGCAAGATACATTCGTTCTCTTGTTCACTGTGGCCATGTTATAGCCAGACCACCCAACACCCTTATGACTTTCTTTCTCAGGTGACATCAATTGGAAGCCTCTGCAGCTCTGTGAGACCGCCATCCTTAGGATGCATTGCTGTATGTGGATACTGGTGAGCACAGACCTGCGCATTGTAAGATTCCTTCCCGTGAGCTCCCACAACTAGCCCTCTTTCAGTGGCAGTGGACTACTGGTTATTCGCACGTTCAAACCTCGCAACTGATCCACCTCTTCTGTGAGGCAAATGACAATTCTCCTCCTTTCCACGTCACAGACATTTTTACTTTTGTGGATAATTGCCAACGCCGCCATGCACATTTGACTACAGTGTATGCACTTAGGTCATCTTTTCTCAAGATTTAACGTGAACTCACACTAAAGGCAAGTAAATAAGATTAAAATCTTTGTGCATTGTTTTGCATTTAGTGCTGGCACGCAGATTGTGGAATGTTTAATATGGCAATATGAAACATCAGATCAAGTAGTTAGATGCACATCACGCTCAGATGTGCCTTATCATTTGTTGGAATCTTCCACATATGAGGTTCATACAAATAAACATGGATGAGATGCACCTGTCATGCCTTATTATGTAGGGCCAAAGGGATTGACATGCAGTTTCCATATTTGTAATCAATTAGAAAGTTTTGCAAGTTCTATGGGTGCCTTACTTCCAATAAGCTTGCTGAATTTTGTTGTGTGGCAGGTACAGGCTGCAACTGAACTGTAGCACGGCCTGCAAGAACACACCAGTGACACACAAGTAAGATGCTTCAACTGTACTCCCCGGAACAGCACGGACCTATTTATTAAGTATAGACGTCACTTCCAGGCAGTACCAATGTTACCTTGGTGACATGGGGTGCTCAATCAATCAATCAATCAGTGACACTTATAAACCGCGCTACATACCCGTAGGGTCTCAAGGCGCTGGGGGGGGGGGGGGGGGGGGGGGGGTGCCGCTACTGCTCGAACAGCCAGGTCTTCAGCTTCTTCCTGAAGGAGAGGTGGTCTTGGGTCAGGCGCAGGTCGGACGGGAGGGAGTTCCAGGTCTTGGCGGCCAGGTAGGAGAAGGACCTTCCTCCTGTAGTCGCTCTTCGGATGCGGGGGACGGCGGCGAGGGCGTGGTTGGCTGATCGGAGGTGGCGTTTGGGAGCGTAGAAGTTGACTCGGCTGTTGAGGTAGCTCGGGCCTTGGTCGTGTAGGGCTTTGTGTGCGTGGGTGAGGAGGCGGAAGGTGATTCTCTTGTTGACGGGGAGCCAGTGAAGGTCTCTCAGATGTCCGGAGATGTGGCTGGATCGTGGGATGTCGAGGATGAGTCTGGCTGAGGCGTTTTGGATCCGCTGGAGTCTCTTCTGGAGCTTGGCGGTGGTCCCGGCGTAGAGGGCGTTGCCGTAGTCCAGTCGGCTGGTGACGAGGGCCTGGGTGACGGTCTTCCTGGTCTCTGTGGGGATCCACCAGAAGATCTTCCGTAGCATGCGTAGGATGTTGAAGCACGCCGAGGAGACGCTGTTGACTTGCCTGGTCATGGAGAGGGAGGAGTCCAGGATGAAGCCCAGGTTTCGTGCATGGTCTGTCGGTTTGGGTGCGGTGCCCAGGTGCCTCAAACAACCACCCTTCTCACAGTGGCCCATTCCCTTCACTCTGGGAGCGTGCCACAACATTACAAATCCTCTTGAACATTATATTACCCCAGGTCCACTAATTTAGGGGTTGGGAAACAATGAGGGATAAGTCTCTTCATTAATGCAGACTGTCCTATGTGCTACACCCCCATTCTGTGGCACGCTCTGAATATTGAACCATCCCTTAACAGGATTGACGTGAAAGGGCCCTTCAGTACGTAAGTCACACATGTATGTTCCCACGATGTTTTAAATAGTTCACATCTGTTTGAAATGCACATGCTCTGTTATGCTGAGCCCTAAAAATAAATGGCAGACACATGGTGCCTGGAAACATTTCCACTGAGTGAAGCTGCACTGAATCATTTGTTTCCGAACACGCCTGTATAACTGGAAGGGTTGCATGCGCAGGGAGTCATCTGGAGTCATGCTATGTGTTAGTACATGATTCAGAAATATTTCTCAGTACTTTTCTCAATATCTGCCTTTTCTACCTCCCCCACCTTTCTGAGACAGTCCCAAACAGCTCTTGATGTATAACTGTGCATTCCCTTCTGCCCCATACATTATTCTGCAAATATTGTATGTTCATATCTATCAACCCTCCTCTCTTAAAACTGTGCAAACCTAACATAGTGTCATGGAATTAGACAGATGTCTTTATGCCACTGTATACACTTTGATGCCCCATACCTTCACTGGCTTACACTATGCAACCACACGTACATGTGTCTGGCTTTATGTGCAGTCAGTCAGCCCAGCACATTCCCAGATACTGATACATTACCGTAATGCACACAGGTAAAATTCACGAGTAGAACCTAGCAACCAATGAAAATCGATTTTCTTTCACAGGGGAGGGTGTGTGAACAGACGCATGTCTCCTATATAGATACATCTAATTTACGGTTATATATTTTGTATTGGCACTGTGTAAAACTCTCATGCCTTTAAGCACAACAGATAAGAAAGTCCTGTAACTCAAAATTTAGAAATGAATAAAGAATGTGAGTCCTCACGGCTGCAATAAATGGCAAAAAAGAAGGTATATTATGGATAAAGTCTGATAGATAACGAGAGAGCAGCGGCGCGCGCACCCGGTGGCAGCCCCCGGTGCGTGACAGCAGCGGCAACCACAGCGGCGCGTGGACAGAAAGGAACTTGACGCTAGGAGGAGCGGAGTGCCCGCACACATGCGGTGTCCAGCGCCGATGTAGGACACACGTACAAGCAGTTTATGGTGTTCACCTTATGCCGCACAGTGTGAGGAGCGAGGGTGATGCGCCATCCAGCATTTCACACTGCGCTTTCCCCTTCTCTGCTTCACCCGTTAGCACGTGCCCGCCTCTTCCACACCTCAGAGTCTGCTCGCAGAATGTAACCCGTGCAACTCCGAGGAAATGAGTCCTCTGACTGCCAGCCCCTCCCCTCCCCCTTACACACTGGCACGCATGCCCCATCCGTTCCCCCATTTCACTGTGCTTGCCAGGTTTCAGATCGTGAAAATCGTTCTGTTCATTATGACGTTCTTTAATATTTATAAGGGTGAAAGTGTGTTGTGCAAGCGCGCGCATTGTAAAACAAAAGTGAAATTGAATCAGACTTGCGAGGCGCTGTTACTGCATGCAGATAGCTTGCTTGGACGGAAGGGGGACAAGTGATGTGCACACTGCGTGGATGAACTTGCGTGTGCACGAGCTCCAATCGCAAAAAGCCCTGCGCATGGCTATCTCTGTCCCACTTCCGAGGCAAGTCAGTGACAATAGATCTCGCTGGCGACAGCGCTTTCGCGCTGTGGTCGCCAGGCGAGACCTAAAAAAGGATAGTCACTACAAGTAGTAGGACCACCGGAAGCCGTCTAAAAACGCTTCCCAATACGGAGTGTATAAATGATGGAATAACTCCAAAGATTGTCTGAAAGGTGCTCAATAGTCCAAAACCTATGTTCTTCAATAGGTGCACAATCCCACTCGTATCAGATATGTTAAAGTTACGATATACCATTTCTCCGAAATGGAGCGGGAAGTTTGTTCAGACTGTATCTCAGATGAAGCCCTTGCAACATGGAGATCAAAAGTCTCTCGGGCTAAGGTTAAGGCCACATCCTTCTGTAAAAGCATGGCTTTCAGTCTGTTCAGACAGAAAAACTGTATAAGGGAAACATTCAATGAATGCCATAGCATTGCCTCTCTAACTTTGTGTGTCAGTGGAAACAATACTTGCATACAACAAGTATCCCTGAAACTTACTAGCATTGCCTCCCTAACTATGTGGGTCGGTGGAAACAATACTTGCATACTGCAAATGCTACTTACCAGTATGCATCTGTTCTTGGCATGTAGGGCTGCTGACATTCATATCTGTGCATAGATCGCCACCTAGTGTTGGGTCCGGATGATTGCACATTGTTGTCCTGGAAGAGTCTTCGAAGTATCACGAGATAGGTGGCTCCTCCCCTGGACTACAGTGCGCATGGGCATCGCCTCCATCCCCAGATTGTTTTTAGCCATTGGCAGAGATGGAGTGAAGAATGTGAGTGATGACCATGCTATGAGCATATGTATGTAAATGAATGAATCCTGCAGCTGCTACAGGCGCCGGGGAGGAGGGTGGGCGATATGAATGTCAGCAGCCCTACATGCCAAGAACAGATGCATACTGGTAAGTAGCATTTGCAGTTCGAGGCATGTGGGCTGCTGAATTCATATCTGTGCATAGAATACATAGCAGTCCCTCCATTAACGGCGGCCGCCCGTGCCAGCTGCAGCAGTCTGAAAAAGCGTTTTTAGAACAGCCTGACCAACAGCTGCCTGTTGTTTGGAATGCACGTCTACACAATAGTGTTTAGTGAAAGTATGTGTGGTAGACCATGTGGCTGCTCTACAGATATCCTCTAAGGGAATGTTACCTAGGAAAGCCATAGAGGCCCCCAGCTTCCTGGTGGAGTGGGCCCTCGGTGGGATAGTGAGAGTGCGCTTAGCTTTAGCATAACAGATCTGAATGCACTTTACTATCCACCTAGCAATCCCTGCTTTAGAGATAGCGTTTCCCTTGTGTTGAGTGGCAAAAGCAACAAAAAGCTGCTTGGTTTTGCGAAAATCTTTGGTCCTGTCTACATAATACATCAAGGCCCTTTTAACATCAAGAGTGTGGAGCATGCGCTCCGCCAGCGTCTCTGGGTTTTGGAAAAACACCGGCAATTCGATAGTCTGGTTTAAGTGGAATTGGGATACCACTTTGGGTAAGAATTTAGGGTTAGTGCGGAGCACCACCCTGTTAGCATGTACCTGGAAGAAAGGTTCTTGGATGGTGAGCGCCTGCAGCTCGCTAACCCTCCGTAGCGAAGTAATTGCTACTAAGAACGCAACCTTCCAAGTCAGAAACTGAAGCTCACAAGAGTGCAGTGGCTCAAAGGGAGGACCCATCAACCTTGTAAGAACCACATTGAGGTTCCATTCTGGAGCTGGTGGGGTCCTTGGTGGAATGACCCTCTTGAGTCCTTCCAGAAAGGCCTTGATAGCGGGGACCCTGAAGAGTGACAGGTGTTGTCTACTCTGGAGGTAAGCTGCCATAGCAGACAGGTGAATGCGGATGGAAGAGTATGCCAGATTGCATTGATACAGGTGGAAAAGATAGCAAATGATGTTTTGAATGGAAGCATCTAGCGGGTCAATATTGTGGTTGGCACAGTAGATGACAAACCTCTTCCATTTAGCCGCATAACAAGCTCTGGTAGTGGGCTTCCTTGCCTCCCGAATGATGTTCATGCAATCGGGAGGAAGATTGAGGTAGCCAAACTCTAGGACTTCAGGAGCCAGATCGCCAGGTTGAGCTGTTGCGGATCCGGGTGCTGAATGTCGCCATGGCTCTGCGTCAGAAGGCTGGGAGTGAGATGAAGCCTTTGATGCGGCACCACGGACAGTTCGAGAAACGTGGTGTACCATGGTTGGCGAATCCACGTTGGAGCAACCAGGATGAGAGTCATCGAGTGCTGCCTGAGCTTGCGCGCCACCAGCGGTATCAGAGGTGCTGGGGGAAAAGCGTACGCAAATCTGCCTGACCAGTTCATCCACATCGCATTGCCCTGTGATTGGGGGTGTGGGAATCTGGCGGCGAAGCTTTGGCATTTTGCGTTCTCCTTTGTGGCGAACAGGTCTATCTCTGGATGACCCCACCTTTGGAAGTACGGTTGGAGTACTGATGGATGTATCTCCCACTCGTGCATCTGATGGCTGTGCCTGCTGAGCAGATCCGCCATTTGATTGTCCTTGCCCGGGAGATGCTCTGCCATGAGGAAGATGTTCCTCTGAATGGCCCACTTCCACATGCTCTGAGCCAGATGAGACAGCTGTGGAGAGTGTGTGCCTCCCTGCTTCTGAATATAGTACATGGCCGTCATGTTGTCCGTCCGGATCAACACGACTTTGTTGCACAGATGTACTTTGAACGCCTTCAAGGCCATGAAGATTGCCATCAGTTCCAACACATTGATGTGCATCTTCCTTTGCTGTAGTGTCCATAGTCCCTGCACAGTGTAATGGAGTACATGCGCTCCCCATCCCTGGAGAGAGGCGTCCGTCGTCAGGATAATCTGTGGGACAGGCTCTTGGAATGGTCGGCCCTTGCAAAGGTTGTGTGGATTCCACCAATGCAGAGAGTTGTATGCCCGACCGCTCACCAACACTAGGTCTGTCAGTTGCCCATGAGCCTGAGTCCACTGACGTGCTAAGCACTCCTGAAGCGGACGCATATGTAGTCTCGCGTGCGGGACAATGGAGATGCAGGAAGCCATCATGCCTATCAACTGCATGAACACCCTCGCCGGAAGCGAGTGTTGGGGTCTGAATCGTTGGATCAGCACCCGGATACTGGCGATTCTCACTGAATTTGGCTGCGCGGTGGCTGCCAGAGTGTCGATTGTCGCGCCCAGGTACTGTCGCACGTGGGCGGGCTGGAGATGGGACTTCGGGTAGTTCAGAGAGAAACCCAGATCGTGCAGGAGATGAATGGTGCGTGACACGTGGTCGACGCACTGCTGTTCTGTTCTTGCCTGAATGAGCCAGTCGTCCAGGTAGGGAAAGACGTGGACGTGCTGGCGACGGAGATGCGCCGCCACGGTTGCTAGGCACTTGGTAAACACTCTTGGTGCCGTGGTGACCCCGAACGGCAGAACCTTGAACTGGTAATGCTGGTCTAAGATCGTGAATCTGAGGTACTTCCTGTGGGAAGGATGCAGGGGAATATGAAAATAGGCATCTTTCAGATCCAGCGTAGCCAGGAAGTCCCCCTGTTGAAGCAGGGGAAGCACCTGCTGCAACGTGAGCATATGGAAGTGCTCCGAGAGGATGTACCAGTTCAGGGGCCTGAGGTCCAGGATAGGCCTGAGGGATCCGTCCTTCTTGGGGATCAGAAAATACAGGGAGTAAACCCCTGTTCCCCGCTCTTGCACTGGAACGAGCTCTATCGCCCCTTTTTGCAGCATGACTAGAACTTCTTGCTGCAACAAGGTCAAGTGCTCGCCGGACATAGGACGGCTCCTTGGGGGTATGTCCGGTGGAATGGACGTAAGCTCTAGACAGTACCCGTACTGGATAATAGACCTCACCCACCTGTCCGTGGTGATGGACTTCCACGCCGGCAGGAACTGCTGGAGCCTCCCCCCGACCGGTGTTGCATGGCCGGGGGGCAGTGACAAGACGTCACTGTTTGTTGGTGGCGGTGGACCTGGAGCTATTGTTGCCACGTCCCCTGCCCTTGACATTATTGCCTCTGTAACCACCTCTATTTTTGTTGTTATACGAGGCTTGGGTGTTAGTCTTGTAATATTGTGTGGACTGGGATGCTTGTCCCCTTGAGGTGCCTCTGGAGTTTGAGCGGCGAAAGGAACCACTCCGAAACTGCTGACTTTGTAAAGCCCCCATGGACTTGGCAGTTTCCGTATCTTTTTTCATTTTCTCCAGGGTGGCATCCACCTCAGGGCCAAACAGATGGTCAGGATTCACTGTCTGATTCAGTATAGTGGTTTGGATGTCGGGTTTGAACCCCGAAATTCTAAGCCAGGCATGGCGTCTAAGCAGCACACTAGTATCGATAGCCCTGGAGGCTGTGTCTGCCACATCCAACGCACATTTGATGGATGCATTCGTAATGAGTTTACCCTCCTGAATCAGCATTTCCCCCGCCTCCTTGTATTGGTCAGGCAAGTGTTGCAGTATGGCCTCTAACGTGTCATAATGGGCCCTATCATAACGTGCAAGCAAGGCTTGGGTGTTAGATATCCTCCAGATATTAGCTGCCTGTGCAGCAATCCGTTTGCCTGAGGCCTCGAAGATCTTGGACTCTTTGTCTGGGGGAGGAGCGTCACCAGTAGTTTGAGAGTTCGCCCTCTTCCGAGCATTGGAAACGACCAGGGAGTCCAATGGCAAGTGTCCCTTGATATATGTCGGATCCGTGGGCGCTGCCTTATATTTCCTGTCGATGCGCGGGTTGACCACACGCGCTCGGGTGGGCTCTTTGAAGACCTCCGTTGCATGTTTAAGCACCCCCTTCAGCATCGGTAGCGTTTTGACTGACTTTTCGGCTACCGAGAAGGTGTCGAACAAGAAGTCCACATCCACGGGGTCCGAGTGCAGCTCGACGTCGTGGTTAGCAGCAGCCCTCTCTATCAGGGCATTGAAGGCCGCCGAATCCTCTGTCGGGGACGTCTTGGCCGCGAAAAGTTGAGCGTCCTGACCCCCCTGCGGGTCCTCCGGGTCGCCTCCGGCGGACCACGGAACGTGCTCCTCCTCCGGATCCGAGTACGCCGGATAGTCGTACTCGGCGTCTTCCTCGTCCGCACCGGCCGTGACGGAATGCGTCGGCGAGTACCCCAGGGGTTGTGGGGACACAGGTTCCACCAGCGCCGAAGAGCCCTCGGAGATCCTTTTGTTTTTGAGAGGGATCTTAAAATGTTCCAACACCGGCTCCGTCGTGATCTTTCTTTTGAGGAGCGACAGTTTTCCGGTGTTGGCGTCGATGGTTACCTCACGACGTTCCTCTTCAGCAAGCGGTTGGAGTCGAAGCTTCGACACCACCAAGGCCGCTTTAGGTGCCAGTACCTCCTTCGAGGGTCCACTCTGTTTCGGCGCGAAGGCCTTCGGCGCCGACTTGGGAGGAAAGGTGAAACGGATAGGCGTCTGCTCTTTTGCAGGCTTAGGCGTGAGCTTTGGCGCGACAGTGTCTTTTCGAATCCGCTGCAAAGATTCCGCCACCTTCTTCGTCAAGGCCGGAGAGGGCTTGACCGGCTCGAGTGACTCTTCGGCATCGAGAGCCCGATCACCCGCATGCGCCTTCTTCGGGGCCGACGCCCCATGGCCATGCGCGTCGTCGCCCAGACGCTTTTTCGGAGCCGACTTCGGGTCCACGACCCCTTTCGGAGCCGACTTCGGGTTCACGACCCCTTTCGGAGCCGACGCAGCCGCGTCGGACGATTTCGCCTTCGGCACCGACCCCGAGGACTTCGGGTCGGCCATCTTGGCGTGGCTCTTTGAGTCGGCCATTTTGGTTTCCTTGGAAGTTGACGCCTCCAGAACCTTCTACACCAGCGCAACTTTCACTTTCGGTTTCGCATCCGAGGGTGCGTGACCAGTTGGCTTCACTTTCGTTTTCTTCGACGTAAGTGATGGTTCATAAGTGTCCGTGACCGGGCCCGGAGGCGGGGACGTAGGACTCATAGTTAGATCTTGGGTAAGGCCCGAAGGCGATCCCTCGACCTGGGCCGTAGGAGGGTTAATAACCCCAGAGTCTGGTTGGGGATGCTCCTCCTCTGAGCTATCACCCATAGTGGCAAAAGCCTGTTCGTCGTCCCCTACCTCGTCGGTGACTTCGTCAAAGTTCTCCGCACCTTCGTCATAGGTTTCACCTTCGGATGCGGGATTAGAGTCTGAACCTTGCACGTCGTCTTCTCCCTCGACAGATTCCTGGAAAATGTCATCAGGTGGGGGCGCCGTAGCCGATAACTGAGCCTGGAGCCTATTGGCCCGACGAATCTTTAAAGTCTTCTTGCTCCGGAACTTCGAACACGCCATGCAGGTGTCTTCGCGGTGATCCGGCGACAAGCAGGTATTGCACACAGGGTGCACGTCGAGGTGTGAATATTTAGAGTTACACACCGGGCACTTCTTAAACGGAGTTCGCTCCATAGCAAGAGTGTAGTGTAGGCCCGTCCGCGCCGAAAGCACGTGGAAGGGCAGATAGAGATCGGAGCTGAGAGTCAGAAAGAAACCCGTACGCAACTATACCGACGCCCAGCCTAAAGACCTTTTGGTCTCGAGTAGAAGTTGAACAACTATCGGTTCCGACAGAGGGAACCGAAACACATCCGAACCCAATGGCGGAAAAAAACAATCTGGGGATGGAGGCGATGCCCATGCGCACTGTAGTCCAGGGGAGGAGCCACCTATCTCGTGATACTTCGAAGACTCTTCCAGGACAACAATGTGCAATCATCCGGACCCAACACTAGGTGGCGATCTATGCACAGATATGAATTCAGCAGCCCACATGCCTCGAACAACAAGTATCCCGGAAACTTACTGTGACCAGATATTCGATGACTTGTACCATCCCACAACAAACTTGATCATTCAACATCAAATAACTCCCATTCAAGAGTAGTTTGAACACAGATGAATCAAGACAGCCGGAGATCCTTTCAAGTGACACAATAGGTTTATAACCAAAGCATTACAAGCTGCGTGAAGCAAAATATCCTGACAAATTACAGAATCACTTAAAGAACTCTCACAATCTGAACGCTGAGAAAAACTTTAGCGCCCTCATTCCTGAATCAAAATATGTATGGTAATTTCCAAGATTCATGAATGTAGCCCTCTCCCAACGCTTCATACCAGCCTATCTGGTGATACTGTAGACAGAATTGGAATGTCGTGACTGGCAGTGTAATATAGCCATGGAATAACCATTCTGTGGAGGGTGATACAGACACTGTCAAAAGTTAATTTGTCTAATTCTTCAATGTGCAGCATTGTATTTTTTTATTTCTTTGTGCCATTGTTGTCTGTTAGATTGTACGCAGAACACAGAGACGTACTGTTGATCTACCGCCAGGGCACGTCACCAGAATGCAGTGATTGCAGCATCCAGCTCAATAATAGAATGGATCACAGTTGGGATTGCCCATGTTGAAGAATAGACAAATCCTGTTCAGATTGTGTCTATGGTGTTCCTCCAAAAGTCGAAACACTGTAAAGAAAGTTGGGAAATAAAGGAAGCAGAGTATATCTGTTTCGCATTGGTGAGCATATTTTTCTTTGCAGATGTAGGCGCAAGCTTCTAATAATAAGATCTTGGGTTGAAGTGTTAAACCCAGAAAAATAAGAAAACCTTTGTGCAAATTTTGTTGACTTACCTTTTGGCGGTGTTGGGCAATGTTCCCATTGATGATAAGAGAAAACAATACGTGGGATACTAGCTCTGTGCAAGAAATATTGACCATAGTGCTGGTAACAATACATGGTGTCAAAGTCAGATGTATCATCATACAATTAATTACTCGAAAATGCAGCAGATTGTTCTAAATCAGACAACATAGTATTTGCAGTTTCAAAGTCCCAACATTATATAGCCATAGTTTCAAACAAAATCACAGTGATAAATCGCCCCTTTACGGACCAAGATGTTTCCTGAACAAGCGAGACGAATGAATACGGAGCACTCCTTGCCCGACGTAGTAAATACATGAGAATTAAACTGCTTTTAAGGTTCAGCAGATTTATCCGGAATGGCTTTTTTGTTTTACTCCTTCATGGATCAGTATCCTCCAAAGTTATTCCTCTCGCTCGCCAGTTTGGAGCCTAAGCGCCAACACTCTACCCTTCAGGCCCAAAAATCATAGGCTACTAATGGTAATCAACCCCCCACCCTCCCTCTCCTACACATCTGTCCTGAGGAAGACTCCGGCGTAAGGGACGCAATAACCTACTACTCTTCAGGGATCGAAATGTCGACATCAACCACAATTGCCAGTTTGACCAACAGCGACTTATCACTGTGATTTTGTTTGAAACTATTGTGAATAACTTGGCTGTAAATATGAGCCCTCTTGTCTTGTGAATATCTGATTCTGTGAATCACAGGCTGCATTACTCACTCCCTCATCCTCACTTCAATAACCTCACCCTCCCCTTTTTCTCCTGGAGCACTTCTTTAAACTGTGGTAACAAATGTTTTGAACTACTGTTTTGTTCAGTGTGATTAAACAAAACTGTACAGCAAGTACATTACGGTTCCTTCATTCTTCTTTTTACATTTTGTGTAACTTTTTGGTTCTTTTATATGCATTTATCTGTTTACTGGGACCACTGTTTCAATTTACTACACTTAAGGACAAAGCATTTGGTCTGTTTGGTAAGACCTGGCCACCAATAACGTTGCTTCAGTAGTGAAATCGTTGACACCTGCGTGTGCTGAACCCAGAGCCTTGTGTGCAGCTAGAATTAAACGTAATCTGCGATCCATGTTTGGTATCCCTCTATTCCCCACTCCTGGAATTTGAAAATATGGAATGTTTTGAGCATCTAACTTGTAGGAGTACTTGAGTAGAAAACCTTTAGGCAAGGTTGAGCTGTTGCATGTAGCGTTCACAGCTATTATCTGTCGGTCTAGCCTCGTACTAGACAGAGTGATTGCAACAACTGCAGCAGTTCTCACTGTCACATTGGCGTCTTCATTAGCTAGTGAATTACCTTCAACGTGCATACCAAAACGCTGTGTGAATTACATGAGCATGTGGCAGGACTTTTTTCTGCCACCTGTTCCCAAAGCAATTTGTTCTTTTTGTGCAACCTTTGAAATAAAGATAAGTATGGGGAATTCCCAAGTCGTGTTTTTTAGTGTTAGTTCTGCCAGCTGTGAAGTGCAATCTCCTAGAGACTGTGCCTGCATATTGCTAGGACAGAACGTACCGTTCTGTTTACATCCCTTCACAATCGCACATGCTGCACTCTATTGCTGTTTACTTTCTATAGCCGACTGGGCAGATCCATTAGTGTAAATGATATATTCACAATAATCTAGAGGTGTTATTTCATTCAGGAGCGGATATTCTTGTTCGTACTGCACGAATACTTGTTTTTTTTTAAATATAGAATCAAATTTGTAATCTACATCTGTTACAGTGAGAGAATAAGCCTATTGTATCCATTGTGGATGCAGTGCTTTTGCGTTTGGAACGCTTGTCTTGGTGACAATCTCGAAGGTTGGTAACAAGGTCACAATAATTATTTATTTGTTTCCCATATGCTAGTGCTCTTTCTCTCACTACAGCATTCTGTACTGCTTTTTTGTGGATGCAAAATGCATTTCAGCGTTTGTGTACAAATGAGAATTTGATGCAATTGGTACCGTTTTGCCATCATTAAAGGATCCTGATTGACCTGCTATCAAATGGATCACCAAGTTCTTAGTGTTCACGTTTGTGTGCAAGAGTTTAGAAGATATCATGTCGGAGTGAAATGAATGGAGAACGTCTGGGAGTTCCTGTGTCCAATGTCAAACTGAAAAATCAGGTCCAATTAAGTTGCAGAAAGGTTTTACTTTTTCTGCGTAATACAAAATGTAAGTTATGCAAAAATGTAGGAATACTAAAATTGATTGTAAGTTTTTCCAGAGTCTCTGGAGGTAGGAGCAGCGCACATATTTCTAAAGAATTAGCTGCCAGGCTTTTTCCTTCACTTGAAAGCTCATATCCTAAAAATAAACATTGAGGTGGGCATTTTAAAACAAACTAAAGTTAAATTTGTAACTCTCAGCGGCAAACCCCGGAATTAAGTAGTTCACCCTCTGCAAGTGATCTAATAATTCATCGTCCGTCAGATAAATGTCATCAACATAGGACAATGCCTCCTCATCTCAATTTTGACTCTAGCAGAGAATGACCTGGAGGCTAAGGTATACCCTTGGGGCAGTCTATGGAATTGGCAAAAAGAGCCTAGGGTCGAAAATAGTGTCACATATTCTGCTTTCAGGCACTATGTTTTGGCAAAAGAATCCATTTGAGATATCTATTGCCGTTCTGTATTTCTTTAGCACAATAGTTTTCATTAATGCAGCACTGTGTGCATTTTATACTGCAAAAGTTTTCATGCATGAGTTCAAATGCCTGTAGTCTAACACAAGACGGTATGCATTGTCGCGTTTTATTACGGGAAACAAAGTATTATTCATGGAGAAGGTGCAATTCTCAATCACACCTTGGTACTCAAGTTGATCTAAGATCTCCCTGATCTGTTTCTTTGTGTCATGTTTTATTGGGCACTGCCTCTGAGGCAGTAGTTTTATTTCATGGTGAGGGGACTCAGCATCCAATCCTACATGATTGCGGTATAATGCAGGAGCTAGCGATATCGGCCGCTGCTGCGCCTATGTGTGTTTTCGCGATTATGGCATGAGGTCGGAGAAAGACTGTAAAATTACCTCTTTCCCCTTAGGACAACCCATGAAGAAATCAGGCGTCCAATCTCTTTCAGCCAAAAGGATATTGTGTCCAAAAGTAAGGTTCTCCCAAACGAGACTTTTCACATTTCTGGGTATGTCCCCCTTCATTTGGAGAGTAATTGCCTATATAAGACGTGGGACACTTACCCTTCCTCATATGCTTCCACTGTGATATGTTCATTAAACGCAGCTGTCCCCAGAAATTCCAACAGGTTCTGGCAAGCTACTGTTAATTCTGCTGCCCTGTCTAGCATCGTCAAATCGCATTCCCTGTTTAATAGTTGAGTCCTTAGTAGCCTGGGAATTTATTTTTTTAGGTTTAAGTTTTTTTTTTAATATCATTTGGTTTATGAATCAAACAGTGCCGCTAGTGATGCGCTAAATGGATCATATATGTACAACAAGGCAAATTACAGGAAACCACAAAGAACTCTTCCCCCCGGGTCCCACCCCAACACAATACCAACCTGACCTAGCTTGGTGTGAGGCTAATGGTATAGAGTTGAGGTTTCTCCTACATTCTACCTGGTAATGTAGGTTAAGCGTGATCATGTGGAGGTGCTGTAAGACACAAGAGACGCAGGTATTTGGGACAGGTAAGTTCTCGCATATCTGTGCAAAGTAGGGAGAGAAATGGGCACCAGAGATCCGCGAAGGCGGAACAGTCTCCCTGAAGTGAGAGGGATATACGATCCATGCCTAGTACGTGCCAGAATCTATGCAGCCACCCCTGATATGTAAGGGTCCGATCTGTGCCCCAGTGAGATAGTTTGTTTTGCAGGGCCACACCTTAGGCTATTTCCATTTGTCTGTCTTTGCTTGATTTGAGAGCGAATGTGAGCGCATTAGACAGGCCCAGGACGACACACGCTGGAAAATGTGGTCTCTGTGTATTAAAGTGTTTGCCTAAGTCGTCAAGGACATGTCCCCAGCATGGTGTAAGAGTAGGACAATCCCACAATAAGTGCTTTAGCATGCCTTCAGATCCGCAATTACTCCAGCATTCTGATTTGCGGGTTGGGTTGCTTCTGTGAGGTACAAATAAGTGGTAATATTGGTCGCCGCTTCCATACTGCAAACATTATGAGCAGTGTGGTGTGCCTGATAGAATAGGTCAGCCCATTCCTTCTAGGAGTGCACGCCCCAATTCTATCTCCCAACACCTTTGCCCGGAGGATTAAACCTCTGGTTCTGGAGGACGTAAAAGGTTGCAGTGAGGAGGCGTGTGCTAGTCGATTTGGTGAGCAGCCATTTTTCGTACTGGGTAAGGGGTCTCTGGACTCCTGGACGTATCGAGGGGTGAATGACAATGCCTCACCTGCTGAAAATGGTAGCATTCAGTCTCTGATAACACAAAGTCAGAGGGAATGCCCTCAAATGTCAGTGGACCCTCCACGTCAAAGAGATACCCTATTGATCTACACCCCTCTCTGTCCCAATGTCTGCAAGCCACTAGGTCGAGGCCCGCGTGAAATTCGGATTGTGGACTATGGGTGTGAGAGGTAATTGGAAGGGTGTGAGCCCGTACTTTACGGCTGCTGAGTCCCAGGATTTCAATGATGTACGTGTGACCTGTGATTTATATAGCTCTGTGGCCCGCTGAGTTCTGTGGAGAAAGGGGCTCTTCCACAGAGATTGGCCAGCTTTTCTGACTCGCAACAGGATCCTTCCAGCAGGACTCTGAGCTGGGCAGCCTGGTTGGGAATTCCGAGACCACATTCCCCCAGGTGTCTGTAACTTAGATCCCTAATATTCCTAGGCCTCTTATCTACCCATACAAAAGAGAGGAATTACTGATGAAGCAACTTGAGGCTACCAGGAGAGGGCTCGACAGAGTGTCTGGAATAAGTACAGTATCTTTGGTAGCATATTTATTTCGAGAGCTGCCACACGACCCAGCCAGGAGAGGACAAATGGTCGCCAGCTGCGTAAGTCTTGTTGGGTCTTTGAGAGGAGGGGATTGTAATTCAGCGGGGCAGAGGCCAGAGTTGAGGCTGCCAAGCTATTGCTGAGGTATGGGATTGATTCCTTCGCCCCCTGTATCAGGCATTGCTGTTGGAGGGCGTCCTTAGTAGAAGACTGGAGGAAACCCCAAGGGCTTGTGATTTAGAAACATTAACCTGAAAGCCTGAAGCTTCTGAAAAGGTCTGGTGATTTTCAACGTTTGCGACAACACTGTTGGCGTACAGGCTTATGGTATAATGCTCCCCAACCAACTGGACCCCAGAGATCAATGGGTTCACTGGCACTCTGTGCGCCATGGGCTCCATATACAGAGCGAATAGCAGGGGGGAAGAGTGGACACCCCTGTCTCGTGCCACGGACGATCGGGAAGGGGTCAGAGGAGTGCAATTTACCCGCCCAAGTCTAGCCACCAGAAACTCAGTGAAAAACTTTATGTCAATATTTAGGAGTGAT
The DNA here is from genome assembly GCF_964263255.1 of Lissotriton vulgaris. Lineage (NCBI taxonomy): Eukaryota > Metazoa > Chordata > Amphibia > Caudata > Salamandridae > Lissotriton > Lissotriton vulgaris. Next base: position 1,010,537,460 of record NC_141698.1, on the reverse strand, counting down.
ACTGGCCAGTAGGAAGCGCAGTGTCGGGTGTCTTTGCTGGGCTTTGGGAGCATGACAATCGAGGCCAAAAGCATTGTGGGTGGGATTTCGGAAGTGTCAACTATTTCATTAAAAAGTCTAGTTAAGATGGGTGCTAGGATTGTACAAAGGCTTTTATAAAAAATAGCAGAGAACTCATCGTGGTCCAGGGATTTAAGGTGTTTAAGTCGTGCTATGGCAGATATCCCTTCCTCAATGCAGATCGGGTTGTCCATGCTGGACGCCTGCTCCAGAGTCAGTTTAGGGTGAGTCATCCCTTGCAAATAATTCAGCGATGCCTGCTCCGGGAGGTGTTGGGTTGTGTAAAGTTTAGCATAGAAGTTGCGAAATGCTTTGGCTATGTCTGCGTCATTCTAGCTTACGAAGCCAGACGTTTTCAGAATTGCGTGGACATGAGCCGTCTGGCCCTGAGTGCGTAATTTATTAGCCAGAAGGCACCCACACCTGTCCCCCCCACATACAAAGAGCTTTGCAGTCTTAGAGTGGAGTATTCCACTCTGTCCAGGTCGAGGCCAGTTACCTGTGAGCGCAGCACCTCTAGGTGCCCGTCCGTTTATGGATGCGCAACAGCACTTGCACTTGTTTAGTGCAGCCCTCCCTCTTCTCCCTGCGAAGCCTACTGTCCACTGAGGAGGTGGCGATAAATTCCCCTCTCATGAGTAGCTTAAGTGTTTCCCATATGGTGGTAATTGGAGTGTCAGGAATGTTATTAAAAACCAGGAACTCGTCTATGGTCTTAGACAGTCGCTTTACTATGGCCCGGCGATGTAAGAGCGTATCACGCAATCGCCAACAATATGGTTGTCTGCTCAACGGAGGGATTGCTAGTGTAAGAGTCAGTGCAGCATGATCTGAGAGCGAGCTGGGTTCAATATTCGAGGTGAGAGCAAGAGGAAGCAAGGATTGGGAGCCTATAAAATAATCCATTCTTGCATAAGTTTTGAGCGCATGAGAATAAAACGTGTAATCCGTAACATGGGGGTGCAGAGAACGCCAGATATCCACCAGTCCCAGATCGTGTAGCCACTCCTGCCTACTCTGCGAGAGAGCCCCAGTCTGTCCCTGCCGTTGGGCCGAAAGGTCCAGTTGATTATCGAAGACCATATTTATGTCTTCCCCAATAGGATTTGTCTGTCCGGAGCGTTTTTCAATTCCATCGCACAAGTTACTACTTGTGTAACGATATATCTGTAAGAGACATTAGTTAGTGATAGATTCCTTACCTTAGAATATCCCCAGGCGTCAGACTGGATCCAGAAACTTTTGCGTAGCAGTACCCTTGCGCGTCGGTAGGCGTCGTCTGCGGCTCCACGTCCGACGTCGGCGTTGTGGGCACCGTGATGACGTCGTCGGAGTACTTGGACGCCGCCTCCGCGTGCTGACGTCAGTTCTTAGACACAGCTTTTCCGCGCCAGAAGCGCAGAGCCATGCCAAAAACCAACACTGGTGCCAGGAAACTAGGGCCCTGAAGGGGATGAGCTTAACCCTAGATATCGGTTCGCAGAACGGGGAGGATGGGTGGGTCGGTAAGGAATCTATCACTAACTAATGTCTCTTACAGATAGATCGTTACACAAGTGGTAACTTGTGCATCTGAAAGAGACCTGTTAGTGATAGATTCCTTACCTTAGAATAGATACCCCAGCAATACCAACCCAGTGGTGGTGGGTCTGCGAACCAAAAATCACACCAGAAAGTCCTGGAGGACGGAATGGCCAAAGTAGCCATCCCTCCGGACTTGACTGTCCAGGCAATGTCTTGCAAACGTGTGCAGCGAGGCCCACGTAGCCGCCTGGCAAATGTCCTGCAAGGGCACACCTCGGCCCAAAGCAGTTGTAGTGGCTGTGGCTCGAGTAGAATGAGCCCTCAGCCCAACAGGGGGTTCCTTCTTAGCCAAGGAGTAACTCGCCTGGATACACAAGATGATCCACTGGGAGATGGTCCACTTGTGCACCGCTTTCCCTTTCTTAGCACCCGCGTACCCAACAAAGAGTTGGTCATCCACCCGGAACTGTTGTGTGCGATTCAAATAAAATGAGAGCGCACGTTTTGGGTCCAGACGATGGAGCCTCTCTTCCTCTCGCGAGGGATGCGGAGGCAGAAAGAAGGTGGGCAAGGTGATAGATTGCCCAATATGGAAGGCCGTGACTACCTTGGGTAGGAAGGAGGGCCTTGTCCGTAACACAACCTTGTCCGGATGAACTGAAAGGAAAAGAGGCTTGCAAGATAGAGCCTGGAGCTCACTCACTCTCCTGGCAGAGGTGATGGCTACCAGGAAGGCAGTCTTCAAAGAGAGAAGGCGAAGAGGACAGTTGTGAAGTGGCTCAAAGGGAGCGCACATCAGAAATGTAAGAACCAGGTTCAAGTCCCACTCGATTAATGATAGGGGACTTGAACAAAGAAGGTTAATCAGGCAGCCTCAGAAAGGCTGAAAGAGCAGAAAGATAGCCCTTGATAGTGCCCAGAGCAGAGCCCTGCTGGGATAGAGAAAGAAGAAAGAGGAGAACCTCAGAAAGAGGGGCATTAAGGGGATCACAGCCTTTGCTGTGCACCATGCCACAAATCTGTTCCACCTGCAGGCGTATACCGACTTCGTGGAGGGACGCCTGGCTGCCAGAATAACATCACAGACTTCAGGAGGCAAGTCAAATGGCCTCAACTGCCGCCGCTCAATCTCCAAGCATGGAGGTGGAGACTGGACAGGTTCGGGTGGAGGACCGTCCCCTGCTGCTGCAACAGAAGGTCCTCCTGAAGAGGCAGATGAACCGGGGAATCGACTGACATACTGAGTAGCTCGGGATACCAGAACCTTCGTGCCCAGTCCGAAGCCACAAGGATGACTTGTGCCCGGTCGCGCTTGATCTTCTTCAGCACTCTGGGCAGAAGTGGAATAGGCGGAAAGGGGTACAACAGACCGCAACTCCACTCGTGACGAAAAGCGTCTCCGAGCGAGTGCCGCCTTGGAAATTCCAACGCGCAGAACTGATGACATTGCGCGTTCTCTTCGGTGGCGAATAGATCTAACCAAGGCTCTCCCCACTGTAGAAAGAGACCTTGCGCCACGTCCGAGTTCAGATGCCATTCGTGATCCATCATGCACCGGCGGCTGAGTTCGTCCGCCCTGGCGTTCAGAGAACCTGCCAGGTGTTGAACCATCAGAGTCACGCCCTGATGTTCCAGCCATTGCCAGAGGCGCAGAGCCTCCTGGCAAAGGGTCCACGACCCCACCCCGCCCTGTTTGTTGCAGTACCACATGGCGGTGGTGTTGTCCGTGAACACCTGCACTGCACTCCCTCGGACAGACGGGAGGAATGCCTTCAGTGCTAGACGAATCGCCCGCAGCTCCAAAAGGTTGATATGGAGCCGGGACTCCGCCGAGACCAGAGGCCTCTGATCTCCGCCTCTCCCATGTGGCCTCCCCAGCCCTGGAGGGACGCGTCCGTCACAACTACATGCTCGGGTTGGGGAAGGGAGAGGGATCTGCCGTTGACCCAATCGCAGTCCGTGAGCCACCACTGCAGCTGTCTCGCAGTGCCCTCCGAGATCAGGACATGGTCGGACAGGTTGCCCTGATGCTGGGCCCACTGAAACTTCAGGTCCCACTGCAGAGCCCGCATCCGCCACCGTGCGTGATGCACCAGAAGGATGCAGGAGGCCATCAGCCCCAGAAGCCGCAGCGTCAACCTGACCGAAACCTGGGATAAAGGCCGGAAGATTGGAATCAGAGCCTGTATATCCCGAACCCGCTGTTCGGGCGGGTAAACCCGAAACTGCGCCGAGTCGAGAACCGCTCCGATGAAAAGAAGCTTCTGAGAGGGGCACAGGTGCGACTTCGGCACATTGATGGAAAATCCCAGCTGGTGCAGGAGATCCGCCGTAGTCTGGAGGTGGCTGCTGTCTGGGGCGAGCCCGCCTTCAACAACCAGTCGTCGAGGTAGGGGAAGACTGAAACCCCCAACCTGCGCAGATGAGCTGCGACCACCGCCATCACCTTCGTGAACACCCGTGGGGCGCTGGTAAGGCCGAAGGGGAGCACGGTAAACTGAAAGTGCTCGTGGCCTACCGTGAACCGCAGGTAACGCCGGTGGGCCGGCAGGACGGGGATGTGGAAATACGCGTCCTGCAAGTCCAACGCTACCATCCAGTCTCCTGGGTCTAGGGCAGCTAAGTCCTGAGCCAGAGTCAGCATTTTGAACTTCTCCTTCCGGAGGAAGCCGTTGACGTTCCTCAGATCCAAGATAGGGCGTAGGCCCCCTTTGCCCTTCTTGGGTACCAGAAAGTAGTGGGAGTAGCAACCACGTCCTACTTCTGGCCCAGGAACGTGCTCGATGGCCCCCTTGGCCAAGAGGGCCGAAACTTCCTCCTGCCGGAGCCGCAAGTGATCCCCAGGATACGCGGTGGTGTTGCGGTGGCATGGCTTGAGGAGTCGTCTCGAAGGGGAGGGAGTAGCCCCTCCGGACGATCTGCAGCACCCACCTGTCCGAAGTGACAGTGCGCCAGTGAGAGTGGTGATGGCGAACCCTCCCTCCCACTGGCATCACATGGGCCGAAAAGCACGGACTAGGAGGGTTTAGAGGCGGATGCCGTGGGGGAAGGTGTGGACTGACCTCGCCTGTTTCCCCGACAGCCTCCGCGGCGGTTTCCACGTCCGCCGCCGCGCTGGATGTTAGTCTGCGGCGAGTGGCTGGCGGCACGTGTGGGGACACCCCATCCTTGACCACGAAAGGAAAGAAAGGAACCCGTTTGCTGGCGCGGGGCCGAGAGGCCCAAGGACTTGGCCGTAGCCCTGGAGTCCTTAAAGCGCTCAAGCGCGTGGTCCGCTTTGTCGCCAAAGAGGCGACGGCCATCGAACGGCATGTCCATCAGATTGTTCTGGACATCTGCCGAAAAATTGGCGGATCTCAGCCAGGCGTGGCGTCTCACCGCCACCGTCGTAGCCATCGCTCTGCCTAGCGAGTCGGTGGTATCCAGCCCACACCTGATCGAATATTTGGCTGCATCTCGGCCCTCCACAAGGGCTTGGCCGAGTTTGGCCCGTACCTCCAACAGGCACTCTGGCAGCACCTCCGCCACCGTCTCCCACAGAGAGTGGGTGTAGCGGCCCAAGAGGCATGCAGTGTTGGAAGACTGCAGTCCCAAACTAAGGGAGGAGAATATCTTTTTACCATAATTCTCATACCTCTTGGATTCCCTGTCGGGCGGAGCCGACGGGAATGCAGTCTGGGAATTGGAGGCCTGGATGACCAGACTCTCTGGGGTGGGGTGAGAGGACAGGAAACATGGGTCGCCCGGAGCCGGCGTCTGGCCACGTTCCTATCTACGGGCGATCCCGTAGCGGGCCTGGACCAAGTGCCCAAAAGAACGTCGGTCAAGGCCTCATTAAACGGCAGCAGAGGCTCAGCTGAGCATGACTGCGGTTTAAGGACCTCTGTGAGGAGGTTAGTCCTCACGGCCGCGACGGGGAGCTCAAGACCCAAGGCTTTGGCAGCCCTCGTCAACACCACACTATAGGTAGCCCCCTCCTCCGAAGCCACGGTAGGAGGAGAGACAAAACCAGTGTCTGGAGAGGTGTACAGGCCACTGGCCTCCCCAAGGTCTCCTGCCCAGTCCTCATGAGACTGACACTCCTTGGTCAGAGGGTCCTCAGACCCCTCCCAATCCTCCTCATCACCCATGTCCTGAGAAACAGGGTCGTAATTGCATGAGGTCGGTTCATAGAAGTAAAAATCTCCAAACGGCGTCGGGTGCGGCGCCGATAGGCGCCGTCCCGATGTCGGAACCGAAACAAAGGAGGCATCGGGGACGGCGCCGCCCGAGGACGGTGCCGGGGGGGACACCTGACGGACCGACGCCGGGGGGGGGGGGTCGTAAGGTCCACCGGTGACGATCCAGAGCCCGAGGAAGGCCCAGCGGCGTCCCGCGGCGCCGGGCCCGAAGGCGCCGGCGGCGCCGGTGCCGCTGTTCCCTGCGGCTCCGGGCCCGAGGGCACCGGCGGTGTCGGGATCGTGGGGCCCTGACGTCATCACGCGGAGGCAGCGTCTAAGTACTCCGACAACGTCATCACGGCGCCGACGACGCACGCGGAGCCGCAGACGACGCCTACCGACGCGCAAGGGTACTGCAACGCAAAAGTTTCCGGATCCAGTCTGACGCCTGGGGATATTCTAAGGTAAGGAATCTATCACCAACGGGTCTCTTTCAGATACTGCTCGTCAGAATGTCTCCTGTCACTCATTGGGCACTTATATAGAGCCTGGTGTAAAGGTACGAGCGTTGATAGTTACTGATAGAGCCAAAAGCCTCTTTTGATTTCAGCTATCTTTGCGCCCACCTTCCCTCCAAAAAGTGCGAGAGATAAGTATTGCAACCTCAGCTGCTTTAGTTGTGTATGTGGAGAAATATTGGTGGGGAAAACCCTTGAGCGAAGTTTGCGCATTCCTCTAGCAAGAAAGTGGGTTTCTTGTAATAAGCATACTTGGGCACAGGATTGCTATAAATAGGATAAGATTCCCCTCCTTTTAATCGTATTATATAATCCCTTAACATTGAAGGTAAACATTGCAGTGTTTGCTATCATACGGGCTGAGACCTAGACTGGAAGCCAAGTGAAGCGCCAATGCAGACCAAGGGACCCTACCCCGAAATGCCCCTAGCATACCAGTTGTGTGTAACTGATGATTAGCAGATACCAGAATCTGGAGCAAAGCAGGCGGGGAGCCCAGGGGGGTAAAAAGAAATACAAAACCCACAACAAATAGTACAAAGAACCAATGAGCCATCATCGTACGACTGACTGAAGTCCAGAGCAACATTCTCCTAGAAAATAGAGGGGTACCAGTAGCCAAAAACTCCCCGCTCCCGCACAGGCCCAGCCCTATGCATTCGTCAAAGGAGATCAAAAAGAGGGACCATCAGACTGTCCGCCAGCTGCTCCCGCAAATCATGGTGCAAATGTTCTAGGATGGTCCCCTGCCAATGTTTCAAGGACCACCTGCCTTTCTTTAGCCATGGTGTCTGGATTAGGGTGCAGCTTATTAGTCGGAAGCTTGATTGTTGTCCACTCGTTGCCGCTCCGACGGTTCCTGCCAGCTTTGCCTTGTTGTGTCTCAACCCCAGGCCCCACCCGCCTCACCGAGCTCAGCCGCTCATCAAGGCCAGCTGTCTTCAACCCCCACAGTCACTAACGTGGTGGGGACAAGGGGGAACAGGAGGACCGGGTGCGCCTTTGGCTGCTCGTTTTGAGTGGCTATCACCCTTTTATCTTCATGTCCGGCCCAGGGTTCTGCCTAAACCCCTTTGGTGGCGCAGTCCAGCCTTGCAAGCCACCTCCGCAACAGGTGCTCCTCTATTCTCTGGCCCCTCGTGGCCGCCGATGATGGAGGGAGCCTCCGTTGGTGGGCAGGGGGGTTCCCGCAGTCTAATCTGAATCCCTGGGGTCCTGCAATGCAACCCGGACCAAACCTCGGCCCCCTGCCAGAACTGTTCCTCACCTCTTCAGGTCAAAGGCACCACAATTCACACTGGGCAACTTGCTCCTGTTGTGCAGGAGTGCATTCCCTCAAGCGTTGGCGTAAAGCCACCACTGCTGCCTCCCTTTTTGTGTTTGCCAACATAACTGTTGACACCTGGGCAAAATTGCCTATCAACTTCATCTCCAAGTCCAGGGCGGGTTCTGCCCCATACTCATTCTGTATTTGTTTCAATACTTCTGGTATGACTGCTATGGAGGGATACCATGAGCTCTGGTATAAACAGCAGCGAAAACTGTACCCCAAGTGGTAGAATCCTCTATTGGGGGAATTATCCACATTGGCAAGCAAATTGTCAGTATTCTGTGTTTTTCTTGCGGGACATTGTGTGGAAAAACTGCCTCAAGCTTTGCTATTTTCTCTGCTATCCAGAATGGCATTTGCTCCCGTTTAATGGGCATTCTTCCCATAATCGCGTTCAGTGTTTGTGGGGTGATTTTTGTTGCAGTTTATTTTAGTTGACTATCTTGAGTGATCCGTGTAGGTTTAATTGTAAGTGTTCGCATTACAAACTGTATAAGATTTCTTTACAGTTTTATGTTTTCTTTGTAAACTGGACACAAGTCTGTTGCTGGCAATGTATCACTCTCTGGATGTGTGTGCTAGCAGCTAGGACCGGCCAAGTCGCTACGTCTCTGCTGAGCGGACGGAGTCTCACGTTTTCTATGGTATGGGAGAGGGCACCTTTAAAACAATTTATAGTTTCTTGGTAAGTTAACGGGACTCCTATATCTTCATGTGGAGAGTATTTATCTGGGATGTAACTATGGAATACTTGTGTGCATACATCTGCAGGCGGGAATTTAACACAAGAATAGAACACCTCAGTCCTGTATGACTTGTGTGCCTCAATCACGAAGGTAACAGTCCCACCTAATGATGTGAGCATGAGACCATAATTAGCTAATTTCATAGTAAGGGCATTTCTGCAATTTTCTGAAATGTTAAGAGCTCCGCACCAGCACCACTCATACCAGCGTCTCCATTCTGAGACATTATGAGAGGAAGTATTTACAAAAAAGAGATCAGGTTTATGCACAATGTACGGAACTATAATCCTTCAAGCTTAAACAAACCTACAGCCAATGCTTTGGATATACCTGCTCAGCTGCGGCAGATTTTTCCCTTCCTACCCTAGACGTCTCTGGGTATATGTGAGTAGGGGTCTCTGAGATAGCACAACTGAATTACTCAGATTTGACCATTAAATAAGAACCAACCCAACGTTTGGTGCCATGTGGTGTAGTCCCTAGTAATACATAGAATCTCGGCGTTTGGACAACAAACTAAGGATTGGTGTCCAGACTTATTCCAGACACCCCCACAGGACATGTTAGCCTTTACACCAGCTAGCTCAAAGTGCCACTATAAGCCCCGCAAACCTTACCAAGGAGCAACATTTTTCTGGCAACTATCGAACATGACAATCCTTGATCCTTCAGGGATCGTGGAAACAGAACAGTAACTTTTGCTCAGTAAATCATACTCACTTAGCCTCAGAGAGATACACAGAATAAACGAAGGGGACGTTTTCAAAAAGTATTTATTAAACCAGCGTCATTTTAGCATAAAACATGTTTGCTGCGAAAATCATAAGACAGAAATAGAAATATAAGATTAAAAGCACCGACTGAGTAAATAAAAGCTAGAATTCTACCATGGTGCCAAAACAGTAAGTATGCAGGCATATTGATACATTTGACTAAACGAGTGTACTCCTATGATGCTAACCCCATGAAAGTGTACCTAGCATGTGTGTGGGTATAAAGCCAAGAATCCCCTAGGAAAGAGCCAACCCCATTACCTGATGGAAGAGAACAAAGTACCTCATCTTGGTCTCGAGTTGGAAACCCCACAAGAGATGTCAGACCACCCCGTGCTGTAGTTTCTGCGTGACGGGACTTCAGGGTCTCGTGTCAGCACGGATGCTTCTCCTCTGGTTGCCCAGTGAAGATGTGGCTCTTTTATACCCGAAAGGTACCTTCAGGTACCCTAGATGTGTAATGGTAATGTGGGTCTGTCGTTCAAAGATGACGATAGCGGTGACTTTTGTGCAGAGTTATTATACAGAAGATCGAATTCCTACTGTGCTGTCCTAGGCAGGGGATTAGGAGATAATAATAAGAATCCTCATGCATAATAAATGAGACAAGTTTTTGAAGATAACCACATGACATTTATTCAGCACATAACTAGGTAAAAGGGCAGTGTCAGAACTGTTATGTAGAGCAAGGCATGACAAATGTAGGTAAAAGGTTGTGCAGCTACCTAGGCCTAAATTAGGGGACACTGGGGCTCATAACACTTATCAGTGTGACGATCCTTTTGTTGTTTACTTTGGTCTTGTTTTCCACTTTAATCTTGCAAGGACAGACTTATAGCAGTGTAACTATATGCTGATTTTCTTTTTCTGACTAAGTTCTATGAAACCAATGTATTAAAAAAAAAGCATGACCAATCATTCAATCATCCATGTGTCGCAGTGAGCTTTACAAAGTTTCAAGAGAGATCAACAGTCCTACAGTTGTTCTAGAATAAACAAGTTTTGCCAAAGCCGATAGATGTGGCCAAGGCAAGTGTGCACAGTTTTTCAAAAAGAAAACAGCAAAAATACAGAAAATGTCCGAAAGAAGGAGTACCCCAGCAGCCTAGGCAAAGCAGTTCTGGCACGAACGTGAACTTCTTTTCTGGTTGGTCCATAAACAAACACACACGCAATGCAAGACAACCAGTGCATGAACTGGCCTGACCTATTTTCCCATGCGATATGTTGTGGTCGGTGGAAGCAAAATATAAATGCAATTTCAACAGATAAAGAGGGCTGACTGAATGTCCCTGTACGTATGCAAGTATTTTTTATATGGATTTTTCAGAAAAAGTTAGACTGATCAGACAGCTAAAGCTGCCTCTAGGCTAGACCCAAAAATAGGGCCTATCCCTGAGCAAGAATATGGACGTGCTGTTAGTCAACTAGGCTTTCAAAAACATGCACAAGAAACACTGGATAAAGAAAATAAATAAAAAGTTCATCATCATCAAAACAAGCTTTATTCGACAGTGTCATAAAAGCTTTAAAAAGATCAATTACATTTCATGATTTAAAAGGTTAAAATGCTTGGGTTGAATTCATAAAATACATCGTAAGTATAAGTTACAAAAAGTGCATGAATTTTCCTAGTGGTTTTAGCCAAACATTTAACAAGGTTTCAGTCCCGGTTCCAGTTTACTTCTGATGACCCATGCCCAGCCTATGAATTTGGCCAGGGCTATACAGATGGTAAGATTATTGCTGGTACGGATTATTCTAGCTGCTACTATGCCACTTTTGGTTCCCAGTAACTTGGCAATGGGGCATAGCCACTTCCTACGTGGGTCTACATACGCTGGACATTCAAATAGTATGTGGTTTATCAATTCCAAAGCAGCAGGACAACCCGGGCAGGAAGCCTTATTTCCCTGGAAAAACAGCTTACGATCCAAAGGTTTGCTAATACTGTCCCAGAAAGCTTCGAATGTGGGTGTGTCTTTAAAACCCAGAAAGGTCCTTGTAAGTGAAAGGGGGGAAGCCTTCCTGTACACTTCTAGGGTCACAGCCTCCCAGTACAACCCCTTGAGGTCCTTTATTGAGGGGAACATAGCATTCGCTGGATCTTCCCAGAGCGCTCTAAGTCCCAGTTCAAGCAAGGTTTTGCCAATCCTGGATAACCATATGATTTTCGTGGTGGGTGTCACTTCTGATTAAATCCTTCAGTCCCTCAGCACAGGTTTTCAGTTCAGGTGTTGTCCATAGGCGCCTCCAATATAGGACTGGTCGAAGGGCAGCTATGTGGGCAATAGGTCTCATGGCCATATCGAGGTACAGGGGACACATAGGAGTACTCTGAAGTAGGTTTACAAGATTCCTTAGAAATCTATTCTCTGATGCTGTTAAGTTTCCCCAGGTTTTCAAATCCCCATATCTCTACGCCGTATAAGGCTGAGCTAATCACCTTGCCATTGTAGACGGAAAGGGCAGGAGCAATTGGTTTAGTGCGTGACCTAGCATGTTCCCTATTTAATCCTCCTGCTAGCTGACGGTGCTTAAGAGTTCCCAATTCCACCTGCTGTTTCCAGGATAAGTCTTGTTGGATGCCTACCCCAAGGTAAGTAAATGCTTGAACCTTCTCAAGGGGAAGATTGTTCATAAGCATTTTGCCCTTGAAAGATTTGTGCTGATTAAAGGCCATGTATTTTGATTTGGAAACATTTACTTCCAAACCACGAGCGGTACAGAAGCTTTCAAAGATTCCTAGTGCCTTCTGTAATCCACTCGGGGTTTTGGCTATGATTAAACAGTCATCAGCAAACATTAGTATGGGTACTTTGGCTCCCGCTAGTGTTGGGGCATCTACATTAGCTGCGATCAGTATGTTTTCCACATCGTTTAAGTAGAGAGAAAAAAGGGTTGGCGCAAGGACACAGCCTTGTCGCACCCCTCTTTCCACAGGAAACTGGCTGGTGATGCTTCCAGGGCTACCCCACCTTATCTGGGCAAAGTTGTTTTCATGTAGTCTAATGATTAATGAAAGGAGGGCACTGGGCAGTCCCATGTGGTGGAGAACTTGCCACAAAGTTTCCCGGGTAACAAGGTCGAAGGTTGCCCTGAGGTCTATAAAGGCAGCGTAAAGACTGCACCCTCCTATTAGGACAGTCTTCCAGTATAGCATGGCAAATTGGAGGACTTGATCAATCGTACTGATTGAAGATCGAAATCCTGCTTGCAGTCGGGATAGGATGTTCCCTTCTTGTTCCCAAACCTGTATCTTGTTTAAAATCAGCCTGCCGAAGATTTTCTGAATGGTATCGATCAGGCTGATTGGGCGGTAGTTACTAGGTAAGGTCTTGTCCCCTTTCTTATATATTGGTATTATTTCCGCCCCTTGCCAGGTGGTAGGGATGGGAGCTCCTTTAGCTATACTATTTGTTAGCAGGAGTATATAATCTCCCCAGGGATCTCTGTCATGTAAAAATACATCTGCTGGTATTCCATCAACACCTGAGGCCTGGCAGGAACTACCATGTCCAGTGCCAGATTTATATCCTCAAGATTAAAAGCCTCATCACTGAAAAACAACATATTGGGAGCCTCCAAGTGGGTGCATAGTTCCATACTCTTGGCATATTGGGGCTTGAAGTATGATACCCATTCCTCTTTGGGCTCCCAGTTTTGAGGCTTATCCCGTTTTCTCTCACTTCCCCATTTTAGTGTGTCCCCAAAACCTCCTGGAGTCTTTTTGCATGCCCGCTTCTTTTAGGTCCTGCCACCTTTACTCATCCCAAGCTCTCTTAGATTTATGAATTATGCTCTTGTATGCTCCCCTTGCTGCGCGGACTCGTTCGCTCATTCCACTTTTAAGGGCACTGCCCAAATCTGTCCTTGCTTTCCTGCACTCACATGAGTACCATCGCGGCACATGGCTTTTACTGATATTGTTGGGCTTAACAAATAGGCTTTTTAAGTCAGTAAAAAGTGATTCATGTATATTGGTAACTGATTTCAGAACTGTGGCCTGGTCCCCCTTTATAGATTCGTTCTTCATTTCCTGCAGAGCTAGCTTCATTTTGCTTAATATAAAGTCCAGATGCTCTTGGTTCTCCAGTACCTTAGCCCCTTTAACGTGGCGCATGCCATTTGTAATATCTACGTTGTTAATTGGCTCCACGCTCGCTCCCCTTGCTTCTGCTGGTGGCAACCAATAGTGTAGGGACAATGACAGGGGGTTATGATCGCTCTCTAACCTGTCTATGACCGACATCTCTTCCAGATATTGCCATAGGCTAAGACTCAACAGGATGTAATCAATTCTGCTTGTTCGTGGACCGCTATTAAATGTGTTGGCACCTCTCTTGTCTTACTGGGTCCTACCATTTGTAGCACGTAGCCCCTTGTTCAGGCAAAGTGCGTTAATCTGAATAGTTATTTCAGAGCACCTTTTTACAGGCTCTAGTTCAAGTTTGGGTACACCACATTGGCTGTCTTCCTCCTCAGAGATGTTCCACTCTCCTCCCAGTAGGGGCTCAAAAGTTGAATTAAAATCACCACCTAGGATGATATGGGATTGCTGTGTGTAGCGTTCAATATGTTCTTCTAATGCCCTTATGACCTCCAATTTTTTCCCTCCAGTGCTCCTCGCATACAGGTTGTAAATATCAACCAGTTCATTGTTACTATTCTTTAGGGTAAGAAGCTGTAGGTCCCTGTGGTTTGTGTAGACAGATTTTACACTAACATCTAAATCCTGTTTAATCCAGATAGTTAGTCCTCCCGATGGCCTCCCTCTAGCTCCCTTTACTGCTGGTATGCTGTAATTCAGAAACCCGGAAAGAATAGTGGTTCTAATAACCATGTTTCCTGAAACAGGCAGATGTCCTACAAATTAATGAATGAAGCCCAATCAGGTGATGCAACCCTAGATTTGAGGCCAGCAATATTCCATGATAATATCAAGGTTGTTTGTGATGTGGTGATACAGGGAGTAGCCAGAATACTATGAGTTGTGTCGTCAGTAGGCCCGGGAATATTCGCTATATAACGTTCGCCCAAGTTGCTAACTAAGAGTGGACTTTGCTCTACCATGATGTGTCCCAATTCGACACCTACTTGTGATAGTCAGTCGTTTTGGTCAAGACTAGAACTAGCTGGTTCCCTCCCGCCCACTTGTATGCCCAGAGGTTTAGTTTGGATGGGAGAGGACCTAAATTGGATTTTGGAATGGTCTGGGGAGCAAGTTCTGAACTCTAACAAAATTAAATTTTCCTCCAAATAGCGGTTTTTAAGGACTAGCTGAATACAGTCTGTTTTTTCCCCTACAATGGAAATCCTTTTAGCTAGGAGAATATCTTCTCTAATTAATGAACGGCAGCCCCTGACGTACCTGGTCCAGTGGGTTGCCTTATTTATGAGAGATTCGCTGGATTCCCAACCACTATTCTGATTTCGTTTAGGAACGTTCACCATATATACTTTTGGGGGGTTATTCGCGGAGACATCCTTTGGCTGGGGGGCCCGCTCTGGCATTGGAACTAATGCTAAACGGGAATTTACTTTGACTATTGGACCAACCCCTAATCCAATGCCCTCAGTGCTTACCCCTGAGTGACCCTCCCCTGCTATGGTGTTACCTTGTATTTGCCCAAGAGGACGAGCGTGGGCCTTGCTAATATGTGAGTGCCCACTACCAGCTCTGCTCGCTCCGCTATGCTGAGTAACGGGATGTTTGGATAATTCTGCTCCTCTAACCTGAAAGGTTCTAGAATCTACCACCAATCTACTCTGGTCCTTGCTTAAGGCATTATCATTTGGTTTTGATGTAGAAATAGGACAGGGAACCTGCCTCGCACTAAGATTTGTTATAGTGGCTGTGAGACTCTCGATTTTATTATACAGGGCCTCCACTAGGTTGAGTAGCTGCTTCACCATAAGGGTAAGGGGAGTGATGTCTTCACGCGTGACTACAGGGTGGTCACTGGCCGCTGTGTTCATCGACTCCCCTTCACCTGATGGGACTCCTGGCGCAGGTCGATCACTGAGAAATAGTGTAATCCCTATGCACTCTGTGTTCAAAGTTTAACAAAAAGTTCACAAGATAGTGGTGGCGCGTGAACGTCACACGGAGTCTGGCCGTGCCTTGTAACATCCAAAAGATGGTGGGGATAGAATCAACGATCCTCAAGTTTACGCGCTCAATTATACATGAAACAGTGGTGTTTCTTCACAAATATTTCTTTTAATTCAGATGTCTTTTGTAATTAAGCCAATTCTTCATTCATTGGTACATCCAATTCACTTGTACTTGTTACTCTGCGAACATAATATGCTCCTTATGTCGCCATAAACAGTTAACTTGCATTTGTAATCACCCAATGCATTTCGGGTCATAAACCTCGACCCTTCGTCAGGGGTCTGTGGACAAGGGATAAGACAGGACCAACGTTAGTTGCTACCACAACTGTCTGAATGTTAAGAAAAATTAACAAACGAAGAAACGGAAACGTGGAAGAAGATAGAAAGGTGGGAGAGTTAAACCGTGCAATGCTAAACTGACCGTCGTGTATTTAAAGTGCAAGAATAACTCCAGATGGACATAACAAGAAAATACGTGCTCTTAACAACTTAGCCTTACGAGTGTATACACCAAACCAGTCACCAACCTTCACGATACGAAAAACTTACGAGAAAGCGGCAGACGCCGTCACCTCAATCTAGACTAGAATCCGTTCCAATTTGTTTACTTTTTCCAAAGCCTTAGATATTACATCTTCCGGATATCCTCTTTCTTGATACCTCATCACTTGGTCATTCAAAGCGATCTGTAAGTCGGTGTCACAAGATGTAATGCGTTTCAACCTGATGAATTGCGACGTGGGCAGGTGTTTCTATGTTATTGTTTACGTTTGTAACCCGCTTCCTCAATGAAGCCTACACACTCACATCACATGACCAGGGTTTTGCATTTCGTATTAGTGTTTTTGATTTCTTCTTTCCTATTGGTTCTTTTCTTTTCCGCTCTCCTATTGGCCACTCTTCCGATCACATGACCTTGTTTTAAACGCCTGTCGTACACATTGCTGTACTCCGAGGCTTTTCGCGTCTAGATTGAGGTGACGGCGTCTGCCGCTTTCTCGTAAGTTTTTCGTATCGTGAAGGTTGGTGACTGGTTTGGTGTATACACTCGTAAGGCTAAGTTGTTAAGAGCACGTATTTTCTTGTTATGTCCATCTGGAGTTATTCTTGCACTTTAAATACACGACGGTCAGTTTAGCATTGCACGGTTTAACTCTCCCACCTTTCTATCTTCTTCCACGTTTCCGTTTCTTCGTTTGTTAATTTTTCTTAACATTCAGACAGTTGTGGTAGCAACTAACGTTGGTCCTGTCTTATCCCTTGTCCACAGACCCCTGACGAAGGGTCGAGGTTTATGACCCGAAATGCATTGGGTGATTACAAATGCAAGTTAACTGTTTATGGCGACATAAGGAGCATATTATGTTCGCAGAGTAACAAGTACAAGTGAATTGGATGTACCAATGAATGAAGAATTGGCTTAATTACAAAAGACATCTGAATTAAAAGAAATATTTGTGAAGAAACACCACTGTTTCATGTATAATTGAGCGCGTAAACTTGAGGATCGTTGATTCTATCCCCACCATCTTTTGCAGGTCGATCACTGCCAGAAGTGGTGCAACATCTATCTGCGGGGGCCAAAATGTCGAACCTATTACTGCAGACAAGAACAGTCGGGTTCAGCGCGGTGGGCGGCTTACTGGAGAGATCTTTAGATATGGCAATGTCTACAACAGCACGCTCTTGAAACCCTTGAACGGTATCTGCCTCAGGGTTGTCTCCATCTCGATTTCTGACTTTAAACATTTCCGGGATCAGGGGTCCGCTATTCCGAGGCTTGTCCCCCGCAGTGGTCCTGTTATCCTCTGCTCTCTCTAGACCCCTTACAGATGTAGGTAGATTATCTGTTAATAGATTTTGACAGTCCTCGATCAGTTCGTCAATACGGTCCATTATACAATTTCCCCCTGCATGGGCAGCTGGCTTCTTCTGCTTATTTTTTCTTGCCTTTTTCCCCACTACCTCGCTCCATTCCTCAGTATTTTTCCTTTTCCCCATTTTCTATGATACTTAGTCCTGTTGACTTTTTATTCCCAGAAATAAGTTACCTTAGGGTAGCAGTAGTTAGAGGGGTGGCCCAGCCCTGCCACGTTCTGCCCCGGACGGCCACAGACGGCCCGCCCTCTGCCCGGGCTCAGCCTGCGCGCGTCCCGCGATGCGGGAAGAGCGGGTCTGCCTTATGCGCCTCCGGGCGCGGGAAAGTGACGCTGCAGGCGGCGTCCCCGTGTCCTGGTCAGGGGACGCTGGGAGGTGTAGTCCGTCGTGTGGTGTCTCCCCCCTCTCTGCGGCCGCGTTATCAGGTGCGGCGGAGAGCAAGGCAAGGAGCGCGATGTCCATGGGTCTGGTGTAGTGACTTCCAGTCCGTGTTGCCCCCAACAAACAAGCTTCCGACCCCGAATAAAAAGTTATTTTCCAATTATTTTTTTTAAACAAACAACAAAGGTCATGAGAAGAATGCTTAAATGAATCTCAGTCATTGGTGATTGCCGGGGGTCACATCCCAGCCCATGGTTTTTCACCTATGTCGCTCATTGTTAATCTTGCTCCAATAGTAACCCACCAGTTCGAACTGCTAGCCCAGGTCCACACCAGACAGGAACACAAGCATTTCCCAGACTAGCTTCGGCCTACTCAGGCTTTGTTGGTGAAGTACAACTTGAGTCCTATGGCACAGAATGCATGTGACCCTCACCTAAGCACACTGGTCCAAATTAAAGCATTTACTGCAGCAAAGTGGTAGAAGCAATGCAAGAATTAGTCTCATTCACTGGCACCTGCATATCCATAAACTCGTTGTTCTTCACTAGCAGCCTATGTTCATTTCTTTTAAAGCGGAAAGCCAAAGTGAAAACAACAGCACTCCTAAACCTACACCACGCTAAGAAACCAAGCTGCAAAGCCTGTATGCCAGCTAGGAAAAAGCATACTTCTAGCTGTCTGCTGAACATGGGCAAACTAGTAGGGACAGTTTCTCCAGGACCTCTTCTCTAGCATTAACCACCATCAGATATTGTCATTGGGAAGTCAGAGCGTTGTACTACCAAGTACATCAGGGAGATGTTAGCAAGCCTGGTGACTCAACAATTAACGCAACTGGTTACCAGAAAATCTAAAGGGGCAGAGAAATTATTTTTATTTTAGTTTTTGCTTCTTTTGAGTAAGAAACAAGATTATGAGACTGTGCATGCATTACTTTTTAGAACATTAAAGTTCTTAATCACAGCCACTTTGCCTGGATGTTCAGCATAGGACCCTGCTTTAGTCAGTGAAAGCAAAAGGCATATAAAGGAAAGAATTGACATATTTCTCTTTTATTTCAAGATGCATCATCAGTAAGGAATTCACAACACAAAACCATTTTTTTTCATTTAACCCACAGATCATTCATTGCACCATCTTCTGCTATACTTTTCTAAAACTGTCATCCATAATCGAAAGCAGAGACAGTCACCGTTTAATATAGAGGCATTCCTCTGATTGTCCCGTTCTGTCAGTTTTAAGGGCTTTTGAAAGCAGCTGGACAATGAAAAAATACACAAATCAATCAAAAATGTACCTAGGCCTGAAACTTCCATTTGAAACAAAGTGGGGTATTTATTATGGACACTTTACATAAATTACTTGATGCAAATATTCCAATGGACTTAAGAGGTTTTGCTGTTGTTTCATTTAAAGGAAATAAAAGAGAGCAAGATGAAATTGTCTGTTTCAATCAAGAAACCACTTGCAAAAAAGGTACATAGAATCTTACTGAATGAATCAACAACTGGTCAGCAACTTACTGTCCTTGTCCTTTGGGAAGATGAAGGACTTCATAGGCCTCATCGATTGACATAGTAGGAGGTTTCTTCTCCACTTCCTTCTTCCAAGAGTCAAGAGTGTCTTTAAGCAGTTTAACCTTATGTAGTACAGAAAATAAATCTTATTTTTGGGTCAATACTTAATGCTTCTGTTTAATTGTAAACATTTCATAATAATTATGACAATTTTCACAATTCTTAATGAAAAAGCAGTACTTACCTTCAGAAATGCTTTCCTGTTGTATTTTGCAAAACTGCTGTCTGAGCGCTTTGTTACTCTAGAGGCTCTTTAGATACTAAGCTGCACATCACTGTCAAAGTAATAGCTCTGAGACCCACTGAAGTGCAGCGTACGCCACTAAAACAGGAGCTATCTTAATTCTTCAAACCCACAAGTGAGACAAGTTACTCGTAGAAGGATGTGGCAAATGAAAAGAAAATCAATTGGTTCATCTGGCTCACTACATAGTACATGCCTTTGTCTGTTATAAAGAACAGGCACATAGGCTTCACAAATAGTGTTTTCATCTCACACACATTTAGCTGGGATAATAGCATTTGAAAAGCTTTCCTTAAGTTAAAGTGGCCACAAGTCAACAAGAGGCTAAGGGTGTATATCTCAGATTTATCCAACCCCAGTCACTAAAGCACCACATATATTCCAGCCAATTGGATCTAGATAGGAGTAGTCCCTATGTTCTTTAGACAATGATGGATGACAGGGCACTAGGGTCATAAGACCATTAAAATCCAAACAAGACCCGCTTTTAAATAATTTTTAATGACCCAACCAGACCCACGAATAAAGGGAAACCAGGGGTCTGATTGAGGTATTTTATCTTATAATCCCCCATCCTTCATCTATCAAAGAGCTACCCAACACTGTGGTTGAGCCCACCTCGACTTTTAGGGGTCGGGGTGACCCAATGATGAAGCATGACACCACTAGGGTGTGTGAGGGTAACTAAAAAGAACTAGTGTTTTCCCTAAATACATGTGGACATGACTATCAGGTCCAACGCACCATTAGTGGTAAGTTGTTCAGCCCCCACTACCGCATACAAGGCCTAAGTTCCTCGTGTGTTACACTACCTGAAAATCACTCTCAGGCTTAGTATTTTTGGAGTCTTTTTTTGTGATAAGGCTGACAGAAAGCCCAACTGGCATTTCGTGAACTTGCATCTTGGATAAATTACATTTATTCTATTTAAATATGTTTGCAGAGTTTATTTCTCAAGAAATCACCTTTGAAAGATGGACAAAGGCACCTCTCCTAGCCAGCACCTCTCCTAGCTGCCTCGGATATCAGATGCACACTGGAGATCTCCTGCATGTTATGTGCGATTATTCAGAACTACTGGCTGGAGATTTTGAGGTGGTGTAGGTTGGTGAGTTACTCTTTACTTGTACATCTAGGTATCATGGAGGAAGAGGGTTATTCACAAAGGGAAAGTACCTTTATTTGTCTAGGGTTGCTACTTGCCGAAACAGATACTGCCAAATATTAGATATTCACTACCTTACTTGCCGCTCAAATCTTTTTGTCCCAGAACCATGAATGATTAAGATGTATTGAAGAACAAGGTACTTCCCTTCGGAAACATTATTTGGTAGAGACAATATCTAGCTGCAGATTCCTTACCTCTGAATTTCCCAGGCATCAGAATGAGGAAATAGAAATTTTACGTGGCCAATGTGTCCCCTGCGTGTACCCCACGTTTAGTGTATGTGCATGTCACCCATGCATTTTCCCTCTCATGCCTGTAATAATAATGCCTCTGTATTTCCGTCTCACATTAGAATGTCAGTTACCAAGCCTTCCATGAAAGAAACGTTAATTCTGCACTGAGGCCTATGTTGCTATGTTGCCAATGTATTTGCATTGTGCACGTTTAATAAAAAGTCGAGATGAACCCGTTTTGTGGCTCACCCTGAGCCAGTCTCCGAATTCAGGTTTCTTGCCTCCAGACACTCTGAAAGCTGCAGCTTAGCTACGTATCCCTGACCTCTCGCATACTTCTGGCTCAGCCGAAAGGGGCCCAGCCCGGCCTGCCAAGACAGTATTTTGCACACAGTTATCTACTTGCTCCACAGAAACGCATTCCTGCCTAGTGAAGAAGGTAAACAGAACCAGACTGCAGAGATAGGGCCTAGCCTTTCTGTCTCCGTTGAAGTGATTTACAGAGCTCGCATCCATAGAAAGCCCATGGCCCCCACGCAATGCACGAAGAAATATATGCACACACTGGCTTTTGGTGATGAGCAACCTTTGCTCGAGCGACCTTTACTTCAGACAATACATCCTCCAAACCTAAGATAGCAGATAATACCAGACGTGCGGGTCGTCCCGACACTGAAGGCTTCTCTACTAGATCGAAAGTCAGCTCCCCCCAGCTTCCCCCAGTTACACGTTCATTGCACGTCATGACCAAGTAGCGCACACAAGTAGGGTAAAGGTTCCAGCTGACCATGCAGACCCCCTCCATGTATCCACCCACCTATGACTCACCTATGACTCCTCAAGTGAACGTCCACATGTACGCCTTCTTACACGCCTCTTGCACGCCCATATGCTCTTATCTCTCTCTTTCTCTTTCTCTGCCTGGAGCGCTCCTCCTTCTCTATGCAATGCAATGTATATTCCATGTATAAATATTGTACTCTGTGAATAAAGTTCAGAAGACCCTTCCTGAACCTTAGTGGTGATGGAACCCGATTCTCCCTTAACTCGAGTTACTGAAATAAAGCCCTTTTGAATCGGACACCACGGACTCTGCCTCTCATTATATGCTTGACCCATTGTTTAAGTATAGAAATTCCGACAGGGTAATATTTAATTTACCACATAATTCTGGCGCCCGAATAGGGACAAGTCCCCTTCCCCACGCGCCGGCGATGTAGGTCCAGCCCTTGCCCCCTTCTACAGCCGTGACGGACTTCAAAGTGTACACGCCAGCGGGTCTTCCTGCTTACTCCCTCAGGCCCACGGAGGAGACGGACTGCGACCAGGCATCCACACGAGGCGGTGAGAATTGCGGATCATCCCAACCAGAGCCCAAGCCGTGAGAGAGCAAGGTCCGAGGTTTCCAGAGGCCCACCTGTTCCGAGGCGCATGCGCAGTTTAAGTCCACGCAGTATCAAGTTTTCCGAGGCCTTCAAGTTCTGCTTCCCGGTGAGTACCGTTATAGGGAACGCATAAAGATTCAAGACGGGTTCATTTATTTGAGCTCGGTAAAGACGTGTCCGTTCACACAGGCACGGTAAAGACGGGTCCATTTCGGTGGGCACGGTAAAGACGTGTCTCTTTACGAGACCGGTATGGCTGTACTGTATTCCAGTGCATAAAGTTAACTGTTTTCAAGTTCATGTTTTTCTCCATGTATCTGTTTTAGTGTTTTAGTGTTGTAGTATGAATGGTTGTTTCAGTCAGAGTATTTTTGTGTTTATTGTGTTGTTCTTTAAGACGGTCTCAACATGCCACTGTTTTCGAAATTACGTCAGATAGGGACCAGGAAAGGAATACTCGAAGAGTCAGTTCCCGTCCCGCCTAGAGACACACCTGGTCATTTCATGTATAACAAACACGGGCTAGATGCCATATTGTTTTTAGACTTGTGGGTAGATTACACTAAGGATTTAGAGGAGAAGTACAGATGGCCTGCCTCAGGAACATGGGATTCTGAATGCATTATGAAAGTAGAGGAAGCGCTGTGGAAAAGGAAAGTAAGACCGTCTCAGAAAGATGCCATTGAGTTATGGCGTAAAGAAGCGCATAGGAGGGCAGAGAAAGAATTCCACCAAGCAGAGAGAAGTAAACAAGCAGCCGAAAAAGCCAAAGAAAAAGAACAGCGGGAGGAGGGGGAACGGGTCAAGGCAGAACAGGCTGAAAGAGAAAGAAATGCCCTCGTTGCTGGTATTTATCCCGTCCTCTCAGAAGAACTAGCTAGAGTGACCCCCTCAGAAGTACCCCATAGGTCGCGTACGCCACCACCAGTACCCTTTAGAGTACGTAGAACAAAGCCGACAGCCTCTGAAGCTTTTATTTCCTCCTCTCTAGAAGAGCCCGCACTGGACTACGTGAACGCAGAGTTCCCTCCGCCCCCATCAGCGGATCAGCTCATACAGCTTCAGCTCCAGCAGATCGTGAAAGACGACGTAGGGCCCGGGGCAGTGGGAGGGGGGCCACCGCCAACGCCACGAGCACCGCTAGGGCCACCACGAACGCCACAATCGACATCAACGCCATTTAAGTATTCCGTAGGTGTAACGATCCCACGTTGTATATACGATCCAGTACCAGGAGAGGGTGCAATGCTCGTGTTTTCACTAAGATTAAGACATGCCGTCGACTATTTGGTCACATTACCAGACATGAAGGAACACCTAGATAAAATATACCATTTCATTAGAACGGGGGAGGGACCCGAGAGTATAGAAAAGGCCATGGAACACAGAAAGGTGGAGGTTAAGAACTTCATTCTACGTTTTATGATTAACTGTCTGATCAGGGAACAAGACCAACCAGACAAAGATGTAAAGAAAGGTCTGATGGATTGGAGTGACAACATAGCTGCCGGTCGGCATGATAGACAGGGACAGACAGAAAGTATGTACAAGAAAATACGAAAGGAGATCTTAGAAATACACAGTGAAGTGTCTGACGGGCAGTTTGAGTCATCATCGGAAGATTTTGAGCCAGAAAACGAGGCAAAAGACAAAATGAATTACGTAGGCAAAGCACGACAGTTTGACAAGCCCATGGGCCTCGACTACCACAAACAGGGACAGGCTATAAAAGAAAGATATTCCCTTGAAAATCTATTCCAAGCTACTGAAAAAGCACTGAGACGACGGATAGAGTGCGAGCGATCCCACACCCCACACGAAAAGGAATTGGTCCGGTCAGCCGTCCAATGGGTGTCCAATTCTAACATTTATAGCAATGATTTAGTGGCCCAGACTTTCTTGAGCCTTCCGCCGAACGAACAGCGTTTGGCTGGTATTTACATGGTTCAACATTTGATAACGTTGTACGAGAGTCAATATTCTGATCCTGGCCCATTGTATAAATTACTGGACGACATACTTCTAGACAGATGGACAGGCCTAGGTACTGATTTAATTAATGTCATTCTGGATCAACGACATAAGTACTTCACTTCTCTGACCACATGCATGCTTCCCGCCCCACACCACGACAGAAAGAACTTATACATAGACAGACAGAACCCCCTACGAGAGGTGCATCCCGTCAAAAATGCAGCGGTGAGTTCAACGAGTGTATGTTTACACACCCTTGACGAAATTAGAAATACTGGAAATGAAAAAGATGCTGCCCTGCCATGATAAAGACCCGGGGGGGTTTCACCGAGAATTAAAAGACATTCTCCGCATAGGAGATTACACGTACGCTGATAATATAAAACTATTGAAAGTACTGTTGCCTGCAGGTATTTATGAAAAGCTTAAGGAAAAAGACTGGGAGGTGGGAGAGAAAAAGTTAAGTTGGGCAGCATTGGAAACAGAGGATAAAGGCCGGCACCCTGGTGTTGGTCTTGGGGACAAAGCTAAAGAACTACCTGAACTCCTGATACAGGTTTTGCCAAGATTATTGATTACTAAAAAGGAAGACTGGGATGCTATTTCAGCCTGTAAACAGAAACAAGACGAGGACACAAGTGATTTCTATTCTAGATTCGAGAAATGTTTTTCTATTAATAGTGGCCTTAAGCCCAGTAGCGAGTCATATCCTCATCTTTTCGTGAGCAAATTAGTAGAGAATTCCTTACCCCAGATCAAGAATAGAGTACTGAAGGTTGAGAGTACTTGGCAAGCGAATAGTCCTTCGCAAATGTTGCAAATGTTACAATATCACCAGAACAGAATTAGAGAAGAGCAGGATCATGAAAAGAGACGCATGAAAGAAACGAAAATGAAAGTGCTGGTTGCCCAAACGGTGCCGGCAAATACGAACAAAAATGCCACGACACTTGTTAAAGGGAACTGTAATTATTGCAAACAGCCAGGTTACTTTGTAAAAGATTGTGCTGTCCTGAAACACAATATAGCTACAGGCAGAACCAAAGAATGACCACACGTTCCCAGGCAGAATAGCACCCCACAGAACACAAAACAGACAGTAGCGAATTTTCCACCCCCACCGCCACCTGTTACTGCCCCGACACAAATGTATCAGTACACGCAGTCAGACTATCCAGAATACCAACAGTTCTCATGAAACAGCCTAGAGAGGGAAGTTGGCTTGCCCCTTATTGAGGTTCCTGTAGTTCAAGAGGGTCCCTATGTACATAGTCGTGTATTGGGAAAGGACAGAAAATTTCTGATTGACACAGGGGCGAGCAGAACTACCATCAGTCATGACGAGGTTCCAGGGGCACCCCTCTCGGGCTCACAGAATGTTTCCCTGGGATTTTCAGGAAAGCCTATTGTTAATGAAGTATCGAAACCAGTTTCCCTAGGAGTAGGTCCATTGTCACGGACCACAGACTTGCTACTTACTAAGTCATGTCCAGAAAACTTGCTTGGTATAAAGACATTGAAATAACTAGGAGCAGTTATATGTTGTTCTCCGGAAGGAGTACGACTGTTCTTACGAGATTTTAAGGGACATTATGTGTTGAAGGCTTTTGACCACAGACTCCAGAATGTACCACAGCACCTATGGGCACAAGGTCCGACTGACGTAGGTTACATGCACATTACACCACACCGTGTCACTCTGAAAACAGGAGTAGTACTACCACGTATCCGACAATACAAGTTACCACCTGATGCCGTAGTTGCCTTGCTGAAAATTGTTGACGAACTCATTGCACAAGGGGTGGTAGTGGAGACTGCCTCGAATGTATGTAACTCACCTGTCATCCCTATTCTTAAACGAACAGACCCTACTGCACCACCAGTTTACAGACTAGTCGTTGACCGAGAATTGAACAAATGTGTAGTCCCTCAATACCCAGTGGTCCCAGACATTTCTTCATTACTGACTGCTATTGATTCTGAGGCAACGTTCTTTACTGTCATTGACTTGAAGAATGCTTTCTTTAGTGTTCCAATTCATCCAGATAGTCAGTATCTTTTCGGATTCAGTTTAAATGGACGCAGCTTTAAATTTACGAGAGCTCCCCAAGGTTTTACAGAGAGTCCTAGCATTTACAGCCAAGCATTAAAATGACAGCTGGACAGTATTCATATGCCTACCAACACTGCACTGCTCCAGTATGTAGACGACATCCTAATTACAGCACGATCAGAACCAGACTGCGAAAATGCATCACTGACAGTTTTACACTTTCTGGCAGACAAGGGGCACAAAGTGTCCCCTTCAAAGTTGCAATTCTGTGCACAGCAAGTGGTATACCTTGGACACTTGCTGTCCAAGAGGGGTAGACAGCTGACACAAGAACGTATTCAGTTAATTGCTAACCTTTCACAGCCCAAGACACAAAAGGAAGTACGGGCCTTCATTGGCCTCACTTCATACTGCAGACAATGGATTCCCCAGTATGCCTATCTAGCCAAACCACTCATACAGTTGACAACACAGGAGGCAGCGTCTTCGACTGTCCTCCCTTGGACACAAGAACATACTTTGGCATTTGAAGAATTAAAAAGAGCCTTATGTCAAGCGCCAGTTGTAGCGACTCCTTGTTACAGCAAACCTTTTATGCTTTTTGTCACTGAACGAGATGGAACAGCATTATATGTCCTTACACAAGATCAAGCAGGAAAACACAAGCCTTGCGCTTATTTTTCTAGTACACTGGATCCAGTGGCCCAGGCTCTGCCTGCGTGCCTGAAATCAGTTGCAGCAACAGCCCTAGCCATAAGACAAAGTGACTCCATAGTGCTGGGACACCCCCTGACAGTACAGGTACCACACGCGGTGGAAGTTCTCTTGAACAGGACACAGACACAGCACTTGACTGTAGCGAGACTGACAGGATATGAACTGACGTTATTTCAGCCACACATAGAGATCAGACGATGCAATATTCTCAACCCTGCTACACTTTTGCCCTCAAGTACAGTAGACACTGCACCACATGACTGTGTGGAAGTAATGAATACAGTGACGAAACCAAGACAAGACCTGACAGATATTGCACTGCCAGACCCTGACCTGACACTTTATGTTGATGGTTCATGCATGAGAACAAGCACAGGAGAGTTAGTGGCCGCATATGCCGTGACCACTGCTACTGAAGTCATGCCCTCAGCCCGAGACTGTCGACTCTGGCCCTACCAAACTGTCCTGCATTCCTGAGATCAGTCTGGACGATGTAAATTCACTGATGAGCACTATTAAATCAGGCTGCCCGGCGGACCTTGTTCCTGCCCGAGTGATGCATATCATAGGGAACGTTCTCAGTCCCTCCATTCAGACCCTGATTAACCGCTCGCTATCTGAAGGCCTAGTTCCATTGGAGTGGAAAAATGCCCTGGTCAAGCCTATAAGAAAAAACACCTCTGTTCCTTGGTCCGACATGTCCAATTTGAGGCCCATCTCCCTCCTGCCGTTTGTCGGCAAATTAATGGAGAAACATGTCAACATTCACCTCTCCAGTTTCATTGAGCGGACCGGTTGCCTGGACCATTCCCAATCTGGGTTCAGGCCTAAGTATAGTACCGAGACTGCTCTTCTCTCGGTCACGGATACTATACGTATGTCCTTGGACAGGGGTCTGTCTGTGGTGTTGGTGCTGTTGGACTTGTCCGCAGCATTCGACACCATATCACATACCATTCTTCTAAAGAGACTAGGGGAGATCGGCCTAGAAAAATCAGCCCTGGCGTGGTTCACTAGCTTTCTTACAGAACGTACCCAGCAGGTGAACATGGGTACCTTCATTTCTAATCCCTCTAAAATCACTAGAGGAGTCCCGCAGGGCTCCTGTCTGAGCCCTACGCTGTTTAATGTTTATGTTGCCTCTTTGGCTAACATTATGAGGTCGTACGGGTTTGTACCCATTTCATACGCTGACGACACTCAACTGTTGTTTACCTTTAAGACCTTTACCCCTGAGGTAAGGCAGGCCTTCTCGAGTGGCATGACGGCGGTCGCCAGTTGGATGGCCAACAACTTTCTCCAGTGTAATGTGGGAAAGTCAGAAGTCATGTTGTTCGGGGAAGCTAAAATCTTGTGGACCCCTGACTGGTGGCCCACTAGTTTGGGAGAGGCCCCCTCCCCTAAACAGGTGGTGAAAAATCTGGGGGTCCGCCTCGACCACGACCTCACTCTTGCACACCATGTCAACGTTACGGTGGGGTCCTGCTTCCATGTCATTAGCCTCCTTCGGAAGGTGTTTCCTTTCCTCCCTGACAGCTCGAGGAAGACCCTGGTCCAGGCCCTCGTGTTGAGTCGCCTGGACTATTGTAACGGTCTTCTCCTAGCGGCCAATGAAGGCGTACTAAACAAGCTCCAAGTCGTACAGAACACCGCAGCACGCCTGGTGACTAATGCTCCCCCCAGAACTCCATCCCGGCCCCTTCTTAAACTACTCCACTGGCTGCCCATCCGGAAACGGGTGGAATTTAAGACCTGCTGTGTGGTGCACAAAAGTCTGCATAATCTAGGGCCGTCCTATCTAGCAGAAAAATTTGTCCATCATTGCCCCCCACGTAACCTGCGCTCTAGTAACCAGTTGTTACTGCAGATTCCCCGATTTAGCAAGACCAGACAGGGAGGACGTGCCCTCTCTGTTATGGGCCCACGTCTATGGAACAGCCTTCCTTTCTCCCTCAGGCAGTGTACCAGCCACTCAAGCTTCAGGAAGAGTCTTAAGACCACTCTGTTTCAGTACTAAAGCCTCTCTCTCCTAACACTCTCAGACAGCACTGCGCGGAGATACACCTTCGGGTGTGAGTCCGGCGCGTTACAAAATCACAAATAAATAAATAAATAAAATAGAGACACAGAAAATAGACACACTGTCAGCACAAGCAGCAGAGCTCATCGCTCTGACACAAGCCTGCATAAGAGCCAAGAACTTGAAAGTGAACATTTATACAGATTCACAGTATGCATTCGGTGTTGTTCATGATTTCGGAGTGTTATGGAAGGAGAGAGGTTTCTTGACCTCTCATGGGGCTAAAATTCAGCACGGCCCGCTCATTCAGGCTCTGTTAGATGCAATACATTTACCTACAGCCATAGCTATCCTGAAATGCAAAGCACACACCAAAGTTACAGACGCCATTTCCCAGGGTAATGACCTAGCAGACCGAACTGCTAAATTGACAGCCCAGACACCAACAGACACGACAAAGACAGAGGTACCATTACTGACAAAAAGCATGACAGTCAGGGATCCTTCACAAGATGTACTCGACATACAGACACATGCCACTTCAGATGAAATAAAGAAATGGACTGAACAAGGAGGGGTCCAGACTGACCAAGGTTGGATGACTAAAAGCAAAGCTACATGGTTTCTCCCAGACTCTATGGTACAAGTGATCATAAACACAGCACATAGTCCAGCACACTTAGGAGAAAAGGCAATGCTAGACAGCTTACAGAATATCTGGTTTAACAAGCACCTACGTGCAGCAGCGAAACAGAAAGTACGCACCTGTATGATCTGTTGCCAGTTCAATCCAGGCAAAGGCATTCCGGTGGAACAAGGCGGATTTCATCCTCCTGACCATCCTTTTGAAGTCCTCCAGATGGATTATATCCAAATGGACAGATGTAGAGGTTACAAGTATGTCCTGGTAGTTGTGTGTGCACTATCTAGATGGACAGAAGCGTACCCAGTCCCAGATTATACTGCTGTGACCACCGCCAGGCAATTGGTGCGTGAGTTTTTCCCACGATATGGATTGCCCCGTGTCGTGTACTCAGATAATGGTCAGCCCTTTTCTTCTGAATTAATGAAACAAGTGTCCCTTCTGTTAGGATATCAGTGGAAGTTTCATTGTGTACGACACCCTGAAGCAGCTGGACTTGTTGAGCGCCATAATCAGACACTTAAGACGAAATTAGCAAAGATTTGTGCAGACAAAGGCGTGGATTGGATGGTAGCCTTGCCGGTTGCCCTCTTTTACATGGGTATGGTAGCTCATTCCAGAACAGGCCTATCTCCTTATGAAGTGGTTTTCGGTAGACCACCGAATATGTGGGGTACGCCTATGCCTAAGAAAATAACTGATGTTGACAGTAACATGCTGACCGATTACCTGGCTTCCTTGATGTCTGCACTACTCTCTTGTCGATCACAGGTTGCCGCCGCCTTCCCTGACTACACCCAAGTCAAGGAGCACGCCATTGTCCCTGGAAATTTTGTTTATATACGGAACTTTGATCGATCAAGCCCCCTTGAGCCGCGCTGGAAGACACCGAAATTAGTACTGCTCACCACGAGGACTGCCGTCAAGGTCGAAGGACGTAAAGGATGGCTTCATGCCCAACATTGTAAAAGATACTTTGGAGATCCTGGAACTTTGATAAAGACTAAAGACAGTACCGATAGTACAGACTCTAAGCCCCCTTTGCTAGAAAAGACTCCGCAACAAGAGTATAGGTCCAAGTTACGATCTAGTAAGTCAGACAGCGTTTAATTGTTTAAGTCCACTAGGTGGTGAATCGGTTAGACAGGTTCCTGACATGTATAAGATCCTAGACCAGAATAGTAAAAAGAGCAAGATGAAAGAGAAATACTGCAAGATATTACGCAGTAGATGTATAGTAACTCTGATTTTTATGTCTCTTCTGTGCATCACTATCATATGTATCAGCTTGACACTACATGTTTTCTTTCCTCCTATTTCTTCACGTATACACTTTTCCATTAATGACACCGCAGAGCATACATTTAGTGATCTGCCACCCCATGAATTGTCATATCGACTAGCCCTGCGCAACAATACTTTTATTCGGATGTTGCACCGTTCTCATCAAACCAACAATGCGACAGATTGTTGGGTATGTGGCCAACTTCCACCTTTTCAAAAGACGAAGGGAGTACTGCCCTTCTTCCCTTTACCGTTCTCCCACAATGGTTCGTGCGGAGCATGGTTTGCCTTAATGACATCACTAGACAGAAAGTCCACAGTTTCCCAGGACGATTGGATATGGGGAGATTTGAATAAAGTAATGAATGAGGCATGTTTTCCAGACGAAGACGGACTTCCCCAAAGGAAGGGGACCGATCTAGAAAATGAAGAGTACGAGCAAGGAAATACTTTCCTTAACTTCATGATCTTGAATGTTCAGCCCAAGCAAAATGTAGGTCCACCGTTTATTAGAGTCCTACCAGTAAAAGGTGATTTGTGCTTCAGAAAGAAAGGATCGGTACATTTGGGACACAGTGAATGTAATACTGTAGTCGAGTTTAATGATCAAGGAAAGTCTTCCTTCAACACATCTCGCCATTCCTATTTTATTTGCGGTCAGACAGCATATGCACATCTGCCCTTAGACTGGGGTGGAACATGCTATATATCGTTCCTTCTGCCCCCTGTCTTTCTAGCCCCATCCCATTATCATCGAGATTCACGACTAGAGCTTGTTAGACACCGGAGAGAGACCGATTCCCCAGTGGTTGATCAGACTGAGACAGCTTGGGAGCAATATACAGATTTCAATAGAGGATTCTTTTTCTTCATAGGTCCCGTTCAAAACAGTAAACTCATACGCAGGTTAACAAGAACTCTAGAAGCAGTAGTGAATGAGACTGCATCTGCCCTGGCGAACTTGACCCAGGAGCAGTCTGCCATGCGACTTGTTGTTCTTCAGAATCGACTTGTTCTTGACGTCATCCTGGCAGATAGGGGCGGGGCTTGTAGAGTGATCGGCTCCAGTTGTTGCGTGTTTATTCCTAATAACGCGCCATCTGTGTACGCAGCAATAACAAGGCTCCACAAGATTGTTCATGAGATACATCAAGACCCAGGCACATGGACTTGGTCCAGTTGGCTCTGGGGTGTAATATCAGCATGGGGATGGAAAGTGTTGTCGTTCCTAGGAATGATACTGCTTATGATATTCAGCTGCTGTCTCTGTCTGCAATGTGGGTCGGCGATTTGCGGCTTGTGTGCCACTGCCTGTATTCCCCATCCACGTATACAAAAGAAAAAATGATGCTGTATGATCAGATATACGGTCTCATGAATATAGATGTGTCCTGAAGGGCACAGTAGGGGACAAGGAGGGAATGAGGAAATAGAAATTTTACGTGGCCAATGTGTCCCCTGCATGTACCCCACGTTTAGTGTATGTGCATGTCACCCATGCATTTTCCCTCTCATGCCTGTAATAATAATGCCTCTGTATTTCCGTCCCACATTAGAATGTCAGTTACCAAGCCTTCCATGAAAGAAACGTTAATTCTGCACTGAGGCCTATGTTGCTATGTTGCCAATGTATTTGCATTGTGCACGTTTAATAAAAAGTCGAGATGAACCCGTTTTGTGGCTCAGCCTGAGCCAGTCTCCGAATTCAGGTTTCTTGCCTCCAGACACTCTGAAAGCTGCAGCTTAGCTACGTATCCCTGACCTCTCGCATACTTCTGGCTCAGCCGAAAGGGGCCCAGCCCGGCCTGCCAAGACAGTATTTTGCACACAGTTATCTACTTGCTCCACAGAAACACATTCCTGCCTAGTGAAGAAGGTAAACAGAACCAGACTGCAGAGATAGGGCCTAGCCTTTCTGTCTCCGTTGAAGTGATTTACAGAGCTCGCATCCATAGAAAGCCCATGGCCCCCACGCAATGCACGAAGAAATATATGCACACACTGGCTCTTGGTGATGAGCAACCTTTGCTCGAGCGACCTTTACTTCAGACAATACATCCTCCAAACCTAAGATAGCAGATAATACCAGACGTGCGGGTCATCCCGACACTGAAGGCTTCTCTACTAGATCGAAAGTCAACTCCCCCCAGCTTCCCCCAGTTACACGTTCATTGCACGTCATGACCAAGTTGCGCACACAAGTAGGGTAAAGGTTCCAGCTGACCATGCAGACCCCCTCCATGTATCCACCCACCTATGACTCACCTATGACTCCTCAAGTGAACGCCCACATGTACGCCTTCTTACACGCCTCTTGCACGCCCATATGCTCCTATCTCTCTCTTTCTCTTGCTCTGCCTGGAGCGCTCCTCCTTCTCTATGCAATGCAATGTATATTCCATGTATAAATATTGTACTCTGTGAATAAAGTTCAGAAGACCCTTCCTGAACCTTAGTGGTGATGGAACCCGATTCTCCCTTAACTCGAGTTACTGAAATAAAGCCCTTCTGAATCGGACACCACGGACTCTGCCTCTCATTATATGCATGACCCATTGTTTAAGTATAGAAATTCCGACAGGGTAATATTTAATTTACCACAAGACTGGGTTCGGAAACTTTTGCGTGAGCAGTACCCCTGCGCACTGTTGGGTGGCTCCATTCGGCTCTGCATTGCGTCGTTGGCGTCTGATATGATGTTTTGGTCACCTATATAGGTGCCACACAGGTGCACGGACATCAGTTCTTTTCTTTCTGTGCCAGTTAGTGCTGATCCAGAGAAGAGATACCCCTCTTTCTCTTTTAACAGTCTTTTTTTGAAGTTTTGTTGATGTGCTTATGTGTCAAGGGATGAACTCTAGGTTTTAAGTTGTGTGGCACCTGTCAATGCGCCATGTTGGTTACTGACCCGCACCTTGTGTGTTTGTGGTGTCTCGAGTGTGATTACAACTCAAATTTGTGCTTGGACTGCTGGGCGATGGTGCTGAACGCTTAGAGGGAGCGGTCCCTAAAGCTGCTTTCGGCCAGCAGTCAACGCCATCTGGCGCGACTCCTTGGGAGTCTCATCCAGATCAAGAAAGAGAAGGTCGTGGGACCACTCCAGGAGCCCAAGTCTTCATCGCACTCAAGGTCATCCCGACACTTGAGGAAGAAGCACAAGAAGAAGAAGAAGAAAACCACTTCGACTTCACCTCGTCTGTTGAGAATTAACGGGTTTAGTGAGGAACATGGACGTTCCAGGCACAAATCTGTGAAGCCGATGCCAGGTCCAACTTTGCACCGCCTCCTGTTTATGGGAGCCGGAGTGACCCCGCTCAAATAAAAGAATTTTACAAAGTATTTGAATAGGTCAACCCCTTTAATGCACCTCCGGGACTGGCGGGGTCAGAAGAGGCCCCATCAAGTCACACGCCGATGGCTCTGGCCTCTGCTCCGGTGGTGTCTCATGGATCCAACTTAGGCCATGCCAATGTGACCTTCCCAGGCGCCGGTCTCTGATTCCCGACAACTCCGAGTTGGAACACCACTGATCAATGCTGATTCCAGCGCCAATGGAAACATGGGATTCTAGGTCATTGCCTGCACATTTTGTGGAGGTTACAGGCATGGGAGAAGAGTGGGAGGGGTAACTGGACCCTATAGAGCACTGGTTAAACACTGCTGGTGAGGAACTGCACTGGTATAAGGAGGTTGCAGAAGTCAGTGGACTGGACACCTCTCCATATACTGGTATGCTCTCCCCACCCTACGGAGGACGAGGGAGTGTCTTATGCTAAGGTGGTGAAGAGAGCAGCGAAGGTCCAACCCTCTTTATTCAAGTCCCCTATTGTAAACAGGTTCTGGAAAGGGCTTGTACATATGTTTTCCCCTACGACCTTCACTATGCCTCAGTGGGATCTGAACCCGGTTCTCACTTACCTCATGTGTGCTCCCTTTTGTGCTGCTACATAATTGTACCCTCCGGTTTCTTACCATCAAGACAGCATTTCTAGTGGCAATATCATCTACCTGTAGGATGAGTGCGATCAAGGTAGAACGATAACACTCTTTTTGTGTCCAGACGGTGGAGATGCTCTTCTTTGAAAGGGTGCAGAGGTGCATATGATGAGGGTAGATTAACGGACTCTCCCAGTGGAAGGGAGTTACAATCTTGGGCAGAAAAGATGCACTAGTTCTCAGTACCACTTTGTCCAAGAAAACTGTCAGGTAAGGAGGGTGTGATGACAGTGCCTGTAGTTCGTTCACCCTCCTGGCAGAGGTAATTGCCATCTAAAAGATTGTTCTGATAGTGAGCAACCGTAGAGGGGGAGTTGTGTAGCGGCTCATCAAGAAAGTAAGGACCAAATTAAGGTCCCATTGTGGCATAAAAAATGGAGAAGGAGGAAACAAGTGGGTTAACCCCTTCAAAAACCTCTGCACCAGAGGGGACTTAAAATGTGAAGGCTGATCTGGCATACGAAGAAAAGCTGAGAGGGCCAGAAGTTAGCCCTTCAGAGTGCCTAGAGCAGAGCCCGGCTGTGCCAAGGAAAGGATAAATGGAGAATATCTGCTAGAGAAGCAGATAAGGGGTCAATGGACAGTTCTGTAGGACGAGTTACTTACCTTTGGTAAAGATGTATCTGGTAGAGACTATTCTAGCCGCAGATTCCTTCACGTAGAATTATCCCATGGCGTCAGACTGGATCCGGAAACGTTTTTGCCACAGCATCCCTGCGCGCCGGGGCGACAGCATGCGACTCCGCCCAGGCGTCGTCCGCGTACTTGACGTCAGCGAGGTCACATAAGACCCGCCCCGGCACGCCGACGTCAGTTTTCTTCGGAGAATTTTTCCGCACCACAACGCTGAACCACCAGATATAAAACTGTGGAAGCATGGGAACAGTGTGCAAAGAGCAGAAAAATTGGAAAGAAACGGTGACTAACAACACCACACAGAGTAGTGTCAATACCGCAGAACCCAAAGGCAGAGAAAGAAGAAAGAACAAGCAGAGCCCTGCGCAGCCACCCTGCCAGCATATGGACAGCCTCTCACCCCTTTGCCCCAGAGGCAAGGAACATGCGTAAAAGTCATGCACATGTAGTAACCTACCACCCCCATCCTGAGCAAGGAAGGGGACCAGTCCATACGGGAGGTCTGGCGGGTCGCAAAGGAATCTGCGGCTAGAATGGTCTCTACCAGATACATCGTTACCGAAGGTAAGTAACTCTTACATCTGATAGAAACCGCAGATGCCTTCATGTAGAATAGATACCCCAGCAATACCCTCCTGGGAAGGAGGGTCTGCGAAAGGACCCCACCAGCCAATACAGAACAGAGGGCCCCACAGGGGACCAGATCTGTGGACCAGGTAGAACCTCGTCCCTGCCAGGCAATGGGAACCCCCACAAGCAGAACCCCACCGACCCCAAGAGGATGTAGGAGGGAGAAGAAGGCTGATGAGGCCCGTACACTCACTGCAGAGGAACCAGGGGGAAGGTCAGAGAGAGACCGAAGCACCCCAGTCCTCCACAAGGTAACATAGCTTCCGCCCAATGCCAAGACAGGAA
The DNA here is from genome assembly GCF_964263255.1 of Lissotriton vulgaris. Classification (NCBI taxonomy): domain Eukaryota; kingdom Metazoa; phylum Chordata; class Amphibia; order Caudata; family Salamandridae; genus Lissotriton; species Lissotriton vulgaris. Next base: position 1,010,501,122 of record NC_141698.1, on the reverse strand, counting down.
GTGAGGAAGAAGAAGCCTAGAGGACCCAAGGAAGCAAGGGAAAAGAAGGCGAACCCACTCCAGATGGAGAGCAACCTGCCAGCCAGAACAGCGCCGGCAGTCAAAGCCGCCAGAAGCAAGAAGAAAAGCCCCAGGCCCCAGGAAGGCCGAGTAGGCGGCGCCTGGCAAGGGAGAACACAGGATCATCCCAGACCTCAGGACAGGAGCAGGGAGAGGAGGAGATGTCCGGGCACACCACTACGAGTGGCGCGCACACAAGGTCAAGAAGGAATAGCACCCTACGTAAACGCCATGGAGAATAGATAACCGAAGGCGACCAGAACCCCCTAGCAGAGCGCAAGCCATTCGACAGCTACCACTACCCCACATAGGGTACGTTAAGTCCAAAAATATGGAACCCTCTTTGGAAGAAAATAGTCATCCTACAAGTCCAGCGCTACCATCCAGTCTCCGGGGTCCAGGGCAGACAGAACCTGAACTAGGGTGAACATCCTGAACTCCTTTTTGAGTAAGCAGTTGAGGGCTCTGAGGTCGAGGCTAGGACAAAGGTCTCCGTCCATCTTTGGAACCAGAAAATAGCGGGAATAAAAACCACAGTCTATTTCACTTTCTCTGCCACAACACTCAACATCTACCCTGTTTTTCTTAAATGCCACCAAGAGAAGACTATATCCCTTTTATACCTTGTCTCAGTTTCAGATATTTCATGCATTGTTAAAGCTATAATCATCAATCAATTTTTAAAGACAAAAGAAGAATGGGCTCTGCATCACTGAAAACTTTTCAATTCAATCTGATGAGACTCAAGCTGTACACATACTCCCTTTAACCGCATCCGTGCGGCGCGAATTCCCCGCCCATGCTGACTCCACCTTGCGCGGGCGGAGTCATGACGGAACGGTTCCGTCATCAGCACAGCTCAGCCGATGCTGATGCTGATGACGGAACCGTTCTGTCATCAGCATCGAAGGGGTTAAGGCAAAGTCACTGAACTCAGCAGCATATAAGTAGGTGCAGCACTATATCATGTGCATAAAATGGCAACATGTATATCTGCACATACACCACTGCATGCATGCAATTTTAGCAGCATAAGTAATAATAACTTGATTTTATATAGTTACATCTTGTCACACATTTAAGCTTTGTAAGTCAATTTAATGATAACCCACTTCTGAACCTGGGAAGGATGGAAAGCTAAAGTGTCCTTTCCAGGATTTGAACATGTGACCTGCAGATCATGGAAGAAATCTGGAGTAAGCATTTCACTCATTTAGCGATGAAAATGTTCCACTTTTTGCAGGGTGCTAAGATGGTTTTTGACTAGTCTAACTGGGATCCTGCTAATCAGGACCCCAGTGTATCTGCTTTCTCCCTAAACTGTTATATGTACTTAGATACACTCCAGATTGGATACTGGGGTACCTTTATCACTCCCTAGTATATAGTACGCATGAACCCAGGGCATAGGTACCACAGAGGCCTCCCATGGGTTGAAGCATGTATTATGCCACCCATGAGAGGCCACGCAAAATGGAACTACAGGCTTGCAGTTGCAGCCTGTGTAAGTTGGTGCATGCACCACTTATTTAAGATATAGGTTTACTATATCTAAGGGTCAGTGTCCATCACCACCCCCTTTTCTGAATCGTTTTGTCCACCATAAGCGTGGAAGGGTATGCTCAGACATGAGTCCCTTGCTCACTGCACCATCAGGATTCAAGCAAGCCGGGCCGAAGACGGCTGTAATGCCAGAAACCGGTCCCCGGAAGCTTGTTTCCTTTCCAGTAAAAGAATTGGCTTGGTAGTTTAGTCTGCCCTGTTCCCATGAAGCACTGGGCCAGGGACAGACTAATTTGCATATAGCCAGGTTCTGAGCTGGGATGGTGCAGTGAGCTAAAAAACGGTGATGGATCAAGCCCTGATCTGTTGACTGGGTATGAGTGTTCTGTTTAATTCAGATACTCTGTCCATCACCACCCCCTTTTCTGAATCCCATGGGTTGAAGCATGTATTATGCCACCCATGAGAGGCCACGCAAAATGGAACTACAGGCTTGCAGTTGCAGCCAGTGTAAGTTGGTGCATGCACCACTTATTTAAGATATAGGTTTACTATATCTAAGGGTCAGTGCACTTAAAACCTATAAGTCACCACATAGTTGGCCTTTACAATCCTGAGGGAAGGGTGCTTGGTTCTAAGTGAAAGGGTGCCCCTGTATGAGCAGAACACCCCTGTAGCCTACGGAGTCCATTCTCCCGGGTTGTCAGTGAAGTAGCCATATATGATATATGAAGGGGTATTAGTTACGCGACCATGTGAACGACCAACGCTAAAACTGCTGAAACAAACCCCATTGTGTTTGGTGTCAAACATGTTGGAATCATACCTCCTCACCGGTAACCTGTGTGGAAGGTATGATTCCAACCATCAGAAGCGTACTTTGTGGGGTCCCTACGGACAGCACTATATGGTTGCTGCCGACCAGAGACACATTTCTGCCCTCCTGCTGCTGAGCCAAGCTCGAGTAGGGGAAGGCAGAAAAATAGGCATCCTGTAACAGGGAGGTGTGACCACCTCTCAGACAGGATGTAGTGTATTAGGGCTAGGTGGGTGCGCTTGCCAGCATCTGAAAGACTGCATGAGGGGCACATTTGGTATTCCTGTGCATAGTTCAGTTCAAACCAGCCCTGGGAGCCATTGGCTCTTGCTCTGGCGCAAAACTGCTGGACTAAAGACATGAAAGTAACTTCCCCCTCGGTCCAGACCCTTCCCTGGGAGGGTCCCCTGAATCTTTCCAACACCCTCCCATGGATACTTAAGGACTTACCTGGCTGTGGGTACTTAAGGGAATATCCGGCTTAATGACGTTAGATCCGTTGTGGAAAAGATTCTAAATTGAAACCACTGCACTTCGAATGTCTGGGCACTCTGTACTACGTTTGGACTGGACTTAGTATCCCTCTCAGTCTGCTGCATCGTCTGTGCCTGTGCACCGTACAGGATCTGTGCAGGACCTGTGGAGCATCAAAGACAACTGAAGATAATCTCCCTTGGAGTGAAGGAGTTACTCCCCTGCAGTCGCAGGCACCGCAACACTGCTGACTGGTCTGCTGATCCCGATTTCCTACTGACTCCGAAAGGCTCATCAACACAGGAGGTGGGTTTCTACGTCCCTCAAGGTCCGAGCTGCCTTCTCACCAAGTTTGAGTTCAGAATCCCTCGTGGGGGCTGCAATACCCAAACCCCTGTGCACTGCATACTTTTTCAAGTGCATGTGCTTGTTGGTAATTCTTTAACAAGTGCATTAGGCTCCGAGTAGCCCCAACCACTTCCCACAAAGATCTACACCCACCTTGCACCGTGTGCTCCGGGGCATGCTGTTTTGTGAAGCTGCTCGAGGTCCTCTCGCGACTACTGTGCCTCCGGCCTGTCTGTCCATTTGAGGGTCAACTTTACTTTTCTTGGGCTCCCCTGATTGCTCCAGGCTTGCCATGACTCCCTGCGTGTGGTGAGTCTCCTGGACCTTGCTGGTCCGAACTGCACACTCCCTTGACCTTCTGCGTGGGTTGCCGTTGCCAAGGGTTGTTGGTGCTCACGCCGGGTACCGACCCCTCAGTATTAGACAGCCTTCGTGAGACAGCTCATATCCGGCTCCTGGTCATCCTCCACGTCGCCTGGTCCCAGCAGATGCAGTCAGTTCCCCGTCAACAATCCTGAAGCACTCAACATCGGTAGGCATTAGTCTACCAGGCCCAAGGTCACCTTGAAGTGACCCAGACACTGTCCCCTCTGATTTCAGGTACTCATTGACAAGAATCAACGTTTGAAAAGATCCACTGCTGGAAGGGATGAGACTGTTCGTGGGAATCCAAGGTCCTCCATTGGGTTCGACTGCAGTTTCCGGTGCCACTTCACACCTATGCACCTGGTATCCCTGGGTTAGGTAACTTGGATACTTCGGTAACCAAGGGTGGGGTGGCTCTCCAACCTTCTGTCTTCCACAGGGTTTCTTTGTAGTCCACTGGGAAGGGTCCTTAATCTCTAAAACTCCAACCGCGACTTTCCCATACATTTGTACAGAGCACGCGGTTGTGTTCCCACACTCTACCGTCCTCAGTGGGGTCCTATCTACTCACCTTGGGTGGTTCCTTGGGGTCCCAACAATTCTACACTCTCTTGACATCGTCTTGACTCGAGTCATAGCAATTATTCCACTTTCTTAGTATAAAGTTTGGTCCCCCAGTGGCCCGCTGTTTATTAGTGCACTTTAATGTCATTTCTTTGCTGAAGTATTGTGTGCTTTATCTCTATCTCCGTGTAGGAAATACTGAAACGTACTAGAGAGTATTATATAATAAATGCATATTTTTATAAATACCTTGTGTGGTTCCCTCACATTTAATATATACTATAAGATTACATTCTGGGAAAACAAGCTGCTTTACACTCCTTCAAGACTTAGCCTGAAGGCTGCTCTCCACAGCTACCATTTGGATAGCTTTCTAAGGTTGTTTGAGACCTCTTAAATCACCATAAGGGTTGCCTGGACTGGTGCAGGGTACCCACTTTAAATATATACATCATATACCAGGACAGCCTCTCACAGAGAGATTACATCAGTTTTTGAGAAGCAAGGATCATTGATTACAGATCTGTGGTAGCCACAGTAGGCTGGACTGATACAATTGGAACAGAAGGAACAGAAGGGATGGACAGATAGAGGAACTAAGTCTTGGAAAAACAGTCACATTCGCTGCGGCCCTGACTATGGCTAAGGTCCCACCACCTGGACTTCAGAAAGATATGGACTAGGTTGAACTGGATGTCCCCTTGGCGAAGCGTTAACACAAGTCCAACCTGATAGTGGAGCATGTATCAGTCTCATTAGGAATGGTTAGGCTGGCAGGATCCATCAATCAGGTAGTAAAGGCCTGAAGAGGTGCACTGGGTCACTCAAAGGAGTAAGGTACGAAGAGATTTCTCCCACGGGTAATACAACTGGAAAGTTCTCTGAAAGAGTTACATCCTGGGTGAAGAGGGTAGCAAGGACTTCACTGGAGATTCATACCTGTCTTCTGAACCTGATAAAAGACTAAGGGTTTAAACATTACATCATACTTCTCATTCTCTACTTACAATAGTTGCACCAGAAAGAACCCAATCAGTGTCAAAGTATGAGCCGAGGAGGATATTTTTATTGTGGAGCTTCAAATGTCTTCCAGCATCATGCAGGGCAGTGCCAGAAGGCAAGACGGACCCTGCCTTTAGCCTTGTTGCCAAGTAATTCTGAAAGTGGTGGCAAATATACTATCCAAATTCAATGTTCCACTTCTTGTCTAAGTATGTCTGCAGCAGTGGATAGTCAGTGCGAAACACGGTTTGTGGATTGCCAGTCATTTTTTGTAGGAGGGGCTAAAGTTTGGGTCTAACCTTTATTGTCATCCATTAGAGCAGCATTTTCTTAAGCAACTTAAGATGGCACCCAAGGACTTATGCAAGACTGCCATCTCAAGACAAAGAAATGTTGCCTCCTTTGTTAAGTGGAGTCCTTTATACCCTTTGCAAATAGTTGCCCCGGATTCCGCTTGCGACTCTAGCTCGAATGGGAGTTTTGGACAATGCATACAGCAGAAACACCGCTCAACAACCAGTGAAAAATAACAAAGCAGACTTTGAATAGTCCTTGGGTCAGTCTAATATTGAATGTGCCTTCAATCTGACTGAGCATGGGTTCAGATCTTAATCAGCTTTACACAAGTTTTTTTTCTCCATATGCTAATATAGCTTTATGCATTTACCAATGCTTAATAAGACACATACCTTTTGCACACAGACTGTCAGAATACTCTACAGTTGAGAATCGTATTGGTCACTAACACATAAGATCACAGGAAATGTGGCATCTTAACATTAGATACCTGACTGGTGGCTTCTTTATGGTGCTCCTCGGGAATAGACTGAATTTCACTTTATAGAGATGACTCTGTTAATCCCTTCAGGTCACACAACTTAAATGTTTTTAAGTGAACCCTGACAGGCATACCGATTACTTACCTCAAGAGTGGAGATTGAGAGAAGACAAATGGTTGGTGGACTTTGAGGTTCTCGTCCTAAAGCGGCACAGTAGGCTGTCCCTAAATTAAACTGAATATAAGGCATGGAAGGTGTTCCAAAGACTCATTTATGAATGTGGCAGTAGGAAAGCTGCTATACTGGTGGAGTATGAAGGACATAGCAGCCTGATTTCTGAAGGGGTCCAAAACTAAGATGGAACGTAAGTTACACAATGCAATGGGGCAGGCATTTGCTGATTGTTTCACAACGTTCTACCCCCTCACAAGAAATGGCAAGAGGTGAGGATTTACATATTATAAAAGATCTCTCTATTCTGGCTTATGCATACCCCATATAAGTTTATTAGAGCTAGAGATTTTTGTCAAGGAGTTTTCTACTCACCCAGATATGCTCCAATTGGGGAATAATCTGGGGCTTAAAGGTCACCTGGTGGATCGCGTTGAAACACTCTTTACACATACTGGTCCCTTCATGCGAGAGGAACCCGTCAAGACTGCCCGCGGAAGCCGCTGCCTTTAGAATCAGCATTCCAGCCACTAGCTGTTTGGGTTTGTATCCATGCCCAGGTTCAGGGATTAAAGGTGGTCGAGGAGTGTGGTGACTGTATTTCATAAGCTCATACACTTTTGCATCTCAGTTTCTACAGAAGGTCAGGCCCAAGTACGATTCAGATACCTTAAATGTTTGGAGAAATGTCTGGTTACCATGTTACATGGACAAAGCCAATATTGTTACCCATCAAAAGAGGTGAGTGTGTGACTGACTAGCTATACTATTTCAAGTGGGAGACTACTAGTTTCAAGTACTTGGGTGAATTCACAGCCAAGGATGAAGGTACAAGTTGGATGTATAATGTGATTGAACATAAATTAACCTAAATGGGTGGCAGTTCTTCCCTATAGTGATAAGCAGAATCGACCTCTTCAAAATGGTGCTCCTCCCATGGAAATGTTTTATTTCCAAAACTATTATGTGGTCTGTGTGGGCTTCCTACAGAATTTCACTGCCAAGATACACTCCATGTTGGCTGGTAGGGAAGACGATGGTACCCACGGTCTCCATGGCTAAGAATTTTCAAACTTATGGTGGAGGTCTGGAAATGGTTTACCTGCAAATAACTTCTTGGGTGCCACACCTTTTGGTATTAAATGACTGGCTTTTACCTCCCAAAATGACCTACGACCAAATATCATAATGAGGCCATAAGAATATATGAGTCTGGAGGAAGGGGTGGTAACACAGTATTTAGGTTACCTGCTACCCGAGGGCCATCTGGCTAGATTTGATACATTTTTAAGACTCAAGATTCTCCAAACCAGACCCATGGTGGCAAATGAATGGGCAGAACCTCCTATGTCACTCTGGTTTCAAAATCACATGAGTTGAGTAGAACCCACTGAGGTAAAAAAAAAAAAGCCAGCAGCAAGCACTGAGTTGAAAGGCCTAAGGAACCATGAGAGACAGTAGCTGATTGGCAGATGGTGCAAGCATGAGGGAGGAAAAATTGTGAAAAGGGTCTACCGAAGGCTCAAAAAGGAGCCAGAGTACCCTGCAGCTTGCTGGACAGTCAGTTGGAGTATAGCATTGTAAGGAACCCTGGGAGGTTTTTTAATCAATGGAAGAAATGTCTGAGGACCAGTCATTTTATTGCAGCATGAGTCTACAATGTTTGCTATCTGTGAATTTCTTTATCTGCAAAGTGTAATTGTGCTGATGTCCAACTTAGCCATGAACAGGCATTATACCACCAACACATTTAAACCATCACAATATGGACCATCTGCTAATAGGAACAGGTCTAAATGAAAGTAAGCAAATTATCCCATGCAATAATACCTGTCCTGCCCTCTAAATTTGGTTTGTCAACTACTGGAATGATGTACATTTAACTTATCGAAAAAGTTAAAAGAATTAGAAATAAAGAAAGTTAACTTTTTCTTGACTTACAGGATCTTTGATTGGCCAGTTAGGAAATCGGACTATGTCACAAAAGTGCTTCAAGTAATAAATGTTGCAGAACAGCTCATTCTCAAGCTGTGGATAATTGATAACAGGGATGGGGCAGTACTGATAAAGTGCTCTTGTATTGCTCTGAAGACGGGGGCTGAAATCGGCAAGGTGGGCTGCAATCTTCTCAATCATGAGTCGCCTACAAATAAGAAAACAATTATTTCAGCAAGGAAGTAGTGTATTCAATACCGAAAAAATTACCTGGCACGGGCTCACTGCAAGGCAATTCCCTAAAGCTAATGCACCATAGGATACCTGGTTTTCACATTCAAAATTCTCTGTGGCTCTTCATTTTGGCTCTACACACAAGCTCATATTTATTTTTAAAAGAAAGTTAACATTTATTTGAAATTTCCAATCGTATAACAGAATATTAATTTAATATATATTAAGCATTAAACATGGAACTGAATTGCAGTCACAGAACTCTAAGAATGTAATCATTGCACTACAAACCTTAACATGAACAATGGAGTAAAATCACCCTCATGTACTATTCCTGCCAGTATTAAATAGAAAAAGGCATCAAAAAACAATGCAGCGTATAAGTAACACATGTAAACAATCATCTTGCACCTCAATTCAGGATTCCCAAAAGTTGCCATCTCTCTGGTCAGACACTCACTCATTTGAAGGAGCAGGCCATCAAACAAGTGGTGGAAAATGTTGCCTAATACGTTATGAGCTACTTTACAACTGCAGGGAAGGACTCTAACAGCATATTAACCTAGGAAGAACCAGTGGAGGCATTCTACAAACCTTGCAGAAGACGTGTAGGTCACAACATCCAAGCATAGACTACAGGTCTCAATGTTAATTAAGATGCTTACAGGCTGCCTGTAATCCTTGAAGGTCGACTTTCGGTATATACCCATAACGTAAATAAAGGAAAGAGGCCTTCAGCATGAGGCACTATTCAGGAATTCGTTCTGATCAATTTTTTGGGGGAGGAGATGCGGGCAAAACCGCTATACCATACACATTTGGCCCAATCTCAAATAGCCAAAGAAAAGAATGGGGATTTTTAATGCCTGCAGACATTGTAGGGGTGCAGGCCATGACTTTAAGGGAGATATGATCTCTCTCATTGTCCCAAACGTTCTTTCAAAATTGAAAAAAGCAATTTTCAGGTTCATCACAAGGTGAGGCCCATTAAAGAGACAGTAATAGAAGTTTTACTTACTGTAAGCACCAGAATTAACTGTACCACTCTGCTCTACAAGCACTGCCTTTTAAGCAACGTATTGGCTCTGTAATTGGTTGGTGCTAGTAGCACACCAATCTGAGGTATTTTGCACACACACACACACAGACACACACACACACAGACACACACACTTTTTCCATGGTTAATATTTGTGCATTACATGGTCTATATTCCGAACTGCTTACCTCATCTCATTGCTCCAAATAGCTTCTGGAGTGTCAAATTCCCCAAGAAAAATTTCTGAAAATTTATCAGGTTCATAATTTTCTAAATAGCACACCATAGCTTCAGGAAGGATGTGCCCAAGTATACTTCTCTGGTAAATATCTTGTCCTTTTGTCTAAAAAAGAAAAGAAAAATAAGTTAGCTTTTAACTCACAAGAGCATTGTGTGTTGTGCATGATCCTGGGCTGAACATATGGAATTTATTTAATTTGAAGTAATATACATTTGCTATGTCTGAAATCAATAGCTCTTCCATACTCTTAAAACTTATTTTTCAATTATTAGGTGTACAAGTTTCTAAGGAAGAAAGTATAATGTATGTTCTCCATTGAAATTATTAATGTTTAGAAAAAAAGCTTCTTTAAAGGTTATTGTCTACTTCATCTCATCCTTTTATTCTCTTAAGTGGACACTACCTCATTCTCCTTAAACTCCCTTCTCTTGAATTGCGTACATAATATTGGGCAAAAATGTATGTTAAAGGTGCTGGTAGAAGGCGTCGGTTGGCTCCGTGTGATGTTGTCAGCGGTGTTCGTGTCACCTATATATGTGCCACCTCGGTGGGCTGATGTCGAACAAGTTACTTACCTCCGGTAACGATATATCTGTAAGAAACATTAGTTCGTGTTAGATTCCTTACCTTAGAATATCCCCAGGCGTCAGTCTGGATCCGGAAACTTTTGCGTAGCAGTACCCCTGCGCGTCGGTAGGCGTCGTCTGCAGGCGTCCCCTGCGGCTCCGCGTCCGTCGTTGGCGTCGTGCGCCGTGATGACGTCGCTGGAGTATATAGACGCCGCCTCCGCGCGCTGACGTCAGTTCTTTGCACACAGCATTTCCGCGCCAGGAGACGCAGAGCCATGAGAGAACCAACACTGGTGCCATGTAAAACTAGGGCCCTGAAAGGGATGACCTTAACCCTAGGTATCAGTTCGCAGAACGGGGAGGATGGGTGGGTTTGGTAAGGAATCTAACACTAACTAATGTTTCTTACAGATATATCGTTACCGGAGGTAAGTAACTTGTTCATCTGAAAGAAACACGTTAGTGTTAGATTCCTTACCTTAGAATACATACCCCAGCAATACCAACCCCGGTGGTGGGTCTGCGAACCAATACAAAACTACACCAGAAAGTCCTGGAGGACAGAACGGCCAAAGAAGCCATCCCTCCGGACTTGACTGTCCAGGCAGTAGTGCCTCGCAAAAGTGTGCAGCGAGGCCCACGTAGCCGCTTGGCAAATGTCCTGCAAGGGGACTCCCCGGCCCAGGGCAGTAGTAGCCGCCGTGGCCCGAGTGGAATGGGCCCTCAGCCCAACAGGAGGCTCCTTCCGAGCCAAAGAGTAGCACGCTTTGATGCAGAGGACGACCCATCGAGAGATGGTCCGTTTACAAACCGCCCGTCCCTTCTTCGCACCCACGTAGCCAACAAACAGTTGGTCATCCACCCGGAACTGGCGTGTGCGATCCATGTAGAATGAAAGCGCACGCTTTGGGTCCAGACGGTGGAGCCGCTCTTCATCCTTTGAAGGATGCGGAGGCGGGAAGAAGGAAGGGAGGGTGATGGACTGCCCGATGTGAAAGGCCGAAACAACCTTGGGCAGGAAAGAAGGTCTAGTCCTCAGAACCACCTTATCAGGATGAATGGACAGGAAAGGAGGTTGGACAGAAAGAGCCTGGAGCTCACTCACTCTCCTGGCAGAGGTGATGGCAACCAGGAAAGCCGTCTTTAAAGTCAGGAGACGGAGAGGACAAGAATGAAGGGGCTCAAAGGGAGCACACATCAGGAAGGTCAGAACCAGGTTCAAATCCCACTGAGGCATCACAAACGGAACAGGTGGAAACATGTGAGTGATGCCTTTTAAGAACCGAGTTACAATCGGGGATTTGAACAAAGAAGGCTGATCAGGAAGCCTCAAAAAGGCTGAAAGGGCAGAAAGGTAGCCCTTGATAGTGCCCAGAGCAGAGCCCTGCTGGGCAAGAGAAAGAAGAAACAGAAGAACCTCCGAAAGAGGGGCAGAGAGAGGATCCACAGCCTTTGCTGTGCACCATGCCACAAATCTGTTCCACCGACAGGCGTATACCGACTTAGTGGAGGGACGCCTGGCTGCCAGAATAACATCACAGACTTCAGGAGGCAAGTCAAATGGCCTCAACTGCAGCCGCTCAATCTCCAAGCATGGAGGTGGAGACTGGACAGGTTCGGGTGGAGGACCGTCCCCTGCTGCTGCGACAGAAGGTCCTCCTGAAGGGGCAGGCGGATCGGGGGACCGACTGACATGCTGAGTAGCTCGGGATACCAGTATCTTCGAGCCCAGTCCGGAGCCACAAGGATAACTTGGGCCCGGTCGCGCCTGATCTTCTTCAGCACTCTGGGCAGAAGTGGTATAGGCGGAAAGGCGTATAACAGACCGCAACTCCACTCGCGCCGAAAGGCGTCGCCGTGCGAGTGCCGTCTTGGAAACTCCAACGCGCAGAACTGATGACATTGCGCGTTCTCTTCTGTGGCGAATAGATCTAACCAAGGCTCTCCCCATTGCAGAAAGATGCCTTGCGCCACGTCCGAGTTCAGACGCCATTCGTGATCCATCGAGCACCGACGGCTGAGTTCGTCCGCCCTGGCGTTCAGAGAACCTGCCAGGTGTTGAACCGTCAGAGTCACGCCCTGACGTTCCAGCCATTGCCAGAGGCGCAGAGCCTCCTGGCAAAGGATCCACGACCCCACTCCGCCCTGTTTGTTGCAGTACCACATGGCGGTGGTGTTGTCGGTGAACACCTGCACTACACTCCCGTTGACAAAGGGGAGGAATGCCTTCAGTGCCAGACGAATCGCCCGCAGCTCCAACAGGTTGATATGGAGCCGGGACTCCGCCGGAGACCAGATGCCTCTGATCTCTGCCTCTCCCAAGTGGCCACCCCAGCCCTGGAGGGACGCGTCCGTCACGACAACGTGCTCCGGTTGGGGAAGGGAGAGGGACTTGCCCCTGACCCAATCGCGGTCCGTAAGCCACCACTGCAGTTGTCTCGCAGTGCCCTCCGAGATCAAGACGTGGTCGGACAAGTTGCCCTGATGCTGGGCCCACTGAAACTTCAGGTCCCACTGCAGAGCCCGCATCCGCCACCGGGCGTGATGCACCAGAAGGATGCAGGAAGCCATCAGTCCCAGCAGCCGCAGCGTCAACCTGACCGAAACTCGGGATAGCGGCTGAAAGATGGGAATCAAAGCCTGAATATCCCGAACCCGCCGTTCCGGAGGATAAACCCGAAACTGCGCCGAGTCCAGAACCGCTCCGATGAAAAGGAGCTTTTGAGAGGGACACAGGTGTGATTTCGGCACATTAATGGAGAACCCCAGGTCGTGCAAGAGGTCTGCCGTCATCTGAAGGTGGTGGACGACTGTCTGGGGCGAGCCCGCCTTCAACAACCAGTCGTCTAGGTAGGGGAAGACTGAAACCCCTAACCTGCGCAGATGGGCTGCGACCACCGCCATCACCTTTGTGAACACCCGTGGGGCCCTGGTAAGGCCGAAGGGGAGCACGATAAACTGAAAGTGCTCCAGGCCTACCGTGAACCGCAGGTGACGCCGGTGGGCCGGCAGGACGGGGATGTGAAAATAGGCGTCCTGCAAGTCCAACGCTACCATCCAGTCTTGCGGGTCTAGAGTAGCCAAGACCTGAGCTAACGTCAACATCTTGAACTTCTCCTTCCGGAGGAAGCCGTTGACGTTCCTTAGATCCAAGATAGGACGTAGGCCCCCCTTGTCCTTCTTGGGCACCAGAAAGTAGTGGGAATAACAACCACGCCCTACTTCTGGCCCAGGAACGCGCTCGATGGCCCCCTTGGCCAAGAGGGCCGTAACTTCCTCCTGCAGAAGTGTCAAGTGGTCCCCCGACACACGGTGGTTCTGCGGTGGCATGGCTGGAGGAGAGGTCTCGAAGGGGAGGGAGTAGCCCCTTCGGACAATTTGCAGCACCCACCTGTCCGAAGTGATCGTGCGCCAGTGAGCGTGGTGATGGCGAACCCTGCCACCCACTGGCGTCACATGGGGCCGAAAGCACGGACTAGGAGGATTTTGGGGTAGATGCTGCGGGGGAGGGTGTGGTCCGACCCCGCCGTTGTCCCCGACCGCCACCACGGCGGTTTCCACGGCCGCCACCGCGTTGAAAGGATTGTTGCAGCGCGTGGCTGGCAGCACGTGTGGGGGCGCCCCTTCCTTGGCCACGAAAGGGGCGAAACGAACCCGGTTGCTGACGCTGGGTCGAGAGACCCAAGGACTTGGCCGTGACCCTGGAGTCCTTGAAGCGTTCCAGCGCGTGGTCCGCCTTGTCACCGAACAGGTGACAGCCATCAAACGGCATGTCCATCAATGTACTCTGGACATCTGCCGAAAAATTGGCGGATCTCAGCCAGGCGTGACGACGAATCGCCACCGTCGTTGACATAGCTCTGCCTAGCGAGTCGGTGGTATCAAGACCACACCGTATTGAATATTTCGCTGCATCTCGGCCCTCAGCCACAGCCTGACCGAGTTTTGCCCGCACCTCCATGGGGCATTCCGGCAGCAGTTCCGCGACCGTATCCCACACAGAGTGGGTGTAGCGGCCCAAGAGGCAGGCGGTGTTGCAAGACCGCAGGCCCAAACTAATGGACGAGAAGACCTTCTTGCCAAATTGGTCATACCTCTTGGTTTCCCGATCGGGCGGGGCCGACGGGAATGCGGACTGGGAGGTCGAGGCCTGGATCACCAGACTCTCAGGAGTGGGGTGGGTAGACAGGAACTTGGGGTCGTCCGGACAGGGACGGTGGCGCCTGGCCACGTTCCGATCGACAGGCGCACCTGAAGCGGGCCTGGACCACGTGCCCAACAGAACGTCCGACAAGGCTTCATTAAACGGCAGCAGTGGCTCCTGTGGGCATGACTGCGGTTTGAAGACCTCGGTGAGGATGTTAGGCCTCACGGCCGCGACGGGGAGCTCAAGGTGTAAGGCCTTGGCAGCCCTCATCAGCACCACAGAATATGCAGCTCCCTCCACCGATGCCACGGAAGGAGGAGAGATCAAACCAGGGTTAGGAGAGTCGTCCAGACCACTGGCATCCCCCAAGTGACCCGTCCAGTCCGGGTCATACTGGCACTCGCGTGACAGAGGGTCCTCGGACCCCTCCCAACCTTCACCGAACTCTTCATCTTCTCCGTATTCGGAGTCAACGATGTAGACCGGGTCCTCGGGGTTCATGGGCCCCATCGGCGCCGGGACCGGCGTCGAGCGACGCCCGTCCGGCCCCGCGTCCGGCGTCGGTGAAGGTAGGGGAACGGCGCCGCCCGGAGCCGGCGCCGAAGCCCCAGTGCCGCCCGAAGCCGGCACCGAGGAACCGGCGTCGCGCGGAGGCGGAGCCGCGGGCAACCCCGATGGAATCGGCGCCGGGTTGGATGGGCGTCCATCCGGCGTCGACCCCGAAGGCCCTAGCGGCGCCGGGATCGGAGCATCCGACGGCGTCGAGGTAGGGTCAGCAGAACCGCTAGGGCCCCCGGACGGGTTCACTGGGCCCGTAGGCGCCGTGGAACCCGCCGGAGGAGACAGGGCCCTCATGGCCATGAGGAACGCCTCTATCTCCTCAGGCGTCGCACCGTGCCCAGGGACCTGAGGGTATGGGGCAGGGCGCGCCGGCGACTCTCGCGGAGCCGCGGGGTTGGGGTCACCCGAACCCCCGGCCGCATCACGCGAGCGTCGGGGTGAGTCGGGGGTACGATGACGACGCCCCGACCTCTTGTGTTTCTTACCTGACGAGGATGACGAGTGGTGTCGACTTCCGGAACGCTCGGCGCGGCCCCGCGACCGCTCCCTCGAACGCTCTCTCGACCTCCGGCCGGACCGGGACCGCTCCCGGTCCCGACGTGGGGCCGACACCCGGAGCTCCAGTAGCTTGCGGGACCGCTCCCGTCTAGCTTTGCTGGTGAGGGCCCGGCAGTCGACGCAGGAGTCCACGTCGTGGTCGGGGCCCAGACACCGGAGACAGAGGCGGTGATGGTCTGTGACCGACATCGTGCACTCACAGTCATCACAGTGCTTGAACCCAGGCATCCTAACAGGCACAAAGTGATAACAACTCGAAAAAACTTGGTCAAAGACCGGAGTACTGCTCTTCAGATCTGCGTCCACTGGCGCGGAAAAAAGAAGAACTGACGTCAGCGCGCGGAGGCGGCGTCTATATACTCCAGCGACGTCATCACGGCGCACGACGCCAACGACGGACGCGGAGCCGCAGGGGACGCCTGCAGACGACGCCTACCGACGCGCAGGGGTACTGCTACGCAAAAGTTTCCGGATCCAGACTGACGCCTGGGGATATTCTAAGATAAGGAATCTAACACTAACGTGTTTCTTTCAGATAATTACTTTTCATGACTTTTCACATCAGAAATGCGGTGCCATAAAGAATATTGACAATGCTGTGTTTAAGAAACTAGGGCCCTGAAGAGGAACAACCTTGACCCTAGAAACTTGTCCGCAGTGCTGTGAGGATGGGTGGGTGGAAAGGAATTTGCAGCTAGATACTTTCTAGACCAGATTAGGAGTTACCAAAGGTTAATAACTTGTCCATCTGATAGAGACATCCAGACACAGAGTCCTTACCTTTGAATAGATACCCAAGCAGAATAATTCCCGAAGAGAGCTGAGGACATGATTCAGACTAGAAAGCCCTGCAGGACTGACCAGGCAAAATGGCCGTCCCTGAGGACCCGACTTTCCAGGCAGTAATGCTTGGTAAACATGTGCTGGGATGTCCACGTTGTTGCTTGACAGAAGGGATGTGCACTGCTGCTTGACAGATGTCCAGGACAGAGACTCCACGTGCTAATTCAGTGGTAGCAGCCTTAGCTCCAGTGGAATGATCTCTTGAGACTTCAGGAGACTGCTTCTATGCAAGAGCGTAGCAAATCTTGATGCAGCGAACAACCCATTGGATGATGGTCCTCTTCTGCACTGCCTGACTTTTCTTCGCTCCAATGTAGCCAACGAAGAGTTGGTTGGTCACTCTGAACTCTTTTGTGCTGTCAACGTAGAATGATTACGCTCTTTTTGGGTCCAGATACTGGAGTCACTGCTATTCTTTAGAGGGATGCGGAGGAGCGGAGAAAGTGGGCAATGTGACAGATTGTTCCACATGAAAAGGTGTTACCACTTTCGAAAGGAAAGAGGTTCTAGTACGAAGCATCAACTTGTCAGGGAATATCGTTAGAAAGGGAGGTTTGGACGATCGAGCCTGCAGTTTGCTCACCCTTCTGGCAGATGTGATTGCCAATTAAAACTCAATAGCTTCAGAAAACCCTCTTCAAGGATGGGAAGACTAATGATCACACACAGATTTGAATGCGGGGGGCTTTATTAACAAGGACATTATTTTTTTCTCTGGAAGAAAACAACAAAATAGTCGTTGCACATGTGGATGGCCTTATACTGTGTAGAACTGCAAACTATGTAAAATTCTGCATGGGGAGGGGGGGGAATAGGCAGCCTTAAGAAAGTCACATGAGAACTGAAATAGAGATTAAACCTCCTGTGTAGATTTGAGAAAAGTGTAAAAGCGTCTTCGGGTGAAGTCCTATAACTCCTGTTACCTTACTTTTTGGTGAATTAGGCGCCCTTGGTGTTTTATGTCCCCACCACTTCTTTGCTCATATCTACAGCCTTTAGCAAAAAGTCCCCAAATCAGCTACCTTCTGCAGTCGTTTCATTTCGTTCCTTTCAAAAACTTTATTCGATACATAAAATGAATCATAAAAGTATTGAACATACAATTCATCATGCCTCATAGGATTAAAAAGTTCTGATTTAAAAAGCACGATTTTTCCAGAATTTAAGAAAGACATTAGAAAGACATAATAATGACCATAAAAGAATATACAAGACATGATTTTCAACAGGAAAAATTCTATACATATAATACTACCCATAAGTCTTCCTAATCTTTAGTGAGATTCTAATAAAATTTAACATGGAACAGCAGATTTCTACGGAGGATAATGATGACAGATATTCGTACCCTTCCTCATAAGTGCAAGGTTGCCTCCCCTTCAGGATTGGTTTGATAAACCGGAGTCTTGGCTCCTTATATAGGGAGCAAAAAAGAACCAGATGTAAAGTGCTTTGTCTATCCCTATTATTACAAGGGCAAGGGGGCAGCCTCTCACACCAACCCCCTTGTTTCGGGAATGCAAGCAAGAAGTGCAGAATCTCCAGCCTAAACCTTGTTAGAAGGAATCGCCATTGCACATTAACAGTAAATGTTAAATAAAACTGAGGTTGGGGTTTACAGGCATAGGCAATAGCATTGTCAGTAACATTGACTATAGGCGGTGGGTTCAGTGTTTCCCAATACCTTGCTTTTATATCCGCCTTATAGTTTACCTCAATTCTTTCCGGATTGTCGTAATATGACCCCAGTCCAATCTTTTTCAACATATTATAGACATAAGACAACCAGGGAATCTGTTTTGAGTTTTCTAAAGCCATGCAATCGGTAATAATGTCTTTGGTAAGTTGCAGGTCTTCAGATTTCCAAATTTTACCCCATAACAGTAGAGGGGACAAGCGAATTATATCAGAAAAACAGGCCATACTGATTTCTTTGTGGCAGAAAATATTTGAGGAACCTTTAGGAACTGATAGGACCCTTTTTATAAAGTTATTTTCCACCACCTGGATTACGGATGGTATTTCGGTCCCCCACACCCCTGCCCCATAAGTGGCTACTGATAAACATTTTGAGGTGTAAAGGGTTATGAGGTGCATAATATGTTTTTGCCCTAGTTTACTACAGAAACGAAAAATACCCTCTATCGCCCTTGTCATGTTCTGGGCTCGAACCTTCATGACCGGTGTCCAACTTAGTTTGCTGTCAAACAGATTACCAAGGTAGTTAAAGTTTCCCACTTTTCCAATTATGCGATTGTTGACCACAAATTTCCTAATAGTTGACCCTTTAGGGCCACAAGACATTACAAAAGATTTCTCAAAATTCACCTTTAGGTCAAGATCAAGCATGAATGTATTGAAAGCATCTAGACACACTTGCATGCTATTTCCTGTCAATGTCATGAGGACAGTATCATCTGCATAAGAAAGCATGGGAATACTTTTACCATTGATTTTTGGGAAGTCACAACCCTGGTTCAATAGGTACTGTTCTAATCCATTTGTGTAAACCAGAAAAAGAAAAGGCGCCAGGATGCACCCTTGACGCACACCTTCAGTTGAAGGTATTGGTTTTGTTATTTCCCCTCCAGAACCAAATCTAATAGATACAGTTGTTACTTCATGTAACCTGCGAAGCAATGTGACTAAAGGTTCCTCAAAGCCCATATCATCCATCATCCGCCACAACTTATGTCTGCAAACAGTGTCAAAAGCACTCGTCAAGTCCATGAAGGCAAGAAGGACAGAGGATTTTTTTGCCTTCATGTACTTGCCTAAAATTAGTGCCAAATTAAGGCACTGCTCGTTTGTCCCCTTTCCACGTCTAAAACCATACTGAGAGTTAACTATGAAACCTGTGGAATCTGCCCAACTTTCTAATCTCGCCAGGATTACCCTACCCAGAATCTTACATGAGGCATCTATTAAGGAAATCGGGCGGTAGCAGCGTGGGTCAGACCTATTGCCCTTCTTAAAAATCGGCACTACAGTTGCCTCCTTCCATGTACCAGGAATACGCCCAACCACAACAGCCTTGAACACATTCAGTAAGATGGGTGCCCACAGACTGACATTGGACTTAAAAAGGTCCAAGGGGACAGCATCTGGGCCTGGGGCTTTTAGTGATGCTCCTTTCCCTAAGGCTTCCTCAATCTCTATCAGTGTAAGTGAAGAGCTGAGGGTCAAAGCCGAGGAAGGTGCCACCAGATCCCCTGTCCCTTCGGTACTTGCCATTATTGAGATAGAATTGGGGTTAAAAATCTTAGTAAAATGTTGAACCCATTGATCAGCGGTAACCTGCACAACTATAGATTCTTTATTGTCGCTCTTGAAGAGAGGACGATTTATGACCTCCCAAAAGAGCCTACCATCTTTTAGTTCTGCAGCCTTTTCGAGATCATCCCAAGCACTGACTTTTAAGTCTTGCTTTCTTTTTGCAATAGCATCCCTGTAAGCCTTTCTGCTAGTACTTACAAGCTCTTTGTTTCTTGGCTTTTGGCGCAGGGCTAGTTTTAACGATCGGTGTGTAGCAGAACACACAGAGTCAAACCATCTAAAGGCCTTTTGGCCTCCCTTCCCCTTGGGTTTTCTAAGGTGCTTTGCTGCATGACCACACAACTTCTTGAAGCTTTCAATAACCTGATGGGGGTCAGATCCTGGGGCTAGACATAATTTTATTTCCGTTTCACAATTAACAACAATGTCTTCCTCCAGTTTTGTCACATTTACCTTCCCCCATTTCAATGTGACACCCTGATTCTTATTATACTTAATTGGCTGTTCCCAAATCCTTGGTGATTCTTTTGTTGGCACACACAATAACAGCATTAAAGGGTTATGATCACTTGCAGGATTTGCCACCACCTCCAACTTATCAACATACTTGAAAAAGGTACTAGATACCAAAACAAAATCAATTGTGCTCATCTCCCTCCTCGTACCCTGAAAGGTTGGTATATGCAGGGTATCTGGGGCAGACCAAGGGTCTACTACAAGCAAATCATTTGTGATAATAATATTATTCAAAGCATCCCCCTGAGGTGTATGTCTAAAGTGGGTCAGAGGCTGGGCATTCAAGTCCTCTAGTCCACACACATTTGAGCCTCCAAAACTGCACAAAGTACAGTTGAAGTCGCTGACCCAAATGAGAGACGATGTAGGGTGCCTGTTGCGTGCTTTACCCAATGCATTCTCCAAACTTTGAATTATCGAGATGTCGTGTTCGTTGAAGATGTTATAATACCAATTAATTAATAAAACGGGATCTGGGTAGAGATGTTCTAATAACAGCACTTGGTACCAGTTTGTCTCCACCAATTTCGAGGTTTTCAGTTCCTGTAGTTTTGTAGACAATGCTGTCATTATTCCACCTTTTGCCCTCCCCGATGTAGATGGAACAGCCGGAACAGTAAATGACTGAAAACCCTCGATGTCACAAGTGGTCCTAGACCACGTCTCCTGTAAACACAGGATTCCATGAGCTTCCACATAGACCAGCCATGCCTCATCTTCCAGTCTACTCGCTAATCCGGAAATGTTCCAGGATAGTAAGGATAATAATAATGATGGTGATGATGGCCCTTGTATTGCATGGATGTTTCCCAAAGCATCTCTTGTGGCGGAGGTGCTTTGTTCAGGCAATAATGACTTTTTCCTCTCATAGCCCATGGAGATGGAGATGTTTCCTACAGGCGTGACAGGAGTCCCTGGCTGAGGAGGTCCAGTATTCACATTGTCACATTCAAGAGTCACCAACACTGAATCATCATTGATGCGTGTCCCTAAGTCTTCATTCTTTCCCACATTCAAGATACTTGGTGCAATGCCTTCAGTCCCGGATGGTAGTCAGTCTACCCCATCCATACCCATTAAAGGGTCAAAACGATTCCTCAGTGGGATATTATTGTTATTATTTGGGAACCAACCAGGATAATCTGCGCCCTGAAACCTTGGTCTTCGTGGGTTATAGGGGACTTGTGTGAAGGGGCCCATACTTGGTGGCCCCATAAAGCGAGCTGTCTCATGCCAAGGGGTATAATAATTTTGCGGGCCTTGATTCAAATTCATGTTGTGTGCCCAGCCCATGTGCTGTTTGCCATTTGTACTATAACCACGATGATAGGGATTTCGGTTTGGGGTAGTCTGGTAGAGGTTGGGATAAAAATATTCAAGACCCACACACTGAATATCCCCCACCCTACCAAAACCTCGCCTTACTGCAAATGATATCCTTAACCCAGTTGTCTCTGAAGTTAATCAGGATGCAATCACCCTCCAGGTCTTTTTTACTTGGCCCAACCCAGGGGACCCTCCGTACACTTAAGATTTTCGTAGCTGTGTCCTTGGTTAAAGGCCTATTGGTATTTAGCCAGAATTTTGTTTTGTTTAAGAGGTCCTCGCTTTTCTCATATTTATTCTCTGGGATTAATGGAACACCTGTCAGGATTGCCATAGATGGGGCAGACTCCGGGGGTATGTTTACATAAATCTGTTTACCTTGTAAGGGGGTTTTACTAGGGACCAGAGGTTTACTAGCTGGAGTTTCTTTCCCTTCAGTGTTAGGCAAGGTCGGGGCAGCTGTGTTAACCGGTGTAGTCACCGCCAAAGAGTTGCTAGACTTAGGGCCTGCTGTAGTCACCTGCTTAATTTTAATTAAAGGAGCTGGTGCTATACAAGGGGTGATACCGTTAGGATCTGTAGATTTTGCCGGTTTAGGTTGCTGTAAATGTATCTGGTTGTTCTTGGGGCCCTTTTTCCCTAAACTGCTATTACTATTAGTGTGACCACCAGTAATAACGGATTGTTTGTTATTACCTACCAGACTCTCCAGTAGGGCGGTGTTCTTGGATGTTAAAAACTCCAATTGATCTAATTTTAGATTTATGGTTTGGGTTTTTTCCATCAGGGGGTTCAGCAGACTTTTTGTAAGCTTCTCAAGACTGGCCATGAGATCCTTATCTTCCTTATGGGATGGTTTTTTCCCCAAATTTGAAAAGCTTTTTTCCATGTTCGAAAGCTGGGATCCTATCTGAGATAATCTATCTTCAAAGGGATTTAAAAGTTTTTTAAGTGTTTCCCATACCACGGTCAGAAATTCAACATCTTTCCCTTTTATAACGCAGAGTGGTACCCCACTAGTTTCATTCTCTATGACGAGATTATTATTATCGTGAGTTATCGTCAGCGAGTCTACATCAACTTCTGGTGGCAAATCAGAAGGCTGCGTATTAATCACTGGGGGCGGAGATGGTGGCTTAGTAGATAACTGAGCCTTCGCAATCTTTGCCTTTTCCTAGCGTATGCTGTTTGGTTATTACGCTTCCTTTTCGTATGTGGCCCTTGCTGTTTAATGTCAGAGATTCCTCCAATCTGCTCTATAGATGTTGATTTTAGTGCCATTTCCGGGGAGCCTCCGTTGCACTCCTTCATTTCCCCTATTGACCCAACCATAGTCGTTTTTAAAAAGTTAGAGGATACTGATGGTGAATCCTCCTTCGGTATGGATATAGTGGGTGCTGATGGCTGGTGAATATCTGCCATTGTTTCAATCAGGGTAAGCGGTGGGCCAATTAAACGGTCAGGGGTTTTAGCAAGAGCTATGGACCCTAGTGAGGGTTTTTTGGCCGCAGCTAACTCCTGTGAGAGTCTCCTTGCAGCATCCAGTTCAATGGAAACTCGACGTTGCATTTGAGCAATCTCTGTATCTATGGCTGAGTGAGTCCTGGTAATAAAATCATCTAAGGTGCCATTTTTCAGTTTGGATTTAGCAGCCCTCTCTTTGTACTCACGTGATGACATGGTGAATAGTCACGAGAGAGTCCGAGGGTTAGGACCAAGAGGGATGGCCCAGTCCAGTCCTCTCAGACCTCCAACGGCCTCAAACGGCCCGCTCTTTGCCCGGTCTTCGCCCCAGTCGCTCCCGCTCGCTACCGCGCGGCGGTAACTCCTAACTGTGATATAGAGCTAGGGAAGGGCAGTGGGCGTGGCCGGCAGGGAGAGCGGCCACAGGTGTGACACACAGGGACTCCTGGGCAATGGAGTCCCTGCTAGGCTACTCGCAGCCCTGCCGGGGTGCAGATGGTCCAGGAAGTTACCAGCTCCCCACACGAGCCTCTCGGTAGCTGGAGGCGCAGCGGGACCCGCGCAGCGGGTCCTGCAAGGTGTAGAATTTTCCGCTATGAAATCCAGCGACGAAGTCCAGAAGGATAGAGCCTCCACACGGTGCTCTGGTCGTCCAAAAGGCAAGGTTTCCCACAGGCAAATGGGACTTGTGCTCTTTTATTCAGCCAGGAGGCGTGGCCGGCAGGGAGAGCGGCCACAGGTGTGACACGCAGGGACTCCTGGGCAATGGAGTCCCTGCTAGGCTGCTCGCAGCCCTGCCGGGGTGCAGATGGTCCAGGAAGTTACCAGCTCCCCACACGAGCCTCTCGGTAGCTGGAGGCGCAGCGGGACCCGCGCAGCGGGTCCTGCAAGGTGTAGAATTTTCCGCGATGAAATCCAGCGACGAAGTCCAGAAGGGTAGAGCCTCCACACGGTGCTCTGGTCGTCCAAAAGGCAAGGCTTCTGCAGTCCATGCCAGCCATTTTACTTTCCTATGCCCACAATCTCCTTTGCTGTGTATGGTCATGCAAAATTGTCACATTCCTGCCCGCACCAAAGTTGTGCTGCTCTGGGGAGACAACCATCTCAGAACCGCATCTCCATGTTTGCCTAACATCTTGGCAAGAATCCCATCACACATTCTGGAGTGAGATCGCTCATTATGAGAAGGAAAAAGAGTGATCTTTACTCTTTGGAGTGGGGTATTGGTTGCTCCAAGTAGCAATCTTACCACCCTGTTCTATTTGCACCACCAGCCTGAGAACTAAACTAATTTTCTTGTGATACCAACAGGTACCTGTTGTGTTGGAATCTTACCTGTGCTTAAGATTCTCTCCTCGCTCTGCTCTTTCTCTATGTTCCGTGTGGAACATCTGGTACACGACACTCGAGAGTTGACAGTTGTCCTGCGCTGTCGAGGTGGTCGGATGCCAGGTTGCTTACTTCCAATAAACTTACCTGAACAAGGCCTCTGTCTCCAGTCTCCTGCTTTCCTGAGCGTAAGAAGCATCACAACATTTTTGGCGACGCTTTCCTGATGCTTGGATCCGCCTCACTCGATTTCATCGTATGGAAAGCAACCTGGTAATTCCGCGACGTCTCCTCCAGCCCTGAGTTTGCCTTCGGCTGCCTTCCAGATTTCTTCTCGGTGATTTCGTCTGTTTTGGCCACCTTCAAGGTACTGTCTTTAAGATTTATTGCTTTCGCTTGTCGAACTTCAACGTTCCAAGCTCTTCGGTTTGCCCCACGTCACTGCACCGCATCTGACGTCGTTGCAACGTTTCTGACGCTTTGCGTTTTGACGTTCTGGCGTGTCGACGTGTTGACGTTCCCACGTCTCCTGACACCCGTTCTTCGTCATTGGAACGCATCGTCAGCCTCCATTATTACGTCTGCAAGGAGTGAACGTTCGCACTTCCCTTTGTTTTCTTCAGCCCTTCGCCGCAGCTCTTCCTCACGTTCTAATGGGCTTTATGACATCACCCTGACTGCCTTTCGGTGACTACGCTGATTCACCCAACGTTCTGCAGACACTTTCACGGTGATTTGCACACCCTTACTTGCAAGTTTGACGTTATCATTACTTTTAAAGTGTCTATTAATATTGTTTGCATTTGTTCTTCACTATGGCCTCAAATATTGTTATGCCTCCTATGTTTCTATCCTCTCCAGGTACACCATCAATAGATTGGGAGGACTGGGTTGAAATGTTAGACAATTATATCACTGCGCTTGATGGTAAAAACTTCCACCCTGAAAGGAAAAAAGCGCTCTTGTTAAGCACTCTTGGCAATGAAGGCCAAAGAGTATTTAAGTATTTACCAGTGGCTCTAGGTCCCAATGGCCAACCCATGGATGACGCATACAAAGAGGCCCTGAAAAGACTAGAGACTAGATTTGCCAAGGAGGTCAACCTGGTTATGGCAAGGTATCGCTTTTATACTCACCCTCAAGCTGAAAACGAGAGTATTGATGAATTTGTGTCCAGGTTACGTGAACTTTCCATCAAATGTCGTTTTGGTAACATGACTGATGAGTTAGTTCGTGATCAGCTTATAGTACAATGCCGCCATAGGAAAATTCAGGAAAGGCTATGGGCTGCTAAAGACCCCTCCTTAAAAGAGGCAATTGATATGGCGAAGGTTATCGAAGAATCTCAGAAGTGTATCAAAGAATTAGAGCGTAAAGAGAAACCTTCCTCTCAAAATGGCAGTGTTGATTATGAAGAGTGTGTGGAAGGCTATGAAGTTAATGCTGTCTCTAAACGTTTTAACAAGAGTAACCCTAACAATTTTCCTTCTAGGGTCAGGAGCAAAGAATGTTGGCGTTGTGGAAGCCAATTCCATTCAGGTGATTTTAAGAAGTGCTATGCTCTTGACCAGATTTGCCGAAAATGTGGTCGCAAAGGTCATTACCTTAGAATGTGTAAACTAAACGAGGGTCCTGATAAAGCTAAGTCTTCTGACACTTTTGACAAACCCAAATCTAAAGTGAATGTAATTGACAACAGGATTTTAGTTGTTCAACAATTAAGTTGTGACTTAGTTAGTACCACAAGTGACTCCCCTAGGTTATCTAGACCATCCGCAATATTTTCTATTTGTGGTCAAAATGTCTTGCTTATGGTTGATTCTGGCTCTTTGTTCACCATCATTCCGGAATCTACCTTTTCTTCCTTGTGGCACAATATTTCCCTCACTGAAAAAGACATTGATCCGGTGGGATACCAGGGAAAACCAATTGATGTTCTGGGGTACATGTTTGGGGTCATCGCTTTTAAATCCAGAAGTGTCAATGGGAAAGTGTACATAGCTAAAGAAGGTCCTCCAATCTTGGGGTGGATGCACCAGTTTGATTTGAATATTGTGATCAATCCCTGTTCGCCGGATGTGGTTATGACAATTGAGCGTGATGTTCAAGTTAAAGACATCTTAGATGCTGCTCATAGAGTATTTGCTGACAGGTTAGGATGTGTGAAGGACTATTTCCATAAAATTGTTTTGAAGCCCAATGCTTCTCCCGTGCAGCATA
Organism: Lissotriton vulgaris; assembly: GCF_964263255.1. NCBI lineage: Eukaryota > Metazoa > Chordata > Amphibia > Caudata > Salamandridae > Lissotriton > Lissotriton vulgaris. The sequence continues at coordinate 1,010,474,780 of NC_141698.1, read as the reverse complement.
AACTAAGGAGAGTTCCCCTTTCTGTCAGACAGGGTTTGAAGGATTTGTTACACGACATGTTGTCTACCAAAGTGATTGAACCGGTGGAAGCCTCGCCCTGGATTTCTCCCGTCGTAATTACGTTGAAATCCGATGGGAGGTTGAGATTTTGCATTGACCTCAGGTCCCTCAACCAGGAGATTATTACTGACACCTTTCCCCTTCACAATATCAATGAGTTGTTACAATCTGTGGGGGGGGGGGGGGTAGATTCTTCTCAAAGATCGATTTGAGGAGTGCGTACCACCAAATCAGATTACACCCCGACTCCAAACCTTTGACTGCCTTCATTACCACCGAGGGTACCTTCCAGTTCACTCGCATGCCGTTTGGCCTCGCCTCGGCTGCTAGTGTCTTTCAGAGGATGATGTCTAACATGCTTAAAGGTCTGTCTGGGGTTGTCTACTTTCAAGACGACATTCTAGTGTCAGGAAAAAGTGTGAATGATCACAATTTAGCTTTGCGTCAGGTCCTCTTCAAATTAGAAGACACCGGTTTAACTGTGAACAAGGATAAGTGTGTTTTCCTAACTGAAAAGATCGAGTACTTAGGTTATACTATCTCAGCTGATGGCATTGCTCCAAAAAAAAATCTGTTACTTGCCATCAGCCAGGCCCCAGCACCCAATGACAGGGATCAGCTTCGCTCTTTCTTGGGCTTAGTCGAATATTATTCGAAATTTGTTCAAGGCTTTGCTTGTCTGTCCGAACCTTTGAGAGTGTTACTGAGAAAGGGTAACAAGTTTGTTTGGGATAAAGCCCAAGAGGACTCCTTTCAACAGATCAAGGAGAATATCTGCAATGCTGGTATTTTAGCCCCCTTTAACCCTGGGTGCAAATCCTTCTTGACCGTAGATGCCAGTCTTACGGGCATCGGTGTGGTGTTCTCACAACTTCAGTGTGGTCTTGAAAGAACCGTTGCTTTTGCTTCAAGAACACTTACCCAAGCTGAGAGGAACTACTCGGTCATTGAACGAGAAGCTTTGGCTGCTGCTTGGAGTGTTGAGTACTTTCGTGTATATCTGTGGGGTGTGAGGTTTGTGTTGCGGACCGACCACAAGCCATTGCTGAAAATTTTATCGGGTGGTGGTGCTGGAAAAGGTTCTGCTCGTCTTGCAAGGTTTGCTGCAAGGCTCCAGGAATACTCTTACGAAATTGTTTTCATTCAAGGATGGAAAAACGTTCAAGGGGATTGTCTTTCTCGCTTGTCTGTTGACTGGAAGTTGGTTGATCAAGATCTTGAAAAGTGTACTGTGGATGAGGCCATTGCTGTGGTTGGGGACGTTTGCGAATCTCCGGTGGGTGCCTTTTCTCAAGACCAGTGGTTGACTGAGATGAAGAAGGACTCTGTCCTCCAAGAAGTTATTCTTTTGATTAGGAGAGGTGCTCCCAGAGAAAGCATGGTGCCTGTGGCTGTCAGGCCCTTTTGGAAACTCTTAGACGAGTTGTCTCTGGCAGGTTCAGAGATCATTATGAGGGGCGATCGTTTTGTGCCACCTGCTGGCCTGAGATCTCATATTTTCAAGCTGGCACACTTGGGACATTTGGGCCAGGGCATGACTATTAGGAGAATAAAGCAAGAGTTTTGGTGGCCGGGTATGGATGATATTGTTCGTGTTTGGGTGGAGAATTGCTCTTTTTTCAAGGAGAGCGAAAAAAGGTTGAAAGTTGGTCTTCAAGCCAATCAAGGGCACATTTCTGATCCTGGCAAACCCTGGTATAATCTGTGTCTAGATTTCATTGGCCCTCTGTCCGGTCTTCCTCTTGATTTGCGTTTTGCTGCTGTGGTCATTGATGTTCATTCCAAGTGGCTTTGTGTGGAGTTTCTTAGAGATGTCACCACTAAGTCCACCATTGAAGTGTTTGAGAATTTGTTTTCTTCAGAGGGTTTCCCCAACATGGTCTTGACTGACAATGGCACCCAGTTAACCTCCAACGAGATGAGGTGTTTCTTTGAGAAGTGTGGTGTCAAACATTCTCGCACTTCCTTGTACAACCCCATGGGCAATGGAATGGTTGAAAGGTCCAATCGCCTTGTTAAAGGTACCATCCAACTTGCTTTAGCCAACAATTTAGACCCCAAACGTTTGGTTCAAGACATGGTTTGGTCTTACCGGACTACCCCCCACAGTGTCACCAAGATGTCTCCTTTCCAAGTCATGCGTGGGCGTTCCCCTGGTTCTAGAACTGTCCCTGCTTGGTTAAAGGATTGGGTACTGTCCGATGGCGTGAGTTCTCCCGTTGTTGTGTCCGGGAGGATCGCTGTTGGCGATTGGGTCAAAGTTAAGTCCGGCAGAACTAAGGCTGGTCTGCATAAGTTTAAGGGCCCTTTTCGTGTTGTCTCTGTCAGCAAATTTTCTCTTGTTCTGGAAGGTGGTGACAGGTGGAACCTTAGGAATGTCGCTCTTTACCAGAAGGGTGGTTCGTTTCATATCCCTGCTTCAAGTGGTGAGGGGTGTTCGGGTGCCATGTTCATGCCTGACTCTGATTTCAGAGACCCTCGGTCTCAAGATTCGGTCTGTGACTATGGTCCTTCTGTTTCTGGTGCCCGCGAGTCTTCGTGTGATTCCCTTGTTCGTCCTCCTCCAAGTGTGAGTTTGCCTGTTGGGCCCAGAGTGCATAAGACTCCTGCTTATCTCAATGATTATGTCCTTTCTTAATGTTTTTATGTTTTGGTTTGTTTTTTCTCCACCGAAATGGGATGGATTCTGTATGGTTCTCATGTTTTTCATGTTAGGTTTTCTTTTTATTCATTGCATGTTTTGATAGATCTTTTGCTTTTGCTTTGCTTTGTTTCACTCTCTTCTAGGGTAGAGGATGTGTTGTGTTGGAATCTTACCTGTGCTTAAGATTCTCTCCTCGCTCTGCTCTTTCTCTATGTTCCGTGTGGAACATCTGGTACACGACACTCGAGAGTTGACAGTTGTCCTGCGCTGTCGAGGTGGTCGGATGCCAGGTTGCTTACTTCCAATAAACTTACCTGAACAAGGCCTCTGTCTCCAGTCTCCTGCTTTCCTGAGCGTAAGAAGCATCACAACAGTACCTTATCAAAATATACGAGCATGTTAAAGGGTAGTAACATAGTGGCTTTTAGAGAAAAAATGCACTAGCTTTATCTTTAATGTTCATGAAGGAATTTCGAGGCAGCATTGGCCTGCTACCATGAATTATGAGCCTCTATGGCCAGACAATGTAATTTCAATCTCTGTGTGTCAAACTGTCCAAAGTAGCTTATGAAAGGCATTCGGCTTACACACCAATAGTGAAATGACACCACAAGACTTGTAGTAGTAGGGTACCCCCTGGGAACTCTTCATCACTAGGGAGTGGATGGTGCATAGTTTTCAATTTGTTATCAGCCTGTCAAGATAGCTTCAATCACACTGATATAACTGGGCTGATCAATTGGTTCAATCGATTGGTCCCAGGAATGCAAGATCTTCATCAGTGCATGGGATTTAGGTTCTTCTGAATGGTTTAAAAACTTCAGGACTGTCTCTTGAAAGGAAACCTCAGTAGGAAAAAAAGACTTCTGATATACAGGTTAGTGCATGGAAAAATGCTATGAGGGATCACTCCTTTCATTTGTTTCTGAGCTGCTCCTCCTACATTGACCATCTGAACTATTCAAAGCTGGCCCTTCTGGGAAGGAGAAGGGGGTGCAAAGTATATCTGATGTTTCGTAAAAATTAACCAAAGTTTTTTTAAGGACAAGGAAAGCAGGTTATTCTGACCATTCAGACGAGCCACAGAATAGGACTTGGGCGAAAAGAACAATTTGGAGAGTGACCTCTTCAACTTCATCTTGTGCCACCTACTATTTTTTTGTTTTAGTCTCAGGCTAAGGCTTTGCTCCATCCTTGGGGGTCAAGAGGGATCGGTGTAAACAATGGATCCTGGCCCAAACACTACATTAAGTTGTGATGAGGGGTAAAGAGAGCTATGAGGGCCTGAATCCTCCCAAAAATTCAACAATCTGTAGTAAAAATATGGAAAAAAGACAAACAGAGAAAAAGATAAAAATATAGTGCCTCTACACCAGATGTAATGCAATAGTAGTAAGCACAAAAACATGAATTGACAAGTGAGGAAAGTGCCTTAATGAAGCCACTACATTACCTCAGTTGAAGGACAGTGGGTAGGTAATACTAGAATATAAAAACAGCAGTTTGGATAACGATAGAATGAATTAATGATTTATAAAGTTTGGCTGCTACTCAAATGTAAATTTTAAGGTGCTAGAAGGCCATTACAGGACTAGAGACTGCAGCCAGCATAACCATATTATTCTGTGAAGAAACACTTTTTTAGCAACTTCCTGAAAAGTACAGGGGAGAGGGCTCGTCTGATTTATAATGATAGTTCATTCCTGTTAGACGGGGACCCGGAGGGTCGGCCGAGCAAGGGGGGAGAGGCCTCCTGGCGAGGGCCCTCTCCTTCAATCGTACGGACGAGCAACTTCCCCCCCACAGATAGACACCACACAGAGAGGAGTTCTGCACACTTATATATATATATCTTTAGGCAAGGTAGCTGACGGTACAGTAGGAGCAGGATACGAGGATCCCGTCAATTCTAGTCTCTTTGGGGAAAGGGTAGCGGGACAGTCTCAGTACCGGACAGGTACGGGGGTAGCGGGTGTGGAGCTCACAATCCTCGAGCTGGTGGGTTCGCAAGTAGGGGCCGCGGCAGTGCCAGCAGGCCTTCAAGATGGTTCACGGAAGGATGAGCCGCGGCAGCGCCAGCAGGCCTTCAAGATGGTTCACGAAGAGGATGGGCCGCGGCAGCGCCAGCAGGCCTTCGAGATGGTTCACGGAAGGATGAGCCGCGGCAGCGCCAGCAGGCTTTCACGATGGTTCACGAAAGGAGGAGCAGCGGCAGCGCCAGCAGGCCTTCAAGAGCGTTTACGAAGAGGAGCCGCGGCAGCGCCAGCAGGCCTTCAAGATGGTTCACGAAGAGGATGAGCCGCGGCAGCGCCAGCAGGCCTTCAAGATGGTTCACGAAGAGGATGAGCCGTGGCAGCGCCAGCAGGCCTTCAAAGCTAGTTCACTAAGAGGAGCCGCGGCAGCGCCAGCAGGCCTCCAAGGATGAGTTCGTCTCAGTGTCTCTCGACTCCAGGATACAACTGCCTTCCTGCTCTAAAGCTGCCCCAGTTATAGGTCTGGTGCACTTTGATGTCCGGACCCTCGCACTTAGAGGTCGGGAGGTCCGGGATGAGGGAGTCCAGACACCCAGCAGGGGGGTGGAGCCAGCGCCCAGGGAGGCTGGGGGCGATCGAAACCTGGCGGAGGGGAGCTATCGACACTCCTTCTCCCATTGACCTGCCAAGTGGTCTCTTTACCCCCTGGGTGGATGGTGGTGCCTCGATGTCGGGCTGGGCAAGGCCGGAGGCTGAGGTCGACCCGAGGCCATGGGGCCTGGTCGTGGAGGGTCCAAGATGGCGGCTGGGACGGGGCCGGAGGTTCAGGAGGGGACCCGGGCCAGCCGAGGAGGTTGCGATCATGAGCCAATGTTCTGTCGGGGAAGAGCGGGGTGTTGGCCCGGCGGCCTGTAGGTGTCGCTCCCGTCCGGGGAACAGGGGTAGCCGGGGTCCGCGACCCGCCATGCGGGGAGGGGTCGGGCATGTCACAAGGCCTGTCCAACAATTCCAATTCCTGCCCATTTATATGGCAAAGAAACAGCCATCCCCTCAGCACATTTTGAAACCTAGATGGCTGAATGTAGAGAGCATTTAAGGATCTGAATGGGACGGGCTAGCATATAAGGCTTGACGAGATGCTGCAGATAAAGAAGACCTTGCTTACGGAAGCCTTGGTATGTTCTGGTAACAGCTTTAAAAGCAGTTCTGTCATATACAAGAAACAAGGATATTTACGAATAGTTACAAGAATCACAGTAGCACTACCATATTTCTGAGCGCTATTCTGTCTGCTAGTGACAACAGCAGTTGTATCCACTTGGCCACCTGGGATTCGAGTTTTGTAAGGGCCTTCCCGTAATTCTCTCTAAGCATCTGTTCTGGGTCTCCGTCTATTCAGATGGCCAGGTATTGGACCGGTTCTGTTTGCCATTGTAGGGGGGGAAGTCCAATGGGACCCGCTGTGTGCAGGGTAAGGTGTCAGTGGGATTACTACTGATTGAGACTAGTTTATACTCAGTCCAGAGTATCGTTCAAAGCATGAGTATTCCTGTTATTAGTGGATTTAAATTATCTTCTGCATGTCGTATGTATAGGACCAGGTCATCTGCGTATAATGAAATACTAATGGGTCACAGGTGGAATTATAGCACTAAATTGCGTGTTTTTATCGAATTTTACATGGCAGTGGTTCAAGGGCTAAAGCCAATAATAATGGTGACAATGGACATCCTTGCCGAATTCCTCTATGAATCTGCAAGGGATTGGCAGTGTTGCCATTGATGCGAAGTCTAGCACATGGTTCTATACACAATAGTTGATTCCAGCGGAGCAATGTTTGTGTGAATCCCATTCTACGGAGGACAGTGAACATAAATGACCATTCCACTGAATCAAAAGCTTTGGCCACATCTAATAAAGCAGCAGCTGTGGGTAGTTCCGGATGCAACTGATGGAAGAGTGCGAATATAGTACATAGGTTGTGCGCTGTCAAATGCGTTGGAATAAATCCGGATTGGTCTGGAAATATTAGGTTTCGCATAAGGGGTTGTAGTTCAAAGGCTATTATTTTTGCTAATATTTTGGCATCTGTGTTTATAAGGGACAGGGGTCTATAAGAATCGCACTGATCTGGGTTTTTCTCTGGTTTAAGTAACGTTATTAATTGAGCCTCATGTGGAGAGGGTGGCAGCGATCCCTCCTCATAGGCCTCCATGTACATCTCAAGCAAGTGGACCTCCTTCAAAGACTGCCTCGACAACAACGCACACAATAGCAAAGAGCTCCTCAACATCGTGAAGGAACTCTCCAACCCCAGCTCCAGCACCAACGACATCCCGCCATCGCAGGCAATGTGTGACTCCCTCGCCACCTTCTTCCACCGCAAGATAGAGGACATCCACAACAGCTTCAACACCCAGACAGCCCCAACAGACAGCAACACAACAGACCCTCCGCACACCATCGACCCCCCTGTTAGCCTGGGCCAGTGCGAGTATCGATGACACCATTGAGACCATGCGCACAATCCACTCCGACTCTCCGTCAGACCCATTTCCACATCACGTCTTCAACAGAGCAAGCAGCTCCATCGCACTCCACCCGCGCAACGTCATCAATCTCTCCCTCGAGACCGCGAGCTTCCCAGAGATCTGGAAACACGCAGAGATCAAGGCCCTACTCAAAAAACCTTTAGGCAGACCCAAGAGACCTCAGGAACTTCCGGCCCATCTCAATGCTCCCCTTCCAGGCCAAGGTCATCGAGAACACCATCAACAGACAGCTTACCAGATACCTCGAAGAAAACAGAATCCTGGACCCTTCCCAGTAAGGGCTCCGCAGCAACCACAGCACCGAGACTGCCCTCATCGCCGCCACCGACATCAGGACCCTGCTGGACAACGACGAGACTGCAGCACTCATCCTCCTAGACCTCTCTGCTGCCTTCGACACCGTCTGTAACCACAACCTACGCGCACGCCTCCACGCTGCAGGGATCCGAGACAAGGCTCTGGATTGGACCACCTCCTTCCTCTCCGGCAGAACCCAGAGCGTCCGCCTCCCCCCATTCCGTTCCAAAGCCTCTGAGATCATCTGCAGCGCACCCAGGGATCCTCCCTCAGCCCGACGCTGTTCAACATTTACATGGCCTCGCTCGCACACGTAGCCTGACAGCACGACCTCAACATAATCTCCTACGCTGACGACACTCAGCTGATCCTCTCCCTCACCAAGGACCCCATCACCGCCAAAGCCAACCTCCACGAAGGAATGAAGACCATCGCCGACTGGATGTAGACCAGCCGCCTGAAGCTGAACTCGGACAAGATGGAGGCTCCAACCCTTCAGCCTGGGATGACTCCTGGTGGCCGACGGCACTGGGGCAGCCCGACACCCACCGACCACGCACACAACCTGGGAATCATCCTCGACTCAATGCTCTCCATGACCAAGTAAGTCAACGCCGTCTCCTCCTCCTGTTTCAACATCCTCTGCATGCTCCGCAAGATCTACAGATGGATCCCGACAGATACAAGAAAGACAGTCACCCAGGCCCTCGTCAGCAGCAGACTACTACGGAAATGCCCTCTAAGCGGGAGCCCCAACCAAGCTCATCAAACGACTACAATGCATCTAAAACGCCTCGGACGACTAATCCTTGACGTACCACACCACGGCCACATCACCCCCCCACCTGAGAAACCTGCACTGGCTCCCAGTCAACAAGATATCCTTCAAGCTCCTCACCTATGCACACAAGGCACTCCACAAGACCGGCCCAGCCTACCTCAACAGACAGCTCTCCTTCTACATCGCCAACCGCCAGCTACGTCCCGCCGACTTCTCACTCGCCACCGTCCCGTGCATCCAAAGAACCACCACCGGTGGGATATCCTTCTCCCACCTCGCCACCAAGATATGGAACACCCTCCCACTGAGCTTACAACAGATCCAAGACCTGCTGACCTGCAGGAGGTTACTCAATACCTGGCTGTTCGATCAGTAGCACCCCTCCCCCCGCCTCGAGACCCTCCTGGGTATGTAGTGCGCTTTACAAATGATTGATTGAAGCAAGTGGGGGGGGTCAGTAAGTCACTGAACTCTTAATAAAATTAGTTCGGAGACCATCTGTTACCGGGGCCTTGTTGTTTGGGAGGGCTTTTATTGCCTCTTTGATTTCGTCTCCTGTTATAGGTTGCATAAAATATTTTCTGTGGGCATCAGAGAGCCAGGCGAGGGCTATATCGTCAAGATATTCGTGAATATAATTCTCCGAAGTGGCCAGCTGTGTAGAATATAATTGTGTACAATACTAGCTGGACGTTGACACGCTTGATCATCCATGTGTGTGTTTGTGTGCATGTACATTTTTTTCCCCCCTGATCACTATTTCTTTACAAACTGGGAAATTTGTTTTTGTTGACTGTAGTCTACTTCATCCTTTAATATTCTTCTACTGTAAAGCGCTCCGATACCCTCGTGGGTCACGTTCGCGCTATATAAAACTCTATAAATAAATAAATAGTATTTGCCTACACAGTGTCCTCGTAGTATTACCTTAAATGCCTCCCAAAGTGTTCATGCACTAGTAACTGTCCTGGAGTTGTGGTCAAAGAAGTCTATGAAAGCATGTCTTACGTCAGTTTTATAAACTTGGTCTAGCACACCTGCCATTGAGAAGGCACTATGCAAACTGACGGGGAGTGTGTGTAGGGAGTGTCAGCAGTAGACAGCATGTGCATGGTCAGATAGCGTCTGAGCAGATAATCTATTGAGGCTGTCCACGTGCTAACCCCTTGTGTTGCTATCCTGCAATCTATTCTTGACCATGTATTAAGTGCCGTAGAGGTGCGTATGTCTTCTCGGGTTTCTCAACCTCCATAGATTAATCATTTCTTGCTCCTCCATCCCGTCCCTTAGACCTTTGGTCGCTTGCCTTCCGTATTTATCATTGCTCGTGAATCTATCTGTGGCTGGTTCTATGCATGTATTGAGTAACCTCCACATAATATCTCGGCCCAGCACTAGTTTGTGTAATTTTGCCCATATTTGTGCAAAAAATGCTGGATTGTCTGTGTTCGGGGCACATATGTTTACTACTGTTAGCACCGTCCCACTTAAGTTCCCCTGGACTATGATGTAGCAGCCCAGAGTGTCCATGAGTGTATAGCAGGGTAAATGGGGTGCCTTTTCTGACTAGTATCAGTACCCCACGGGAGTACGGTGAGTAGGAGGATGAAATACGTACGGACACCCACCTGGCGCCCGTGTTCAACTCGGTTGTATTAGTGAGGTGTGTTTCCTGAAGTCGGGCTACCTCTACGCCATGGCGGTCGAGGTAAGCTATCACCTGTCTAGTCTTCTGTGGATTATTTAATCACCTTATGTTCCATGTGAGTAGTATTAGAGATCTAGTGGTCTGTACCATATTACAGTCTAGCATCTTTCCGCAAGGTATGTGCCGATGTCTTGTGGACGTTCACTGGTGGTGTGTCAGTCGTACTATTCGTGTCTGTGCAATGACCATTAGTTGAAACCTTTGACCCTATCTACCCCCCACCCTGTGCTGGAGACATTCCCCATTCTTGCCCCCCCACCCTGCTCACTCCTGACCCTTGTCCCCAATAACAGGTTTAACTTGGTGTGGTATACACATGTGCGCAAGAGCAACCGGCCGAAAGCCCCACATTTGGGTTTGTGGGGTGGCTGCTTGTCTATTAAAATTGTCTTTCAGTAAGGTATTTTCTATTCAACAGCTCTCAACTAATTCACTTGAATAGCCCTGGAACCCTTCTGCTCTCTTTTAATCAACTACACTGGGGTTATGCAAAAATAATATACACCCATTCAGCCTGTAAATTCCTCATAAATCAAGCATCCCACTTATCTTAAATAGTTTTAGTACAGTGTAGGTGAGTCGTACATCCAGGAGTGCTATTCGGGGTTGGAGAGAGGTGTATAACATTAAGTACTAAGTATGTGATGTGTAGTTCTTGAAGTTTCCTTTTCGCAGGCATAAATTGCTTCTTGGACCTGCATTGTAAAGTCCGGCTAGATGGAAATCTGAGCTTCCTTATCTGAGTGTCCGTAGTTCCCTTGAGTGACAGTGCTGCAATCCGGTCTTTATAATTGAAAAGTCTCTCTAGAATAGGTTGGCGTTGTGTGCCTGGAGGGGGGAGGTGTCGCCATTGATCTATGTGCTCTCGTCACTATGACCATTTCGGAGAAAGACGCTCTACATAGCAAGTCCATGAGCAGTTTTTCTGTGAATCTCTCTATGTTGCCCGTGTTTGTGGACTCTGCAATTCCTGTGATTCTGAGGTTATTGGCAAGGAGTGTGCTTCCAAGTCTTCAGCTTTGGACTGAAGCAGAGCCAGTGCTTTTTCCACTTTACTTTGGCGTTCCACAGCCGTATGCTAAGTGTCTTCTGTTTCAAACACCCTGCATGCTACAGTAGCTAGGTGCTCTGCATGTTTGTCTAACCTTTCTGACATTCGGTCAACGCGATATGTAAGAGAGTCCAGTTTGTCATCAACAGTATTTAGGGTGGCTTGTATTGCAGTAAGGATTTTCCACAGATCACCCCCTAGCTCTGTTTCCTGAGGGGTTGTATTTGTGCTAGGGGCCTCCTGATCTTCACGTCATAGCCCTGATGGTTTGCGCTGGTCAAAATGCAGCTTTGATTGCATTTTTCCCCATATCAGCTACACTTTAGCTTCTAGCATGATAGGAATGGCTTTGTCAGCCACTGGTGATGCTGTGGTAGAGTGTCCGATCTAGCGACACTGAGCCCAAAGTGGATTACGGTATTTTGGTGTCCCGCGAGGCTACACACCCCGGGCGTTGCAGCACTGGTGTACTGTATGTCCACTTCCTTTGGCTTACGTGCATGGGTGGGGGCCTACTGTTATTTCCTCATGATCGTGCCAGATTACATGTGCCCAGCGTCCTGAGGTGTTTCTCTATTAACTGCACAGTATCTGCACTGCACGATACCAAGGAGAATACATTACAATTACATTTGGATGATTGTTAGTGCTGTGATAGGTGATATGGAGCATTCACCTCGGTGTTGGACAGTGACTTTATTTCAACCAGTTCTGATTGGAGGTCACCTACGTCAGAATCTCTCCTCGCTCTGGTTGCGGTCTGGGTGGCAGCCCTGGTCCGGGACGTGTTTTGTTTGTTTTTGCAGTTCAGGTGGCAGCTGAAGGTCTCTTCTCATCTAAGGTGGCTTACCCTTGTCCTCCCAGAGAGGATTATTAAGATAGTTTGTAGAACTTTTCCCCCTGGCTCCTCCACGCTATTTTAACACTTTGTACTGGTATCAGGCTCTACATATGTCTGCCTCCGAGGTTCACTTTCTGGCCTCTGTCACTGTAGTCTCGCCAAGGCAGAGCCAGGCTTGGTCTGCACTCTGCTCACTGGCCCAGCTCGCTCGCTTTTCCTCTCACTGTATTGACATTTCGAGCTACACGGCCAGATCACCTTCCCTTACGTACCTTTTGTTATAGTAATGCAGCAGAGCTGAGGCGCTTCCACGCAAGAGGGTCCGTGTGATTGGCTAGGCCCGATAGCTGGATGTCTGAGTCCTCTCGTTCTCCAGCTATGAGCACTCTAGGCCCTCACCTCCGTTCTGGCGGATTCTTGGATGTTATGCAGTGCTCTGGCTGTCTGCTTCACGGCGGTGGTGTTGCTCATTGCGGTTGGCATTTACCCCCGGGCTCGCAGAGGTCCCTTTGTCTTCCGCTGCGGTACCCTGAGACGGGCAAGGTCAGGCGAGGCCTCTGGCTGTGTATCAATCAATCAATCAATCAAAACATTTATAGAGCACGCTACTCACCCGTGAGGGTCTCAAGGCGCTGGAGCAAGGGAGGGGGTGCTGCTACTGCTCGAAAAGCCAGGTTTTGAGGTGTTTCCTGAAGGTGAGATGGTCCTGGGTCATTCGTAGGTGTGCGGGGAGGGAGTTCCACGTTTTGGCTGCCAGGTAGGAGAACGATCTTCATCCGGTGGTGGTTCTGCGGATCCGTGGGATGGTGGCGAGGGTGAGGCTGGCGGAGCGGAGTTGGCGGGTGGGAGTGTAGAATGAGAGGCGGTTGTTGAGGTATTCGGGGCCTATGTCGTGGATCGCTTTGTGTGCGTGGGTGAGGAGCCTGAACGTGATTCTCTTGTTGACGGGGAGCCAGTGCAGGCTTCTCAGGTTGGCGGATATGTGGCTGTGGCGAGGGATGTCGAGGATGAGTCGTGCGGAGGCGTTCTGTATGCGTTGTAGTAGTTTCTGAAGTTTGGCGGTGGTTCCTGCGTATAAGGCGTTTCTGTAGTCCAGTCGGCTGGTGACGAGGGCCTGGGTGACGGTTTTTCTGGTTTCGATGGGGATCCACTTGAAGATTTTCCGGAGCATGCGCAGGGCGTTGAAGCAGGAGGACAAGGCGGCGTTGACTTGCTTGTTCATCAAGAGGGAGGAGTCCAGGATGAATCCTAGGTTGCGTGCATGGTCCGTGGGTGTCGGTGCGGTGCCCAGCGCCGTGGGCCACCAAGAGTCGTCCCAGGTGGATGGGGATTGTCCGAGGATAGGACCTCCGCCTTGTCTGAGTTCAGCTTTAGGCGACTGAGCTTCATACATTCTGCGATGTCCTTCATTCCTTCCTGGAGGTTGGTTTTGGCGGTGGCTGGGTCCTTGGTGAGGGAGAGTATCAGCTGGGTGTCGTCAGCATAGGAGATGATGTTGATGTTGTGTTTGTGTGCGATGTGCCGGCTGCTTGCTCCGGACCCCCCTCTTCATAGCTTCAGTTCTTTGAATTTCACGCTGTATCCGCCCTGGCTTCTCGAGTAGCCGCTTCTCCCTGGTAACTGTTTCGTGCCACAGCCTGAGTCCCACAGACACTGCGGCCCTCCTAGCCCTTACGCTGCCAGCAGGTACTCTGTATCGGTCAGCATCCCACTCTCCACCGTAATCCTTAACCATATTCTGAGTTGCGGGTCACAGAAGGCTGCAGGCTGACAATTAATATTTCTTTAGTGGCATACTGACACAGGATAATGAAGGATTATTTTTGCAGCAGAAGGAACGTGCTCAGTGAGCGGCTATCTTCAGGCTTGCCAAGCTCCGCCCCCTAGGAACAGATACATACAGGGTAACATTTTTCATTCATACAAGGGACTTAATTTGGACAATAATTAAACTTAGTTGTGAGTTGTACAAATGTAACACACTCAAACGAATCCACAGGATATCTGACTAAATAAGCATTTGAGATAAATCAATGGAAGGATAAAAGTAGAAAACACAGAAATGGGAATTCGAAAAGATTTATGTTTACTCAAAAAAGCATATAATTTGGGAGGCAAATAAACAAAGTGAATTAAAGCAATAGTTATGAACAGAGGCAAACAATAATTACTTCACAGTTCACAACTAAAAACATCAACTCCTGGTGGATTAGACAAACAACCAAAATTAATTAATAGAAGAATGGTCGTATGTTAGTGCCAAAGCAACGTGACTGGAGATGATGGAGGTGTCGACGTTTCGGTCTATAGGGCAGTCGTCATGTAGACCATCCTCAGGACAGAATATTTCATTGCTGAAAATACTCTCTTAAGTATTGAAGAGAAAGCCACATCAGTTGGCTTTGTGCAGTAAGTGAACGTAGAGCACGATGTCAGAAAGGAATCTTAAATTTAAGGAAGTGAGACCACGTCAATTGGCTGAATCTTAAAAAGCAGTTAGTCGAAACGGCGTGGTACACTCGTTTTCGGAAAGATCTTGTGAGGGACGTCTTGTGTCGGCATGTAGGTTCATCCTATGTTGAACCAAATTATATGCTTTTTTGAGTAAACATAAATCTTTTCGAATTCCCATTTCTGTGTTTTCTACTTTTCTGGGATGTTGGGGGCACAAAGGATGTTGGCACTGGAGATGGTCTTGCCCACGGATACTATCTGCTCCCCCCTCTTCCCAAGCTAATCACAGACATGTTTAACCAGCTGCTGCAACGCTTCCCACTGAGAGCTGACATATTGATAGTGGAGCCGGACAAAGCTGGCTAAGCACCAGCGGGCATCAGGCTTCTTTCTCTCTTTATCAGATAACGAGGCATTGCCTGTGGCCTGAATCATGGCCTTGCTGCAGTATTATGGCTAAATAGGGAGTCGTGGGGGGTTTGGGGACATGGCCTCTGATGTAGACAGGGTCATTAGTGCAAGGCTTGTACTTGTTTTCCACCATGAGTGTGTAGTGTTACTACCTTTGTCTTCACGGGTTCCTTGAATGCCCCTCGGGTGGATTTAAGCATGCCCTTGAGCATGTGTAGAAACAGCACCGTCTGCTCCTATTTACAAAGCGTCTCTATGAGGAAGTACTCTTCCTTGTGAAGGACATGCATGTCCACCATGTGGAAGCGGGAGGCCTGTTGGATGACCTCCTGGTATGCTGTGGTATCATGGAGGGGAGGAGAGTGAACATGAGAGGGACACCATGATGGAATAGTGGTGAAAGTCTAAATTGCCCAGGGGATCGACACTGTAGTTGTCCTAAGGATCATATGTAGGTCCGTACTCAAAGTGCATTTCATAAGGATCAGCAGAACCAAAGGAGCAATCTGGATGAGAAAAGGAGCATGAAGAACCCTTACTTGACACTGGCAATGGCAATAGGGTTGGGGAGCATGAACACAGCAACAGAAAGAAGGAGGCAGTGGTGGAGTTGAAGGCAAAGGAGGAGGGCTAGTACTCTTGTCTGCCTCTTGGGAACTGGATCCACAAAGAGAGGTGACTCCTATGCAGGTCCCCACTCGCAGGCATGCCCCCTATTGCAAGGCAGAGTCTCTGCTTGCTTTGGCGGAAGCAGTTGGGCCAGCATTTTCCAGTGACAAGATGGTTAAAGAGGTGCTTCTGCCTTTCATTGAGCTCTTCTTGGAGCCTTGGCGGATGGGTAGATCCAAACCTTCAGAGCCGGTCATCAATTGTGCCTTCAACATCAATGCGGTCTTCAGAGAAGATGGAGGCCTGGGAGTCGGGGTGGCGGCTGAGAGGGCTCAATGCCCCTAATTAGATATTATTTTTGACACAAACCTCCAAAAGGTACCAAGCTGAGCCAGAAGGCGGAAGAGGCCCTGAAGGTGGAAGAGTCTTGTGCGATGAGCTCAATGCCAGAACTTTCCAGAAGTGGTGCTCTGCCATGGTAGGAAGCCTCTTATGAGGCTTCAAGTGAGTTTGGGAGCTGACTGTACTTGCAGTCCTGCACATGGTCTTCATTCAATGGCTGATGGTTTTGGGGATAGAGAGAGCTTCGTTTTCTTCTTGAGGGTTAGAAGCGCTGGAGAAGGCGGCCTCTGGTCCGGGTGTGGCTGAATGCTGGAGGGACAGCATCCTGTCCCGCCCTGGCGCCATAAGGATCCAGTTTGCCCAGAATTGAGAGGTTATCAACAGCTGGTGTACCTTGTGGTGTGTATAAAGGTATGTGGTGTAAAAGAGCATCCATTTTGTATACATCACAGTACAATACAGCCATTGTCTGTTAAGATCATGCTCTTTATAGTACTAATCATTTTAAAGTCCATTCCTGAACCAACCTAAAAGATAACCTAAAATGTATTTCTGTAGTAAACTACTTATTTCAGAACTTGACATCGTTGTTTATCCTTACATACATACCTCTTCTGACTTGAAGGCCTGCTTTGTATGAGTATACTTCAAAAACCTATTAAAAAAAAAACATTTATCCGTAAAGAGAGATAATCACTGTTGCCCTGTGTATGTAATTATCTGGCAATGCTTCATTGTATCTTAATGTATTAACATTCTGCACTTTCAAACATTCACATAAAATAGTATCTTAATAGAGGATATACATAGGCAGCATGCTTCTCTTTAGGAGTGAACAATACTGTTTAAGATTACGGAGAATTGCCTTTCACACATGCATTTTGAAGATAACAGGTGCAATTAACTGTGTGTAAAAAAGGAGCTCAGTAAATTGGATGGTGTTAAAAAAACATCTGATTAACCAGTTCAGTGACAAACACTGCTATACTCTTTTGTCACATGTATGTAGATACTGAAAGACAACCTCATATTTGTATCTAAACTCTACATACATTCAAAAGTTCCTTTTAATGGCACTATGATAGGTGCAGTACTATACTTCAGTTTAATAATAATAATATATTTGCGCGATTACTTAAAACAATTGCAACGATAATTCAGCAGTATTCGAGTTTTCCAAAGTTAAAACCATGGTTGTGTACCAAAGTTTACAGTGTGCTTTTACACTAGGACTCTAGATACCTTATTTGGACCATGTACAAGAAAAAAGCTTTTAGAAATGGCTTAACGTATTTAAAAGGATTAATTAAGATCGAGAGGTACAAGGAGGTCCGTGGTCAACGGCAATGTGCAGAACCTGCAGTGTGCCAAATAGCTCCCTGAACAGCACGTGCGGACAATGTGCAAAGTTAGCTGTGTGCAAAAATAGTGTTCTAGTTGTCAAAATCCACGGAAGCAAATAGTCATTGTCCAGCTGCGATGTGCCGAGTCAACAGTGTACGGAATAGTTCTCCAAGCAGAAAGAGCAGGCAATGTGCAGTGCAACGGGTGAAGTAGTTCTCAGCGAAATAAGAGCGTGGAGGCTAACGATTGATTGTTGAAGGGGAGTACCAGGTTGGGCAATTAAATACTGGTGTTTAATATTTTTTCCACTGTGCCCCTAAATTGTACGAGGTGGAAGGCCAACTGAACATCTCCTCCTTCGAAACATGCTTTCACCAGATGCCAGTGATGATTGAGAGTATTCCTTTTTTTTGGTTTAACCGCATCACTTTGGATTTGTCTAGGTTTATGGGTAATCCATTGTCAACAGAAAAGTTTTGCGTGGTGTCTAATAAGTGTTAAAGGCCAATCGGAGTGAGACTAATCAGTGCAAGGACGTCGGCGTAAAGTAAGTTTGAGAGAGTAAGTCCTTCCACCTTTGGGGCTTGAGAGTTGCATTTGTCCAGCTCTGTTGAAAGGTCTAACATAAAAAGCTTGAACAAAGTCGGGGCCAATATGTAGCATTGTTTCAGCCCCTTAATAGTGGTTATCTTTCTGGATAGGCAGTTGCCAGCTCCCAGCTTTATTTGGACCCAGGTGCCAGTATGTAGAAGGATCAGCTGATTTAGGAGAGCAGATGATTTAGGAGAGCAGATGGAATTTTTCTTTTGGACAATTTATCCCACAGTTTCTGTCAATGTTGTCAAAGGTAGATGAATAATCAATGAAGCAAATGTAGAGTGGCAAGGCAGAATCTCTTACAGCATCTATCTGAAGGGACAGAGTAAGTATATTTGTTGTTGTTCCTGTGAGCTTGAAAAATCCTGCTTGGCTAAGGGGAATGATTGCCATTTAAGTTGTCAAATCTGTAAGTACTTTCAAGAGAAGACATGGGTAGTATTTGGCATCATTGTCTATTAAGGCGACCAGCTTCATTCTTATTGCCTTTCTTATGAATTGGGGATATGATTGACCCCTTCCAAAAATCTGGTATTCTTCCTACTTTAAGGGACTGTTTAAAAAGTGATAGTAATGCTGCTGCCCAATAAACCGGGTCTTGCTTGTACAGGATCGGGGGTATGCCGTTGGAATGGCAAGTGGCGCTCCCCATGACCTGCCTCGCTATATCGTTAGTAATCTGTTTGCCCATGAACGCAAAAGGGGCAATTGCCAATGATTTATCTGGGTCAGATAATTTGCTTCAGGCGTATATCCAGATCTCTGCTCTTCATGCACAGTTCAATTCAATTTTCAATTCAACAAGATTTGTATAGCGCGCTACTCACCCGTTAGGGTCTCAAGGCGCTGAGGGGGGACTGGGGGCGAAGGGGGGGGGGGGGGGTAGCTACTGCTCGAACAGCAAGGTCCTGAGTTGTTTCCTGAAGGAGAGATGGTCCGGGGTCAGCCGTAGGTGAGTGGGGAGGGAGTTCCATGTCTTGGCTGCCAGGTAGGAGAAGGATCTTTCTTCGACGGTGGATTTCCGAAATCGTGGGGCGAGGGCGAGGCTGGCGGATCGGAGCTGGCGGGTGGGTGTGTAGAATGTGAGGCGGCTGTTGAGGTACTTCGGGCATGTGTCGTGGAGAGCCTTGTGTGCGTGGGTGATGAGTCTGAACGTGATCCTCTTGTTGATGGGCCAGTGCTGGTCTTTCAGGTGGGCAGAGATGTGGCTGTGGCGAGGGACGTCCAGGATGAGTCGTGCAGAGGCGTTCTGTATGCGCTGGAGTCTTTTTTTGAGTTTGGCTGTGGTTCCTGCATAGAGGGTGTTCCCGTAGTCCAGAACACTGGTGATGAGGGCCTGGGTGACCGTCTTCCTGGTTTGGGTGGGGATCCATCGGAAGATCTTTCGGAGCATGCGCAGGGTGTTGAAGCAGGATGACGAGACGGCGTTGACTTGCTTGGTCATCGTGAGGGAGGAGTCCAAGTTGAAGCCCTGGTTGCGTGTGTGGTCCATTGGCTTGGGTGCGGTGCCCACTGCAGGGGGCTGTCATATGGTTACTGCGTTTCTATATATTGTGTTAAGTTAGCATGAGTTTATTAAATGTTTAAACGACATATTTTCCTTCGGCTTCAGTTTGCACACGACACCTAATTGTTATTGTAGCTTTCAACCTAGACGAAAGATGTGATTTATTTGAGAATACAACGAACCCGC
Source organism: Lissotriton vulgaris (assembly GCF_964263255.1). NCBI lineage: Eukaryota > Metazoa > Chordata > Amphibia > Caudata > Salamandridae > Lissotriton > Lissotriton vulgaris. The sequence goes on along the minus strand of NC_141698.1, from coordinate 1,010,455,423 downwards.
CACCGCCAAAGCCAACCTCCAGGAAGGAATGAAAGACGTCACAGAATGGATGAACATCAGCCGTCTGAAACTCAACTCTGACAAGACGGAAGTCCTCATCCTCGGTCCATCTCCCTCGGCTGACTCCTGGAGGTTGGCGTTGGCGGTGGCCGGTTCGTTGGTGAGGGAGAGGATCAGCTGGGAGTCGTTGGCGTAGGAGATGATGTTGAGGTTGTGTTGGCGAGCGATGGCTGCAAGAGGGCTCAGGTAGACGTTGAAGAGGGTGGGGCGGAGTGAGGATCTTTGCGGAACGCCACAGATGACTTCGGTGGCCGCGGATCGGAACGGGGGGAGGCGGACTCTCTGGGTTCTTCCGGCGAGGAACGAGATGATCCACTCCAGTGCCGCTCCTTGGATTCCGGGGCTGCTGAGGCGCTGTATCAGGGTGCGGTGGCATACGGTGTCGAAGGCTGCTGAGAGGTCCAGGAGGATGAGGGCAGCAGTTTCCCCGTTGTCTAGCAGGGACCTGATGTCGTCAGTGGCTGCGATGAGGGCGGTCTCAGTGCTGTGGTTTCCTTGGAAACCGGACTGTGAGGGGTCGAGGGATCCGTTGGTCTCGAGGAAGGCGGAGAGTTGTCTGTTGACGGTCTTCTCGATGACTTTGGCTGGGAAGAGGAGGAGCGAGATGGGGCGGAAGTTCTTGAGGTCCGTGGGGTCCGCGGTGGGTTTCTTCAGGAGGGCGGTCCGCTCTGCATATTTCCATCTCTCCGGTAAGGTGGCGGATACGAAGGAGCTGTTGATGATGTTCCGGAGTTGGGGTGCGATGATGGAGTCGGCTTTGTTGAAGATGTGGTGTGGGCAGGGGTCGGTAGGGGAGCCGGAGTGGATGATGTTCATCAGGCGGGTGGTGTCTTCGGTGCTGACAGGGGTCCAGGTGCAGAGGGTGGTGGTGGGGGGCGCTGGTTCGGTGGTTGGGTGCGTGGTCAGTGCGCCGAAGCTGTTGTGTATGTCGGCGATCTTGCGGTGAAAGCACGAGGCAAGTGGGTCGCAGAGGTCTTGAGAGGGTGTGATGTCGTTGTTGCAGGCGCTGGGGTTAAAGAGCTCTTTAACAATGCTGTTGTGGGTGTTGTTGTCCAGTCATTCTTTGAATGCTGTCTTCTTGGTGGTGTGGATCAGCTGGTGGTGTTTGCGGGTGGCATTCTTGAGGGCTGTCATGTTTTCTGTTGTCTGGTCATGGCGTCAGGCTTTCTCGAGGGTGCGGCAGGTTTTCTTGGAGTTTTTGAGGTCGTTGGTAAACCACAAGGCTTTCCTGCTGCCGGGTCTGCTGGGAGGATTTTTCAGTGGTGCGAGTTCGTCGGCGCAGTTGGAGAGCCACTGTGTGAGGTTGCGGGCTGCTTCGTTGGGGTCCGTCGTGTTGGTTGGTGGGTTCTGGCTGAGGGTGGTGGTGAGTTCGTCGGCGGTGATCTTGCTCCAGCTTCTGCGGGGAACCTGTTGCGGGTGGTGGTGGGTCATGGTTCTCCTGAAGTTTAAGTGGACGCAGCTGTGATCTGTCCAGTGTAGTCCTGTGGAGTGGCTGAAGGAGATGTGCTTGCTGGAGGAGAAGACGGGGTCATGCGTGTGGCCGGCGTAGTGGGTGGGGGTGTTCACCAGTTGCTTGAGTCAGAGGTTGGCGAGGTTGTCCAGCAGGGCGGTGGCGTTGCGGTCCTTGTTGTTCTCCAGGTGGAAGTTGAGGTCCCCTAGGAGGATGTAGTCTGTGGAGGTGCGGGCGTGCGGACTGACTAAGTCTGCGATGGCTTCGCTGAATTGTGTGCGTGGTCCCGGGGGTCTGTAGATGAGGGTGCCTCTGAGGGTGGTTTTGGGGTCGTTGTGAATCTGGAAGTGAAGGTGCTCGGCGGCGGTGAGGGCGTCGTTGGAGTTGGTCGTGATGCGGATGGTGTTTCTGTGGACGATGGCGATGCCTCCTCCGGTTTGGTTGACGCGGTCCCTCCGGGTGATCTTGTAGCCCTCCGGGATGGCTATGGCGATGTCAGGGGCTGAGGAGGCGTTCATCCAGGTTTTGGTTAGGAAGGCGATGTCTGATGATGTTGTGTCGAGGAGGTTCCAGAGTTCGCGGCGTGCCTGTGGACGGAGCGGGTGTTGAGCAGGATGCACTTGAGGTGGTTGTTGCTGGTGCTCGGCTTGGCAGGTGCGGTGCAGGTCCGGAGGCAGGTGAATTTGCAGGGTTGGCAGGTGAAGGGTCCGTGGGTGCGCTTCGGGGTGGCTCGGTAGCAGGCGGGGTTCCAGCCGGCGTTGAGTGCGTGGAGGGTGGCGGCGTCGTAAGTTCGTCGGGTGGGCTGGCATTGTCGAGGGCCAGGGGTCCTGGCGCTGAGAGCGGACGGGCTTGCCTTTGGCGCGCCTTCGGGGCACAATCAGCGCGCCCGCTGCGCGTATGTGAGGGCTCCGTATGAGGCGAAGTGAGAGGGAGGAGCAGCTGGGGAGCGGGCGGCCAATGGGGTACAGAATAGAAAAGGGGGTGGGCCGCGAGGGAGCAGCGGCGGGAAGCTGGGGGCGGCACACCAGAGGATACAGTAATAACGAGGAGCACACTATCTAATTAACAGGAGTAAAAAAGAAAGTACAATCACAAAAAGCACGAAATTAAGGCCACAGCAGAGCAGATGAATGAGCAGCAGCGAGGGGGCACAGCTGGCGAGCCGTGCAGCGTGGGGGTGTCCTGGGGTCAGTGTTGGCAGGTTCGGTGTTGACGTGATTGCCAGAGATAAGCGGCCCAGGCTTCTTACATCTAGTGTGAGTTGATTCCATGCGCACTTGGGTACTGTAAGATTTTATTTGTTTTTGTGTCATGTAAGAGCTTGGCCCACAACTTGTCATTTAATTCCCATTTCGAGTGCCAAATGAGCCTCTTCTTGTTCATTTTCAACTGCCTTAGTTCATTTTGGATGCCATTATCTGAGCCTGATCGCCGGGGCCTGATCGGGGGAGCATCTGTACGATCTGTTTAACGCTTTCTTGAGATGCCTTAAATGCGTCTTTTTCATAATTGAGAGATGACTGCATCTGGTGATTTGCGGCACAAGAGGGACCCTCCGTCGAAGAGTTTCTCCTGTTGTTGATTGAGGCTCTTCCCTTGTTGTGCGGGCTTAGCTGAGTTTTTTAGTGAAGATTTCCCAGAAAGTTAACTTGTGCTTGTATTAGTCCCTTTGTTTTCTTCCCAGAGAGTCTTTGCCAAGGTCAGGAGGTTTTCCGGGTGGCGCATTTTTCATTTGATTGTTCAGCAAATGACTATGTATGGAGCTTGGATCCTCCACTGGTTACGGTAATGTTATGCCTAGTATGTTCAATATGATTTCTTGTGATCGGTTATCGCTGTGGCCTGATATTCCAATCCGAAAATCTAAGATTTTACTGATCAAGGGTAGGGTTATGAAGGTGGGATCTATTGTTGTGCTGATACATTATGGAAAGTGGCCGCCAGAAGGCGGTCACCTGGAAAAAGCAAGTTTAGTGCGACCAAGCTCAAATGTTCCAGATCTGTTCGAAATTCTTTTGCTAGCCTGGTTTGCTTGTCCCATGCAGAAAATTGTTCTTCCAATAGTTGGTCCCTGTCTGGGGACCCCATTAGGTGTATGTTAGAGTCGCCCGTTACCATAAGATTTGGCGTTGACTTCTCTGATAGTATTCTTGTTAATTAAGATCCCAAGAGTTTCACTCCATTGATTTTGTCACGTGGATGGAGGTATATATTTAATTACTTGTTGATTGTTGCTGTTGCCTCCTTAGTCCATTTTGATAGATTTTTTGGCATTTGTTGGCGTAGTTTTGACATCCAGTTCCTTAATAATGTTTATACTCTTAATTGAGGTTTAGATTGTGAGACCTCCTTTTTGGGGCCCGAATTTGGCTCTTTTTACAGCCGGGAGGTGGTATGTTTTGAAGCCTTGTAGATGGTGCAGTTGGTCTAGCCAGGTCTCTTGTAGCAGGATGAGATAAAAGTTTTGAAAGTATAACCGGAGCTGCGTGTCAATAGTTTTATTTCCCAGCCCATTTATTTTCCAAGAACATGATCGTAACTGAGGATTGACTGCTGGGGATTGTTGTGCTGTTAGTCAGGTATTCTTGCTCCGTAGAATTATTGTTCTGGCTATCCAGGACCAGTCGTCTGATCTGGTGCTTGTCCTTGGTTGCCAAGGACTCCAGTCTTTTGTCACCTCCTGCGGTAGAGAGGTACTGCGTGCCCCTTATAGCACAGATGATATCTTCCTTGTGGTGTATGTGTGCGAGCGGCAGGAGATTTCCTGCACTTGTTGATTTCATGCAGAAGTTACTACTTGTGTAACGATATATCTGAAAGAGATATTAGTTAGTGATAGATTCCTTACCTTAGAATATCCCCAGGCGTCAGACTGGATCCGAAAAGTTTTGCTAGCAGTACTCCTGCGTGTCAGTAGGTGGCTTCATGCGGCTCCGCGTCCATCGCTGGCGTCGTATGCGCCAAGATGACGTAACGGAGACTACTTCGGCACCATCCATGCGCGCTGACGTCAGTTCTGTACCAGACTTTCCGTGCCAGGAACGCAGAGCTATGCAAGAAACTGATCACTAGTGCCATGAAACTAGGGCCCTGAAAGGGATGCCTTAACCCTAGTAATCAGATCGCAGAACGGGAAAGATGAATGGGGTAGTACGGAATCTATCACTAACTAATGTCTCTTACAGATATATCGTTACACAAGTAGTAACTTGTGTATCTGAAAGAGACGTTCGTGATAGATTCCTTACCTTAGAATAGATACCCCAGCAATGCCAACCCCGGTAGTGGGTCTGCGAATAGGATTACATCAGAAAGTCACGGAAAACAGAATGGCCAAAGAAGCCGTCTCTCCGGACTTGATTGTCAAAGAGGTAATGCTAGGTAAACATGTGCAGTGAGCCCCGCGTAGCTGCCTGACAAATGTCCTGCAAGAAAAAGCCGTGTCCCAAGGCAGTAGTTGCTGCAGATGCCCTGGTGAAATGGGCATGCAGCCCCACAGGATGCTCCTTCTTAGCCAACGAGTAACAGGCCTTGATGCAGAGAGCGACCCACTGAGAAATGTTCCATTTGTGCACGGCCCGACCTTTTTTGGCGCCCACGTAGCCAACAAAGAGCTGGTCATCCACTGGGAACTGTTGTGTGCAGCTAGGGTAGAAGGAGAGCGCATGTTTTGGGTCCAGACAATGGAGCCTCTTTTCCTCTTTGAAGGATGTGGAGGCGGAAAGAAGGTGGGCAAAGTGATGGTCTGCCCGATGTGGAAGGGAGTGACAACCTTTGGCAAGAAAGAAATACGGATCCTCAGAACCACCTTGTCCAGATGAACAGAAAGGAAAGGAGTTTAGAAGAAAGAGCCTGGAGCTCACTCACTCTTCTGGCAGAGGTGATTGAGCCGTCTTCAAAGTGAGAAGACGCAAAGGACAGTTATGAAGGGGCTCGAAGGGAGCGCACATCAGATAAGTCAAGACAAGGTTTAAGTCCCATTGAGGCATGATAAACGGCACAGGAGGAAACGTGTGTGTAATGCCTTTCAGAAAACGGTCAACAACCGGGGACTTAAAAAGAGAAGGCTGATCTGGAAGCCGTAGAAAGGCGGAGATAACCGTTGATAGTGCCCAAAGCAGAGCCCTGCTGGGCCAAAGAAAGAAGGAACAGAAGGACTTCGGAAAGACGGGCAGAAAGGGGATCCACAGACTTTGCTGTGCACCATGCCACAAACTTGTTCCTCCTCTAGGCGTATACCGTTTTTGTGGAGGGACGCCTGGCTGCCAGAATGACATCAGAGACTTCAGGAGGAAGATCGAAAGATGTCAACTGTCACCACTCAATCGCCACGCATGGATGTGGAGGCTGCGCAGGTTCGGGTGGAGGATCCTCCCCTGCTGCTGCGACAGAAGATACTCCCAAAGAGGCAGTCGGATCGGGGGATCAATTGCCATGTTGAGTAGCTCGGGATACCAGTACCTTCGTGCCCAGTCTGGAGCCACCAGAATGACTTGGACCCAGTCGCGCCGAATCTTCTTCAGCACCCTGGGCAGAAGTGGTATAGGTGGAAAGGCGTACAATAGACCGTAACACCAATCGTGACGAAAAGCGTTGCCGAGCGAGTGCCGCCTTGGAAATTCCTCTGCGCAGAATTGATGACCTTGCACGTTCTCTTGAGTGGCGAATAGATCTAACCAAGGCCCTCCCCACTGCTGAAAGAGACCTTGCGCCATGTCAGAGTTCAGACGCCATTTGTGATCCATCATGTACCTGCGGCTGAGTTAGTTTGCCCTGGTGTTCAAAGAACCCACCAGGTGTTTAACCAACAAGGTAATGTCTTGATGTTTCAGCCATGTCGAGAGGCGCAGAGGCTCCTGACATCGGGTCCAGGACCCCACCCCGCCCTGTTTGTTTCAATACCACATGGCGGTGTGTTGTCCGTGAACATCTGCACCACACTTCCCCGGACAGAGGGAAGGAATGTCTTCAGGATGCAGGAGGCCATCAGGCCCAGGAGCCGGAGGGTCATCCTGACCAAAACCCGGGATAGAGGCTGAAAGATCGGAATCATAGCCTGAATATCCCAGACTCGCTGATCAGGAGGATAAACCCGAAACCGCGCCGAATCCAGAACCGCTCCGATGAAGGGAGCTTCTGAGAAAGACTCTGGTGCGACTTCGGCGTTGTTGATGGAAAACCCCAGCAAAAGCAGGAGTTCGGCCGTAGTCTGGAGGTGGGTGACAACTGCAGGGGGGAGCCCGCTTTCAACAACCAGTCGTCGAGTTAGGGAAAGACTGACACCCCTGACCTGCGCAGGTGAGCTGCGACCACCGCCATCACTTTTGTGAACACCGGAGAGTCGCTGGTGAGGCCGAAGGGGAGCACGGCAAACTGATAATGCTCCTGGTCTACCGTGAACCGCAGGTATCGCCGGTGGGCCGGCAGGAAGGGGATGTGAAAATATGCGTCCTACAAGTCCAATGCTACCATCCAGTCTCCAGCGTTGAGGGCAGCCAAGACCTGAGCCAGAGTCAACATCTTGAACTTCTCCTTCCAGAGGAAGCAATTGACATTCCTGAGGTCCAAGATGGGGCGCAAGCCTCCCTTGTCCTTCTTGAGGAGAAGAAAGTAGTGGGAATAAGAACCACGTCCTACTTCTGGCCCAGGAACGCTCTCAATGGCCCCTTTGTCCAAGAGGGCCAAAACATCCTGCTGGAGAAGCGCAAAGTGATCCCCCGACATGCGGTGGAACTGAGGTGGCATGGCGGGGGTAGCCTCGAAGTGGAGGGAGTAACCCCTCCGGACGAGTTGCAGCACCCACTTGTCAGAAGTGACAGAACGCCAATAAGGAAGGTGATGCTGAATCCTGCCACCCACTGGCGTGGGGTGCGTCCCGAAGCTCAGACTAGGAAGGCTTCAAGGCAGTTGTCGCGGGGGCAGAGGTGGACTGACCCTCACGCCAGCCCCAGGAGCCGCAACAGTAGCCTCCACGCCCACGCTGAGTTTGGTTCTGCGCAGGCTTTTAACTGAACGAGCGGGCAGAGGCGCCCCTTCCCTGGCCACGAAAAGAATGAAAAGTAGACGTGGCCGGGAGCATGGCGGAAAGGCCCAAGGACTTGGCTGTAGCTCAAGAGTCCTTGAAACGCTCCAGCGCACTGTCGGCCTTATGCCCTTCGATGGCCCTTCGAGGGCCATCGAAGGGCATGTTCATGAGCGAACTCTGGACATCCGGGGAGAACCCGGTAGATCTCAGCCAGGCATGGCGACGAAGCGCCAGTCATGGAAATCGTCCTACCGAGGGAGTCCGCGGTGTCTTAGCCACAACGAATGGCAAATTTAGCAGCATCCTTACCCTCTGCCACAGCCAGGGACAGCACAGCCTGGACCTCTTCAGGACACTGAGGCAACACCTGAGCAACGGTATCCCACACCGCTTGGAAATAGCGGCCCAACAGACATGCGGTGTTCACCGATCGCAGCCCCAAGCTGGCTGAGGAGAACAACCGCTGGCCGAGGAGAACAACCTCTTGCCAAACTGTTTCAGCTTCTTAGAGTTCTTATCCGGCAGCGCCATGGGAAAGGCACTCTGGGATGTCGAAGCTTAAATGACCAGGTTCTCGGGCGTAGGATGGCGCCTGGCGACATTCTTATCCACAGGCGCCCCTGTGGCCGGCCGCAACCAAGTGCCCAACAAGACGTCAGGGAGGGCGTCTGTAAATGGCAACAGTGGCTCAGATGACGTGGATGCCAAGTGGAGCACTTCAGTGAGGAGATTAGTCTTAAGGGCCACCGTAGGGAGATCAAGGTTAAGGACCTCAGCTGCCTGATGGAGCACCACCATGTACGAGGCACCTTCCTCCATAGTGGACGGGGAGAGGCAAACCCCGGGTCACAGGAGACGTCTAGGCTGCCGGCTTCCTCCAAGTCGTCCGCCAGATCCTGCTCAGAGTCGCACTGATGAGCAAGAGGTTCCTCGGACCACTCCTGGTCGCCCCCAACCTCCGCCGTGTACGGCGCAGACCGCGGTGGCCGGGCAGTGACCGGGGGAGGAACAAACAGCGCCGAGAACGGGGCCAAACCGGTGCCATGCCCCAATTCGGATCCTAGGTGGGGACAAAACTGTCTGGGAACCGGGGCAGAGGTGGACCAATGGCATCCACTGCAGTGCCGCAGGCGGAGCCAAGGGTGGTGCCGTGGCCGGAGTCAACGGCGCAGGATCCTGCGACACCGAGGTCTGAGCCGCCAGTGGATTCGAAAGGCCAGCAGGATCCTGACATGGGACCGCGGGGCCCAAAGGCACACCGTCGGGAGCCTGATGCTTAAGCAGGCGGTCCATGGCAGCAAGAAGCTCTTGCACCTGTGCGGGAGTCAGCGACAGACTCTGGTAAGGTGGGTAGGCCGCGGGACTCCCAGGCTCCGAAGGAGCCGCAGAGGCGGGACCCCTGTCCCCCTCGTCTGCATCCGAGGACAGGCGGGGGCGTCTGAGACCGACAAATGCTTCTTCGACTTCTTTTTATGTCGTTTCTTACCTGAATCTGAGGGTGAAGACTTGGAGCCCGAGGAGCAGTGATGGTGGCCCCCCCAAAAGCATTCTCGAGAACTGCTCCTGGACCGCGAACGGCGCTGGGACGAGTGCCGAACCGCAAGCAACTTCTGGCGCCGCTCCCTCAAGGCCTTCGGGCCATGGCCCGACAGTCCAGACAGGGAGTCGTGGTCACACTCCAGGCAGTAGAGAGAGACGTTGTGGGGGGTCCGCCACTGACATATTGCGACGGCAGGTCCACAGGACTTAAAACCAGGCACCCCTACACTAAGACCAATAAGAGACAACAGCCCCCCAAAAAGATATTTAAAAAGTGACTAAGGTACGTGCTCTAACCGGATCTGCGCTTACTGGCATGGAAAAAGAAAGAACTGACGTAAGCGCGCATGGGTGGCGCCTAAGTAGTCTCCGTAACGTCATCTCGGCGCATACGACGCCAGCGACGGACACGCAGGGGTACTGCTAGCAAAACTTTCTGGATCCAGTCTGACGCCTGGGGATATTCTAAGGTAAGGAATCTATCACTAAGTTTCTCTTTCAGATAACAGGAGATCCGGGAAGCCTGTTTTTTCAATAGGGCTTTAGTTGAATCCCCCAGGGATTTCGTTGACATTCCTCATTCAAGATACTCTTCGCTCTTTCGAGTGTGAACCCGGTTGCCTTTGTTATCTCTTGGTCTGATAGATGTTGGAGTTCCTTAAATTCAATAAATTCCAAAACATGCGATCTTATGTCAGCCAGGTTGCTGATTGATGTTAGTATCTCAAGGATATTCCCTATATTCAGGATGTCACCCGGGCCTTTGGAATTGTACTCGGGGATGAGCAAGATGGTGCGAGTCTTAGGCTCCTCCTGGTGATGATCACTTGGGGCTCCCGCAGTAACTACGAGTTCATTCTGATTGGGAGAACTTGTTTCTGTAGGTAATGATGGCACTTGAGTCTTTAAAGTGATTGAACATTAAGAGGTTTTCCCATTTTTGATCCCCCTTCATTGGTTCGGAAGAGTGGTTGGCCAGGCAGTCTTTGCTGCTTTTTCCTCCGGGCCCTACGCACTCCGTGGTCGCTCGGTTCGGCTGGTTAGAGAGAATGTCTGTGACAGAGGAGGTTGTCAGTACCCGGATTAACCTCTTATGAGCTTTTGTCGTTGGGGTGTGGGTGCCGGTTTGAAAATATGCAATTATGTTGGTCTTCCTGTTCCTGCCCTTCCTCCTCTGTTTCCGGCGATGTTTTGTTTCATATAATTTCTTACCCCCTTTTTCTTCTCCATCAATGTGCCCTGGTGGGTTGGGGTATGTTCTAGCTGCTTGTTCATTCACCAGTTGCTGCGAGGCACCAGTGGGCACGAAGTCTCTGATGTCTAAACTCGGATGGTCTTTAAAGCTTTTTTCAATTCCTATGCTTAATCCTACCCCGTAGGCCTTTTCGCTGGTGTGTTCCAATGACTTGCTTCTCGGGGCGGGGCTGGTCAATGCTTCTTTAGCTTTAGGTGACTCTTTAGGAGTGCCTTGCACCTGGCACAATTGAGTTGTAACCCCTGTGGTGTTAGTGGTTGATCCTGAAGTGCCCTTTCCTTGGCTGGCCTGGGATGCTATTATTGTGGTGTTTGTTGCCTTTTTTATATCAGATAGGAGCTTCCCCATCACGGAAGGTAGACTTGAGAGTTTGTCGACGATGGTGAAAGAGGTGCAGAGTGGCTGGATTATTTGTGTATCTACTTGAGCCCTTTAATCATGTTATTCATGAAAGATAGGTTAGCATTGATGTTCGAGATGTGTATTGCCAGGAAAATGAGAAGAGATAAATGAATGGCCACTTTATTTGAGTGGGACTGCATTGCTTTTATTGAAAGTGCCAAAGTGTTTAATAGAGATAACCATACATTTTCCTGTGCCTGTTGGCTTCTCCTCGGTGTTCGTAACTTGATGGATTTTATTGTCATCCTCCGGAGGTGAATCTGGGTAGTAGGAGGCTACCCGCCTTTCCCATTCTTCCATTGTAAGGTATACATATGCTTGTTTTGCCTTTTGCCTTTTGCAGCTTTCGCAGCTTCGGTGTGTGCCTTCTCTGAGCTGTCAATTTAATCAAGATGGTTTGTTGCTTGGGACCCAGCTGTGTCCAGGGCCGTTGCACTAGGAGTGTTTTCTGCCCCTGTCCTGTCATGTTCATAGGTTGGCTTGTGGTGATTTGGGGGAAGGGGGGTGGGGGTCAGAGCTATAAGATGTAATTTATTTAGTGTGTCAATAATTATAGTCTTTTTTTGTACTGGAAAGTTCACAAATCCATCAATAAAAACTAGAAACAGCAAACCATTGAGTAAAGGACTTTAGTGGCATTTCTTCTGTGAAGAAAGAGTTGCAACACTTGAGACACCACTGCAGAAAAGGACTCTTTTGGCTATACAAAATTATGTTTTTAGGGCTATTCCCAATCTGCACATTGTACATTTTCCTTTATTTAGAATGGAGTGCCATTGTGGGAGGTTGATAAACTAATACTGGTAAAACTGCTGAAATCTTTACTTTAAAACGGGATTCTATGTAACACTTTGCAGTTCCTTGTACATATTTTTGTGGGTGTTTGTCAGCTACAGGCTTTTTAAGCACCTCTATTGACATGCATCAGTTTTACAGACACTTTTCCTACAGTTTGAAGCTCTGGCACTGGAATCAGTGTAATCCTGCTCAGCAAATGCCAAATAGAGTTCTGCTGGCCCTGGTCTCTCCACCTGCACTATGCTCTTCCATTATGGAGAAGGTATGCTGTACCTTAAGCTCTTAAAATATTATGCATTAGGTGCACATTTTCCTCTCCATACTAATGATGTCCCTATGACCTGGCTTGCTCTGTGTCAGATAATAAATATTGTGTTTTGAGATGATTCTTAACCTTACATCTCTTCTCCTTGTCCACAGGCCCAGGACAACTACATTACCCTGAGGCCTCTGACTGGACACCTCAAGGAGTTCTGGTTGAAGGGGAGATTGGGTTGAAGAAGACCAAAAGAAGTGGTCCAAAAGAGGATCTCACACTAGCCTTGGGCTGTGTACTCTAAAACCATAGAATTAGTCGACTAGCCCAACCTCAAAAAGTCCACTGCCTTCAGCAATACTGCACAGACTAAATAAGTATGGCTAGATTAGATGGTTCTTCATTAGATGGTGGATTCAGACATTACTGTAGACGGAGATGCAGAAACCATATAGCCTGCATAGTGTCACATGGGTACTATCACCATCTGTGCAGGTTCCTGACATGCCTGGGCGTAGTTCGGGAAGTTTTGCTACATGAAACTCTGCAAAGTTCTGCGAGTGGCGGAGTGCAGTGCGAACTGCAGTTTGTGCTGGTAATCCTGCCGCTCGGGTAGAAATTCTACTCAAGCGGCAGCACACGAACTTACCATTCACGATTGCGAACTTCCACTTTGCGAGCGGGGAAATAACTCCGCTGCACATCGCGAAGCGAGTTTTCTGCACTCCGCGGAGTGCGAAGTGCAGAAAACTCCGCAAACTCAACAAACGGAGCAATGTTCACCGCCCAGGCCTAGTTTCTGATTGAACTGAGGTTTGGTTTTCCTTTAATACTAGATCCACAGCTAGCCACTGCTGTTTTATGTTGCAAATACACTTTTCAATGGGCAAAATTTGAAGGTGGACATGAGGGAACTGAACATATCGTGACAACCTTTCCTTTTCTTCCATAAGACAGGCATAATTTCTACAAGGGAATGAAGCAATAAGTGCTAAGTGAGGTAGGTCATGGAGAACTTGGATTTGATTTTTCACTTCCACAGAGTGAGTTGTAGTGAATGGTTAACCCTTGGGCTTAATGAATATAAACTGGTCATGTCTGACAACTTAATTCTGGCTTTAAAAAAGTGAAAATGTAAAGGATAACAAACTAATCAACTACAGACTTTCTTACATATCAACGGCCACATCACCACTTTTGTTCAGCCTATGGACTATGAGCAGAGGCTCAGTCGTTGTGCAAAATTGGCACAGACAGTCTTCTACGTCCTGCACAAGAACTATGGACCTCTAGCAAACTTTACGAAGCTGGCTTTCAAAAACAACGATCACAGCTGGTGCTGCTAATGCGAAAATGCTAAAATAGAACACATACAGTTGTTCTGTCAAAATGGATGTCTTCAGAAGTAACATCCATTATGTGGCCAAATAACAGATTATCACTTAAAGATCTTCTGCTTTTGTTCCTCATTGCTTAGCAAACTCCTAGATGCATCCAAAGTCAAATTCCTTGATTTGCTGGCAGCAAAGGCTATCCAAAAACCACTACCAGATGGAAAGACTCAAATCCTCCCCAATATTCCTAATGCTGGAACAGAATTTGTCTCACTCACAGGATTGAAACTAAATTGGCTCTACAGACCCCATACACATGCATTTAAGAGAACAGTTGCCCCTTTGTACTGACTTCTCATTTAACTTACATTCAAATAGACTAAAATAAACTCTGAATCAGTTTACAATGTACTGTCTACATATCTTTTGTTTCTCGTTTACTTAAAACGCCTGTTGAGTTGCTGATTAAAACGTCAGTGAAAATATATAGCTTAAAAAAATATCTACAGCCATCATGCTCATTGGAAAAACTACAGCCATCATGCTCATTGGAAAAACATCATGTGAAGAAATACTTTCATAAGACACCATCAAGCACGTTTGGTCAGGAGTGATGTCAATAATGCTGTAGAAAACAGAGCACCATGATGAAACATATCCGGTCCTGTCACTTCCTGGTAACCCTACGCAGTGTGTAGATGGTATCAGGTTCCATTCCATGAAAGCGCAAAATGGTTCCAGTAGCACGAGAGCCCCAGTCTAGTAAATATGAATACTTCATAAGAGGAATCATTTGGAGAATATTTGTAGATCATGCTTACAGCACGTCTAACTGCTGAAGCAGAAATGAAGGCAATATGTGAAGCATCACAACGCCATTTGGTCAGTCTAAGATACTGAGAACCCTTCCACGTAATTTTCTCCAAATGGTTTGAGAAGAGAAGTGCACTATGACCTGCACACACTTTTACAGTCTTTGTAGGCATTTAAAAACATAATTGTATTATATCTTACCTTGCAATAGGAAGTACATTAGATCCAGTGTACATCATAATGAAGAAGAAAACACCATTCAGATAGAATCTAGGCAACTGTGGATTGTCTTGCATTATGTGGTATAACAATATGGCAACCTTCTCCACAAGGATCGGGTCAAAGGTCAGGAGAAGCTAGAAAGCAAATTGACAAAAATACACTTAAACACATTTGTATCCAACATTTATTACCAGAAATTGAGAAAACATTTTGAAAAGAAAGAAGTGAAAAACTAATCTCATCTGGCTTATGTGGTACCAATTTTCCCAATTCTTTTCCTAATTACATCTTGCAAGAAACTGCCATTAACAGGCAATGCCACGTGGGGTAGTCAGAAAACGTCAATGATTTTTCTGATTTTTTCACTCCAACAGTCAATCGTTTGGTGTATTTACCAAATCTAACTAATTTTAAAATTAGGTACAATTTGGAGTGTAATATGTAGGAAAATATTTATTTTTATGAGCAATACTACATGAGATCTTAATCTCCAAATTATTATAAAGTGCACTATGTAGAGTGCATACGGGCTATGTAAAAAAGTCATAGTAATAGGTGTTGACTTCAAACATTCCATTATCCCCATCAGCCACATGTACTTTCTTTTGTACATAGCACATATGCACTCTTTATTCAGCATATATCACTTTCACTGCGCCGTCACCTTTTAGGAGCACCTTCTTTTCTAAGTAAAATGTAAATATTTCATTTTACTGCAAAGACTCATTTGTATATTCAGGAATGGGATATGTATAAATAAATGCACTAAACGCATAACTGAAACTTACTCTTTTGAGAGGTTTTCTTCTATCCTTGGTGTAATACTATTGCTATGGAAGTCAAGGGCTACACTTCCCTCCTAGGGTCCACTTTTTTGTTAATTATTGTCCAACTCAAGTGCCTGGGTTACTGGATTGCCCCTTTTTTCTAGAGAACTAAATACCCATAGATCAGGATGCGTGGTATTTAAAAATTAGGACCTGTAAAGTTAATATTTTACATTCCCTGGCATCGAAAAACCTCCAAAGTTGTTTTTTTCACTGTGGCCAGGCTGTATTTAACAGAAGCTAACACTGGTTTACACAATTACATTTAATAGTGCCAAATCCAGTTTGAGAGTGGCTAGAGAAAGGTTCAAGGATTTGCTCTAACAATAATTTAAAGTCCAACTTAATGGTCAAGTCAGATTTTTTGCACTATTTTAGACATGACACTTTCAGAAAGTTGACATTTTCCTGTCTCAGCCAGGAGTGCTTGTGTCAGTGTCACCTGACTGCTGATGGCTCTCCTGTAGTGAGATGTGTATTCCTCCCAGAAAAGGACTAGGGGCATGGGTGTGGGGAGGTGCTTTTCTTCCTTGCGTAGGACAGCCTGGCTGCTGACCCCAGCTCATTCCTGAACTTCAAAGGATGCCTACTCTGTCACTGGCAGCTGTAGCTCACATTTAGGCCTGCCTCCGTTTAGTCTTGCTAGTCAGGTTGACTACAAACCCAGTGGGAGGAGGCGCTGCCCTAGAAGAGATTTGGAGTGTCCACAAGTGAGGGTTTGCCCATTACTATAGCCACACCTCTGGGTGGGCAGAATGAACTATGACCAGGAGAAGAAATGTTCTGCCATGCTGGATTTAGGGAGAGAAGTGCACTGTGTGATAGTTTCCAGTATATCACATAGGATATCACTTCAAAAATATGCAGGTTTGCCCCTGGGAACTTTTTCCCCATTAGTTTGGGAGTGGCCAGGAGTTTCCCCCCAACCACAGGCTGGCACAGGGTATAAATGTGGCACCCCTAATACCCACCTCAGAACACTCCTGGACCTGTGGAGAATCTGAAGGAGGACTGCTTTTATGTCTGAAAGAACCTGAAGAAGACTAGACCTGCTTGCCAGGACCCCAGAAGTGACACCAAAGGTTGACCCTCTGTTTGAGCTACAGGGAAACAATAAGCCTCCAGAGGCCCATCCATCTGGAACCTAGCTAACCAGTACTAACTGGACCCGCCCTGAACCCCTGCTGCTTGCCTCTGAGTGAATTCCAACCCCAAGTGGTGATCACAGGTCCTAGACCCTTCGCTGGTGTTATAATGTACTCACACTGTCCACACTGCAAAAGCTGTTACTTAGAAACTTCCTGCAAACTTTCTGCTTGGAGAGCCGATGTTTTGGTAATCTTAATACATTTTTAGGTCGAGACTAGACAGCGATTGCGCTGTCTGGAATATCTGATGGTACTCTGTGGGATCTGGAGATCAGCACTAGGACTTGTCTGCTTTTACATTTGCTTAGGGACTTTTTTCTGTTTAACTGCCTCTATTTAACTGTCTTGACGACCAGTAGAGGTCCGTAAAATACCAGAATTTCTTTCTGCTAAGGGACTTTTTTATTTTCTGGCAAGAAATACCAAAGTCACTTTAGCATTCCCTAGATTTCAGGCCATAGAAACTTGTATTGAACGTGCACCCATAGGCAATAATATTTTTTAAATGTTATATTTTCTGAGATATGACCACCGAAGTGGCCGATTTTATATTAAAAACAGAGCTTTAGACAATATAATTCCCCACTGATAGGCAGTATTTCTCTCCATGTGTTCCCATACCTAGCGTGTTCTGCAGTTTAGTGCTTATTTTGCCACCATTTTAAAGAACAGTAGATATTTCAGAATGCAGGCTAATCTGCTGCATCGCTAAAAACTTATAAGATCCCAAAGGCAAGACAGATTGCATTTGTGGCGCCTTCCCTTCTGCAGCCCTGTATAGGGAATCCAAGAGACAAGAAAGCTTTGGGAAGAAAATGTTCTCTTCTAGCATTGTAATCAGTGACCACCACATTCCTTTTGGGCCATTATTCCCATTCGTTATGGGAAACACGTGCTACCCAGAGTCTCAGGAGAGGAATGGTTTCTACTCTCCCAAGCCGTTTCAGTTGGGAGGGATGTAGCAGAGTTCACCATCTGATGTGGCTTGGACATGAGACTCGCTGGGCAGAGCAATTTCTACGACGGTAGCCGTACGTCGCCACACCTGGCCGAGGAAGTCTGGTTTTTCGGGGGATGTTCAGGCTAATCTTATGGACACGCCCTTTGATTGTTTCTGTCTCTTTGCTGACAAAGCAGATGCGACAAAGCAGATGCCACACTTGAGCGTTTCAAGGACTTGCAGTCACGGCCAAGTCCTTGGGCCTCACCACAACTTCCCGGCCTGTGTCTGTTTTTCGCTCCTTTCATGGCTACGGAAGGAGCTACCAACTGTGCCAACCCTATTCCGGCCACAGGGCCCAACATGTTCAGCAACCTCTGTGGGGCCTTGGACGTGGTTCACTCCCGACTCCGAGGTTCGGGAGGCCAGAAGACGAGCCAAGCCACGATCCCCCTCCTCCACTACAAAACCCTCCTAGTCCGATCTAGAAGGATCATTCTCGGGCAGTTGGTGGCAGAATACGCCATTATCAGCATCACTGGTGAGACATCACTTCTGACAGGTAGGTGATGAAAATAGTCCAATGGGGCTACTCTCTCCCCTTCAAGACTACCCCTCCATCCATGCCTCCAGTGTACAACCGGCTGATGGAGGATCACTTTGCCTTACTCCGTGAGGAAGTCAAAACTCTCTTGGCCAAGGGAGCTATAGAGAGGGTTTCCGGGCCAGAAATAGGCTGTGGTTGTTACTCCTACTATTTTCTGTTCCCACAAGAAGGATGAAGGGCTCCTTCCTATCTTCGACCTCAGAGCCCATTACTACATCCTCAAAAAGGAGAAGTTTAGGATGCTAACCCCAGCTCAGGTCCTGTCTGCCCTGGACCCGGGAGAGTGGATGGTAGCGCTTAACTGGCAGGATGCCTATTTTCATATCCCCATCCTGCCTGCCCATCGTCGCTACTCCTTAAGTTGGACAGGGGTTGCTCCCGGCCCAGGAAAAGGAGAAACGCAGAGCCTACCCAGGCACCGGCTCCATGGAGCCTCGAACGCTGAGGTTCCTCTGGCTTGCCACACAACGGACGTGTCGAAGTCGAAGCACGCTTCAACTTCTTGTGCTTTTTGTGATGCTTCTTAACTGACGACTTGGAAGTAGAAGACTTCGATCCACCAGAGCAGTGCTCAGACCTTCCTCACGACCGGGAACGAGACCGATGGGGCGACTTTTGAGGCGCTGGTCATCAGGCCAAAATTAGCTTTATGGACCCCTCCCTCAAAGCTTTCGGCGCTATGGCCCGGCAATCAGAGCACGATTTTGTGTCATGGACGCTCTCCAGCCACAAGAGACAGACTAAGTGAGGGCTCTTGACGGACATGGCGCAGCGACCCCCGAGGTCTTCTTGTTACATCTCTAGCACACCAAAAGTGGTCGATAAAAAGTCAAAAAAAGTCTGTCAGAAAAAGAAAGGGGGTAAGCTCGCTTAGACGGATCTGCGCTGGCTGGCGCGGAAAGAGAAGAACGGACCTCAGCGTGCCGGAGTGGTGGTTATATTGATGATGTCGACGTTACTACGACAAGTAACACAATGCCGATTACTTCACCCAAAGTCGACCAACGCCACCTACCAGCATGCAGGGGTACTGCTAAAGAAAATCTTCTGGATCTGGCCTGACGCCTGGAAGTTCAAAGGTAAGACATCTGTGGCTAGATGTCTCTATCAGATAATTTGGCAAAATGCTTATCTACAAGACTAAACCACTGAGCAGATACATCCTGGGACTCAAAAACCATATAAGGGATACAAGCATTGCCACTTGGAGGTGAACAACTTTTAAGATTTGTGTTAGATAAAAGGAAAGTGGATTCAGGGCAACATGGATGGTCTGCTTATATCAGAAAACACAGATCTAGCTAGCACATCAGTTACGGCTATAAAAATAAATTGTCAATGCAGCTATTTAAAAATAAAAGCTAGGTTGTCATCAGGGCTAATCTGTACTGTCAACAGAAATGATCTATTTACAAGTAATCCTTATTACCCAGAGCCTAGGTTTACCTAGTGACAGTCTTCACTGGTAATCTCCATTACTACAAATCTACATCTTTGCCAGAAAACTTCATCTGTGCAGAATGGGATAAGAACGGAAAAGGCGGCAAGGAGTAATGTTCAGCAAGAATGTTTTTTACATTACATCAAGAAAGTGAACAGAAATATGGTCTGTATGTATAGGGCATTTACTGATAGCTGTACCATATTTCAAAGTACCCAGGGCAAATAGCTTGTCTATATCAAAAGTGCAGACGTTTGGAAGAGTAGTGAGAGACTGATTACATTGTTATCAAACTTCGCAATGCATATTTTTAGTTTTCTTGCAAAAATTAGGTAAGTTGGAAAATAGGGCAAAAAAAGAAGTGGGTACAGTGATTTGTAAACATGCAAAAGTAAATAGTATTAAGTGTGTCAATATTATGGAAACGTGAACATCTGTTGCAATATAACAATTGATAAACACGTTTATAACAAAGTTCAAAACTCAATGGCTCCAAACAAATTCTGAGCTGTAAAGCTACAGCAAATCAATCAATCAGGGGGTTTATAGAGTGCACTACTCACCTTTTAGGGCCTCGGGTTGGGGAGTGGGTTAGGAGTGTGCAGCTCAGATGGGGCCATTCGAAGAGCCAGGTCTTGCTCAAGGTGATGAGATAATGTACTTAATTTGATGTCAGGTAAAGATCTTAGCAATAATCAAAATCAATAACAGTTCTACTTAAGAACGCAAACATTTTTACTTTCCTGTCCTTTTAATTCTTGTAATCTTAAAATGGGTTTGTATACAAAAAGGTCAGACACTGCGGGCCAACAGAAGAGAGCAAGAGATATGTATGCCGATGTGTCTGATAATATTTGATTAAACTCCTTCTTGGCCACAGAAAGTGATGGTTGGAGTTTGTGAAAGTATATCCATAAAACAAAGGATTCAAATATGTAATACAGGGTCTATGATGAATTGTGTGGGTTTTAATAAGAGCTAGAAATGAGGTTGCTTTTTACATTGTTATGGCACCACATATATTTATTGAGTGTGATTAAGACAGAGTGAAGGTCTTTATTGACTGAGTTGTTTCAATGTTTCTTATTTTACATTAACCGCATTGTTATATATAACTACTTAAATAATAGTTTACGGTTCAATAAAATGTCATCATGCATCATCAATAAGCAACATACTCTATAAAGAACCCCTGATGACCGTATGACAAAATAGTTCTAATCTTCAGGGAAACTTCAGTAAACTATTAAAGAAAATTAAGATTTTTTATTGCGTGCATATACAATTAAACTATTCACTTTTTTACCCTGTGACACAGAAATGTTGAGCTCCTGCTTATTGTCCATCCAGGTTACAGAAGGTGGCTCAAAGGGGATTACTTTAAATAGAAACTCTTCTAAGTAACTGAAGAGGCACATAACCTCACAGGTGGTGAAGCAGCACCCCAACCATAGTCCAAGCACGCTCTGATTTAGGCGAGCCGATTGTGTTTGTGGAAATTAGGACACCGAAATCCTTAAAGCAGAATGTATGAATTTCCAAGGGCCAGGCTGCTTGCTTTGGAGGGGAAGGAGATAGAAAACCTTGCAACTAAGATCTGAAATTGAGCAAATATCCATGTCTAAATAACAAAAATGACTGTACTTGGGGTAATGGGAACATTACTTTGTTTATAAGTGAGCCTGTGACCACATATTCCTACCAATAATTTAGCAGAGCAGAATTTGTGCCTTACCTGAATGATATGAGGAAGACAAGTGTTATCTGAGAGCAGCCTCTTCACCCTGGGCAACGGCCTTATGATGGCGTTGTCTTCATCCCTAAAATAAATATTTCTTTACTGTCAAGAAACACAGAATAAGCATTTTCTACTCATGAGAATCAGTTACTTGCCATAGTAAAACCTAGTTAAAATGAAAGAAGGCATTTGGCTTGTTAACATAGCAAGACAAGGCATTTGTCATAATAACTATGTCTTTGGGTGGTGAACTGTTCAAACACGTTTTTCTTCATAAATATCTGCATGCAAACAACATCTTTCGCAACAACTTTTGGGAGCAAACTTTGGAAGAAAGAGTGAAGGGTGGGAGAAGTGCGGCTAATGATGTGGAATAGTTCCTTTTTACTGCCAAGTCCGATGTTGTTTGTACAGCTTTCAATTTTTTGTTGACATAACACTGACATTTGTTTGGAATGATACATGCAAGACATGTTGGGCACATGGTAGTCATAGCTCGAGTACTATATGAAAGTACCTGCAAAACCAATCAGGAAAATGCCCTTCCTGAGGACCTGCAAATGGATACAGAAGGGTCTGATGAAGGGTTGGACAGACGCCCACGTTGCAGCCTGACATATGTCCACCACAGAAACTTCCCTACCTACAGTCACAGCAACAGCTCTTGAAGATTGAGCATAACGTATTCAGGGGCCTCCTACTTGGTTTTGCATTTGTTCATACAGAGAACGATACATCTTGAAAGGGTCTGTTCTGAACTCCCTTCCTCTTCTTTGCACCGGTGAATACAAATAGTTGTTCATCCACCCCAATGTTCCTTAGTCCAATTGATATAGAGACTAAAGGTTCTTTTAGGGTCCCATAGGTGAAGCCTCTGAGAAAACATGGGAAAGATGATGGACTGTGCCACACTGAAGGAGACCATTACTTTTTGGGAGATGGGGTGGCTGAATCCAGAGTATCTTGTCTGGAAAGAAAGTGGTATGCAGCTGGTGTGCTAATAGTGCCTACAGATCACTGATGCAATGCACAGATGTATTTGGAATGAGGAATGAGGAAGATTGAGCAAAGAGTCAGCAACCTCAGATTTGCACAGGTTCTAAAAGTGAGAACATCAAAATCTCAAGGACCAAATTAAGGTCTCACTGTGGCATAATAGCAGGCTCAGGATGAAATATGTGCAAAGCTGCTTCAAAAACGGCATCACAAATGGTAATTTGAACAGAGAGGGCTGATCATACACATGCAGAAGGACTAAACGGGCTGACAAATAACCTACAACAGTTCCTACAGTGAAGCTGTGTAGGGCAAAAGATGAATAAACAGGAAATATCAGAACTCTTCGCCTGAAGCAAACTGACAACCCAGTCAGCACCCGACTGGGAAAGGAATGGTCCAGACTATTAAAATCCAAGGAGCTCCCACAAGTTATTTGAAGAAGTACCTTCGATATTAACAATTCAGTGGATGAGAACTATATGAACTTGTGTGACCAGATTACCCACACATTAGAGTGGCCCTGAAGAAAAAGCTTAAAAACAGGAATAAACAGTCAACTCCATGATACAATGTGGAGCTAAGGATATTGAAGATAAAATACAAACAGGCAGAGAGAAAATGGAGGAGGCGATATGAGGAAATAGACAAAGTAGTCCTGAAAAAAGTATTACACATCTATACAGAGACAATTGCTAAGGCCAAAGCTACTAATAAGACCAAAACATTATTCAGTATAGTGGGGGACTAGTCCAATCCAGACTGTGCGAAGAATAGGACCCTTGCCAAACAAGAGCATTGTGATGGTCTGGCCATGTTTTTTGGAAGAGAAAATCAATAAAATCATAAGTGGCCTATGTACCACTATTGAATCGGAGTTAGACAGTGAAAATGATATATGCGTATCATTAAGTAGTAGAGCTCAAGATAAAGAAATTGATAGAGAAACCAAGGAATTCCTGGAGTATTTCCAGGTTCTTACACAGGAAGAGTTCAGTTTAATCGCAGATATCATCTCCTCAGGATCTCCTCTGAACCCTCTTCCACACAAGATGTGGAAGGTGTTCGGAGTGAAGCTCTTTCCGTACCTCTACCAAATATGTTGCCAGTCTCGAATTACTATTCCAAAATGCTGGAAAAAGGCAGTTGTGTCTCCTTTATTAAAGAAAGCTACTTTAGATCTTCATTGCCCCTCAAAGTATAGACCTATATCCTTGCTACCATTTCCGGTAACAATTCTGGAGTTGTGAGCAGATCCCTTTCTAAATATGCGGAACAAAATAACCTTTTAGACTAAGTCCGATTTGGGTTTCGTCCTGGACATGGCACCGAAACTGGTGACAGTCCTTGATGACCTTAGAATGCGGGCTGACAATGTCCAAATGGCCGTACTGGGATTATTAGACATGGAGAATGGCATTATGGGAATGGCACTGAATTGGTTTCAGTGCTACCTACTAGACAGACAACAGGTAGTGGCTATGACAGCATTCCTCTCCCAAGATAGCTCCATAAAGCATGGGGTCCCGCAAGGGTCTGCAATCAGCCCAATCCTATTTAATTTCTATTTGTGTCCACTGATATCCCTTATAAAATCCATCGGTATTGAAGTGTTAAACTATGCAGTTGATACCCAACTCGTCTTCTCCTTTGAAGGTAATCAGGCAGTATCTATTGAAAAATGTCATAGCTGTACACAAGAAACAGCAGGCTGGCTTAGGGATAACTACCTACAATTCAATGGAGACAAGACGGAAGTTATTTGCTGTGTAGCAAATAAAATTCCCTGTCTACTGCCTGTGGATTTCTGGCCGGCACCTGCAAACAATCCTCCGCAGCCTGCTAAAACAGCTCGTAATCTAGGAGTATTACTGGACAGTAATTTACAACTAGACTCACAAGTGAACAAAACAGTGAGCACTTGCCTATATCTGCTCCGAGTTATTCGGAAAATACTCCCACTTCTACCAACCTCGGCTAGACATTAAGTGGTAAGGAGTAACATTATGAGCAGATTAGATTACTGTAATGCTCTGCTTCTTGGATCTCCGGTATTCTTGATAAAAAAGCTGCAAAGGATACAAGTAACGGTAGCTAAGCTAGCATTAAACGGACAACGCAGAGCCTCTGCATCACTAGCCTTAAAATACCTTCACTGGCTACCCATCGTGCAAAGAATTCAATTTAAATCGCTCTGCATGGTCTACAGGGCAGTACACAAAATGGGGCCTAAACTATTACAATGAAAATTTCTCTGGTATTCCCCAGCCAGAAACCTTCGCTCTTCTTCGGCCAACTTAGTTTGCACCCCACGTTTCTACAGAACCTGCCTTGGAGGCAGATCGTTCAGCTATGCAGCCTCCAAACTCTGGAATGAATTGCCAAATGAGTTCAGACAAATTGACAATCTGATGCAATTCAGAAAAAAGCTAAAAACTAGGCTTTTTCCTAGATATTAGTATTACAGTTGTTTTCTTGCAATGCTCTTACAAGTACAGTTACGCATAGTGTCTCTTTTTAGGTAATCTCACCGCCAGGATACCCGCTGGGTGACCTCTGCGCCATAGAAATATTACTTGCACTACACATCAACAGTCTTTTCACCAGGCTACAAACTTGCCCATTAAGCAGAGTAGACTGACTTTGTAGACAGGTGATGAGTAATCAAAATCACATCCAACTTCAGCAGAAAGATCAAACCCACTCAGCTGAATCCGTACAATCTTCATGCATGGAAGCTGGGGTGTAAAATCCTGCCCTGTTGGGAGAGCAGATCCTCCTGAAGAGGTAGGTGAAACAGTGGTAGAGACTCAGACTCGGCAGGTCAGAGTACGACATCCTCTGAGCCCTGTCTGGGGCCATTAGAATGAGCTGAACCCAGGCATACATATTTTTTCCCCCTTATAACACAGGAAAGTAGCAGCAGTGGTGGGAACATGTATACAAGACTAGAGTCTCAGTAAAGGTGTAACACATCACCTAGAGGCCTTGAGGTGGAAATTCTAGCATAAAATGCTCAGCAAGGAGCATAATCTGTAAAAAAAGATAAAGTTACTTACCTTTGTCAACTATATTTCTGGTGATATTCTACCTACCGGCATATTCCTTTTCTTTTTTTTTTTACCTTTTAACCTCTTGGCTGCTAGGCGTTTTCCCGCTGTGTGCTGGAAAATGCCATTTTAGTGGCACTATGACGAGCTCAGCTCGTCATCAGCACACGACACCCGTGGGTGATGACGAGCTGAGCTCGTCATCAGCATCGAAAGGGTTAAATATCTCAGGTGTCATAATGAATACGCAAACACTCCGATAGCTCTCCATACCAATAGGGTAGCTGGCTCCACTTTGAAGGTTGGTCGGGTGACAAACCTGCTAATCGAGTGAGGGAGGTCTACCCTGTGAGGGAGACAGATCAAATGATACAGGGAGTGATGCATAAGGTCTCAATACCCACACCCTTTGTGATCAGTCCACAGCTATTAGAATTACTTGGGCACGGTCCAGGTATTATTCCTCATGACACAAGTTGGAGTGCAGATTCTGCCTCGCCAACAGAGAGGAGGTCCCCCCCTGAGATGCAGCAGGGAACAAAGAAAGTGTTGCAGAAGGTCTGCACACCACATCCTCCTTGGCTAGTCAGGTTGATAAGAATGCCTTGGACCCAGTCCTGGCCAATCTTCCTGAAGACTCAAGGAATCAAGGCCATGGGATGAAACTAACACTGAAGTAGAAAACTCCTCTTCAACCAAAATATGTTCACCAATGCTCCTTGCAAATGATACAGGACGTCATAGAACTGTGGGCAGAGTATATTTTCACATGTAGGTAAAGGATCCCCCTGAGGGTTGGCCCACACAGCAAAGATGGCCTTGACCAGCTCTGGATTGTGAAGCTACTTGCAGTAGGTAAGAGGGTGCAGGCTGTGGAACCCGATGTTCAGAGAGCCTGCCAGATAGCTGGAGCCCAGTTAGAACCCGAGCTTACACCCATAAGCCCAGAGCTTTAGCGTATCCCGACATAGGAGATGAGACATTCCTCCTCCCTGCTTGTTGACATAAAAAGAAATCGCAAGGGTGTATTGTCAGTCAACCTGACGGGCAACTGGGACAAACTGGCCATGAAGGGATGATAGAAAGGCCTTCACGACCAGGCAAACAGAGTGCAGCTCAAGCAGGATGATGTGAAGAACCTGCTTTTCTGGAGGTCAAAGATCCCCGATTTCTAGTTCTCCCAGATGTGAACCCAACCTATGAGTGATGTGTCTGGCACTACTTTAGCCAGAAGGGCATCCCTTGTGAAAGATGCTCCTCAATCATTCACCAGCTAAAGAGTGTTACAGTGTTCTGTGACATTGATCTCCCAGTTCCATAACTAATGCCGACAAAGTCACCAGTGCAGAACCCCCATATGCCAGTCTGCAAATGGGACCAGAAGAACCATCGCGACTGGAAATTCTGTCCCCTCCTGTAACTTTTGAAAAATATCCTGATTGTGCCTCATCCTCAGAGGAGGAGGAAAGGGACTTGTGTACTGTGTCCAGTAGTGCCCCTATGACTAGTAGTCACTGAGAGTGCTCTAGGTGAGATTTAAGCACATTGATTAAAAAGCCAAGTCGGACAGTAGGGATGTTGTCTGCAGCTAGTGGTCTATGACAATCTATGGAGAGTTAGCCTTGAGCAGTCAGTCATCTAGGTAAAGAAATGAGATCCTAGGTCTTCTCAAAAGTACCATCACCTTGGTATGGACTTGAGGTACCAACGTTAGTCCAAATGAGTAGACAACAAACCAGTAGTGTGTCGAGCCTAGGATGAAACATAGGTCCTTCTTGTGCAATTGCAGGATCGTCATGTTACAATATGTGTCTTGCAGGTCAAAGACAAAATCCAGTCTTCGGCTTCTAATACTGGAATAAATTGAGCCAAGGACTGCATCTTGAACTTATCCTTGCACAGCAAACAATTTAAGATCCTGAGTTCAAGTATTGGACAAAGTCTGCCATCCTTCTTGGCAACCAAGAAGTACTGAGTGTAGTACCCCTGTTCAATATCCAGTTCTGCGACCAACTCCACTGATCTTTTCTGCAGTAGAGCTGCCACCTCACAGAAAACGAAGGTGATACTCAGGTGATGTGACTGAGGGGGAGAAATCTGGGAAGGAACCTGTTGGAAGGGTAGGGCATATCCTCTTTCTATAAAGTGTAAGTACCACAGATCATAAATTATGGCTTTACAATCATAACAAAAGGTTACCAGCCACTTAACTGGCCGCACATGCATCAGTCAAGGGGACGCTAAAGAAGCTTTCCAAACAATATTTTATGATGTGGATAAGGGGGGGCTGTTATGCTTGATGCCACTTTCCTTCGGCGTCAAGCTACTGAGCAGGCTGGAAGGGCTAAGGCTGTTGAAAGGAAAAGTCTTTGGAAAAGCCCAGAGACTTCCAGAACTGCCACTAGGCAAGAACCGGATAGTAGCTTGTCCTATCTTAAATCTTTCCAAGATCGGGTTAGCGTCATCTCTAAACAGGCAAGCCCCATCAAATGTCATAACGATAAAGGTTGCTGGTACATCTCTCAAAAAACTTGGTAGTTGAAGCCAAGCATGCCTTGAAAGGGCAGTGGAGGAACCAAAGCTCCTGGCCATTGTGTCCAGGTCAGCCGAAATTATTTTTCCTGCCCCTCCCTCACCACTCCCACAAAATATTGGTTTAGCTGGCTCAGAACCACCAACTTGGCCATATTCTTTAAGGCATGGCAATATCTGACAAGCAGACCGGTCATGCTCATTCAATCGAGGGCCAAGCTGCCAGCATAGAACATTTTCTTATCAACAACCTCCAGCTTTTTGGATTAGCTGTCCCATTGGAAAAGTGCCTGGATTTTGCTTTGTGAAGACTAGGCTTGCTCCACAAGACCTTCTGGTGAGCGATAGGCTTAGAGGAAAGTAGGATCCCACGTCTGGCAATAAGCCTGTTTACAACCTGCGGTTTGATAACCATGGCCCCTGCTTATTTTATACCGCTAAGCAAGATCTCAATAAAAGCCAACAGAGGTTTAAGCGCTGTCAAAACAGCTGAAAGACCATGATCACGATATTGAATTTGGTTTATATTGTGGGCAGGGGCAATTCCAACACCATCACTACCTTACTCAGAATGCAATGGAAAGACATCGCTTTTTGCGGGAGCCAGACCCGCAGGCATCCTGTCTCTATCTCAGGAGATGTATCAGGCATGCTAGCATTCCATAACGCCAGGCAGTTAGTTGTGTCCAGAGACAGAGGGGCAGCAAATTTGCCACCTCATTGCTGTCATCATCATAAATGACAGGGTCAGGCAGCGGGAGATGATCTAAGCCCAACCTAAAGAAGTCCTCCACAACAGTTCCCTGTACATGGCTTGATCAGCTAATCTCTGGGCCTCTCTCTGATATGGCAATACAATTGTTAGGTTTTCAGAGGGTGTTCCTAATCCTTTGGAGGCTCTGAAATAGTTGATGGTGCCCGTGGAGGTGTTGGTAACCGCACCAGTGGAGTGGCCAAGAGTGAAGTACGCAGGGCCCGGATGGGTCCGGCTGCTGGCCCAGGCATTCTATTACGGGGAGCCCTTAGGTCAAATGGCGTTGAGGGCCGGCTGGCTGGCTGGCAGAAACCCAAACAAAACCGCAAATGGACACATGGGACCAGGAGGCATACTAGAGGGGACAGCAGTCTGTATGAATAATGTGATTATGGTGTTGAGGAACTGAGTCAGGTCAGTTCCAGGCATTGGGAATTTCAGATAAGCCAGAATCAGTGCAGTGTATGGTAGAGACAGCAACGTATCCAGAACAGATCTTACTACAGGCGCCAGAGTCGGAGGTACCACTGGAATGGACTTCTTGGACAGAGTATTGTCACCATGCTCTGTTTAGGTCGAGGCTACCATCGCCCTGTGAAGCAGTGGGCGGAGCCGAAGATTTTATGACTTCTACAGTGGGGCTTTAACCCGCCTCTCTCTTCCATTGGCTAGCTTCTGAAATGGAGGCTAGCCATTGGAAGAGATGTTCGTGGGCGTTTCTTGCTTTTTTTAAGCCCCGCCCCCTTTTGCTTGTCATTCGGAGGTAGGCGTATACTTTTTGTTCTTTTGGCGGCGCTTTTGTTTTGCCATTTCCCCCGACCGCCGCCGGAAGAAGTCGTCCTCAGGTGAGTACTTGCTGTCCTACCCCTCCTCGTTGTTTGTGCTTGCTGTCTCCCCCCCCCCCCCTTGTTCGTGCTTACTGTCCTGCCCCCCCCCCCGCGCCGTACTGGACTGGCAGGGCTTGTTTAAGAAAATTTGTCGTATTTTCAGTACTTCCAGGTCGCATGACAGCCAGTCCGACGGCTGAACATACTCTTATAGTCTTCATTGTAGTGGAAGGAAACCGTAAGGTGCAAGTGGACCAGGGATTGGAGCATTGTCAGCATCCTATCCAATCCTAGTGCCTTTCTCGATATTTTGTGGTGCTCATTGGCCGTGGAGTCCCCATGCGGCTCTGCTGTATATAAACACTTTTACAGGCTTTTCGCGCACGTTCTTGTGTGCCACGCTACGCAGTTTTGGTGAGGTTGGAGTTTTGTGGTGGGTGAAAAAGCGAGTGAGGCATGGGTTAAGGTGTAACATTTGACCCGAGAGGTGATTGATTGGATGGTCATGGCACAGAAAGTTCTTGCTACCCATGATTGTTGTGATGGGGATTGGCGGCGGTTCCGGGTGGCAGCCGTTTACACTCCGGAAAATGGCACTGAATTAATGTTGAAGTCGTAACGAAGAGCCGCGGGGACTGAAGGATCACAGTGCAGGACTGGATTTCCTATGCTATGTGTGACGATACCATGGTTTCAATGTACTTAAAAGTGGCATTCAACACTAAGAATGAAACTTTCTAGCGATTAAAACAAAGCAGTAGAATGCAAAAATGTCTGAAATTACAGCCTTTTGTGCAATGAGAAATTCGACACATATTTTGCAACTGCTCCAAAACCCATGCAATGGAAGGTTAACTTTTTTTTACTGCCCGGCCAAGACCACGCATCAGGGCTTCGATTACCGCATTTTAGTTCTGGCGGCTGCATCACTGCACTAAAACGCATTAGGCATATAAAACCTCTGAAGACCGATGTGTGTGCACATAGGCAATGCAGCATTCTTATAAACAGTACAAATGATTGTGGATAGCTCTGTGCTGCTGGCTGCGTGAGAAGCTATGATGTTTTCACAAGCCAGGCCAGGAGTCTCAGCTTTGCAGGACTGCAAAAGTGTTAAAAGGCGTTTCCCTTCAGTGGCGCTGTGCAAGGTGGCAATTCACATTTCCAAGTGGAATTTCTAAGTTGAAACTGCAACTCCGGCTTAAAAAATCCCCTGAAATGATAGTTGGTGTGTGTTCCCTGGTATTCGGGAAGATCGCTCTGGGCTGGCAGTTGGTCTCGAGCAATGCTCGGACAGCTAAGGAGGACGTTGGATTGTGTCGGCTCTCCGTTTTTTATTTGTGGCTGCCCCCTGTATTTTGGCTAGTGGCGATGGCTTTTGCTCTCTGCGTTTAGACTTCAGCCATGTCACTTGAATTGGTTGAATTTGATGAGAAGGACCGTGCCAGCAGGAGGCTGTGGCAACCTCTTTACTTTATTTCATGGTTAACTGCCTAGGGTTGACCAAACGCTGGCATTTCAGTTAACCACCTTTTTCCAGGAAGGAGCAATGTCTTACGTTGGAAAGTTGGTTCTAATTGCAAGCTAGACCGTAATCCTTTCGTTTTTACTGGTTACCGATTTTACTACAAACTGCACACTTTCAAAATGTGTGACTGGTTAGGGCTAAGATTGTTGTAAAGTTGTCCTGCCCCCCCCCCCTCGTTGCTCGTGCTTGCTGTCCTGCCCCCCATCGTTGCTTGTGCTTGCTGTCCTCCCCCCTTGTTGCTTGTGCTTTCTCCCCTGCCCCCCGTTGCTTGTGCTCGCTGTCCTGCCCCCTCGTTGCTCGTGCTTGCTGTCCTCCCCCCCTCGATGCTTGTGCTTGCTCCCCTGCCCCCCCGTTGCTTGTGCTTGCTATCCTGACACCCCTTGTTGTTTGTGCTGGCTGTGCAGCCCCCGTTGCTTGTGCTTGCATTCCTGCCCCCCCTCGTTGCTTGTGCTTGCTCTCCTACCCCCCCTTGTTGCTTGTGCTTGCTCCCCTACCCCCCTTGTTGCTTGTGCTTGCTCCCCTGCCCCCCCTCATTGCTTGTGCTTGCTATCCTGCCCCCCTCGTTGCTCGTGCTTGCTATCCTGCCCTCCTCGTTGCTCGTGCTTGCTGTCCTGCCCCCCTTGTTGCTTGTGCTTGCTCCCCTTGCCCCCCCCTCATTGCTTGTGCTCACTGTCCTGCCCCCCCCCCCCCCCAATTGCTTGTGCTTGCTCTCTTGCCCTGCTATTGGCATTGTAAATGACAATGCCATTTATTTATGTTAAAAAAAACATAAATAAAAATAATGTCATGAGTTAAGTAAGAGTCTGCTGAAGGCAGAGTGAGACAGTGACTTACCTCAAGACCTAGAGTGACATTAAGAGGTATTGTTATCCTGCCACCTTCTCTTCCTGTGCTGCCTCTTTTTTTCTTTCTAGGATTTGGATGAAATTGAGGAATGAAACTTCGAGGCTGACCTTTACCAGACCTTGAACAAGAAAAATAAGGTCGCTCGGGGATCCAAAACTGCAACCCGGACCTATGCAAAGTGGTTGAGGTGGTCTTATCAAGCCTTCCATTGAGCGGTATGGGAAAGGTGTTATGTCAAACTGAGAGCAGGTTAAGATGTTAAGGTACCCCTTCACCTGTACAGATAACCTCAAAAAAGTCTCAACATGTACTTTTATTTAGGCAGGTCACAGAACCTATTGCTTACAGGCACTAGCTGCATGACAAGGTGGTTTTGAGAAAAAAATCATTTTATCAATCGGTATTTACAGAACTTGCTAATCAGAACATAAGAACAATCTTCTTGGAGATACAAGTGGACCTTTTAGAGTTGGAAATTAAAAGAAATGGACAAAACTAAAGATTGGTGCCATCTACATGCGCCATACTGCGGTAAGCACTCTCCTAAAGTCCATGCACATATGGAGTATATTGATTTGCCATAAGATACCACCCATTCCACTAAACTTTGTGCATATCCTCCTCCTCGAGTTCCAAACCTCTTTCATGATAAAAAAAACTGTACACTGACATCAAAAGGTACTGTTCCATATTGAAACTGTGCCATTTGCCTTGGTGTTTGGATGTGTTAACTATTGGAGAATGTAGTGTGTGTCACCAGGTTGTCTTTATTGCTCACTGTGATTATATAGGTATTCACGTTAGGCTATAAGCACAAGTTACTACTTGTGTAACGATATATCTGTAAGAGACATTAGTTAGTGATAGATTCCTTACCTTAGAATATCCCCAGGCGTCAGACTGGATCCGGAAACTTTTGCGTAGCAATACCCCTGCGCGCTGGTAGGCGTCGTCTGCGGCTCCGCGTCCGTCGTCGGCGTCGTGAGCGCCGGGATGACGTCGTCGGAGTACTTAGACGGCGCCCATGCGCGCTGACGTCAGTTCTGATAACACAGCTTTTCCGCGCCAGATACGCAGAGCCATGATAGAACTAACACTGGTGCCATGAAACTAGGGCCCTGAAAGGGGATGACCTTAACCCTAGATATCGGTTCGCAGAACGGGGAGGATGGGTGGGACGGTAAGGAATCTATCACTAACTAATGTCTCTTACAGATATATCGTTACACAAGTAGTAACTTGTGCATCTGAAAGAGACACGTTAGTGATAGATTCCTTACCTTAGAATAGATACCCCAGCAATACCAACCCCGGTGGTGGGTCTGCGAACCAATATCACACCAGAAAGTCCTGGAGGACGGAACGGCCAAAGAAGCCATCCCTCCGGACTTGACTGTCCAGGCAGTAGTGTCTTGCGAACGTGTGCAGCGAGGCCCACGTGGCTGCCTGACAGATGCCCTGCAGGGGTACACCGCGGCCCAGGGCAGTTGTCGTTGCCGTGGCCCGAGTGGAGTGAGCCCGCAATCCAGCCGGGGGCTCCTTCCTCGCCATGGAGTAACATGCTTGAATACACAAGATGATCCACCTAGAGATGGTCCTCTTGTGCACAGCCTTTCCCTTCTTCGCGCCCACGTAACCAACGAAGAGTTGGTCATCCACCCGGAATTGGCGTGTGCGATCTAGGTAGTAGGAGAGCGCACGTTTTGGATCCAGACGGTGGAGCCTCTCCTCCTCTTTCGAGGGGTGCGGAGGCGGAAAGAAGGTGGGCAAAGTGATGGACTGCCCGATGTGGAAGGCCTTGACAACCTTGGGCAGAAAGGAAGGTCGTGTACGTAACACCACCTTATCAGGATGAACAGACAGGAAAGGTGGAGAAGAAGAAAGAGCCTGGAGCTCACTCACCCTCCTGGCAGAGGTGATGGCAACCAGGAAGGCCGTCTTTAGAGTAAGGAGACGAAGAGGGCAGTTATGAAGCGGCTCAAAGGGAGCACACATCAGAAAGGTGAGAACCAGATTCAAGTCCCACTGGGGCATCACGAAGGGAACAGGAGGGAACATGTGCGTGATGCCCTTCAGAAATCTACTCACAATAGGGGACTTGAATAAAGAAGGCTGATCTGGTAGCCTCAAGAAGGCTGATAGAGCAGAAAGGTACCCTTTAAGAGTGCCCAGAGCAGAGCCCTGCTGGGCAAGGGAAAGAAGAAAGAGCAGCACTTCCGAAAGGGGTGCAGAGAGAGGATCCACAGCCTTTGCTGTGCACCATGCCACAAATCTGTTCCACCGGCAGGCGTATACCGACTTTGTGGAGGGACGCCTGGCTGCCAGAATGATATCACAGACTTCGGGAGGCAAGTCAAATGGCCTCAACTGCCGCCGCTCAATCTCCAAGCTTGTAGGTGGAGACTGGACAGGTTCGGGTGCAGGACCGTCCCCTGCTGCTGCGACAGAAGGTCCTCCCGAAGAGGCAGACGAATCGGGGGATCGACTGACATGCTGAGTAGCTCGGGATACCAGTATCTTCGTGCCCAGTCCGGAGCCACAAGGACGACCTGGGCCCGGTCGCGCCTGATCTTCTTCAGCACTCTGGGCAGAAGTGGTATAGGCGGAAAGGCGTACAACAGACCGCAGCTCCACTCGCGACTTAAAGCGTCTCCGAGCGAGTGCCGCCTTGGAAACTCCAACGCGCAGAACTGCTGACATTGCGCGTTCTCTTCTGTGGCGAATAGATCTAACCAAGGCTCTCCCCACTGTCGAAAGAGACCTTGCGCCACGTCCGAGTTCAGACGCCATTCGTGATCCATCATGCACCGGCGGCTGAGTTCGTCCGCCCTGGCATTCAGAGAGCCTGCCAGGTGTTGAACCACCAGGGTCACGCCCTGATGTTCCAGCCACTGCCAGAGGCGCAGAGCCTCCTGGCAGAGGGTCCACGACCCCACACCGTCCTGTTTGTTGCAGTACCACATGGCGGTGGTGTTGTCGGTGAACACTTGCACTACGCTCCCCTTGACAGAGGGGAGGAATGCCTTCAGTGCAAGACGAATCGCCCGCAGCTCCAGAAGGTTGATGTGGAGCCGGGACTCCGCCGGAGACCAGAGGCCTCTGATCTCCGCCTCTCCCATGTGGCCTCCCCAGCCCTGGAGGGACGCGTCCGTCACAACTACGTGCTCCGGCTGGGGTAGGGAGAGGGGTCTGCCACTGACCCAGTCGCGGTCCGTGAGCCACCACTGCAGTTGCTTCGCAGTGCCCTCTGAGATCAGGACATGATCGGACAGGTTGCCCTGATGCTGGGCCCACTGAAACTTCAGGTCCCACTGCAGAGCACACATCCGCCACCTGGCGTGACGCACCAGAAGGATGCAGGAGGCCATCAGCCCCAGAAGCCGCAGCGTCAACCTGACCGAGACCCGGGATAACGGCCTGAAGACAGGAATCAGAGCCTGAATATCCCGAACCCGCTGTTCGGGTGGGTAAACCCGAAACTGCGCCGAGTCGAGAACCGCTCCGATGAAGAGGAGCTTTTGAGAGGGACACAGGTGTGACTTCGGCACATTGATGGAGAACCCCAGCAAGTGCAGGAGGTCGGCCGTAGTCTGGAGGTGGCTGACGACTGACTGGGGCGAGCCCGCCTTCAACAACCAGTTGTCGAGGTAGGGGAAGACTGATATCCCCTGCCTGCGCAGATGGGCTGCGACCACCGCCATCACCTTCGTGAACACCCGTGGGGCGCTGGCAAGGCCGAAGGGGAGCACGGTAAACTGAAAGTGCTCTTGGCCTACCATGAACCGTAGGTAACGCCGGTGGGCCGGCAGGACGGGGATGTGGAAATAGGCGTCCTGCAAGTCCAACGCTACCATCCAGTCTCCCGGGTCCAGGGCAGCCAGGACCTGAGCCAAAGTGAGCATCTTGAACTTCTCCGTCCGGAGGAAGCCGTTGACGTTCCGCAGATCCAAGATAGGGCGTAGGCCCCCTTTGCCCTTCTTGGGTACCAGAAAGTAGTGGGAGTAACAACCACATCCTACTTCTGGCCCAGGAACGCGCTCGATGGCCCTCTTGGCCAAGAGGGCCGAAACCTCCTCTTGCAGAAGTTGCAAGTGATCCCCCGACACACGGTGGTATTGAGGTGGCATGGATGGAGGGGAAGACTCGAAGGGGAGGGAGAAACCCCTTCGGACAATTTGCAGCACCCACCTGTCCGAAGTGACTGTATGCCAGTGGGAGAGGTGATGGCGAACCCTGCCTCCCACAGGCGTCACATGGGCCTGAAAACTCGGACTAGGAAGGTTTTGAGGCGGGGGCTGCTGAGGGAGGTGTGGACTGGCCTCGCCGCTGGCCCCGACCACCGCCACGGCGGTTCCCACGGCCGCCACCGCATTGCTGAACATTCTGCGGCGCGTGGCTGACGGTCCGTGGCGGGGCGCCCCTTCCGTGGCCACGAAAGGAGCGAAAGGCACCCGATTGCTGGCGTGGGGCCGTAAGGCCCAAGGACTTGGCTGTGGCCCTGGAGTCCTTGAAACGTTCCAGCGCATGGTCTGCCTTGTCGCCGAAGAGGCGACGGCCATCAAACGGCATGTCCAGGAGGGTGGCCTGGACATCGGCCGAGAAGTTGGCGGACCTCAACCAGGCGTGGCGTCGAACCGCCACCGTCGTTGCCATCGCCCTGCCCAGTGAGTCCGTGGTATCCAGCCCACACCGGATAGAGAAGCGTGCCGCATCTCGGCCGTCCGCAAGGGTTTGGCTGAGTTTAGCCCTGACCTCCTCAGGGCATTGTGGCAGCACCTCCGCAACCGTGTCCCACAGAGTGTGGGTGTAGCGGCCCAAGAGACAGTTGGTGTTCACAGACCGTAGCCCTAGGCTCACAGACGAGAAGACCTTCCCGAACTGCTCGTATCTCTTGGATTCCCTGTCGGGCGGGGCCGACGGGAATGCGGTTTGGGAGTTAGAGGCCTGGATGACCAGGCTCTCGGGGGTGGGATGGGTGGACAAAAAGCATGGGTCGCCCGGTGCCGGGCGGTAGCGTCTGGCCACGTTCCTGTCCACAGGGGGGCCTGTGGCGGGCTTGGACCAAGTGCCCAGCAGAACGTCACACAAGGCCTCATTGAACGGCAGGAGGGGCTCCGCGGAGCCGGACTGCTGTTTGAGGACCTCAGTGAGGAGATTAGTCCTCACGGCCGCGACGGGGAGCTGAAGGTTTAAGGCCTTAGCTGCCTTCGTCAACACTACGCTGTAAGCAGAACCCGCCTCCGAAGCCACAGTCGGGGGCGACGTAAATCCAGTGTCTGGCGAGGTGTCAATACCACTGGCCTCCCCAAGCTCATATGTCCAGTCCTGATGCGACTGGCAATCACGTGCCAGAGGGTCCTCGGACCGCTCCCATTGCTCCTCGTCACCTGGCTCCTGGAGACCAGGATTAACAGCCAGGGCCTCCTCGTGGAGATAGAAGTCTCCAAAGGCCGACGGAATCGGCGCCCAGCGGCGCCCCTCCGACTCCTGAGTAGGACCGTAGGAAACATTGGGGTCGGCAACCACATCGGCTGCCGGGGACGACACCTGAAGGGACGGCGCCGGCGAGGTCGTAAGGTCGACCGGCGAGGTCCCGGATCCGGAGCCGGATCCAGCGAGGTCGCGCGGCGCCGGGACCGAAGTCGCCAGCGGCGCCGGGACCGAAGTCGCCAGCGGCGCCGGGCCCGAAGCACCCGACGTCGTCGGGGCCGAAGCGCCCGACCCGGAAGGACCTCCAGACGGAGCCGATCGGCCCGAAGGCGCCACGGGAACCGACTGAGGAGGGAGGGCCCTCATGGCCATGAGGTACCTCTCGACCTCCTCCTGCGACGCGCCGTGCCCAGGGACCCGAAGGTGTGGGGCAGGCGGCGACGCTTGCGACTCCCGCGGAGCAAGTGGGCGGTGTCGCCTGAGTCCCCGGCCGCATCGAGCGAGCGTCGGGGCGGGTCGGAGGACCGATGGTGTCGTTCTGACCTCTCGTGCCTCTTACCTGAGGACTTGGAACCAGACGATCGGTGTCCACTTCCGGAACGTCGATGACTCCGACCTCGCGACCGGTCCCTCGACCTCCCGTGGGACCGGGACCGGGACCTGGAGCGGCGCGGGGCCGAGTGCCTCAGCTCGAGACGCTTGCGGGACCGCTCCCGCCTAGCCTTCGACGTCAGGGCCCGGCAGTCGACGCAGGTTCGATCGTCGTGGTCGAGGCCTAAGCACTTCAGGCACCGGCGATGGGGGTCCGTGACCGACATGAGTCGGCCGCACTTCGAACAAGGCTTGAACCCGGGCATCCCTGGCACCGATAGTCGAGACAGTCGACTAAAAGAGATCAAAAAGGATCAAAAACTTTTCAGTCAAAAAGTGACTGGGGGTAGAGCTTCTTCCGGATCTGCGCTAGCTGGCGCGGAAAAAAGAAGAACTGACGTCAGCGCGCATGGGCGCCGTCTAAGTACTCCGACGACGTCATCCCGGCGCTCACGACGCCGACGACGGACGCGGAGCCGCAGACGACGCCTACCAGCGCGCAGGGGTATTGCTACGCAAAAGTTTCCGGATCCAGTCTGACGCCTGGGGATATTCTAAGGTAAGGAATCTATCACTAACGTGTCTCTTTCAGATACGTAGTTCAGTGTTCTGCATAAACAGTTTAATGAGATGGATGCCTGGCCACTCGAATGACATAAGTACCTAGGAAAGAAGATCAAAAGCAGTCAATGGTGGCTGCTCAATCCCCACCCATGGGGGATGTATGTAACACAGGCCTCAGCACAAGATCTTGCCCTGCTGCTGTAAGAGAAGATCCTCCTGAAGTAGTATACTGATGGGAGGACAGATGCTCATGCCTGAAAGTTCTGGGTAACACTCTCCTGGCCTACTACTAAGCCATTAGGATGTCTTGGTGCCAGTCATTCCTAATCTTCCTCAGATCCCTTGGATGTAGAGGAAGAGGCAGAAAGGCAAGCAAGAGCCCTAAGCTCCATTCCTGGCGGAGTGCATTTGAGAGAAAGAGTATTCTTTGGAACTCCAGCGTGCAGTATGCAGTGACGAATTGATCTAGAACATAATTTCCCCTTTGTGGAAAAATGCCTGTCGCCCCTTCTGGGGTTAACTGCCATTGCTGATTGATCCACCAAGTGTCCACAACTCAGCTTGTATGCCCTGGCAATTCAAGATCATGCCGATAATTTTATCGGATTTCGGGGGAATGGTGATCGGAGCATTAGGGATTTGAGTTCACCATGTTGGCTGGCTAGCAACGCCCCTCTGAACTAACCTTCTTTTGTAGGAGGGTAGGAAGGCCTTCAACATCAAGTGAAAGGCCTGCAATTACAACAGATTGATGTTAAGCTCCAATGTTGTGGCCATGAGTCGCTCAGGACAAGCTAAAATGGTTTCATAGCAGTAACCGGAGGGGCACAGGCTGGATGTTGTCGGAAGGCTCACTGATCCAACTTAGAAAAGATTGGGTGGGCGGTTGCTGTGGAGGAGAGCCAACCTCATACCTGTGACCATCGGAGGGATCGCCGGCATCATCCCGTTCTTAGCTGCAGATGTCGAGGAGTGGCAAATGGAGGGGCTGCCAAAGGCCTACCTATGCCACTGCGTGTCCATCAGTGAAATCTTATTCAAGCGTGGCCCCAAAGCACCACACTAGTACAGACTGCAATGCCCAAGCAGTCCGTGATATACAGCCAAAAGCAGGTTACGTTATTTGCTGCATTCTGACCTTATTGAATGATCTGTGCAAGATTGGCGAGGTATTCGCTAGAGATTGTCTGCAACATCTTGCTGACCATATCATATAACGCATGTGAGTACTATCTCAGGAGGCAGCTGCCATTCCTGGAACAAAGGGCGGGAATGGTCGAGAAAAACATACTCTTCCTGAATGTCTCCATATGTTTTGATCCCTAGCAGGAAGCGTGGTTGGAAAAGAATTGGGGTTTAGCCTACTTATGGACACCTGTGCCACGAGACATTCAGGTATAGGGTATTACATGAGGTAAACTGAGTTACCAGCAGCAGGCAGGTCTGTGTCTTCTGGATAATATTCTATTTATTGACAAGAAAGAACAATGTTTGGCCTGAGTGCCCATTAGTGTTTCTGTCAGGGCTT
The DNA here is from genome assembly GCF_964263255.1 of Lissotriton vulgaris. Taxonomy (NCBI): domain Eukaryota; kingdom Metazoa; phylum Chordata; class Amphibia; order Caudata; family Salamandridae; genus Lissotriton; species Lissotriton vulgaris. The sequence goes on along the minus strand of NC_141698.1, from coordinate 1,010,415,922 downwards.
CACTGAAAGGAAGTACCGGTTCAGTGTAGACCGGCTCAAATTGAAGGACTTTCATCAGGACATTTTTTTTTTATCTCAACGTACAGGAGCTGCAGCTGGACGGCGAGCCACTGGATAGGAGGCTGATTCCTCTGTAGAAAGACCGGAGGTGAAATTCAACCCAATGTCCAGTGAGGTGTTCAGCCCATTGGCTTGAAGAAGATCCATATACAAAAATTCATCACCATAGTAATGGAATGCATCATCCCCATCATCTTCAGTATAATCCTGACCATGTTAAATACTTCAGAGTCTGAGAAATCTGAAGTACTACCAGAGGAGTTCTAGGTAATGGCGTTCTGTCAGAGTCAGAATATTGGTGGACAAATTGTGATGAGGCCTGTAGAGGGCATCAGTCCAGGCTGAGTCGGGTTCCCCTCAGAGTTAGATAAGACAATAGGTTCCACCTGAAACATAAGCGATATCTGTACCAGCATAGATGCAGGTAGATCGTTGCACTGGGTTTTAAGTTGGGTTGGGTGTCAGCCTTAAACTCAAAGTAGACCCTACAGAGGAGTGAACAGGCACAGACTGCAAACATTTGTTTGTGACAGTTTCTAAATGGTTTAAACCCCGAAGTCTTGGCGAGTGTTGAGAGGCTTGTGGAAAGAAAGGAGCTTATGTCAGCATGCAGGGGTAACGCATAAATGTGGTTTCAACATCACTTCTAGGGCAGGATTAAGTAAATTCAGAACCATACAATGCCACCTGCAGGCAAGCAGGACAATGTTGAGAAAAATTCCAGATCCAGTATGGCGCCTGGGGTATTAACAAGGTGAGGAATCGGTGGTTAGAAGTATCTATCAGTAGCTATCCCACCCCCTATAAATAACCAAACCCCCGCCCACAATCACCACAAGAGCCTATCCTAACCCTAGCCTCTATCTTGACCATAATCTTAATCGTATCCTTAACCCAAACTAAGTTTTTCAAAAATACTATTTACAATTGACTTCCATGGCAGTTTAAAAAAAATTAGACATGCTGACTTTATGTTGTTCATTTGTTATGATGGCTACTCAATTGAGGCATTCTTTTAAAAGAAATTATTTGTGATAAAATTCTCCCTTTTTAGGTCTCGCTGAGCCAGGGCATGCGCTCCTCGCTCTGCAAGACATTTAGTGTGTGGACTTTTAAAAGTCCTACCACGCACTTTTGGCTGGCCTCGAGCGTGCGGTTACGCGTATAATGACGAGCAGAGGCGCCATATGGCTTTTCTCTCTCGTCATGGTGCGCCCACACCACTCGCCAGCCTGCGTGTTTTTCGCGTGCGCACACACAACTCACGCTTATCTCCCTCCCCCACCACATATCGCGCCTCGAGGCCGCTCACAGCCGATGCTTGTTTAACTGTGTCGGAAGAAAAAAAAAATTCCACGTCTGTGGTAGGAAAAAATAATGCAGACCAACTTTGAAGAGGAAAGGACACGGGGATATGGAAACGTGTGTAAGTGGAGGGGCAAGTTCCCAAGCACCATCCGGGAAGGAAAAATAAACTTTCATGGCAAGCCTATCTTCGCTGGCATCACCTGCGAAAACAGAGGGTCGACCGGCAAAAATATAAATCAACTCACGGGTAGTACGATGTCCCGAGCGCAGCAGCAGCTCCTTCTCCTCCCTTTATCTTCTCACCAAACTTGTGCGCTATTTTCCATTCGCTGTTTATTCAAATAGGAGAAAATACTCCCAGTGAACAAGCGGTCTGAACCCTGTACGCAAAGATGGCCTTGCCAATCACACCATCTACAATGGGAAACCATAGGTCCCAGAGTTCCATGCGTTGAGCGCTTAAAACAGAAACAATGAACCCCACAGATTTTTTTGTAAAAAAGCAGGTTTATTTTTAGTTGTTCTTGAGGAGTGAAAATTAAACAACCAACAGAACAACGCACGTCTTAACTTTCACGCCTATTTATGTGTAAACAATCCAAGGTGGCTAAAACAAGCAGTCATGATCTTGAAAGATCTGTCTGAAGTCAGTAAGGGTGTTTGACCTGTGGTAAGTGCTGGTGTCAGGGATTTCACACACACTACCCTAATGACTTTATGATAAGTGTATATGTCTGGCATTCTTTTAATGATCCTTTACGTGATATTGCTACAAAACGGCCAATTTTGGTTAAGTGTTGCTGGACAAAACACCTGATAAGCAGAGTATTTCAAAGTTAAGTTCCTAGGCACTGTTGTACCTCCCTGTGTCCCTAATTTGAACTTAACAGCATTGGCGGCAATATATTTTGCATAAAGAAAGAAAGACATTCTGACTTCGGGAGAACTGTTTTCAGAGTTTTCACTAAAAGGTAGTGTTACTGAGTTTTTAGAAAGACAGACGACTTTATTATGAATAAGAACTGTGACTATCACATTTTTTCTGCATTTTACGAAAATAATGTTTCAAGACCTATATAACAGATGCCTGAACCCAGTGGGCTATTTTATTAGCATCGGAACCTGGCACCCGTAATTTGAACCCTATGAGCTGCAGCAAATTAATTAAGACGCTGAGCTACCTCAAAAGAACAGGATTGTGTGACATGCGGTTTGTTTGTATGTCTCGCATGTTAATCCACTCCAGTATGTTGCTGAGACTGGAACCTGTGACCTACGGATTATACACAGATCTTCGAAAGAGGAACTTAACCCACTGAGCTGGCAACAAGTTCCATACCCAATGTGTGACTCTTACCAGGTTTTTCACCTAGTCCAATGGTGTTCCTTACAGTGGTGCTGCTTTGAGGTAACGTGGCGCAGAGGGCAGGGCAGTGGTAGGTGAGAACACCCCTTTATCGCTCACAGTTCTAATCTTGCAGTGCGTAGTGAGAGGAGGTATTGCTTGTTGGCATAGGTTTACCACAGTGTATACTGTAGTTGTTTGTTATATAAGCTAGACAGTTCTGGTAAAATGTTAGTTTTCAAGCTACCGTGCATGGTTTTTATTCATTTCATTTACAAATATTTCCACATGTAATTACACTTATAAGGTCCCAAAGGCAAGACCTATTGGCTATGCCAATGCTTGTTTCACATGTCTTGTGACAACAGAAGCAATTTTCCTACATACTGTTTTAGTCATACCCCCCACAGGATTTGTTGCTTCAAACCCCATTGTAGGAAAGTAGTATCTGCTTCCATGGTAACCCCACTTTTGCTTGGTGTCAGTCTGCTTTAGACCTAGTCGGACTAGGATCCTTCTAATCAGGACCCCAGTCACTGTTCTTTCTCCATAAACTGACCATGGTAAGTACTTGTGTACATCCACAATTGGCTACTGGTGTACCCTTGTAAGTCCCTAGTATATGGTACTAAGGTACCCAGGGCATAGGTACACCATGTATTGTGCCACCCATGAAAAGCCACTCAAACTGTGACTACAGGCCTGCCATTGCAGCCTGTGTGTTGGTGTGTGCACCTCACAACAGACATAAGTTTCCTTATATCCGAGGTCACTGCACTTAAAATCTATAAGATACCCCTATGGCAGGCCTTTCAGTCCTGAGGGCAGGTGGCTTGGCTATAAGTGTGAGGGTGCCTCTGCATGAGCAGAACACCCCTACAAACCCCGGAGTCGATTCTCCAAGCTCTGTACGTGCAGTCAGCCATTATAAAACATATAGTGGGCATCAGTCAATAAGAGCTGTCTAACTATATACTGGCTGCACCGGAACAGGTCATGTTTGGCATTAAACATGTTGGAATCATACTCCAATGCTGAATCCATTGTTGGAAGTATGATTCCATGTACTGGGGGCTCCATTGAGGTACCCTCCTGTACTCACGGTAACAGCCTTTCAGGTTCTGACAGCAAGCTAGTGCTGCTGCCGACCACAGACATGATTTGTCCCTCCTGCTGCTTAGCTGAGCTTGAGCAGGGGAAGGTAGAACAATAGGTTTCCTGTCAAAGGGAAGTGTGACCACCTCCCAGACAGGACTTAGTGTATTGGGCTGGAGTGGGGGCGCTTACCAGCGCCACCAGACTGCTTTGAAGGGCACATTTGGTGCCCTCCTTTCATACTCCAGTTTGAGCCAGTTCAGAAAGCCCTTGGCTCCTGCTCTGGCGCAACTTAACAAAGGACAATGGTGTATCTTCCCTATGTCCAGTCTCTCCTGTGGGAGGGACCCTTGAGTCCTAGGGTAAATGCTTACCTGTGGGTGGTTCCTTAGATTCGTCATGGGACAAGACTCAAGCCTGTAACCATGTCACTTTTTGACCGTATGGACACTTGGACTTCGCCTGGAACGGAGACTGCACCAAGGAAGACTCCTGCTGCTCCTGATCTCGCTGTTCTGTCTTCTGTGTCTGTGCTTCTTCCAGGATCTTCACCAAATCTGTGGGTATCAAGGACACCAGAAGTAATCTCCCTTGTAGTGAAGGAGTCATTCCGCTGCATTTGCTGGCACCACAACGAAGCTGACTGGTTTGCTGTTCCTGACATCCCACGGACTTCCAAAGGCTCAGCAACACAGGTTCTGCAACTTCATCAAGGCCTGAGCTGTGCTCTCTGCAATTTTGAGGCCAGTATCCCTCGTCGGAACCGCTGGGGCCGAACCCCTACTAACAGCGTTGACTTGCCATTGCCCAGGCTTGTTGGCTCAGCACTGCAAAGATCTTCGGGCTACAAGAAGCTCCAGTCTCCAGCAACTCTTCCTCCCAAGTACAGCATCCTCACTGCATCCTCTGCACCATAAGCCTTCCTTCTTTGTGAGCTGCTCCAGGTTCTCTCCTAACTCCTGTGCCTTCAGCCTGTCAGCCCGCTTAGGGTCTTCTCCTGATTCAGTGGGCTCCCCTGCTTGCTAGGGGCCTGCTCAGACTCTCCTGCTGCTGTTGAGTCCCTTGGACCTTGCTGGTCCCTACATTGCTCCTTTTTTGTTCTCCACACCAGTTGCGGCTACCAAGGCTTGTCTGTGCTCCCACCTGACTACCCAGTCACCGACACCCCATGTGGGATGGCTCGCACACGGCTCCTAGCCTTCATCGGCATTGCATGTTCCTCACAGCTGCAGCAACAAGGTCACCGGCAACTTGTCTGAACCCTCTGAAATCGGTGGGCATTACTCTTCCGTGCCTCCAGGCAGTGGCATAGACCCTGTCTCATCCGTTTGCAGGTTCTTCACTTTCCAGAATCCACCCTTGGATTCCACTGGACTTTTCCTCATTCTTCTCCAGAGGCACCTTTCTCCAAGTCTTCCATTGTCGTCTACAGAGGTTCCTCACATCTCTCCATGCCTTTGCACCTGGATTCCATGGTCTCTGGCGTATCCACGGGTGGGGTGGCTCTCCAACCTTCCATCCTTCAAGTGAATTCTTCGGGGTCCTCTGGGAAGCATCCTTCTGCAAAAATGCAACTTCTCCCTTGACTTCCACTGGGCACATAGCCGTGTTCCCACTCTGCACACAGCCACCCTGAGTTTTCTGGTGCAAGTCTAGTCCTCCTTCGCAGTACGCATTCCACTTTCTTAATATATGGTTTTGTCTACCCCTGGAGGCCACTGTATTTTGTGCTGCTTACCTTATTGCAATTGAAGTGTTTGTGTATTGTGTTAATATCTCCAAGTAGGAGATATACCAATGCGTTAGTGAGTGTTGTGTAATAAAATAAGTATTTTTATATAAGCACTGTGTGGTTCTTTTTCGATTAACATACACTACATGATTAAACTGGTAAAACAAGCTGTTTAACACTCCTTCAAGATTAGCCTGAAGGCTGCTTTACACAGCTACAAATGTAAGAGCTTTCTATGGTTATCAAAGACCACTAAAATCACCATAAGGGTTGCCTGGATTAAAAATCACCATAAGGGTTGCCTGGATTAGCGCAAGATGCATCACTTAAGTGTGCACCATATACTAAGCCAGCTTCCTATATTTATCAAGTGAGCACCACACCCTAAGTAACTACCCCTAATAACACCACATTTCTAGCTGCACTTATCCATTCCAGCTCTAAGTCTTCTTCGCCACCTTGTTCGGAATCTTGGTGGCCCAGGCCCTTCTCTACATGTTTTGTGATGAGACCATATCATTGACCATTTTATGACCAGAGACTTTCCTTGAGTGCTTTAATATTCTGATCAAACCAAACCTCTTTCATTGGGCAGAAGACCGCTGTGCTTAACCAATTCAAACTGCCTTATGTCTCACAGTTGAAGGCACCTGGGTCTGTTATTGTACTAAGTCTTTATTGTCTGTTTTCTTCCATAATGGAGCTTCCCAATCAACACTGCCAGTCTTGCATTGCCGCCACTGTTCTTGCTGCAGGTTGTGAGGTAAATGAAAAGCCCTCTTCTGAAAAAAGACAATTTGTAATGCGAGTGGTACAGTGGTAGATTGGAATGTCCTGATGATTGCAGCTGAAATGTTCCCATATAATAATGCAATCTCTATTCAGAAAATAAATATGTAGGATACAACAGTGACACTAACTTAACTAAAAGAAACACACACACAAGAATACGAGCTATTAACCCCCTACTTATTTACATATAATCCACTGAAGTGCAACTGTTCAAAAGATACATTTTTGAATTTCAACTTTACAAATTCAATTAATGTGAGTCAGAACTTCCATCAACAACATTTGCATTTTTCAAAAAGTATTGAGAATAGAGGCAAACACACTTTTTTGTACCTGCTTGGAAAGTATGAACACATAGTGATCAGCATATTCAGAATCAGAGTGGCAAGGTCAGTCTCATTCAGCACAGCCTGTCCACTGGCCAGCAAACACCATTTCAGCTGGGGAATAGCCTGTAATGGTCGCCAGCCATCCATACCCTGTGCCCAGCAGCGAGTCTTTGGAGTGATTGTTCCTTCTGACCAGAATTCTTGCATCTAAATCAAAATATTACAACAGATGACAAACATACTTTCAGTGGAAAATGGAAAACAGATAGCTGGGCAAAACGTTTGAGAAGTGCACAGAATTATGAAATAAGAGTATTAAAATGTACAAATACCCTTGACAGATATATCTGATATACAGGTGCAGCCGGTCCATTTGGGCAGAGGGGCCAAGCCCCTCAACGTTTTGCCCCGTAGGAGTAGTGTTGGTCAGTCTGAACAAAGGTCAGCCTGACAGACACTGTGTTCACTTTCAGTTCAAGCAGCCAGGAGCCATACATGCACGTTTAGCGCTGGCTTCTGGCTGCCTGAACTGAACTTTGCTGGGCTGAGGTAGTCACAGCTCTAGTGGGCGTGACCACCTCAGCTCAGCAAAGGTTGCCGAAGCCCTCCCCTCAGTGATAAGCAGTAGCGTCACTGATTGCCTCACACCTGGGCAGTTTTAAGCCCTGAGGCACCCAGGGTCAAGTGTCAATCAGTGACACTTCATCACAGAGTAGGGTGAGGTCAGTAGCCTCACTGACCTCATCCCACTCTGTGATGACGTTGAGACTGCTGCCTTCCCTCATTGGCTGACCTTAGGTCAGCCAATGAGGGAAGGCAGCAGTCCCAAGTCTTCAAGAACCTAGAACCGCAGAGGCAGCGCAGAGTTTGGCTGAAGGTAAGTGTGTTTTGTTTTCCTTTTAAATTGTTTGGTGCGTGCCTGTATGAATGTTTTGTAAAGAGTGTGTGAATTAAGGTGTTTGTGTGTGTGCGCACGTGTGTGAATGCATGGTTTGGAGTGTTGTGTGTATGTGTGCATGTGTGTCCCGTCCACCTCCCTCCCTCTAAAACTTACCGGCAGCTCCGTTGATATAAATAATTGATACAAAGTTCTTGTCCAAATTACAGACAGTTGAGTATATGAGTTTATGAGTCCAGCTTTGAGCGCCTCAAGGCTGTTTTTGCATACTTAGTTTCAGGTGCTTAACTTTGGATGAACCAACTACTATGAAGTTACCAGTACACAGATCAAATTCTAAATTACCATCATAGTGCAGTGAAATTGACAGAAGAAAAATACGCTGTTTACCGTCTCACACATACATGAGGACTTTACAAAGAGTAATCAACAAATCACCATTTCAAAGTGATTTAGGACTTATTGTACAAATGTAACCCTTGGTTTAGGTAAGGAAAATGCGTACACTTAGCAATAGATCGCCACCTGGTGTTGGGCTAGGATGATTGCAGGTTGTTGTCTTCTTGAAAGAAGTCTTTGTAGTCACGAGATAGGTAATTCCTCCTCCCTAGGACAATACTGCGCATGGTCATCGACTCCATCCTCGGATTGTTTTTCGCCATGATGGAAAATGATGGAGCTGGTAGAAGTAAAGAGAAAAGATGTCCATGCGTGTGCATCCAAGTAAGATGAGTACTGGAACGGATACAAGTCCCGGGGAGGCGGGAGGGCGTATACGACTCTGCAGCTCTACATGCCAAGAACAGATGCATACTGGTAAGTAGCATTTTCCGTTCGAGGCATATGAGCTGCAGATCGTACACTTAGCATTGATTAGGCAGCAGTGTCTTCCCTAGCGGTGGTCGCTTGTATCTGTTGCAGCATACTGAAATAGTGTTTTAAGGACAGCTTGGCCTACTGCAGCTTGCTGCTTGGCTTGCATATCAGCACAATAGTGTTTAGTGAAGGTGTGTATTGTAGACCATGTTCCTGCCTTGCATATGTCCTCTAGTGGTATATTTCCTAAGAAAGCCATAGAGGCTCCTAGTTTGCGAGTGGAGTGAGCTTTAGGAGGAACCGTTAGTGTACGTTTAGCTTTTTGATAGCTTATTTGTATACACTTTACAATCCATCTGGCAATTCCTCCTTTAGAGATGGGATTGCCCTTGTGTGGGGGAGAGAAAGATACAAATAGTTTTGTCTTTCTGAAGGATTTAGTCCTGTCTGTGTAGTATAACAGAGCTCTTCTAACATCTAAGATGTGTAAAGCCCTTTCTGCAGCAGAGTCCGGTTTTTGAAAAAAACACTGGTAACTCTACTGATTGGTTAAGGTGAAAAGGGGTAATGACTTTTGGCAGGAATTTAGGATTAGGCCTAAGAACCACTTTCGTAGGATGTATCTGAAAAAATGGCTCTTGTATTGTGAATGCTTGTATCTCACTAACTCTTCTGAGAGAGGTGATGGCAACAAGGAAAGCAGTTTCCATGTTAGGAATTGCAACTCACTTGTGTAAAGGCTCGAAAGGGGGTCCGATAAGTCTTGTAAGAACCACGTTTAGGTTCCATACGGGAGCAGGTGGTAACCTAGGTGGGATTATTTGCTTTAATCCTTCCATAAATGCTTTGATTGCAGGTACTCTAAATAGAGATAGATGTTGCCTATTCTGTAAATAGGCTGCAATTGCTGCCAGATGCAGGCATATGGAAGAGTAAGCCAAATTAGACCTTTGTAGGTGTAGAAGGTAGCAAATAATATTTTGGATGGAAACATCCAGTGGATCAATGTGATTATTGTTACAATATATTGCAAATCTTTTCCACTTTGCGGCATACCATGCTCTGGTAGTGGGTCTTCTAGCTTCTTTAAATTATGTTCATACAGTTTGGTGGTAAGTTTAAGTAACCGAACTCCAAGACATCAGGAGCCAGATCGCCAAATTCAGTTGGCTTGGGTCTGGGGGTCTTATTTCTCCATGGTTCTGTGTTAACAGGGATGGCCTGAGCCGGAATTTCTGATGTGGAACCAGTGAGAGATCTAGTAGTGTGGTGAACCATGGCTGACGTGCCCATGTGGGAGCCACTAGTATTAGTTTGAGAGACTGTTGTCTGAGCTTGCGTACTACTAGTGGAATGAGTGGGAGAGGCGGAAAAGCGTACGCAAATCTGCCTGACCAGTTCATCCATATCGCATTCCCCTCCGACCATGGGTGTGCAAACCTGGCGGCAAAGGTTGGGCATTTTGCATTTTCGTGGGTGGCAAACAGATCTATCTGTGGATGCCCCCGCCTTTGGAAGAATGGTGGAAGTACTTGTGTGTGTATCTCCCATTCGTGAAAGTGTTGTGACTGACGACTCAACAGATATGCTATCTGATTGTGAATTCCTGGAAGGTGTTCTACTGTCAGGTGTATGTTTTGAGGAATGGCCCATCTCCAAATATTCTGTGCAAGCTGGGACAGTTGCAGAGAGTGTGTCCCCCCCTGTTTTTGTATATAATACATGGCTGTCATATTGTCCGTCCGGATTAGGACAGCTTTGTTTCGTACTTGTACCTGAAACATTTTGAGTGCTAGAAAAATTGCTAGCAGCTCTAGATGGTTGATATGGAACTGCCTCTGTTGGTTGTTCCATTGGCCCTGTGTAGTATAATGCAAGAGATGGGCTCCCCATCATGTGAGGGATGCATCTGTTGTGAGCACTATCTGTGGAACAGGGTCTTGGAACGGCCGTACCTTTGTCAAGTTTTTGGTGTCCCACCATTGTAGAGAGCGATATGTACAGCTGTCTACCAACACCAGGTCTGTGAGCTGACCTTGAGCCTGATTCCACTGTTGTGCTAGACATTCTTGTAATGGGCACATTTGCAGTCTCGCGTGAGGAACTATGAAGATGCAAGACGCCATCATGCCTATTAGTCTCATGAACACTTTGGCTTGGAGAGACTGCTGGTGTTGAAAAAGGGAGACTAATGTCTGAATGCTCTGTATTCTGGCTTGACTGGGATACGCTAGAGCTGTAGATGTGTCTATGGTAGCTCCTAGATATTGATGAACGTGCGAAGGCTCTAGGTGCAACTTGGTGTAGTTTATTGTAAACCCTAAGTTGTGCAATGTCTGAATTGTTTGTGTTGTGTGTTGTACACACTGGTCGAAAGATTTTGCTTTTATGAGCCAATCGTCGAGGTAAGGGAAGACATGTATCTGTTGTCTTCTGAGATGTGCTGCTACTACTGCTAAGCACTTTGTAAACACTTGTGGTGCTGTTGTGACCCCGAATGGAAGGATTTTGAACTAATAGTGCTGTCCTTGTATGACAAACCTTAGATACTTCCTGTGCGCAGGATGTATAGGAAGAAAATAGGCGTCCCTTAAATCTAGTGTTGATATAAAGTCTCCCTGTTGTAGTAGTGGGAGTACTTGTTGTAGAGTGATCATGTGAAAATGATCTGATTGTATGTAATGGTTGAGGGGCCGGAGGTCGACAATTGGTCTTAGTGTCCCGTCCTTCTTGGGAATTAGGAAGTACAGGGAGTAAACCCCTGTTCCCCGTTCCACTAAAGGAACTACTTGAATAGCATCCTTTTGTAGAAGTGCTAGAACTTCTAGTTGAAGCAGAGTTATATGTTCTGTGGACATTGGACGCTGCCTGGGTGGTATGTTTGGGGGGGTTGCTGTGAGTTCTAGGCAGTAGCCATGTTGGATAATCTGTCTTACCCACTTGTGTGTTGTGATGGAATTCCAGACAGGTAGGAACTGTGATAATCTGCCCCCCACAGGAGTGGAATGCTGTAGGGGAAGCAGAGGGAAGTCACTGTTTGGGAGTGGAAGAGGAGCGGTTGTTGTTATTACCTCTACCTCTTCCCTTATTATTGTTGCCTCTGTATCCTCCTCTAAAGTAGCCTTTGTTAGAGGAGGTCTGTGTGTGTGTCTTAAAAGATGATGTGTCTGCACCGGTCTGTTTGGAGCCTCCTCTATAAAAGGAGCGGTGAAAAGAGCGTCTAGTCTGTGTGGATTATAATGCACCCATAGACTTAGCTGTGTCCATGTCTTTCTTCATCTTTTCTAGTGTGCTGTCTACTTCCGACCCGAACAACTGGTTCTGATTGAAGGGCTGGTTCAAGATGGTAGTCTGAACCTCTGGTTTAAAAACTGAAATGCGTAACCACGCATGACGTCTGAGTATGACACTAGTGTTGACTGCTCTGGATGCTGTGTCAGCTACATCTAGTGCACATTTAATTGAGGAATTGGATATTAATTTGCGTTCTTTTTAGAGCTCTGCTGCCTGCTCTTTGTATTGATCTGGGAGGTGCTCCATGAGTTTTTCTAGCTGGTCGTAGTGAGCCCTGTCATAGCGTGAGAGTAAGGCTTGTGTGTTTGCTATGTGCCATATGTTTGTTGCCTGCGCAGCAGTCCGTTTCCCGGACGTATCAACAACTTTGGATTCTGTGTCAGGCGGGGGCGTGTCACCAGAGGTCTGGGAATTGGCTCTTTTACGTGCATTAGACACTACCAAAGAGTCTAGTGGCAGATGTCCCTTAATATAGACTGGAATCAGATGGTGCTGGTCTATACTTTTTTCTATTCTGGGATTTAACACCCTACATCGTACCGGGTCTTTAAATATGTCTGGAGCATGTTTAATGACTCCTTTGATCATGGGTAGTATTTGTGTAGACCTTTGTGACTGCTCAAAAGTGTGGAGACAGGTTTTGTTCGGCCTGCGGCGCCGGACTCTGGCTTTCCATCTTTATTTTTGGAACCGGAAGGTTTCGGAGTCGAAGCTTTCGGATCCGGTACAGTTTTTGGCTTCGGCGCCTTAGAGTCCTTCGGCGTCGAAGGATGTTTCGGTGCCAATGGAGGAGGTGGAATTGGCACATGTTTTTTCGGTGACGAGGCACCGGAAGGCGGGGCGTCAGAGGGTAGATTTCGACCTCAACTGGGCCCCATGGGCGGAGTGCCGACCGCTGCCTTTGGCTTGGGTAGTGTATGTTGTGCAGGGGCAGGAATACTCAGGGGCTGTGGAGACGGAATCGAGTCGTCCGAGTCCTCTGCACCCGATATGATCTGGAGATCAGGCGAGTCTTCCTCGGCGACTAGTGGAGCCTCGTTCTCAGAGATATCTTCGAGTGGATCTTCGTCCCCGGAGACGTCCTCTCCGGCGATCTCCTCTTTAAAGATGTCCTCCGGTGGTGGCGCTGATCTCCTCATTTCGAGTCGATGGGCCCTCCGATCCCGAATGGTCTTCTTCGATTGGAAGGAGGCACAGGCTGTGCAGGTCGACTCGTTGTGTTCTGGCGATAGACAGAGGTTGCAAACCTCATTAGGTTGCTATGAGGGAATTTAGCCGGGCATCTCTTGAATGGAGTTCTGTCCATGAGGCGTAGGCCGTACGGCGACGATAGGCCCAACGGCCCGCATCAACGCACCAGAATGTAGCTGGTGAAGTCAAAAAAGCCTTTTCGATGTCGAAAATGTTTATATAAAGTTTCACGCTTCAAAGTTGCTGAAAAAGTCTTTTCCAGCCGGAGCAGAAAACATCCATCCGAACCCAGTGGCGGAAAAAAACAATCTGAGGATGGAGTCGATGACCATGCGCAGTATTGTCCAAGGGAGGAGTCACCTATCTCGTGACTACAAAGACTTCTTCCAAGAAGACAACAACCTGCAATTATCCGAGCCCAACACCAGGTGGCGATCTATTGCTAAGTGTACGATCTGCAGCTCATATGCCTCAAACAATGTTTGTAAACCAAAACATGTCACAAAATGAAAAAGCATGATACATACATTCAGATGTTGACACTAATATGCTATTTACTGCTTTTGTTGTGAGAGGGGAAAGGCATCTTGCCCCTCTTAAGGCTTCACCCTCTTGTGAAGCATGGCCCTTGTCTAAATTTGACAATGGTAATAGATAGAATACTACACTGTGCACCTCGCAGCTAAGCGTGCAACTCGGCCCAATATTACCATTCAGGAGATATAGTGATATCATAATCCCAGAGGCTGAAGCTTCTGTTCTTTTTGTGAATGACACCAGAATAACAAGAATGTTATATAAGACAATAATAAATGTGTTATTAGTTAGGTATTTTTTTATACAACATGTTTATTTGTGGGTAATTAGATTGAAAAAGTAAGGGAAATAAATGTATATGGTACATAGTATGTGAAATACATACTGAACTATACTGTTGCCAACAGTAAAAAAAAATGATAATATAGAAGGGGTCAGGTTAGAGGTAACCTGACCCCATGAGACTGATGGAGGGGTCTGTGAGTGACTATGGAAGAACTATTTTTTGAACAGTTTGCAATGATCTGTCAAACAGCCAAAGGTTTTAGCAAAAACAAAAAACGTTCATACTATGTATTCTGACTTAACGATAACTACACAATGGCGACCGTCACGGTGGGGGTGGGGGTTTGGGGTTGTGTCCGTGTGTGCCTGCATGTGTGTGTATATTTATATATATATCCTACTGCTAATAGCCAGTAAGGATAGTTAGGACCAAAGAATCTATAGGAAAAGAGTTTTTGTTTTGCTAATACATTTGACGCCACTTCACTAATTTTCACAAAACTTTTTAAAAATATTTTTATTTGTTTTATTTTCAAGAACCGATACAAACAAGACAGCATATGCAAATTGCAGGTGGATACAGGATGACAAAATGAAAAAGGATGACATTAAGGAAGATACAATAACATAAAATAGGCAATACAGTGATCCATATGTTAGGGCCTGTACACCCTAACATGGAGAAGTGTGGCTCACTGGTTAGAGCGGAAGACCCTGATGCAGAGATCTGACCCAGGACCAGGGTTCAATTCCCGTCGCGGCAGGGTCTTGGGCTCAATGTCCGCGGACCAGATAATTCTCGCCACGGCGCCTACTCTAATCATGGGTCCCACTCTGCAACTCTGGCAATAGCTTGCTTAATCTCCACACCGGCCCTAATCGCTAAGGATGCCTGGCTTCAACTTGGGGTGCCCAGGAGTGGGTGCCTCACAGGAACAGGCCAGGATGGGTTCCTCAGCGGTACAGCGCGGGGACACACTGGCTAGTGTAACCAGGCGCTTTATACGCTCAGTTACAGTTACACAAGAGGACACTACTGCTTAGAGGAGTCACATATGAACTGGCCGAAGTTGCAGCCAAGTCAATAAAAGTACAAGCGACAGAGGTGAGTGACCAAACGTGGTTCAACTTTGAGGTGTTAACGACTTGGGTAGTGTTGATGTCCCCAATCGGTTGGGAGAGTAAATATGTTCTAAGAGGACCCCAGATATCGCGGGGTCTGGAGGTAAGAGGGAGGAGTTAGGAAAACATGTATGTTTGCTCCTGCCAGAATACAATGCCATTAATCTAGTCCTTACATTTGGATGACCTGCCCCAACCCCATCTACATGCAATTTGCTGTTTAGCCAGGAGAAGGGCAAAGGAGAAACATTTCCTGTGCGCCACAGCTAGTTTTTCAGTGTAGCCTAACAGGGCAAGTAAAGGAGAGAATGGGAGTTGCAACAATGTCATTTGTTCTAGGGGCGCATGGACTTGGCGCCAATAGTCTTGTACAGCCCCGCAATCCCAGGCAAGGTGTAGGAAATCTGCCCCTGCAGTACAACAGCGATCGCACCTGTCGTTTAATCTGTACATTTTGGATGGGGTATAGTAAGTGCGATGTAGGAATTTAAAATGGAGGATGCAGAGACGGCTACTGGACGTGCTTTGTTCCGTCTGTTTGCAACATTTAGTCCATTGCCCATCTGTGACGACTCGTCCCATCTCTTCGGCCTATTTATCTCGAGCAATGCTTTGTGTTGGGGTAGAGGAGGCATAGATGCTATGGTACAGGCTATGGTAAAGCCTATGGTACAGTGAGGAGACTAAGTGTGGTGCAGCATCAGTGCGAAGTATCATGGGCAGAGGGGTAACCGCCAGAGGCTCTAGTGGATATGTGGGTCTGTGTTCTTTGAAACCCCATCGCAGCCGAATATAGAGAAAAGTATCCATAGGAGAAGGCGGATGTTTGGAAAAGAGTTGTTGTGATGTATAAAACTTACAGTTGCAATAGAGATCCCCCTAGAATGTGTACCCATGTTTAGCTTTAGTTTTTTTGAAGACGCCCTCCTGCAGGACCATCATCTTTGGGTGATAAACTAGAGAGGGCAGTGGTGACTATAACATGGGGGCCTGAGAGCGAATAGCAATGCTTTCCCATGCCTTTACTGTGCAAATGATCGGCGATTGGTCGACCATTTGTGGCTTAGTGGCAGTCAGTACGGCGCCCTCAATCGGTATGGGATCAGGAAGCCAATGCTCAGCAGCCACCTGCGGCATATAGTTGGGTGGGGAGGGTGGGGGGGGGGGGACCAGAAGTGAGCATAGTGGGCTTGCGCGCATATGTAGTATAATTCGAAGTTGGGTACATCAAACCCTCCCTGGGAATATAGCTTAGTAATCGTGTCCCGTTGAAGCAGAGGGTGCTTAACTCCCCAGGTTAGACGTATCAACTTCGATCATAAAGCAGAAAAGAATTGTCTTCCCAAGGTCGTACGGAATGTTTAAAAAGGGAAGAGAAATTTGGGGAGCATGACCATTTTGATCAGGGAAATAAGGCCCACGAGAGACAGGGCGAGAGTGATCCATCTTGTGACTTTGTCTTTGAGCTCTTCCAGGGTGAGACTGTAGTTGAACCTCATAAGCTCCTCACGATCAGTGGAGACAAATACTCTCAGGTATTTCACCTTATCAGGGCACCACTGGATTGGGCAGTCCTGTGTAAACGTCACAACGGACTCTGTGAGGGGAAGAAATTGGGACTTCGTCCGGTTAATATGGATACTAGAGAGCCCTCCTAAGCGTACGAACTCCCTGAGTAGCGGATTAAGGTTGAGGTGAGGATCTCGGATGTATAAGGTAATGTTGTCGGCATAGAGGGATATAAGGATCTACCGGAGGAAGCAGCAGTTTGTCTTGTCATGATGATATTGTCTTACCCTGGCTGCAAGAGGTTTGACAGCAAGGGGAGATAGCAGGCAGCCTTGTTGAGTACCTCGAGTGATGGGAAAGGGAGGAGAGGAGTGCCCATTGATGAGAACTCTAGCTACTGGACCAGAGTATCAGACGAATCCACGAATGAAATCACTCAGGCATACCCATATTTTGGAGGGTAATAAATAGGTAGTCCCACTTGAGGGAGTCAAAGGCCTTGGTGGCATCCAGAAAGACTGCAGCCAAAGGCAATTGAGGGTCAACTGACTGCAAGATTGAAAAAATGGGTGCACAAATTATGTGATGTTGCCCGACCCAGTATAAACCCAGTCTGATCTGGGAGGCCCAGTTTCTCCAGGAGTAGGACGAGACGATTGGCCAGTATTTTGGCAAAAATTTTGGCATCTGTATTGATGAGGAAAAGGGGATGATACGAGTCGCAGTTATCTGCAGTCTTACTGGGTTTTAAGAGTGAGGAAATCAAAACTTCCCTTAAAGATGGGAGATATCCCAGCTACTGTGCTTCGCTAAAAACCTGTTTGAGTATAGGGAGCTGCTGGTCTAGGTATGCTTTATAAAAATCAATGGGTAGACCATCAGAGCCCGGGGCTTTCCCGGACTTCATTTGCACGATTGCCTCTTGTATCTCGTCATTTTCAAAGGGTGTGGCGAGGAACTCCCTCTGCGAATCTCCCAGCCAGGCGAGGGTGATATCTTGTAGATATGGTGTGAAGTCCGTGGGCGAGGCCCTACGAGTACTATATAAATCAGTATAGAAATCAGTAAAAACCTTCACGATATCCAGGCTGTCCCTGTGACGCATGCCCGCAGTGTCTCAAATTTCCAAAAAATAGTTGGAGAATTTGGGTAACCGGATTTCTTGCGCCAATGCTCTGCCCGGGTGTTCCACTTCTTCATATTTGCGTGCCATGAAGTACTTCCCTTTTAAAGCGATCTTCTGGTCAGCGGTTTGTTTGTAAACGTAACGTTTATCTCTTAACGTTGCTAGACGCTGTCCAGGAGGTGTCCTCCCAAAGATCTCTCTCTAACTGTTTAAGTTCTCCCTCAAGTGTGCGTAAGTTACGATGGAGATCACATAGGAATCTGAAGCTTTTAGCGATACAAGTCCCCCTGATAGTAAGGTCTCCCAGACCGTGCCCACCCCTGCAACCGAATCTATGTTGAGTTGAAAAAGGCGGTAATTTCCGTGCTCAGTTCAGAATGGAAAACAGTGTTGAGTAGGGCCTCTGGCATCAATCTCCAAAACCTGGGGGGTGCAATTGAGACAAGTGGAGCAACCGTCATGAGTACTGGGGTGTGATCAGAGTACGTCCTGGCTAGGTGAACGGCTTGAGTGACCCACGGGACCCAGCCCCCCGGGAGACCACCCAGTAATCTAGACGAGCGCAGGATGAGTGCGCTGTCGTACAATGAGTGCCCTCGCTACTATCTGGATGGACATGGCGCAATACATCCATGAAGCCATGAGCAGTGAACATGTCTGGCAGTATTTCCTGTGTTTTATTGTTGTGTACGGGAAGGGGGGTTGGACCTGTTTAAGGCAGGATGGAGCGCAGCATTGAAGTCCCCTCCCCATATGATATGAGTGGAGCCAATTTGGAGTATACGCCCCCAAAGTGTTGTAAAGAAATCGGGGTCATCGATGTTCGGCGCATAACAGCACACCAAGTTGGCCAATTGAGTACCTAATGTGCCCCACAGCATGCAACTCCTCCCAAGAGAGTCTTGTTCGGATCCACCCAGTATGAAAGGGATATTGTTTTTTACAAGGATCACAATACTTCTGGAGTAAGTGGAGTAAGAGGAGAATAATTGTACAGAGGTCCACTTACTAGCAAAAATGGGACTACGAGCAGGGTCTAGATGAGACTCCTGCAGCATTGCAATGTGGACATGATGCCTATCCATTTGTCTGCATTTCCGGCGGGTCTCTCAGGCCTCAGACATTCCAAGTGAGGAGATTTATTTGTAGTGCCTCAGTGTGTGAATAACAGAGTGATATTATAATTTTGCGGCATGCTCTGCGCAAAGGAATAGAAATAGAGAGGGTATACCTCTAAATAAGAAGTCCTACGTCTACCTGTTGAAAAAAGAATGTAATGAAAAAACATCTCAAAGAAATCCCATCCCACAACAGCACCCCAATTGTGTCGGCATCATTATCCCTACCCAAAACGGAACAAAACCGACATTTCTAAGTGAAAAACAATTAAACAATAGGAACTAGGGGAACACCCGTGTGAGGGACGCTGGTGTGCAACGGCATCCTCCCTTCTCCCTTAGCCGTGAAGCCTGTTCCCAATTGTAGGGGAAATAAGAGGAAGGGGGTTGGGGTGCTTGTCAAAGTCTAGTTTGTTAACAGAGAGGAGCATCAAGAGAAAGTGCTCGCTAGTAAAAAAACATATTACATATAAAAAGTTCTATATCACTTATCTGTCAAAAACAGATCATCAAGTTCAGACATCTATGTGGTAGCAGGATGTTACTGAGGAGAGAACAGGAAGAGGAGCCAACACCCTCCGCCAGTAAGTCGAATGTCACCAAGTGCAAAGCAGCGGGCCTTAAAAAAAAAAGGGGGGGAGGAGAGGGCCCATAGGCATCAGCATTACGGTACTACTGGAGCAACAAAAAAAGAGTAGGCGTGTAAGGCCAATTATCAGTCAGTACTAAGCAATGAAGATCTTGAGTGGCGCTCCTGCGAGTCTCTGGGTGGCGTGTGGTTTCTAACAGTGAGGAGAAAGTCATCAACTTGCTGCCCATTGATAAAAAAAATTGTAGCTTGCCTTGGTGTGTAACTCACAGGCAGGCTGGGTATAATAATGCATATTCGATTTGCACCTCACGAAGTTTTTGCTTAGCCGGCAGGAATTTGCATTTCGCCTCCTGCACAGCAGCCATGAAGTCCTGACAAATGGTGAACTCGTTACCGTTGAAGTTAAGATTTTTCTTTTCACTGGCAATTTCAGAGCGGCGTCACGGTCTCGATAGTTGAGGAGACTAGCGGTGTCACGGTCTCGATAGTTGTGGAGACGAGCAACTATCGGGCACTGACTCCCTCCGAGAGGGGTCTGGGGACTAAAGAACGATGTGTGCATGCCACAATCAGTTGAGTAGAGAAGGCCTCTGCGCCAAAGGTGGTACACAATAGTCCCTCAATAAAGTCTTCCATGCGCCCTGTGTCAGTGCTCTCAGGGATTCGGATGCCGCGAATGTTGTTGCGCCTACTACACGCCTCCAAATCTTCATTTTTTTGCTGTAATTACCTTAAGGAGCTTGTCCATTTGCGCCACTTTGTGCGTCACTTGAGTCGTGGTGCCTTCGTTGTCGGAGATTCACTTCTCCGCCTCCTTGAGTTGCTCACCATGCTTCTCCACCTTTAAAACTATGTAGTCATTGCGATTGCTCAAGGAATCCTTTTTGTTTGAAAAGTCTGAAGCTGTGCTGCATGGCCAGCAGGAGAGTTTTAACATCCTCAACCAGGGTAGGCGGGGGAGACAACACCCGCTCGTCTAAAGGTCCAACTGGGTCTTCGGAGCTGGAGCGCATGGCCACCTTCTTTGTATCGAAGGGGAGCTTGGACTGGCGACCATCTGGTTTCCCCGTGGTGACAATAGTGCGAGGTGTCAGAGATGTAGCCCCAGGAGCGGTCAGAAATGGGTATTGGCGCAACGATCTACACGAGGTAAGTTCTTTCAGAAAGATTAACGCACTCAGCGAGTATGTAAGGATTGACCACCTGGGGAGTTGTAACTTCTGAATGGGTCGCCCAACCGAGTCCACAGGATATGCCAGATAGGGAGGCCGTTCAACCCCTACAGCAGCCTCAAGGGTAAGGTTTGGGCCAGTTGTTGAGTCCGTGGATTACTGTAGCACAGATAGATTAGTGTGCAGAGTGGCTGTATCACTCCATCCCCACAGCCAGTGGTCGACGTGGGATCCAGAGGGGTTAGTGTTGCGGGGGAGGAGGAGGCCTGACAAGTCCTGCAGTCAGATATCAAATGTCTCCACCGGCGTCTCTACTGGCACAGCCACCACCCCTGAGGGACCAGCAAGGGGACAGCATCCACATTGGCAAGCTGCGCTGCCTTAGGCAATCATCGTCTATGCAGTTTATGTGCCGCTGTACTGCAAGCTCTAGCAAGAACAAGCTGGAGCAGAGTGAACATAGCGGATTCCAAGGTGGAAGGAGCAAGGTAAGGCCTCACGAGCAGCGGCAGCCCAGTTCGAGCAAGGGTAAGTAATGTGCGGGTTTATGGCGCTGTACACTTGATGGTGGAGGATAATTTCGCTGACCGTGTATGTGGGGTTACATGGCTTGTTTAAGCGCAAAGCTGCACCGACCTGTGCAGTGCCTCGGGTCTTGACGTCACATCAGGCAGTACAGGAGATCAGCAAGCAGGTAGCGCGTTGTATCCCCCCTATCCCGTCCGGCAAGTGGATAATCTTGTCGTTACCATAGGAGGGAGGGGGGATTTCAAAAGCAAACAATGCGGTAGCCTCGCTGCAACGACGTGAAGGCAGCGGCAGCCCGCAGAGCATGTTACAGTTGAGGGTAGATGAGGCCCAGGTGCCACTTGGGATCTCCGGCGCTCGCTTACCAGCTCCGGCTGCCGGAGACTTCCGTTAGGCACAGCGCATGCTCCGAGCGAAGGTCCTCGAATCTCCCAGGAGCCTCTAGCAAAGTCTGCAAGCTCAGATCTCATCACCGGAGGGGAGCCACCAGCTTCATAGAACTCGGCGGGCAATTTCGGCAGGAATAGCGTGGGAATTTATAGGGATAATTGCCGAATTTTGCTGTCAAGCGTCCAGAGCCTCACAGGCGTACGGCCATCTTGGTCGTGGGCCACCAATTTTCACAAAACTTCCTATTTTTGGTTTAGCTGCTGTGTTGAAAGTTTTAGGGTGATCCATCAAGTGGGGGACGCGAAAAAAAGGTGACAAAATGTGTTTTCCCTTATGTCTATGGGAATTGTAATTTTTTTTAACATGACTACAACCCAAATAGCTGAACGGAATTTCATCAAATTTTGCAGAAAGCCAGATGTTGGTCCAAAAAGCGTGCTTTTTGTCATTTGGTGTAAATCCATTCAGTTGTTTTTGAGATATTCAAGTTTAAAAAAATATAGATATCTAGGGACGCAAGTCCTTGCAGCGGACTTCCGGATCCTGCTGAAACTTGATTGGCTACCCTGACCCCCCAGATATGAAGGGGGGGGGTTCCTACAGAGACCCTGCCCAGGGTCAGTAGCTTTTTATTAAATTGTGTTGCAAATTCACGGGTGGACCAGCAGCAAAATAAAAAATAAAAAGATGTGTGGGCTCCAGTGCGTCTTTTCCATGACTCCCACGGGTGAGTCAAACCTCAGAGGCAGCTTCTATAATTATGTGGGCTGTGCCATGCGGCGTGCCCTGGAAAACGCCAACTCCCCAGCACACATATAAGTAAACTGATGAGTGGGCCCGCCACCTTCCCGGGGCTATCGCTTGAAATAAGTATGTATGTCCTCCTCCACAACCCCGGGGACCTCCACCTCCCCGGGGATTTACACTTTTGACATCGGGGTGCCCTAATTATTTATTTATTTGATTATTTATTGAAAGTGTTATATGGCGCTAGCTCGACCCGTAGGTATCAGAGTGCTTTACAAACACACAGTACACAGCAGGAGGACATTACAATTACATAGTAGGCCTACAGTAAGGAAGCACACCATAGAACCAAATAAAACAAGGGAATGAATGAATATGCATTACAGCGGAGGGGGAGATAGCAAAAGAAAGAAGAAAGGGCAAGAACGACATCGTCCGGTCACCCACTATCCATGAGAGTCCAGGGAGAGGGGAGACAACTTGGATAAGGAAGACTGGGTTGGTTGACGTTGGTCATTAAAGTATTTGTTTAGGAGAAGGAGTTTTAGGTCCCTTTTGAAACAGGAGAAGGAGGGGTTGCATCTGAGGACTCCAGGAAGAGCGTTCCATATACTGGGAGCGTTGCCAGAGAACGATCGGTATTGGGTACTTTTCTTTTTTTCACTTTTGGAGGAATAAGGAGGAGTGAGTTGGTGCTTCTTAGTGTTCTGGATTGACCTGCTCTAATCAGTTTGTTGTTTAAGTAGTTGGGGGTAGGAGAGTGAAGGGTTTTGTGTGTGATGCAGGCCAATTTGTAGATACATCTCCCTTCCATGGGAAGCCAATTGAGGCAGTTGAGAGCTGGAGTGATGTGTTCAAATCTTTTAATTCCAGAAACTAGTCAAGCTGACATGTTCAGCACTGCTCTTAGAGGGGCTAGGTGTGCTTTAGGAATCCCAGAAGGATGGCGTTTCCGTAGTCGATTTTGGAGAGAACTAGGGATTGGACCACTGTCTTGAGGTCATCATGAGGTAGAACAGGTTTCAGTTTCTTGAGGTGTTTTAGAGCGAAAAGAGCACTTTTTGCAGAGTTTTTGATGTGGGCCTCCATTGATAAGTTCTTGTCAAGGGTGATGCCTAGAGACTTGATTGAGTCGGATAGGGTAAGGGGGCAGTTTAGGGCAACCAGATTCTTGAACCACTCTTGGATTGGGCGATGGTTACTTTTTGGGGAGAATAGGATTAGTTCTGTTTTGTCAGGGTTGAGCTTTAAGTGGTTAATGTAGAACCAAGTTTGGATCTTGGTTAGGGTAGTATTAAGGAGTAGAATCTCGCTGGGAGACTTGATCCTGAAATAGATTTGGGTGTCGTCCGCGTAAAGGTGGTAATTCACTCCGGCTTTTTTCAATATGATTGTGAGGGGTTCCATGAAGAGATTGAAGAGGGTCGGGGAGAGGATCGAGCCTTGCGGAACCCCCAGTGTAACTTTAGTTGGTTTTGAGAGACAGGAGTTAATTTTAATTTGTTGCGAGCGGTGTTGAAGGAAGGAGGTGAACCATTTTAGTACTGTGCCATTGATGCCGAGCCGTTTTGACGGGGTCTCCAAGAGGGATGGGTGGTTTACAGTGTCTAATGCGCAGAAAGGTCGATATGGATGAGTAGGCAGGCATCCCCTTTGTCTAGGGCCTTGTGAATGTCGTTGGTGACGTTGAACATAGCTGTTTCGTGCTACAGCCTTTTCTGAAACCAGACTGGAAGGCATCAAGGAGGTTGAACTCATTAATGTGATTATTGAGTTGGAGGAGAACACATTTCTCTAATGTTTTTGCAAGGAATGGGAGGTTAGAGATAGGTCTGAGGTTGTTAAGATCATTAGGGTCAGCCCCAGGTTTCTTGAGAATGGGTGTGATTTGTCCTAGTTGCAGGGAGTCTGGGACACAGCCTGAGGTGAGAGAGGCGTTGATGATTATTGTCCAGAAAGGAGAGATGGTGTGGTTGAGTTTTTTTTTGATTGCGGAAGGAGGGAGTTCATGGTGTGGGAGGAAGGTTTTAGATTGTAAATTATATTGAAGACCTTGTTTTCCGACATTAGCTCAAAGTCGGACCAGTTCACATTGTTTTTGAGCTAGAGGTAGGTTTGATTGTCCTTGTAAAGAGCTCTTTCGGAGTGGTCCAGGGAGGTTGAAGGGAGGCCGGTTAAAGGGAAAGGGGGGTTAGCAGTTGGTAAGAAAGATTGATCAATTTTAGAGACTTTATTTGTGAAGAAGGTGGCAATTTCTTCTCATCGCTCGTTGGTGGCTTCGATTTCTTGAGAGGGAGTGCAATTAGTTTGGCTTTTAACAATGTTAAATAGTTCTCTTGGTCTGTTTTTTGTTAGATCTAGTTGGCTGCGGAAAAAAGATGCCTTTTCATCGAAGATGTGTTTTTTGTAAGACCGTCGAGCAGATCTAAGATGTGTTAGGTTCAGGGATGAGGGGTTTTGTCTCCAAGACCTTTCTGTTTGTCTGGGTGACGCCGTTCATCATTCAGCTCCACGCTAAACCAGGGTTTTGATTTTGTTCTCCTCAGTTGTTTGAGTTTGAGAGGAGCTACTTGGTCTAAGACCTCTGCCATTCTTGAGTTGAAGTGAGAAGTGAGGTCATCAGCCGTCCATGATGAGGGATGGAGTTGAAGATGGGGAAGAATCTTGGCTTCACGTTCAGATAGAGGTATTTCTTTGATGTGTCTGGTTAAGATTTTGGGTTTGACAACACGGGTAGGTTGGAGGTTGGCAGGTGTGTCAATCTTGAACTGAATGAGGTGATGGTCAGACCAGTCAATGGGAAAAATCTCTCTCAAGGAGATCAGATCGTTGTTTGTTATGATCGCATCTAGAGTTGCACCTTTGATGTGGGTTGGTTTGTTGCAGAGTTATATATTTCCAGAAGGTTGGAAAGGTTCAGGCCATGGAGTCTTCAGGGTCGTTCCAGTGTATATTGAGGTCACCCAAGAACACGTCTTTGGTATCTGTCAAGGAGAATTCCTGGGGACCACCACCTCTCTGGGGCCAAACTCCTATTTTATTTTACAAATGGGAGGTGAGAGTGAGTGGTTCTGTGGATGTCATCAGTGATGTCAATGACCATGTCATGAGTGATGCAATATGTGAGGTCTTAAGTTAGCTCAATCAATCAAACAACATTTGTAGAGCACACTACATACCCGTGAGGGTCTCAAGGGGCTGGAGGAGGGGGGTGGAGGAGGGGCCGTGCTACGGATCGAACAGCCAGGTCTTGAGTAGCCTCCTTAAGGTCAGCAGGTCTTGGGTCTGCCGTAAGTTCAGTGGGAGGTGTTCCAGGTCTCACTGCTGTGGTGGTTGCGGAATCCTGACTGGAAAGGGTCCAGGATTCTCTTTACTTCGAGGTATCGGGAAAACTATCTGTTGACGATCTTCTCGATTACCTTGGCCGGGAACGGGAGCAGAGAGATGGGCCGGAAGTTCTTGAGGTCTCTAGGGTCAGCTTTGGATTTTTTGAGTAGGGTGCTGATCTCGGCGTGTTTCCAGCTCTCTGGGAAGGTCGCGATCTTGAGGGAGAGATTGATGACGTTGCGCAGGTGGGGTGTGATGGAGCTGCTGGCTTTGTTTAAGATGTGGTGCGGGAATGGGTCTGACGGGGAGCCGGAGTGGATTGTGCTCATGGTCTTGATGGTGTCATCAATGCTCACGCTGGTCCATGCTAGCAGGGGGTCGTGGTTGATGGTGTGTGGAGGGTCTGTTGTGTACTTGTCTGTTGGAGCTGTCTGGGTGTTGAAGCTGTCGTGGATGTCTGCTATCTTGCGGTGGAAGAAGGTGGCAAGGGACTCGTACAGGGCTTGCGATGGCGGGATGTTGTTGGTGTTGGAGCTGGGGTTGGAGAGTTCCTTCACGATGTTGAAGAGCTCCTTGCTATTGTGTGCGTTGTTGTCGAGGCGGTCTTTGAAGGAGGTCCTCTTGGTCGTCCTGATGAGGTGGTGGTGGTGGTGGTTGCGGGTGGCGTACTTGTGGGTTGCGTGGCTGTCTGTTCATTGTGACATTTCTGCTCTAGCTTCCGGCAGGCCTGCTTGGAGGCTAGGAGTTCTGGGGTGAACCAACTGGCCCTCTTGCTGGTGTCTCTGTGGAGGGGGGTTTCTTCGGGGGGATTCTTCCGCGGGGCGAGGGTGTTGGCGCAGTCGTCGATCCAGCGTCTGAGGTTGAGGGTAGCGTCGTCGGTGTTGGAGGGTTCGGTCGGTGGGCTGAGAGGAAGGTTTGTGTGTAGTTGGTCTTCGGTGATTTTTCTTCAGCAGCAGCGGGGGATCTGTTCGGTGCGGTGGTGTGTGGTTGGTTTCTGGAAGGAGAAGTGGATGCAGCGGTGGTCAGTCCAGAGGAGTTCGGTGGTGAGGCTGAAGGGGACGTGGGGGCTTGCTGAGAAGATGGAGTCAAGCTTGTGGCCTGCGGAGTGGGTGGGCGTTGTGACAGTCCGAGGTTGGCGAGGTTATTGATCAGGGTTGTCGAGTTGCTGTCGTCATTGTTCTCCCGGTGAAAGTTCAGGTCTCCGAGGAGGATGTAGTCATGGAGGTCAGGGCGTGCGTGCTGCTGAAGTCTGCTATGGAGTCGCTAAACTGGGGTCGGGTCGTCTGTAGACGAGGGTGCCTCTGAGGTTGCAGTTGGGGTCTGTGTGGATCTGGAAATGCATGTGTTCGTCGGAGCTGAGAGTGTCGTCGGTGCTGGTCGAGACCCTGATGCTGTTCTTGTGGACAATGGTGATGCCTCTGCCGACTCCTTTGGTTTGGTATCTGCGGCCGCCATATATGGGGATGTAGGAGGGAGGCGCAGCTGGGAGGCAGGGGCTGCGAATTACAGTGAGGGGGGCCGGCCGCAGGGGACGCAGGGGTGGGAATGGGGCAGCGTGGGGGAGACAGAGGCAAAACGGGCACCAGATACAGAAACCAACAGAAGGAAACGGGCAAAATCAATGGCAGCGAGGGGGAGACAGATGAAAAACGGGGACCAGATACAGAAACTAACAGAAGGAAACGGGCAAAAACAATGGCAGGGAGGGGGAGACACAGGCAAACTGGCACAAGATACAAACCTAGGGCCTACCACTGGCCACCAGGGATGAGGCGCAGATGGTGGCCTGTGGGTGGAGGAGGGCCCCAACTTTCAGCAGCGGCAGAGCACACAGGAGGATGTGAAAAGGTGCGACAGCTTTAGGTAGGAACAAGAGTCTCATTCGAAGCACCCTTTTGTTCGGATGCACCGAGAAGAAAGGGGGGTTGGAAGAAAGGGCTTGAAGCTCTCTCACTCTGCGAGCAGAGGTGATGACCAGATGAAAAGCAGTCTTCAGCGTGAGAAGCCTAAGAGGATAGTTGTGAAGATGCTCGAAGGGAGAGCACATAAGGTAAGTCATAACAAGGTTCAAGTCCCACTGAGGCAATATGAAAGGAGATGAAGGAAAAAGATGAATAATGCCTTTAAAGAATCGAATTACAATATGGGACTTGAACAAAGGGGGCTGATCTTGTAGCTGAAGAAAAGGAGAAATAGCTGCCAGATAGCCTTTAAGAGTGCCCAGAGCCGAGCCCTGCTGGGCAAAAGAGCGAATGAACAAAAGAGCCTCAGAAAGAGGGGCAGAAAGGGGATCCACAGCCTTTGCTGTGCACCATGCCACAAACTTGTTCCATCGACAGCAGGCATAAACCGTCTTGGTGGAGGCACACCTGGCTGCCAAGATGACATTACAAACTTCAGGTGGAAGGTCAAAAGCGGTCAACTGCTGCAGCTCAATCTCCACTCAAGGAAGCTAAACAGGTTCCCCTGCTGCTGCGACAGAGATACTCCCGAAGGGGCAGTCTAATCAGAGGATCGATGGTCATGCTCAGGAGCTCACGGTACCAGACACTTTGTGCCCAGTCCGGGACCACAAGAATGACTTGGGCCAGATCGTGCTTGATCTTCCGCATTCGGGGCAAAAGTGTTACAGGCGGAAAGGCATACAGGAGGCCAAGCAAGTTGTGCCTTAGACACTTCAATGCGCATAACTGCTGACATTTTGCATTCTCTTTGGTGAACAGATCTAACCAAAGCTCGCTCCCTGCTGAAAGAGACCTTGCACCCCCCTCTGAGTGAAGACGTCATTTGTGATCCACCAGGCACCGAGGGTTGACTCCTCTGATATCCGCCTCTCCCAGGTGGCCGTCCCATCCCAGGAGTGATCCATCGGTCACCACCGTGAGGTCTAGTTAGGGAAGGGAGAGGGATCTGCCTCGGACCCAATCCTCGTCTGTGGACCACCACTATAGTTGTTGCGCAATTCCCTCTGAGATCTGATGCAGTCGTAAAGATTCCCCTGAAGCTGCGCCCACTGGAACTTCAGGTCCCACTGCAGAGCCCGCATATGCAAGAGGCCATGAGGTCCAGCAGCCTAAAGGTCATTCTCACCGAAATCCGGGATAGAGGCTGAAACATCGAGATGAAAGGGAGTGTCTGAGAGGGAGTCAGGTGTGACTTCGGCACGTTTATAGTGAACCCCAGTGAGTGTGGGAGGTCTGGCTTAGTCCGGAGGGGAGAGAAGACAGCCTTGGGAAAGCCCGCCTTCAACAGCCAGTCGTCGAGATAGGGGAAACCTGGAACCCCTGATCTGCGTAGATGAGCCGCGACCACCGGCATCACTTTCGTGAACACCCGAAGGCCAAAGGGGGAGCACGGTAAGCTGAAAATGCTTGTGGACTACAGTGTACCGCATGTAGCGTCTGTGGGCTGGCAGGACAGGAATAGGAAAATATGCATCCTGCAAGTCCAAAGCCACCATCCATTATCCAGGGTTGAGGGCAAATAGGACCTGAGCCAACGTGAGCATTTTGAACTTTTCATTTCGGAAGAAGCGGTTGAGGACCCCCGAGTTCAAGGATAGGGCGCAGGCCTTTGTCCTTTTTGGGCACAGAAAGTAGTGGAAATAGCAACCACAACCTATTTCTGGGGCAGGGACTCTTTCGATAGCTTCCTTGGTCAAACGAGCTGAACTTTCCTGGAGGAGAGGCACCAATTGATCCTCTGACATGCGTTTGAGAGAAGGTGGCATAGAGGGTGAGGTAGCCTTGGAAGGTGAGGTAGTCTTGAAGGGGAGGGAGTAGCTCCTTCAGACTATCTGTAAAACTCACTTGTCCGACGTGATGGATTGTCATTGGAGAAGGTGATGGCGAATCCTTCCACTCACTGGCTGCTGATGGGCCTGAAAGGTCAGACTAGGAGGGTTTGGAGGCTGCTGCCGGGGGAGTGTGGACTGGCCCGCCCGCTGGTTCCCAGACCTGCGTCGCTGGGCCCCACGTCCGCGGCCACACAGAAGGTAGGTAGCTTGTGTAAACCGGTGGCTAGACTGGGCCGGATGTGGTGGGGTGCAAAAGGCAGACTGTGGTGGATAGGAGTCCGCAGCGAAGCTCAAGGATCTGGCTGTAGCTCGAGAATACTCCTCTCTCCAGTCTGGTTCTTCCTGCTGGACTGCCAAAGGGCCCAGCGACCCCTCCCAGTCCTCATCACCACCATCAGGGCGATAGGTAACGCCTGGGAGAAACAAGGGAACAAAAGTATCCTCCGATGTCGGATTCAACGTAGGTCCAGGTCCATCTTGGGAAAGGCGATGAGGACTGCGTCGGCCGGGGGCACGGCCAGCGTCGGGAGCGTTGGCACCGGGGAAGGTCGGGTAAGGCCGACCACCGCCGATCCACGGGGGCCTGCCGGGGCTGGATACGCCGGCATCAAAGGCCCAGGGCCCCGGGTCGACTCCACAGGGTCCGAAGGCGCACCAGCGGAGGTGGGCTGCCTAAAGATTCGATGGAGGGCGTCATAGAAGGTACAAAGTTGGGCAGGAGACGTTCTGGCTCCCAGAAAAGGGAGGAGGCACAGAGTCGTCCAAGAGGCAGGCACTGGAGATGGAGCGTTAGAGTGACAACACTCCGGGTCACGCGTCAAGTCAGCCGAACGACGGGGAGAAGGCACATTGTGACAATACTTCTTCGCCGTCTTCTTGTGCTTTGATTTTCACGAGGATAGCGAAGACTTGGACAAGGTGTGGTTGTTCCTCGGCCATTCGAGACCTTCGCCTCCAGCGAGACCAGGAGTGACACGGAGCTGACTGCCAGGCATCCAGAAGCTTCCGGGACCGCTCCCGCAAAGACTTCGGATTCATATCCCGGCAGTCAGAGCATGACTTCGGGTCAAGGTCGAGCTCCAGGCACCAGAGGGCTCACAAGGTGAGGGTCTTTCACAGACATCAGCCTGCGACAGGCCTCGCAAGGCTTGAAGCTGGCCTGACAATAGGACATCCCTTGTGCACTCAAAAAAAAAAGTTGACAAAACGTCAAAAAAGTTTCGTCAAAACTTGACTAAAGGAGAGGCTCTCTCTGGATCTGCGTTAGGCTGGTGCTGGAAAAAGAAAGAACAGACCTCAGCACGCAGGGGCAGCGTCTAAGTAGACAGCGCAACGCCATACCGGCAACCACGATGCCGAGCAAACTGACGCCACCTACCGGGGCACAGGGGTACTGCTTGAAGGAGAGTAGGATCTGCTTACTATGGTTACCCCCACTTTTTGCTGTGTTTCACTGATTTATCGACTTTAGACTGGCTGTGGCCCTGCTAACCAGGACCCCAGCCTAGCAGCTTCCTCTGTAAATTGATTGCATGTAGATTAGGTACACTACAGATTGGTTACTGGCTACCCTTGTGAGTCCCTAGCATATGGTACCAAGGGCATAGGTACCCCAGAGGCCTACCAGGGGCTGAAGCATGTATTATGCCACCCCTGGGAAGCCTTCCAAAATGGCACCACAGGTCTGCTACTGCAGCCTGGGTAAGGTGGTACTTGTACCCCATACTTAGAACACATATATATATATATATATATATATACACACATACACACACAGGAAAGTCGACACCTTAAGTATTTCGAAGGACGACAGCGGACCCAAATTTCAAAGGTGCAATATTATTATTAGTGCATGAAACCCCGCACCTCAGCCAGGACGCGTTTCGGGCCTCCTTGGCCCTTGATCACATATATATATACACCAAATCCTTCCGTGTATTTATTTATTTATTTATTTATTTAGAACGTTTTATATAGCGCGAACAAGATCTTTGCAGATATCAGAGCGCTTTACATAGAGGGGGTGCGAACAGGAGAGTGTGTAACAGGCCAAGTAGGCGTAGCGCAATTGAAGGTAATAAGTGGGGTAGGTACATGAGGGAGCATAGTCAAACAGGTAAGTCAAAGCTAACAGTACTAATAGGTGGAAGCAAAGACAATCATGTAAATCGATAATACAAGTAATACAAATAGGCAAAGGGATCGAAACAAGTAGTAAAGTTCTATTCAGAGTCTTAAAGAGTCCGAAATAATAGTTCAAGTGTATTTAGCCATGAGGATAGCTTTTACTTCTTTCTTAAAAAGTGTAGTGGAGGAGATGAGCCTGATTTCGGGAGGGAGTGAGTTCCAGATCCTGGGTGCCATTCCTGAGAAGGAGCGTTTATAGGTTTTTTCCTTCCGGAATCTTCGAGGCTTCAGCAGAAGATTGTTTGCGCTTCTAGTGTTTCTAGTGCCGTCAGAAATTGTCAACTTCTGAGTTAAGTAACCGGGTGAGCTCAGGTGTACCGCTTTGTGTGTCATACAAGCGATTTTCAGATGTATTCTGGCTTCAAGAGGTAGCCAGTTCAGTGATTTCAAGTCAGGGGTAATATGCGAGTTCTTTTTTGACCCAGTGATGAGTCTCGCCGCAGCGTTTAGAGAAGCTCTTAGAGGTGCAGTAGTAGTTAGGGGAGTCCGCAGAGGGCGATGCTGCCATATTCTATTCGAGGGATGACTAGTGATTGTACTGCAGTTTGGAAGTCTTTGGCTGGGAGGAAGGGTTTAAGTTTCCTCAAGGTATTGATTTGGAAGTTCGCTTCCTTAGTTGCCTTGCTGATATGTTGCTGCATGTTGAGATCGGTGTCAAGTGTTATGCCTAAAGATTTTGCTGAGTCCACGATGGTGGGTTGGACATAGAGTGCGGTTAGGTGTTTAAGCCAATTTTGCGTGGTAGCGATCTTCGCTGGAGGTGAGATCAGAAGGAACTCTGTTTTCAGAGCATTGAGTTTGAGGTGAGTATTGGCAAGCCAGGATTGGGTGCTTCTGATCGTTGTGTTCAGGAGCAAAATGTCTTTGGGGGATTGTAATTTGAGATAAAGTTGGGTGTCATCGGCGTACACGTGAAAGTGTACATTGGATGCTTTTAGCAAGGTGGTGAGAGGTTCCATAACTAGGTTGAACAGAGTTGGGGATAGGGAGGAACCTTGGGGGACGCCTAGCGATACAGGTATTGGCGAGGACATCAGGTTGTTGCTCTTGAATTTCCGCGACCTGTTGTGTAGAAAGGAAGTGAACCACTTGAGAACAGTTCCAGATATACCCATTCTTGTGTTTAATAGTTCGAGTAAATTCTCATGTTTAACGGTGTTGAATGCTGAAGAGAGATCAAGAAGGATGAGGAGGCAGGTGTCGTTTTGATCTAGGATTTGAAGTGCATCATCAATTATGTGAGTCATAGCAGATTCTGTACTGTGCCCTGCTCGGAAGCCTGATTGATGAGGGTTAAGGAGATCAAACTGATCAATGTGGTTTAGTCAATTGTATTTGTGCGCATTTTTCCAATAGTTTGGCGAGAGTGTGAATATTGGTAATGGGACGGTAATTGTTCAGATCAGAGGGGTCGGCTGTAGGTTTCTTTAGTAAAGGTGTGACTTGTCCAATTTTGAGGAAGTCAGGTATGGTTCCTTGTTGAAGTGAGCTGTTGATAATTTTAGTCCAGAGTGGGAGAAGCAGAGTGGTAAAGTCTTTTACAGCGTTAGCAGGAAGGGGGTCCGTGAGGTGATTGGATGGTTTCAAGGTGCAGAGCAGTTTGCCAATTTCTTCTTCAGAGTAGGTGCCAAAGGATGACCATGTAGCATTGTTGTTTGGTTCAGTGGGTGCTATGCAATGGGGCTTGGAGTAGAGGCATGCGTCAATGAGGAGATCACTCTTTATGTTGTCAGTTTTTTGGATAAAGAATCCGGAGAAGTCTTCACAGGAAGGTGCTTCGCGCACAGTGCTGAGTGGTTGGGGTTGTTCCTTGGATTGGGTTCTGATAAGCTCAAACAGTTTTCTCGGACGGTTTTTTGCTTGGTCGAGCTGGAGGCTGAAGAAATCTGATTTTGAGCGTTTTATTTTCCTGAAGTAGGCGTTTCTCTTTTTCTTCAGAGTTCTTAGGTGCAGTGCAGAGGGAGCTGATCTCCAGGTGCGCTCTGCCATTCGCATGGCTCGTCTATCCTCATTGAGACTCCCGTCGTAACATGGATTGGAGATTTTAGTGGGAACTCTTTTTAGCTTCATAGGTGCAGCCTCATTAATTATTGAGGTCATAGTGTTGAGATAGTGGTCAGTCAAGGATTGAACGTCCGTAGCTCCGGTAGGTGGAAGTAGGAGATTGCAGCTGTTAGGAGGCAGAGAGCTCGGGTTGAGTTTTTTTAGGTCTCTTTTCCAGACTTTAAGCTTGGAGGATTGAACCGGGTTAAATTTAACTTTTTCATTGATGAAGAATGTGACAATATGATGATCTGACCAGTCACATTGTTGGATGGACTCGAGTTGGATAGAGTCCTCTTTGGAGATGATAAGGTCGAGGATAGAGCCTTTCTCGTGGGTCGGGCTGTTGCATATTTGAGTGAGGTCAAGGGCATTGAGGACATTTTTAAGACTATTTACCACAGCGTCATTGCGATCGTTCCAGTGGAGGTTGAAGTCGCCCAGGTATATTTGGGTAAGCTGCCGTCCGGAACTGGTTGAGATCATATCCATGATTTGTTGGGAAAAGATGACGTTGTCCCTGGGTGGGTGGTAAATGCCGTGAAGAGAGCATATCGGTTTGCCCTCACTGATAATGTCGAGGCAGATGTATTCATAGGATGTTGGGGGTGGTAGGGAGGTGGAGTTGACTTTCAGAACAGATAGGTTGTTCCTGTAGATGCATGCGAATCCACCACCTATTTTGCCGGGCCTGTCAAGTCTAATGATGTGGTAGTTGGGAGGAACCAGAATATCCATTATAGGTGTAGAAGATTCGGTTAGCCAGCTTTCAGTCAAGATGATTAGGTCAAGGTCCAGTGTTAGGATGAGATCAGCGATGGCGGCTGAATGTTTCGAGGCCGATCTACAGTTGAGGAGAGTGCATTTGAGACGGGGTGTGTTGAGGGTGGTGGAGGGTTCTAGAGAGAGAGGGATTTTTCTAAGGTTATTAGGGATGGAGATTCTGCTGTTTAGTGTGGGGGGTCTAAGGGGATTTGAGTGTATCGTGGGAATGGTGAGGTGTGAGTTGGATGTGTGATTTTGAGGAGCTGGGTCGTAGGAGCGGAGGAGGGTGTGTTGAGGTCCGAAAGAGGGTTGCAGGGGCGACGAGGGCGGTTCTTGCGATTGCGAACAGGGATTGAAGTCCAGTGAGGGGAGCGTTGAGTGAGCGAGTCAACCGGAAGGGTGGGGGGCATGTTGGGAGGGGAGGTGGCGGTGGGTGAGGGGTGTCTGGGGTGTGTGGAGAGTAGTTCTTTGATGATGTGCATGTCTTCTTTGACCTGGATGAGGGTAGCCATAATCTTGTCCAGTGTGGAGGTGGGAATGGAAATCAGGGGTGAATGACTGACCTGGGAATTAGCGTGTAGGTGGGGGAGTGAGCTGGTGTTCATGCAGGGTTCCGTTGTGTCAGTGTACGGGCTGGTGTTAGGGGGGAGAGAGGGTTTAGGCGGGAGGGGTGTGGGTGTGGATGAGGTAGGGAGGAGGTTGGTGGTATGAGTGAGGGCATAGGTGGTAGACGGAGAGAGCAAGGTGGAGGATTGGTGTATGTTAGTGGTGGTGGGAGTGCAGGACGGGGGTTAATGGGGGCTGAGAATGGAGGGGAAATGGGATTGGAGATGGTCCTGTTGTGAGGCTGGGGAGTTAAATTAAGAAAGGAGGTGTGTTCTGCGTAGTTAGTTAGAGGGCAGTGGGGACTGAGAATGGGGGGGGTGGGATAAAGGGTGGAGTTTGTCATTGTGCGTGTCATTCTGGTGCTGAACTAGGTTAGATGTGTTGTAGGTGGGAGCAGTGATGTCAGGGGTGCGAGGAGTGGTAATGGTATGCGTGGAGGTCCGAGGGTTGGTAGGGTGGGTGGGAGTGCGAATGGTGTATGAGGGGAAGAGATCTGTGTCTGTGTTTGAGGAGTGTGGGGTGGGGGTGCGAATGGTGTATAAAGGGGAGACATCTGTGTCTGTGTTTGAGGAGTGTGCGGTAGCTACCTGGAGCTGAACTAGGATAGAAGGGTTGTGGGTGGGAGCTGAGGAGTCAGGGGTGGTAGGTCTGTCTCTGAATGAGGAGTGTGTGGTAGCTGCATGGTGCTGCACTAGATTAGGAGGGTTGTGGGTGGGAGCTGTGTAGTCAGGGGTGGTAGGACTAGAGGTGATATGGGTGAAGGTCCGCGGATTGGAGAGGTGCTCTTTGAAAGTGGGGAACAGGTTGTCTAATAGTTCCAGGTTCCGGTCTGTGGATTGAATTAGGACAATTCCGTTATTGTAGATAGTAATGGTGGCTCTGCCTGGGAAGAGTTGGGATGGTGTGATGTAGAGTGTAATCCCATGAGCGGATTTCCTGGTGGTGGAAACGGTGAGTAAGGTGCGGAACGCTTTTCTCCATTGAGCTCTGCGTATGGTGTGTAAGATGAAATCGGTGTTCAAGGAACCATTGACCGGGGAGAAGTAGGTGTCAGCAAAGGGGGTTTCAGGGTGGGACCTCAGGAAGTTGTGTTTAAAGCGTTTAACTGCTTTTTTGGTGAGTACGGGTGGGTAGTTGATTTTATATGTGTGCTTACCGATGGGATCCATGTTGGGATGGGGGTATAGGTAGGTGCGGGTAAGCATGGGCAAATTTTGCGAATTCGCGATCCGTGAATTTGCGGATTTGCGAATTCGCGATCCGTGAATTTGCGGATTAGCAAATTCGCAATCCGCAAAATTCGCGAATTTGTGCGAATTTGCAGATTTTTGGTTTTTTGCGCGTTCGCTGGGTTTTTGCGTGTGCGCGGGGTTTTTTGCGTGTTCGCGGGGATTTTTGCATCTTCGCGAGCCGCTTGTATAGCGAAGTTACCCATGCAGTCATTTATGGGAGAGAGATAGATAGATAGATAGAGAGAGAAAGAGAGGGAAAGAGAGAGGGAGAGAGAGAACGAGAGAAAGAAAGAGAGGCCGGATCTCTGAAGGGCCAGATTCCTGAGTTACCCCTACAGAACATACAGCTTTTTGTTTTTAGCAAAATGCATATGAAAATTGTGCTGTAAAGGTCTCTTTTAGTTTAACCCCTCCTGACAACTCAAAATGGGTGTATTTGCCATCCTCTCCCTTCTTCCTGTTTTTTATATCTGTAAGTGCTTCCTGATGAGGTTTAATTCCTTGGACAGGTGCCTCGTTGACTACTTGTAACTATTCTCTGACCCTGCTTCAAGGGTCAGAGCAGGGTCAGAGAATAGTTGCAAGTAGGCAACGAGGCGCCAGGAAGCAATTAGCAGCAGGTGTCCAAGTTGAAGTTAATTTGTTTGTAACCCTTTTGTAAAAGGTTACAAAGAAATTAGGTTCAACTTTTGCACCTGCTGCTGTAACCCTTGCTTGGCGGAAAATTCGTCCCCGCTGATTCGCGGATTTTACCGCGATTTCGCGAGATTCGCAGATCGCGAAATCGCAGAAAATTCGCCCGCGAAACGGATTTTACGCCCACCCTTAGATATACAGGAATAAGAATACAAATGCAAATGCAAACAGTGGGTTACCTGGATCAACAGTGACACTAGTGAGCCACTAAAATATATGAGGTAGCGATCGGTGCGTTACATGAGAAAAAGTGAAATGTGCAGGTTACAAAAATGTACACAATACCAGTAGAAGTATAATACTGTTGTTGTACGGGACCAAACTACAAATGCAATCAGTGTACAGGAAAAAAGTGAAATGGGTGCAGGTTACAAAAATATACAAAATACAAATAGGAGAATAATACAGAGTATAATACTGATGGTATACGGGAACAAAATAAAAAGTGCAAACAGTAAACAGTTACATGGATCAAAAGTGAGACTAGTGGGCAACCAAAGTATATGAGGTAGCAATCGGTGCATTACAAGAGAATAAGTGAAATGGGTGCAGGGTACACAAATGTACAAAATACAAGTAGAAGTATGATATTGCACTGTACAGCAGACACTATCACAGGAAGGAGAAAAAGTGAAGTGGGTGCAGGTTACAAAAATGTACAAAATACAAGTAGACGTATAATACTGCACTAAGAGGCAGACACTATCACAAGAAGGTGTAGATACATAGCTATGTAGGGTGCGCAGTAGTTGAGATTAGTCATAAATGACAAGTTCTTAGGGTATGCTCAATTAATGAAAGTGACTAGTCCAATATGGCCGCCAAATAGTGTGGATAAAGACTTTATTCCTGTTAGTTGTTGTTACTTTGAGAGCAGGGAAGGGCAGTTTCACTTTCTATTCGAGCTAGCCCAGTTTCTAGCTTGTTGGGAGGGAGTCTTATCTCTATTTTGGTGATCTCATGTGGAGTTGTAGAGGAGCCTCGTGGGCATCTGGAGGTACAGGAGGGGATTTATTGCTTCAGTTTATGACCCCAGCCATTTTGAACAAAGGAGGTTTAGAATGCGTGCAAGCGATTGGGGTGAAGTAAATACCTTTATGTGATTTCTGCTCAGTAGTTATGCTGATGTTGACAACAGAGTTTTGCAGGCATCAGAGGTCTAGCCAGAATGTGCACAGCTGCGGTGTGTATCGATTTCTTGCAAGTGGAAACCAACGTTTGCAGGTCTGCTCCCAGGGTCTCAGTAGTAGCAGGGGGACCGCAGGTTCGCGTCGTCAGGGTCTGAGGCTTCACGCAGCAACAGTCAGCAGCGCCGAGTGTGTTGGCAGGTTCACGCCTTCAGGGTCTGAGGCTTCTCACAGCAGCAGGGGGCTGATCCTCAACGAGTCAATGCGGATTGTAGCAGCGGGCGGCCGTGAGCCATGACGAGGGCAAACATCCTCGCTGGTGCCCGTGCGACGGCCATAGTTCCTTACTACTGCAGCCCCTCCCGCCTCGATAGGCGATGTCGAGTGTTTCCCGTTTGCCTCGGGGCTCCACTCCGTCACCTCACTCCTGATCGGATCAGTTATAACAGTGTGCCGGGTGTCTCCGATGGCCAGAAGCCGCTCTTTCGCCAGGAGCGTTGCTAGATCACGGCGTGAACCAGGCAATTAAAAATCCGTCTCCGCCGATATATCCAGGGGCAGCCCAGGGTCCGAGCAGGGAGAGGGGGGGGGGGGGGGGGGAGCCTCGGTCCTCACCTGCGACGGTCCCGACCTCCGGGGCGACCAGGGACTCCTAGCAGGCTCCCATCAGCGCCACTGTGAACGGGGAACCCTAGAAAGCTCCAGTCAGCGCCATAGTGGGCTCCAGGCAGCCAAGCGTCCGATCCAGGTTCGCCTATGGTCAGGGGCAGCCCGGTGTCCGGAGGAGGCGGGGGCGACTCGGTCCTCTCCCGCGATGAGCACAGACTCCGGGGTGATGGGAGGCTCCAGACAGCGCCACAGCGGGCTCCAGGCAGCCAAGCGTCCATCCCAGGCTCCGCCGATGGCCAGGTGCAGCCCGGTGTCCGGAGAAGGCGGGGGCGACTCGTTCCTTTCTCGCGCCAAGATTGTTGTTAAAAAGTTCCAGTTACTTGTGTTTACGATTCCAGTTACTTGAGGTAGCTACGTTGCACGGCAAGCTGGGTGCTAACGGAGATTAAATCCAGAAGTGGAATGCCAAGCACTCGGAGCTCTAACCAGGAGCTCCTACCCGGCGGCCATCGGCGGTGTACATATGCCAACCTCCGCACTGCCGTTTATGAAGTGCAGTTTATTCCATAGATTACAACATTTATATTTATATATATATATATATATATATATATTTATTTTTCAAAGCAAATGTCCCTTTCTGGAGGAGGAGCGGCCGGTCAGCTGGTGCAGGTGACGAGTCAAGGACAAGACTCGTGAATAATTTCGAGCAATTTCAAAAAGACACCGCACTCTTCTCGGATGTTTTCAAGCTTGTTTAATCCATCTCAAGTAAAACTTCCTCACCTACGCGTTTCGAACAAAAGACTGTTCTTGATCACGGTAGTAACAAGTCTGTTTTTACTTTTTAGTATTTATACCCTACTGCCCACTTGGCAATTAGGATGCTTTATGGGAGGGGTAGTTTTTTTGGTTGTGATACAACCAATGTCAGTTTCCTTTTTTCCAAATCTACAAGCCACATGTTTGATGACTTTTATATTGGTAGGTCGTTGTTATTGGGCTTGGTGCCTGTTGGATTAGAAGAATAAAATTCCTCTAATGTAAGTTGAGTATGTATACTCGCTTACATAGTTATGTATGATTGTATACATAATCTGGGGTGATGGCTGAGTGCTATATCCCAAAGTCAGTGGCTTGTGCTTTGGTCCAGGAGCTTGACATTACTTAAAACAACGAACAGTGCAAGCAACAAACGTAAATTTCTCATTTTGTTCTAATCTACTTTGACCCGTTTCAAATTTCAAAATCTAAACAAAATGTACTACAAAAAGCTACTAAGACGCCAGGTTCAAGCTTAAAGTAACATTTCTCAAATATTTCAGCTATTAATCCTCATTACATGATTTGAAAAAACACTTGTCATATGCGATAGATATCATGATGACTGGATTACTTTCATTCTGTAATTGTCTCTTGATTGTTTGTATGAGTCGTTCATAAGTGTACATATAATTCTTCGTCCCCATTCAGACCTCGGGGGATCTTTGTCTTGAATCTTATTATTAATTTGGATTCCAAACGTCTTGAGTTTTTGCAGGCGATTTCCTCCTCTTTCATTTTCTGGCACCATGGCTATCCCTGAGTATTTTACATTTAGCCAGGTTTTGTTTTTGTGGGTCATGAGGTGTTCGGCCATTGCATACGTTTGGTCTTTGTTTTGAATTGCCCTGATGTGCTCTAACATTCTTTTTTTAAGGGCACAAATTGTCGATCCAATGTATCTTTTTCCGCAGTCCCATTCAAGGAGATAAACAACATAATGAGACTCACATGTGATCTTGTTCCGAATTTCAAAAGGTTGGCCTTTCGGATCCGTTAGGGATTTTAGGTTTTTGCCAATCTTGCACGCTTTGCACGATATACATTTGGTAAAGCCTTTTTGTCTTTTTTCTACCCAGGTTTCTTCCCTTTTGTTTATGAAGTGACTGTTGACTAGGGTATCTCCAAGTGATGGTGCCTTTCTAAAGGAGATTAATGGTGCATCTCCAATCATATTTCCAATGTTCAGATCTTTTTTCAACACACTCCAATATTTCGTGACCATTTTTCTAATTTTCACACTTTCCTTTGAATATGTTAGGATTAGACGTG
This sequence comes from Lissotriton vulgaris, assembly GCF_964263255.1. Classification (NCBI taxonomy): domain Eukaryota; kingdom Metazoa; phylum Chordata; class Amphibia; order Caudata; family Salamandridae; genus Lissotriton; species Lissotriton vulgaris. The sequence continues at coordinate 1,010,375,454 of NC_141698.1, read as the reverse complement.
GCTTATCCTCTGTTGTTATTGAAGTTGCACAACGATTCTCCCAAAGAGGATATAGTATGCAAACAATCAAATTGGGAGAAACAAGAGCACGAAAAAAGACAAGAATTGAAACATTGATTGAAAAAAAGAAAGATGCAACTTCAATAACAACAGAGGATAAGCCACGTCTAATCCTAACATATTCAAAGGAAAGTGTGAAAATTAGAAAAATGGTCACGAAATATTGGAGTGTGTTGAAGAAAGATCCGGACATTGGAAATATGATTGGAGATGCACCATTAATCTCCTTTAGAAAGGCACCATCACTTGGAGATACCCTAGTCAACAGTCACTTCATAAACAAAAGGGAAGAAACCTGGCTAGAAAAAAGACAAAAAGGCTTTACCAAATGTATATCGTGCAAAGTGTGCAAGATTGGCAAAAACCTAAAATCCCTAACGGATCTGAAAGGCCAACCTTTTGAAATTCGGAACAAGATCACATGTGAGTCTCATTATGTTGTTTATCTCCTTGAATGTGACTGCGGAAAAAGATACATTGGATCGACAATTTGTGCCCTTAAAAAAAGAATGTTAGAGCACATCAGGGCAATTCAAAACTAAGACCAAACGTATGCAATGGCCATACACCTCATGACCCACAAAAACAAAACCTAGCTAAATGTAAAATACTCAGGGATAGCCATGGTGCCAGAAAATGAAAGAGGAGGAAATCGCCTGCAAAAACTCAGACGTTTGGAATCCAAATTAATAATAAGATTCAAGACAAAGATCCCCCGAGGTCTGAATGGGGACGAAGAATTATATGTACACTTATGAAGGACTCATACAAACAATCAAGAGACAATTACAGAATGAAAGTAATCCAGTCATCATGATATCTATCGCATACGACAAGTGTTTTTCAAATCATGTAATGAGAGGATTAATAGCTGAAATATTTGAGAAATGTTACTTTAAGCTTGAACCTGGCGTCTTAGTAGCTTTTTGTAGTACATTTTGTTTAGATTTTGAAATTTGAAACGGGTCATAGTAGATTAGAACAAAATGAGAAATTTACGTTTGTTGCTTGCACTGTTCGTTGTTTTAAGTAATGTCAAGCTCCTGGACCAAAGCACAAGCCACTGACTTTGGGATATAGCACTCCGCTATCACCCCAGATTATGTATACAATCATACATAACTATGTAAGCGAGTATACATACTCAACTTACATTAGAGGAATTTTATTCTTCTAATCCAACAGGCACCAAGCCCAATAACAACGACCTACCAATATAAAAGTCATCAAACATGTGGCTTGTAGATTTGGAAAAAAGGAAACTGACATTGGTTGTATCACAACCAAAAAACTACCCCTCCAATAATGCATCCTAATTGCCAAGTGGGCAGTAGGGTATAAATACTAAAAAGTAAAAACAGACTTGTTACTACCGTGATCAAGAACAGTCTTGTTTGAAACGCGTAGGTGAGGAAGTTTTACTTGAGAAGGATTAAACAAGCTTGAAAACATCCGAGAAGAGTGCGGTGTCTTTTTGAAATTGCTCGAAAATATATATATGACACATATAAACCTATAAGTCACTCCTATGGAAGGCCTTTGATAATCCTGAAGGCAGAGTGCTTAGTTTTGTCTGCGAGTGTGCCCAAGCATGAGCTGAGCCCCTCTGCAGCTTTCGGAATTCCTTCCTTAAGCTGTTCTATGATACAGCCATACCATATACTCTTAAGTGCATTATAACCTCGCGGCAAATGCCAACTTCGGAATGGCTGCCACAAAACATGTTGTGTTTGATGTCAAACACTTTGGAATACTACCCCACCACCGCCAGTTCTGGCGGTGGGGGTAGCACTCCACCCTTCTAGAGGGAGAAGACATGTACTCACTGGTATACCCGGTAGAAGTTAAACAGAGCCCCAGCATCACAAAATGGATGCTGCTGCCACAGACACGAGTCTGACCTCCTGTAGCTGGACAAAATTCCGGCAGGGGAGGCTTGGACAATAGGTTTCCTGTCCAGGCAGGTGCTAGCACCTCCCCAGACAGGCTTTAGTGTATTGGGGCAGGGTCGGTGCATTCAGTGAATGCTTTCCAGACAGTGCCTGGGGCACACAAGGTGTCCCCGTGTATTTCCCAGTTCAAACTGGTTGCTGGGGCACTCAGCCCCAGCTCTGGCGCGAAACTTGACAAAGGGGAAGGGGTGTATCCACCCCCTCCCCAGGTCCTCCCATTGGTGGGACCTTAGAGTTGGTCCAACCCCTAAACTTAGTATGAGTATAGGAACCCAGTCCCAAGGACTTTGGATTACCCTGGACGAAACTCTGAAACATTTATCTTGGACCTTCGACATTCCATTTCGACTGGAAGACGGAAGAAATCTCCCTTGGGGTAAAGGAGTGACTCCCCAGTTCAAACAGGCCTGCGACACAGGACACAGACTTCCAGACATCTTCGAGGCCGACACGAGTCCCCAGCAAAGCGGAGACCTGTAGCCATCACGAGAGACGTGGGACCGGAACTCCTGGCCATCCAGCACATTTGCTAGCGCATTGAGATTCTCCTTCATCATCTTTGGACGATTGGTATTAGGGATGCTGCTTTGGAATGGGTCCGGTCCTTTCTGTTAGAACGGTCATTCCAAGTGTCCGTGCCACCGTTCCACTCGCATGTTCATGCTCTGGGCAGAGGGGTTCCTCAGGGCTCTATCTTGAGTCCCCTTCTGTTCAATTTGTATGTGGGACCTCTGGCGACAGTGGCCAGAGACAGAGGGCTGACTCTGGTGTCGTATGCCGACAAAACCCAGTTGGTGATCGCTTTCACTAAAAAATGTAGGACCGATCTGGAAAATTTTAAGGAGGATCTAACAGCTATCTCGGCTTGGATGAAGGTTAATTACCTTCAATTAAATGCCAGCAAGTCCGAGATCTTGTTGTATGGGAAGGACCAGGGACTCTGGTCAGAGAAATGGTACCCCGACCATTTAAAGCCCGCACCGGTACCTAAGGAGACAGTGAATAACTTGGGCGTCTGGTTCGATACCGGTCTGACCTTTGATAAGCAGACAAACGCGGTAGCCTCGGTCTGTTTGGGCTTCTGAGAGGGTTGAGACCCTTGCTGGGTTTCTTCCCTCCCGGAGTACGTCAGTCCATCCTGCAAGCTTCCATCTTGGCAAGGCTAGATTATGGCAATGCCTTATATCTAGGTGCTAACAAAACTAGCATCAAACGCTTGCAGAGGGTCCAGAACGCAGCCGCACGTATGTTAGTGGCTCTCCCTAAATCGCACTCTGTCGCCCACGTTCTTGTGAAACTGCATTGGCTGCCAATTGAAGCTCGCATCCAGTTCAAGGTGCTCTGTATTGTGCATAAAATCTTGCGACTTCAAGCCCCTGCTAGGCTTCTGGGCCTTTTGAAGCCTTACCTTGCTAGTAGCGCCTTACGATCGACCAATCAAGGTCTGGTCTGTGTCCCTCGTGTTAGGAAAGCAAGGGCGGGGGGGCGGTCGCTTGTCCTCTTGGCGGCCAAACTGTGGAACACGCTTCCAGTTTGCATTCGCGCCATTTCCAATCTTCTGCCATTTCGCAAGTCCCTTAAGACTTGGCTGTTCCCCACATTATGATATCCCTTGCTTGCTATGTTCTCCTGTTCTGATCAGGTTTCTGGTTGCGCTGAGACGCCTCGTTGCTGAGGCAGCCATGAGCATTATAAATCCTGTAAAAAATAAATAAATAAATAAATTGACTTCGCGAAGTTGTGCATTGGGCTACTTGTAATCCAATCCCTGAGCGCCTTTTGCACCGAAGCTTAGAGGCCTACACTCCAAGAGTGTTCCGTGGGCCCGCTTCCTGCATTTCTGCTCTAGGCCCTTCGCAATCCCTGGTCCGTCGACTGGTGGGTCCCCACGAAAAAAATATCTACTTTGTTTCTTGGGCTTCCCTGGTTGCTCCAGACGTACCCTGACGCCCCTCCACAGGGTGAGTCCCTCAGACCGTGCTGGTCTGCTCCGAAGCCAATCTTTCCATCTTGCATGGGTTGCTGTTGCCAAGGCTTGTTGGGTCCAATCCGGATACCGACGCTGCAGCACTCGACATCCGTCGTGGGACAGCTCGAATCCAGCTCCTGGTTGTCGTCGAAGCCTCCTGATCCTCGTGGCTGAAGAGTCAAGCTTCACCTACATCACATGAAATCACCAGACATCGGCTGGCATCTTCTTGTCGCCTTCCTGGTCACTGGCTAGTGACCCAGACTCTGTCCCCTCTGCTTTCAGGTTCTTCAGATCTCTGATCCACACTTGGACCCATCTGGACACTCTTCACCTGGTCGCCTGCAGCACTTCTTTGCAGCTCTCCATTGGAAACAGCGACGAAACCGGACACGAAAAGACACCTATGCACCCGGCGTCCCTGAGTGAGGTAACACGCGTACTTCGGTGTTCCCGTGGGTCTTGACTCTCGAAGTGTCCAGTACTGAAGGGGTTTTACCGTGGTCCACTCCTAAGTGTCCTTATTCTTTAAAAATCTAACTTTAACTTTCTCCATAGAAGTCAATGGTGATTCGCGGCTGTGTTTAGACAAGCTGCTTTACATTCCTTCAAGACTTAGCCTGAAGGCTGCTCTCCACAGCTACCACTAGGATAGCTTTCTATAAAGGTTGTCTAAACCTACTATCAATAAAGGTCGTTTGTACTGGTGCAAGGTGCCCACTAGAATAGTGGACATAATATGCCATGCCAACTTCTCACAATGCTGAGGAAAAATTTATCAAATTCAAATTCAAATCAAATTTCAAAAGCTTTATTCGACAGATTGTCATAAAAGCAACACACAGTACATCACTATACATTACACTATAAATAATACATAGACATCACATAGTTAAAAAAGTTATTAAATATCTTATATCTGTCGTTTTGAAATACGAATAACTTGCTTATAAATGAGTCATTTAGCAATAATTTTAAAGAAAGTTACTACATTATTAAAAGACAATTTCATGTAAAATACAGATAATTACTAGCTAGCAGCATGAGGTAGAACAGTGCGGGTGCGTATAATCCAAGCCCATTTTAAAGATTTTGCAGTTGCTACAGCTATGCAGGGTGAACAGTCAGACTCCAGTATTCTTAGGGCATCTTTATAATTCCGTGTGCCCAAATTTAAACAAATGGGTTTTAACCATTTACGACGCGGAGCACAATAAAGAGGGCATTCAAAAAATATATGTGCTATGGTCTCAACCTTATGTTTACAGTTATGACATTTATCACTTCCTTCTGATACCCATTTAGAGCTAAAAGCTTTTACTGTAAGTGTGCCGATTCTAAATTGGAAATATAATTTACGGTCTTGAGGCCTTTCAATAATATCCCAGTATGCCTCACAGTAGGGACGTGATTTTTTAAAATCAAGAAAGCGGCCAGTTAGGTTGGTGCTGTGCTACTCATGTGGACTCCCTCACGGACCATTGCCCAATATTTTTCTTTCAAAAGCTTTTTTGATGGGAATGTTATTGTATCAGAAATTTCCCATAACTGGATAAGGTCCAGATCTTTTAGAAGTATCCTTAATTCATTAAGCCACTGGATTACATGGAATCTGTCTGCCTTTATTATATCTCTCAAGGCTGTTGCATAGTGAGCGAATTCAGGGGTGGTACAAATACGCCTCCAATACAATAGTGGCCTCAGTCTCGCTATATCAACCACATTTTGCCTGCCTAAATCAAACAACAGCGTGACTGTGGGTGTACTTTGCGGAACGCCAACCAACCTTCGTAAGAATTTCCTCTATGATGTTGCTAATTGGGTTAAGTTAGAAAATCCCCAGAGCTCTGATTCGTACAAGGTGGCACTTACTACTTTTGTTTAGTAGATCTCCAAGACAGATGTAATGGGCTTTACATTCCTTCAAGACTTAGCCTGAAGTTTTATGTTTGGATGCAAGGGCTCCCGCAAGTTGATGAAATTTCAGGGAGGCCATGTCTGTGTGGCATTTCCACCCCATATTATTCTGCAACGAGATGCCCAAATAGGTAAAAGCATCCACTTCCTCTAGGGGTATGTTATTAAGGATAATTTTACCTTTAAATTTTTTCCGTGAATTCAAGGACATGAATTTTGTTTTAGAGGTGTTAATCTCAAGTCCGCGTGATTCACAGAAAGCCCCAAAGATATTAACAGCCTTCTGCAACCCACTTAGAATACGCGAGACAATCAGCGTATCATCCGCATACATAAGTACTGGGACCCGGGTCCCCGCTAAGTCAGGCGCATCTATACCATTAATGTATAGTGAAAATAACGTAGGAGCCAAGACGCATCCCTGCCGAACACCTCGCTCGACAGGGAATGCGTCCGTGACCTCACCTTGGCCTCCCCACCTGATTCTTGCGAAATTGTTTTCGTGCAACCGAACTACAAGAGTAAGCAGCTCGGGGGGCATTCCTTGATCAGTCAGGACCTTCCATAACATGGAACGGGGGACTAAATCAAAAGCTGATTTAAGGTTAAAAAAATGCATAAGAGACCCTTTAGATAAAACAAGATTCCTCCAATATAATGCAATGAAGTAAAAAACCTGATCCACAGAGCTGGTACTGGGACGAAAGCCAGCTTGGAATGGGGATAAAACATTGTGTTCCTCTACCCATATTTGTATTTTATTTTGGATTAAACGACCAATGAGTTTTTTGGGCCGAGTCTATTAGACTAATTGGTCTATAATTACTTGGAAGGGATTTATCACCCTTTTTATAGACTGGTACGATTTCAGCTCCTTTCCAAGAGGAAGGAATAGGAGCACCCATTGCCACTGCATTAGCTAGTAATAAAAAGTATTGACACCAAGTCAACCTGTCGCTTAAAAAAAACATCGGCAGGGATGCCATCCATGCCCGAGGCTCTGCCTTTTGTTAAACAATCAAGTGCTGTGCTCACATCCTTTAGGGTGAACCGCTGGGGATGATGAATAGTGGGTGGTGTCGGCAGAGGTACTCCGTTCATTTCACTACAAGCATATTGAGGTTTAAAGAAGTCCACCCACTCAGTATTAGCAACATTATTTTGCGGGGGTTCAGCTATTCCTCCCCTATCCCATTTTATAATGTCCCAGAACTTCTTAGAATCTTTTGTAGAACTCGCAGCCTGCAAATCCCGCCATCTATCTTCATCCCATTGTCTTTTTGCAGCACTGTGCGTACGTCTGTAAAGTCCCTTGCCTCATTTACTCTACATGAATTTTTCAACCTGAGTTCTACATTCAGGTTCCTGTGGGCTAACTTACATGCTTCGTTGTACCAACTGGCCATATACAACTTGTTCTCTCCCTCAACTATTTTTATGGTTTTACTAAAGAGGGCTTTTAATCTAGAAAAGAGCTTTGAATGAGTCTCTAACATACTTTTGGGTAAGTCCAAACTACAGATTTGTGGTGTCAAAAGGGCTAGCTCACTCACCACCTCAGATTTAAGTGCCTCCAGTTTTCTGGTATTCTCAATAAATTTACCCCATTTAATGTGACGTATGTTATTTATGGGGACTATTTCTAATGTCTCCACCCCCCCCCTTGGAGTAGCCTCTCTAACCCTTTCATGAGTTTGAAATGTAGCACAAAGGGGATTATGGTCACTTTCCGGCCTAGGTTTAACGACCATATCTACCAAATAGTGCCAGGCTCGCATGTCCACTAACAGATAGTCTATTTGGCTGCTATGCCTTCCATTATTGAAGGTGGTTGCTCTTTGACGGTCAGAGGGTGTTCTTCCATTAGCTGCTCTAAGCCCTCTACCTAGACACATACCCTTTAATTGGACTGCTGCAGCTGTCCATTTCTTGACATTGGGGCCTTCCAGTGGTAGAATTCCCCATCTACTATCCTCAACTGCAGTAAGGATCTGATCTTCATAACCAAGTGGTTCGAATGTTGTGTTGAAGTCACCACCCGTTATTGATGTTAGTTGTTCCGGTAGGGCTTCGAGCTGGGAGTCGAGAAGGTCTATTGCTTCAGATTTTTGACATCCTATATGCCCCCTGGCATAAACATTTGAGAGTGCCACCCTAAAGCCATTTGGCCAATTCAAAGTAAGTGTCATGAAGTCATGTGATAAGACTGGTAATTGATGTACTTTACACCTCATGTTCTGGCGCACCCAGATGATAAGTCCACCTATAGACCTGTCTTTAGGTTTTTTTAGTGCGGGAGCATGAAAATTGAGAAACCCCAGACGAAAGATAGGAGTGATTGACCATGTTTCCTGAAAAAGGATAATATCATGGTCATCTATTAGCTTGCCCCATTCGGGAGAGATTATCTTGTTTCCAATTCCCACTAAGTTCCATGACAGCAAGGACAATCTTTCCTTGTTTTGGAGCATTGTGTTAGAAGTTAAACAACACTTCTCTTCTGACTCACCATCCACTACCTCAATTTCTTTCTCTGGAGGTCTAGGTCAGGGAGACACAGATGTATCCCTAGCTGAAATGCAAGAAACACTCTCCCTAGTTGAATACAATCTTTTAACAGACTGACAAATACTATCATGTGGAGACCCTCCGGACACTTCCAACAATTCTGGCCAGTTTATCAATGATTGCTGCTCTTTACTAATAATTACCCTGCCCTGATCCTGTGGATCGTACAATCTACTATGAAGGATTGTTCCTCCCAGGCAATAGGTATAATCCCCACCCAGTCAATCGCATTCCTCCATGCCTGTGAAAGCCTCATAACGATTTGCCATACGGATACCACACATCCTTGGTACATCCCACCCATGTAATGTAAATGTAATGTAAAATGGTTTTTGTATAGCGCGGCTATCACTTCACGGAGCATCTTGGCGCTGCGAGAAAGCCAGGCAGAAGGAAACAGCACTGGATCAACTGCTCATCTGGGGGACCTATCATTTCAGATTAAACTTTTGTATAATGAGTCTGGTATGCTGTAGACCCAGGTTTTTAACGACTTCCTAAAGACTGGATGGTCCTAAAGTCAGGATGGTATTGCATATATATCTATATAGATAGATTCATATACACACACACATATATATATAAAGGAAGAACGTTTTAGCTTATTTGAGCATCAGTGAGCACCAAGAGAAGCAAAGAAAGATTCACACAAACACACATACATATAAATGTTGCTCAAATATTTATTTGAGCATTGTGTTATTTATAGATGGAGGAATTGCTCAATGAGTTGAATATTTGCTACCGGAATAAAGGGGTGATCGGCAGGTCACGACTTTTAATCCTGGTAATGCTGTCTCAACCTTCCATCCCACCCAAAGATAGGTAAGCTGAGTACCATGAGTAGGAAATAGTAATATCTGCTACTTGCACAGCTTATAAATGGCAGAAGAGTAGGATGAATCGCTATATAAAAAACAAGCCATTATAACATGCAAGTGTGGCAAGGGAGTTCTTTGAGCATCTATGTATTCATGTTCAATGTGCTAGTCTATTATTCTGCACAACGATGCTCACAGAGGCTCAAAATGAAACTGGATAAACACCAACATAAAGCAAATACTGAGCTCTACTCTGAACAACAGCTAGTTCAATAGGCTGATAACCAATGAATTATTAGCCATGTGGTTGGATTTAATCCATCAATGTTTATTTCTTTTTGATCAACAATTCCAATAGGCACATAATACAAAAGCTATTTATAAATATGTGAACACACCTAAAAAAAATTTTTAAAAGACAGACATGCACGTTATGATAGACAACAAATGTGAGGCATTCATACACTCTTGCATAACCAAACTCAAATGTACCTCACCTCAAACAGTCGCGCCTTCAAACTTGCTAAACACAACAAACGTAAAGCAACAAAATACAAGAAGACAAATCATTGCCTATGTCATGACATAAATCGGTACATCTGAAATCAATTCCTCCCTAGTGACGTGTGTACATTTCTATTCAAAAGCATAACAAAATGCAAACATTTTTAGACATAGGGCCACAAGAAAAAGGTATGAAACTGGGTCAGCTCACTGGGCACAGGGTAATAATGGGATGAGTTGAGTTCTCACAGCTTAGAAGGACAGAGAAGTTTCTGAAGGTAAAAAGGCATGTAAACATATAGAATAATAGACAACACTGGGGGTGTAAAATAACTTGATTTCTTCATAAAAACTGGTTGTCAAGCAACAAGACACTTAACCACTAATCTACAATACAAAGCCTCTGCCCTGGCATCAAAGCCTTCAGCAGTATTTCACGAATGTGTGAAAAGAAAGTCCAAATCCTGGTTTAGCAAATGTCAAACAAGTTATTTAAGTGACCAATCCATCCTTTTAAAATGAATAATGATTGATCCTGATAGGGTCCTGTGACAGCTGCTTATAACGCCCTGATACTGAATACCGCTCAGTGTCATCTTCGAATAATTTATATTTTAACAGTCACACCACTTCAAACCGCACATAATGCTGGAAATCGAAAGCAGAGTTACTTTTCTTCTAACCTCTAATGCCATTGCGCTACCTTAAAAGGTAAAGAAGAATGTTGGCTACTCTATGCCATGGTTTAAATTAAATTATGTTAGCACTTTAGGAAGAAAAAAAGTGTCACATTGAACCTACTTTGTCCATGGAAAATACTAGGTATTGTATTTCTCTGAATAGGCCTGTAATCACTCAGGATGATGTTACTACCACCATATAAACTAATGCAAGAATAAAATAACTTACCCCACAACTATTCAAAAGTTTGAGCTGATTTGATTTTTATATTTGTAAAGTGCACAAATGTCCTAAGACGTCTCAGCGCTGCTTTCAGACTTTGGGATGATAGGGCCACTCTAATGATTTAAAGAGGCAGTTTTTTTCCCAGATGATAGGACATCTGGGCAGTTCTTCAGTTTCATTTGGAGAGAATTCCAAAACTTTGCAGTGACTGTAAGAAGCGTCTACCGCCCCAGGATGCACAACAGTCCAACTCCTCACTGGGGATTACTGAGGGGTAGAGCCTCTATATTGGAGGTGATATGCAACTAAGTTGCTGTTGGATTTGCTGAGGAAATATGTAGATAAAACACAAAAAGCTCCAACAATACAATGGTGAGGTACCAGAAAAACAGGAACTGACACCAACATGCACATTTTCCCCAGACATAATGTAATGTCACATCTCTGGTGGATGGGGGCACAATTGTTGTCATGCACTGCTTTGCCGACTATTGCGAGGAGAAAGCCTCTGGATCCACCCTGGAACATAAATGGTAAGCATATGGTGAGGAAACAAAGGGAAGATGTTTCCATCAGATAGTAGCAGTGGGAGCCAGAGTCATCAACTTATCTGCAATGTGATGGGCTAACAATGCCAACGTAGAGCAATATGTTGGTCAATGAAGATAAGAAACATGGAGCAAGAAACAGCACTCTCTCTACTCACCTTCAATGACCAGTGAGGGAGGCACAGTGTAAGTTAAAGTTGATGCATCCCACATACAAAATTACAAATAGGAATGCTGAGGCTACATCTATCCAGAGTCTTGCACAAGGTCAGAATTCTGGAAGGGAGTACCTTTCCAATGTCAGAGGGGAGGGTATTCCCCAAAGGACTGCAGTGTCAAATGTCATTCATGTTGATTAAAATGTTTCAAACCTATGGGCAACTGAAAATAAGATGCTTCGTACAGGCGCACTGTGGCTATCTTTTATTGCCTGTAGCATATTATTTTCTCATGTTTAATTTTCTGGATGCCCTCATAAATGTTCTGGTGACTGTAAGAGTGTACAACTGCCATAGAGATGCCTTCTTAGGATTAAGTTATGCACTCCCTCCGCATCAAATACTAGGTTTCAACACAAACAGAATGGCAATAAAAACACTGCTGGACGTTCATTTGGTTGAGATATGTGCATCTGTGCGTAAGAGACCACTGCAAGTATTTGACCTATGCTTTCTTTTCTTTACTTTAATGAAATGCCACTGGTAATAACAGATGTGGCATTTAATAGGATTGGTCTCACTGCAAGAAACCTAAAAGACACTTTTTTGATTTTTTACATATTTTTTATTTGGACCACGCAGTATTAAAAAATGTACAAAGAAACTATTTAATACACCAGCTCTTGACAATATAGGATTGTCATTGCTTAGATGGTATGTTTTAAAAATACAATCTAAATAGGTTCTCCAGAAGGAATGTTCTTGCAGCACCACTACTAGGCTTATAAAAAAGCACTGATACATGTAGTACGGAAATGACGAGAGCATGAACATATGGAAAATACAAAGAACAGGCTGGAATTCATTGTTGCATTTTCTTTTCCAATATTTCTGTCACAAAACTGTAGAACACTAAACAAACTGGAGTTTTGACAAAGTACATTACATATTGGAAAACTGAATATCGAAGGTAACAGCCACCGTACCTCAACGAAGCTGTAAGGCCCACTCCTTTCTTTGTCCACATTGCCAAAATACCACTCTTTTTCACTTTCTCTCTTCATATCCGGTGATGCTTCAATCACATTAGTCTACAACAAAATAATTAGACATGTAACTGGGGAACATTTTACACAAAAATAGAAACTATCTTGGATCTGGCACTTGCATGGTGTAGGTAATTGATAAGAATTTCCCTGTTCCATTTCCTCAAGACAGTAAATCTCATACCACCCAGAATTTCACATCTTATGCTAAGTGGATGAGCATGCTTAAGAGTAGCCTAATAATCAGAGCACCCGCAATTTCGGTTTCCTTTTTCCCCCATTACACCCAGCCCTTCAATAGGCTCTCCTTGACAACTTATTTCATATACCTTTTGAACTGCAGATTTGTGTCACTATTCAAGTTCATATATGTACCCAGGTGGGAGAGGAAGCGCTTATTTATCAATACAACACACACAGATAAATTAAGGCCACTTCTAGCTAAGAATGTTCTGACTAACTGCACTATATAATGTTTTGCTGTGCTAATTGAAAGGCAGAAGAGCTCCATATAGGTATTGCACACTTTGGAAAAAGTTTGACCAATTTACATTTAATATCAAAGTTAGTAGAGAAGTCGACATTTCAAGAAGCAGATAACAGAATCTTCAAACACTAGAGGAAAATAAAGATTATGAAAAAAACATTTTAATCCAACCTTAGACAAAAACAGTTTAAAATGAAGTCTCCAAATAAATTTGGTAATAAATGCTAGAAGGGTTTTGTAGACAGGTATTCAGAGGTATTTCAGCCACACATCTCAGTGTTCCACATTATGTTCAGTTAATGTATTACCAAAATCTATCACTTTTTTCTATTATTTAAATATAAAACATTTTCACAGACTGCAGCATAACCCAAAGGATGCTGGCATGCTTCTCAATATTTGTCTGAATATGTTGCCTGTCAAAAATCCATTTTTACTACACACTTTTTGAAGATAGTTTCTCAAACACCTGAGGACAACCCAGAAAACAGGAGACACAATGGAATGTAGAGATATTCATAGTGTTTCCACTCGAAAACAAATGTTTGTCAGTCAGTTCATGAAGGAGGAGGCAATGGTTATTGAACCCCCTAGTCTATCTACTTTGACACTTAGCCTTCTGCAAATAGGACAAGGTTGGGTAGTGAAGCCAGACAGTGTATTGGCTGGCTACAGCTGTCTGCACACACAAAAGAGGCAGCAGACATGATTTTGTGATCTATGGTTGATAAAGTGCATTCATTACCTTGCTCAGGCAATAACAAAGCTTGGACAAGAGAGATAAAATACCAGAATAGGGGTTGAAGATGATGCTAAATAGCAGAACTCTAGATGATTTATTGTGCTGTTGACAGGTCACAAGCCCATGTAAACATCATAGCCAGTATGAAGTCAAGCAAATCAAGGGACCCAATTATAGCCGTCAATTATAAAAGCAAAGGCGAATCTACAGGTCTTCAATGTAACATGTGGCTAGTGCAAGCTTATCCTTTGAGAACTAGGAACACCAATATTATGGTTTTTATGCACCAGATATCATGTATTCATTTTTTTTGTCTCTGTGAAGGAACACTAGAAACGGTATGCCTGTTTTGACACAAATGGTCAGGTGTTACCAGTGTTTTGCAGACTAATGACAATCTAAAAATAAGATCACTATGACTGCAAGTAAATGCAGTGGTCCTCAAAGCGAAGATATTCACTGTATGGAAATATGGTGATTACAATGTGAGTAATTACACTAAGGGGCCTATTACAATGTCGGGCGGATGCAAGAACCGACAGACTATAGGTCGGTGATTCCTCACTCTCTATTATGATGCGAATGCACATGGCGTGGTAGTAAACTCCCATTTCTTCATGGGAGCTTGTGCTACAGTTGGAAACCAGCCGCAGGAGAAGCTCCGATGGAGAAAGGGGAGTTTCTGTGAAAGACTGCCCCAACTGGCAGGCTTCTCATGGTGCCTGCCACATGGTGCAGGTATTTACAGCTGCCACGGGCCCCAACTTGAGGACGCTGAGAGACGGGGGTCCTAAGTCACTTTCTGACAGGATTTGCATGCCGGAAAGCCCGACATGGGTAGTCCTCCAACTGGCCAACGGGCTCCTTGGGCCGGCCGGATGCCAGCCGGAATGACTGATAGGTTTAAACTCCGATCGCCTTCTTTGTAATTAGACGGTCGGAGTTTAAGCCAAGAATATCCGTCGGAAAGCCTCAGACATATGGTTTGAGGCTTTCTGTCCAACAACAGGTCAAAGGCTTTTCGGATCAACATCCTAATTGGCCCCTAAGTTCTCTTTATCAGGCATGTCTGGGAACCTAAAAAAGCTTTCCCTAGCAAAATGTGCTTGCCCAACGTTGGTCACAGATGTTTGTTAGGAAACTGAATGGTCACCATTTTAATGAACTCGGAAGGACAGCAGCTGAAGTGTATCAACCAGTAAAGAAACCTGTAGCCACAAAGGTAAACACAGATCACTGTACCAGATGCTTTAGTTGAAGGAACTAGCAGAGCTAACGCAAGCATAACTCTTGAGTCAATGTGTTAATTCGGCTCAAGTTGATAGCAATATAACCCCTTGGGTAATGTAGTGCTATTATTCAACCTGTCGCAAGGATAGTGGCCGCACCCTAAAATTTAACAACTATCCTCACTGCTACGTGTTTAGTGAGGAGTCACAGCACTGTTGACCTAAACAGGCACACTGACAACAATATACATCACTATGCCACTAAAAAAGAAAATATAAGAACAGGTACAAGGTATTAAAAAAAAATAAAAACACCAAAGTTCGGCAGGGCTTCTAAATGCAAAAGAGTTGGATGGAATACAAAGACATTATACTCCCAACACGCTCCCAATCCATCATCTCCAGTATGTAGAGAACACCACCTATCACACGGGGCAAACTTACAGCCTACACCAACACACTTCACAAAACAAAAAAAAGATTCCGTGCCATCAGAAGGTGCCCTGCCAAATATGTTACAGCACGCACATCAAGACACTATTGATATTTCAGTGAATCATGGGAATATGATTCTGGGGTATTACGTAATTCCGTTAGACTGTGTGCGTTACAACCAATGCATTTTGCTCAATAACCAACATTAAACATGTAAAACAGTGAGGTATTTACCTGCAAGGGGACTGTCGCTCTATTTATATGGAGATGGGCCAATGTCAAGAGATCAACAAGGATTCGAACACCATTGGAATCCATTAAATCCTTCACATTTTTCTATATAAAACATAAAGAAGAGTTAAAATAATTAACTAAACAAGTTAAAGCATAAAAATGTGAGTTGTACGGGGATTGTGACAGTTTCATAATGGCTCAGAATTAAATTTTTGAGATTTGGACCTGCCCATCCAAAGATTGTGCATGTGAAAAAGATCAGGTTTACCAAGAGGGACACAATGAGCAAAATGATTTCATGGTGCAACTGATTGTACCAGCCTTCCAACTTACTGGACCAACAAATTAAATGTATTTATGAAGTGTCTTATATCCTGAAAGAGATCTAGGAAAATAAATGGCATTTAGAATGTTTCACTAGGACTGGCTGGTTGGATGTTTCCTCTGTCAAGAAGAGGATGGGAATTCTGGGCCACATAATAAAGACCAACAATACGTCATCTACTGATTTTTCAACTGATTCTGTTGGGATACAGTTAGAAGAAGTGAGGGGAAACATTTAATTAGGAGCCTCATCATGTAAACTCTTGTGAATAAGGAACAGGGTCATGAATATAACCAGCTGTCACTGCAAGTAGATATTAGTAATCAAGCAATGAGGTCAAGTTATATCCTTAGTGGAAGTGAAATACGAGGCAGATGGCTAGCCTCCCCATTTTCAATAGGATGGGCAGACTGCTGAAGTGAATTCCTAGTAGCCGTCATCCTCTTGTGTGTTGAGCGACTGTATAAAATACTGCAGAGATTCTGAAACATTTACATATAAACAAGAACTTAAAATCAGACAAGTTTATGAACCATAAAACCATGCCCCACAGAAAATGTAAGTCACCATGAGGCAGCACATTTTCACCACGAACCATGCTGCCATGCAGTCAAATCAAAGGTTTTTTTGCCGTAAAGTCTGCTACAACCTCCTAGGGATGCAGTTTAGTTAAGGTATTAAGTTAGGAGTAAAAATAGGTAAGAATTAAGCAAAGTTTCAGCTTGTTTGCTGCAAACAAGTCATTTTCCAAGCACTTCAGAAGACATTAAGAACTCCAGTGCATGTAAACACATGCAATTTAAGAGTTGTAGGGGGGGGCGCTAGAGGGCGCACGAGCTGAATGGCCGCACTCTAGTGTGGCTCCGGCTGCCTGGCATACTTATCCTTCTCTTCATCCTTTAAAACTGCGACCACCCGCCCGAAAACGATCTGGGGGATTGATATAGATCTGCTGCACACTCTGTCTGAGTTTGGAGATCCTACGACCTACGGGGACGGAGTTAGACCGCGATCAGTTTGGAGCGGGAGAGACCGCGAGCTGAAACCTCGCCGGCGGCGGCATTGGACCGCACGCAACGCCCAGGACTGACACGTGGCGTGTAGGCCGCACTGCGCCTCGCGCACCTCCACCACGCGGACCTGAACCCATCGACCCTGGCTGTGGGATCCTGCCTCGGCGGATTGCTCTCTTTGCCTACGACATTCTGTGGTGCAACTGCATTGAACCGGACAACTCTTGAACACTAGACGGCGGACCCAGTCCACCGCCGTGACTGCCCGCTCGTGTGCTTCCTAACAGAGCGGCTTGGAACCGCGGTGCGCTTGTTGCTTGCCTGGCATGGGAAAACCAGATACTCGGCAGCCCAAGCTGCAATTTGAACCGGCAACGCAAAAAAAGGGGACTAAACAGTCGGGAGATAGTGCGCCGCCGAGGAGCCCGGCGGCGGAGGCAGCCCCCCTGGTCCCGGAGATAGCAACTATGCTACAGGAGATGCGGCAAGGATTCGCCACGGTGGTGGACAAGGTGGACCGACTCTCCGCTCGGATGGACGGCATCGTCCAAAGAATGGATGTCCACGAAGAACGGTTGACGGAAGCCGAGCGCCGCATATCTGAAACGGAGGATGCCACGACATCGCAGGCCACGCGACTCTCTCGCATGGACAACGTATTGCGGGTGATAGCCGCCAAGAACGAAGAATTGGAGGCGAGGAGCAGGCGGAACAACGTCCGGATTACGGGAATTCCGGAATCCACAAACACGGGGCGGATGGAGCTTTATGTTGAACGTTTGCTCATGGCCACGGTGGGAGAAGAGGCCCTCTCCAAACAGTTTATAGTAGAGCGGGCACATCGCTCCCTTGGACCTCAACCCCAACCGGGCACCCCACCGAGGCCCATCATAGCACGTCTGCTCAATTACCGTGATCGAGATGCAGCGTTGAAAGCGGCGAGAACGAATCAGAACCTCAATTATGAGGGAGTATCCTTCTCCATCTATCCGGACTTTACTCCAGTTGTCCAGGAACAACGCAGGAAATTTCTAGCCGTGAAAAGGAAACTGAGAGGATTGAACATTGACTATGCACTGCTTTATCCTGCCAAGCTACGCGTGACCCACCAGGGCATGCAACACTTTTTCGTGAACCCGCAACAAGTCGAGGATTACATCAAGACTCTACCGAAAAGAGACAAAAGAGCTGCGCAGGCGGATGGCGGACATGATTCTGGAGCGGAATGAACTGGGTTGCTCGCTTTCCCTTTGCTGCTTTATTTGTCTACTCTCTTGGATTGCTGCTCCTGACATGGCCCTCAGGAGTGTAGGGCTGGGTGGTGCTGCAGGCCCTGTAGCATGCCAGGCCCCCACCCCCCCATGCTATCTCACTCGCCCAGACAAGGACGGTAAGAATGGAGGTAACTGCGGTGAGGAATGGCGGGGGTGGACGACGGTGCACCTCTAGAACCCCGAATGGGTGTACCCCACTGAACTTGCTAAATGCACTTTTACTGTTGTGTTGTTGTGGGTTTGATCGGGGAGGGGGGTGGGCACCGGGTACTGGCGAGTTGGGGGCGCCTCAGTGGGAGGGGGAGAGTTCTGCAAGGGGTCAGTTCGTACTGGTCTGGTCCATGGTTTTCACTGTCCACGAATTAGGCCTGTGGCCCCGACTCATGGCAATGCGATTGCCAACTCCTCTTTCTGTGTGTCGCTGCACGAGACGGAGAAAATGGACTACCGCGTGGACGGCTAGGCGCGGAGGCCTGCTTGCTGAAAGGCGTCAGTTACGTTTTATAGTGTTGAATACCTGGGTTTGCACTGGGTTTAAGTTTTTGTTTTGTTGTCGAGCATGTGCACCTTTACCTCATCGACCTTCTACCCGTATTGGGGTGGGCTGGTCCACTGTTCTTGATATGAAGGGAGGGTTCGGGGACTGCTGTTTGTGGTGGCCCGAGCTGCTATGGGCCGCTGATACTGCTGGCTGTACGGACTGCTGGTTCATATTGATTGTACTTTTATATGATACACTCCTAGGATGGGGGACACTTGTCTGAATGTTCTTACTTGGAATGTGCGGGGATTGGGGGATCATCGGAAGAGGCGACACGTTCTGGGTTATTTGGATAGACATAATGTGCACATAGCATTTCTGCAGGAAACCCACTTTGCACCCCACAGGATACACGCCTTTGGTAGCAGATGGGCCTCAAGTACTGCGTTCTCCTCGTATTCCTCCTATGCCCGTGGTACTGCAATACTGGTTAAAAAATCAACTCCCTTCCATATGGCTGGCATGAAAGCCGATGTACAAGGGAGATACTGCCTGATGTGGGGTAGATTGGGTCGGGTGACAGTCACCCTAGCGTGTTGTTATGGCCCTAATGTGGATGACCCGCAATACTTCGAAACGCTCTGGGCTGCTATACTGGAAGCGGGGTCGCAGCACATCATATGGGGGGGAGACTTCAATGTTACAGTGAACCCGACCCTGGATCGCTCACACCCGGCCCCGCACCACTACACGAAGGGGCGGGAGGTGTTGCGCGCCATTTTGGAGGAGAATCACCTAGTGGATGCTTGGCGTACACACTGCGGGCCGACAGGGGAGGGGACGCATTTCACGGCACAGGCTAGGTCTTGGGCCAGGCTTGATTACTTTTTTCTGACGACACATCTCTATGCCACTGTCACATGTGCACGACACCTCCGCAGGACATATTCGGATCATGCCCCGGTACTGGTCGCCATGCGTGGGGCTGAACTGGGCCCCCCTGTTACCGCGTGGCGCATGCAGGCTGCAATGCTGTTGGATGAGGAATTTAGAGAGACGCTGCGCGAGGAATGCTTAGATTTCTTTAAAAGAAATAAGGGATCTGTAGATGCAGTGGAGACGATCTGGGAGGCCTTCAAGGTCACACTGAGGGGTTTCTGCATTGCGAGGGGCTCGGGGGTGCTTAAAGCTATCCTGACTCGTTTAAAGGCACTGGAAGCAAGACTAGGTCGGGCGGAGGAGGCCCTCCGCGCACACCCCACTAGTGACACGCTGGCAGAGATCAGAGATTTAGTCACTGAGTACTCCGAGGAGGCAGCGCGTGAGGCGAAATTTAGACATAAATACTGGGTGGCGCGGAAATATGGAGAAGGAGATAGGCCTGGGAAGGAGTTGGCTGCTACGGTCCGGCTTTCAAGGGCGCCTACTGCTATCCTGGAGCTGGAAACGGCCGAAGGGCTGCTGCTCCGAGACTCCACGCAAATCCTTAATGAGTTCGTGGGCCATTACAATACACTGTACACCTCTAGGGGAATGGGGGGCCCGCCCTTGGACGATTACCTCGCGGATGTCGCGCTTGGGTGGTTGAGCGACGCTCAGCGGGCCTTTCTAAGTGCCCCGTTTGAGCTAGACGAGGTCAAGGAGGCGATCATGAGTATGCAGTCTGGCAAAGCCACAGGACTAGATGGCATCCCTATTGAATTTTACAAAACATACATTGAATTCATGGCCCCGGTACTGCGGGAGGTTTATGAGGACGCTTTGGAGGTGGGGCATCTCCCCGCATCCATGAGAACTGCGCTGATCATCTCCCTACTCAAGCCCGGGAAGCCCGCGTCACACTGTGACTCATATAGGCCCCTCTCTTTGCTGACGTGTGATGTGAAAATACTTGCTAAACTTATTGCCACTCGAATTAGTCTGCTGCTGCCAAACCTGATCCTCCCGGATCAGGCGGGCTTTGTTCCAGGGAGGGCTACATCCCACAACCTCCGCACATTTTTTTCCGTATACGACTCTGTACATGAGGACCTGCCCATGGCGGCTATCTTTTTGGATGCCACCAAGGCATTTGACTCCCTGGAGTGGGATTACGTCTTTGGGGTGCTGAATCGCATGGGATTCCCGGCCATCTTCATTTCCTGGATAAAACTGCTATACACACAACCCGCGGCCAAAGTCCTTGTTAATGGGCAGCTCTCCCCAGAATTTGAGATCTCTAGAGGGACGAGGCAGGGATGCCCCTTATCCCCCCTGCTCTTTGCAATTGCCACGGAACCCCTGGCTGCTAAACTGAGGCAACACTATAAGGATAGCGCGCTGCGTTGCTTCCAGCGACAAATACTCATATCCATGTACGCAGATGATATCACGTTGTATGTCCGACACCCTCGGGACAACCTACACCCCTTACTTAGGGAATTCATTAGGTTCGGGACCCTCTCGGGGTGCAGATAAACTGGGCCAAATCGTGCATCTTCCCCCTCACAGCGGCTACACAGGCCTTCCCACTGGAATATCCGCTCACTTGGACTGAAGGCGACTTCAAGTACCTTGGTGTTCATATCGAGAGGGACCGGGAAGCACTTATGAGAGCGAACTATGGCACTGCCATTAGTAGGATTGAAGACCAGGTTTCGAGGTGGGTGACGCTCCCCCTGTCGATGGCAGGCAGGGCTTCCTTGATTAAAATGATTGTGCTTCCGCAGCTGCTTTACCTGTTCCTCAACATACCTTTTCACCCTGGTACGTACTTCTTTAAAAGGCTTAGAACGGAAATGCTTAAATTGGTGTGGGGTGGGAGGCAGGCTAGGCTCAAATGGGAGGTTCTGACACGGCCGTATGTGAGAGGGGGGTTCGGTGTACCTGACTTTGAGCTGTACTTCAGGGCGGCCCAGGCGCACTATGCTTACTTCTGGGTGAGGCAACCGAGATACATGCCGCAACTGGCTGCGGAACACTGGCTGGCGCACCCCACGCCTATAGAGGGTGCTCTGTATGCCGTTGTGGAAGGGAGGGATAAGACCCCGAACACTTTGTCTAGCACTATCACGGCCTGGTTGCGCATTTGTGCCTCACTAGGACTGCAGTTCCTCTACGCTCCATATATGCCCCTGGCTTATCACCCGCAATTGCTGCTACTGCAGGAAACTGGCTTCCGGCGTTTACTATCTAAAATCCATGTACACACGTGGGGGGATCTGTATCACAATGGCGAGTTCCACACAAGGGATCACTTGTTTGGTACAATACACCCTACCTCACTGGAGGTGTTTTACTACATGCGCCTGCGGCATGTGCTGCAAGCCCTTACACCTGATTTCCCGCGCGAGCCACCAGTCCTCATACCCCTGCAACACATACTACAACTAGAGAATCCGTATAAACTAGTGTCCACGCTGTACAGATCAATTAGAACTCACACTGACTTCACCACGCTTCCTGCCAAGGCGAAATGGGATCGGGAACTGCCTGCCCCCCTCACCGACAAACAATGGGAATTTAGCTTATTACAGACAGAACGTATCTCATCCAGCAGCAGGTGTGGAATCATCCACTACAAATTTGTGCATAGATTGTACTATACCCCGGCTCGCTTACGCAGATTCGGTCTGCGGGAAAATTATAATTGCGACCGATGTGGGGCCCCTGGGGCTGACTTTTTGCATCTTGCTTGGGAATGTGCCACTGTACGTCAGTACTGGGATCAGGTATTTCAGGCCCTCTCTACAATGATAAATGTTACGGTGCTGCCGACTCCTGAGATGGCGCTATTGGGCTGTGTCGAACCCCTGCAGGCGGCTCACCGCAAATATGTCGCGTTAGCCTTGTTGCTGGCCAAGCGGAGGGTGGCCTGTAGATGGGGCAGGGGGAGGGCGCCCAAATTTAAGGAATGGATACGGGACCTGGTGTATTGTCAGGAGCAGCTTCACACTTATGCGGAGTTACTGCCGCTCTCATCCAGGCCGACTGATATCTGGGCCCCGCTGCAATGCTACCTGATAAACGAAGCATCGAGTGAAGATGAATTGTGAGCTATAATGACGTTCTTGGCGTAGGGGGGGGGGGGGTGGGATGAAGTGTTGTGGTGCTTTCTGCAGCTTTATGTAACTTGTGATTGCACTATGCACTTTATCCCCCTTGACTTGTCTCTGGTGTTGTTTTCCTTTCACCCATATGCCATACATGTCCATGGGGCACGGGGTCGCCGTGACGTGCTGTTCCCCCCCCCCCTCCCAACCTATGCTTGTTAGTGGTGCACATGCTTACAATGTTGTTTTGTTCTTTTTTTTAACTGTTCTTATCTTAACCAAAAACCGACAAAAGTAAGACGCATTTATATGCTACCTATACATGCACTGTTACTAGTGATATTGTATTTATATGCAGCTCCACACCGCAAGATTGACTTCTGTCCACTGTTTTTATTCGTGATTTCTGAGATATGCAATAGCAGCCGGCCTCCGGGTTGTGGCAGTATGCTGTGTATACTTAACAGTGCTAAATAAACGTCTTGCACCAAAAAAAAAAAAAAAAAATTTAAGAGTTGTATTGTACTATGCACTCATAATAAACGATGTAGCCATTTCCTCCTTTGTGTTTTTTAAAGTATTGCAAAACAGATGACAGCACTGTTTTCATTGAACTACTATCTGGTCAGATGAGACGGCACTTTTAGGTCGATGAAGATTTCACAACTGTCGATACATAGCAAAATCCCAATGAACAGGTTACTTACCTTCAGTAATGCTTTTTTGGTAGACACTGCAAGTTCCTCACCTTTTGAAAATATCCCATGCGTCAGGCTGAATCCAAAAACTTTCCAGAAGTGCCTCTGCATGGTGGTACGTGGTGCTGTGTGGCTCAGCAATGAGGCTGGTGTGCTTCTGAAATGAAGGGCAGGCTTCTGTAGGTGCCTTTCCTGCATGTTGATGTCCATTGCTTTCAAGGTTCTCCGCATCCCCATATGAAGAACCTCAACAGCAAATTGGCTTTGAGCAGTATGCGGATTCCTAGACTTAGGATCTTAATATTGGATAGAGCCCAATTAACAGAACATGGAGGATGGGACGGTTGTAGTGGAATCTGAGGTTAGATAGAGTCTCTACCAGACAGCGCATTGCTGAAGTTAAGTAACGTGTCCTTCTGATATAGACTTCTAACTGCTGATTACTCATCTTTTGAATAGATACCAGAGCAGAATCTATTAGGAGGGGGGTCTATGACTTGTCCTGGAGGACAGAACAGGAAAAAATGCCCTTCTCAGCAACCCCGTTTGTTCAGACAGTAGTGCTTGGACAACATATGGAGCAATACCCACATAGTTGCCAAGCAGATGTCTAGGACAGGAACGCCACATGCCTACACAGTGGTAGCAGGTTTGGTCCAGGTGGATTAGGCTTGCAGACCTTCTGAATGCCACTTAATGGTCAGTGCTTAGCAGAACTTGATGCAAAGTACGATCCAAAAGGAGATGGTTCTCTATACCAGCCTTACTGTTTCTCACCCCAGCGAAACTCACAAAGAACTGATTGTCCACCTAGTGCTTTTTGATACAATCAACGTAAATTTTAAGCACTCTTTTGGAGTACGCAAAATCAAGTCTCTCCTTCTCCTTCTTACGGAGGTGAGGCAGAGCACAGAACGCCATCAGGGTGATGGTTTGATCCATGTGGAATGGCGTCAACGTTTGGTAAGTAGGATGCTCGCGTCCACAGAACCGGCTTGTCTGAGTACAAGGTGGTGTACGGCTGGTTAACAGAGAGGCTGAAGCTAGTGATGGAGACGAGGAACACAGTCTTGATGGTGAGAAGCTGTAAAGGGAAGTTGTGAAGTGGCTTAAAGGGAGTGCACTTCACATATGTGAGGACAAGGTTACAGTACCAATGAAGCATGATGAAAGGAGAGGGGGGAACGGGGGGGGGGGTGAGTTGGAGACATTTTAAAGAAACAAAGCAGCTGGTTATTTTAACATTGAAAGCTGCTCCAGCAGCTGTTAAAAAAAATAAAGGCAGAAAGAACCGAAAGCTACCCCATAACTGTACCCAAAGCTTAGCCTTGGTTGGCAAGAAACAAAGAAAAAAACAAAGTCAGATAACTTGGACAGGAGGTGGGGTCGGGGGGTCATTCTGACATGTATCAAACCACAATATAAATCTGTCCCAACGACAGGCATAAACAGTTTCTGTAGAGGAATGCCTAGCTGCCTAGATAACATCAACAAACTATGGAGAAAGGTCGAAGGAGTTCAGCTGTTGTTGCTCAATCTCCATGCATGAAGGTGGAGATTGTGAAGGCCTGGGTGCAGAATATTTCCCTGTTGTAGCGACGAAGGTGTTTTGAAGGGGCAGTATGTTTGGAGACAGATGCTCAGGTATTCTGGATACCAAACTGTCCACGCCCATCCGGGGCCACTGAGATGACTTGGGACCTGTCATTCTTGGTATTCTTCAGAACTTGGAATAGAAGTAGTATCAGCAGAAAGGCATACAGGACTCCTGAGTGCCACTCTAGGGGGAATAAATATTCTAGCGAGAGGCGCCTTGGAGACTTGAACATGTTGAACTGCCGATATTGCGCATTCGCATCAGTGGCAATCAGATCTAGCCAAGATTCTCCCCATTCGTGGAAGAGACTTTACACCAACTCCAGGTGTAACTGTTGTTTGTGATCCGCAAAGGCGTCAACTGAAGAGCTCATCATCCTAGCATTCAAAGTTCCTGCCAGGTGTTACTTCGACATGACGATCCAATGATATTCCAGCAATATCCAGAGATCTAGCGGCTCCTGGCACTGAGTCAAGGACCTGACACCGCTCTGCTTGTTGCAATAACACATTGCAGTATTGTTGTCCATAAGCACCTGCACCAGCCTCCCTTTCATGAACGTAAGGAAAGCGTTCCATGACAAGTGGATGTCCCTCAGCTCCATGAGGTTAATATGAAGCCAGGCATCGTTTGGAAACCAGAGACATCTGATCTTCAGCTCTCCCAGATGTTCACCTCAACCCGGAAGGAATGCACTGGTGTCCACGCTCAAATCTAGGTGGGCTACAGAGAGACGCCTGACACTGACTACACAGTCAAATCTAGGTGGGCTACATAGAGATGTCTGACACTGACCCAATGGCTGTCCAATAACCACCCCGCTGCAGATCTTTTAGAGTCTCCTCCCAGATCTGGATGTGGTCAGAGTTCCACTTAAAGTTGAGCTCACTGAGACTTCAGATCCTACTGCAAAGCCCACATATGCCACGTGGTGTGCTTGACTAGCAGGAAGTATGAGGCTATCAGTACTAGCAACCACAGAGTAAACCTCACTGAATTCCAGGAATGAGGGGGAAAGATTGTTATCATAGCTTGTATATCTGGCCGAAAGGCAAAAACCTGAACCTCCGACGAGGAGGGAATGTCTAAGGAGTTAAGAGCGATTTCAACACATTGATAGTGAACCCCAAAGATGACAGGTAATTGTCAACCACCTCCAAACTATGGCAAACCTCCTGAGACAAGCTTGCCTTCGACAGCCAGTTATCATGGTAGGGGATGGCTGGAACCCCTGACCCCCGAAGGCGTGCTGGGACCACAGCCATCACTTTTGTGAATACCCAAGGGCACTGGAGAGACCAAGAGGGAGCAACACTAACTGAAAATGCTCCTGTCCCACTAGGAACCGCAAGCAGTGCCGATGGACCTGTATGACAGGTGTATGGAAATATGCATCCTGCAGGTCCAGTACCACCATTCAGTCTTCAGGGTCGAGGGCAGTCAAGACCTGGTTCAGAGTGAGCATCTTAACTTTTTAAAGGGTCCAGGTCTAAAATAGAATGAAGACCTCCATCCATCTTGAGCACTAGAAAGTAGCAGGAATAAAAATTTTATTCTGGCGCAGGAACCATCTCGCTAGCCCCTTTAGTCACTTCCTGCCATTGGACAAACAGATGGTCCTCCTTCAACCACGATGGGAATGGTGGAAGGTGCAGTGGAGAGACAATTAAGGATATGGTGTACCCCTTCCGAAATATTTAAAGGGACCCACCTTTCTGAAGGAATGGTCCGCCCATCCAACAAAAATCGTCAGATTCTTCTTTCCATCAGGTGGCTGTGCTCCACTAAGGGCCTGCTAAAAAGTCTTTGGAAGGTGGGGCCACAGGAGGGTGACGGGACAAGATTGGGGTGAACAGATACAATGGACTGTATGGTTCACTGATGCAGACTGCACAAGCTTTGAGGCGTCGCAGCGACAAAACTGCTGTCCACCTTAGTGAGACTGAATTAGCTGGGGGTATGGGGCACCTTTGGCGAAGCTGGAAAAGGAACAGTAAGGCAGATGCAGCTGGCAAAGCGGGGCAGATAAGCTTAAAGAGCTTGCAGTGTCCCTTCTCTCCTTGAACTGTTCCAGGGCGGAATCTGACTTGTCCTCAAAAAGACGAACCCTGTCAAAGGGCTAGTCTATAAAGGCAACTGGATATGTCCAAAAAAACAGTAGCCCGCTGTCAAGAATAGAGGCGACTGGGGACGCTAGTGTCAATGGCCCACCCGATGGAATAGTTGGCTTCTAAGTCACAATGAATTGAGAACGTGGCTGAATCACAGTTGTCCTAAATGGTTTGGATGAGGACAGGTCGGAGGTCCTCTGGGACACCTGGGAGGACTTGAGCCACTGAAACCCAAAGAGGTTGGGTACAGCAGCCCAGGAGGTAGCTGGCATTCACACACCCTGAGGGCCAAGGTAGTGGAAGAAAATACCCTCTTCATTAAGGTCCCAATACATTTGGATTCCCGATCGGGGTGGGGTGTTTACTAGGGAAGATATTAGCGTTCATCTGACTTGTAGACATCTGCACCACCAAGTTTTCCGGGCAGGAGTGCTGAAATAAGAACGCAGGGTCTTGCCGGGTGGTTGTAACTGGCAATTGACCAAGGGACCAGGGCCAAGTTTGGCCCAAGCCCCCAAAAGTGTACCTGTATACGCCTCATTGAAGACCTGGAGGGGCTCAGTGAACATTTGCCTTAGCTGGAGCCCTTCTATCAAAACATTTGTTTTAACCTCCAAGGTAGGGAGTTGAGGTCAAGAAATTCAGCTGCTCTATGCATGACAATTGCATAAGAAGCCATCTCCTCAGCTGCAGGACCAAAGGGTGAGAGAAAACCCATATATGGGAAAATTTCAAGGAAACTGGCATCTTGAAGATTTTTATACCAATTCTCCATGTGGTATGGTTGCCCAGTTTTATCACCCGCATCGTTACCATTTTTCAAATCCGTCCTAAATAAGGAATGCAACTTGGGTGTTCTTCCTTAAGGGTGTGTCAAATCCAGCGGGGAGGTGGTGAGTCTATGGAAGCAGAGCTCGTAGTGGTGCCCACTGAGCCAGAGAGCCCAATATGAACCTCATCCTCTGGCATTCATCGAGTTGTAATTGGAGACGAGGCTCTGAGAACGGGTATGCAGTATGGAGGTGATGCGGGAACAGGAGTCGGAAGAAGGCAACTGGTGGATTTTGTGAGTACAATTGGCGCTGAGGGTGAATCCACTGGCCGTATCTCAAATAGAGGGCCTCTAAGCCACTTGGGGACTGGAGGCATGCCAGAGGGAGTCGAGTTAGGAAGAATTCAAAGTGTGAGTATCACATAACTCTTGGGTCTTCCTTGGTGTTGCAGTTAGCCTCTGAAACTCTGGGTGTGATGTAATAAGTTGTGGGGTAGGCTCTGACGTCGAGCGACTTCTGAAGCGAAATAGAGAGGCACGGTGAAGGCCTCGAGCCTACTCAGGAGTACTTGAATAGCGGGAAGGGAATTTCTGGTTGGATATTTTGTGTGTTTTCTTTGACTTAGAGCGGGGAGTGTGGTGGCAGACCTTAAGAACTTCTACAGCTTCAGGATGGGAACAGAGGCCAGGATTGCCCCTTCGAACTGGACTGGTCTTGTCGCGGAGTGCTGGAAAATGTAAGGGCAACGTCCTAATAGTCGGACCGACCTGAAACATTTAAATGAAACTGAGGTAACTGTTTCCTTTAAAAAGCAAAGACAGCAAACCTCTAAGTATACCATTGATGATATGTGTTGTAATATGCATAGCTCATGGCCCATTAGAAGTACCCATTAGAAAATCATGTTACTTTGAAACACAGCACTACTGATTTTTTAATTCCCCCCCCCCCCCAGAGTTTTATATAGCGCGAACTTGACCCAATCAGGTGTCAGAACGCTTTACATAGCACCAGTTACGTTACATGAATAGAACTAATTCAGCACAGTCCAGCAACTTGGAAGGATATCACAGAACCACCTCCCTATACTGAACAGGAGGTGACCTAACTGTCAAACGATCAAAATAGTGGCATGCCACTATCAACCGACAATATGACCCCTTCTGAAATAATGCTATCCTCTTCCCTTAGTAGCAGCATCTAATCAAAACCTCTTACAAAGAGAACATAAAATCAATCAACAGGTAGTTGTGAATTAGGCTACTGAATTTCAATGAATACCAGCTGAAGATTGCTTAGAAGAAAAGTTTCTATGGCTTCCAAATTTACCTGCATTTTTTTTTAATCACACAGGGAAAGTGTCTGCCTTGAAAATGTAAGCTTAGTCTTTCACACATTGCTTGTAGAAAATGAGGACCATGTCTAATCTCACAGTAACACTCAAGAAACTACAACACTCTCATTCAGCACATTTCAACTCTTTTACTCCTACTGGTTATGACAGCATGGAGTTATTCACCTAGGTAACATAATCAGCTGCATTGCACTAAGTTTAAATGGGGAGTATGCTTTCTCTGGTCACATACAACATGAACAGTAGAAAGCATATAGCACAAAGAATTTTGGAACAAGGTTTGGATCGCTGTTTAAAATATTAAGGGAATCCTCATCTATGAACAGATTTAACAATAATACATGCATTAGGTCTTGGATAATTCACACAGGTGCTGATATCTCCTAGGAAAAGTACACACTTAACTTTAGCTAGCTTTCCAACGTAAAAAAAAAAACAAAAAAACTATAGACATATTCACTGGGCTGCAAAACATTGCTAAAATGATGATAAATAGAAACAAGGGAGTGACTTAAGACCAGCCTCGATAAAGCTCTCTCAAAAGAACCTTGAAAGGAGGGATTGCCAATTGCTAATTAAATGTCTCCCTAAGCAAGAAGAAAACAGTCTGCTATTCTCCCTATACCGACCACACACTTTCTTCAATCCTTAAATTTAAGGAAAAGAACAAACCAGTATTACTCAAAGGTTTGTTGGGTATATCTTGTTCTTACCCTTTTAATTTCTATTTTTTCAAAAAGATTTTTATGTATGAAAAGGAACACATTTATGACATTTACACATAAATACAAAACATTATTCACATATATATATACACTAATGTACAATATTCACTTGTTTTAACTTAATATACACAGATCCTTGTCTAAAATTGACAAAGTGACGCTCAATGTTATATTCAACAAACCACATATAAATGCAGACAATCAAAAATTATTTTGAAAATAAACCATATATGAATTCATTGGTCTATATAAGTCAATTGATGTCTATTTTAATAGACATCAATTGACTTATATAGACCAATGAATTCATATATGGTTTATTTTCAAAATAATTTTTGATTGTCAATTTTAGACAAGGATCTGTTTATATTAAGTGAAAACATATGTGTTGTTCCTTTTCATACATAAAATAGAAATTAAAAGGGTAAGAACAAGATCTACCCAACAAACCTTTGAGCAATACTGGTTTGTTCTTTTCCTTAAATGTAAGGATTGAAGAAAGTGTGTGGTTGGTATCTTTAAACTTTTTCCTATATATATATGGTCCAACCAACTACATGTCCCAGGACCTAACTCCATTTACCTTGCAAATTCTCCCTATCCCAGCATGAATGTAAAGATGTTGTCAAAAACTAACATGTGAAATATTAATGTTATTTAAAAATAAGCAAGAAATCTTACCTTGTTAAGAATCAGTTTATTTAGGAATAAAATTAACCGGTCACGCTCTAGTTTGTCTGTACACTGTTAAAAGAGACAATACGAAAAAGAAACTTTGAAATCTAGAAAAATTATACGTAAATGTTTCAAAACAATAGAAGATTTATGCACATAAATTAAAACACAGGATGCCTCCTTCGGGATACTTTAGTCATCTGTAAATTCTGAAAATTACATTAAAAAAATGGAGATAAACAATTTTTAAATATAGATTTCTTTATGGAAACCTACATTGAATGCTAAAACATACACAGATAAAACAAATTCATTTTTGTTAACGAATTTATGTCCTTTAAAATTCTAATACACATTTTATTTCACAGGGGCCACTTCTCTTTCCTAAAAGAGCAAAACACCCAGCCACAGCCACTCTATATTTAATCATTTTGTTTTATAAACCCCGGAAAAACACCCACTTCTTTCCAAATCCCTGGGCCATTCCTAAGCAGTTTTTTTTACCTGTTTGGAAAGTGCGTGTCCAGAAGTGCAGAGGTAATTTCTGACTGCAAAGGAAATGAATCGTGTAGCCTCACTGTTGTGCATTAGCCACGTTGTCACCGAACGCGCTCACTCTTCACAAAATGTTCCCATATAATACTTGATATCCCTAGGAGTTCTGGGAGACTTTTTCCTTTAACCCCTAAATTTCATCTGATGTCCTCTTTCCTTTATTATATCTAACATTAACGTGTGGTTCAATGATTCATCGGAAGGTATTGTAAATATCATAAGTCAGGTCTGGTAAAGTCTGGTTATTGGATCAATTGCACCAGGGTTAAGGAGACCATCACCTCTGGTGTAGAGGCATATCTAAGCCTCCCAGAAAGTCTACAAGACAAAAACCCTTAGCACAGGTGCAGATGGTCGTAAAAGGGTGGAGATGGTGTAAGCAATGTCTGACTAGGTACAATGGGAAGAGTATATGAAGAAAGCTACATAAAATTTGGAATGGCTGATTCTGAAAGATATGTAGTGCACAACCACCACCAATATGTAAGCTTGCATACAAAAGGCACTGATACTTTCGCATGTGGAGTCACAATTCTCTTTGATTCATTTTTAGAAAATTCCCAAAATTACAATATCACAAAGAAGGTGATAACATGGCAGTCATTTTCTCGATAAGTAGCTAGTGAGGAAAAATGTCTCCCTTCACAGTTCGGCTTTCAGATCAAGGTATACAGACTTTCTCCATTGCAGCCACAGGTGGAAAACAGAGGTAAGCCATCTATCAGTATATTTCCTATAACTGAAGGGAGAAGAGGCAACAATTCAGACATATTTCTAGAATCAAGGTTCTGCTTCAGTAGTTTGAAAATAGCTATTTTACTGGGGAATCTTTGAATACCAATTGTTTATTAGTAGAGGGTTTCCAATTGCAGCTCTTTGTCAGTAGTTGATGCGCTACCGATTTGGCTGGACATCCGATTGTGTTCTACTTAAAGGTTTTGACATTTAATATGATGTCCAAATTCAAATCATGACACTTCTGTGACGTAAAACATTCAGAAAAGCAGCAGCAAGCCAGAGCTGCTATTAAGTCTGTCATTGTGCAGCTCACTGATTTTAGAGAGGGATTAGTGGGGTAGAAGAGGTTACATTGGAGTCTTTTCATCCAAGATCTTAGCAGTGTATTTTCTAATGTTCCTGCAATCCTACAAGATATGCCCAGACACCTACAACTAGCATCTACCATTACCGAGGTGGGGAGCCCCATAAACATTGTCGAATAGTATGATTAGAAAGCAACGGTCTTTATTCTAACTCATACCTTTTAATTTGTCATCTCTCATTACATTGAAAAACAATAATTTGGTATGGAGCATGCATCTATTCCAGGTGGAAGCTTTAACCTAATTAGTATCAATGTCTGTAGCAGGCAGATACACATATAATAAAATTATTAGACAATAATTGTCAAAGATCATCTATTTCTTTTTGCTACAAACATTTGAAAGACACCAAGTATGAACACTTAAAAACAGATGCAAATTTTTTAAAATTAAATTTGTAGTAAATCAGACTTTCTATTTTTTGGGCTCTACAGCCAACATGTGTTTTGTCCCAGCGAAGGCGAGCAGGCCAAGGCTTTTTCAAGGCTCTTTTATTCAGGATGTCCCTTGTGTTTAGAGCAGTGCTTCTCAAACCTTTTCAAACAAGAACCCAATTTTTAGAACAAACCTTCACGGCCCACAGACCCTTAATAGGCTTGAGGTGGGGCTACTTACTAATGTGATCACAGCAATTCTTATAAATGTCATAACCTTGACGGTGCCCTTCAATACACTGTGGTCAAAATATTGATCTGCAGATGGTGAATTACAGTGGAGTCTTGCGCTGTAACATGTCAGTGGGGTGCAGGCCTGTGGCATCTGATCACTAGTAGTCACAAGACTTTTCAAAAATCTTGGAATTGCTACCAGTGATTTTTGTAAAATTGAGAAACCTCTTCTGCAGCAGAATATTGGGTAAGGCCTCATATCCATTGTTATGTTAAGACAAGATCCAGCGGTAAGGCCTCATATCCATTGTTGTGTTAAGACAAGATCCAGTGGTGTTTGGATCTGTCGGTCCAGAACTCAGGTGGGGGGAGGGAGGTTTTTGTAGTAAGGGAAATGTAAGGAATTATGTATTCTTTGAGACAATCCAGGTTGCGCCTGTGTGCACACATTATGTATAGACTATCATGTGCTAGCAGCAAGAAAACGATAATGTAATGTCTATAATAATCCGACAAATAAATGTGGTGATCAATAAAGTTTGTTTAAAAAAAAAATAAGGTCCAGTGGTGAATTTTGGACTTTTATATAGTGCAAACATGACCCAAGGGTACACTAGAGTGCTTTACATGAGCAACAGATTACATTACAGAGAGTCAGATTAATTTGATTATAAGCACTAGAGATTAAATGATTTTCCCAGAATCAAAGCGTGTTGAGCCAAATACAGGACTCGAATCTGGTATGGTTGTGTATGATCATGTATATTGAGCACATTTGCTGTTGGAATGGCTTTTTGAAGTAAAAAAAAATAAAACAGCAGCAACAAATACTGAAAGGTTCATGTAAAGTCTTGCTTTTTAATACTTGAAAAGATTTTGCTTTAAAACAACTACGGGACATTGTTCAACACCTTTGCAGTGGTGCACAAATAGGGCTAATTATTTTAAATATTATTTACATATAGATCAGGACTTTAGTGACCCACCAAAAATTGGCTCACGACCCACAAGTAAGTCCCGACCCACAGTTTGGGAAACACTGGTTTAGTGAATGTGGCTGTGTCCTTAGTTTGCAGAGGATGGACTCATGGCTGGTAATTAATTTAGTTAATGTTCAACTTAAATTTTTAGATCACATTGATTCCTGACCAGACCGCATGAGACCCAGCATTATTCCAGAACAACAAGCAAGCATCATTCCGCTTGATCATTTGACCAAATACTCACTTGTGCGCCCCTTTATTTTACAGTTCACCTGACTAAAATCGGCCTACACTGACAAGATATTTTCCTTTGAATAGCTAGATATTTAAGTTGAACATGAACTATATTAATTACCATCCATATGTCCATCCTCGGCAACCTAAGGAAATTGATTACAAGGAGATGTCAACCGTATCTTGTTCAACATCCCGGAGGGACAATAGTTTACACCAACCGAAAAACTGAGTGGGCAATGACTTGTACTATCTAGCTGAACTACCATCTCACGTTTTTACTTAACCATTAAAAGTCCTCACAGGAACTTTGCTTAAGTAAGAAATTAGCATAATGTTGGCAAAGACTGCTTTATAATAATTGTTTTGCAGGAATGCGGTTTTTGTTGTCTAGAATTCTTTTGCTTCCACAATAAGGACTATGCTAATTCCCAGTATGCATCTGTTCTTGGCATAGAGGGCTTCAGAGTGGTACATTATGAATGGATCGCCATCTGGTGTTGGGCTCGGATGATTGCACTTGTTTTTCTCTTGGAGAAGTCTTTTGTCGTCACGAGACTGGTGACTCCAATTTGGGTGCTAGTGCGCATGGGCATCGGCTCCATCCTTAGATTGTTTTGCCATAGTAGGGTTAGATGGAGTAGTATGATAGAATACAGATAGAAATGCCCATGTAAGTGTATCTAAATAAGATAGTGTTGGAACAGACACAGGTTTCCGGGGAGGCTGGGAGGGCATGTACCACTCTGCAGCCCTCTATGCCAAGAACAGATGCATACTGGTAAGAAGCATATTCCGTTCGAGGCATATGGGCTGCAGATGGTACATTATGAATAGACTATACAGCAGTTATCTCCTTAGCGGTGGCCACCAGTGTCTGTTGCAAGAGTCTGAAATAAAGTCTTTAGTACAGCTTGTCCCACTCTAGCCTGTTGTGTTGCCTGCCCATCTACACAGTAGTGTTTTGTGAAGGTATGCGGTGTAACCCAGGTAGCTGCTTTGCATATGTCATCTAGGGGAATGTTTCCTAAGAATGCCATAGATGCTCCTAGTTTACGTGTAGAGTGAGCTCTAGGAGGAACAGTTAATGTCCTCTTTGCTTTTAAGTAGCATATTTGTATACATTTTACAATCCACCTGGCAATGCCTGCTTTAGAGACAGTATTGCCCTTATGTGTAGGAGAAAACGCTACAAATAGTTGTTTTGTCTTTCTGAAAGTTTGTGTTCTTTCTATGTAGTACAATATTGCCCTTCTGACATCTAATGTATGTAGGGCTCTTTCTGCTACCGTCTGTGGTTTTGGAAAGAAGACTGGTAGTTCCACAGGCTGATTGATGTGGAATGCTGAAATTACTTTAGGCAAGAATTTTGGGTTTGTTCTAAGAACCACTTTATTTTGGTGTAGCTGCATAAATGGTTCTTGTATTGTAAATGCTTGCAACTCACTTACTCTTCTGAGTGAAGTAATAGCTATAAGAAAGGCCACCTTCCATGTGAGGAATTTTATTTCACACCTATGCATAGGTTCGAAAGGTGGTCCCATTAGTCTGGTAAGTACTATGTTGAGATTCCAGACAGGGGCAGGCGGTAGTCTTGGTGGAATGACTCTTTTGAGGCCTTCCATGAAAGCTTTTATTGCTGGTACTTTAAACAGGGAAAGATGTTGTCTGTTTTGTAGGTACGCCGCTATAGCTGCAAGATGTACTCTAATAGAGGTGTAGGCAAGGTTACATTGCTGCAAGTGTAGTAAATAGCAAATAATCTGTTTAGTGGATGCGTCCAGAGGGTTGATGTTGTTACTGTTACAGTATACAGCAAACCTTTTCCACTTTGCTGCATAGCATGCTCTGGTGGTAGGACGTCTTGCTTGCTCAATGATTTCCATACAGTCTGGAGTTAAATCTAAGTATCCAAATTCTATGACCTCAGGAGCCAGATCGCTAGGTTCAATTGTTTGGGATCTGGGTGCATTATTTCTCCATGCTTCTGTGTAAGGTGCATGGGTAATCTCAGCTTTTGATGTGGCACCTGAGAGAGTTGCAGGAGCGTGGTGAACCACGGCTGTCTTGCCCACGTGGGTGCTACTAGTATCATTGTCATTGAATGTTGTTGCAGTTTCCGAACCACTAATGGAATTAGTGGGAGAGGGGGAAAAGCGTAAGCAAATTTGTTGGACCAATTTATCCATAGCGCATTGCCCTGGGACAGGTGGTATGGGTACCTGGATGCACAGTTTTGGCATTTTGCGTTCTGATGAGTGGCAAAGAGATCTATCTCTGGTTGTCCCCATCTTTGGAAGAATGGCTGCAGTATTTGGTTGTGCAGTTCCCATTCGTGTATTTGGTCTGACTCTCTGCTTAGGATGTCTGCTATCTGATTTTGAACTCCTGGTAGGTGTTCGGCTAACAGATAGATCTTCTGAGGAATGGCCCATCTCCAAATGTCCTGTGCTAGTCTGGATAGTTGGAGAGAGTGTGTCCCCCCTGTTTTTGAATATAATACATTGCAGTCATGTTGTCTGTTCTGATCGGGACTGCTTTGTTGAGGATTTGCATTTGGAAAGCTTTTAATGCTAGAAACACTGCTAGTAGTTCCAGATATTGATGTGCAGTCTTTTTTGCTGTACACTCCATTTTCCCTGTACTGTATATTTCTCCATATGCGCTCCCCATCCGGTGAGCGATGCATCCGCTGTCAGTATCACTTGTGGATCGGTTCTAGGAACGACCGTCCCTTGGAAATGTTTGTTGTGTTCCACCACTTCAGAGAGCGATGTGTGCGGTCGTCTACCAACACCAGATCTGTAATCTGACCTTGAGCCTGATTCCATTGTGTCGCTAGACACTCCTCCAGTGGACACATTTGTAGTCTGGCATATGGTATAAGCAGTATGCAGGAGGACATCATCCCTAACAGCTGCATGAACACTCGAGCGGTTAGTGAGTGTTGTGGGTGACATTTTTGGATCAACGTGATCATTGTTTGGATCCTGACTGGATTGGGGTATACTTTGGCTTTTTCTGTGTCTATAGTAGCCCCTAGGTATTGTTGAATCTTGTTTGGTTGTAGGTGGGATTTTGTGTAGTTCACCGTAAACCCTAGCTGGTGCAGCAATTGAATGGTCTTTTGTGAGTTTTGAAGACATTCTTCCTGTGACTTGGCTTTTATTAGCCAATCGTCCAAGTAAGGGAAGACATGTATTTCTTGTCTTCTTAGGTGTGCTGCAACTACTGCTAGGCATTTTGTGAACACCCTTGGTGCTGTTGTAACCCCAAATGGAAGGACTTTGAACTGATAATGGTGTCCTACTACAAACCTGAGGTATTTTCTGTGGGCTTTGTGAATTGGGATGTGAATGTAAGTGTCTTTTAGATCCAGTGTAGAAAGAAAGTCCCCTTTCTTCAGTAAAGGAAGTACTTGTTGGAGCGTGACCATGTGGAAATCTTCCGAGTTTATGTATGCATTGAGAGGTCTGAGGTCTAAGATTGGTCTTAGAGACCAGTCTTTTTGGGGGATTAGGAAGTATAGAGAGTATACTCCTGTCCCTTGCTGATGTTTTGGAACCTTCTCTATGGCATGCTTTTGTAGCAGTGATAGTACTTCTTCTTTTAACAATGTTAGATGATCTTGACTCATTGGACGATGTCGGGGGGGGATGTTTGGTGGGGTAGCTGTGAGTTCCAGGCAATAACCATGTTGGATAATCTGTCTCACCCACCTGTCTGATGTGATGTTTTCCCAGACAGGTAGGAACTGTGATAAACGTCCCCCGACCGGTGTTATATGGTCTGGGGAGAGTTGTATTAAGTCACTGTTTTGGGGTTGGGGAGTTGCGGTTGTTATTATTTCCGCAACCTCTACCCTTGTTGTTGTTACCTCTGTAACTGCCTCTTGAATTACCTCTGGGTGATGTTGGTGTAAAAGAGGTAGATTGTTGGCTTGTGCCTGTATTTTTTGACCCCCCTCTATAGGTGGACCTACGAAAGGAACCCCTTTGAGTTGGCTGTTGTAATGCTCCCATTGATTTAGCCGTTTCTGTGTCTTTTTTCATCTTTTCTAAAGTCTCATCTGTTCCCGAGCCGTAAAGTGTTTTTTGGTCAAAAGGTTGGTTCAATAAAGATGTTTGTACTTCTTGTTTGACCCTGAGACCCTAAGCCATGCATGTCTTCTTAGCATGATACTGGTGTTGATGGATCTTGCTGCAGTGTCTGCTGCGTCTAATGCGCACTTAATGGAAGTGTTTGTTATTATCTTCCCTTCCTGTATAAGCTGGTCTGCCCTTTTTTGATGTTCCTTAGGAAGATGTGTGATGAGTTTTTCTAACTCATCATAATGCGCTCTATCATAACGTGCCAGTAGCGCTTGTGTATTAGCTATGCGCCAGCTATTTGCTGCTTGGGATGCTACCCTTTTGCCTGATGCATCTATTAGCTTGGAGGAGCTTCTCCTGTAGATAATGAATTTGCTCTTTTACGAGCGTTTGTAACTACAAGCGAGTCCAGAGGTACTTGTCCTTTGATAAATATTGGGTCCTTTGGAGCTGCCTTATATTTTTTATCAATTCTTGGGTTTAATACCCTAGCCCTCAAAGGGTCTTTGAATACGTCTGCTGTGTGATTGAGAAGACCCTTTAGCATAGGTAGTGTGCCTGATGTTCTTTGTGCAGCAGGTAGCGTTTCTAAAAGGAAAATCCTCTATTTGAGGTTCTGCATGTAAATCTACCTTATGGTATTTAGCTGCCCTATTAATCAACTGCACAAAACCTGTATTATCATCAGGTGGTGAAGGTTTTGATGGGTATAATTGTGAGTCGTTATCATCGTCTGACCCTGCATCATAATTTTCCCATGGGTCTTCCTCATCTGGGATAGTGTCGTCATCTCCATGAGGTTCTCCCTCCCCTGCATCACTGTCTACATCTGTTTGAGGTGTAGATGGTCTTGGTGTAGAAGGTGGAGGAATAGTTGGCCTAGTGTGAGGAATAGGAGAAGAGGGTGAGTCTCTAGGCTGACGAGAAAGGGGAGGAGTTGTATTTGTCCCCATTGTTCTCTTTTTAGGAGGAGGAGCTTTGTCATCTAGTTCATTCTTCCTCTTTTTCGGTGATTTTGTCACCACTTTGCCAGTTTGCGGATCGATAAACAAACTCTTTTGTTTTGGAACAGTCTGCTGCTCCTGTGTCGGTACCAAAGTTTTTGGTTCCGAAAGGTGCCTTTGCTTCTGACCGTCAATGTTCTGTGTTTTTGGCACCGAGAATTTACTCGATTCCGATTTTTTCGGTGTCGAGTAAGTCTTCGATGTCGAAGCATGTTTCGGTTTCGACAATGGAATGTTTCGATGCCGAGCTTTCCTTTGTATGGAGCTTCGGTGTCGATGTCGACCGTTTCTCGGATCCGACATGGTGGGAGGCCGAGAGTTTCTGTTTCGGTTTCGTTGCCGGGCCCGAAGGCGGGGCGTCGGAAACTTTCTTCGGTGGTCTGACCGGGCTCGAAGGCGGGGTCGGTACCACACGGGTCGGTTTTTTGGTAAGGGGACGTCGTCACTCACGGTTTGTTGAACGTCTATTTCCTCGACATCAGACTCGTCCCCTTCCGACCCCGACTCGTCTTCATGTTCCTCTTCTTCTTCTTCGAGGTGCTGGTCTTCGAACAGCTCCGGGATTGCCTCCGACTGCATTCTTGAAACCTCATGTCTTCGGCTCGACGGTTTCTAATCGTCGACTTGGAGGAGAACGCTGCGCAGGCTTCGCAGTCCCTGGATTCGTGTTCAGGCGATAGGTAGAGATTGCACACCTCGTGTAGGTCCTGGTGTGGGAACTTAGCACCACACGTTGGACATCTCTTAAATGGAGTCCTTTCCATGGACTCCGGGCTGGACTACGTCGAGAAAGGCCTCCCGGTCTCGTCGACGTAGAAGAAAATGTTTATTGTTGGAGTCGAAACGCGTCGGAATGGAAATGAAATCGCGTTCGATAACAATACCGTCAAATTGGAAAGGGAATACACGCCGAAATATCACTTTTCCTCGAAGTCGATCTGGAGCGCTTCGATCCTCATCCGAACCCGATGGCGGAAAAAAACAATCTAAGGATGGAGCCGATGCCCATGCGCACTAGTACCCAAAGGAGGAGTCACCAGTCTCGTGACGACAAAAGACTTCTCCAAGAGAAAAACAAGTGCAATCATCCGAGCCCAACACCAGATGGCGATCTATTCATAATGTACCATCTGCAGCCCATATGCCTCGAACACAACATTTTGAAGGTTGTTTAGTCGTCAGATAGCAGATACGTTAGGTAGAAAAAACATGTTGAATGTTGCCTCTCTGATAGACTCCATACACATTTAAAACTGATGGGGGACTGGAGTTGTTCTGATTACAGAACATCAGAAATCCTAGCTCTAGAAATCATTAACAGGTTAGGATGTTTTTTTTGTAATGCTTGCTGTTAGGTCCTTGCTACTGGGCGGTGACTTGAACGCTGTAGCTTCTGGTATGGCAGATCGTCATCCACCTAGAGATCTTAAGGTGGCACATAACTGGCTTCGTGATTTCATCGATACTTTGGGCTTGGTAGATTGAACTGGCGCTGAACAGGATGCAATAACCTCCAACACTTTCCACTCGGTTGCACACAGTAGCCTCTCTAGGATGGATTATGTTTTGGTCCCGGCGGCACAGGCGCTTTCTGTTACTGATTCAAGCATCTTGCTCGGGGAATCTCTGATCACTCTCCACTATGGGTCTGTATGGGGTCCGGTCCTGTCTCTGAGGGTCGGATGGCCCCGATCAACCCGTGGTATTTCCGAAACCCTAAAACTCGTGCAGATTTGGTGAAATCTCTCGATCACTACTTCCTTGAGAATGAGGGTTCGGTTTCGTTGATGGTTTCCCTCTGGGAAGCTTTTCAAACTGTTCTCAGGGGGCAGGCCCTGTCGTTAATTGCAGGTGTTAAGAAACAGAGGGATGAGGAGGTGGTTAAAATTGAAGCGGAGATAGCGGATCTTGAGCTCGGCCTGGAACGGGAAGTTACACGTACTAAGACACATGTCTTGTGACTCAAGCAGTTGGAGTATAGGGCGCTGGTTACGGACGCAGCCAAGGCAATGAGTAGGGAACAACAGGGACGGCTTTATGACGTAGGAGATAAAGCTGGCAAATTGATAGCGTGGCTAGATAAGAAAGATAGGGCTAGTCGTGTGGTGCCAGTGATTGCGACAGTGAGTGGTTGCAAGGTTACTGATCCTGTAGAGATCGTATAGTGTTTCGCAGATCACTTCCAGTCAGTATATGCTTCGGTGTTGGATAGGCCGGAGGAAGATTCACATTTACTGTTGCGTGATATTGCTTTACTACGTCTTTCTGATTTGGATAGGGAACATATGGAAGCTCCGATCACTGCAGATGAGGTGGCCATTGCGATTCGCTCTTTGCGTTCGGGAAAGGCCATGGGTCCTAATGGCCTACCCATTAAACTCTACAAATTGCGGCCTGATAGGATAGCGCCCTATTTAAGAGATATGTTTTTGGAGTCTCGGGAGTGTGGTTCTCTGCCTAGTGATCCTCGCCTCGCTACCATTGTAGTGATCCATAAGGAGGGGAAGCTGAGAGAAAGGTGTACATCATGCAGGCCGATATCTCTTTTAAATGCTGAACCTAAAATCCTTGCAAAGTTGCTTGGCAACCGCTTGATCTCCGTCATCAGTGATTTGATACACCCGGATCAATCAGGTTTCATTTCACGTAGAAATACTGCTTTAAATCTCAGGCGTCAGCACGGTGTTCTTGCGAGAGCCGCGACTTCGCGTGAGCCGGCCAGCTTGGCGTCGCTAGATGCCACGATGGCTTTTGATACAGTGGAATGGCCGTACCTATGGGCCGTTTTGGCCAAGTTTGGGTTTGGACCTGGTTTTATTGGATGGGTGCGGCTTCACTACGAAGACCCCCTCGCGCAAATTGTTGTTAACGGTCAAGTTTCTACCCAGTTTAGTCTTGGAAGAGGCACTCGTCAGGGCTGTCCCTTGTCTCCATTGTTGTTTGCCCTGGCGCTAGAACCCCTTGCGGCTTGGATCCGATGGGAACCCTCGATAATGGGCATTAGGTGGTCTCCTCGATTTGAGGACCGCATCTCGCTCTACGCGGACCATATATTATTGTATCTGACCTCACCCCGGAAGTCATTGAATGTTCTGTGTGATGTCTTGGCCTC
This sequence comes from Lissotriton vulgaris, assembly GCF_964263255.1. Lineage (NCBI taxonomy): Eukaryota > Metazoa > Chordata > Amphibia > Caudata > Salamandridae > Lissotriton > Lissotriton vulgaris. Next base: position 1,010,333,131 of record NC_141698.1, on the reverse strand, counting down.
CTTTGGTCGGAATTCTGGTCTGATCATCAATTGGTCTAAATCCTACTTATACGTCCTCTCCGGTGATGCTCCTCTTTGCCCACGTAATTGCCCGATTCAGGTGACTCCTACAGGTTTTAAATACCTTGGTATCTTTATCTCGTTGGATCCGAGGGCCCGATATGAACAGAACCTTCTCCCACCTCTGGTTAGATTGAAGCAGGACGTTGCAGGTTGGCGTAAACTTCCGCTTTCGCCGCTGGGCCGTGCTGCCCTATTTAAAATGATGTCTTTGCCCCATTTTTTGTACGCTCTCCAGAACACTCTTGATATTGTCCCTGTTAGTTACTTTCGCGCGATCAAAGACCTTCAGAGAAGGTTGATATGGGATGGTAGACCTCGTATTGCCCTAGCCAAACTAGCGCCCCCCTGGTACGACGGGGGAATCACTCTCCCTGATATCAAACGCTACTACTGGGCTACTCAATTGGGTGTCATTAACCATTGGACATATGGTCCGGCGCTAAATCCCGCCTTCGCTATGGACAAATGGTTGCTACCCGGGGGAAATTATTATAGGGGGCTCTACTCAAAAACAGTGATCAGGACTCTGTCAGGGCCTACAAAGGTGGCGGTGCGAATGTGGCAGGATGCGAATGCTTCCCTGGGATTGAAAAATCGGTTAACATTAGCGACCCCGCTATTTAGTTCGGACACACTCGGGAAGTTATGGAACACCAAGGGATTTGATAGATGTGGCCTTATCGGGATTAGTAAAGTGGGCGACCTCTGGATTAAGGGCCAGGTGAAGTCATTTGAGATGTTAAAAACTGAGTTTGAATTGGGCGACACAGAATAATTCCGCTATGTTCAGATTCGCCATGCCTTGATGTCGGTCTTCCCTTTGGGTGAAGAGATTCCGGAATCATCCCCTCTTGAGGACAGGTTGCTAGATGGCCTTGTCCCTGATAGCACTATCTCTCTCGTCTACAAAAAATTAATTAATAATAGGCCTGATCTCCTGCTACATCTCCGGGATTCTTGGACCCGAGATGGCCTGGAATTGGATGATGAGGACTGGCAGTCTGCGATCTCCTCTCCCAAGGAGGTCGCGATTCCAGCCCGACTCCGATTGGTACAACTTAAGATCCTCTATAGAATTTACGTAACGGGTACCCAATTAGTCCAGATGGGTTTTTCTGAGGAAGGGTTATGTAAGCGAGGATGCGGGCAGATTGCTACCTTTCTCCATATCATTTGGGAATGTCGAGAGATTGCTGCTTATTGGAGTAGAGTTCATGAGGTTATGAGGGAAGAGACCGGTGTTGCTCTCCTCCCGGAGGCCAGACGCTGCCTGTTGAAGGTCTGGGAAACTACTAATTATAATGTGGCTCAGACTCAGTGGGCGTCCCTGGGGGCTATGATTGCTAAGCGCGATATTGCTCAGCTATGGGGGTCCCAGAGGCCTCCTACAGTGGACCTATGGAAGGAATATATGGACTGGTGCATGTTCAGGAAAAAGACTGTGTACCTAGCCAGGGGCCGTTCACTGAAGTGGTCCAGAGTGTGGGGACCGTGGAATGGTTATCGTGGGAATATATGTATATATTTTCAATAAAAAGAACACCCTACGTCACATCATTCGTAACTACAGGAAGGTCCTCTTATGGCACCAATCTGAAATGGCACTTGCACTTGCCATGTTGTATCAACCTCTACTTCACCATTCCAAAATGGTGCCCACATTTGCTGTGCATTTCCCTACAGGATGCTCCTCTCTCTATGCTTATGAGAACGTGGCCATCGTGGAGCTTACATAAACGAACGCGCACTACGAGACACGAAATACTAACGTCTGACACTTTTTGAGAAGCCACTACGGGTGAGTTCTCTTTTCGATAACTGCCATGACCGTACCCCCAGTCGATATTCTAGTAGGTACTTGTTTCCTGATCTAGTTTGCTACCTATATCCGTTTACAGGCCTCCTCTTACTGGATAATGGGTTGACATATCCCCATGTTGTTTTCTTGAAACCTCTTCTTCGCCCTAAACCAAGAGATTCAACATAGACATTTGCGAGGTAAGACAGAACATGACTAACTGGTCCGCTTTGTATTTACTTCTTATCTTTGCATTTTTGCTCAAGAAACTGGCTGTAGTACATGATTTGGAACTTTGCTTGACCGGTTCTGAAAAACGAACATTGCTAGCCATGCCACGTGGCTTGTTAGTTTAATGATGCGGAACAAGGGATTTGGAACGCGTAGGATGTCACCAGACACTGCAAGCTTATAATGGTTTAGATACCCACCAATGGGGTTGTGGCTCTAATCGTATATATTAGCTATACAAAGTAAATATCCACCCTTAGGATTTGGGTTGAACTTACAAATCATAGCTATACTACGTGATTTTGGCATTCTAGCTCTGCTCACTAAGACAGTGTGTGCAGCAAGACTGTTCTGGAATTTTAAAAATTAGAATTCGTTCCCTTGCATGACAAATGATACTAAGGAGAAAAGAAAATTCCATGCGAGTCTTTGGAAACGAAGAATTGTACCTCTTCACAAAATGAAGTTCTACCTTTTTCCACCTCCAACTTAAAATTCTTCACGAGAGGTTGCAACTAGATCAGATACCCAGTCCACCAAAGCCTCGATTTATTAGGGTTTGTACTTATCACATACTCCTCCTAAACGTAAAGGGGGTCTTTGAGGTTGAAACCCTTGATTTGAAAAGGTCAAACAGGGTTCAAAACGATTCTAAGGTATGTTGAATTCTGATCAGAACTAAATACACTTTATTTTTGGTGTTGGTGGGTCTCGGTTTATCTTTCAGTAATAATGGCAGATTTTACAATGTATGACTTGCATAATCTCATAATGAGGCATGCTATCACTGGGTGGTCTGTTCGGTTCTTCTTTTCTATCTCTGCCCTCTTCTTCTCGGTTTTCTTGTTCTTCTATGCTCTCCTGAAAAAATAAGTCACAAGGTGTATCTCTCCTTACCATTCTCTCCTTACCATTTTTCCTGGTGGTGTGCATTCAAGGCACTATTTACTATGGGCACTGCATGTTGCTAGTTTGCACTTTATGGTGAAATCACAAGTGTATCCGTAGAATGGAAAAAATTAAGATATCTTAACAGCAGTTCCATTTGTATTCTGAAGTACTATACTTACTTTTGTTAACAGCCTTGAAAAAGTAGTCAACATGAAGAAACATGTGTCAGCTGTGCACGTCATCTATCAACCTACGTTCTGGAGTGTTATATAAATTAAAAAAGGATCTGCAATAGTGACGGATAAAAATTACATGTTGTTGTGCTCTGAATTGTAAAATATTTGTATATATGTGGAAATGTTACTTTCCATATATTAAGGTTCACTACGATGGCATTGTGTCTATTAATTTGAATACTTATTTCTACATTGTATTTACCAACTTAATAGAGGTGCTGGCAGCCTGTTATTACCCCTGCCATCTTGTTCCTTAACTGATCATAAACGGTAGGTTGAAGTTTTTACCAAGAAAGGTTAGGACACGCTTTCTATGAGGATTTGTAAGTGGGATGTAGGTCTCCAAGAGTACAATTCTAGTGTGCACTACTTTCCCAGGCCACAGAACAAAGTTGCCGGCTGCTTATCTATACTCACTACGGTGGTGAAGGAAGGTATTCTAGATGTCAATAAGGTAAGGGTGTGTAGTGTTACAAGTGGGTGTGTGTCTCAGGGGTGAATTGAAGCAGTTAATGATACTGTTCAGCGTGTCAAGGAAGCACTGTGTGAAGGTTGGAGCAATGATGTGAAGGAAGATTCTGAGTTAGTTGGTTTTCGGAAAACAAAAGATGAGTTGTCACGCAATGAAGATGTGATTTTTAGAGGTTTGAGACTAGTTGTGCCAATGGCATTAAGAGAGAAGATCGTAAATTTAGGACATGATGGGCATCAAGGCACGAGCAAAACCAAGGCGAGGATTTGTCTGAGTTATTGGTGGCTATGGATGGAGCTCATGATTGAGAGAATGATCAGGGAGTGCACTGAATGTCATACCAGTAATAAGCTCTACAATGATAGGAATCCTCCCATGTGCTATAGAGACTGTCCGTCTAAGCCTTAGGAGTTTGTGGCAATGGATATAGTGGGACCTTTGCATGGCAAAGGTGGTGTCAACAATTTGTTAGTGATAACTGATCAATTTTCAAGGTGGGCTGAGATGGGGATAGTTAGCAGCATTGAAACAGGGAAAGTGGTACAGTTCATGTGTGATGTTTTGAGTCGTGAATAGCTGCAGTTTGTGTCTGCAGAAATGGAGGAATTCCTACATGAGAAAGGTATCAAGCACAAGAAATACTCACTGTACCATCCAAAAGGTAATGGCACAGTGGAAAAATGTAATAGAAATATCAAGTAATACATACTGCTGGAGAGGAGTGCTGGAAAGAACTGGAAGGAGGCACTCAATAGTTTCCTACAGGCTCAAAGATGTTCTCCATACACCACCATGAGAAATTCCTTTTGAAGTGTTTAGGGAAATAAGGGACCACACTTTGTCACCTGGTTGGTTAAAGTGGGGAAAGGATCTGTGAGTGTCATGGGCATTCATGAAGGGTGGAAGTGAAAAGGAAACAGCATGTGTTGAAAAGCGCAAAGCGTGCTATGATGTCCGTAAACATGTCAAATGGGTAGACTTGTCAGTGGGTGAGAAGGTGTTAATCAAAAAACCGCTGATGTGAAAGAGTGATTCCAAGTTCATGGGTCCATTCAGAGTCATCAAACTCTTCCACAATGCAGTTAAAGTGGAGGATGGAAGGGTCTGGAATCTCAACAAAGTAGTGAGGTTCAAAAGTAATGAGAAAATATTATAGCGTGGTGTCCTTCCAATTATTTTTATTGTTGTTTATTGTTTTTTTGGGGGCTGTGTTTTTGGTTTTTACTTATGAAATAGAGAACCCATTGTATGTCATGGTTCCAAGGCTTCTGTCTACCGGAACAACTTGGTAAGATGCCACTGGATCCTATCCTAAGTTGGATGTACCTGTGTGGGGTTCTCAATAAAAAAACTACTTATTTGGAAAATCTCTTACTGCATGGATTTTACTTCATTGCACAGTTAAAGGAATTGTAGGTCATAAAGGGAATAAGTGTGAGTACATTACTGTTTGTGAGTTGGAATCCTTTATTGTATATTGATGTTTAGCCTTCAAATTGTTGTGCAGATTGAATATAATGCAATCCATTATTGTTAGGCAGAGTTCAGGAGATGTGCATTTTGCTCTTAGCTAGTGGCGGCTGGTGAGCTTGTTCCATGTTTTTTCTTTATAGGCATACTATCACAACAATAAAGTAACTTTAGTGGTACTGTTGGACAGGCCACATGAAGGGCCACTCTCCCCCGGCCCGACCAGGCCCGAGCCCGGTCACGCAGGTACCACCCACCACCATTACACGTCCTCCGTCCCCTCCGGGACCCCTACCCTCGAACATGTCGCCCTCGTGGGCCTGATCCACTGCCGGCCTGCGCGCCCATCCTGGGCGCCATCTTGGACACTCCACCACGAGGCCGCCTGGCCCCAGATCGACCTCAACCCTGGGCCTGGCCAGGTCTCAGACATCCCGGCACCACCATCCACCCAGGAGGTGAGCGGGCTACTTGGCAAGTCACTGGGGGAAAGAGGTGTCGATGGCTCTCCCCCGCCAGGTGCCGCTCGCCCATCGCCTCCCCGGGCGCTGGCTCCACCCCCCTGCTGGGTGTCTGGACTCCCTCATCCCGGACCTCCCGACCTCCAAGTGCGAGGGTCCGGACATCAAAGGGCACCAGCCCTATAACTGGGGCAGCTCCAGAGCAGGAAGGCAGTTGTATCTTGGAGTCGAGAGACGCAGAGAAGAACTCATCCTTGACGGACTACTGGCGCTGCCATAGCTCTGTCTCGTGCACCATCGTCTTGCCTGTTGGCGCTGCCGCAACCTTCGTAACCTTCATACCCTTCATCGTCGTCGGGACCTGCTGGCTCCGCCGCGGACCGTCGTTTCCTTCGTCCATCTCGGGACCTGCTGGCTCCGCCGCGGCCCGATCAGCTAGAACGCCGAGCTCGAGGATTGAGAGCTAGTTTCATCTTTTGGTAACAAGACTGTCCCGCTACCCTTTTCCCAAGCCAGAGACCAGAACCGAGGGGACCCCTGAGTCCAGACCTCCTTGTACCATTCCATCGTAACCTTAAAGAATTGCCTATAAAGTCTCGTTGAACTTTACCCTTGTGTGGTGTCCGTCTGTGGGGGGGAAGTTACTTGTCTGTACGATCGCTGGAGACGGCTCTCCCCGGAGACCTCTCCCCTTATCCTCGGCCGACCCTCCCGGTCCGTCTAACAATGGTGGCCAGCGGCGCGATCCGAATCACCGCATAACCGTACAGAGAGTAGCTCACCCCACGGCGAATCACGATGTCAACTAAAGAAAGCGGATCAACGGAGAAATTCCAGATGGAGAAATTGGACGAGTACAACCATCGTGAACTAAAACAGTTTTGCATCGAACTAGGTATCGCTACCACCGGACTAAGTACCAAAGACGATTTTAAGCAGGCCCTAGAATCTTGGGCAGAAACCGGGGCTGCCGGAACCTCGGATCAAAACATCGCAGCAAAAACCACCACGGCCCCCGAGGAGCAAAGAAAGGGTCTCTCGCAAGACGAGATCCAGGAACGAGAGAAAACCCGACTACACGAGCTGGAAATGGCCCGGCTCAAAATGGACATTGAACTTAAATTGGCCGAACAAAAAATCAACTTAGAGCACCTGCGTCTCCGAGAAGAAAGAGAGGAGAAACAGAGACAAAGGGAGCTCGAGGAAAAGAAACTGGCATATGAGCATGAGCGGAAACTAGCTGAGATCGACCTACGCAAGCAGAATAAAGAAGTAGGGGTGTCCGAGCAACCCCACACCCCAGGGGCAACAGAGAAAAAGGTACACATCCCCAAGGATGTCGTCCGAGAGTACTTCCGAGAGGACGACATCCAGCAATGGTTTAAGGCCTATGAAATCGCGATGACTGCACACCGGATCGATAGAAGCGATTGGGGAGCCGGTCTATGGGGGAGATTCCTCAATGAGGGCCGCGACGCCCTGCTGCAACTCCCGGACCACCAGATGACCTCCTATGACCATATGAAAGCTGCACTCCTCACCCGCTATGGCCTCACACCCGAGATGTACCGTCAGAGGTTCCGAGACTGCACCCGCATCCCGGGTACAACTTGGGTGGACTATGTAAACTACTTTAGCCGAGCCTTCGAAGGCTGGATCAAAGGAAGCAAGGTCACAACCTACGAACAACTGTTCAATCTTATGGTCTGGAAGCATCTGTCGAACAATTGCTTCATTGAACTCCGCCAGCACCTCCTCGACAGCAAGTTAACGGATCCCCGGCAGCTCGCAGCCGAAGCTGACCGGTGGGAAATCACCAGAGTGGGGCGAAATGGGTCCTACGAACAAAACCGGAACAACAGTGGTCAACACCGTCCCCGAGGAGGAGGAGGAGGCCAAGGACGCGGAAGAGACAACGTTCCGGTCGCCCCCGCTACCAGCACCACCCCCCCGGCCAACCGGGGCAGCACCCCGGCGCGACCGGGATATCGAGCCAATGTTACGTGCCATCGATGCCAACGAATCGGACACTATGCAAACGACCCAAACTGCCCCCAGTACCAGAGCCCAAGACCCCGCCAAGTAGCCGCTGCTGCTCTGGGGGAGGAACAGATCTCAGAAGAACAAGAGGAATATGAACAGGAACACCAAGAATGGGAGCCAGCCGCCATGGCTCTAGCCTGCTTAGGGGGGAGAGACATGGTTCCGCGGGTCCCCCTACCCGCTAACACCCAGAAGTACAGCCAATGGGTGAGCATCAATGGACGCCGGGCCGAAGCCCTTCGTGACACTGGGGCCAGTGTAACAGCCGTCCGCTGTCACCTGGTGACCCCAGAACAATATCTACCGAACATTCTCTGCCCTGTACGTTCAGCCGATAACTCGGAAAATCTTTGTCGGATGGCCTGCGTCCCCTTCGAATGGGGAGGGGTCTCCGGCATGTTAAAGGTAACGGTCCGAGACGATGCCCCCGTAGACTGCCTCCTGGGGAATGACCTTGAAAGCTCTCCGTGGGCAGCCGTAGAACGAAGAGAACACCTGGGGATGTTAGGCGTCCCGGACTGGGCGTGCGTCACCACCCGGTCCATGGCCGCCCGTGCCAACCCCCGCCCAGAGGAACCCGAATGGCCGGCGCCACCGCCTCCGGTCGCCCCAGCCGAAACCACCGACCGTGACGTCCCCCCAGAACCAGCTCAACCTCCAGACCTCGCTAACATCGACCAGTGGCCTCAAGAGGGGGGGCCCACGCAAGAACAATTTCGCCAAGAACAGAAGACCTGTCCCTCCCTCGAGGGACTCCGCCAACAAGCGCTCGCCCAAAGTGCAGGGGATACCTCCGGAACGCACTGGGTCTACTGGGACAATGAACTGCTGTACAGTGAGCAAAGAATCGCGGAGCTGGGGGCTAGCCGAGTACTGGTGGTGCCCCTCCGTTTTAGAGACTTTCTGCTAAACCTGGCCCACGATGTCCCCCTGGCGGGACACCTGGGTCAAGATAAAACCTATAGTCGTCTGGTGACCCACTTCTTCTGGCCCAAAATGAGGAACGATGTACACCAGCATTGCCGATCTTGCCCCACGTGCCAAGCCAGTGGAAAGAGCGGCCGCAAACTAAAAGCCCCCCTGCAACCTTTTCCCGTGGTCACCACCCCGTTCGAGAGGGTCGGGATAGACATCGTGGGACCTCTGGACCCGCGCACCAAACAAGGCCATCGATTCATCCTGGTGCTAGTGGACCACGCCACCCGCTACCCCGAGGCTGTTCCCCTGCGAACTGTGACAGCCCCGGTAGTCGGCCGGGCTCTGTTGGGGATCTTCTCCCGTGTGGGCTTCCCCCGAGAAGTCGTCAGCGACAGAGGCACGAACTTTATTTCTAAATATATGAAGTCCCTCTGGCAACAGTGCGGGGTTACCTACCGATTCACGACCCCCTATCACCCTCAAGGAAACGGACTCGTTGAGCGGTTCAACCGCACACTCAAAGGGATGATCGGGGGGTTGGAAGAGCCCCTCCGTCGCCAGTGGGACGTGCTGCTGCCGTGCCTCCTCTTCGCCTATCGAGAGGTTCCCCAGAAGTCCCTGGGCTTCAGCCCGTTTGAACTACTATATGGACACCCAGTGCGGGGGCCTCTCAGCCTAGTCAAGGAAGGCTGGGAGATGCCCCCTCTAAAGAACCCACCAGATGTTTTCCGATACCTCCTAACCCTCCGCAACCAGACCCGGCGGTTCAGAGAGCTGGCAAAAGCCAACCTAGAGGCCAGTCAAGAGGACATGAAAAAGTGGTATGACCGGAATGCCTCCTCCATCGAATTTGAACCTGGGCAACAAGTATGGGTGATGTCCCCCACCGAACCCTGCGCCCTGCAAGACAAGTGGACAGGGCCCTTCAAGGTAGTCGAGCGCAAGGGTCCTGCCACCTATCTCATCGACATGGAATCTCCCCGGAACCCCCTCCGGGTCCTCCACGCTAACAGACTGAAACCCCACTTTGTGCGTTCAGAACTCAGCCTCCTGATGGCCACAGACAATGGGGCTGAAGAGGACTCCGAGCCCCTCCCTGACCTCCTACGGACTCAGGAGAAAGACGGCTCCGTGGATGGGGTCCGACTCTCGGAGGCCCTCACCCGAGAACAACACCAGGAGTGTCGAGTCCTCCTGTCACAGTTCGCCAGCCTGTTCTCCCTCGCCCCAGGTGTCACTTCCTGGTGTGTGCACGATGTGGACACAGGGGACAGCCCCCCTATCCGCCACCGGGCCTACCGCGTGCCAGATCGGGTACGGGCCTGCATCCAGGAAGAGGTGGCAAGAATGCTCACGCTCGGGGTCATCGAGCCCTCAGACAGCCCCTGGGCCAGCCCTGTAGTACTGGTCCCCAAAGCAGCCGCTCCCGGCACCACACCAGAACTCCGGTTCTGCGTCGACTACCGGGGCTTGAATGCGGTCACCCGAACAGACGCACATCCTATCCCCCGGGCAGATGAACTAATCGACCGCATGGGAGCTGCTCGCTACCTCAGTATTTTCGACCTGACGGCGGGCTACTGGCAAATCGGCCTCACACCCCGGGCCCAAGAACGTTCTGCCTTTTCCACCCCCGATGGCCATTACCATTTCAAGGTCATGCCCTTTGGCATGAAGAATGCCCCAGCAACCTTTCAGCGGCTCGTCAATCAAGTCCTGGCGGGGCTCGAAGGGTTCAGCGCCGCCTACCTAGATGACATCGCTGTATACAGCCACCATTGGACCGAGCACCTCCGCCACCTCCGAGCCGTGCTACAAGCCCTTCAGCGAGCTGGCCTCACGATCAAGGCCAGCAAATGTCAAATTGGTCAAGGGTCTGTAACCTACCTCGGACACCAGGTGGGAAGCGGCCTGGTGGCCCCTCTGCAGCTCAAAATTGCCGCCATCCAGTCCTGGCAGCCCCCCATCACCCAGACCGAGGTACGAGCCTTCCTGGGCCTCACGGGCTACTACCGAAGGTTCGTGAAAGACTATGGTACTATAGTGGGTCCCCTCACGGAACTCACGTCAAAAAATCAACCCAAGGCAGTCACCTGGACCCCAGAGTGTCAAACAGCCTTCGAACAATTGAAAGCCGCCATGTGTTCCGCCCCCGTGCTCCAGGCCCCGACTACAGCCGGGAGTTCGTCGTCCAGACGGATGCCTCCGACCATGGCATCGGGGCAGTCCTGTCTCAAGTGAACACCGAAGGCCTTGATCAGCCAGTGGCCTTCATCAGCAGGCGACTCCTACCACGAGAACAACGCTGGAGCACCATTGAGAGGGAGGCCTTCGCCGTGGTATGGGCCCTCAAGAAACTCCGGCCCTACCTCTTTGGCACACACTTTCGGGTGCAGACCGACCACCGACCCCTGCAGTGGCTGATGCAGATGCGGGGAGAAAACCCGAAGTTACTACGTTGGTCCATCTCCCTCCAAGGGATGGACTTCACAGTTGAACATCGGCCTGGGCCAGATCACGCCAACGCGGATGGCCTGTCCCGGTTCTTCCGCCTCGACGAGGAGAGTCCCCAAGAGGATGGGTAACTCTCCCCGCCTTCAGCTGGGGGGGACGCATGTTGGACAGGCCACATGAAGGGCCACTCTCCCCCGGCCCGACCAGGCCCGAGCCCGGTCACGCAGGTACCACCCACCACCATTACACGTCCTCCGTCCCCTCCGGGACCCCTACCCTCGAACATGTCGCCCTCGTGGGCCTGATCCACTGCCGGCCTGCGCGCCCATCCTGGGCGCCATCTTGGACACTCCACCACGAGGCCGCCTGGCCCCAGATCGACCTCAACCCTGGGCCTGGCCAGGTCTCAGACATCCCGGCACCACCATCCACCCAGGAGGTGAGCGGGCTACTTGGCAAGTCACTGGGGGAAAGAGGTGTCGATGGCTCTCCCCCGCCAGGTGCCGCTCGCCCATCGCCTCCCCGGGCGCTGGCTCCACCCCCCTGCTGGGTGTCTGGACTCCCTCATCCCGGACCTCCCGACCTCCAAGTGCGAGGGTCCGGACATCAAAGGGCACCAGCCCTATAACTGGGGCAGCTCCAGAGCAGGAAGGCAGTTGTATCTTGGAGTCGAGAGACGCAGAGAAGAACTCATCCTTGACGGACTACTGGCGCTGCCATAGCTCTGTCTCGTGCACCATCGTCTTGCCTGTTGGCGCTGCCGCAACCTTCGTAACCTTCATATCCTTCATCGTCGTCGGGACCTGCTGGCTCCGCCACGGACCGTCGTTTCCTTCGTCCATCTCGGGACCTGCTGGCTCCGCCGCGGCCCGATCAGCTAGAACGCCGAGCTCGAGGATTGAGAGCTAGTTTCATCTTTTGGTAACAAGACTGTCCCGCTACCCTTTTCCCAAGCCAGAGACCAGAACCGAGGGGACCCCTGAGTCCAGACCTCCTTGTACCATTCCATCGTAACCTTAAAGAATTGCCTATAAAGTCTCGTTGAACTTTACCCTTGTGTGGTGTCCGTCTGTGGGGGGGAAGTTACTTGTCTGTACGATCGCTGGAGATGGCTCTTCCCGGAGACCTCTCCCCTTATCCTCGGCCGACCCTCCCGGTCCGTCTAACAGGTACCATTGACTTTCATCTCAGTATTGTAGAGGAGTCAGTCTGATCACAGACGTATTATTAGTTCTCACATTCGTGTTCTTCCTAAGCCTGTGTTTAAACTATGTAGTCATCAAGACAAGGGAGAGAAAAGTAGGCTTGGTCCATCCTAAAAAACGAATAACTAGTGGTTAGAAATCGAAAGCAGCAAAAACCTACAAATTTTGCAACATTCTTAGTGGAGAGAAAATGAGCATAACCAGAGAAGCACCCGTAGGATTGTGTCAATATGCATTAATTGTTTTTAAGCATGTAATATCTTAAAGAGTAATAGCACTTAAACAATTCTGCCAGGGTCTTGCAACAGTAGTATATATAAGGGAGGATCTGGCTTCATGACTAGAGCGGCGACTTTGAAGGTGGGGAACTAGGTTTGAGTCTGGAGGGAGGCTCAAACATCCGGAGATTCTGGGCAAATCACTTAATCTCCCCGTGCCTAAAAGTGAATGTGTCCGTCTGTAATGCAACTGATGCTCATGTAAAGCGCTCTGATACCTTGGGGTTGAGTTTGTGCCATATAAAAATGCATTCGAGCAAGAACACTATCACGGAGCCGGCTAACGTTCCTCTCGCATGAGAGAAAACGCTGGCACAAGCGAGACCCTAACGCTAAATTCGAGGCTCGCAGAATCCATACACTCGGCTGCGCACACAAGACCAAACAGATAAGTTCGCTCAACTTAGAAATTCAGATTCAATATTCCTTTAACAGATATATACATCTAAGACAACCAGTTATCTGGACCCCTGACGAAGGGGTGTAAACCCCGAAATGCATTGTTACAAGTGTAATTGTGTTGTACTAAAACTGTTTTGAAAAATGTATATGATTTATTTACAATGACTATTGATTTTTGATACATTGTCCAACAATGATGTAAATGGATTTTATTAACTAAACTTGTGATGATTTAACGATAAAGTAAAATTTGAAAAATGGTTTCATTTGTATGAATAAATTACTGGTTGTGCGCACTAGAGTCCTGGTGATCTAGCGATCCCAGGCCATGTTCATTGCCATATAAAAATGCAACAAAAAATAAACTATCATCAGATGTGCATTGCTCAGACTTCTTCAAAAACAAAATGGGGAGAAGAAAAACTGTATAATTTTTAGCTCTAATATTAAATACTAACAAACCTCAAATAGGTTGAAACTTGACAAAAATGGAAACATATTTTTTCTTCAAAATTACCAGATGCAAAACCTCCATAAAATAATGACCAGCATTCAACCAAGCTTAGATAAAAGTCATGTAACATAGCAAATATTTTTTTGTTGTTGCCATTCTTACCCTCTCAAGCATTGCAACAATATATCGTGTGTCTGTAAAAGGTCCAATTTCCTCATGACATCTGCCATATACAATAGCCAGTGCTTGTAAACATAGACACTTCATGTTTACCTTAGGGGTGAGTAGAAAACGATGGTACAATTCATTAAAAAACTCGTACCTAAAAATAAAAAGAGACAAAGGAGAGATCTTGCAGTTTAGAATCAAATAGAGAGGCTCATGTGGTTAGACCAGGTAACCCCCCCCCAAAAAAAACATTGACAAGGAAGCATATCAGAAAATAAAGTCGGGTAATAAAGCTTGGCACAGAGTCTTACGATCTTTTGATTGCTCCAGACTCCTCATTTTCATCTTCTTCCAGCAATAGTCTAAGATAGTAGTCTCCTATTTTAATTTCATCAGCCAAGCACTCATATCGAACCTAAACCAATAAAAAAAAATAATCATTAGTATGCGTAATTAGGACCAAAGGTGGGTATAATCTTGGATATTGCATTACATACGCAAATGAAAGCCGTACTGGTTTTCTATTGTTCAAAACGCCTTTGAGCTACCAATACTGCTCTCCGGTTACAGTGCACTGATACGTCAGTGTCAGCAAAGGGTCTCTAGTTTCGCTGCTGAAAGAAAAGCGTTAGTATTAGCAAGCCTTAAAGAGTAACGTGAAGGAAAGTCTACATGTCCTTCGAAAAGAAGAGGTAGTGGAAATGCTGGTGTGTTATGAGATTGTGCGTTACCGAAGGATTCTTCAAACTGTGCTTACGTTTCTGGACTACAGAGCGAAGGGTAAGAGGCACTCTATGGTTTGTGCTATTTCTTTTTCAATGTCTATTTGTAATAGTACTTTTTTTTTTTTAGTTTCTTGTGGAGGAGTATAATTCACTTTAAGTTGCTTGGCATTTCCAATGCATTGTTGCATTAGGAAACTTAGATAGCTCATTAAAGACTAGAAACCTTCTTGAAAAGACAGGTTTTGATAAGTATTCTGAATATCTACTAGACATTCTGGTTTCTACGTCCCAGCATCTGAATTATAAATCTGTTATTCTACCACTATCAAGGTTATTTCTCCCCATTTTATTTTGCTGTCTCTTGGAACTAGGATTAGTTAATTGATCTTAGAGTATGTGGGGTTCCTTTTTGAGAGACTGCAAGTTTGGTATTACAGAGCTCTTCTATTGATACAAGTGTGGATTATGCACCTTGCATGCACAGAGGTAGCAGGCCTGAAAGCAACAGAAATGACGTATCATGCAATTTACAGAGAGACCTGCTGGGTACACTGCTTCCTGTTCAGTCCCCTAATTTAGGTAATTTTCAAGATACTGGCCTGGACAGAAGGAAGCTTGGTATGTACAGATTTGGGGCAAGCAAGTAGGTTTAGTTCCATTTAAATGTGTTATTTTAAATGCATGAAATAATAGCAAGACTATGGGTAAGATATTCTTGCTCCCCTCCAGTGTCGCTCTTCATATGAGGCAACAGTCCCCTGGTCAAAGAAGAGGTTGCTGGGTTACTTTCTCAAGAAGCCATTTGGGAGTAGTGGTGGATCGCCCTTTAGACAGTGAAGCCCAAAATCATTGACAATGCATGCCTGAAAGTACTCTATGCCAATGTACTTACCTGCTTCTACCTTGCTGTAGCAGTGATGGTAAGCCAATGGGGCACTCAATGGTCAAAGACAAGTGCTTCACATTACAAGGCCATACACACCAAATATTTTATTTTATGTAGAAGGTCAGTGTGCAGGATTTATTAAGAAAAATAGTCAGTCACCAAGACCCTAATCTCTTGAGGGGAATAACTAAACTCTACTTAAGATACTACCATCCTCACTTAAGTGGAAAGTACAATCCCAGGTTCCTACCTAGAGCCAACCTTTTTGGTCCATTCTGCTATCAACTCATTGTAGATTTGTCCAGGTCTTGGGGAGGCACTACTCAGATTTTGAGAAAGAATATAAATGGTCACTACCACAGAGGCGGGACGAGACCAAACATAAAGAAAGAAAAGTCACCGTTTACAATAAAGAATAAGACATCTCAACTTCAATAAGGGACAAAAAGCACCTCTTTAAGAGAGATTAAAAGCTCCCCTAGTCAATCTACGGACAAAACTACAAGAACTAGCTTGCAATCATTATGACATATCAAATACACAATTCTTGGAATCACATATATACCTATCAATTTCAACTCAAAGTGGCTCTGGAACTTTCAGAAGCAGCATCCATTCAACACAGAGGGAGGAGACACTGACACACAAACACACATGTCTACGCATTCAACACACCTGAGCCGATTGTGACAATGGCAGAGCAAGTGTGCTATCAGCATACAGCCTGCACAGTCATGTAGCATACAACTTTGGTTCTTAAGTGCTTTAAACAAGAAACTTGTATTTTAAAGGAGATATATGCCTGTCAATGTGACCAAACTCCTGACTACAAAACTAATGTTTGGAGAGCAGATCAAAGCAGAACAGCCACACTTCCACTCAGTACGAAATGACTTCAAAGTATTTTCTATTCATTTTCAAAAACACAAGGGTGTCACACACAGATCCACAAGAGAATATACATCCCAGATAACCACTATCTAGTTAAACAAGTTCTAGGTTTGATTCATTGAAAGTAATTCTTGATTATGTCCTATTTACCACGGATTAAAATTACGCCTGCCTCCCGATATTGTTGGACCTCTTAGCCGCCTTCAACCCAGTTGACCATCCCAACCTCATATACACCCTGGAGTCTTGAATAGGATTTACCAGCAATATCTTTCAATACAAAAGATAGCAAGCCATTCTGGAAGGGTGTTTCCTGTATGCGCTCTCTAGACCAAGGTGGATCAGTGGTTAGTTGCCACATAACTGGGGAGGACTGAGAAGCACACTTTGGTAAAATGTCTTCTGAAGCCAACTTGGTCGATCTGCAGCTATGGCCTGGGGGCCCTCCATAATCTCCTCTGCTCTAGGAAGTCCCCCTTCACTCATGAACCACGCACGAATCCTCAGGATCATACTGAACTCCTTGCTTACAACGGACCACCAGATGAATACTGTACACTCCGCCATCTTCGAAAGACCTTCAAATGGATCCCCACTTAATCCAGGAAGACAGTCACCCTTGCCCTCATCAGCAGGAGACTAGACTACAGCAACGCACTATGCCGCTATCACCCAGAAACTCCTCGGCAAACTCTAGAATGTCCAGAACGCTGCAGCAAGACTAATACTCAACATTCCCCATTGCAGCCACATCAGTCAACACCCTTGCAACCTCCACTGGCTCCCAGTCAACAGAAGAATAACCTTCAAACTCCTCATACAGTCATACAAGGCCCTTCACAATGCCTGACCAACATACCCGAATCACTGCCTAACATTCAACGTACCCAACAATGACCCCTCTCCTCCAGCCCAACAGTGACACATTTGTCACCAATGTGAACTCTTGGTGAGGGGCGGAGGGTAGCCTGCAGCAGGTGTGGTTGTTTCTTGTCTGCAAACATTGGAGATCCTGAGCACTCTCCTTGGGGATCTGAATAAAATTAGGGAAGCAGCTCAGATGCTTGGCCCACTGGAATCGGAGGTTCCACTGCAGGGCCCATATATGTCACCTGGCATAGGACACAAGGAGGATGCATAGGGCGAGGGGACCAAGAAGCCTTGAAGTCATCCTCAGTGTTTTTTGCTCAGCCCCCATCCAGATCTCCTCCTCTCTATTTTTGACCACTTTCCACTGGAGCCATTACCTTTTCTGCCCCACTCACTTCTTTATGTCCACTGTCTCCTCTACCCCCTCAAATCCTGGGCTTCTTCTTTGCTATAGCCCTCTTCCAGTGTCCCTTATGCCCTGCTCAAGTCATTTATTCACACACTCCTTTCCCCTCTTGTCCTTGATTCACCTCTTCACTGGATTTTGTCCACTCTCACGCCAAGCCTCATCCACTCTACCCCTTTATATTTTGAGCCTGCTTTCACTTGTAGTAAGTACACCATGAACCATGTCAGTCTAAAGTTAGACGTACAGTTCAAGCAGCTTTATATAGGAGTATGTGAGGGTGGTACACCTGCCAAACAACAGACACCTAAGTATAGGATTATGGTGGAGAAGTAACATACTTCAAATTCATGATGGTTCCATGAGATGACGCTGTTGCTACCGAGCTCTCGATCAATGTTAAATGCTCGCATTTCAGTTTCCAGAGTATCTCGTAGTTCTTCTCGCGTCTTGAAGTTCCAAATTAGGTTTGATCTTGCATGATCTTGATGAAATCTAGTAAAACATTAATTTTACAAGGTTTAGTGCTAGTTACTCACTACAGTGAGATGTGATTTGATAGCTTTTAGCATCACTTTTTCCAGGCTCATTGGCTGATCTGCATCATTAAGCCAGAGAGCCAGAACATATTTTTCACCAACATTAAAATCGAATTCGAAGGCTGGCAATACACCAAATGCAGTTCTCATGCCCTCACTCCAAATGTAAAATATGCAATTACAAATATCAAACCATCTTACAGGTAAGATTACATATCACATTTCCAATATCACGATCAATCAGTGGGAATTACACCTTGCATGGCTATTTTGCAAGCGATGGACAGCATAGCTAAACATAACTGGTGAATTTCAGTCTTATTTTAATTTGTAACCATGATTGTATTTTAACAGTTTTTATTAAGTGAATATCAGAGGTATTCGTAAACACATAGTACGGTATTATAACTAATCCTAAGCATTACTTCAATGTAATAATTTTTTTCAGGGCATTTCTGTTTTCTGATCATATACCACATATAAGAGTTCCCTGGGCCAAACCTTGCTGACAAAAGCTGTGTGCAGCAAACTTTGGCCTCAGAGTCTGACCTCTGACCACGCCAAGCATCCCACCCTCTGCAGGAAGGAAACTACAGAGTCTGAGCAGCGGGGTTTGTTGCGTTTCCAGGAATACAGCCAAACCCCGATTTAAACAAGCACTGGCGTTGCCAATAGGTCTCGCATTAAGTTTGAGCTATTGGCATTGCTAAATATTGCAACACCAATTGCAACAAAAGTCTATAAATTGTAGGCCAAAAAAAATGTGTATTTATTTTTGTAGCAATTGTGCCATGCTGCGCTTTAGATGAATATGTTTAAAAGTAAAGAGTGCCATGCTGCGATTGCTACAATAGTTAATTGTGGATGCGTTAACAATTGATGTGTGCGCTGATGGCTGGTGGTGTGTGTGCCTGTAGAAATTGTGCACTGCCGGCTGGTGGAGTGTGTGCCTGGTGGAAGTGTGCACTGATGGCTGGTCACCTTGTGCTGTATGGCCTGCATATGTTATGACTTATACCCGCATGCGTTACTAGGCACGCCTACAGAATGGAGCTGTTGCCTATGTTTTTTTTTTATTGACCAATCTAAGATGGGCATTACTAAGATCGTAAATTTCAATAATGCAAAAAATAAAAACTTAAGAGAATGAAAGCACTTTTCTTGTGGCAGAGCACATGGTAGCAAATGACAGCTGCCAAGCAAGACCTCAAAAAAATCTACAATGTCCACAATTAGTAACAGAGCAATGGGGAGTGCGGAATAAAAAACAAGCAGTGCTGTCAGCTCCAGCTGCCATTAAGTCCACCGCATCCCACGTAGACACAGCCAGATTTGAGAGGGAGAGAGGTAGAGGGAGTGAGAGAGGGAGGTAGAGGGAGAGAGGGAGAGAGGGAGAGAGGTAGAGGGAGAGAGGTAGAGGGGGAGAGGTAGAGGGGGAGAGGTAGAGAGGGAGAGGTGGAGAGGTGGAGGTCGAGAGGTGGAGGTAAAGAGGTGGAGGTAAAGAGGTGGAGGTAGAGGGAGGTGTAGAGGTAGGTGTACAGAGGTAGAGAGAGAGCTGGAGGTAGAGAGGTGGAGGGAGAGAGGTGGAGGGAGAGAGGTGGAGGGAGAGAGGTGGAGGGAGAGAGGTGGAGGGAGAGAGGTGAGGGGAGAGGTGGGGGAGAGAGGTGGGGGAGAGAGGTGGAGGGAGAGAGGCAGAGAGAGGTGGAGGGAGAGAGGCAGAGAGAGGTGGAGGGAGAGAGGCAGAGAGAGGTGGAGGTAGAGAGGCAGAGAGAGGTGGAGGTAGAGAGGTGGAGGGAGAGAGGCAGAGAGAGGTGGAGAGAGAGAGGTGGAGGTAGAGAGGTGAAGAGAGAGGTGGAGAGAGAGGTAGAGAGAGAGAGGTAGAGAGAGAGAGAGGTAGAGAGAGAGAGAGGTGTAGAGAGGTAGGGAGGTAGAGAGATGGAGGTAGAGAGGTGGAGGTAGAGAGGTGGAGTCAGAGAGAGGTAGATAGAGAGAGGTGTAGAGGTAGGTGAGGAGAGGTAGCGAGAGAGAGAGGTAGCGAGAGAGAGAGGTAGAGAGAAAGGTAGCGAGAGAGAGGTAGAGAGAGAGGTAGAGAGAGAGAGAGTTGGAGAGTGAGGCAGAGAGAGAGGTAGAGAAAGAGGTAGAGACTAGAGAGAGAGTGAGAGAGATAGAGAGAGAGATAGGTAGCGAGAGAGGCAGGAAGCGAGAGAACTGTGGCAGCTGGGTAGTGTCTGCGTGTCTTAAAGCTTGTGTACGGTATTAATGCAGCGTGAAGGTAGGGGAAAAAGACAACAGAGTAGATGCGTACATGGTCAAAGGCAAAGAAATAGTCAACAGATGGGTGTTGAGTGACCTTTGACTGTGGGTGCTGTTACCTGTCCCGTACTAATTCACTTGTTTTTGGTCATCAATGTCCAAATGTAATCTTGTTCTCCTACGAACTCGATGGTAGCGGAGTCTACCATCCTCACCCTTTAGGTCACTTCATACACTCCAGTATCCCCTCCTTTCCATCGAGCTTTGAAAGGACCTCAGTGTAACATAAGCCCAGACAAGCAACCAACATGACCTATTAAGTCACCTTTCTCCATTGTCGTTTGTTACACCCTTTCCTTACTTCTTTGCACTTAATAGATGCTCAGGGGTAGGTGATTTGCTCTACAAACCCGCTGGGACATATCATTTTACAAAGCAGTAAATTACAAATCTGTGTATAGTCTATTCCTGCTGTTTCAGAGCCTCTTGAAAGCTTTGCCGGGAACAAGACCGTGACAGATCTGTTCATGGACCGTCTTTTATATGTCCAAACCCCAGTTAGCCTACTCAGCTTTTCTTTCGATGTCGAAAACGTGATGCTAATTTTAAGGTGTTCTCCTTTATATTATAAATAGCACACAATTCAGCGAATTACTGAATGCTTTTTATTTACAGGTTATTTTATAATTAGTATTAAAAAATACTGTAACTCATTCGTTGAATGTTTTCTTTGGAGGACACAATTTGTTTTCAAAGATTAGCCCTCCAATGTTCTCATTCCGCTCTGAATCTTGGCTTGTCAGTAATTTTCCACGAGGCAGCAGTGTCTCGTGGCGTCTGTGCCCTACCTTTTGTGTCTGTATATCATTCCCCTGGCTGATAGTGCAGAGAAAGGGCTGCATTTGTGTTCCAATTGCGGTGGCTATCTCTGCCCGCCGGTGATGCTGTCTGCTGCCAGAGGAGTGTTCACCGTGTTTTAGCACTGCTCCTAGTCCGGAGGCTGCCGCCCGCCCCATGGTCGTCGCGTGGCCGAGGCCGATAGGCAGGGAAGTCATTGAGAGGTCAGAACATTGGGGGGGGGGGGGGGGAGATATAAATAGATGGTATCTGTCTGTTACATAATGTCGGCCTTTGAAGAGCCGTGCTCCGGCCACGCAGTACCTGCAGACCGGACCAGTTGTGCACATTCAAAGGAACACGTTATCTCCCAACTTCTGTAGGCGGAGGGCCAGGTCGCCGCCTCACAGCTTTCTGGGAATCGTAGAGCACTTCTGTTCTCACAATAGCAAGTAGAGCAAACAGTAACCTCTGTGCGCGCAAATGGACTCGAGTCTGTATTAAAAGACCTATCCCGAGTGTGTGAATCGCTTCAGATGAGTGAAGATGACGGAGTTTCACTAATGCAAAAAACCCCTGTTGTAAACTAAATTAAGCAAGACTTCGATGCGTAAAAATGAAGAAAAGAAAACTAGGAAGTAGCAATCTTTGAGTGCACAACTTCACCCTACTATAGATGCGGTGCAACTGGGACATCAAATCGAGTGCAGAGAAAGGGCTGCATTTGTGTTCCAATTGCGGCGGATATCTCTGCCCGCCGGTGATGCTGTCTGCTGCCAGAGGGGTGTGCACCGTGTTTTAGCACTGCTCCTAGTCCGGAGGCTGCCGCCCGCCCCATGGTCCTCGCGTGGCCGAGGCCGATAGGCAGGGAAGTCATTGAGAGGTCAGAACATGGGCGGGGGGATGAGATATAAATAGATGGTATCCGTCTGTTACATAATGTCGGCCTTTGAAGAGCCGTGCTCCGGCCACGCAGTATCTGCAGACCGGACCAGTTGTGCACATTCAAAGGAACACGTTATCTCCCAACTTCTGTAGGCGGAGGGCCAGGCCGCCGTCTCACAGCTTTCTGGGCCTCGTAGCGCACTTCTGTTCTCACAATAGCAAGTAGAGCAAACAGTAACCTCTGTGCGCGCAAATGGACTTGAGTCTGTATTAAAAGACCTATCCCGAGTGTGTGAATCACTTCAGATGAGTGAAGATGACGAAGTTTCACTAATGGAAAAAAACCCTGTTGTAAACTAAATTAAGCAAGACTTCGATGCGTAAAAATGAAGAAAAGAAAACTAGGAAGTAGCAATCTTTGAGTGCACAACTTCACCCTACTATAGATGCGGTGCAACTGGGAAATCAAATCGGAGCAATTAGATAACTGCTGGTAAGGTGCAGGACACAGTTTGATTGTTTCGGAAACAAGTTGTGAAAAAGAAGGGACAGAGAGGAGGAAAGGTGGGAGGGAACACAGCCTGGGGGAAGCTGGCTGGGGAGGGGGAGGAGAAATCCAAGTAAGGCTGTGTGCGGGGAGAGAGAGGGGAGGTGCTGGAGCTGCGGAACAGATGGCCGTGAAAGTTTATGGCCCAAAAGCGCGTGCCTGTGGCCACGTGAACTCGAAGAAAACCACACGAAAAAAAACGTGGTTTCACGAGTATTTTGAGCACTTGAATTCTCGCCATTTCCCATTCCTTCGGAATGGAAAAGGCGAGACCTATAAAAAATAAACATTCAGGTGGATCCGAAATAATTTGTTGTTATAGTCAACCCTTGAGGGCTCACAGGGGTCCCCCATGTGGAACTGAGTGTGCTCACCCTGCCGCCTTATGTGCTTGCACATTTGTGGATGAAATGGATGATAGGATAAAATGTTTCCTCAGCCAGTCAAGTTCAAATACTTTTTTTTTAAATTACT
The DNA here is from genome assembly GCF_964263255.1 of Lissotriton vulgaris. Classification (NCBI taxonomy): domain Eukaryota; kingdom Metazoa; phylum Chordata; class Amphibia; order Caudata; family Salamandridae; genus Lissotriton; species Lissotriton vulgaris. Next base: position 1,010,310,274 of record NC_141698.1, on the reverse strand, counting down.
TTTTGGGTCTGCAGAGCTCTGCAAATTTGGCTTCACAGAATTCCATGAAATTTTGCCTCTTCATGCACAACCCAGCCCCTTTTGAAACACTAATTTCTTGAAAACTACAGAATGGATTTTCACCAAACTGAGTAAAGGAACTCCACTGAGTAAAGTTCTACCTTCATGCCAAATCTGTTTCAATTACATTCTGCAGTTTTTCAAGCATAAGGTAGCTAATATTCCTCCTGGAAACAGCACGACAAAGCACCCCTGTTTTTGATGGCCTCTGCTTGAACAATCTGCCAAAACTTGGTGGGTGTACTTTTTCTTAAATTAAAGTTTCGTGCAGATTCGTTAAACGGTACCAAAGTAATAAGAAAATAAAAAATGCCTTTTCAGTGTAAACTCTGACCTAACTAGAACTACAGATGTACAGAGACTCAATCAGCATTTTATACACATATATATATATATTCAGTTTCACAACAAACAGCATAAACTGCACCGATGCACTCTTCTCCGAAAGTCTAAAGATCACACCAATCACCAATGCACAGTCCACGGAAAGTTTTATTCCTTCATTGCAGCATGTGAAAAACGGGCAGTGGAGCAAAACCCCAACGCGTTTCGGCGAAACACTCGCCTTGGTCAGTGGCACACAGTATAGTACAGCGGAGTGTAGGTGTATAGTCAGAAGAAAAGTGTCAGAGAGCGGCATGCAGTGTGGTAGTGTGTTGTAGAATGGAGAATGCATTGAGTACAGTAGTGAGTCAAACAGTGGGGCTGTGTGGACTGAATGGCTGTACACTAGCGTAGAATGAGGTAAAGTCTTGTAAAGTGGAATACAGTTGGCATAAGCTAGTGTGGAGTAAAGTATAACAGCGTATACTGTAGTGTCGTGGATTGTAGTGTGGTGTAATGGCTTTCTGCCACAGCAGAGGGGGCGGTGTGTAGAAGAGCACCAGTAGCGGAGTGTTTCAATGACTATCTCCAGCCCAGACGGCGAACCCGCAGACTTGGTGGCACCTGCTTCGGCCACCCCCAGATTCATGGCCTTACTCCCTCTGTTGCTTGCTGTTATCCGAGGCTGCTGTGTTGCAGACTCACCCAAACCTGCCGGTTGCAGAGTTCACTGACGTCGCTGCTGGCTCCAAAAACAGGATTCTGCCTGACTGAGTGCTTGCTGCCTGCCACCTACTGGATGAATGGCCAGCGGGTCATGTTTTTGGCAATCATTTTTCAGGCATCAAGTTTACCTGGCTGACCCCCCCACCCCCCGTATGTGGAAGTGCTGCTTGGACTGACTGCCTACCTCTGCTCCTTTCCTCACCTCGATGGAGACTGCAGCTTGCCTCTGCCTGTTGATCCTGCCCGGCCCCAGTTAGCTATGCACTCTTGGGTCAGGCAGGAGATGGAGGGGGAGAAGAGGCTGAGTAGAGGCAGAGCCGAGGAGCGGGCAGTGGTGTGGTGTGGTTGTGGTGTGTCCTGGAGTGGCAGCAGCGCAAACACTGCGCCCGGAGGGTTGGGCTTGTGGGGACCAGAAGCAGTCATTTGCTCGCAGCTGTGTGCCTCCATGCCCCCACCATTTGTAGCATCCGCTTGGAATCCCGAGCGACTCTCCTGACACTCTTCCAGACGTCTGGCTTTTCACACGTTAACCACCAACATCTGGAGAGCACTATAGCAGCAAATCGTAGCTAGACAGCTTCCTGACCTGCATGGAAGGGGGAAGCTAGTCTGTTCCATCTGTGTTCCTCACTGAGAAACGCTGTCCGCTTGTTAACCAATTACAGCACAGCAACCAGGTCCCTTGCACGATCAGAATGCCTAGAAGGCACTGATTTAATTTGAGAAGGAGGTTACCAAGCCGAAAAAAGGAAGGAGTCAGGGGTTAGCAGTGGCGAAAGTTATACCTACAACCCGTTCCGATAGTGAAGAGACCCTGGTACTAGTAAAAAACTGCATAAAGCGACCCTAGGCTCACCGTGCCCTCTAGGTGCCTTCAGCTCCAACACTTACTCCAAAGACACTCATCACCCAGTATTTACAAGACTCAATCACAGCTTGTAATAAAATTGCGGATTCCCTCAATAACAGTCTGAACAACGCACCAGCACCGGGGATCTACGCATCTGAGGTGCAGCACACGTTCCTGCCCAAGGCTGAGCAGGGATTCAGTGCTCTCCAGCACACCAATCAGTTGTCCAAATCAGCACTCCTCACAAATCTTGTCTGTTGGAGCTCACACCAAAGCTATTCAGAGTACTTAACGCAAGAAGGCATGAAAGTTGTACACATTCCCAACCTGCAGATCTACTTATGGCCTCCATTAGTGCCTCTCAAGATGCAATGGCCAGAACATTTATATGGCAGCCATCAAAATTGGAACTTCAGATGGACTTGCTATCGTCATTGGCCCTCTGCCTAGTAGATCTGCGCACCAATCTGGATCTCACAAAAGCCATAATTCAGGTCAAGAGGCTCCTGTATGTGTGCGCCTATCATCAATAAGGAAAATGCTACTTACCCAATATGCATCTGTTGTTGGCATGTAGAGCTGTAGAGTCACATGCTATGCATAGCCCGCCATCTAGTGTTGGGTCCGAATGTTAGCACTTTGTTTTTGTTTGAAGTAGTCTTTTCCAGTCATGCGGTAGCTGACTCCTCCTTTCGGTGATAGTGCGCATGGGCATCGACTCCATTGTTAGATTGTTTGCCGCAGAGGGTGATGATGGAGTTTGTAAGTATAGTAAGAGGTGCCCATGTATGTATGTATCTAAGTAAGATGTATCTGCAACAGGTACAGGTACCCGGGGAGGCCGGTGGGCGCATGTGACTCTACAGCTCTACATGCCAAGAACAGATGCATACTGGGTAAGTAGCATTTTCTGTTCAAAGCATGAGAGCTGTAGATCACATGCTGTGCATAGACTACAAAGCAGTTATCCCCCAAAGGGTGGCTAACCAGTAACTATTGCAGTGGTTTTAAATAGTGTACGTAAAACTGTTTGGCCCACACTAGCTTGCTGTCTTGCTAACACATCTACACAATAGTGTTTTGTGAATGCGTGAGGTGTAGACCATGTTGCAGCTTTGCAGATATCTATGGGTATGTTTCCTAGAAATGTCATGGAAGCCCCTAGTTTGCATGTGGAGTTCTTTTTGCTTTTGCATAGCATATCTCAATGCATTTGTCTATCCATCTTGCAATGCCAGACCTTGATATTGGATTGCCTTTATGTGGTGAGGCAAAAGCGACAAATAGTTATTTTGCTTTGCGGGAAGGGTTTGTCCTTTCTATATAGCAAAGAATAGCTCTTTTAACTTCTAAAGTGTGTGAAGCACTTTTTGCCACAGAATCTAGTTGAGGGAAGAAAACAGGCAACTCAACAGATTGGTTGATATGAAAGGCAGAAATGACTTATGGTAGAAATTTAAAGTTGGTCTGCAACACCACTTTGTTTTGATGTATTTCTAAGAATGGTTCTTGTATGGTTAGTGCCTGAAGCTCATCCACTCTCCTCAGAGATGTTATAGCTATGAGGAAAGCTACCTTCCAAGTAAGAAATTGTATTTCACATGTATGCAATGGTTCAAAGGGTGGACACATTAGCCTGGTGAGGATAATGTTGAGATTCCTCACTGGAGCAGGTGGAAGCCTTGGAGGAATGATTCTTTAATGTCCCTCCATAGATGCTTTGATGACAGGCACTCTAAAAAGAGACAGATGCTGTATGTTCTGTAGGTATGCAGCTATTGCAGCAAGATGTAAGTGTATGGAAGAGTACGCTACATTGGAAAGCTGCAGATGTTGTAAATAGCAAATGATGTTTTGAACTGAAGCGTTGAGTGGATCTATTGGATTGTTATTGCAGTAAATAACAAATCGCTTCCACTTTGCTGCATAGAATGCTCTTGTGGTAGGACGTCTAACCTTTTTGATAATATCTATACAGCCTGGCTGAAGATTAAGGTAGCCAAACTCTAGGATTTCAGGTGCCAGATTGCAAGGTTGAGATAGCTGGGATCTGGATGTCTTATTTCTCCATGGCTCTGAGTGAGCATATTGGAAGTGAGGTGCAGTTTTTGGTGAGGAACTACTGAGAGCTCCAACAGGTTTGTGAACCAGTATTGTAGAGTCCATGTGAGAGCAACTGGGATTAATGTCGGGGACGCCTGTGTGAGCTTCAAAACCACTAATGGAATGAGTGAGAGTGGTTAAAAAGCATGGGCAAATATCCCTGACCAATTCATCCATAGTGCATTGTCCTTAAACAATGGGTGTAGATGTCTGGATGCAAAGTTTGGGCATTTTGTGTTTAGGTTTGTGGCGAACAGATCTATGTCTAGAAAGCCCCACATTTGAAAGAATGGGACGAGAAGAGTGGAGTTCCCATTCATGGATCTGTTGTCTTTGACGACTGAGCAGATCTGCAATCTGATAGTTTACTCCCGGAAGATGTTCTGCCAGGAGAAATATTATGTGATGTATGGCCCATCTCCAGATAGTCTGTGCTAGTTGTGACAGCTGGAGAGAGTGTCCCCCCCCCCCCCTATTTGTGTATGTAGTACATTGCTGTCATGTTGTCTGTACAGATCAGGCCAATTTTACCTACTAAATGAGCTTGAAATGCTTTGAGCTGTAGAAAAATTGTTAGCAGCTCTAGATGGTTTCTGTGGAGCTGTTTTTGTAGCAGGCTCCACATGCCCCGAAATGTAGTTGTTTGGAGATGAGCTCCCCAACCAGTGAGCGATGTGTCTGCTGTTAGCACTTTCTGTGGAACCGGGTCGATGAAGGGCCCCCCTTTTGAAAGGTTTTGTGCAATCCACCACTGCAGAGAGTGATGGGTGCGGCCAGCCATGAACACTAGATCCAATAACCGACCCTGAGCCTGGTTCCATTGACGTGCTAAGCACTCTTGAAGGGGACGCATGTGAAGTCTTGTGTAAGGGACTATTAGTATGTAAGACGCCATCATCCCTAGTAACTGCATGAACACTTGAGCTGGTAATGAGTGATGAGGCTGAAACTGACAAAGCAGAGCCTGCATGTTGCAGATTGAGGCAGGCCAAAGCGTTTTGTGTATCTATTGTGGCTCCCAGATACACCTGTGTGTTGGATGGCTGTAGAGGAGACTTGGACAGGTTTAGTGTGAATCAACTGCACTGTTTTGCGAGTGTGACAGAGACGGCTTTTTTGCGAGCCGGCTTTTATGAGGCAGTCGTCCAGATATGGGAAGACGTGAATGTGTTGTCTTCGAAGGTGAGCTGTGACTACTGCTAAGCACTTGGTGAAAACTCTGGGTGCGGTTGTTACTCCAAATGGGAGCACCTTGAACTGATAATGCTGCCCTGCTACCACGAACCTTAGGTATTTACGATGAGCAGGATGTATTAGGATATGGAAATAGGCATAGTTTAAATACAGAGTGGACAGGAAGTCGCCTTGTTGAAGCAGTGGAAGTACTTGTTGTAGAGTGACCTTGTGAAAGTGGTCTGATTGAATGTATAGATTGAGTTCTCTGAGGTCCAGTATAGGTCTGAAAGATCTGTCTTTGGGAATTAAGAAGTATAGGGTGTATATTCCGGTTCCTTGATGTTCTAATGGGACTGGCTCTATTGCTCCTTTTTCCAACAGAGATTGAACCTCTTTTTTTTTCTTTTAGAAGGGTGAGATGTTCCTGTGACATTGCATGTGATCTTGGAAGAATGTTTGGGGGAGTGTCTGTAAGTTCCAGGCAGTAACAATATTGGATAATTTGTAGAACTTGTTTGTCTGAGGTGATGATGTTCCAGACAGGGAGAAATTGATAGACACGTCCTCTGACAGGAGTGGAATGATCAGAGAGTTGTGTAAGCAAGTCACGGTTTGTTAACAACAGGGGAAGTGTGATAGAGTTGCCTCTGCCTCTTCCGTTACCATTGTTTCCTCTAAAATCTCTCCTAAAAGATCCTATTGATGAGGGCGATTGATTGTTACCCTTGCGAGAGGAGGAGGGATTTTCTGTGGTAACAGTTTTCGAACCACCCCTGTAAAAGGAGCGTTGAAAGGAACCTCCACTAGCAGGTAATTGTAAAGACCCCATGGACTTTGCGACCTCAGTGTTCTTTTTCATTTTTTATAGCAAGGTATCAACTGCTGGGCCAAATAGGTGTTCCTTGTCAAAAGGTTGATTAAGAATAGAGGCCTGTAGCTCCGGTTTGAAACCTGATATTCTTGACCATGCGTGTCTGAGTAGCAACACGTTTGTGTTTACTGCACTTGCTGCTGTGTCTGCTGCATCTAATGCACATTTGAAGGAATTATTGGTAAGGTATTGGTGTTGAGTGTTCCTTCTTGTAGGAGATCATTTGCCTTAGCTTTATGCTCATCAGGCAGATATTGGATACCTTTTCCAACTCATCATAATGAGCTCTATTATATCTGTCTAGCAAAGTCTGAGCATTGGCAATGCGCCAGTGATGAGCTGCATGAGAAGCTACCCTTTCACCAGAGGCATCAATTAACTTGGACTCTTTATCAGGGGAGGGGCTCACTTGTTTGTGAATTTGCTTTTACCAGCATTAGAGACCATCAAAGAGTCTAAGGGCAGTTAACCTTTGATGCAAGCTGGGTCAGTAGGTGTTGGTTTATATTTTTTTATCAAACCTGGGTGTGATTATTCTTGCCCTGACAAAGTCTTTGAAATTCTCATCTGCATGCTTAAGTATTCCCTTAAGTATTGGTAAAGTGTGTGTTTTTTGACTGGAGCTTAATGTCTCGAATAAGAAGTCCTCCTCTAAAGTTTCTTTATGCAATTCCACCCCATGATAGTGAGCTGCCCTATTAAGAAGCTCAATATAGCCTATACTGTCATCAGGAGGTGATGCCTTCGATGTATACAAATCAAGGTCAGTGTCTGTATGTGGATCAGTATTATATTCCTCCCATGGATCAGAATCTTGTGGTCGGTTGCCATCCCCATCCCCCTCATCCTGTGGGTCAGGTGACAGTGGTGGTGGTGAATTAGTGGGGGTAATAAGTAGGTGAGGATTAGTAGGTGAAGGAGGCAGAATATCAGGTGGTGATGGGTTTGTACCCATATTCCCTTTCTTTAGAGGTATACGATGCTCATCCTGAGGTGCCAATATTAGGTAATTTATTTACAACAAGGGGTGGTGAGGGACAGAGTCTCTGAATTAAACAGAATACTCTCACCCAGTCAAGAGATCAGGGCTAGATCCAACACCGTTTTTTAGCTCACTGCACCATCCCAGTTTCAGAACCTGGCTGTATGCAAATTAGTCTGTTCCTATCCCAGTGCATGATGGGAACAGGGCAAACCAAACTACAAAAGCCAATTCTTACACTGGGAAGGAAACAAGCTACCGGGGACCGGTTTCTGGCATTTCAGCCATCTTCGGCCCGGCTTGCTTGAATCCTGATGGTGCAATGAGCAAGGGACTTACATCTGAGTATACCCTTCCACGCTTAGGGTGGACAAAAATATTTACAACAAGGGGTGGTGAGGGACAGAGTCTCTGAATTAAACAGAATACTCTCACCCAGTCAAGAGATCAGGGCTAGATCCAACACCGTTTTTTAGCTCACTGCACCATCCCAGTTTCAGAACAATTCAAGCAAGCCGGGCCGAAGAAGGCTGAAATGCCAGAAACCGGTCCCCGGTAGCTTGTCTCCTTTCTGGTGAAGAATTGGCTTGGTAGTTTAGTCTGCCCTGTTCCCATGATGCACTGGGCCAGGGACAGACTGATTTGCATATAGCCAGGTTCTGAGCTGGGATGGGGCAGTGAGATAAATAACGGTGATGGATCAAGCCCTGATCTTTGGACTGGGTAAGAGTGGTCTGTTTAACTCAGACACTCTGTTCATCACCACCCCCTTTTCTAAATCGTTTTTGGCCACTATAGGTGTGGCAGGGTATACTCCGACATGAGTCCCTTTCTCACTGCTCCATCAGGATTCAAGCAAGCCGGGCCGAAGAAGGCTGAAATGCCAGAAACCGGTCCCCGGTAGCTTGTCTCCTTTCTGGTGAAGAATTGGCTTGGTAGTTTAGTCTGCCCTGTTCCCATGATGCACTGGTATGAATTCAAAAACCTAGGCCATCCACAATAAGTGACCATACATGCTGGGACCAATGGAGAAGAAGAATTGCCAAAAGATAACGTGTATATTAAAAAATTATAAATTTAATTAAACATAGATAAAAATCATATAGAGACTCAAAATAATAAGTCAAACTATATGATACAGTAAAACAGTTATGTGTGCGTGGGGGTGTGGCGGACCGGAATACCAAGCGCGGAGGCCGTATATAGTGGGCAATGATTGATTTATTTCGGTAAGTCTGTGCACCACAGGGTGTTTCTCAAGAGTCAAAGTTCCAGAAATTAAAGGTACAGTTCCTCGGGTGGAAGATGGGTCCGGGTTCGGTAACGTTGTCAGCGGGCTCTCCGGGTCTTCTGATCTTGGGGATGTCCTCGGAGGTACCGGGAGGAAAACAAAGAAAAGAAAGGAGCCGTTAGTCCTGCCGGACTTCTCTCGTCGGATCCCTGATACCAACACCGGGGAGTGTGGGTTATGAAGTCGAAAGTGAGGAGGGGACGGTAGGGTCGGGGTAGGTACAGACACAAGCGGGGTATGAGAGCAGTAGGGGTGTTGGGTGGTGGGACGTGAGGGTTGGAGAGTTTATTTACAAAGTGGAGGAGTGCTTCACAATATTTACACAGTGCTACGGGTGACGACGTGAGCCTAAAGGGTTTTACACTATACAGAAGGAGTTATTTACACTGCACCTAACGTGCTATCGGAGGGGTTCTGTTTCACTCACCCGCTCCGCCGCAACTCTCCAAGTTGAGTTGCGGCCGCTCCCCAGCAACCTCCGGTGGACTCCACCAATCTTCGGACCAGTCTTCTTCCTCTTCGGTCGTCTTCTCCTTCGCCGCTCCGGTCGGGGTCTCCTGCCACAAGTTCACTCCGACGCCGGACTGTTTCCTGGTTCCGGTCTTTCTAGTGTCCTGATCCCGTGAGGGGGAGGTACTTCCGGGGTCGGGAGGTAGTGCTTCCGTGTTTTCGTCGTTCCGGATTGGGTCCTGGAACAGAGGACAGAGGGTTGGACATTTGGTGGGTGGGGCTGTTACTATGGACGCTCTGGCCGGGTTCTCTGTCGTATGCGAAGGACTGCAATAACGTGGAGCAGGACGGGTATGTGAGGACGCCGTATCACATCCCCTTCCCCTTGCTGTCTTTCTAGTACGGGTTTGGGCCATGGGATAACGGGAGAGGTAATCGGCATTGCCTTGTTCAGTCCCTTTACGGTGCAATGTCCGAAATCTGTATGGTTGTAGGGCTAAGAACCAACGGAGGACTCGATCATTATGTCCTTTATTTATTTATTTATTTATTTAAACATTTGTAAAGCGCTACAAAGGCCCTTGGGCATCTCGGCGCTGATATCTGCTAAATTCAGCCCTAAAGGAGGATCTACTTATTGGTCAAATAACCAAGTTTTGAGTTGTTTCCGAAAGGACCACAAAGAAGGACTGTTCTTTATAATTAGTGGCAAGGAGTTCCAGAGCTTGGGCGCGGAAACAAGAAATCTTCTGTCACCCCATGAGACCAGTCTGGTACGGGGTACTTCCAGCTGGAAGAGATCAGAGGACCGCAGGGACCTAGCGGGCCGGTAGGGGATGAGTTGTTGAGTCAGAAAGGCCGGTCCCTGGTTGTGCAGTGCCTTATAGACAATGCACAGAGCCTTAAACTTGGCTCTGTTCCTAATGGTAAGCCAATGCAACTCTCTGATGGTGCTCGAGACTGATTGGAATTTGGGGATGTTACCCAGCAGCCGGGCAGCAGCATTTTGAACAGTCTGCATCTTGTTAAGGACTCTCTCTTGGGCATTCAAAAATAGGGCGTTACAGTAGTCCAAGGTGGATAATACCAAGGACGTGATCAAGGTCTTGCCTGCTGAGGTAGGGAGAAAAGGGAGGATTTTTTTGATGATGCGTAGCTTATAAAATGCGGAGGAGGCAATTTGATTTGCATGGGGAAGAAAAGTAAGCCTGTCATCCACCATGACCCCCAGGTTCCTTACCTTGTTGACTGGAGTAGGCGGAGAGCCCATGGACTGTGGCCACCAGCGAGAAGACCACTCTGGGGATAAGTGTCCAAAGATGACTACCTCGGACTTATCCGAGTTCAATTTAAGGCAGTTGGCGGCCATCCAACTTCCTATAGCCTGCATGCCCAGATTAAAGTTGTCAGCCACTTTTTGTCCGTCATTTCTGATGGTCAAGACCAACTGGGTATCGTCAGCATAGGAAGTAAGGCTCATCCCATGAGCTCTGATGGTATTGGCGAGGTCCGACACGTATATATTAAAAAGTGTCGGACTCAGGGATGAGCCTTGGGGGACTCCGCATGGCAGGGACAGAGTGGTGGATTGAAAAGGCCCTATGGTGACCACCTGAGTCCTTCCGGCAAGGAAGGACGCCAGTAGGGCCTTGGCCTTATGCTTAATCCCCAGATCTTCGACACGGTCGATCAAAATCGCATGATCGACCGTGTCGAATGCTGCTGACAGGTCCAACAATATCAAGACCGCAGTGCCACCTGCATCACGAATGGTTCGAATATCCTCTGTGGCCTTGATCAGGGCAGTCTCCGTCCCATGATGTTGGCGAAAACCAAACTGAGAATCATCCAATAAATGATGGTGTTCTATAAAGGCTGACAGTTGGGCATTCAAAGCCTTTTCGACAACTTTGGCTAAGATGGGCAAATTGGCAATCGGTCGATAGTTCTTGAGCTCAGTCCTGTCTAAATTTGGTTTTTTTAGGAGTGGCTTCAGTAAAGTCTTTTTTAGGTCAGCGGGATAGACTCCAGTGGTAATCACAGTATTGCATATATTAGTAATTGCTGGAAGCAAAACTTCCAAAATTGGTAGCAATACTTTAAATGGGCATGGGTCAAGGGCAGAGCCTGATTTAATGGGTGCCAAAAAATCCCTGACCTGGGTAATAGAGACCTCCTTAAACTGAGATAAAGAAGGACCAGTTGTGGAGGGATTCACCTTCTCAGAGGGGATATCTACATGCGTTTCTTCGGAGCTAGCAAAGACCGCATAAATATCATTAACTTTGTCATAAAAGTAGTTGGCCAGAGCATCACAGAACAATTGGGAGGAGGGAGGTTGAAGGTTAGGTAAACAGCCAGCCAGTTGTTTAGTTGTCTCAAACAATGCTTTATTTGAATTTTTTGAGAGTTCAATTTTTTCCGAGAAGTACTTCTTCTTAGCATCTAGGATCATATTTTTGTATATGATAACCGAGTGCTTGTAAATTATTTTGGCCTCTTCAGAATAGTGCCTGCGCCAATTCCTTTCATTCTTCCGACACAGCTGCTTCTGTGTCCTTAGTGTATCCGAGAACCAAGGGGCAGATGGAGTAGATCTGTTTCGAGAGCTTTGTTTTGACTGGACCAGACGAGTGGTAGCAGATGCAACCCATTCATTATATTGGGTAGTAGCAAGATTAGAATCAGGTGATAAAATCGGGCTAGTTTTAATCAGAGCTGATTGTAAGCTATTGCTGTCAATATTACGGGCCATCCACTCCAAAGGGGCGTGGTCAGTATAGATGATAAACTCTCTCCCTTCCAGATAATACCTTAGGCTTTCCACCGCCCATTTAATGGCCAATGCTTCTTTCTCAACGACAGCATAACTGGTTTCACGGGGATACAGTTTGCGGCTCAGGTACAATATGGGGTTCTCGTTCCCATGTTCGTCTTTCTGTGAAAGGACTGCCCCTAGTCCCTGGTCTGAGGCGTCTGTCTGGAGGAGGAAGGTCCGTGAATAATCCGGACTGACCAATACAGGTTCGGAGGTTAAGGCTGCTTTGAGTCGAGAGAAGGCTAACCGTAGAACAGGAGAGGGATCCTTTAGGAGGGTTTCTGTTTTTGTGGATTTCTTTAAGAGGTCAGTGAGGGGGGCTGCAGTCTGGGAAAAATTGGGTATAAACCTGCGGTAATACCCTAGTAGGCCTAGGAAAGCCCGGAGGTCTTTTCGTGACTGGGGGAATGGAATGGACTGAATGGCCTCGACCTTCTTGGCCTGCGGACGTATCACTCCCTCACCTAAGAGGTAACCCAAGTACTTCACCGATGTTGCCGCTAGAGTGGTCTTTGCAGGATTGATGGTGAACCCAAAAGAGCCCAATGACCCAACAACTTTACTGAGATGATCGAGGTGTTCTGCCCAGCTATTGCTATAGATAACAATATCGTCGAGGTAGGCCCCGGCATACCCTGAATGAGGTCTTAATACATGGTTCATCGCCCTTTGGAAGGTGGCGGGTGCCCCGTGTAACCCGAATGGTAACACCGTGAATTGGAATAAGCCGTCTGGGGTGGAAAAGGCAGTTTTCTTTCGGTCCTGTGCTCTTAGTGGGATTTGCCAGTAGCCTTTGCAGAGGTCTAATGTGGATATATATCGGGCTTTCCCTATGCTTTCGACCATCTCATCAACCCGCGGAAGGGGATAAGTATCAAAGGTAGATATTTTATTTACCTCTCGGAAATCTATGCAAAACCTGACGGACCCGTCAGGTTTAGGCACTAGAACTATGGGGGAATTCCATTCACTGATGGAAGGCTCAATGATCCCCCATACCCAGCATCAGTTCGGTTTCTTGTCTTATTACGTTCCTACGGGCTTCAGGGACCCTGTAGGGTCGCAGCCTTACAATCTTCCCGGGTACTGTGTGTATGCTGTGTTCTGTGATAGTCGTGTGACCTGGTGAGGAGGAAAACACTCTCTGTAAGGGTTGTAATGCCTCCCGAAGACTCTGCCTCTGTTCTCTGGTCATCTCGGGGTCGAAACATGTTTCAAATAAGAGAGGGGGTGGTATATCAGTGGTGGTGAGAACGGGTCGGGGTCCCTCCCATTTTTTTAGAAGGTTAATATGGTACACCTGTGTGGTGCCTCGAGTAGGGTCGAGTTCTACTTCGTAGGTGACAGGAGTCACTTGGCGAAGAACCACATAGGGTCCTTGCCATTGCCCTAATAGTTTGTGGTCAGATGACGGCCTCATCAGTAGAACTAGATCCCCATTGTTGAAAGAGCGGGGCTTGGTACCCTTATCATATTGCCGTTTCTGGCTGGCTTGTGCGTTCTCCATATTCTGGCGGACAATATCGCGCAGCTGGGAGAGATGGGTTTTTAGGTTTTCGACATATTCTGGCAGGGGTCGGGTTCTGTCAGGCTCGGCCTCCCATGCTTCTTGGGCCATGTCAAGTAGGGTGCGGGGTGGTCGACCGTACAGCAATTCATATGGAGAATATCCTGTGCTACTCTGGGTTTTACAGCGAATGGCAAACAAGGCCAACGGCAACATCTCCTCCCACCTCTTTGCCTCCAAGGCCAACATTTTCTTCAGAGTCAACTTACGGGTAGCGTTGTATCGCTCTACCAGCCCGTCTGTCTGGGGGTGGTAGGCGGAAGTGCGAATCTGTTTTATGCCTAGGTTCGAACACACTTGTTTCCTTAGGGATGAAACGAATGGGGTGCCTTGATCCGTAAGGATCTCCCTGGGAAACCCTACTCTCGAGAATATGGAGATGAGGGCTTTAGCTATGGCCTGTGTTGTAGGTTGGCGTAAGGGCACTGCCTCAGGGAAGCGGGTGGCGTAGTCCACCAAAACTAGGGCATATCGGCAACCACTGCGGGAGGGGAGTAGGGGGCCTATAATATCCATTCCCACCCGGGTGAAGGGAATGTCAATGAGGGGTAGAGGGAGTAAGGGAGCCCTGGGAGGACGGTATCTACTGTTCCTCTGACATACCGGGCACTCTCTACAAAACTGTCTGACTTGTTGATGTACTCCCGGCCAGTAAAACTTCTCCAGGATGGACAGACTGGTTTTTTCGTCGCTGAAGTGACCCCCTAGGAGATGGCTGTGGGCAAGGAAGAGCACCTTCTCTCTAAAGGGCCCTGGGATCAATAACTGGGGTGGTTGGTTTGGATTCCCTTTTCTATACAGTAGTCCGTTCTTTTTGAAAAAATAGGGACATACGTGAAGGGGGTCTTCCTGGTCTAAGGCCCTTCCCCAGGCCTCTTGCAGGATAGGATCTTCTTGTTGTGACGCCCGGAATTCCCTATCCGTTTGCCAGGGATGGACATCAGGTACCACCGGGTAGGCGGTGGCGTGGTTTCGCTTCTCTTTTCTCTTCTGGTTACGTGATTTCCGGGGTCTGGTCGGGTCTTCAACAAGCGGTTGTTCCCTGGAAAAGGGTGCTTCTTCCCACCATTGGTTCAGGGAGTCTGTAGTGTCCTGCACTAGTTTAGGAAGGCCAGCATAGTCACTCCCTAAGATCACTTGTTCCGGAAGGTTCGGTATCAGACCCACAGTGAGTTCAGTTCCTGGATCAGCTGGGTGCCGTACACGCACCTGGGTGGTTGGGTACTTTTTAGTGTCTCCGTGTACACACTGGATGGCGACCACACCCGTGGGTGATCTCGGTGGGGTCGGTAGGTCCTGGGGACGTAGAACACTCTGGCGACAGCCCGTGTCCGCCAAAGCCATGAGGGGATGTCCGTCTACATATACGGGACAGCGGAACGGTGGGGGCGTCTTTCCGGGTGTTGCACACACATAGTTCTGTACCAGGCCTACCTCCATGGGCTCGTCCTTCTGTGGACATACACGCGCTATGTGTCCATAGCCGCCGCAGTTGTAACACTGTGGACCCGGATTGGGTGGTCTGTATATGAGCGGCGGTGGCAGCAGGGGAGGCGGCTCCGCTTTCCTTGGAGGGGGGGTCGGTGTGGTCGGACTGTATTTATATGTGCTCTGTGGGGGTGTTCATCTCTACCCCTGGGTATTTCTTGAGCTCGACTGTATGCACTTGCGATCTCCACCGCACTGTCCAGGGTGAGACGGGCGTGTTGTCGTACCCATTTTTGAGTGGCCGGATGTAGGGATGCCAGGAACTGCTCCAAGTATACTTTTGCCAGGATGTCGTCTTTGGTGGAGGTGTCCGGGCGTAACCAGCGATTGGCGAGATCTTTAATGCGGAAGGACAGGGCCCTAGGGGTTTCCTGTGGCCCTTCCTTGGCCTGGCGCAGCTTCACTCTATAGGTCTCATCATCTATGCCCAGTCGCTCGAGGATACACTTCTTGATGTCATCATAGGGTGTGTTGCCCTGTATGTTGGCTTGCTGATACGCCGCTTGGAGGTCTCCGGTCAGTAGCGGTCCCAAATATTGCCCCCATCGATCTGCTGGCCATGAGGCAGCCTGCGCTAGTCTTTCAAAGTTCGTAAAAAAGTAGTCCGGATCGTCGCCAGGAACATACTTTTGTAGGACCACTGATGGTAGGGAGGTTATGGGTCGTTGTTGCTGCTGGCCGAGGACGTCCGTTAATTTACCCATGGCCTGGTCGTGGGCATCCCCTTGGCCCTTGAGGACGTCATGCAGTTGTCCCCTGTCTTCCTCAGCGGTTTTCAAAAACAGTTCCATTAGCTTTCCCAACATCTCCTGGGACTCGGCCATTTTCTGTACGACGGCTTCCATGCCTCCGGATCCCACTTCTGACACCAACTGTGTGCGTGGGGGTGTGGCGGACCGGAATACCAAGCGCGGAGGCCGTATATAGTGGGCAATGATTGATTTATTTCGGTAAGTCTGTGCACCACAGGGTGTTTCTCAAGAGTCAAAGTTCCAGAAATTAAAGGTACAGTTCCTCGGGTGGAAGATGGGTCCGGGTTCGGTAACGTTGTCAAACTCTATTTTGGCGCGGAATTTCTACCATAAAAGAGCTGTCATCGGCAAGACGCTCATTTCTCTAAACCCGACGAAGCTGCCCCGCCGTTTGGCCGCCTGGAACTGCACCATCCTGCAGTCCGCGAAATTTCTACCAAAACTAGGTAAGAAAAGTATCCGCTTGCTGTAGCGAGATCCATAGGAATCGCTATATAGGGCTTCCCCCTTTGTTATTTATTTAATCAGTTTTTTCTGAATTTTCGATCTTTCCCCATAGAAACGACCCGTTCACGGAACCGAGCGTTTCTGCAACCGTTTACATCCCGATCGGTGTTTTAAAGCGGAACAGCACCATCTTGCTGTCGGCACTAAGCTACGCACTTAGGAGGTAATTATTTACTATATTCATGTGGACCTAATGAATATTAGCAGGTCTACATACATGCTAAATTCCATCCTTAATTCTCAAACTATCTAGTGTTTTGTAAACCCTGGCACATACAGAGCTAGTACTGGTCACTCCTAATGCTCGTCGTGTCCCCTCCACCCCCCCCTTTTTTTCATATCTTCCAGCTTATCCAATGCTTGGGGCATTTTTTATTCGGCACTACATCCGGTCATCTCTATGAACCCCTACTGAAATATCTACACAAAACGATATTGGAGGTAACTTCCAGGACTTTTGTATGTCGAACCAACTAAGTACTTTAAGCCTTATGAGCTGCATCACTATGTTTTTCTTTGAAAAACAGATATGTAATAGAAGCGATCTATGATCTATTTATATTTTTTTATGTATTTGCCCACAGTTATTCTTTCCATCCATTGAACACCAACATGAAGCCATTGTAAGCCAGTACTTCTATGCGGTAACATTAATAGGTAACTGTTTTTCTATCTGACAGTAAACCCATCTATCCACTTACTTAGGATATTACCCTTAGAGTAATGGGTTCTCTTTCGATATCACTATGGGCGAAAAAATCTCCCTGCCTTCTTTATATATGCTAAAACGGTTTGATTTACCAGCAACAATGTATCCAGATACGAGATTGGCTGTATTTAAGTGCCCAACAGAATGGTATATACAATCACCTAACATAGACACCCCATTCCCTTCTATACAAGACCACATTCGGTGACACTAAGTAACTGGCCTTTTTAACCTATTGTGAGCAAAGCGCTCTCCGCATTTTGTTAAAACATGTAGCTTATCCCATCATAATTTTCATTTATAATCAGGTACCAATCTTACCACCTGGCTCTTTGTACTGGTTGGCACTATCTGCGAGAATCAAAAGGAAGTTATCATCGATTACTTTGCCATGAGCACTATATGATATAACATCATCAATGTAAGTGAATTGACATATATGAACCCTATATCTAGTTTATGCTCACAATATGTAAAGAATCTGTGAATTGAAATCATCATTGAGAAAGTGTATGTGAAATTTATTTATGACAATTACCTATACCTACAATGTAGCCAACTTATGTTTGTTGGCTTTCTCTGTTTTAGCTGAAGTACTGCACTAAAGATGTAACTTGCATCAGTCTAGTATAGGACACTAAGTGACTAATCAGTATGTCTGGACCTTGGCTAGATAAAGAGTTGTCATGGATTATGTAGTTTGTAAATATGCAAAGGGATATATAATCAGATAAGTGTGAAAATGTACAAGAATATATATATGTACATGTTATGTATAACATCCTTTCTTTATAAAATTCTTTACAGAGTTCCACCAACGACTCCTGAGGAAGGCAGTTTTCCTACTGCCGAAACGCGCGTCGAGTCCTTTGTATAACTTTCTAATAAATGCAACTGTCGTCTTTGTATAATATTGTTAAAATCAGTCAGGGTCTACACTGTTTCTAAGATGTAATTGCTTTTTAATGAATGTATTTGATGTTTTTGCTCCAGTAATATATATGTAACTGTTTTACTGTATCATATAGTTTAACTTATTATTTTGAGTCTCTATATGATTTTTATCTATGTTTAATTAAATTTATAATTTTTTAATATACACGTTATCTTTTGGCAATTCTTCTTCTCCATTGGTCCCAGCATGTATGGTCACTTATTGTGGATGGCCTAGGTTTTTGAATTCATATTGGTTTATACCCTGCCCTAGGAATCTGTATATTATCGATACCCAGGGGGTCCTTGTTTTTCTCGCCCATGACGCACTGGGCCAGGGACAGACTGATTTGCATATAGCCAGGTTCTGAGCTGGGATGGGGCAGTGAGATAAATAACGGTGATGGATCAAGCCCTGATCTTTGGACTGGGTAAGAGTGGTCTGTTTAACTCAGACACTCTGTTCATCACCACCCCCTTTTCTAAATCGTTTTTGGCCACTATAGGTGTGGCAGGGTATACTCAGACATGAGTCCCTTTCTCACTGCTCCATCAGGATTCAAGCAAGCCGGGCCGAAGAAGGCTGAAATGCCAGAAACCGGTCCCCGGTAGCTTGTCTCCTTTCTGGTGAAGAATTGGCTTGGTAGTTTAGTCTGCCCTGTTCCCATGATGCACTGGGCCAGGGACAGACTGATTTGCATATAGCCAGGTTCTGAGCTGGGATGGGGCAGTGAGATAAATAACGGTGATGGATCAAGCCCTGATCTTTGGACTGGGTAAGAGTGGTCTGTTTAACTCAGACACTCTGTTCATCACCACCCCCTTTTCTAAATCGTTTTTGGCCACTATAGGTGTGGCAGGGTATACTCAGACATGAGTCCCTTTCTCACTGCTCCATCAGGATTCAAGCAAGCCGGGCCGAAGAAGGCTGAAATGCCAGAAACCGGTCCCCGGTAGCTTGTCTCCTTTCTGGTGAAGAATTGGCTTGGTAGTTTAGTCTGCCCTGTTCCCATGATGCACTGGGCCAGGGACAGACTGATTTGCATATAGCCAGGTTCTGAGCTGGGATGGGGCAGTGAGATAAATAACGGTGATGGATCAAGCCCTGATCTTTGGACTGGGTAAGAGTGGTCTGTTTAACTCAGACACTCTGTTCATCACCACCCCCTTTTCCAAAATATTAGGTAATTTGGCATGAATATGTCCAGTACCTGAGTTGATAACCAGTTCTTTATGTTTCGGATCCTGAGGTGGAACATCGGGCCAAAAATCTTTTGTTAGTCTTTTCTCTTTAGTTGTAGTTTTCAGCGTTGCGAGTTTCAGCTCCGAACTCTTCGGCACTGAAGATTTAGGCTTGGACAAAGATGGAGGTTGGACATGCTTAGTATTAGACATGGATTTTGGTTCGGTGCAGCTAGGGTGCCGACTCGATCCCGAGACGGAAGGCTTTTCTTTGTGTTTCAGCGGCGTGCCCGGTGGCGGGGGGCTTCAAACTTTCGCTCTGTGCCGACCTTGGCCCACAGGCAGAGGAAGGACCGGAGCCTTTTTGGGTTTTGGGTGTTGGGAAAAGGGGGTTCCTGTACTCATGGTATGCAGACCCGGTGTAGCTTGCTCCTCTTCTTCCATGTCGGAGTTGGCTTTGGACACGGAGACATGTTCTGCTTCCTCGGCTCCTTGAGCGTGTTCTTGGTCAGAATCTTCTCCGAAGATGTCCGGTACGGAGCCGCCTTGGTGCATTTTGTGACTTCGAGCTCGACTGTCACAGAGCATCTTCTTTGATCGAAATGATCATCACACATCGCAGTCTTTCTCATCGTGTTCCGGGGACAAACCGAGATTGCACAGTTCTTGCAGGTCGGTGCGCGGAAACTTGGTGAGACACGCGGGACAGAGCTTGAATGGAGTCTGCACCATCGACTGTTAGAGAGCCTGGCGCTGGTTGGCCCAACGGCCCTCCACGAGTTTTCCTATCGAAGATTCTTGGTTCGAACCAGATGGCGGAAAAAAAAAACAATCTAACAATGGTGTTGATGCCCTTGCGACTATCACCGAAAGGAGGAGTCACCTACCTTCTGACCGGAAAAGAATTCTTCCAACATAAACAAAGTGCAAACATCCGGACCCAACACTAGATGGTGGGCTATGCACAGCATGTGATCTACAGCTCATATGCCTCAAACATTGAGTTTACTCCTGGAAGTCCTATCAGATTTGGTCGCTACAGTAAAAAGTATTACCAGACATCTATAAGTAACGAGAATTCAGCGGAAAACATCACATACAAGAAGAGAGAGAAAACCCTAAAACAAGCTCAATCTCACTAATCTCCCAAGAGCAATGGCGGGAATATAACCAAAAGTTGCCCTTCAACCAACAGCCCTCTTATCCAAACAGCAGTACACAGTTCCACCAGTTGCGGATAGTAATAAGAAGGCAGAACTCCCCCAAAGCAAAACACTATACACTACTGCAGTGTATGCCACTCCACAACGACCCACTGTATGCTATTACACTGTACACTACTCTATTCTACACCACTCCATTCTAAGTCACTACACTGTATGCTACACTACGTCACAACACCCTACAACACAACACCAGTAAACTCAATGTTATTCCACTCTACACCACTCCACTGTATGCAACTCCATTCTACGTAGTCCACTGTACACCACTCCACAACAGACTATATACCGCTGCACAGTACCCTATTACACTGTATGCCACTACAGTCTACCCTCCACACTGTACCCTACTTTACAATATTTCACTCTATGCTATTCCACTGTACACCAATACACTGTACTACGCGTCACTCCAATGTATGGCTCTCCACTCTACGCTACTCCAGTTTATGTCACTCCACTCTACTCTACTCCGGTGCATGCCATTACACTGTATGCTACCCATCTATACGCCACTGCACTCTACGCTATTCAACTGTACCTCACTCCACTCAACACAACTACCATTTCTGCCACTCCACCATATGCTATTTCACTCTAAGCCAATCCATTTAACACCACTCCACTCTACACTATTTCACTGTATGCTGCTACACTGAATGACACTCCAGTCTATGCCACTACACTGTACGCTAATCAACTCTACATTATTCAGCTGTACGCAACCCCACTGTACAACACTCTACTTTATGCTATGCCACTCTACCCTATGCCACTCCACTGTATACTATTCCTTTGCACAGTACTCCACCCAACACCAGTCTACTCTATTAGATTCCACTGTATGCAACTCTACGCCACTCCAGTGTATGCTACTCCACTATATGCTATTCCACTCTCGGACAATGTAGTGTACACCACTCCAATCTATGCTATTCCACTGGATGACAATCCACTATGCCACTCTACTCCACTGTATACTATTCCTTTGCACGCTACTCCACTCCGCCCCACTCCACTGTATACTATTCCTTTGTACGCCTCACCATTCTACTGTACAGCACTACACTGTACCTTACTCAGTATATGCCACTCCACTCTACACCTCCGTAAGTTTCTCCGTTGTACACTATTACACTGAACCACACTCCATTATACAACACTACACTACACTTCACTGCATGCTAATGTACTTTACGCCACTCCACTGCATGCTATTCCATTGTAGGCCACTCCAGTGTACCCCACTCCAATATACAATATAAACACTCAATTCTAGGCTTCTCTACCCTACTCCACTGCATGCTACTCCATTGTATGCTACCCCCACCCCCACCCAATGCCTCTCCTAGACACTCCACGGCACACCACACTATTCTACTGTATAGCACCACACTGTCCCTCACTCCACTCTATATGCCACTGCACTCTACACTACTCCACTGTATGCTATTACATTGTACCACACTCCATTGTATGCTACTACACTGTACACCACTCCACGCTATTCTACTGCACTGCATTGCTTTTTACTCCACTGTACGCCTCTCCAATCTACGCTATACCACTGTACACTATAACCCGATACCACCTTCCATCCTATGCCACGCCACGTTATTCTACAGTATACCACTGCACTCCATTCTACAACATTCCACTATACGCTATTCTACTCTAAGCCACTCCTGTACGCCAATCCACTTTACACCACTCCACTGGACAATACTCCACTGTACACAACTACACTCTACACCACTCAACTATATGCAACGCCACTCTACCCCACTCCACTGTAGGCTATTCCACTGTAAGCCACTGCACTCTATGCTACTCCACAGTATGCTATTCCAATCTATGACACTGTACCCTATTTCAGTGAATGGTAGTCTACTGTAAGCTATTCCACTCTACTCTATGTCATTCCCAAGTACGCAAATCCACTTTACCCCACACCAGTCTACAACACTCCAATGTACACTACTCTATGCCAGTCTACTCTATGCTATTCCACTGTATGCTATTTCATTGTATGCTATTCCACTCTACGGCAGTGCAGTTTATACAACTCCAATCACTGCTATTCCACTGTATGCCACCCCACTCTACGCTATTCCACCTTATGGCACTCCACCGTATTCTAGTCCATTGTCTACACTGTACAACAGTTTAGTCAACTGTACAACACTCCAATATACGTCGATGCCCTCTATAAAACTGTATTACTCAAAACTCTACTACACTCTGTGCCACTGTAGAACACCGTACTACACTATATGCCCGTACACTGTATAATGCTCTACTCCACTCTATGCCGTTCTACAACTCTACTCCTCGACGCTTGACTTCACTCCAATAGTTAATGATACCCCACTGTACAACACACCACTACACTCTACACTACTCCACTATACAACACAACACTCTGCTATACATCACTTTAATATACGCAACTCCACTTCACAGTATCCAACTCTATAACACTACACTTTACGACACTGTACTTTACTATACTCCACTACACTTAAGACTCAATTAAATGACACTAAACACAGATTTGAA
The DNA here is from genome assembly GCF_964263255.1 of Lissotriton vulgaris. NCBI lineage: Eukaryota > Metazoa > Chordata > Amphibia > Caudata > Salamandridae > Lissotriton > Lissotriton vulgaris. Next base: position 1,010,287,703 of record NC_141698.1, on the reverse strand, counting down.
AAGCATTTTTATTAAAAAATAGAAAAACACTTACATTTAATGAATAAGGCAAAGGTTACAGCTATCTAATAGTTAGGAAAACTTTAATAACTCTTCATATACAAACCCATAATAAATTATATAAACAGGAGAAAGTTATAACTTACATTTTTAATTTACGCACCACTAGTTAAATATTACATTTATGCAACACCTTCAATTTACTATACATTGCGCACCTCTGTGCAAATGCATTCTCACATCAATCGCTACACTACATTTACTAGAAGTCAAAGTTTCTCCATGCACTGGTTATATCCCTGCATAATATACAACTTAGAGGATGTGAAATAAAAGCAGTCATAAGAATTATAACATTTGAAATTATACAGTTGCCCCGAACACAGTGCATGGCAGGGTGAGCAATGTGTTGGGTCACTAGGTCATAAGTTGAACCCAGAAATTGCTCTAACTTCCTGCAGCTTGCTGTCACGCCACTAAGTCTACCCTACCCACTGACTCATTATGGATTGGTGGGGCGGTCTCATCGCTTTAAATGATGTGGTGTCTCAGTGACCCTTACTCATCAGAGAACCGCCTTGGTGGTGTGAACCAGGACTCCCATCATAGTGCATGGTCCTTTCCAGCGCAAAAGGCATTCTGCAATCATATTTACTGTGTGAAATATCTTCACCATCCTTTTAATTTCATAAGATATTTTCTAAACCAGTAGGTGCTGTCCAGTACATCCACTCCTGAATATCAAGAAACGAAAAATCATTGGCAAAGAGAATATGTCTCTCTTACAAAAGGTATTGACTTTATTAATGGTTCCATGTTGTACAGCAGAGATGGAGGGAGGCAAAACAGGAGGGATTGGGGGACAGACAGATGGACAACACAGTTTTGGAGGGAGAAGCTGGGGAAAGCAGACAGTCAACAGAATGGGTGGAGATGCTGTGCTGAGCAAACAGACAGCAGATGGTGAAAGCAGATGTAGAGTGGAGGGCCGGCGGATGAGAGGAACACAGGGAGTGGGTGAGAAGTACATGAGGGAAACAGCTTAAACATATGTACTCTCAGACTGATTAAACTCTAAGAGAAAAGTAGCACCTAAGACATGAGCAGTGGAAGGACACAGGTACTATACCTATGCTTCAGGAGAGGGACACAAACGCAAAGAGGAAAGAAGCCTATGGCAGCGGACCAATGAAGAAGCTAACAAAGGAGCTTGACATTAAAGCCAGCCAATGGTAAGCAATGGGCAGTTTCAAAGCTGATTGTTAGAAAACAAATGTTCTCGAAAGACACGGAGCATGCCCTGTTTTAGGCCAGAAAAAAAGCTAATATTTCTATTAAGGTTTCGTTTTTTTATCGCAAACAAGACTATGGCACATTACTTGTAATGTATACTTAAAAAACTGAGTTGCAGGTACATAGCCAATCAATTACATTTTCTGTCTGTTTAAGCAAATCATAACCAGAAAAATATGGTATATCATCAAGGACTTGAGCATTAGGTGGCACAAGCTAATGATGAACCATACACTCAATCAAAAAAGAGGTTAGAGTAGGGTTTTTCCTCTCTGTCCCTGAAACACGCCTGTCTGCCTAAACAAAGAAGCAGCTCCTCGACATATGTGCTTGCTAATTGCTCATTAAGGCGACTTCCCTTTGAAGCTCGCATTTCCGGGTTCACACCCCGAGTGGCGAGAGAACATCTCTTCTCCCCACAGATCCTTTGTAGGCTCCTGATAATTGTTTACACTCCTCCGCAGGAGGTCAGAAGGCGGACCGGAGTTCGCAACCATAAACGAGCACTGGAAACCTTGGGCAACAAAGTGGCAACTTACTAAAGCAGCACTTTGCCCACCATTAAATTCAATGTAACCATTAAATCTGATTTAGTCTACCAATTCTTTGAAGTACCAACTTTGGAAGTCCCATTAAGAAGTTAGCAGGGATGAGATGCTAGTGTGCAACTCGACACTCGCCAATGGGGCTACCAGCTCTGTAACAGCAGAAATGACAAAACAACAATGCTGATTTTCCCGGTTAGGACCTGAAAAGCATGAAACTATGGGCCCAACCTTTTAACACAATGCACCTTGCCTTTAAGTCTCAGAAGGCCTGCTAAAGGTGTGACTTGCAAATATTCAAAAGGGAGGCTTGGGGGGGGCGTGGCTTGGATGCCGGCCAAGATGGCGGCGTAGACCGGGAGCTCGGACATCGACCCTCGCCCGCATGACATTTGGGGCAGTTCATTCGCGACTCCGGTCATAATGCAACGTGTCCTGTGAACCGGAACATGAGGAGAGCCTAGCGCCCTCATTGTTTCCCGGTTTCGCGGTTTCACGCGACGGCTGTGAGAGAGTTCCGTCTTCGCGGCTGCAGCCGCCATTTTGTGCGCCGGCCACGTATTTCGGAGTCGGCCGGCTTATATGCTTATTTACTTCCTCCAATACTCTCTCGCCCAGCTGAAGACATTTGCTGCACTGACCACTACTGGTGAGCTTCCTTCAGTTGTGAAATTGTTTTTGGGGCACTCTCTCTCTCGCGCTTCCTTCCCTGCTGCTTTTGGGCGCCATTTCACGATTACTGCGCTTCTCCTCACCGCCCACCTGCTTCATTTCTCTGCCTTCCTGCACTACGGCTATGAAATGATCTCTTGCAACGCTTTCCAGCATCTGACTTCACCCTTTTGCTGTGCCAAACATTGAAGTATTTCGTCAGGAAGTTCTACTTCAAGGGTTGCTTTCAGGGAGTCAAGTCGCGCTCATTGCGCACTTCAATACAGTTTCTCTCATACATGACCTTGCCTGGAGGATTGACAATGTACTTTTACGAGCTCTTGGAATGCTGTGTTTGACTGTATTTAATCCTGGAGCTTTACTTCTCCTACACAGTGTCATCATCACTCATTACATTTTGTCCCTTGGCTCATTTGAGTTGCTCTCTCAATCAGAGATGATTTTCTTCCTGGTCTAATAGCCGTTTATTGTGCTGCTTGTGTCTCCCTCTTCTGACCATGGCTTCGTGCTGAGACTTTTTAATCTTTCTTTACCGGAGTGCTTATCATTAATCTCCATGCGCTTTTCCTTGTCAGGAGGATTCCCTACTTCACACTGACTTTTGTCTTCACTTTCACTGCTCTGGCTGGCTTATATGGGGAAACTTCGTACTTTGAAGCTCACCAATTTACAGAAATTACCTGTTGGTTCTGATTCCGACTCACCTACCCAGGAAAGGGAAGAAGGCAAACCCTCGAAGTCGGACTCTGCCCATGGGGCTATTCCTAAGGCTCAAAATGGAGGGAAGGTGCAACCTTCCTTGACTTCATCCAAGCGTCTGAAGAAAGATCCGCCATCCCCTGGGAGTAACTCTTCACCTTCCTCTATGGATCTCATCCTGGAAGAACTGCGGGCCTTCAAGCCATTTATGGAAGCAACCACAAAAAATATGCAGGCTATGCAAGAGAAATGGTCATCTCTGGACTCACGTGTCACGATCTTGGAGCAATCCTCGGATTCTTTACATTCTGCTTGTTCCCGAATCCCCTCAATAGAAGCTGAGATTCTTCTGCTCCGGCGTCAAACAGAGGATTTGGAAAACAGAAATCACAGGAACAACCTACGCTTATATGGTCTTCCGGAACTCACAGAGGGGAGTAACCCTACCACCTTCCTCCAATCTTTCCTTGCGAAGATCCTAGACACTCCGGCCTTATCCTCCATTAACATCAAGCGAGCTCACTGACTCGGCCCTAAGGTACCTTCCAAGCCTAGGGGTGTTATTATGCTGTTCCTGCAGTACACCGACCTCTTGCAGGTCCTTTCAGCCGCCAAGCTCAAAAAGCAGATTATTTGGGAAGGCCACCGCCTTTATCTTTCGCAGGATGTCTCCAAGGCCACCGCAGATCGGAGGAAAAAGTTTTTAGACTTAGACCTAAGGCCGCAGTTAAGAGACCTCAATGCCAGATATGGTCTCTTACACCCTTGTCTCTTCAAGGTCACCTATAAAGACAGAACAACCACGGCCTTGAAAGCTTTCCTTCGCCAGCAGAGTCCAGATGTCATGGACACCTCCAGGCCTGGCTGAGAGGCTTTGTTGTTCATTGCCTTATTGATTTCACTATATTGTGGATCTGCTTTTCGTTTTTGATGTTGCTTGATCTGTTTTACTTACCGTTTTTGCTAATATGACTGTTTACCACTCTACTGTTCTTATACTCTATGCATTCCATTGCAGCTCGTGTTTTGTTGTAGACCCTTGCATTTTCCCTAATGTTTCTCTCATTTCTTCAGAAATGTCCCTCTTCATCTTCATCCTGATGTCTCCTACTGTTTTCTTATCTTGCTCATTGGATTTATGGTACTAGAGGTTTGACGTCGGCTCTGGTTGTTGTCATCATCTCCCGCCACCACCATCCCCATCCCTGTTCTGGGTTTTTCCGTTTTCGTAAGTATGTCTTTCAGTCGTTCGTTTCGGACTTGTACTGTCTCCTTGTTCATTTTTGTCTCTGTCCTCTTTCTCTCTCTTACTCTTGAATTCTCTCTTGCTTTCTTCCTGGTCTCTCCTTTCTTCTTTTCTCCCTTCTCGGACTCAGTCTTATCCCTTTAACAGTTTTTTCTTCTTTTTCCTTTCATCTTTCTCTCTTCTCTTCCTTTTCCCTCATCTTTTTCTCTTTATCAATATGTTTCCATTTTTAACAATTTTTTCAATATATTTCTTATGCATTATTAAGCATGTTGCTGTTAGTTGTTTTTCTAAATTGTTTCGTTCCGTGTAACGACATGGAACTTTAAGGGATTTAATAATCCCATTAAAAGACAAAGGGTTCTTTCACATTTAGCAAGACTTAAGACTGACGTTGCCCTCCTTCAGGAGACTCACCTCGCTGAGGCGGAGGCTCTAAAACTCAAAGCGTTGTTGGGTGGGTCATGTTATTTGCTCTCCTACGTCTACTAGAAAGAATGGTGTTGTAATTTTGTTGCATAAAAAGTTAAACGTTTCTTCAATTACTCATGAATGCGATATTGACGGCCGTTGGGTCATTGTTACATTACTCATAGATAATATTCCTCTCACTCCTTTTAATGTGTATGCCCCCACTGGGATTGACAGATCCTTTTGGCCCTCTATCTCCACCAAGCTATCCTCTCTTTCTGGAGAATACATACTTCTTGGTGCTGCAATCAGATTGTTGACCCCCTTCCTTGACCGTCACTCAAAAGTTAATTTTGTTCCCTCTAGAATGCATACCCAATTTGTAAATTCTTTTCAAAGCAATGCCTTAGTAGATATTTGGAGACTGTGTAATCCAGATGTTAGAGAATACAGTTTTTTCTCCCACCTCACCAATCCCAATCCCACATTGATGATATTTTTCTTAGTAAATCCCTGTCACAACACGCTATCCGTTCTGAAATTGGCTCCATCCGACCATGCTCCTGTTTTTGTAGATCTTGACCTTCTCCCATTCTCTCCCCACTCTGGCAGATGGCGATTCAATAATGCTCTCCTTTTAGAACCCACTTTTTGTACCGAATTTACCGCCTTTGCCAAGGAATTTTTTCTATTAAATCACACTCATGACTCCCCTTTTGTTATGGTTTGGGATTCTTTTAAAGCAGCCTCTAGGGGTTTTATTATTAATTTTGTAGCTCGGCGGAAGAAGCTTCGAGAGGCCAACTCGGAGAAAATTCTAGCTAATATTAAAGCTTTACAACTTGCATATTATGCTTCTAAATCTGAATCCTCTCTTAAAACACTTATTGAAGCGAAAATCTCATTTAACAAATTCACTACTGACGCTGCTTCTAATGTCTTGCTCAAATGCAACTCCAGATATTATGGAGGTAAGAACAAAGTGGGGAAGCTTCTGGCCAACTACTTTCGGAAGGAACGTACAAAGATTCAATCTATTAAGACTTCTTCTGGAGAATCCACATTTAAGGATAAAGACATTCTCACTGAGTTTGTCAAGTTTTACGATACTCTTTATACTCCAGAACAGGTTCCAAAGCCTGATGATCTCCTCTCTTACTTTCACTCTCTTCCATCTCCTTCGGTTTCCCATGTTGATTTTCACTCCCTGGAACAGGACATTTCACTTTCTGAAATCTCCCATGCCGTTTCTAAACTGATTTGCATATAGCCAGGTTCTGAGCTGGGATGGTGCAGTGAGATAAATAACGGTGATGGATCAAGCCCTGATCTTTGGACTGGGTAAGAGTGGTCTGCTTAATTCAGACACTCTGTTCATCACCACCCCCTTTTCTGAATCGTTTTTGGCCACTATAGGTGTGGCAGGGTATACTCAGACATGAGTCCCTTTCTCACTGCACCATCAGGATTCAAGCAAGCCGGGCCGAAGACGGCTGAAATGCCAGAAACCGGTCCCCGGTAGCTTGTCTCCTTTCTGGTGAAGAATTGGCTTGGTAGTTTAGTCTGCCCTGTTCCCATGATACACTGGGCCAGGGACAGACTGATTTGCATATAGCCAGTTTCTGAGCTGGGATGGTGCAGTGAGATAAATAACGGTGATGGATCAAGCCCTGATCTTTGGACTGGGTAAGAGTGGTCTGCTTAATTCAGACACTCTGTTCATCACCACCCCCTTTTCTGAATCTTCCTTCTCTGCAGTTTCTGGTTACCGCTTGAACGCCGACAAATGTGAAATTTTGCCTCTGACTCCTCTTTGCCAGAAACATCTCTTTTCTCAAACAGGCTTCTCATGGCAACCATCTAAAATCAAATACCTGGGGGTTTGGTTTGCTCCTCTTTTATCTGATACTCTTAAACTAAACCTCGATTATATTTACAAGAAAGTGGACACGGCTATTACTCATTGGCATCCGATCTTTTTGTCCTGGTGGGGCTGGCTCAACTCTATAAAGATGATGCTGTCCCCCCTGCTTCTCTATACTATTTCCATGCTTCCTCTGCATATTCCTCTTTCTTTCTTCAAAAATATGGATTCTTTACTACTGAAATTTCTATGGAACGGCAAACGTCCTCGCATAGCTCTTGCCTCCTTGCGAAAAGATAAAGCTCATTCTGGAGTACGTTTTTCTGATTTTGAAGAATATCACCGAGCCTTTTCTTTGAAGCAATCAATTTGCTGGTTTTCATCTAATCTCCCTCACTATCCTCCTGTCTGGCTGAGTATGGAATCTTATTTTATTTTTCCATTTACCTTTCGTGAATTCTTGTCCTTTACATCTTCCTTAGCTCGTCTTCGCACGCCTGTTATCTCGCACTCTCGTAATCTTCTTCTTCCCTATATGTCTTCATCTTATCCCTCCCTCCTTTCCATCCACGAACAACCGATCTGGAACAATTCACTTTTCAAAATCCGTAATCATACCATCTTTTGGAAAACTTGGCATTCTCGAGGAATATGTTGGATTTCTCAACTCATCTCTCAGGTTACACCTCTCTCCTTCCAGGAACTTCAATCCCTCTTCTCATTGCCCACCTCTGCTAGGTATGTATGTATGTATGTGTGTTCTTATATAGCGCTCGACTTACCCTAGGGCATCTCCGCGCTTGTGGAGATTAAGCAAGCTTAATGCCCAGAGCTGCATAGTGTGAACCCGTGCTCAGAGTGGGCACCGAAGCGAGAATTATCAAGTCCGTGGACAATTGGGCTCAAGACCCTGCCGCGTCGGGAATTGAACCCTGGTCCCGGGTCTGACCTCTGCTTCAGGGTATGCCTCCTCTAACAAGTGAGCCACACTTCTCCACAATATAATGCCCTTTATCCAGTCTTGGTCTCCTATCTTCGCTCCCTACCACCTTCCAAGAATGTTCCTCTAGACCGTAGACCCACTTCCCTATTATTAGATGCTTCCCCTTCTGCTCTGTACAACTCTTTCCATTTTACCAACGACAGACTGAAATCTCGCATTGAAACTGCTTGGGAATCGGATTTTTCTCAGAATTGGCCTGTACTCTTTTGGGATAAAATTTGGACTAAACTTCATAGGACCTCTAGAGCTGCTAATCCCACCCAAACTTTATATTTCATTTATCACGGAACTTTATTCACTCCACTTGCTTTGTCCCGTTTTTCACCAGAAACTTCCTCTACCTGCTGGTCCTGCCCTTGCTCCTCTGCTGATCTCAAACACATGTTGTTTGATTGCCCTCCTACTTCCCAGTTTTGGCAGTCAGTTTGGAATCAAATACAAAAAACATTCTGGTTCCAGGTCCCCTTTTCCCCCTCACAAGTTTTTCTAGGTTCCCTTTCACCGGAACTTCCTCTTTCTCCAAACCACTATCTTTTACTCTATCTCTTTATAGCTGTAGCTTTTCATATAATCACCTCCAACTGGAATCAAGCTGCAAATATTTCCTACCAATCTTGGTGGAATGCGGTGTGTTTTCATCACCGTCTAGATACCAACTATGTGTCTCCCATCTCCCTAGCCATCAAACGTGACCTGGTTTGGCTTCCTTTGGTAACATATCTTTCTTCCTCTGCTCCTGCACATCCCTCTCCAGATTCTACAACAGTTGAAGTACGTAAACCACCATGATTTTCTTGTTACTTGTTTTTCTTATTACCTGACTGCTATAATTATTAAGTCCTAATATAATGTATTTTATTTTCATTTGTACTCATATGATATGTTCATTATTCCTCATGTTTGTTGTGCTTACTTTTCATGAAATTGTTATTGTATTACTTATTTCACCCATCTACTTATTGTAACTCTTATTCCCCCCTTCCCCCGCCCCCCTCCCTCCTCCCTCTTTATTTTCTTCAATAAATCAAACTTAAAAAACAAAATTTAAAAAAAGGGGAGGCTGGGGCTTTCCCATGCAAAAATGAGCTAGCAGTTTAAAACTGCTGAGCCAGACAGAAATGGCAAGCTGGGAGTTATGCTTTCTTCTTGTCACACTCATGGTGGCACAACTAGTGCTGCAGCCCATTAGAGAGAGCGTACTTTACAGGCCCTTTGTAGCCCCAATACCATATACTAGGGACGTACAATTAAGTCTAGGTATGCCAATTATTGATGAGCCAATTAAATCTAACTTTTTATAGGTCAGCGGACATGCACGGAGTCCTGATTAGCAGGGTACAGGGCATTTCAGAGTCATTATACCAGGGCCTAGTAGTAAAAATAGGACAAAAGGTCGGAGTGAAACAGCAAACAACCAATAGTTACTCAGAGCGATGGATTGTAACCAAGTGTGGCGATGAAAGGAAAAACTGGTGCTGATGGAATCGGCGGTGTCCAAGCCACAGCGAATTGTGAACTTGGATGCATTGCAACTGTCATGAATGGCATGGGCATGGATTAGTCAGATTGTCAATACCACTTGGCAGCACTTGTGCCTCTGAGTCCCAAAGGGCATGACAACAGTGCCCCAACATGCAGCAGTAATTCAGGGAAGTGAGTACCATGCTGTTCCTGAACATCTCCATCAAATTAAAGTGCAATAAAATTATAATCAAAAGATTAGAAGCAAAATACAATACAAAAGCCCTAAAAATATCGCTTCGAAAATGTTTGACAAAAAGTTGTTACCGGTTATCAAAATTTGAGATGTTCTAGGCCGGAGATTAACAGAATAGGAGAAATACACTCCTAGAAGCCTAGGTCTGGGGATTTTTAATTTAGGCAGCGTCTGACTGCGAGCCAACCTAGACGGATCCTTTGGACAGGTAGTTTTGGGGATAAACAAGCAAGTGTTTTTTGTGGGTAAGCACCTTTATGTTATCCATGTACATTTAAATTGGGAAAGGAAGTGCAAAGGCAATGGTGAACAATAATTAAAAAAGAGTGTTAAGATTAAATCTGTGGAGAGCAACAGGGTGAAAAACGGTTTCTCAGGCTAGAGGGGGGACACAAAAGGGCCTACAAAAAGTGCATTGGCATTCTTCCAGCTAAGAAATAACTGCAGCTGAGACAGCATAAAGTTATTTGTGAAAAGAAAAGGCGCAATACTTGCAGTGTTCTGCAGTTCCCAAGTTCAGATCCCTCCAAGGGGGCCGCAGGGTCGGTAAATTGAATACCATTGTAGTAAGTAAAAGTAGCACCTGTCTTAAACAGCGCATCGAAACGACTGAAGTGTCTAACAAAGCACTATCTAACAAAACAAGGATGGGATTGTTTTTACTACAGAAAAATGTGCAAGTGAAGAGGCAAGAATGTGAGAGTAGAAGCATGGGAAGAGGGGTGCGAGAACAGAGGCAGCAGTAAAACGGGTTGCAGCAAAAAAGAACTAGCCATGTCTTCATCTTCTTGTTCTGCATGAAATTAAAACTACAATCCCAGTACAAGTCTGGAAGGGGGGGGGGGGGGGGGGGGGGGGAGAGGGATGGCGGGGGTGGGGGCATGGCCAGGCTGGCTAAAATGGCAGATGCCATTTGACCGAGCTCCGACTGAGCCTCATAAAGTCATAAATATCCTGCTGTGAACTCAAGCCTAAAATGACTGCCTCCCCATACTGTGTTTGAGGCAAAGCTGTGGCGGCTCCCTGGGGTCAGAGGGTGGCTAGGAGTACGAAAAGTGGCAAAAGACGAAGACTATGAAATGTGGGCCTAACTGTGTTCCTGTGCTCGTACGGCTGCCTTTCCGGCTGCCTTTCCTGAGGCGGCCTGGCCAGGGAAGCGACAACGGCGACTGCTGGCGGACATGCTAGGGTCCTGTTGGCGTATTTCGGCGGAGTTGCTGTGCTCGCCTCCTGGAGTTGGTGACGCAGAGGTATGTGGCCCCCGCCCAAGAATCCTGAAGGTGAGACATGGCATTTCCTACTGACCCAAGGCAAAACGACGGATGACTGAGGTGGCGCTGACCGGAGACTGTGCGGCGGATCCCCCTGGTGGGGGTTGTGCCTCCGATAGAACCCCCTCCCCCCACTGGCAGGTGCACGACAGAGAGCTGCGGACGCCGGCTCTGCAACGCTGCTGGCCTGCGGAAAGACTCAGTGGCTGCCCTCCGGCGATAGAAGGTGGTGCACCTGGCCCAGGAGACATGAGGTGAGCGGGGAAAACCGCGAGTGCTGGACTTTACACTGGGCCCGACCCATGTGGGTGCAGCCGGGTCACCACACTCGGAGGCACGCCGGAGAGCTGGAAAAAAAATGGGATTTTAATCATTGATATCAATTATGAAGCTATCCTGCAATTGAGTTACAGATGGTCCGTGCTGACTCTGTCCTTCTTTGAACGAGCCAGCGCTGAAGGGCGCTCAGACAATGACGCGCTAGCAGGGCGGAGCCCTGGAGGCGGCAGCTGCCGTTCCCGCCCTGCACCGCAGCTACCGTTCCCGCAGACAGATACCAGGCTGCAAGCTGTCAGCCTGTCCCTGGCCGCGTCGCCCCCGCCCATCCATCGGGAGCTGAGGACCCGGAGCTCCATGAATCATTGTCCCCAACAGCAGCAGGGGGGGGGGGAGGGGGAGAAAAGAGCGCGAGAGAGCACGAGAGAGCGCGAGAGAGAGCGCGAGCGAGAGCGAGAGCGAGCGAGAGAGAGAGCGAGCGAGCGAGAGAGCGAGCGAGCGAGCGAGCGAGCGAGCGAGCGAGAGAGCGAGAGAGCGAGAGAGATTGCCGATTAGTACAAAAAGACAAGGGTAAGCATCTCATTTCTAATTCAGCGCGTTGAGCAAAAGCACGCCCACACAGCAACCAGCCAGCGCGCTCCCGAGGACAAATCCGAGTCGGAAAAAGCGCACGTCCGACTCGTGCCCACATTCCAAAAACAGGGCGACTATAGTTGTCGAGCTAAACAGCATTGCTTCGCACTGCTTTTGTCTAGGCTCGACCTAAAAATGAGGAAGACACCATAAGAAACAGTACAATCGGGTCACCCATGTGCAGAATGCCCACAGCCGTGGGCACCGCATGAGCGGAGCCCGCAACCGCCTCTGTAGAGCCCAGCAGTGGAGAAAGCAGCTCCTCTGTGGGCGACTGCTGTAAACTAAGGCCGCCGTGGTCAAAGCCAAGCGGGACGGGCAAAGGCCAGACCTGGAAGCCAGAAGGAAACGAAGAATGGGGGACCTGCCGCTCCTCCGACGAACACCTCGGCCTCAGAAATGGCGGGGAGCCACCCTTCGATGAAGCCGGTGAAAAACACAACACACGGCGGCCAGTCTCCGGGGAGGACGACACCAATATGCAGCCAATTTCTGAAGAAGAGGGCACGACCTCTGTGTGGAGCCTGAGGCAGGATGTTCACACCATCCGGCGGGAAGGAGATGCCGGATAGGACTCCTCCAAGTCACACCGCGTCGGGGACTGGAGTGGGACTGGAGTGTGGCCGATCGGCGACGACTCTACCTCCGTCGAGGAAACCGCCTGCGTGGAGGAATGAGAGGGACCGGGGGAGTGACACGAAGCCTCGGCCCAGAATGTGGCAGAAGGTAGCCCGGCGAACCATAGGGTGGTGCCAGGGATGATTCAACCTCAGACACGCCCTCCGATGAGGCATGCATGGAGGGACGAGAGGGCCCGGGAGGGGGGGGGGGGGGGGGCCGGGAACGAGGGGTCCCCACCCATCCTCGACCCAGAGAGGGACGAGGGGAGGTCACCGACCCCTGTGGCACCACTCAGAGGAGCAGACGCTGGCGACATCAGCTCAGCCGTGGACGAGGCTTTCGCCTGCCCAGAGGGCCAACCTCCAGTGACACCACAGGGACTCCTACGAGAGTTTGCGGCGAGGCAGAGGCACCATGGTCTGAAGGAGGGACCCCCGAGGGACCGCACCCCAACAGCACCACATCCTCCAGGCCTGGATCCGAATCAGTCGGCGCCGGAGCCGCCGGCGGAGGGCCCAGCGCAAGGCAAGGGATCAGCTGACGTCCCAGGCGGGGAAGGTGGAGGAGACGCCAGCGAGGCCTGCAAAGCATCCGCGTATGTCTCCATCTGGACTCTCGACGCACCATCACTGGGAAATGGTGGATAGGACGACACGCGGGCCGCATCACCTGCGGAGAGTCCACGCCCCCAGCAGGCCAAAAACTAGGCCCCGGGGACAAACTGCGACACTTACCCACCGGGAAGCGACGCCCTTGCGACATCGGGGAAGGGCGAGGACGACAACCACAGCCGTATTTGAAGTTGTCTGCCGAGGCTGATCGAAGGGAGGAAGCTGACCTGGAAGGACGCGCCGAGAGTAGTTTCATCCGGGACTACCGCTGTGACTTCGGCTTCAACTGTTGGCACGCCTCACAATCAGTAGTACAGTGATCCTCCCCTAAACACCATAACAAATGAGGTGAGGATCCCTCGCCGACATAAGACGCCCACACGACGTGCAAGTATTGAAGCCCGGAGGCATTTGCACACTGTTCCACCAAAAAAAGAGACAATGATTAAGAAAAAAGGGCCCCAAACGGGCCCGTAGCAAAGACCGGATCCGCGTTGCACGCGGAAAAGGAAAAAACTGAAGTAGGCGCGCCGGGGTGGGGCTCATGAGGCCTCTGATCTCACCCTCTCCCATGTGCCCGCCCCATCCCAGGAAGGACGCATCCGTCACCACTGTGTGCTCCGGTTGGGGAATGGAGAGGGATTTGCCGCTGACCCAATAATGATTCGTGAGCCACCACCGCAATTGTTGTGCAGTGCCCTCCCAGATCTGGACGCAGTCGGACAGGCTCCCATGTGGTGCGCCCACTGGAACTTCAGGTCCCACTGTAGAGCCTGCATATGCCATCTGGCATGGTTGGTGAGCAGGATTCAGGAGGCCATGAGGTCCAGCAGCCTCAAGGTCGTCCTGACCGAAAGCCGGGACAAGGGCTGAAAGATCAGAATCATAGCCCAATTGTCCCGGGCTCGCTGTTCGGGAGAATAGACCCGAAACTGCGCCATGTCCAGAACCGCTCCGATTAAGAGGAGCATCTGAGAGGGAATCAGGTGCGACTTTGGCACGTTGATGGAGAACCCCAGCAAATGCAGGAGGTCGGCCATAGTCTGGAGGTGGGAGACGACTGCCTGGGGCGAGCACGCCTTCAACAGTCAGTCGTTGAGATAGGGGAAGTCTGAAACCCCTGATCTGCGCAGATGAGCTGCGACCACCGCTATCACTTTCGTGAACACCCCAGGGGCGCTTGTAAGGCCGAAGGGGATCATGGTGAACTGAAAATGCTCCTGCCCTACCATGAATCGCAGGTAACGCCAGTGGCCGGCAGGACGGGGGTATGAAAATAAGCGTCCTGCAGGTCCAACGCTACCAACCAGTCTTGCGGGTCGAAGGCAGACAAGACCTGAGCAAGTGTGAGCATCTTAAACTTCTCCTTTCGGAGGAAGCGACTGACATCCGGAAGGTCCAAGATAGCAACCACAACCTGCTTCTGCCGTCGGAACGCGCCCTATAGCCCCTTGGCCAAGAGGGCCATAACTTCCTGCTGGAGAAGTGTCAAGTGATCCCCCGACATGCGGTGTTACTGTGGTGGCATGGATGGAGGGGTAGTCTCGAAGGGGAGGGAGTAGCTACTTTGGACAAGTTGCAGAACCCACTTGTCTGATGTGATGGTGCGCCAGTGGTGGAACTGATGATGAATCCTGCCACCCACTGCCCTTTCAGTGGCCCTGAAACACCGGACTAGGAAGGTTTTGAGGAAGTGGCTGTAGGAGGGGTGGTGGACTGACCGGCACGCTGGCCCCGTGACCTGCCTCTGCGGGCTTTATGTCCGCGGCTGCGCTGAGGCTGTTGCTGCGCAGGCCTGTTGCTCTGAAACGAACGTGCTTGATTGCCCCTTTCTTGGCCACAAAAGGAGCAAAAACCAGAAGCAGAAGGAGTGTGTGCGATCGAAAGGCCTAAGGACTTGGCCGTAGCCTGGGATTAGTAAAAAGTTCCAACGCGCAATCTGCTTTATCGCCGAACAGGTGAGTGCCATCAAAGGGCATGACCATCAACGTGTTCTGGACATCCCCAGAAAAGCCAGTTGTCCTCAGCCAGGCGTGACGGCTTAGTGCCACTGTCGTTAAAATCGCCATGCCCAGCAAGTCAGCAATGTCAAGAACACAACGGATGGTGAACCTAGCTGCGTCTCTCCCCTCAGCAATAGCTTGGGAAAGTATTGTCCGAGCCTCCACCGGACACTGAGGCAGCACTTGTGCAAACGTATCCCACACAGAATGGAAATAACAGCCCAAGAGACATGCGGTGTTCACAGACTGCAGGCCTGAACTAGCAGAAGAAAAAATCTTCTTCCCAAACTGCTCCAGTTTCTTGGATTCCCTGTCCGGAGGTGCGGAAGGGAATGCCCTTGGGACGCAGAGACTTGGACAACCAAGCTCTCGGGGTAGGTTGTTGGGAGAGGAAAACGGGATTGCCCGGGGCCAGGCGATGGCGTCGGGTAACATTCTTGTACACAGGAGCCCCTGTGTTGGGCCTGGACCAGGTGCCCAAAAGAACGCCTGAGTGTGCATTGTTATAGGAGCAGCAGCGGCTCTGTAGAAGCAGAAGCTGGCCGAAGCACCTGTCAGGAGGTTAGTCCTGATGGCCACAGTAGGGAGCTCGAGGTGGAAAGCCTTGGCTGCCCTACGCAATACCATAGAATATGATCCACCCTCCTCCGTAGTCACGGTAGAAGGAGACAGTGCACCAGCATAATCCTGGTCACCTGAACCCCCCGGATACTCACCCCAGTCCGAGTCTAACTCGTATTGGGCTGCGAGAGGGTCTTCAGACCCCTCCTAGTCCCCAGTCCTCCATAGCTTGTGGAACATACAGAGGTGGGTGGACAAGGCAAGAAATTCCCAAACGGTGTCGGAATCGATGTCGGTCGACACCCTTCCGGCACCTGTCCACGCCGGGGACGGCGCCGACCGGGTCTGTGGCTGGCGCCAGCGACGTTGATGCCGGTGGAGGTCGTACAGGACCAACCGGCATGGATAGGGATCCAGGCCTGGATCCACGGGGGTCCCTCGCCAGAGTCGGGCTGGAGCCAGCGAAGAACGAGCACCCCCGGCCGGCCCGCGAGGCCCGACGGCGCATTGGCAGGGCCTGACGGTCCGAAGACAGTGCCATGGCTGACAGAAACTCCTGCAGCTGGGCCGGAGTAGCCGATGGACCCAATGGACCCAAACGGGCGGGTAGGCCATTGGCGACTGCGTAGACTCTGCCGGAGCCGCAGGGACGGCGCCACCTGCACCCTTAGCCGTGTCACGCGACCGGCTAGGGAAAGGCAAAGAGCGACAACGCTTCTTCACCTTCTTGTGCTTCGCCTTACCTGACTCAGAGCGTGAAGGTTTCTAATGATGGTGATGGCTCCCCGGCCGGTCCTCGACCTCCCTCGGGATCGGGACCTTGAACGGTACGGAACCGACTCCCGGGCCTCCAGTCACTTTCGGGACCGCTCCTGCAAAGTTTCCGGAGCCATGGCCCGGCAGTGGGGGCATGCCATAGTCGTGCCCCAGGCAGTAGAGACACTCGCATTGCGGGTCCGTCACAGACATCGTTCGGGGACAGGCCGCGCAGGACTTAAAACCGGGCTTCCCTATGCACCTGTAGATTGATATATACTTGAAAACAGAGACAAAATGTCCCAAAAAAACCTCAAAAATGACTGGGGTACCACTCTCTCAGGATCTGCGCTTGCTGGCGCGGAAGAAAGAACCGACGTCCGCGTGCCTGGGCGCGTCTAAGTAGCTCCAGCAACGTCATCTCAGCGACTTAAGACGCCGGCGACGTACGCGGAGCAGTACAACGACGCCTACCGACGCGCAGTGGTAATGCTGGGGAAAAAACTTTCCGGATCCTGTCTGACGCCTGGGGATATTCTAAGACAGGAATCTATCACTAACGTGTCTCTTTCAGATTTCGCCAATCTCATCACCTGCATCATAATCCTGGGCCTTACATTGAATGCAGGGTGTGAGTTTGTTTTTGTGGAGGCTGATCAAATGGAGAAAATGAAGCCTCAATGGCAGCAGGGGCGCAACTTCGATAGAGGTCGAACGGGCGCAGAGTCTACGTCAGAAAGGACAATTGGGTCCTCATCTTCTAGTGGCAATGGAGTCAACATCAATGCACCAGTGTAGACAGTGGTGCGAGGTGTAGTTGAGACTGGAGCTGGAGGGGGCCTGTTAATGCCGCGGAGGGTCCAGCTGATGTTGAGTGCAAACTCTCTGGCAGTAACTCAGTTAGAGAACCTCTTAGCTCTTGGGGCCTGCAGGTGCACCAGAATGAGACGGCAAGGATTCGAAGAGTTGGACCATGGCTCTGTTTAGCACTGATAGACTGCCCTGGAAACTCTGGATGTGCCAGAACAAGATGCAGGATCAGCTCCAAAGTCGGACACCTTCAGTAGCAAGATCAAGATGTAGGGCTCCATCCATGGCTTTCTCAGGGAAGCATGGGTGGCGGGAAGGATCAAAGTCCCAATTAGACTTCTCATGTTTTTAGTTTTTTCTAACTTACCCAAATATTTGGCTAGACAGGAAGACCGACACCAGGAACGATTCCGGCAACTTATTCATCTCGAACGTGCTTGAGACCAACTTTCATTTGGACCGGTCTTGTTGCAGAGTCTTCAAGTGCTCGGCGATGTAGTGTTTTACTTTACAGTCTTGAATGGCTTTCAGGTTCGTTGACACACAGTCACTGCAGGCCTTAGAGTTATGACTCAACCCCAGGAACTACAGACAAGTTTTGTGAGGATCAGTCACAGACAATTGTTTGCAACAGTCCTTAAAGGGCTTAACATCTGTCGTTCTCAGTAGGTGACATGTCCTCTGCACACTGAGAAACGTTTTTTGATCGAGGCAAGGGTATAAAAGAGACAAGAGGCAGCTCCAGCTTAGTGTCTGGTGGTGCATATAGAAAGGAACGTACATCAGTGGGCAGGAGTGTCGCTAATAAAGTCTATGCAAGTAATTTCTGGAGTAAAAACGGCTTCCATGCAAAGCCTTACGGTGCCACCTACTGATGTGCAGAGGTACTGCTGAACAGTTTCCAGACCCAGTTAGACTAATCTGAGGCTAGAAGTCTCCATCACAAAAAACTAACAATGGGCCAGGCAAGAGGCAGAGGTTAAACTACAGTATACTGTTCCAGCTGCATCTGCCGAAAAGTGGCTGGGAGAAAAGCATACTGAGAGAACAGAACGTCTCATCCATTTAACAGGTGCATGAGCACATGTCTGTTTCATCAGCACCAAAAACTAGGTTTTGGTTACATTTATGAACTGTGTAGACAACAGTAGCCAAAATGTAGAGCTGAGTACAGAAAATCTAGACACGTCTGTGGCAGAGGGTGCCCGGGACAGCACCTCTGCACATATCACAAAAGCGGGTCAGGAATAACAAACGAAGAGAGCAACTTTGGGTCTACAGACATTGCTATAGGAGGTGGTGGATCGCAGCATACTAGGGCCTTAGATTGTGATAAGTACAGAACATCTGTAATTCCAACCAGATTCTTAACCATTTGCATATTCTACTGTGCAATTTAGTTAATAAATGAGTTTATTAATGAAAGGAAACTACTAAGAAAAGGATGTAACTCAACACACAGAAGTCCCATTTGGCTCGTACACTACATCCTACAATACATGGAGATCTTTTACACATGAGGCCCCTCGGAAGGGGCCTTTTCAACTGTGTAACGGGACTCCTCAGATACTTGAGCTCCCACTAATTTCATTACTTGGACTAAAAGTTCATTTCCTTGGATAAGCACTGTCTTTTAAAGTGACTGGTGCTTCGCTGCCTTCAAACTGGAGGTTTCTTTATGGCGCCTTAATTACTCAATGCTAAGTCTATAGAAAAGATTAGCGATTCAAATCTAACAAGTTCAAGTTGCAGTTATTTCAATTAACTAGTTATATGTCCCTTTCACAAAAAGGACACAGACAACAAGAAAGGAAGACCTATTAGTGACAATCGAAATTTGCCTAGCGGAAGTAACGGTAAGTTTCAATTCTATTAAGGACACGGAGGCGAGGATTATGCTTTTCATCCTTCGCTGTTTATTACATACAAAAACTCACAGCAGCGTCAGAAAAGCGTTCAATCAAGGTTTACAAATCCAAAATAGTAAAACATTAATTAAAACCTCATGTGACAGACAAAAAACTACAACTCCCATGAGTTCATCACAACTGTCCACAACGTAGTCCCTCCACTCTGTCCATGAAGGCTAGATATGCAGTCTCTCTTCACTGTTCTCCCTCTTTCTTCGCGCAAATTATGCTCACTCTTCATTGGTCTTGTTTGGAACCGTCATTGCCAGACAAAAAACACGATAGCGTAAGGGTTGTAAAAGAAACCACACTTACAACAATATAATCAACTGCATACAGCATGAAAATCAACAAAGAACAACAGTCAGATCAAAAAGAACAAGTTACTTACCTTCGGTAACGATATATCTGTAAGAAACATTAGTTAGTGTTAGATTCCTTACCTTAGAATATCCCCAGGCGTCAGTCTGGATCCGGAAACTTTTGCGTAGCAGTACCCCTGCGCGTCGGTAGGCGTCGTCTGCAGGCGTTCCCTGCGGCTCCGCGTCCGTCGTCGGCGTCGTGCGCCGTGATGACGTCGCTGGAGTATATAGACGCCGCCTCCGCGCGCTGACGTCAGTTCTTTGCACACAGCTTTTCCGCGCCAGGAGACGCAGAGCCATGAGAGAACCAACACTGGTGCCATGTAAAACTAGGGCCCTGAAAGGGATGTCCTTAACCCTAGGTATCAGTTCGCAGAACGGGGAGGATGGGTGGGTTCGGTAAGGAATCTAACACTAACTAATGTTTCTTACAGATATATCGTTACCGAAGGTAAGTAACTTGTTCATCTGAAAGAAACACGTTAGTGTTAGATTCCTTACCTTAGAATACATACCCCAGCAATACCAACCCCGGTGGTGGGTCTGCGAACCAATATAAAACTACACCAGAAAGTCCTGGAGGACAGAACGGCCAAAGAAGCCATCCCTCCGGACTTGACTGTCCAGGCAGTAGTGCCCCGCAAATGTGTGCAGCGAGGCCCACGTAGCCGCTTGGCAAATGTCCTGCAAGGGGACTCCCCGGCCCAGGGCAGTAGTAGCCGCCGTGGCCCGAGTGGAATGGGCTCTCAGCCCAACAGGAGGCTCCTTCCGAGCCAAAGAGTAGCACGCTTTGATGCAGAGGACGACCCATCGAGAGATGGTTCGTTTACAAACCGCCCGTCCCTTCTTCGCACCCACGTAGCCAACAAACAGTTGGTCATCCACCCGGAACTGGCGAGTGCGATCCATGTAAAATGAAAGCGCACGTTTTGGGTCCAGACGATGGAGCCGCTCTTCATCCTTTGAAGGATGCGGAGGCGGGAAGAAGGAAGGGAGGGTGATGGACTGCCCGATGTGAAAGGCCGAAACAACCTTGGGCAGGAAAGAAGGTCTAGTCCTCAGAACCACCTTGTCAGGATGAATGGACAGGAAAGGAGGTTGGACAGAAAGAGCCTGGAGCTCACTCACCCTCCTGGCAGAGGTGATGGCAACCAGGAAAGCCGTCTTTAAAGTCAGGAGACGGAGAGGACAAGAATGAAGGGGCTCAAAGGGAGCACACATCAGAAAGGTTAGAACCAGGTTCAAATCCCACTGGGGCATCACAAACGGAACAGGTGGAAACATGTGAGTGATGCCCTTCAAGAACCGAGTTACAATCGGGGATTTGAACAAAGAAGGCTGATCAGGAAGCCTCAAGAAGGCTGAAAGGGCAGAAAGGTAGCCTTTGGTAGTGCCCAGAGCAGAGCCCTGCTGGGCAAGAGAAAGAAGAAACAGAAGAACCTCCGAAAGAGGGGCAGAAAGAGGATCCACAGCCTTTGCTGTGCACCATGCCATAAATCTGTTCCACCGACAGGCGTATACTGACTTAGTGGAGGGACGCCTGGCTGCCAGAATAACATCACAGACTTCAGGAGGCAAGTCAAATGGCCTCAACTGCCGCCGCTCAATCTCCAAGCATGGAGGTGGAGACTGGACAGGTTCGGGTGGAGGACCGTCCCCTGCTGCTGCGACAGAAGGTCCTCCTGAAGGGGCAGGCGGATCGGGGGACCGACTGACATGCTGAGTAGCTCGGGATACCAGTACCTTCGAGCCCAGTCCGGAGCCACAAGGATAACTTGGGCCCGGTCGCGCCTGATCTTCTTCAGCACTCTGGGCAGAAGTGGTATAGGCGGAAAGGCGTATAACAGACCGCAACTCCACTCGCGCCGAAAGGCGTCGCCGTGCGAGTGCCGTCTTGGAAACTCCAACGCGCAGAACTGATGACATTGCGCGTTCTCTTCTGTGGCGAATAGATCTAACCAAGGCTCTCCCCATTGCAGAAAGATGCCTCGCGCCACGTCCGAGTTCAGACGCCATTCGTGATCCATCGAGCACCGACGGCTGAGTTCGTCCGCCCTGGCGTTCAGAGAACCTGCCAGGTGTTGAACCGTCAGAGTCACGCCCTGACGTTCCAGCCATTGCCAGAGGCGCAGAGCCTCCTGGCAAAGGGTCCACGACCCCACTCCGCCCTGTTTGTTGCAGTACCACATGGCGGTGGTGTTGTCGGTGAACACCTGCACTACACTCCCGTTGACAAAGGGGAGGAATGCCTTCAGTGCCAGACGAATCGCCCGCAGCTCCAGCAGGTTGATATGGAGCCGGGACTCCGCCGGAGACCAGATGCCTCTGATCTCTGCCTCTCCCAAGTGCCCACCCCAGCCCTGGAGGGACGCGTCCGTCACGACAACGTGCTCCGGTTGGGGAAGAGAGAGGGATCTTCCTCTGACCCAATCGCGGTCCGTAAGCCACCACTGCAGTTGTCTCGCAGTGCCCTCCGAGATCAAGACTTGGTCGGACAAGTTGCCCTGATGCTGGGCCCACTGAAACTTCAGGTCCCACTGCAGAGCCCGCATCCGCCACCGGGCGTGATGCACCAGAAGGATGCAGGAAGCCATCAGTCCCAGCAGCCGCAGCGTCAACCTGACCGAAACCCGGGATAACGGCTGAAAGATGGGAATCAAAGCCTGAATATCCCGGACCCGCCGTTCCGGAGGATAAACCCGAAACTGCGCCGAGTCCAGAACCGCTCCGATGAAAAGGAGTTTCTGAGAGGGACACAGGTGTGATTTCGGCACATTGATGGAGAACCCCAGGTCGTGCAAGATGTCTGCCGTCATCTGAAGGTGGTGGACGACTGTTTGGGGCGAGCCCGCCATTAACAACCAGTCGTCTAGGTAGGGGAAGACTGAAACCCCCAACCTGCGCAGATGGGCTGCGACCACCGCCATCACCTTTGTGAACACCCGTGGGGCACTGGTAAGGCCGAAGGGAAGCACGATAAACTGAAAGTGCTCCAGGCCTACCGTGAACCGCAGGTAACGCCGGTGGGCCGGCAGGACGGGGATGTGAAAATAGGCGTCCTGCAAGTCCAACGCTACCATCCAGTCTTGTGGGTCTAGAGCAGCCAAGACCTGAGCTAACGTCAACATCTTGAACTTCTCCTTCCGGAGGAAGCCGTTGACGTCCCTTAGATCCAAGATAGGACGTAGGCCCCCCTTGTCCTTCTTGGGCACCAGAAAGTAGTGGGAATAGCAACCACGCCCTACTTCTGGCCCAGGAACGCGCTCGATGGCCCCCTTGGCCAAGAGGGCCGTAACTTCCTCCTGCAGAAGTGTCAAGTGGTCCCCCGACACCCGGTGGTTCTGCGGTGGCATGGCTGGAGGAGTGGTCTCGAAGGGGAGGGAGTAGACCCTTCGGACGATTTGCAGCACCCACCTGTCCGAAGTGATCGTGCGCCAGTGAGCGTGGTGATGGCGAACCCTGCCACCCACTGGCGTCACATGGGGCCGAAAGCACGGACTAGGAGGATTTCGAGGCAGTTGCTGCGGGGGGAGGTGTGGTCTGACCCCGCCGTTGTCCCCGACCGCCGCCACGGCGGTTTCCACGGCCGCCACCGCGTTGAAAGGATTGTTGCGGCACGTGGCTGGCAGCACGTGTGGGGGCGCCCCTTCCTTGGCCACGAAAGGGACGAAACGAACCCGTTTGCTGACGCTGGGTCGAGAGACCCAAGGACTTGGCCGTGACCCTGGAGTCCTTGAAGCGTTCCAGCGCGTAGTCTGCCTTGTCACCGAACAGGTGACAGCCATCGAACGGCATGTCCATCAATGTATTCTGGACATCAGCCGAAAAGTTGGCGGATCTCAGCCAGGCGTGGCGACGAATCGCCACTGTCGTTGACATAGCCCTGCCCAGCGAGTCGGTCGTATCAAGACCACACCGTCTTGAATATTTCGCTGCATCTCGGCCCTCAGCCACAGCCTGACCGAGTTTTGCCCGCACCTCCATGGGGCATTCTGGCAGCAGTTCCGCGACCGTATCCCACACAGAGTGGGTGTAGCGGCCCAAGAGGCAAGCGGTGTTGCAAGACCGCAGGCCCAAACCAATGGACGAGAAGACCTTCTTGCCAAACTGGTCATACCTCTTGGATTCCCGGTCGGGCGGGGCCGACGGGAATACGGACTGGGAGGTCGAGGCCTGGATCACCAGACTCTCAGGAGTGGGGTGGGTAGACAGGAACTTGGGGTCTTCCGGACAAGGACGGTGGCGCCTGGCCACGTTCCGTTCAACAGGCGCACCTGAAGCGGGCCTGGACCACGTGCCCAACAGAACGTCTGATAAGGCTTCATTAAACGGCAGCAGTGGCTCCTGTGGGCATGACTGCGGTTTGAAGACCTCAGTGAGGATGTTAGGCCTCACGGCCGCGACGGGGAGCTCAAGGTGTAAGGCCTTGGCAGCCCTCATCAGCACCACTGAATATGCAGCTCCCTCCACCGATGCCACGGTTGGAGGAGAGATCAAACCAGGGTTAGGAGAGTCGTCCAAACCACTGGCATCCCCCAAGTCACCTGTCCAGTCCGGGTCATACTGGCACTCGCGTGACAGAGGGTCCTCAGACCCCTCCCAACCTTCACCGAACTCTTCATCCTCTCCGTACTCGGAGTCAACGATGTAGACCGGCTCCTCGGGGTTCATGGGCCCCATCGGCGCCGGGACCGGCGTCGAGCGACGCCGGTCCGGCTCCGCGTCCGGATTCGGGGAAGGAAGGGGAACGGCGCCGCCCGGAGCCGGCGCCGGAACCCCGCCGCCGGCCGGAGCCGGCAACGGAGAACCGGCGCCGCGCGGGGGCGGCGTCGGGGGTAACCCCGATGGTAACGGCGCCGGGGAGGCCGGAAGACCAGCCGGCGCCGATCCCGAAGGCCCTTGCGGCGCCGGGGTCGGAGCCGTCGGCGGCGCCGGGGCCGGAGCACCCGACGGCGCCGAGGCAGGGACACCCGAACAGTCAGGGCCCCCAGACGGTAGCACTGGGCCCGAAAGCGCCGTAGGCCCCGTCGGAGAAGCGAGCGCCCTCATGGCCATGAGGAACGCCTCGATCTCCTCAGGCGTCGCGCCGTGCCCAGGGACCGGAGGGTATGAGGCAGGCCGCGCCGGCGAATCTCGCGGAGCCGCGGGGTTGGGGTCACCCGAGCCCCCGGCCGCGTCGGGGGGAGTCGGGGGTACGATGACGACGCCCCGACTTCTTGTGCTTCTTACCTGATGAGCCTGACGAGTGGTGTCTACTTCCGGAACGCTCGGCGCGGCTCCGCGACCGCTCTCTCGAACGCTCTCTCGACCTCCGGCCGGACCGGGACCGCTCCCGGTCCCGACGTGGGGCCGACACCCGGAGCTCCAGTAGCTTGCGGGACCGCTCCCGCCTAGCCTTGTTGGTGAGGGCCCGGCAGTCGACACAGGAGTCCACGTCGTGGTCGGGGCCCAGACACCGGAGACAGAGGCGGTGATGGTCTGTGACCGACATCGTGCGCTCACAGTCATCACAGTGCTTGAACCCAGGCATCCTATCAGGCACAATTAGAGAAATAACTATCGAAAAACTTGGTCAAAGACCGGAGTACTGCTCTTCAGATCTGCGTCCACTGGCGCGGAAAAAAGAAGAACTGACGTCAGCGCACGGAGGCGGCGTCTATATACTCCAGCGACGTCATCACGGCGCACAACGCCGACGACGGACGCGGAGCCGCAGGGGACGCCTGCAGACGACGCCTACCGACGCGCAGGGGTACTGCTACGCAAAAGTTTCCGGATCCAGACTGACGCCTGGGGATATTCTAAGGTAAGGAATCTAACACTAACGTGTTTCTTTCAGATACCCGATTACTTACTGCCATACGGCCGGGTTCTCACTTGAAGAAGTCCAGGGAGGGATAATCCTCGCCTCCATGTCCTTAATAGAATTGAAACTTACCGCTAGGCAAATTTCGATTCTATGGCAGGACCGGAGGCTCAGATTACGCTAGTTCAAAGCTTACTCACCACCAACTGAGCAATATCCACCACTGGTTTAAAGTAAAACCTCTTAAACGTGGAGTCAGAGGACCAATCCGCAGCCCGCAGTAAATCCTCTGAACGAACTCCTGCAGAAAACGCCTTAGAGGCCATGGCCCCTCTGGCTGAATGAGCTCCAAAACTCCCAGTATCAATGCCTGCTTCCTGCATGACCCAACGCGCCCACCTCGCAATAGTGGGGGAGGAGACTGCTTTGTGTGGTTTTCGCAAGGCAGTTAACAATTGTCTTTCGCCTGGAGGGCGGAGTTCCAGAGTCACTTCTTCATAAGCTTTCAGACATTGAACAACACACAACTTGGGGACATCCACAAAAGCTGGGTACGAGATCGTTCTTGACGCAGATTTTGTGCGACGCCCCACCATAAAGGTAACCCCATCCATGGAAAAATACTCTAGTCGAAACATCCAAGGCACGGACATCCGACACTCTACGGCAAGATACCAAACACAAAAGCATGGCCAATTTTGCCGAAAGCTCCTTCAAAGACAAATACTCATTAGGTTGCCAAGACAAGAAGAGATTAAGGACCACATTGACGTCCCAGAGGACTGAATACCGAGGTTCTGGAGGTAACGAAAGACAAATACCTTGTAAGAGCCTACAAACGTATGTTCACCCACCGGTGCTCCTTCCACCGGATGATGGCCCACTGAAATCGCTGAACGCATTGTGTTGATTGTTCTGTACGCTGGGCCCTTGGTTGCCAATTCTGCTCAAAAATTCAAAATAGGAACGACTCCTGCGACCAAGGGATCCAAGTCCTTTCAACGACACCAACGCATCCACTTAGCCCAAGCGGATCTGTAGCGCTTCGCCGTACTGTTTGCCCAGGCTTTGGACAAAAGTACCTCAGCCGATATCGAAAGGCCCGGGAGCGACCAGCGTCGCCAGAAAGAGGCCCGCAGATACCTGGAATGCTAATCCGCCACCCGATTGGCTTGCCCCGGTAAGTATTCAGCCGTCACGGATACTTGATGAGCGAGGCAGTAATCCCAGAACTCTTTCGCTAAATTCGCCAGAGCCCGAGACCGAGGACCTCCCAGGTGGTTGACGTACCGCTGAGACATTGTCCATCTTCAACAGCACACATGACTTCGCTGAATCTCTGGTCCAGCAGCCTACTGCGAAAGACCCTGCCAGAAGCTCCAAACAATTGATGTGCAACTTCTGTTCGTTGGACGACCAGGTGCCGCCTGTGGAGAAGTCCCCGCAGCGAGCACCCCAACCTGACCTGCTGGCGTCTGATTCTATGACCAGGTCCGGGACTGATCCGAAGATCGCCCGACCGTTCCAGGCTTCCTTGTGGGATAGCCACCTCGACATTTCCTCCTTTGCTTCGTCCGAGACAGGCACCATCTGATCGCATGACATGCCCCTCCGGAGATGCTGTGCTTTGAGACGCTGAAGCGCCCTGTAGTGAAGGGGTCCCGGGAAAATTGCCTGCATGGAGGAGGAAAGAAGTCCCACCACACTGGCGATCTGCCGCAAGGAGGTCAGATCTTTCGTAATTGTCTGCCGCAAGAGATGCCGGATCTTGGCTATCTTTCGCGGCGGCAGGCTGAGAGAGGCCCCTATGGAGTCTATGACAAACCCCAGAAAGGTCATCTTCAGACACAGTACCAAGACCGACTTGTCGCTGTTGATGATAAACCCCAGCCCCTGCAAAAGGGTGGTCGTCTGACGAAGTTGAGAACTCAATTTCTACGGGCACTGGGCCATCAACAGGATGTCGTCCAAATAGACTATCATCCGAATACCTCGACTTCGCAGGTACTCCACCGCCGGGTGCAACACTTTCATGAAGCACCAAGGGGCTGAGGAAAGCCCGAATGGAAGAGCGGTGAACTCGAACACGCAACCCCTCCAGAAATACTGCAGAAAACGGCGGTGGGGAGGATGAATGGGAACCACAAGGTACGCATCCTTGAGGTCCAACCGCACCATCCAGTCTCGTGGAAGGAGGACATCTCGGAGGAGGTGTATCCCCTCCATTTTGAAGTGCTGGTAAATCAACCACCCGTTGAACTCCTTGAGGTTGATCACCGGTCGCCTGCCACCATCGGTCTTGTCCACCAGAAATATGTTGCTGAGGAAACCTGAGGGGTGCCGAGTTGATTGACAAATGGCTCCCTTGCGAAGCAACTCTGAGACCTCATCGTCTATCAACTGTCCATCGGCCTCTGAGAATATTATGGGGCGCTGGGCACCTTCCTGAATGAACTGGTCGTAAAACTCTATATGGAAACCTCGCACGGTCTGCAAGACACATGCGTCTGCAGTAAGAGCTACCCACTCCTTGTAAAAGGCAGCTAACCGACCCCCAATGCACACTTGCTCTGCAGGGATGACACACAAGACACTCACCGTTCGAGTTGTTGGATCCAGAGTTCTTTCGGAATCCTCGACCACCGAAACGTTGCCCTCTTGTGGGATAGAAATTGGTGAAGTTGGCTGAGGTTTGGTATTGGCCTCGCCCGGAGCCTTGCCCTCGATTGCTGGCATTCTGTCTGCCACGGCCAGTGGATCGGCCCCTACTTCGACCGGCCCCTTTAGAAAAAACGTTGTTGAAAAACCATTTTTATGCTGGACTGGGCCTTGTCCAGAGAGGTAAAAGTGGACACGAATTTCCCTAACTACGACTAACGGGGCTCTGAAACGGAAAAAAGAACTGCAGTCAGAGCCCTCCCCGTCCCCAACACAGCTGGAGATACAGACAGCAATATTAACAAATAGATTTAGGGAGATCAAAGAAATCACTGAACTAGCTGCGTGAGCAGCGAAGAAAGAGGGAGAACAGTGAAGAGAGACTGCATATCTAGCCTTCATGGACAGAGTGTAGGGACTACATTGTGGACTGTTGTGATGGACTCATGGGAGTTGTAGTTTTTGTCTAATGACACATGAGGTTTTAATTAATGTTTTACTATTTTGGATTTGTAAACATTGATTGAATGCTTTTCTGAGGCTGCTGTGAGTTTTTGTATGTAATAAACAGCGAAGGATGAAAAGCATAATCTGAGCCTCCGGTCCTTCCATAGAATCAGTCTGATCAGAGAGCAGTAACACTGCCATAAAGAGACCTGAAAATGTGAGAAAATGTGATGTTTTATATGGTGTGATTGTGATACGTCACTGTGTAAAACACTTAACAACCACTTCAGGACCAGTAGGTTACATTTATTAAACCTTAAGCTCAACCCTGGGTAGCTATGGCAATAAGCAGTTTTGCTTACACAAAGGAACAAGTGTTGAGCATTTAAACAGCACCAAAACAATCAAAGAAGAAAACGCGAGAGACTCAAGATATTGCACATTAATTTATAAATATAGAATGTATTTTTATATAGTTTTAGACACCAAAAATAAAAAGAACCACAAGAGGGTTCTGGAGATACAGATTTTAAAAGGTATAGTAAAATCTGCACCTTTTTCTTAACCACAACTTTCAGATAATTTAGGCAACCAACTGCACCAGGGAGCCAATCAGGGGGGCCAGAAAGGTCCTCAGAAACAGTTACCTTGGAGGAAGAAGCTATCTTCAGAATGTTCCAGGCACTTTTAGCCCTTTGCTACAGGTTTCGATGGTAGTGATCCTGGGGCAAGTGATACAGTATGCTGAAGATGCTCAAGGATGTTGTAGATGTGATGCGGTTGATGGGGGTCTTCCTGCAGCTACTCGTCGGTTCACAAGCTTGGGGAAGCAGGTCCTGGCCAACTAAGTCCTCGTGGTCTTGGCAGAAGTCCAGCCACCACTGAGCTACCAGTCACCAGGAAATCCGGTCACAGCCGAATACTTCCTTGGACAATAACTCGCCTTCCTTGCGACCAAGCTGCACTACAAGAACTCTCTTGAGTCCAGCAGAATCGAGTGCAACTTTGAACATCACATCTGGTGCTGCATGGCTGCACCAAATTTAAAATTTGGGCTACCAACTTGCCCAAGCAGTCTTTCTCTATGGTAGTGGCTGTGTGCTGTGAACCCTCATGGCCCTTGAAGTCTGTTGCTTTGGCTGGGCCCTAGAGACAACTTATCCACGAGCAGAGCACAGTAGGCACAGTCCCTTCCCAAGTTCAGCAGGCGCATTCCATGCCTGTGCAGTCTCTGCCGATTCCGTGGTGCAGTAAAGCAGTTCTTCTTCTGCCACCTTCTCCAGTCTGTCGAGATTTCATCTCTAGGTGCCAGGGGTGCCCTTCTTATGCCCTGAAAATGCCCTCAAGGTGGACGCTGTCAGTAGCCAATGCCAATGGGCTTCGAAATTTCCTCCCTCCTGATGACCATTTTATGTGAAGTGTGGCATCTGGCTATTCATAATGATCCATTATGTCTATTCTCAAGATGGCAGAACCCTGCTTTCAGTTAGTAGACCTCCCTAGCCCAGCCCAGTGTTATAGGCCACCACGGGAGCTACACTCCCCTAAAAAAACAGTTTGGCATCTGATTTCCCCGCTCCTTCCCGAGTGCCAACCTGTCTACCTCAGCAATAGAGCTGTCCCTCTCCCAAGTGTTCCCAATTCGCCTTCAAAGGTGGCTTCTCCTTTGAAGCTCACCTTTTGGCCAACACCCATGTTCCCAATTCGCCTTCAAAGGTGGCTTCTCCTTTGAAGCACACCTTTTGGGCCAACACCCATGCGGCTTCCTACAAGGGAGCAATGGCATCTCTCCCCCACACAGGCTTCTACAGTGTCCTTTCCTTGGAGTCATCTGCACACTTCACCAGGAGGGTAGAAAGCTGTCTCAATGAAAAACACTGTGTGTAGTCACGGAGCGGCAACAAAGAAGCAACTTTAACCCTTTAATTGCTGCCAACGGTCGTCACAAGCACTACCTCCCCAGTGCTGTGAACGACCGTTGGCCGTCGGGTCAGCATTCGTTCTCCGAACGTTCAGCACTGGGCGCTGAACGTTCGACGCTGGGAACGGGTTAAAAAAGGTTGCACACAGTAACAAGATTGATTAATTCTGACTAGGGCATAAAATAAGTTGTTTGATACCTTCCAGTATCAACTTTAGTAGTCCCAGTCAGAAGTTAGCAAAGCTAAATTGTCAGCTTGTAACTCTGTATTCAACAATGGATGGGGCTTCCAAACTTTTCCACACTAAAAACAACAAGTGTGTGTTTTTAATGTTGGAACATATGAAGGTACATGTTCCACTGTTTAAAATACAGCACCCTCCTAGGACTTGTTAAGCCTGCCTTAGGGGTGACTTACATATGCTAAAATGGGAAGATAGGGTTTCCAGTGCTTCAAATGGCAAAGACAATTAGCAGTTTACAACTACTCTTCCAGTCTGCAGGATGGCGCAACCAGGGAGGCAGTCCCTGGGGTGAACCTCTAACTTAAGGACCCTGGGTACCCGAGTACCATATAGTAGGAACCTTCAAGTGAGTTATCTTATGCCAATGGTGTATAAGCCAATCAAACAAACCATTTAAGGTCACAGCACAGGCACAGGGGGTCTGGTAAGCAGGCCTCAGTGCACTATCAGAGTTGTAAACCAGCAGCATCCATCCAAAACTTGGAGGTGACTATACAAATAGAGGTATTTCCTTACGCAGGGGTTAGGAGTAAAAGGCGAAGAACTTGACGCTCTTCTTGTTGGGAATGTAGTTTATCTTTGTAAACTTCAAAAGTCAGAGAGTGATTGGTTTTCCACCTAAGAGAAGTATCTTTTAGTTTGGCTTACTAACTCTACCGGAGCATTATTTTCCATTAACCTGGTGTAGTGCATGCAATCTCATGTGGTTATACTTAGCCAGGCTTGACCTCCCCATCATACAAGCACATCCTAACCCCATGATGGCAATAAAGAGGGAGTTTTGGTACTGCTTCTCAAAAACAGGAGAGGCTCTTTATTTTCTGCAGTTGTATTTGTTTTCTTGTTGTCAATGCCAAAAAAACAAAGGAAAGAAAATAATATATTAATATGTTCATTCATACAGCCATCAACATACATTTTATTTGTTGCTTACTTCCTGCAAGAACAAAATATTGCCAATGCATTTTATTTTTTATACTTACCTTAGGCTTTTGGTATAGCGTGATTGATGTCTACCTTAGATGATGTTAGCTCACCCTCACTCGACTCCCAGCCATCTGCGGCCCATCCATCATGAGCTGCATTATGCCTGCTGGTGTCTCACAGCTCCCACATGGCACAAGGCAGAGCAGTCTTCAACCTCACAGCCCCACAAGTGTGCTTAAACTGCACTTTGACTGGTGAAGTAGCTCATAACACCCCTTGTCTAGAGTGCATTATCAGTCCATAATACTAATCCAGGACGGGCAAATAGTGCTTGGCAGATATTAAACAGCTATTTTTTACTAGGCTTTATTTTATTTACCTTAAAAGAGTGCCATATTTATACATTTAATTAGGGATCCATTTAACAACTAGCCATCAGCATACAGGATACACTGATACTACTAAATGGTACAATTGACTTCTGACCAAGATATTTAATTCTCTATTATTAAACTCATATTTCACAGACAAGACCTACAATCAGATAATGGTAGAGTAGGTGTAATACTGCAGGCCCATAGGGAGCTGCCAAGATTGGTCCCAATAATATCGAGAGCTTCCAATATTGTTTCCTCCCCAACAAAAAAGTAGATTGGATCCTTACAATGGCTAAAGCAGCATAAGTTAGTTTCTACCATAACACATCTGTTGAGAGCACTCTGTACGTGGGATACCCAGAAATTCTAGATACCCAAAAAGTTACCTGAATCATAATGTCCTTTTTGCTGGATCAGAAACGATGTTAAACCTTAATTTGATGAGGCAAAGTGTCCCTGTGTTAAGGCACCCCAACAAGGCATCACCATTTATTAAATACAATCAATTTAATAATATAATGAAGTCCACTCAATAACTGAGTTCTAGATCAAAGGAATAGTTAAAGGGTTTTATTACAAAAATCAAAAGTAAAGCATTACAGAGAAAATTCTACGAAAGATATCTTTGGAAAAATTATGCAAAGAAATGCAAAATCAGAAATAATTTTAAGTCCCAAGTGGGCTACAAAATCGAGTGTAATGGACAGCATTTCTAGTAGAACAGGCTCATCCTCCAAAGGGTTTTTATACATTATTGCACACATGAAATTAACTGAAATGGCGAAATCATGATGATGTGAGAAAATGTATAATTTTATCAGCAAATCGGAGCACAGGAAAAATAAATGTCACAATGTCTTAACTAAGCACTATCCAAATACATGAATAATTATTCTGCACCCGCTATGTTAACGATGTCCGGAGATGCAAGTACAAATGTAATACTTGAACAATAATGTGTTACATAAATGAACAGGGCACAGTGATCTAACGGAAGAACCTTGAGATAAAAGTTGAAGTTGATGCCTGAGCAAGGAAAAGTTCATCAAGAGAAGCTTAAACAATGACAGTTTAACTAAACCAGAACACTTCAATTCAACTGTATGCTGCAGAAATTGTGAGAAGAGAGGTGGGCAAGGGGAAAGAAATAAAACGAGGGTGACTTCCATCTTGAACAAGATGGCGACTCTACCTAAACTGAGGCCTAGCTAACAAACATTACGAAAATTCACTTTTACACATCACAGAGAATCCATTTCCGAAGCATCAGCACAGTATCTGTATACATAAGTGAAATAATGCTTCTGAATTGTGTTTTTGATTAACAAAAATATAAATGTATAAAAATATCTGACACCACTTATAAAAAAAAATTCAAAAGGATGCTATTTTTTCCAAATCCGTGTTTTGTCCAAGATATTCCCTGCATCGATAATACCACCCTCCACGTAAATATATTGAAGGGATACCCACAATTTGTCTCTCTTCACCCTATGTTAGGCCATTTTAAGATCCACCAACACTAAAGAAAGGTTGTTCTTTTCTATTTAACCTTCCACACCTAAACAAAAATACGCTTTGCTTTCAGCTCAGAAGACTACGCTAAAATGTGCCTGGAAACTGTGCTGTGTTTGTTTGTTTGATAACCATTCAGTATGCATGTTAGTAATACCGAACCCAAAACATTCACAGTGGCATCTAGAGGCAAATGTCTGTAATTAGAGCACCTTTGATGCTCTAATTAAATAGGACAATCTGGACAACTTCCAATATCTGGAAGATTGTTTTGCACTATTAAAGAATTCCTGCAGCTCATGTGAAGGCAACCAAAGATCAGTTAATGAAGAAAATGAATGAGTACGTTGCTGAATACAAGAGCTTTGGTGCAACTTTGGCTATGCAGTGTATTAATTATTGTACTTGGGATCAAAGGAACCACTGACTTCGATTCAATTAACCTGACCTTTGATACTTAAAGTTTTACAGTGATGTGTTTAGTATGTGTAGGTAGATTCCCTGAGACTCGATGTATACAATTAATCACACTGGCACAGGGCTCATTCATGCGGAACACTGTATGTCACTAGGAGAAACAGCATGAATAAGACCAATTGAGTTCTCCATGGCTGTGAACTGAATAACATCCTATCATCTTTTCCATATAATCTGGTTTGGCTCAGAGTTGAAGACTCCTTCATTTTGGGGGTTCATTATCTTCCCTACTGAGAGCTAAGATAGAACATCAAGGGAAGATTGAGGTCAATATCCCTACTTCAAATAGAGATAGATGATTCCACCAAGGACTGGGTATCCTGAATGAGCATGTGGGCAACAAGGTGGTTCTGACACTTGTTGAAGATTTCCATAGTCTGCATATCAGATATACTGTTAATGTATTGTGTGGTGAGAAGTTTATATGCCTTATATTCATAACATTATATTTGACATCCAAAATCGCCCATGCCACTGAACTACTCAATTACTGAAAGTTGATTAATAGAACATTAGAACCTTAGCAGTGTTTGATGGTCATTTCAAAAAAGCCCAACTGTTTTCTACATCCTAAATGCAGAGAAGGACAAGAGTTGAGACAACACCAATTATTTCCCTGAATCAACCTCTGTATTCTTTGGCTATACATATTTGGCTATATGGTTCTTTTGGTAACCATGGGAAAAGTGAAGTTTGTTTTTAAAGGGATTCAAACTGGTACAATATTATAAAATAATGGGGACAGAAGTATGGCTAACCTTTCGCTTTGGCAAAAATGGAACATTTGTCCACTCTTGCTATTGGAGAATTTGTTGGTTCTTTCAAATTTTGGACTAGCACATGTTTGCTCATTAAAGATCCAGGAACTCCTTGTGACTGTATCCTATCACCACCATCAAACACCTAGTCTTGAATTATAGGCTTTAGGTGGTCCACAGCCCTAATGTAAGATGAACTTCATGAAGTTTCTATTATTACTGTCAAATTAATTTTGCTTGCTTCCCAAAATCTGCAGAGGTGGTTAATTCACTATTTTATCAACCAGATATTCCAGATGAGACACTGTTCAGTATGTGCCAGTCTCATGGTGAATCCAGGGAATACTTCTTTGTGTCTGACAGACTTTCTCCCATGATGGTGCCTGCTTGGTACAGTCAGGAAACAGTGAGATGGCAATGTACTTTGAGTTTCTATTTGGTATTCTACTTTTTCATGACAATCACAGGTGGCATCTCTGCTTATATAGGAACCAGCAACTTGACCTGCACTGCAAACTAGTTCGGTAAACGTTTTAGACTCTGGTGTCTTTTATGATGTGGGAAGAACAGAGGGGAAGGAAAGTCCAATTCTAGAGCCCAAGACCTGCTGAGCAATAGGTCCTCAAGGACAGCCACAACTATGGTCAAGGACACAAACTTTGAAAGATGCTAGTGGTGCCCCTCATTGGGATATAAATTATGAAATCCCACTTGCAACAACGTGTAGGCACTATGTGATCCATAAACGTATAAGATTTCACCCTCATGACTACTAATAGCCAACTTGTTAGATGTTCAGTTTTCAAAATTGAATACAGCCACTTAAAAGTATCAGGCAACACTGCCATTTTGCTCTGAAATAGAAAGGAGTCATGTGTGATTACTGTAGATGCTGGTCAAAGAAGTTGTTAATCCCTACATCTGGGTGCAGAGTAATTAGTCACCAATCAATGTACATAAACAATTGTGAAATGGGGTTATGTAACATAGTTGGTCAAGGCAAGCTTTTATCTGTACAAGTAATTCCCAGGTTTAGTTCAAGCATGGGATCTTCTCAATGCTGTCCTTTATTTGTGTTCTTTGCAGAATAATTTTTCACTTTAATTTTTAGACATGCGTTTCTGTGATGATAGTTTTAAAACACATGAATCATGGTGTAAACCGCTCTATTGTGAAGAAATTAACTACTACTAACACATGAAAGCAAAGTCACCTTTCCAAGGAACTAAAACATTTACCTGTAATAAAACAGATCCCAGTTGGCTTCAATCTTTATCCTTTGCCTTCTCTTTCTTAGAATGACAGGCTTCTGAGTAACATTCTGCAATCAAAAAACAGACCTTGACAATTCTAAGCAGGAGATGACACTATAACCAGGATTAGGAAAACCATAGAAAGTATAAATCAACACAGTATGTAATAAATTTGTGATGGCACGAACACTACAGTTATTCTAGAAAAAGCAGAACTTCTTACTTTTGATAAACAATGGGAAGCCAGTTCTGACAATATTGTAGTCTATGTGTACTAAGAAGGACATTTCGTAATCTAAAATGCAGCTCTTTTATATTTTATGTAAAGGATTTTAAAGAGGGTGAGGATATGAATGGAGCGTAGCAATACAGATAAAGAAAACCATGAAACAAAAAACAAAAAAATACAAGGGCCTCTGCAACAATCAAAGGCTAATGGGGGTGTTGGGGGGGTGGGACACATGTGAATTTACAACATTGCATTCCACAAATAGAAGCTTACAGGGTAAGATACTTTTTTCTGTTTGTGGCATGTGTAGCTGTAACTACACATGCTGTGCATAGACTGTAAAGCAGTTCTTACCTAGGCGGTGGTTAGGGGTAAGATGATGCAGAGGACTAGAACAGTGTGCAGCCTGTTGGCATGGAGTGAACAAGTTAGTTGCTTTGCACATCAGCTATAGGGATGTTGCCTAACAAAAAAGCCATAGAGACTCCCTTTTTGCTGGTAGAGTGGGGTCTGGGAGGGACAGGCAAAGATAGTTTTGCTTTAGAATTACAGGTTTATATAAATGTATCTAACCGACGTGCTATTCCTGCTTTAGAGAGAGCATGGCTTTTGTGTGATTTGGAAAAGTAGACAAAGAGTTCTGTTTTACGGAAAGGTTTTGTTTGGTCAATATAATACATGAAGGTGCTTTTGACATCAAGTGTGTGACGAGCCCTTTCCTCCACTGACTCTGGATGTGGAAAGAACACGGTGAGATTAATACTTAGGTTGAGGTGGAAAGAAGATCCCACCTTGGGGAGAATGTTGGGTTTGTCCTAAGGACTAAGCTATTTGTATGAAGTTGGAGGAACGGTTCTTCAAGGGGTAGAGTCTGTAGTTCACTCACACGCTTCAGGGAGGTGATCACCACTAGAAAAACTACCATACAGGAAAGGAACAGCAAAGTGCATGAGTGAAAAGGTTCAAAAGAAGAAGCCCATAAGCATGGTAAGGACTATGTTTAACTTCCATACAAGGGCAGGTGGTACCCTCAGAGGAATGACTCTTAAGTCCTTGCATAAAGGTCACCAGGATGAGGGTGAGGAATTTTATCCAAAGCATCCAAATCACAAATGGAAGAAGTGAGAGAGGCGCAAAAGTGTAGGCAAATATCCTTAACCAGTTCATCCGTAGTGCATTGCCCATGGACTGTGGGTACCTGGAGGGGAAGCTTGGGTATTTCGCGTTTTTGGCAGTGGCACAGAAGTCCACGTCTGGGAAGGACATACAACAGAATTACAGGAGTAGTACTTGCGGGTGGAGTGATCACTCGTAAACTTGTTCCTGTATGCTGCTAAAAAAGCCTGCAACATCTTAGTCCATTCGCTGGTACATGAACTCTGTAACTCTGGCAAGCTAACGCAGACAACTGAGGAGGGTTCATGCCACCATGCTTCTGCAGGTGAAAAATGGCTGTCATGTTATCTGTGCAAATGAAGACCACCTTGTTCTGAATATGGTAGAAAAACAAACTGAAAGTTAGCCGGATGGGCTGTAGCTCCAAATAGTTGATGTGGAGACCCTGTTGACAGGGTGTCCACATGTCTTGAATGGTCAAGTCCTGTAAGTGTGCTCCTAACCCGGTGAGGGATGAATCTGTTGTGATGGTCAGGATCGAGAAAGCGCTGGCCCTGCAACAGGTTGTTGCTGTTCCATTACGGGAAAGAGCAATGATTGCGGCCCCAGATCAACACTAGATCTTCACAGTGACAACCAGCTGTGACCACTGTGCATCAAGGCACTCCTGCAATGGGTGCATGTGTAACCGGGAATGGGGAACTATGGCAATACAGAAGACCATCACGCAGAGTAGGTGCATGATTGTTCTGACTGTTACCGGATGATCTATCTGAAAAACAAGGGAGCAAAGATTAGAAAGCTTGAACCTGTGCCAGGCTTGGATATGCTTTCCAAGTGAGTGAATTTAGTACTGCCCCTAGAAAGGGGTGGAATTAAAGGATTTGTAGGTGGGACTTGGCAAGATTGATGGTAAACCCATAGGTCTATGGAAGCCTTCATATGTGCCAAGCACTATTGTTTTTTTGCTCTCTTGATCCGCCAGTAGTCTAAGTAAGGGAAGACATGGATGCTGTTACTCCTAAGATGAACAGCCAACAGGGCAAGACAATCATTGGTCACTCATGGTGGGGGCTGGGGAATCGATGTGGGCGCGGGACTGACCCTGAAAGGCAGCAACTTACTGGTTGAGTAAGGTCTGTGGTGGAGTATGGCTCTGAGGGAATAGTCCATTTTGGGGTTGAGATAGTACAAGGACACTCCCTTGTCACAGTGTTTTCTGAACGGATGCCTTGGTGTTCCTGAGAGAGGTTGTGTTTGTAGGGAGGGATGTTTGGTGAGTTTGAGGGCGATGCTTTGTATTTTTTTTTAACACAGAGTTAATACCTTAGCATTTACTGGGTCTCTAAAGGTTTCAGGTGCAGTTCTTAGTATGGCTTTCAGCATTGGAAGATACTGAACTGGCCTTTCGGTAGAGGAGAATATCTCCACGAGGAAGTCCCCATCCTCTTGATCCTTGAGCAGCTCTACCTTGTGGAAGGTGATGGCCCTGCTAATAATCTCATGAACCAAGGTGGTATCATCAGAAGTAGATGACTTTGAGGGGTAGAAGTCTAGGTCAGTGTCTACAGATTGGTCGATGGTGCAATTCTGCCATTGGTCGTCTCCCGCTCATTGATCAAATGGTGCCTTGAATGGATCAACGGGGTACAAGGGTCTCCATCCCCTATAAGAGGAGCGATACAATCCCTCTGATTCGTACCTTATGATGGAAAGAACCCACTGATCAGATGCATCCATTGCAACCCCTGCAGTCTTCCCTGACAGGTGTAGTGAGGATCAGGGGGGAAGGGAGAGAGAGTCACCTCCCCTGGAGTAGCCTTGTGATGGCATTCGTTGGTGCTGCAGTCTCTGGTAGGATGTAAATGCCTCGAGAGAGATGGTTTTCGAGCACCATCAACAGCTGGACCTTCAAAAGGAACATGTACAATAGGCGTTTGGAGGGTTCCCATTGCCTTTGTGGTGTCGGTGTCCTTCTTGGTTGACTCTAGCATCTCATCAACCTGCGAGACAAAGACGTGCTTCTTGTCAAAGAGTAGGTTGAGGAGATGCTGTTGTACCTCTGGTTTAAAACTAGTGACACGCAGGAAGGTAGGGTTGGCTTGGAGTGGAAGAATCGAGACACACCGGCGATGAACAGAGGAAGGCATCGACCCGGAGCTCAAAGGATGCACATCCAAAGCTGAGGGCCGAAGAAACAGTCTTACAATGGAGCTGATGTTCCTGTGCATTACCAGTATCAGGTGGGGTCACCAGACATTGTGAATCAAAGACTGCTTCAAAGATCACCAAGTGGCACTAATCTGAGTCCACCTCTCGATGGTAGGATTTTGCACAGTATCTACAGCTACACATGCCATGAATGAACATTTTCTGTAGCAAAGTGGACAATTGTAGTGTGGCTCAAATGGAGTGCACCATTTACAAAAGTGAGAACAAAATTCCAAAAATCCCACCGTGGCTTCATAAAGGGTTTTGGGGAAACATATGTTGTAAACCTTAAAAAAAAATCTCATCACAACAGGTCAAAAGATCAGAAGGATGATCAGCCAACCTTAAGCAGAAAACCATCAAATCGCCTTTAACAGTGCCCATCGCAGGTCCTTACTAGGCTAATGACAAAACAAATAACAGAACTTAAGACAGTTTAGCCTGTGGTGTGTCAACTTGAAGGGTTGTGCACCAAGTCACAAATATATACCACCTCCCGGTGCCAACAGATTTCATAAATCGGTGCCTGGTTAACAGAATAACATCAATAATCTCAGGAGGATTGAAATAAACTAGCTACTGTTGTTCAATCTCCTTGAGTAGAGATGCAGATTGTGGAGACCTCATGCAGTACCATGCTCAGTCGCTGCAACAGTAGATCCTTCGGAAGAGGCAGCGTGATCAGAGGATAGATGCATGTGCCGAGATGTTCCTAATTTGGGGGCATAAGGGTGACTTGAGCAAGGTCAGTCTTGTTCTTCTTCAGAACTCAAGCCAGGAGGGGGAAGGTAGGTAGGCATACAGAACTCCATAGCTACACTCTGTGCAGAATGAGTCTCAGGGACACAGCCTTCTTAGATACTCTGTTGCACCAAAACTCTGAAATTGTGCTTTCTTGCAGAGGTGAAAAGATAGAGCCAGGGTTCCCCCTCATTACAGGAAGATGCCGTGCACCACACCTTCAGGTTTTACTACTATTTGTGATCTGCTAGGTATTGGCAATATAGTTGGTTTGACCTGGCATTTCAAGATCTCGCTAGGTGGTTCGTGACCAGACAAATGCCCTGAAGGGCCAGCCATTACCACAGGACCTAAGACCCCACTCGGAACTGCTTGTTACGGAACAACATGGCAGTGGTGGATTCTAAGAGTACCCCTATTACTTCCCTTTGATGGATGGTATGAATGGTTTCAACGCCAAATAGACCGCCTACAACTCCAACAAATGAATATGGAGGTGGACTTCTGCCAGAGACCAGTAGTCTCTTACTTCCACCTCTTCTCGATGGCCTTCCCTTCCCAGTAGTGATACATCCATTACTACTATCAGTTCTGGGTAGGATAGGCAGAGAAGTCTGCCACCAGCCAAATCATGTTCTTGAAGCCACCACTGCAGATCTTTTGTAATCTCCTCCGAAACCTTGTTGGAATTGGACAGGTTACTCTGGTACTACGCCCACTGGGGATTTCGATTCCGCTAAAGAGCCGGCAATGTGCGTTCTGAAGGGATGGCAGGATGCAGCAAGCTATTAGTCTCAACTTCATCCTCTATGAAATCCAGCACAGATGCAGAAACATCAGGATCATAGTCCAAATGTCCTGGAATCACTTTCACTAGGGGAAGTATGAAACAGCACCATATTCAGGGCACTTCAATGAGCGGGAACATCCGTGAAGGAATCAGGAGTGATCTTGGCACAGTGATAGTGTACCCCAACGATGTTAGGAGGTTAGAGATAGGCTGAAGGTGGTCTACGACTGCCTCCAACAGCAAGTCACCAAGTTTGGGGAAGAACAGCACACATTACATCTGAAGATGAGCTGCGACCACCGCCATCCCTTTCGAGAACAACTGAGGGGTACTGTTAAAGTTAAAGGTGAGCACGACAAACGTAGCGCTCCTGAACCACTGTGAACTGCAGATACCATCCAAGGACATGCAAAAAGCAATATGGGAATAAGCATCCGGCAGGTCTTATACAATATCTATAAAAGAATGAAGACCTCCATGCTTTTTCAACACAAGGAAGTAACAGGAGTAGCACCCAGTTTCTAATTCTAAGACCGGAACCTTGTCTATGGTTTTGGTCAAATGGGACTTCACTTCCCGCTGTTTAACAGATATGTGGTGCTCAGTCAGCCGCACTGATGGTATTGGAATGTGCGGCGATATAGAAAGAAATGGAAGTGTGTAGTCCTGTTTGACTATTTGGAGGACTAATGCATCCATAGTGAGGTCTTGTCATCCTTGGAGAAAACGCCTGCCTCCTACGGTGTGGGTGTATGTCGAAAAGGACCACTAAAGTCATTTTGCTGTTGTGGTCACTAGAGGTCCGGGAAACTGAGCTTCACATTGTCCCTGATACACTATACATTGTTTCTGGGAGTCACAGTCTTTGCAACAAAATGGTTGCAAAGGATTTTGGTCAGGTGGCGGACACTGACAACATTGAAAACCTTAGGCATTTCCTCAAATTGGTCAGAACACCTGGAGAAGTGTCTAGTAGGGACAGAAAACACTACGAATTCGCTGTGGCACAGCTTTCTTTAAAGGCAGAGTCTCTTTCTTACCAAAGAAGCAAAGTCATCAAATGGCATGTCCATCAAGGATGCATGAACATACTCATAGAAGCCTGTAGACCTCATCCATGCATGGCAACGAAGCACCACAACCGTGCCCCTTCCTTGACCCGAGCAATCAGTTGTGTCCAGGCCAAAGCAAATATAACAAATTTCCCTGCATCCCAGGCGTTCTGGATGGTTCGGAACTGCCGGTAGAATTTAACCTACAATATCAAACAAAGCATGGATGTTGCAGCTCAAGAGGCAGCTGGTACTGGATGGTTCGGAACTGCCAGTAGCATTTAACCTACAATATCAAACAAAAGCATGGATGCTGCAGCTCAGGAGGCAGCTGGTATTGACAGAACATAAAGCACGCCTGGTAGAGGAGAATATTTGCTTGCATTTGGATTAACAGCCAGGAGCTGTCGCAGGAAAGGCCTTAGGGTGTTGAGTCAGAAAGTCAGTGTTATATGCTGTTGGTCTGTGCCGATCAGCTACCTGCTTAAATACTGGAGGCCCAGAGCATGGTTTTGTCCAATAGCCAAAGACGGTATCCATCAGGGCTTTGTTAAACCTCTGTGAGCATGTTAGTCTTGACTTGCATGGTAGGGATCCGTAGGCCATGCTCCTGAGCAGCCCGTTACATAACAATGGCGAAAGAGGCACTCTACTTTGTGACGGGGGAGAGACAAGTCCAGTGTCTGTGGAGGTTTCTAGACCACTGGTGTGCTGTAATTCTGCACACCAACTAGCCTACTCTCTCCTGGGGGGAAATTCATCTGATTCATCATAGTTATTAATGTTAAAATCAGAACCAAAGAATCGATGAAAATTATGAGCTCTGCCTTGCGGCAACGGAAATGTGTCAGAGATAGACAGGTTTGTACTTGCTTATGCTCTGGTTGGATCAGAATGCATTTCGTGATCGAGATCGGTTCAGAGTCATAAACAACTATAGGTGGTGGATCCTCTTCCAGAGTAGTCAGCATTAGCAACCATTATAAATTGGTGCAGAACCCAATGGTTCAAAAGGCACAGCCAGCACAGAGGGTGAACCTGCTGACAGGACTCCAACTCTACGGATTCTTGGGGCGTGATCTGCTGCAATGTCGTAACTGACCTGGAAATTTGGGCTGCATCGAGGACCAGACTTGGAATCGGATCTTAAAGAGTTCAGGAGCGAGATAAAGTGGCACGCTGACACCTTTATGTCCTCTCTAGAGAAAAGAAGGAAGGGGTCAATACCAGCTTGGACTTTTTGTGCTTCTTTAACTTATCCG
The DNA here is from genome assembly GCF_964263255.1 of Lissotriton vulgaris. Classification (NCBI taxonomy): domain Eukaryota; kingdom Metazoa; phylum Chordata; class Amphibia; order Caudata; family Salamandridae; genus Lissotriton; species Lissotriton vulgaris. The sequence goes on along the minus strand of NC_141698.1, from coordinate 1,010,244,654 downwards.
AAGATTTCAACCATGACGAGGATGTGCCATATGAACTTTGAGAGCGGGAACTTCCTTTCAACCCCGACTGGTCACAGGGCGTAAACTTCAGGTGTAGGGAAAATGCAAAGATGGGTAAAACTACAGAGAACACGTTCTTTCCTGGGCAAATCACACTAGCTCTCGTCAAGATCTGTATAAAGAATGGGCGTTGAGCTTGTATGAAAGGAATTTTCACTCTACCTGTTACGTAATTTTTGTATGACATATTGGTTTTCTGGCAGTTTGCTTTTAAAAGTTGTTTTATTCAAAGTGCTTCTAACAATGTGCACTGACGAGAATTATAATGTGTAGGTCTTGTTTGCTCTTATGGAGGGGGTCAGCAGAGTTATGAGATTCTGGGGCTGTAGCGTTTATGGCATAATTTTGGATTCAAGCCATTTGCCCCATAATTAGTCACACATTGTTGCTGATTGCACTAAAAACATTGCTTAAGAAGAATACTACAAGAAAAGGGTTGTACAATTTGCACTTTTTAAAGATATAAACAGGTGTGCCACATCTAATATGTCACTAATTACCACAGAACAATAATTGTGTGTGGGGGGTGCCGGGGGGAGCTATAGCTCGTGGAAGGCAGAGTCTCAAGCAGACCATGATTCCCCACAGACTCGCTCTCAACAATGTTAATTATCACTTTGCTGAATGACTGGAAAAACTAAAAAATGTAAACTGTCAGTTTTAGACATTTATTTACTTTTACTGTTTAACGGTGTCCAATATGGTATAAGGGAACTTTCAGAAAAGTATACTTGAGTTTCATGGATTGAAAATTCCTTACAATTCACCAATTTTCGTTTTTTTATTTGTTGCAATGGATAATTAAAAGTAATCACAAAATGATTCACAAAAAAGGAGTAAATTAAAATATCACATTAGTATTTTTTTTAAAGTTGGATTCATTAATTAAATATTCTAGAATATTTCGTAGAATTATATGGGAACCTGTAATTAAATTAAAAATGATTTTATGTATTTTATATTTTAGGAACTGCTGCCTAATTTCACATTTTAATGGTTGGAATAGTTATGAGGATTATTTTGTGAGTTGGATTAGTTTATTACAAAGTTCTAATGGCTATTTAAATGTCGAATATGTTTTAAGTTTTTTGACACCAGTACAAAATATAAGAAATTAACTTGGAATTATTTAAAACATCTTAAAAATTTTACTTTTTTTTAATCAAACTGTTTAAAAATAATTAAAAGTTCTAAACACCTAAGAGGCAGCAAAAACATTCTTGAATCAAAATACAACTACAACTTGTCAAACAGTGGAGGGTTATGTTTTTGAGTTCTCATTCGGGAGACTGGACTCTTCAGGACAAAGTAATCTGGCTCAATATCAATATACAAAAGAGAAGGGTATGTGTGAAAAAAAAACCACTGAATATCCACTGCACAACCGCTGGAAGGTCTATCATAGAATGACCATAACGTCTGTTGGAGAATGTATCTCCTGTTTAGGATGCACTAACTCCAAGTGCCATGTATGTCCATTGAATCCATCTAGACTATCGATCTTAGTATCGCTGGTACTAACTTCAAAGTAATTTTGAACGCTATCAAGTCTGCGTGATCCAGTCCTTATCACTTTACTTGGGTGATGCCGGTCAGCAGCCTTCACCGGTGTCTGCCGATTTACGCGTGCAGGCCATGTGTCAGCTGCATTAAGGGCACCACGAATTGTGGTATTTTAAATTAGCTTTTCCTTGAAAGCAATTTGGTATGCCTGTTTTTTGTGCTCTTCCGGGACATATTGTAGGATGTCTTCCATTTCGCCCAAGTGGGCCCTATTGTAACGAGATAGGAGGCCAATGGAATTAGCAAACCTCCACTGGTTGGCAGACTGGGCGACACCCTCTTACCTGCGGCATATCTCTTTTTACTCTCTTTATCTGGTGCCTCAACATATTTTTGAGAGTTAGCCCTCTTACGTGCTGTGGCAACTACTAATGAAAAAGTGGGTCTAGAGGTACTCTAGAACCATCCCTTCCAAGGCACTCAAAGTTGTCTCCATATTCCAAGAAGACTTCCACTCTTGTGTTCAAATGATTCATTAAGTATTTTTATTTCATCGCAATTAGATATGATCCATTGTATATAAGTTTCTTTGTCGTTTACATGATTATAGTCATCATTTAGACATTGTCATCATGAAGCATCCAATGCATTTCGGGCATGCAGTAATATGCCCTTCGTCAGGGAAAACGACACTGTCAAAAATTAATAAAAAGGCATTGTAACTATTATGAAAAATCATATAACATGTATCAAAAAAACAATATGTCAAAAAAACAATGTGATGGTTGGTGTTTACAAACAAGAGTTTCTTGAGGTGGGTGAGAAAAGTACGTGAATTGCATAAATTGCATGCATAGTGGAAAGCCGGCGCTACGATAAAAATAGTGAAGAGCTGATCGAACTCACTCTTGCAAAAGTATACGAATGTAGAGCCCTGTTTGTAAGAGCCGCGTTTCTTTTACCTGTCTCTCTACAGATTTCACTCCAAACTGGATACCCCAGTCATGTGAGTTCGATCAGCTCCTCACTATTTTTATCGTAGCGCCGGCTTTCCACTATGCATGCAATTTATGCAATTCACATACTTTTCTCACCCACCTCAAGAAACTCTTGTTTGTAAACACCAACCATCACATTGTTTTTTTGACATATTGTTTTTTTGATACATGTTATATGATTTTTCATAATAGTTACAATGCCTTTTTATTAATTTTTGACAGTGTCGTTTTCCCTGACGAAGGGCATATTACTGCATGCCCGAAATGCATTGGATGCTTCATGATGACAATGTCTAAATGATGACTATAATCATGTAAACGACAAAGAAACTTATATACAATGGATCATATCTAATTGCGATGAAATAAAAATACTTAATGAATCATTTGAACACAAGAGTGGAAGTCTTCTTGGAATATGGAGACAACTTTATGAGTGCCTTGGAAGGGATGGTTCTAGAGTACCTCTAGACCCACTTTTTGAACTGTATATTCAACGTCGTTGGACTCTCGACGTTACCTTCAGGTGCACCGACCAACTTGAGGAATCAGGAGTAAGATAATTAGAAACGCAGTGCATTTATCCCATTCTAAGCAACTACTAATGAGTCAGGTGGGAGTTGCCCTTTTATGTATGTGGGGTCACTGGGTGATGCTTCATATTTTTGTCAACAATGAGTGTGAAGACTCAGGACGTAACAGGGTCGTTAAACATATCAGGCGTGTGGCGTAGCATGCCTTTCAGCATTGGCAGATACTACTAGGTTGATCGCTGACTAGAGGAGAGACTTTCAAATAAAAAGTCATCCTGTAAATGCTCGGTGTAGGAAGGTAGGATCCTTCTGCATGTGTACCCCCACTTTAGGCCTGGTACTAAGCTGGTTTTTGAATAGTCTACATGAGGGGCACATTTGGTGTCACTATGCATAGTCCAGTTCAACCCGGTCCTGGGAACTGTAGGCTTCTGCTCTGGCACGAAACTGGACAAAGGATATGGGAGTATCCTCCCCCCAGTCCAGACCCTTCCCTGGTAGGGTCCCAGGAATCTTCCCAACCCTCTCTCGTGGGTACTTAAAGGCTTACCTGTAGGTAGGACCTTAGATTCGTCATGGACAAGATTCAGAACTGAAACCACTGCACTTCAACCGTCTGAGCACTCTGGACTTTCCTGGATTTCGTTTGGGCCTGAAATCGTCTCCCTCTCAGTCTACTGCATCGTCTGTGCACCATACAGGATCCATGTAGGACCTGTGGAGCATCCAAGACACCTGAAGATAATCTCCCTTGGGGTGAAGGAGTCACTCCCCTGCATTCACAGTCACTGCAACACTGCTGGCTCGTCTGCTGATCCTGAGCTCCTACGGACTTTGAAAGGCTCATCAACACTGGAGGTGGGTTTCTACGTCCCTCGAGGTCTGAACCGCCCTCTCACCAAGTCTGAGGTCAGAATCCCTTGTGGGGGCTGCAATACCTGAGCCCCTGTGCACAGAGTACTTTTGCAACTTCATGTGTTTGTTGGTAATTCTTTAACAAATGCATTGGGCTCCGAGTAGTCCTAACCACTGGCGACCTTTTCCACAAAGATCTTCAACCACCTCGCAACGTGTGCTCCGTGGCCTGTTTTGTGAAGCTGCTCGAGGTCCTCTCAAAATTGCTTTTCTTGAACTCCCGATTGCTCCAGGATTACCCTGATGCCCCTGTGTGTGGTGAGTCTCCTGGACCTTGCTGGTCTGTACCGTACACTTTCTGACTTCCGGCATGGGTTGCTGTTGCCAAGGCCTGAGTCCCGTGCTCTCCACACCACTGGAGTCAAGCTATCCTGGCTGATGACGGCTGATAGCCAGAAACCGATCCTAGGATGCTTGATTCCAGTCCAGGGAAGACATGGCTTGGCAGTTCGGGCTGGACTGTTCCCATGAGGCACAGGGTCAAGGCTGATTTGCATATGGCCATGTCTGAACTGGGGTGGTGTGGAGTGCAAAAAAACGATGGATTTAGGTCCAGATCTCTGTGCTGGGGTGAATGTATGACATTGTTCTGCATTCTGTCCATCAACCGTTGTTTTTGCATTGGTTCGAAACCTCAGCACTCAACATCCTTCATGGAACAGCTCACATCCAGCCCCTGGTAGTTCTCAATGTCGCCTGGTCCCCGCAGCTGCAGAGTCAGGTCTACGTCAACTATCCTGAAGCACCCGACATCAGTGGGCATTCGTCTATCGAGCCCCTGGTCACTCCCAAGTGACCCAGACTCTGTCCCCTCTGCTTTCAGGTACTTCTCGCCAAGAATCCACGTTTGTATTCCAACTGACATTCTTCTCCCTTCCAGCAGCAGCTCTTCTTCGAAGTCCTCCATTGGGTTGGACTGCGGTTTCCGACACCAATTCACACCTATGCACAGAGTTTGACTGGGTTAGGTAACCTGGGTAATTCGGTATCCACTGGTGGGGTGGCTCTACCACCTTCTGACTTCCACAGGGTTTCTTCTTTGCCCACTTGGAATGGTCCTTAATCTTTAAAGGTCCAACCACAACTTTCGCATAGAGTTGTTCAGAGCATGCAGTCGTGTTCCCACACTGCACCTGTTCTCGATGGGCGCCCTATCTACTCACCTTGGGTGGTTCCTTGGGGTCCCAGCGATCCTACGTCCTCTCTACATCGTCCTGACTAGAGTTGTGGTTCTTATACCACTTCCGTAGTATATGGTTTGGTCCCCCCCTGGGGCCCACCGTGTATTAGGGCACTTTACTGTGGTTTCTGTGCTTAAGTATTGTGTACTTTGTGTCTATATATGTGTAGGAGATACTGTAACGTACTAGATAGTGTTATATAGTCTACATATATATATAAAAACGAATGTATGTCTGTCTGTCCTTTATGCATTACTACACCATTCATCCGATCGGCATGAAACTTTGGGAAGTTGTTGAGTACACTCCCGCGAAGGTTTCTGACAAAAAAATAATAATTGTTAAAAGTTGTTGAGTACACTCCTGCAAAGGTTTCTGGCAACAACAAAAAAAAAGAAAAAAAAATTGTTAAATATCGGCCCCCCAGGGCCCTCAATATTTCCAATACTGAACGTTTACAGTTTCCGGTGCGACTTGCTTTTGCAATGACCATCAACAAAGCACAAGGACAATCGCTGCAAGTGTGTGGACTAGATTTGGAGAATCCGTGCTTCTCACATGGACAACTGTATGTGGCCAGCTCTCGCGTCGGAAAACCTTCTGATTTATTCGTGTACGCACCAGACGGAAATACAAAAAATACCGTCTATCCACAAGCACTCTAATAAATAAACAGAATTAAAACAACACTTTAAAATGTTTGCCATATTAAAATGAATACGTTTCAATAAAAATGACACAATGTAAATTGAATGTTATCATAACAAGTTTCATTAAATTTCCTTTCTTCTGAGATCGCAGCAACGCGCGACGGGTAAGCTAGTAAATACATATTTTTCTATAACTACTGTGTGCTTCCCTTATCATTTAATACATACTATAAGATTGCATTCTGGTAAAACAAGCTGCTTTACACTCCTTCAAGACTTAGCCTAAAGGCTGCTCTCCACAGCTTCCACTTGGATAGATTTCTAAAGTTGTACAAGACCTCTTAAATCATCATAAGAGTTGTCTGGACTGGTGCAGAGTGCCCACTTACATTAGTGGACAGCATATACCAGGCCAGCTTCTCATTCGGTATGCAGTTGAACTTTGTGGAATATGGCCGCGTTAATTATTAGCTCATGGGGAGAGGGTTTAACGGGCTATAAATCTGGGTCTGTGGTCAGCTGTTGGCTCTGCGTCATGAGTCCAACAGGTTATCTTAAGGTGGGTTGGAAAATTCGTCATCTATGCAGGCGTGAAGGGACTTCTGGTGGGTGGGTGAAGGCGGTGGTGATTGAGTGTGGTAAGCAACAGGTGTTGGTAGAGGGCTTGAGGCCCTGTCCGCATTTTTCATCAACTTTGGTGGCATTGGCACTTCCAAAGCTTCCTCAAATGACAATTATCTTTTGGGTGGTCGTGCCCCTGAGTAAGGAGGTTTCATAATGATGTGACCAGTGTCCGGCTGTTTCATGATATACTTTTGTCTTGAGTCTATCTCCTCCTGTAGCCTTGGAACCACTGGTTCCATGGGTTCGAAAGTATGTGCATATTTGCCAAATGATCTCAGCTCCTCTGTCAAAGTCTTCAACGCTGGTATCTTTGGGGCCTAGGGTTTTGGGTCCAAGCAGGAATTTTCGGTGCCCAGGTGGGGCATTGTTCAGACGTTGAAGGTTTCTGCTACTAAGGTTGGCTCGACTCTGATGTGGGATGAGTCGGCCCAGAAACATGCAGCTGGAACAGTTTTTTTGTGACGAGGCCAGGCGTGTCTAAAGCAGCAGGTAGATACAGACAATGGCTCGAACGCAGTGGTGGCCCAACAATAGTTTTGGGCCAATCAGAGGGCAGAAGATGACCCTTTGATGGAGTCTGCTGGTGTCGGGGTTGAGGCAGATGGGGTTAAGTACTCACAGGATGCCCTGGAAAATGGTCCTAGATCTCCATCTCAGAACCAGAGCAATCCTCATGAGAGAAAGTGCTCGTCCGTGACGGATGGGTGGGCTTGTATCTCCTGTTGAAGGTCCTCAGAACCAAAGAGATCTGGTGTGTCCTCTGTGCTGTGTCGGAGCATCTTGAGGCATCAAGCTCTTTGGTCATTCAGTGCCTTTTTAGACTGAAAACATCTGCAGGCCACACCGGTAGCTTCCTCGTGTTCAGGGGAGAGACACAAGTTACTCACCTGATGGAGACTGGTTCATGAAAACTTGGTGTGCAAGCGAGGACAGAAGCGGACAGGCATCTGTTCCATCACTGGGTGGGCATGATGTGGCGGGAACATCTTAGGGAGAGGATAGCTAAATGCAAAAAAAGAATCCTGGAGCATTGAAGGAAGCTTTATTTTGTGGCTTTGAAAGTATGAAAAACAATTTAAGTCAAAAACTCAACTGAATGAATGGGTAACGCTGATGCCTATAAAAACATCTGTCAATTCCTAGCATTAGGGGCAGTTTGACTTGGCACTCTTTTTTTTCATCTCTGGAGACACATTCACAGCTTTATGTGCATCAAGAAGACAGATTTTAGATATACAGATAAAGGAATGCAATTTGCCAGACTTCAATATCTTGACCTTGTGCCAACCTCTAAAATTCGTGTGTACATGATTCATTTAAAGTTGGAAAGCATAATAGCATTTTATGGTTAAATACATGCAGTCATGCAAAGTATATTTAATGTTCTAAACACATATCACATAAACCAAACATGAATAGTGTTTTGGTAAGCTATGGCTTTTAAAACACTGAGAAACATAGAGAATGTCTCAAAAACATGCTTTCATAGTACAGTACAACACACAATAAAACAACCAATCCAATAAATGCTGAGTCTCAACATATCACTTGGGAGGTTTCATGAAGCAATATAACATTGCTGCCTGAAGCATTTAGTTAAAAATATACAAACATCACTGTGCTAGCAATCACTTTAATTTAGGTTATCACAGGGATGAAAAACATCTGTGTGCCATCATTTCCAACTAAAAATGCTTAAAGAAGCAGTACTGCATACTTATATCGAAGTACAAGATCAAATCAAACAATTACATTTTTTTAAATAAATTGTTCCTTGTTTAAATTCAAGTACAGCAGATCGCAGTAATCTGTGTTGGCTTAACTTATTAAATAAAACACTGTTTTGCTCTAAAAGCCAAATAGAACCCTAGAAGCGAAATATCCCACCCTTCCAAAACAAAAAACTAGGTTTTCTGAGTGACAATGAGTTAATGAGATGTAGAATTCAAGATGGAAAATATGAATAGTTACCTTTAAAGGGCTGCAAGTGCCATTATTGCCTGTATTATTATGTGTATTATCTGTAGGCAGTACTGCAGCTTTAATACATTATTGCCATTTATTTTAAAACAACTAACTATAGTTATAAACTTCATTTACCAGTAGACCAGTGATGAGCATAAACACAACGCAACCCAAGGTGAATGACCTAAATTGCACCAAACGCCAGGCAGCAGGCATAGAAATAACAGGAATTTCACTCACCATATTGCTTCTGTCCTGCTGGTGAATTGTAAACAGTAGATGAAACAAACAAAAAAATACATTTAATTTAAGAAGACAAAGTCGACTAAAGGAAGCCTCACGATTTTTACAGCAAGATTTGCCATGGAACAATTTTCTAAGACTTGGAAGGCAACTGTTTCTTATAAATATAGTTTAATAAAAGATAAGTATTCTCATATATCCAGTAATCGTATCAGACTTATTAACAGTTTTAAAAAAAATTAAAAACATACATTGCTTAGAACTATTTGGCCTGTAAATAAACAAACTGCGTCATTCCTTTAGTGAGGTACATACAGAGATTGTAAAAATAAAAAATAACAAGTTACTTACCTTCGGTAACGATATATCTGTAAGAGACATAGATTAGTTATATATTCCTTACCTTAGAGTTACCCCTGTATCCGGAAAGCTTTTTGGCAGCAGTACCCCTGCGCGTCGAAAGGTGGCGTCGGTCGACTCCGCATTCGTCGTTGGCATCGTGGTCGCCGGGATGACGTCGCAGTAGCTACTTAGACGCCGCCCTCATGCACTGACATCAGTTCTGTAAACAACTTTCCACGCCAGAAGCACATGACGGCTCCACGCCGTCATAAGTCACAGGTGGCGTGTGCTCATGACGGTGTTGTGCCGTCATTAGCCCGCCTGCTCATTAATTCGCCCGCACAGGCAGGGAATTTTTGCCGAGCGGCATGACGGCTCCACACCGTCATGGGCATACGCCGCCTGTGACTCATGACGGAGTGCAGCCGCCATGAGCACCCAAGGGGTTAACCTTAGAAATCAGTTCATAAAACTGGGAGGATGGGTGGGGCGGTAAGGAATCTATAACTAATCTATGTCTCTTACAGATATATTGTAAAGTAACTTGTTCATCTGAAAGAGACAGTTAATTAAAGAGTCCTTACCTTAGAATAGATGTCCCAGCAATACCAACCCTGAAGGTAGGTCTCCAACCAACTTCACACCAGACAGTCCTGGAGAAAAGAAGGGCCAAAGAAGGCGTCTCTCGAACTTGGCTGTCCAGGCACTACTGTTTTGTGAACGTGTGCAGCAATGCCCACGTAGCTGCCTGACAGATGTCATTAAGGGGGACTCCATGTCCCAAAGCACTGGTAGCTGCCGTTGCCCTGGTAGAATGGGCGCGCAACCCCACCGGAGGCTCCTTTTTCGCCAAGGAATAACAAGCTTTGATGCACAAAACGACCCATCTAGAAATGGTCTGTTTGTGCATGTCCAAACCTTTTTTGGCGCTCACGTAGCCAACAACAAGCTGTTCATCCACCCGGAATTGCTTTGTGCGATCCAAATAAAAAGAAAGTGCCCGTTTTGGATCGCGACCGTGGAGCCTCTCTTCTTCTTTGGAAGGATGCAGAGGCGGAAAGAAGGTGGGCAAAGTGATGGTCTGTCCAAAGTGGAAAGAAGTAACCACTTTGGGAAGGAAGGAAGGATGAGTTCGGAGGACAACCTTGTCCGGATGAACAGCCAGAAAAGGAAATTTAGAAGAAAGAGCTAGGAGCTGACTCACCTGCGGCAGAGGTGATGGCCACCAGAAAGGCAGTTTCCAAAGTCAGAAGTCTGAGAGGACAGTTATGTAGCGGCTCAAAGAAAGCGCACATAAGATATGTAAGAAGTAAGTTAGTTCAAGTCCCATTGGGCCTTACAAAGGGAACAGGAGGAAAAAGATGAGTAATGCCCTTAAGGAAGCGATTTACAACAGGGGACTTAAGAGAAGGCTAATCAGGGAGCCTAAGAAACGATGCCGAGAGGTAGCCCTCAAAATTGCCCAGAGCACTACTGGGCCAAAGAAAGGAGGAACAAGAGAACCTCACAAAGAGGGGCGTAAAGGGGATCCACAACCTTTGCTGCGCTCCATGCTACAAATTTGTTCCATCTTCAGGTGTATACCGTCTTAGTGGAGGGACGCCTGGCTGCCAAGATAACATCACAGACTTTGGGAGGAAGGTCGAAAGCTATCAACTGTCATCACTCAATCTCTACGCAAGAAGGTGGACGCTGGACAGGTTCGGGTGGAGGCCGGACTCCGCTGGACACCAGAGGCCTCTGATCTCTGCCTCCCCCATGTGGCTACCCTATCCGAGAAGTGATGCATCGGTCACCATTGTCAACTCTGGTTGGGGAAGGGAGAGCGTTCTGCCGTCAACCCAATCCTGGTTCGTTAGCCACCACTGCAGTTGGAGTGCAGTGCTCTCCAAGATCTGGATGCAATCGTACAGGTTCCCCTGATGTTGTGCCCACTAAAACTTCAGGTCCCACTGCAGAGCCCGCATATGCCATCTGGCATGGTCCACCAGCCGGATGCAGTAGGCCATGAGGCCTAGGAGCCTGAGGGTCATCTTGACCGAAACCAGGGATAGAGGCTGAAAGATCAGAATCTTAGCCCGAATATCCCTGACTCGCTATTCGGGTGGATAGACCCAAAACTGTGTTGTGTCCAGAACAGCTCCAATGAAGAGGAGCTTTTGAGAGGGAGTCATGTGCGACTACCGCGCATTGATGGAGAACCACAGCGAATGCAGGAGGTCAGTCGTAGTCTGGAGGTGGGAAACGACAGCCTGGGGTGAGCACGCCTTCAACAGCCAGTCATTGAGATAGAGGAAGACTGGAACCCCTGATCTGCACAGATGAGCTGCGACCACCACCATCACTTTCATGAACATCCAAGGGGAGCTGGTAAGATCAAAGGGGAGCATGGTGAACTGAAAGTGCTCATGACCTCCCGTGAACTGCAGGTAACGCTGGTGGGCCGGCAGGACCGTGATGTGAAAGTAAGTGTCCAGGAAGTCCAAAGCTACCATCGAGTCTCCAGGGTCGAGGGCATACAGGACCTGAGCTAGAGTCAACATTGTGAAATCTCCTTCCGGATAAAGCGGTTGACGTTCTTGAGATGCAAGATAGGATGCAGGCCTTTGTCCTTCTTGGGCACCAGAAAGTAGTGGAATAGCAACCACTGCCTACTTCTGGGGCAAGAACTCGCTCGAAAGCTCCCTTGGCCAAGAGAGCCATAACTTTGTGTTTGAGAAGGGCCAGATGATCCTCCGACATGCGATGGTACTGAGGTGGTGTGGGGGGGGGCAGGGGGTCTCGAAGGGGAGGGAGTAGCCCCTTCGGACTATCTGCAAAACCCACTTGTCCGACGTGATGGTGCACCAGTGAGGGAGGTGATGGCGAAACCTGCCACGCACTGGCAATTGGTTGCCCGGAAGGTCGGGCTAGGAGGGTTTGAAGGCTGCTGCTGAGGGGGCAGTGGTGAATTGGCCCGCTCACTGGCCCCCAGAAGCAAGACAGTGGTTCCCACGTCCCTTGCCCCACAGGGGCTAAACAACTTGCGCTGGCATGTGGCCCTGGGAAGAAGGTGGTGGGGCACCCCTTCCGTAGCCATGAAATGGGCGAAAAGCAGGTTGAGTGGTGGAGAGGCCAAAGGACTTGGCCATAACCCATGAGTCCTTTAAGCGCTCTAGTGCGTTGTCTGCCTTGTCGCCGAATAGGCAGCGGCCATCAAACGGCATGTCCATAAGGGTAGCTTGGACATCCCCAGAAAAGCCATTCGACCTAAGCCAGGCGTTGCATCGAAGGGCTACCAATGTTGAAATCGTCCTACCTAGAGAGTCAGCTGTGTTCACTCCACAGCATATGGTAAACTTCGCTGCGACTCTCCCCTCGGCATCTGCACGGGCGAGAACTGCCCTGGCCTCCTCCGGGCACTGGGGCCTGCACCTGCGCCACCGTATCCCACACAGAGTGGGTATAACGGCCCAACAGACATGCGGTGTTTACCGACCGCAGTCCCAAGCTGGAGGAATAAAACATCTTCGCAAGATGGTCCAGCTTATTGGATTCCCTATCAGGTGGTGCGTTAGGGAATGCGCCTTTGGAGGTGGAGGCTTGGACCACCAAGCTCTCAGGGGTGGAAGAGGAAAGTGGGTCACCCGAGGCCGGGCGGTGGCGTCGGGCAATCATCTTATTCACAGGAGCCCCAGTGTTGGGCCTGGACCAGGTGCCCAAAAGAATATCGGTGAGGGCTTCACTGAATGGCAGCAGGGGATCCAAAGAGCTTGCTGCCGGCTGAAGCACCTCTGTCAGGAGGTTAGTCCTGATCACCACGGTAGTTAGCTCAAGGTTGAGAGCCTCGGCTACCCTATGCAACACTACTGCATAAGACGCTCCCTTCTCCGTAGCCACGGTAGGAGGAGACAACATGCAAAGGTCTGGTGAGGTATCCAGACCACTGGATTCCCCATGTTCCTCTCTCCAGTCCGGTTCGTAACCAAACTGGCCAATCAAAGGTACTCCAGACCCCTCCCAGTCCTCCTCGCCCTTCTCTGGTTGCCAATCTGGCCGAAAAGAACCAGGATAGAACAGGGGCACAAAAATACCCGTTGGTGCCGGATCCGGTGGCCGGCGATGCCCGTGTCCACATCGGGGTGGAGGCCGGGTTCAATGCTGGCTGGCAACACAACTGGCGTCGGCTGCGGACGTGGTGCCGGTGGCATCGGCGCCGATCCGGATATAGGCCTGGATTCAAGAGGACAGTGCGGGGCCAGAGCTGCCTGCGTCGAAGGCCCAGGGCCCCCACCCAAGTCCGCGGGGCCCAAAGGTGCGCCGGCGGAGTAGGGCTGTCCAAAGATGGCATGCATTGCTTCATAGAAGGTATGAAGCTGGGCAGGGGTCGCTCCAGGTCCCGGGAAGGGAGGGAAACTGAGTAGACCCTTCAGGCTCTGCACGCGGAGCCGCGGGAAGGCACAACCCACATCCATAGTCACGTCGGCCGACAGACGGGGAGAACTCTAAAGAGCGGCAATGCTTCTTCGACTTCTTCTTGTGCTCTGACTTACCTGGGGAGTGCGAAGACTTTGATAAAGACTGGTGGTGGTGGCTCCGTGACCGGACCCTCAACCTCCCACGCAACCAGGACCTCGAACAGCGAGGAGCCGACTGCCGGGCCTCAGGAAGCTTTCAGGACCACTCCCACAAAGAATTTGGATTCATGGTCAGGCAGTCGGAGCACGACTTGGGGTTGTGGTTGTGCTCCTGGCAAAACAGGCACATGTCTGTCACTGACATCAGCCAGATACCGGAACCGCAAGCCTTGAAACCGGGCATCCCTGACGGGTACCAGGAGTCGAAGACTCAAAAAGGACATCGACAAAAGTCGGCAAAAAGTCAGTCGAAAAGTGACTGAAGGTACCGCTCTTTCCAGATCTACGCTGGCTGGCGCGGGAGAAAAAAAAGAACTGACGTCAGAGTACGAGGGCAGTGTCTAAGTAGCTACCGCAATGTCATCCCCGGCGCCCACGATGCCAACGATGAACGCGGAGTCGACCGACGCCACCTTTCAACATGCAGGGGTACTGCTGTCGAAAAACTTTCCGGATCCAGTCCGATGCCTGGGGGTAATTCTAAGATAAGGAATCTATAACTAATTGTGTCTTTCAGATATAATGTTTTAATTGGACACTATCAACCTTTCAGCAAGCAACGCACACAAACCGTCTCATACACGAAAAGTTCAGAAGGATGAAAACAATGAACTACCCAAGAAGAGCCCTGAATTGGTTACCTCTCACAAGCATTCAACTCAAAGTTCCTAGAAGTGATTCATACTTGTGCACTTGTTGCTTTTTTACCTTTTAATGGTGGTGCAATATTAAATTGCAAAGATCCCTTGACTGCTTTTCTACAGTGCACTTGTTCTTTCTGTTGTCTACTCTAGAACATTTCACTAAAACATCTGAGGGAGCTTTTGAGTGTTTTGACTTAAATGTGCATTAATAATAGTTGCACTGCATTTGAATTTAGTCATGTGTATTGAAAGAGGTATTGCAATTGAAACTAAACCATTACATTAAATGTAATTTCTAGCTTAGACATCGGTAGGCCTCCGTCCTCAAAGCCATCTTTGTTTAAAATGGATGCTGAATCATTATGTTTATTCTGTGTTTATATTTGTCATTTGACAATGCAGGCAGAAACATGAGCACTATTGATTTCGTACGATATCAAGGTCAAAGAATCCACTGGATGAAGCTTTTGTTATTCTAAAGCTCTTCTGCCTGCAGTGTAGTGCATTTCTTCACAATTGCGTTCTGCATTTTTAAGTTGGTCTTCATATTGACTTTATTTTGAAACGCTGTTTGAATCTTGCCACTGGGACACATTACCTCATAGACTTTGAGATTAACACCATCCCTGATCCATGCACCTTGGGTGCGCTACTGTAAAGCATATTTATTATGGGACTGAGCGCCCACACCTCCAACTACTGCTTGAATCTGTTGCTGATAAGAGTGACTCCTAATTTGCTTAGCTCGTATTCTATTCCCAGCCATTATGTACAAGTAGGTAGTTTTAGTTTTGTACCAGGTTAGATATTGGATTAGACTGTCAAAGAAATCGGACATGATGGACATATTCAAATGAAAGAAATATTGTTCTTAAAACATCAATCCTCGAGGCAACATATGCGCCCTTAAGGCTCTATAGTACGCAGTTCCATAAATCTGAGGTAGAAGACTATGTAAAATAGACCCAAAGATATTTACTCCCCTCTCCAATAGCATCAGATTCCCCGGTTACAATTAAAGCCAATACTCTGGGTACTGACTGTAGGGTCCCTCAACATTCCACAGTTAAAAGAGAACAAGATGTATTGGCTTTTTATTCTTCCTTATTTTACCATGCCATGCTTACTGAGTAAAATAGGTGTGCGGGCAGCATCGGCCAGCATACATGAACCAAGAAATTGATTGATTATGCATACTGTAGGTTGTATGGCTAGTATTGTATATAGTTTATGCCAGCGGCAATAAAATACAAACAATGCTCACTTAAATGTGGTCTTTGTGGACATCGCATTGAGTATTTGTATGTTCTTCAGAATTCTGGGTACAAGAGGGCTTGTAACATGATAAATACTGCAATTATCTTTGGACAGATAAAAGTGATTCAAGTGGTGTCTTAATTGCCCAGATGCCTTCCTGGGTGCCTTTTATTTAGCTTCAGTAACGATCTTACTGGTGGAAACACTAATTTGAAACTTTTTATACTTTCACAGTATCCAACCATCAAACGGGGAGGTGGGTGGGACTGTTGAGGAATCTGCAAGTAAAGTTTCCACCTACAGATTCCTACCCTGGTGAATAGATTCCCAAACCATACCTTCCCAGGATAAGGGCTGATGGATGGGTAGATGACAAAATCTTCCCGCACAGATCCGGTAAAGTGCCCGCCCCTGGGCACCTCCGATCCCAAACAATATTGTTTGATGAAGGTTTACAAGGACACCCACATAGTCAGCTTATAGATCTCTGTGATGGGACCACCTCTCACAAGAGCAGAAGACAGTGAGTCGGCCCTGGAGGAAATGCCCGATTCCATTGGACTGTACCATTTTGGCAGGGACAGAGTTGGTCACCTGATCTGATGTCCTTAGTAAGGTTGATGAGAAACAAACCACTGGCCTACGACCTAAGCAATGCTCCCACTCCTCCTCCTTTGTAGGATGAGGAGGATATAAAGTCAGAAGGGTGATGGACTGACCCAGGGAAAGGGAGTGACACTCTTGGGAAGAAAAACAGTTCTGCTTTATCCATAACAGACCCTCAGGGGAAAAAGTCTTGAAATGACAAGCGTGGAGAATCACGACGCGCGCACTTAGGACCCGGCCTCTCCGGACCCCGCCCGCTCCTGGTCTCTGGTGGTTGGTCGGGCAGACGGCCCAATCGGCGTCCGGCCGACCCATTTCCGCTCTGGCGATATCGCGTGACCTGAGGGTCAGGGGGTGGAGACTCTGGGCATATTTAGGGTCAACTCCCTGTGACTGGGGTCTCTGTTCCCGCTATCACTCCTGGATACCTGACTGCTCACGCCGGCTCCTGGCCATTCTCGAGATCCAGGCCGGCTTTCCGAAATTCTAGAAGCAGAAGGACTGAGCATCGTTCGTGTAGCCAGGTAAGGGGTCGAGTGCCTCGGGGGCCTCGTGGGCAGCCGTGAGTCACGGTGGGTGCAGGGTAGGGATTGGAGTGTCGCTGCCTTACGGGGCTTACAGCTGTGTGCGGGGTTCTTCGTGGTGCGGGCTCCTGCCGGGCTGCGTGAACGGTGCTTAGGGGTGTGGGAGCAGGGAACTCAGGGCGCGTTAGGTGCTATAGCGAGGTAGTGCGAAGCACGCGATAGCATGGCGCCAAAAAAGGGTGGACAAAAGCGAAAGGACTCTGAAACTGAATTAGCGCAGATTATGAAATTGCTGCTAAAAAAGTTGAGCAAGGAGACCCCCGATAGCGGGGACGAGAGTGACTCTTCCCGGGAGGAGCAGCCCAAAGTAGTAGAGCGGCCGCGCAGGGGGGTGCTACCGAAGGCTGCCTGTCCGCCATTAAAGAAGAAGGCCAAGGCGCAGCCAAAAGGGAAAGGGACGAAGAATAGGCCTGGCCCTGCCGGGGGGAAACAGGACAAGGGATCAGTAGGTCCCGTCCCCACTCCTCCTTTAGATGCAGAACGGGTCTTTCCTTCGGATCCTGAGCCGGGTGTGGTCACACCAGCAGACCCAGTGGGGTCAGTTTTGTCTGAGATCAGGGAGGCGCTTAGGGCGTTGGCGCCGGGAGGCGCGGTACCATTAGTCACGGTCCATCCGGCACCACTCCCACCGCAGCCGGTGGCCGCAGTGGCAGCCACTGGCGATCCGTTGGATAGCTTGCTGGCGTCAGTTTCCGCCCTAGTGGGCCAATTATCAGCCCCGGAAAGGGTATTAGAGAGAGGGAGCGCTGGGGCGGCAGCACCTTGGGTGCCTCCGCAGGTCACTGAACAGGGCGCATTGCAGGATATTCAGAGGCAGTTGGCGCTTTTAGTCGAGTTGCGCAAAGCGTTGCCCGGCGTAGCGATTGGAGCACAGCCCCCCGCGACAGCGATAGCGGTGCCACCTACAGGAGGTAAGCCTGGTGACACTACGCTAAGGAGCAGCGAGGTGGGAACTAGTCAGGGGAACGTGTTGTCCCAGTCAGGGATGTTAGCTACGCATGTTAGTACGGAAATGCGAGAGAAGATTTGGAGAGGTGCCTACGTAGATATATTCTCCCTTATCAGGCCGAAGAGGCGAGAAGAGGATTACAAGGACAGGGATGGGAAGGATCATTCCTTCCGAGATTGGAGACCTAGGATAGAGGAGACTATAACCAATTGGTTGTTCGGCTTTCACGTCTATGTTACGGTGTTGTTGGAAAAAAGGTCAGAGTTGGCGATTCCGCTGCTGTTTTATACTAATAAGATTGTAAAGGCGCACGCCACTCATGGCGGTTCTACCTGGCTGACATACGATAGGGAGTTTCGCTGGGCGAAGGAAGAAAACCCCTCCATTTGTTGGGACCAGGTTGAGGTCAATGCTTGGTTAGAGAGCGTAAGCAATAGGGAACACCCGGCTAGGCAGCCCTTTCGGACTTCCCAGGGAGGGCCGGACGAGAAGAAAGGTACATGCTGGGCATTCAATAGTAAAGGGTGCACGTGGCCCCCTGGGCAGTGCAAGTTCAAGCACGCATGCACCTACTGCGGTCACCAGTCCCATTCTGAGTCAAAGTGCAATAAGAAATCCAAAGAACGGGGGGGCAACGCCCCTAAGGATATCAAGCCTCCCAAAGTCTAATCTGCCTACTCCTGTTGACATTGAGAAACTGATCTTTTGGTTGGGCAGGTATCCGGATAGGGCAGCTGCCAGGATGTTGTTTGAAGGTTTTTCCAGCGGTTTTCGTATACCAGCATCGCATGTCCCTCCTATTACTCAGTGTAGGAACCAAGTTTCAGCAAGAACCCATCCCTCAGTAGTGGCCACAAAGGTAGAGAAAGAGCGGGCCTTAGGCCGAGTAGCAGGCCCGTTCCCGGCTCCTCCCTGGGAGAACTTTGTCTGCTCCCCTTTAGGAGTGGTGCCCAAAAAGGAGCCGGGACAGTTCAGAATGATCCATAACTTATCCGCACCGAAAGGTGCATCGGTAAACGATGCCATCGACCCGGCGGTGTGCTCAGTGACGTACTCGTCCTTTGATGCCGCGGTTCAGAAAGTGAGGGAGCTAGGCCGAGGGGCGTTACTGGCAAAAAAACGACATTGAGTCAGCATTCCGCTTGTTACCGGTACACCCTGAGGATTACCATTTGTTATGCTTTCAGGTCCAACAGCAATTTTATTACGACAGATGTATGCCTATGGGTTGTGCGGTCTCCTGCAAGTACTTGGAGTCCTTTAGCTCCATGCTGCAATGGGTGTTTTCGCAAAAGTCAGGATGTACGGATGTGGTGCATTACTTAGATGATTTCATGGTAATGGGTCCCGCATCGTCGGATGCCTGCGCGTTGGCCCTAAGCCAGCTGGTGGCCATGTTAAAGGAATTTGGGGTGCCACTGGCACTGAGCAAGACAGTCGGCCCTGACACGTGCATGTCCTTCCTGGGCATTGAAATTGACACAGTAGCGGGGGAATGTAGATTGCCAATGGATAAAGTAAAGGCCTTTTCCCTAGCCATTGAGGCAGCATTGGCATGTCCAAAGGTGACGTTGCACCAGTTACAAGTGCTTGTGGGGCAGCTAAACTTTGCTTTGCGGATCATTCCCATGGGACGCCCTTTCTCGAGGTCTATAGCCAGAGCGATGGTGGGTCTAACCCAGAAGCATCACCGGGTGAGGTTAAGAGCAGGGGTGCAGGAGGACCTTAAGGTGTGGCGGGATTTCCTGGCAGATTTCAACGGGCGGGTAGTGTGGCCCGCGCCGCCGGTGTCCAGTAAAGAACTAGGATTGTACACCGATTCAGCTGGTAGTGTTGGTTTTGGGGCAATCTTGGGCCCTGCCTGGTGTGGGGCGGTCTGGCCAGCGGAATGGCACGTAGCAGGCTTGACTAAGAATTTAGCCTTTTTAGAGCTCTTTCCCATCTGGGTGGCAGTTACGGTGTGGGCAGAGCGCTTCAGGGACAGGGTCGTGACCTTCTGGTCGGATAACATGGCGGTGGTCCAGGTTATCAATCGGCAAGGGGCGACTTGCCCACACGTGCTGAGGTTGCTGAAGTTGTTGGTGTTGGCATGCTTGAAATTGAATTTGACTTTTAAAGCTGCGCATATACCTGGTGTTGATAACCATGCTGCTGACGCTTTGTCTCGTTCCAAGTTGCAGGACTTCCGGAGGTTCCACCCGCAGGCGGAAGAGCGCATGACGACGTTCCCTACGTCACTGTGGAAAATTGGAGCCCCGCTTTAGAGGGGCTGGTAGGTGCTGCTCTGAGTGATCGCACCAAACGCGCCTATCAGTCGCAGTTTAATGTTTACAAATCATTTGTTGAACAGTTGGGTGGGGGGAGGGTCTTCGCAACTGAAACGATGTACGCCTTTTTACAGGTTCTGCGGGATCAGGGCAAAACAGAGTCCTATGCTAGGGCTGCCCTGGCGGCGATAGGTTTCTTTGCTAAACTGGCGGGGGAGCGGGATCCTGGTGCTTCATTTTTGATCAGAAAGGCCTTAGCGGGATGGGCCCGATTAGACAGGACACGGCGGGACTGTCGTAGGCCTTTGGATCTCCCGACCTTGATTGATATTTTGGGGGTACTGCCTGTTATTTGCCAGTCACCATTCGAGGGAATCATGCTGGGGGCGGCCTTCTGCCTGGCCTTTTACGGGGCCTTCCGCCTGGGTGAGATTGTGGGGGCCTCCAGAGTAGACCATGGGGGGGGCCTGCAGCTCAAGGATATCTCCATTTTCCCGGGGGGCCTAGTAGTGCGGTTGAGACGGTCCAAAACTGACCAAACAGGAAAGGGGGTCAACATCCAGTTGCGGCCTGCCCCAGGGATAGCTGCCTGCCCCGTATCCCGTATGCAGGCGTACCTAACCCTACGCCCAGCAGGGGGGGGTCGGCTCTCTTCATCCACGAAAACGGGGATTGCCTGTCTCAATACCAGTTTAAGGCAGTCTTTGGGTTGGCCCTGGGGAACCTGGTACTGGGAGCAGCGGGTTACTCTTCTCATTCCTTTAGGATTGGCGCCGCAACTTTAGCGGCAGGGGCGGGTCTGCCCCCCCATCATGGTGAAAGGTGTAGGTCGCTGGACCTCTGATTGCTACAAACGATATGTACGGCCTGAATTATTGTAATGCATATGTGTGCAGTGTCTAACGGTTTCATCTCTCTCCTTTTGATTAGTATGCCCGCTTCCGTGGTATGGGTAATCGGGCACTCTTTCGTGCATCGCGCGGCGGTGCGCTTGCAGCGAAGAGAGGTGGTGAAACCGGCCGCATTGGGCGAGACCGAATTCGTATGGCATGGCGTTGGAGGGATGCGATCCGACACTTGAGGCGGATCGTCGAGGAGCTCAGGGCACGAGAGCACAAATCGCCGGATTGGATTATTTTGCATTTGGGAGGCAACGACATGGTCGACAGGGGGCACTTGGCTGTCAAGGAAGCCGTACTAGCAGAGTTTGCCTGGCTGGGACATGTGTTCCCATCAACGAAACTAGTCTGGTCTGTCATGATATCGCGCAGGGCATGGGGCCCAGGAGTGCGTCCTAGATCTTTGAACGTCTCGGTGAGGCGATTGAACGGCGAACTAGCAAGGTTGTGCTAAGTGAAGGGCCGCTTGCGCTACCTCCAGCACCGGATGATTTCCGGAGAGGCAATGTACCACCAGGATGGGGTGCATTTGTCGGACTATGGAACTGATACGTTTATCCAAGAACTCTGGTCATTTATTCTGAACACAGGTGGGGAGGGTGTCAGACCTGTGGGCCTTGGCCACCCTTGTGGCGGAGAAGAGACCAGCGATCAGTAAATAGTGGCTAAACAAGATGGATGGGAGCCCGCTTGCCGGGCTCCATAGGCCAGCTCTGAGGGGGGATATGGCAAGCTCTCCACTGGGAGGAAGTGACCACCGGCTGGGGAGGCTAGTGGTCGAGAGGTGGGCCCCGGTAATGGCGGACAAGGATAGAAGGGCGGGACCCACCACTCTAAGGGGCAGGTGCACGGCACTTGGCGTAGGATACCCAGTTGCGAGATCCGAACCAGATAGTGTTCCTCCCTTAGGGTTGGGAAGGTGATGGAGCTGATATGCTCATAAATGTAGTTATGTTATAACTTGTGATTTTGATATGCATGTTATTGCTTGTCATGTTTATACAATGTGTGAATAAACATGGGCTTTTTAACCCCACCTGAATCTCTGGTGATTTCAAATGTGGGGATCTTGCATGTCTAGGGTAATTGGGCGGCGGGGGCATATCTGGAGGGTACGGGTCCTATGACAAGCGTGGAGAATCACGACGCGCGCACTTAGGACCCGGCCTCTCCGGACCCCGCCCGCTCCTGGTCTCTGGTGGTTGGTCGGGCGGACGGCCCAATCGGCGTCCGGCCGACCCATTTCCGCTCTGGTGATATCGCGTGACCCGAGGGTCAGGGGGTGGAGACTCTGGGCCTATTTAGGGTCAACTCCCTGTGACTGGGGTCTCTGTTCCCGCTATCACTCCTGGATACCTGACTGCTCATGCCGGCTCCTGGCCATTCTCGAGATCCAGGCCGGCTTTCCGAAATTCCCACCCACACGTCCCTTAGATTAATGGTTTGAGGGGCGTTCTGCAGAGAAGAGACCTGCGATCAGTAAATAGTGGCTAAACAAGATGGATGGGAGCCCGCTTGCCGGGCTCCATAGGCCAGCTCTGAGGGGGGATATGGCAAGCTCTCCACTGGGAGGAAGTGACCACCGGCTGGGGAGGCTAGGGCGACAGATTTCGAGCCTCCCGGGTGACCCTGGGCAGCCTGGTGGTCGAGAGGTGGGCCCCGGTAATGGCGGACAAGGATAGAAGGGCGGGACCCACCACTCTAAGGGGCAGGTGCACGGCACTTGGCGTAGGATACCCAGTTGAGAGATGCGAACCAGATGGTGTTCCTCCCTTAGGGTTGGGAAGGTGATGGAGCTGATATGCTCATGGAGCTGATATGCTCATAAATGTAGTTATGTTATAACTTGTGATTTTGATATGCATGTTATTGCTTGTCATGTTTATACAATGTGTGAATAAACATGGCCTTTTTAACCCCACCTGAATCTCTGGTGATTTCAAATGTGGGGATCTTGCATGTCTAGGGTAATTGGGCGGCGGGGGCATATCTGGAGGGTACGGGTCCTATAGTAGACAGACTCAATGCTTGCAACTCACTTATCAATCTTACCAAAGTATTGGCAACCAAAATGACCGACTTAGTCAACAACCTTAAGTTGCCATTAGAATCCCCATAAAAAAGTAGGATGATTTAGGTACTACTGGGGCTGTCTGAAAGTGGCTGCGCTGGCTTCCGAAATGGCCACTTAGCATGAAGCTCCGGAGCTGGACCCGCTCATTATGCACTCAATGGGGACTTCAATCGTGCTACAAATCCATGCAGACTTGAAGGTGGGAACTGTGGCGCCACGGTACCTAGGGATGCCCATGTTAAGAGAGATCAGTCCTCAATCCTGCCCTTACCATTAGGCGCACCCACTGGGTGTTGCGGTGCTCAGAGGCCCGGCAGCGACACGGGCTGC
This sequence comes from Lissotriton vulgaris, assembly GCF_964263255.1. Lineage (NCBI taxonomy): Eukaryota > Metazoa > Chordata > Amphibia > Caudata > Salamandridae > Lissotriton > Lissotriton vulgaris. Next base: position 1,010,221,414 of record NC_141698.1, on the reverse strand, counting down.
TGGTGAGTCTGAGGCCGCTGCAGCAGGCCCCCTTCTATGTCATGTGGGCCGTGAAGGCAAAGGCCCTGTCAAGAATAGGAGAATGAGCTTGGAAATTAATGCACTGATGCCGGAGGTCTGGGACTGGCTAGGGTGGCTATAGCCTGCGTATTACCCCAGCAGTAGCACGAGTAATAAAATAAAATCCACGAAGCAAGAAACAATTGCAGTACCACATGATGTTACTAGTTGTCCCTGTGGAGTTGTAAAGGAACCTCTATTAGCCACATAAGATACTAAATCCTTAATGCAATTTAAGGAGAAAGCTTGCAGCGGAGCATTTGTTTCCATTTGTTTTTATTGGAAGTGAGATTTTTGTTAGCTTGCGTTTTAAAAATGCACCTTTGTGGTTTATTTCAATAGGGCATTTTTCAAACACAAGCAATCTCGAGAGATTAAGTGGTTCGTCCAGAATCACAGAATGCTGAGCCAACGTCAGGACTCCGCCTGTTTTTTCAGTACCACAGTCAGCAGCTTTGTTCATTAGGCCACCTCATAAAATAAACGCATTTAGTACAGTGCGAGACATACTTTTACTGTCACTGTCCACTCAACATTGACTGCTGTGTGTGTTTTATGCTATTGACTGAACAGGTCTTTGATATTTCTAAGTTACAGAATAGTTCAGGCTCAGAGCTATTATTCCACAGCATGCTATCCCCAGAGAAAGAGGATGTGGCTCGGTGGTGAGAGCTACCCACTCTGGAGCTGGGAACCAGTGTTCGAGGTTGCCATTTGATCAACATTCTGTGATTCTTGGCAAATCACTTAAACTCCTGTCCAGGCTCTATTAACAACAACAAAAAACTGTGATTTTGGAGGGGTGGTCAAGCATTGTTGTGGGAGAGGTGAGGGGATAGGGAGAGATAGCACAGGGAGATGAAGTGTGAAGCAGTATTTTAAATTAAAAGAAAAAACAAGCAGACCTCGGTTAGGTGGTTGAGGGTGGGCAAGCAGTAAGGGGGGGTGGAGCTCTAGCCAAGGAGGGGGTACCAGCGTGAGCAAATCTAAAGAATGGCTGTTCATAAGTACGAGGAGGGGGAGCATTCGTGGGCTCGAGTGAGTTCCTGAGCCTAAACGGAACAATCATTTACAATGCAACGTCTCGCCTTTGAAAAAGTTAGAGCTATTGGCATTGTAAATGACAACATTTTTATTTATGTGTTGGTTTTTGAAAACAGATAAATAAATGGCACTGTCATTTACAATGCCAATAGCTTAATCTCTCGCAAACGCCACACACAGACCCCCACAGAGTCCCACACACATACATACATACCTACAGAGCCACATGCAGAGCCACACACACACACAGAGCCACACACACACATACACAGAACCACATACACACATACAGAGCCACAGACACACACACAGCTACAGACAACCACACACACACACTTCATCCACCCACTAAGTCCATCCACCTAGCCACCACTCAACTCCATTCATCCACTGACTCTGCAGTGCTACGTCAGGGGGAAACCTAGAAACTATGCTGTTTAAGGTCTCCAAGTCTAATACTGTTCATGGCAACCTGCTGTGCCTAGTGCCAAGAAACTCCTGTGCAGGATTGCAAATTTACATAAATAAAATAAGTGGGTCGAGTCCCTATGTTCCAGACCGAGCAAATAAACAATCGAACCATTCTTACCACCCCCCCACCTCACCCCCCTCCAACATCAATACAAGGACCTATTTTAATTTCAAAGTAGGTATCCCAACACGAGGTGCCCCCGCCAGTGAGGTAGCTCCTGTTTACATTTGCTTCCCCAGGATGTTGCGTTTGTGGCTTTAATGCAGCATTTCTAGTATGGTGTGGACTGAACCGGGTCCTCTATGCGAGCTCAGCTGCCAGCGGGTGTTTATCAGGTCACGAAGAGTGCAGTTAAGGCTTGGGGTTTGCAAGGTTCAGAGCCCGTCAGCGAGTCAAAATCTACCTGCACAACCAGTCCTTGGCCTCTGCTGCGTGCACAGAGATGCACTCATGTGCATCAATTGTGAGGGAGGTGCAAGCTGTTTAAATGGACAGGGTGAAAAAGAAAATGTAGTGCTTACAGCGGATCCGAGAAGCACGTGCAGGGGTCGGGGGCTGCAGAGGATCAAACATGAAGCATGTGCAGGGGTGGGGGGCTGCAGAGGATCAAACATGCAGATGGAGAATCAGACGTGGAAGAAAACGTGCGCTGTCTGCGGCTGCCGAGGAGAGTGTGAGGGGTAGAACTAAGTGAATGACTTAGCCCAAAAACTACTTACTACCCCTCCCACAGCCTTTAGTAATGTTTAATCCACACTCACCGTTCAGAACTATAAGAGTTCCAGTTCTAGCTACTCAATATTGTTATTCATCTGATACTACCAACAAACATTGGCAAAGCTAATCGGCCTTGCTTGATTTAGGCAGTGATGCAAGAACAGTTTTCAGAGTGGGGGTGCGGCCATCAGTATAAAGTCATTGAAATCATGGGGAGTGACAAATCCTAACACCACACACCAGTGAGCCATGCCCACTCAGCAGGACGCAGGTGCATTTGGGAGCAGGCCGTTGCCAATATAGATTACTGAAGCAGCGTGCGGTAGCGCATAATTTACGGATGTGCATTGTTTTTTTTTTTAATGGGACCTACAGTTTAACTCCTACAAACTTACGTATCGCACAATTCTGAGGACCTTGTTTCAGAGAATGTTCATCGTTTGCACACCTGACGACAATGACTCATAATCAGACCACAGGATTTACACCCCTCATCAGAATTACAAAAATATGCGTTTCATGTCTGCTCTCCCGACTGGGGATATATTTTGAAAGCAGTCACATTTCGTTATAGGATAGAACAAACTGCATCCTACAGCTGTTCCTTTCACAATTCCTGTACCAAGCAGCAAGAGGGTCACCCTTCACTTTAAAAACTTTAAAATCTCCCAACACTTTATAGCTGGAAAAAAGTGAGCACCGTCCCAAGATTGTGTGTGTGTGGGGGGGTTGGGGGGGCAGGCACAGGGACAGCGGGAGGGGGGCGGGAACGGGCACACTGACAGTGGGAAGGGGGCGGGAACTGGCACACGCTGGTTCAAGACGGCACTGCAGAGCTTCTCAAGTTAGCTACTGCCCGGGCGCCATCTTCGGAGAAATGACCAAAACAAACATAAAAAAAATAAATAAATAAACCACCGCCCACCGCCGCAATGACGTTCACAAAAGGGCGGGATGAGTAAAAATCGCCGGAACGCCCACGAATCTGCTCGGGCAATAACTGACGCATCTTTGTTCCAATGGCTAGCTTCCATTTATGGAGCTAGCCAATGGAACAGAGAGGCGGGACAAAGCCCCATACTGATTCTCAAAAGATTTCGCCTGCGCGAACACTGCTGCGCAGTGCTACGCCAGGCGAAACCTAAAAAAGAGTGCTCACACAGTAATAAATAACAGCACTAGTAACACCACATGTAAGAGGGGCAGTCCTCATGAGACGTTAAAAAAAAGAAAAAAAAGGAGGGACTAGTGACCAAATTAACCAATGAAAATTAGCCATTTAGAAAGGACAGCAAAAGGAGGCAATTAGAAATATGGATGTTGCTTGGTGCCCATATCCTGAGTACGTAAAAGAAACAATTGATGGACTGAATGATGGACAATACAAACATTCACCAGTGTCACAAGGATCTGGGTTAAATCCATCATTCTTTTGCTCACCACACCACCCCAGTTTGGACCCAGCCATAAGTATGCTGAATACAGCATGCCTTTAAGAGACAGCGCAAGTGATGCCTAGGCACCACCTACACATAGGGGTGATCAGGGCAAAAAAGATTAATTTCTCACAAGGCAATAATGGGATGTTGGGACCCTCGACCACTACCTTTACCCTTGTGTTCTCTGGCGAGGTGTTGCTGAAGCTGTGACTGAGTGGACTGCCACAGACGAAAGATGAAGCGTCTCGGAAATTCCTAAAATGGGTGATTCCTCTAAGGGTGCTGCAGGCATAGAGACTTAGCAGTATCTCTTTTGGCCTTGAACACCTCTGAGGCTGAATAGGCTTTGTTTTCCAATAAACAGGTGTGCACATCCATATAAAACTGGCAGAAGGTAGGAGAGCGAAATAAACCGCTAAGCCAAGCGAACCCTGGTACAATCCCTCTCTAGACCCAATAAGATCTAGAGGATCAGAATCAGACCCAAAAAAGATCAAGGATAGTGTGGTCATAGGATACAGCAGTTTCCTGGCGATACCTCTCCACCACCAGTAATCTTAAGGCATCTCTTCCACGCAGTGCACAGGCTCTTATCCTGTAAAAGCTGCAGTAGTGTCCAGGAGGGAGAAAATGCAGAACATGGTGTTAAGAAATGCTACTGGGTCTACCTCTGGGGCAGGGAAATAGTACAAGGCTGAAGAGCTGCCGGAAACCACTTGGGCTGAGAGTTTTCAACCACATAATCAGTTGGTGGTGACAGTGATGAATCCAATAGCAGTGCCAGTTCAGATGGCACAAGAGATATTAACTCCGGCTCACAGGATGGAAAATCCTGTGGGAGTCCGAGGGCGCCTGGAGTGATTTACATCTGAAAGAAGCTCAGTGTTCCTTATGCTTCATCTGTCTGTTTAAAATATGGGAGTGGCACCCTCTTCTTTTTAGATACCGGGGCATGATAAGTTTTGCACACTTTCAGTTATTGCCATGGAGTGTATAGTGTGGCAATAACCAAATGACTCAGAATTATTGTAAAACCCTAGTCACCAGAGGTGGACAGAGTAATGGTCGGTGATGGACATCAGCTCCTTGCTGCTCCAAAAGGGATTAAAGTCGGAATGTTTTGAGGGAGACATCCTAGAATTACACAGTTTGCATTTGTGAAACTTTGGAGCACTTAAATACGAAGACTCAGAGAGCATGCTCCAGATTCAAGTAGAAGGCTGGGAAAAAATGGAACTCACGTCATTGTTGACGTCCCCTACTGGCATCAAAGAGCGCTGAAGTTTTCCTGAGTCTAGTCTGATGTTTGGGATAACTCAACAAGTGAGGAACCTGCAGGTAAAAGAATCCATCTGAATCATACAGCAAATACAATTTCAGCAGTATAATTCCTGAATTCCACCCAGATTACAGAAAATGGTCTTGATGGGTAAAGTCTCCTCCCCTCTGCTGCCCCTTAGCATCTCTGATCACTCCGGCTAATCTTGAAAAAGCTTTGCAAGTGATCATAGACCAAGAAAGCTAAGGTTTTATAGGATGCACAATGAGTGACATGAGTTTCAATTTCGAGAAAGGAAGGTCTTTGCTGCCAATGATTTTGACTCATTTATCCAACGTCCTTGCGTATTCTTTGGGGAACTTAAAATTGCTCAATGTGAAAAAAGTATAATTTGTACACACATGCAAAGCCACTTGTACAGATCACTGTGGACAAGCCACTCATTTTAATGAAGTGATTTGATTAATTTACTAACTAATTTCACTAGGATCAAAACACAAATTAATACATTAGGTTAAAGTAGTTGTTTGTGCATTAAATCTCTGAATGAAAATATATGTTTAAAGAGTGGACCACTACAAACACTTTGTGGAAAAACTCCTCAATGCACCTTAGTTCGCACAAAGACAGTCTTTAACCACAACCCAACTTTAATCAGCTAACACTCTGGAACATGCATGCATGCACACCCACTAACACAAGAGAATAAATACTGCATCGTACATACTGAAAGTTGTAAGTTGTTCAATTAGCTGTGCCTCTCTTTCCAGCTCCCAAAAGGAAGGTGAGTTATGAGGTTTTACCATCAGACCACATACATCTTTTCTCTAGCCAAATAAAAAGTGTCACTTGAATTCTGTGCTTTTAGTAATCTACACGTTGCAACACAAATTAATTACCTCTTTAGACTACTTTACTTCATTGCAATTCCTTCTGTAGTTGAAAATACTGACAACAGACACCCAACTACACATCAGGGTTTTTGACACAGACGTTTCACTTTACTAAGGCTGATAGCTTTTCACTCCTCACACTAATTGTACAAAGAGCCTTCAAAGTAACAAGGCGTCTTACCGGTAGGAAACATTATTTTGGAGATGCTATACCCGCTCTTTTCAAACAAACAAAAGGTGATGGGAGCAATGCTAGCAATAAGTCTAAGCACTGGCAATCGCTCGGGTGTAGCACTCCAACCTATCAGTACTAGGTTGCTTGTGTTACAGTCCAGGGAGGACCTGGCCTGAAAGTTTGGGATGGACTGCTTTCATTTGAGCAGAGTTAAGACTGATTTGCATATGGGTGGGTTCAAACAGAATGACTGTGTAATGGGCTGAGAAGTCAAGCATTCCATCCATCACTCTTTTGTATACTTTAGTCTACCACCTCTTCTCTTCACTAACGTGTTTGCCCTCACTTTCTTGTGAGGCTAAAGACGTACAATAATTCATATCCAATACCGTACATCGAGAAAATACACCAACCCAAACAACTTGCAGCCTAATACTTAAACCAATCTGATCCAATGGGGATTTTGGGGAGCGAAAAAGGAGTGGGCTAGCAATATATACACTCAGCAGATACTTAAAATATAGATGGTAAACACCCTAAGAATGTGAAAGAAAATCCACAGTAGTAGCTCAGAAATAGATATGGGATGCAAAACTAAGGTTAGAGAATCACTAACAAACTATAACTGCATCAAGGTCATCAATGGAAATCTGTGAGAACTGTAGCAAAGGGAATAATTTTAGGATTCTTTTCCACTGACAGCATAAGTAGTTGCAGTGAACTGCAGAATGGTCTTGCAAAAACAGTCTCCTCAATTGCAGTAGGTGATTTAATAGCTGTGTATAGGTAACACCACATGATTTCTTCCTAAATTCAAATTGCTCTTGACAAGAAGTCTACTAATTCGGTTACCTTAAAAAACCTTTGTCTCCGTCATGTGGTGATAGTGATCACAATCTACTTGCCTCAGGCATTTAAGGAAACTAAACAGTTTGCAGATTTCTGGAAATAAAACCAGTGAAATTGGATTATAGGTGTCAGTTTGTGACAAAAGTATAATGGCCTATAAAAACATAACTAAGTTAAAAAACAGCATTATTTATCTCCATATGGAAGTTGAAAATCTTCCTTCTTGATGTTGTAAATTTTGTTTGTAAAGCCCTAAAGTGGAGGCAGGATGCCATGAAACACGCCATGGCTCAAATCTGTGAATATACTTCTGCATTGTTAAACAACATGGACTGCAAACTGTTTCCAATTGTGGTTAAACCTGTGAATATACTTATACATTGTCAAACAACAAGTACTGCTAATGGCCTCCAATCATATATAAAGCTACACAAGAGGAGAAGATAATACAACTGTGACGAAAAAAGGACTATGTACCCAAGAACCATTATGGTTTTGAATGTGTTCTGGAATAAAATCAATTTTTATGCTAGGTTTTTAATTTTGTGTTTATGACTTGGAAAAATTAAAGTTAATTTTGAATGTGAATATAGACATCCTTAGATTATTTGATAAAATATGCTTGGAAAGCTAGGAAACAATTGACGGTTTTGAGCTGAGCGCAGAGATGAATATCCCACTGTAACCCGCTATTTTCATATGTGCTTGTATGTGAACCTTGACTCTGCACCTAGTACTTCTTTTTGAAATGCTACTTGATTGTCCATTTCTGCGCAAGGGTGCTTTAAGAGATTTCCAGTATATTGATTAGTTAGTTTCCACCTGCCTGCGTATCCTTAGCACAATCTTGCAGGTCGGTATCTTGGTGCAATAGCTGCATGGCTACCATGCATTTGGTATATACTCTGGGTTCAGAATTTATGCTGAATAACAAATCTATTTGTTTTTTAAAAAGGGGATTGGATTGTTGCCTCATTAGGCTTGGAAGGGGCTGTGTTCTTTAATGTTTTCTAACATAACATGAAAAAGATGTACTTCATTAAACCCTTAAAAACTGTTACTGTTCTAAAGGTGGAAAACCTGTAATTCGTAGCCATGCATTCCTGCATAAGACAAGAGTGCTGCTGATATGTCTACAGGATGTGTATGCACTGTACAAGGGAACATATGTCTAGCTTGGATTTATCTTTGCACTCTTATGGTGGATTTCTACAATGTACTGCACTATTTCCACCATGTGATTCAGTTTAAGACTATCATTCTGGCTAAGCAAGATTGAAAAGCTTTTTCATATTGCACTTGTTCTTTGTATGGAAAACGGCTCTTCTGCATGTTCTATGCACCATTAGTCAGTCATGGCCACATGGTTTCTGATGTAAATAGGGTCTTGGGGCATAATCTTATATTTTTTTTCCAACCTAGGTGAGAAGAATGTGGTTTTAAAAGGTTCCTCGACATTCTCAACAGTGGAGCGGAGAACCATCTTCAACAATGGAAGCAACTGATTCGCTCTTGCTTCTCGACCTGCATTGGGCTCTCATGCTAAAACACGCTCTGTGAGTGGCAGTAAGGTAGTCGGAGCATCATCATCAGAATCAAATATATAGCAATTCCAAACACTACTTAGGTTCTCCCCTTGAAGGGGGTCCCCCTCTATTTGCAGTTTCTCCAGACATTCTGTATCTTGTGAAGGGGATGGTAGCGGAGTAAGTCATTTATTTAAGCCGGGTCTGGTGGGTCACTGGAATAATGAGTCTACTGCAGGAGCCTGTGTTTGACCTCCTGGTCACTGGTTCAAATCCCAGCGGGTCCACTCAGCCTTTCATCCATCTGAGGTCGATAAAATGAGTACCATTGAGCTGGGTATCAACAAACATCTGTTATTCAGCGCCAGGATACCCGTAGTGGTGAACGTGCGCTTTACAAATACACGTTATGTTATGGGTGGTGTGTTGAAACTTTCAGAAATAAATAAGAACCAATTTTCCTCAAGAGGAGCCTCCTCAAAAGTTGGTTTCCTGCTTTTGCGTAGAGGATTCCTATTTAAAAGTTCCATGAAAATCACTGGTCAACAAAGTGACCTATTCCAGGATTGGCACGTATTTGATGCTGTTTAATGCAACCTTTCCGATGCCCTCACCCTATTAAACTGGAATTCAAGTCTTTTAGATTTCGACAGATTAACAGTTTTTCAATTGTACATTTTATTTACTCTCCCATGTTGCAATGTCATGGTACAAATTATTTGGTAGGCTAAAAGAATGACAATGAGAAGGGAAATAATTATTTTGATAAAGTCACACAGTGTCTCTGAGCTTCGAAACTCCAAATGTAAAGTACAAACCAGCCATATTGCTTTACCTGCCAGGAGGTGGATGCAATGAAATGCAACTAACATGGTACATTAAAACTTGCATCATTATTTTGAGTTTATTCATAGATGTCCTAGCGAAATGTGTATTTTAGCCAACAGCAAATTATCTTAGGCCCGACGTCTTACCTCCTTTTGAGCAATTCCCATTCGGTCCCTCCAGTGCAATAAAACAATGTCCACTTTGTCTTTGGCAAACTTCTCCACCTCTTTAGCAGCTATGCCCGCCAATCTCTGCCATTCGGGGACTTTATTCAACTTGCCAAACTGATCCTGTGAAATAATAACAGAACCTATCAATCCTTGGCCTGTCTAGAGGCGGGAATAGCAACATATAACGCCCAATAGTAACAATGCTGCTCTAAAAATACCAAACCATGAACAATGGTTAGTGATGGACAGTATGCTTGACGTTTTCCGATTACAATTTTTTCTCAATTTCTTAAGCAATTAGTAGAGGCCGCTAGGTTGACTTCATTTACATGTTTCAACTTGCAGATAAAGTGCATGCCCAGTACATTTTCCATGTAAAGAATGTTTTCTGTAACTTGGCGGCATCGGTGGGTGACAAATGTGCATTGCATAACATAAGCTGAAGGATATTCTACAGCCTGGAAGCTGACTGTTGATAGTATGCTGGTGTATTGTTGGTGCATAGGTTTAGTAAAGGGTGATATGTTAAAATGGGGGAAAAGTCTGCCACAAAATGACAAGTGAATAAATGCTGTTATTCTAAAAAAAAAAAGTTTACATTTAAAATTACATACACGAGTCTCTTGTTTTTCCCATCTTCAATTTAGCAATGAGTAACATACAAGCCATTCTCAAGTTCCAATTTGGAAATCATTATCAGAAATGGCTTTTTGACTGCTAGAAAAGGTACAGTAAGAGCTGTGGAAATAGGCTTTCCAGTGCAGCCTTGTTGAATACATATATTCTCAAAAGATTGCTTTGGAGGTAAAATATTCAGCCAACATAGGTGCTTCGGACACTGAAAATACAGCAAAATAAATCTATATTCTTCATTTGCCATGGTTTCCCTTAATGGCATAGGCATCTTTGGTTGAATTTTTAATGTATTCAAGGACAAAGAGGAGGGCAGCAGAGAAGATGAAAAATAAGAATAAATATATGGCAAAAGGCCAAAAGTTATTATAACTTTCAGATCTTAATGTTTATTCTGGATCCGTAGAAAGTTCTGATATGTTCATATCCTAATATACCAATATCTACTAATCTGAAGGCTGAAAATGAAGCAATTATGAATATTTCTTAAGTAGATTATGAAAACAATAATAGGAAAGTTCCATGGAAGTCATATTGGAAAGTTCAGAGTCTGTAATGTAGGAGTGGTTGGCTGGGGAGGGGTTGGTTATATTAACTCTGCAGGTTTAATAATTATTTTTAATAATTTTAGCACTCAATGCGAAATGTGCACATACCTCAGGGTGGAAACAGTCAGTGTCATCTGGATGGGACATGTCTTTATAAATGAAAAAATAGGTGTGCTACACAATAAGAGGTGAGCATACAGAATGAGATATAATGAACCTTCCGCAGAGGTTAACACAGACTTGAAGGCAATACAAGTAGAGCTATTTGACAAGGTTTGGCATCCCCTGGCGGAAGCACTTAAACTTTCAAATTTCCTCTCTGCACAACTCTGAAGAATTTAACATTTTAAAAGTACATCTAAGGGGGGCGTGGCTTGCGCGCCGGCGACTGAGGACGTCTCTCCCGTGAGCTCCGTTTCGGACTTCCCGCGGATGCCGTGAGAAATCGTCAAAACCGCCCTTCGGACGGTTTTCTTGCTGGATTATAGTGTCGGAAGGTGGGGACTCCACGATGCAGCACTTTGCCGACCGAAAAGAGCGCAGTTTCAAGGACAATTTGTGTTGGTAACTATCTCTTCACTTCGTAACACGAACGGCCGCCATTTTGTTTGCCGCCGGTTCGTGTGTTTTCTCTGCGCTGTTCCTGCTCTTTCTCCCTTCGTTATGGCGCTAGCTTGGCGTTGATGCCGCATATTATCCTGAGTCACTCATGAGATGCTGTGGACTATTTTTCACTTTTGACGCTTCTCCCACACTCCAATTTAAAAGCGCACTTTTTTCTCTGTGGTGAAACGACCGCCATTTTGTGCCTCTGGATGCCGAGCCTTCTGCTATTGCCTTGCTCAAGAACTGTGATAAATGTCTCAGCGTTATCATAACCTTCTTGTTCTTTTGACCTCTACTGACCATCGGTCTCCTCCAATACCTTAATGCACTGTCTATGCTTACTCGTGAATGTCTTGGTGCCCTATTTCATTTAAGCTGACACTCCATATTGCCATGACGGTCCGTCACAATGTCAAGCCTATGAGTTAGTGGTTGCCTCCTGTTTGACCTCGTGTGGCTGTTATTTCATTCACACACTGATAATAGTGTGTCTCAGTGCCCTCTTTTTTTTTTGCCACAAGGTGTGCCCCTACCAATTTGGGCATCTACAACCTATTTCGTATTCAACAACACTATTGGTCATAGCTTCCTTTCCTCATCCAACATCATGGCAAATCTCTCTACTTCGCCGAAGTTATCACAAACTGGAACAAAACCTAAAAGACCAAAGAATGACCCACCCTCACCTATTAAATCTTCGACTAACCCTGTTCTGGACTCAATCTTTGAGGAGGTGCGTGGTCTCCAACCGTTTATGACTGCTACCAATGCTAAGCTTCAGCAGATCGAGGAGCGCTGGGTGGTCATGGAAAATAAGGTTTTGAACTTAGAACAACGTGTCAGCGATGTCCAAGACCTCTCAACCAAGATTCCACTTTTGGAACAAGAAATCCACAAACTCAAATTACACACCGAAGATTTGGAAAATAGAAATAGACGCAACAACCTACGCGTTTATGGTGTTCCAGAAAATTTGGAGGGGTCCGACATGGTCTCTTTTATTCAGAAACTTCTTCAGGAACTTTTGGAACTCTCTCCATCGACTCATCCTCTCAACATCCAGAGAGCGCATCGTCTTGGCCGTATTAATTCCAATGCAACCAAACCACGTGGAATCATCATGTTATTCTTGGAGTTCACAGAACTCATGGCTGTTCTAAAAGCCGCCAGGGCCAAACGTCGTCTCCAGTGGTCTGGTCACAACATCTTCATTTCCCAAGATCTCTCTTCTGCTACCAATGCTCGACGTAAGGAATTCCTGAACCTTCGCCCCACGATGAGACAACTCAACATTCAGTATGGAATTCTTCATCCCTGTTTCTGCAAGATTACACATAATGGGCGTACCAAGTCGTATGATGATCCCCAGAAACTTCGAGACTATTTGATGAGTATCACACCGTCTACCATGGAAACTGCCAGCTAATGCCTTTTCGTCTTTCAATGTTTTTCCTCTTATAACGTTACTGCTTTAATCTATCTATTTTCTCTTACCTTATCTCCCCTTTCTATTTTGTTCTAAACTCTCTTCTCACATCCTTGTGTTTATCCTTTCTAATATGTCCGTATATGGTTTGCTCGTGGGTTATGTCCTCTCTCTGGTGTACCCGCGTCTCACGTGTTTTGGTTACTGTTCTCTTCTCAGATCAAGCCTTTGTGCCTTGACCTGTTTTCTATTTCCCTCTCTCTCTTTATGTATCTTCCCTCTTTCTTTCTCTTCTCTCTCTTTCCTTGCTTCCTTCTTCTCAAGCTACCTCTGCTGGTTTATTTTCTTCTCCGTTTCTTCCTTCCATGCTATTTGATTTTTCTTTCCCTTCTTCAAATGAGCGATTTCCTACTCCAATGTTTAACCGTTATTTTTTGTCTCCCCCTATATAGCGATCTCCCTGCTGTGTGTTACCTCCACTCTTCGCCCATTCCTTCCTCCTTCCGACATGTGTAATTTTGTCTCTTGGAATGTTCGTGGTCTTGGTCATCCTGTCAAGCGTCAGAAGGTATTGTCTCACTTAACAAAATTTCATTCACAGGTTGTCTTTCTTCAAGAGACTCATTGCTCGGACACTGATTCCCTTAAATTAAAAAGACAATGGGTGGGTCAGGTTGTATTTTCTCCTGCGGTCAACAAAAAAGGAGGGGTTGCTATATTATTTCACAAAGCTTTAAATGCACAAATTATATCCTCCCAAAATGATGATGAAGGTCGTTGGGAAATGGCAAAGGTTGTTATTCACAACAAGACGATGGTCCTATTGAATATTTATGGCCCTGTTCGTCCAGACCCCAAATTTTGGAAAGACATTAAATTGCTTATTGCATCCATTGATTGTCCTAATTTCATCGTTGCTGGTGATTTTAACCAATGGTTGGACCCTTTTTCAGACCGCTTGTCTTTGAGTAAATTTCAACCTGATAAAACCCATAAGGCTTTTCAATCTGCCATTGCCTCTCGTCCTCTGTATGACTCGTGGAAAGTGTGTAACCCTGATTTACTGGAATATACTTTTTTTTCTAATGTCCACCATACTCGTTCAAGGATTGATTATATTATGATTAGTAAGTCTCTCCTTCCCTCCCTTCAAAAATCGGTTATTGGCTCTATTTTTATTTCTGACCATGCACCGGTTTACACTACCCTGGATTTATCCATTAGTCCCTCCAATTTTAGTCGTTGGAAATTTAACTCTTTTCTTTTATCTGATGCCACTTTTATGAAAAAATGTACTGAGTTTTTTAATGAATATTTTTCCTTTAATGACCCTGTTGATACTTCCATTCCCAACACTTGGGATGCTTTTAAGGCTTCTTTTCGTGCTTTTACGATTTCATATGTTTCTGCCAAAAAGAAGCTTAACAAGCAAAAATATGAGGATCAACTTAAACATATTAAAACCCTTGAACATTCATATTTCTCCTCCAAATCCCCATCTGCCCTTCAGGACCTGATTCTTGCCAAAACAGCTCTCAATAAAATTATAACTAATGAAGCGTGTCATACCCTCCTTAAAATAAAATCTAAGTATCATGGGGGTCAGAACAAAGCAGGTAAAATGCTGGCCAACTACTTGAAAATCAAATCTGAACGCAAAGCTGTCGGCCCAATTTTTAATGATTCACTGAACAAACTGGTCACCTCTGATGAAGACATTGCCGAAGTTTTTCACAATTACTATCAAGCCTTATATACAGATGATACTCACCCTTCTGATGCTAACTTAACAACTTTTTTTGAAGGCCTTCCATCCCCTCCAGACCTTCCTGTTGAATTTTCACACCTGGAACGTGAAATTACTCTCCAAGAGTTTACCTCAGCTATTCATTCCCTTAAGAAATCAAAAGCCCCTGGTCCTGATGGCCTGCCGATTGAATTTTACTCCTCCTTTCATTCATTTTTTGCTCCCAAACTCCTTCAATTATTTAATTCTTTTATTTTTGAAGCTAAAGCCTCTGGGTCATTCTTAGATGCCCTCATTGTCATCATCCCGAAACCTGACAAGGATCATTCCCAATGTAAGAATTTCCGCCCCATATCCTTAATTAATTATGACTGTAAAATTTTTGCTAAAATCCTTGCCTCTCGCCTTGATTCCATTATCCCTCGATTAATCAACACGGACCAGGTGGGTTTTGTTAAGGGCAGACTTGCTGCGGATAATGCCCGTCTTTTTTCCAATGTCCTTTCTCACAGTAAAAATGTCAAAACCCCATTAGCAGCCCTTTCCCTAGATGCTGAAAAAGCTTTTGATCGTATTAATTGGCAGTAAATGTTTCAAACCCTTTCTTGGTTTGGTTTTGGCCCGAAGTTTATAGCGTTAGTCCGACTCCTTTATTCCTCCCCTCGTGCCAGTATTTTTGTTAACAATCAATTTTCCAGATTTTTTTCTTTAACAAGAGGCACGAGACAAGGTTGTCCCCTTTCTCCTTTATTATTTATCCTATGCCTTGAACCATTTCTACAACGTATTCGTTCTAACCCTCATATCACTGGTTTAAAATTCTCCTCTGTCGAAACTAAACTCTCAGCGTACGCCGATGATGTCCTCATTTACATGTCTAATCCTGAATCTTCCCTCCCACCCTTTTTAGATGAAGTTCAGTTATATTCCTCAATATCAGGATATAAGCTTAACTTATCCAAAACAGAAGTGCTTCCCCTTAACTCTTTGTGTTTTCAATATATGTTTAATAATACTGATTTTGCATGGTGTCCTTCTAAAATTAAATACCTCGGCATATGGTTTTCTTCCTCTCTAAAAGATACCCTTAAAATAACATTTGATTTGTTAATTAAGAAAATTCAATCACTCCTACAGATTTGGTCTCCCCTATTTCTTTCTTGGTGGGGTAGATTAGATACCATCAAAATGATGATTACCCCGCATGTTTTATATACAGTCTCTATGCTCCCCTTCAAAATCCCTAAATCCTATTTTTCCCGTATCAATTCAATATGCACAAAATTCTTGTGGAACAATAAACATCCCCGCATTGGATTACATAAGCTGGTTCGTCCTAAAAATGAAGGTGGTGTTCGTTTCCCTGATTTTGGCTCTTATCATTCTGCCTTTCTTATCAAACAATCCTTCTCCTTGGCATATGATTTCCTTGATACTCCTGTTCCTAAGTGGGTGCTCCTGGAACGCTCTTTTTTGAAAGATTTCTCATTTCAACATGTTCCTTTCATGTCAAATTGTACCTTTATATCCAAGTATCCTATTTTGAAATATTGCCAATCTACCTTGCAAAATGTTTTTACCTCTTCCCTTTCCCCTCTACAATGTTTTTTATCATCTGTAGTTTGGTACAACAAATTTCTTAGATATAAAGGTAAATCATTTTACTTTAAACACTGGAAAGAAAAGGATATAATGTTTGTACATCAATTTTTTCTTGATTCTACTCTCCTTTCTTTTGTGGATCTACAAAATAAGTTTAACTTACCCTCCTCTTTTCTTGCTGAATATTCTATTATAATCTCTGCTATTCAATCTCACTTATCTTCGCTCTCCTCTCCCTCTGATTCTTTTTCTTCTTTTACTCCTGTCACTCCACTTTACCCTCTTTTTTCTACCCAACAACCTAAAGCTGCTCTTGTATATTCACTCTTATTATCTAATTGTTCTGTTCGATTTAAGTCTACAGTGGAGACTGCTTGGGAAACTGATCTGGGTGTCTCCTTTGACACTGCATTGTGGGATCGTATATGGTCTCGACTCTTCAAAGTTTCTGTTGCTGCACGCATTACCCAATCCCTACTTTTTATTTACCACAGAGTTGTTATTACACCGGTTACTATACATAAATTTTCTCCAACCTCCTCTCCTCTATGTTGGTCCTGTTCTAAAGATCCTGGTACTCTACAACACCAACTTTACTATTGTCCCCCAGTTTTATCTTTTTGGACTGATGTTTGGAATATATGTATGAAAATGTTATCTCTTTCTTCACAATTGTCCTTCATACACATATTTTTAGGTTCTTTATCTGATGATATTGATATTAGTACACCCTCATCTGCTAAGTTGTTAGATCTTTTTATTGCACTTGCATTTAAAGTTATTTTGTCGTGTTGGAAAGATAATTCTAAACTCTCGGTCCACACATGGTGGAATTATATATGTGATGAACATAGAATTTCTATTGCCTCTTCTACCTCTATTCCTTTGAAAATTAAATCTGATTTATTATGGCTTCCCTTTACTTCATATCTCTCCTCCAATCCTTCTCCTCTACCGCGTGCTCCTTGTCCCTCATGATCCCTTAATTTTCCTTCCTTTTTCTCCTCTCTCTTTCCTCTCCTCTTTCCCTGTCTTCTGCTTTCTTCCTTTTCTTTTTTTCCTTCCCAACCCTTTCCTTTCTTCTTTCTCCTTCCTATCTTTTCATACCTTTCTTTTCTCTATATAAATTCCTGTAGATTGAGGTCTTTTAATTATTATTACACCCGTATGTACTTTTTCCTAATTTTTCATGACATGTTTTCTGTATCACCTTTTAATGCTTAATAAAAATTTCTTAAACAAAAAAAGTACATCTAAAGTTTAGATCGGAAGAATTCACAATATTAACTCCATTCTAGAGCAGACCTAAAGGAGTCAAACTTTCAAGCAACCTTTGATGCAGCTCATAAGAACTCACCCTTTCAAAAGACATTCTGCGGCAAATTATTTCTCTTTTGATACCTTCAAAGGGGAATTCATTTCTTTTAGATACCAGCAACAATTTTACACTAATGGAAATTGTTGATCTCTGAGAGTGGTTAATTATGCTATATTTTGCAACTGAATTCCTCTATACACTGCAAGGGATGGTGCAGAGGCGTGATGCATCAACGGACAGGACGGTGGTGTTTATCGCAGGAAAGAACACCGCTCTGAGTGATTCTGGGAAATATATATTAGTTCAACATAAACATTACAATTTAACTATGTTGGTCAAGAACTCTATAATCAATGTTTTGAGTTTTACTTTTGACTGGTAAATTTGATGAGTGAGTGAGTGTGAGTGTAAATATGGAAAATGCTACTTACCAGTATGCATCTGTTCTTGGCATGTAGAGCTGCAAAGTTACACACTGTGCATAGATGGCCACCTAGTGTTGGGCCCGGATGTTTGCAGTTTGTTTTTGTTGTAGAAAAGTCTTTGGAAGTCACAGGTTAGGGGACTCCTCCTTTGGATCATACTGCGCATGGGCATCGCCTCCATCCCCAGATTGTTTTTCGCCATTAGGGAAGTGATGGAGTTTTACAAGAAAGTAGTGATGTCCATGTAATTTGTATCTAATTAAGATAATACTGGAACAGATAAAGGTAGGTGGGGAGGCGGGTGGGAGTGTGCAACTCTGCAGCTCTACATGTCAAGAACAGATGCATACTGGTAAGTAGCATTTTCCGTTCGAGGCATATGAGCTGCAGATTACACACTGTGCATAGATTGTATAGCAGTACCCACCTTTAGCGGCGACCATCAATATCTGTTGCAGTTGTTTGAAATATAATTTTTAATACAGCCTAGCCCACAGTTGCTTGTTGTTTAGTTTGCACATCTACCACAATAGTTTTCTGTGAATGTGTGCAGTGTACACCATGTAGCTGCTTTGCATATATCGTCTAGGGGAATGTTCCCTAAAAATGCCATTGAAGCCCCTTTTTTCCTTGTAGAAAGGGCTTTAGGAGGAATAGATAACGTAGGTTTAGCTTTGTGGTAACAGATTTGTATGCATTTAACAATCCACCTAGCTATCACAGATTTTGATATGGGGTTACCTTTATGTGGTGGTGAAAAAGACACAAAAAGTTGTTTAGTTTTACGAAAAGTTTGTTTCCTTTCAATGTAGTAAAGTAATGCTCTTTTGACATCTAAGGTGTGAAGAGCTCTTTCCTGCGACTGTTTGTGGCTGCGAGAAAAATACGGGCAGCTCAACAGACTGATTTAGATGGAAGGGTGAAATGACTTTTGGAAGGAATTTAGGATTAGTACGGAGAACCACTTTATTATGATGCATTTGCAAAAAGGGTTCTTGAATGGTAAATGCTTGTAGTTCACTAACTCTTCTGAGAGAAGTAATAGCTACTAGGAAAGCTACTTTCCAAGTTAGGAATTGCAATTCACAATTATGTAACAGTTCAAAGGGAGGTCCCGTTAACTGTGTGAGAACGCGGTTTAAGTTCTACACTGGTGAAGGTGGTGTTCTGGGAGGGATTTTTCTTTTGAGTCCTTCCATGAAAGCATTTATGGGAGGCACTCTAAAGAGATAGAGGTTGTCTATTTTGTAAGTATACTGCAATGGCAGCAAGGTGCTGTCTGATAGACGTGTACGCTAAATTACACTTTTGAAGGAGTAATTGGTATCCTATGATGTGTTGAATAGACACATCTAAAGGATTGATGTGGTTGTTTTGACAGTATATTACAAACCGTTCCCACTTGGCTGCCTAACATGCTCTAGTGGTGGGACGTCTAGCTTCTTTAATAACGTTCATACAGTCGTGAGGGAGGTTAAGGTAACCAAACTCTATGACTTCAGGCGCCAGATCGCTAAGTTGAGCGGAGCTGGGTCCGGGTGTCTGATCTCTTCATGGTTCTGTGTTAATAAGCGTGGTGATAGGCTTAGTTTCTGGTGTGGTACCACAGAAAGTTGCAGCAGCGTGGTGTACCACGGTTGTCTGGCCCAAGTTGGAGCAACTAGAATGAGTGTTAGGGAATGTTGCTGTAGTTTGCGTACCACTAACAGAAATAGTGGGAGAGGAGGAAAAGCGTACGCAAATTTTCCGGACCAGTTCATTCATTGCTTTTGGACAGTGGGTGTGGACATCTGGCGGCGAAGTTTGTGCATTTTGCATTTTCGTGGGTGTCGAAGAGGTCTATCTGAGGTTGTCCCTACAGTTGAAAGAACGGTTGAAGAACTTGCGGATGAAGTTCCCACTCGTGGATCTGCTGTGTCTGTCGACTTAGCAGATCTGCCATTGTGTTTTGTACTCCTGGAACATGTTGGGCTAAGAGGAAGGTCTTTAGTGGTATAGCCCATCTTCAAATCTGCTGCGCTAACAGAGAGCTGCTGAGAGTCTTTCCCCCCTTGTTTGTTTATGTAGTACATAGCTGTCATAGTGTCTGTGCGATTAAGACAGCTTTGCCGGACACTTGCTTTTGGAATGCTTTTAGTGCTAGAAATACAGCTAGTAACTCCAAGTGGTTGATGTGGAGTAACTTTTGTTGCGGTGTCCACCTGCCTTGCATGGCGTGATGCATTAGGTGAGGTCCCCAGCCGGAGAGCGACGCGTCCGCTGTTATGACTATTCGAGGAACTGGCTCTAGAAACGGTCGGCCTTTTGAAAGGTTTTTGGTGCTCCACCATTGCTGAGAGCGATGAGTCCGACTGTCTACCAACACTAGGTCTGTTAATTGACCGTGAGCCTGGTTCCATTGTCGTGTTAAGCACTCTTGAAGTGGACGCATTTGTAGCCTTGCGTGAGGTACTATGAATATGCAAGATGTCATCATTCCTATGAGAGCTGCATGAACACGAGCTGGAAGCGAGTGTTGCAGTTTGAATTTTGTTAGGAGTATGTACACTTGTTATCCTGGCTGGAGAGGGTTAGGCTAGTGTTAATTCGGTGTTTTTTTGTAGCGCCTAGATATTGTTGTACATGTGACGGCTACAGATGTGACTTGGTGACTGTGAATCCCAAGTTGTGGAGCAGTTGAATTGTGGTGTGAGTGTGTTGTACACACTGGCTGTATAAGCTGGCTCTTATGAGCCAGTCGTCTAGATATGGGAAGACGTAAACATGCTGTCTTCCTAAGTGAGCTGCTACCACCGCTAGGCATTTGGAAACACCCTTGGTGCTGTTGTGACTCCGAATGGAGTACTTTGAATTGGTAGTGGTGACCGTTTAGTACAAATCTGAGATATTTTCTGTGCGCTGTGTGGATAGGAATGTGGAAATAGGCGTCCTTGAGATCTAGAGTGACAAGGAAGTTGTTTTGTAAAAGGAGCGGAAGGACCTGCTGGAGTGTGACCATATGAAAGTGGTCTGTACAGGTTTAGGGGTCTGAGGTCTAAAGTAGGTCTTAGAGATCCGTCCTTCTTTGGAATTAAGAAATACAGGGAGTATACTCATTTGTTTTGCTGATGCATTGGAACTATTTCTATTGCATTTTTCTGCAGGAGGGATATAACCTCCTGTCTGAGCAGTATCAAAAGTTCTTGTGACATTGGACGCTGTCTGGGTGGTATGTTTGGGGGGGGGGGGGGGGTAGATGTTAGTTCGAGACAGTAACCTGACTGAACTATTTGTAGCACCCACCTGTCTGATGTGATGTTTTCCCAGGCTGGTAGGTATTGTTGTAGTCTTCCCCCAACAGGAGTCGAATGGGGCGGGGGAGAGGAGGGAAGTCATTGGGCAGGGGTGGAGGCAGAGCGTGAGTTGTAGTTTTTACCTCTTCCCTTATTGTTGTTTCCTCTGTAACCACTCCTTTGGTAGCCCCTACTATAGGTGGACTGTGTGAGGGCTGTGCAAGAGGTAGAGGGTGTGTCTGAAGAGTATCCCCTGGTGTAAGATTAACGCGAAATGAGTTTTTGGGAGCCTGCAACTGCAAGTCTCCCATAGATTTGGCTGTATCGGTATCCTTTTTCATCTTTTCAAGGGGTACGTCTACATTAGGTCCGAATAAGTGTTGCTCATCAAAGGGCTGGTTAAGTATAGCAATTTGGACTTCAGGTTTGAACCCTGAAATGTGTAGCCATGCATGTCTAGGCAACAAAATACTATTAACTGCTCTGGAGGCAGTGTCTGCTGCATCTAGTGCACAACGAATAGAGGTGTTTGTAATATTGTTCCCTTCTTGGATAAGCTCATTTGCTCTGTCTTTATACCTATCAGGGAGGTGCTGCATTAATGATTCTAATTCATCGTAATGTGCCGTCATATCTTCCCAATAATGCTTGTGTATTGGCAATACGCCACATGTTTGCTGCCTGAGACGCAGTTCTTTAACCTGATGCGTCAAGGAGCTTAGTCTCTTTATCTGGTGGGGGAGCTTCACCTGATGTTTGTGAATTTGCTCTTTTGCGTGCATTAGAGACCACAAGAGAGTCTAATGGTACTGGGCCTTTAATATATGCTGGATCTGAAGGGGCAGCTTTATATTTTTTCTCTATTCGTGGGTTGATGACCCGAGTTCTAACTGGGTCTTTGAAGACTTCTGGAGCATGCTTAATAACTCCCTTAAGCATGGGCAAAATTGATGAGGATCTTTGTGCATTATCAAAGGTATCCATTAGGAAATCTTCATCTACAGGGTCAGTATGTAGGTCCACCCCATGGTATTGTGCAGCCCTGTGTACAGGCTGATTAAATCCCATAGTGTCTTCTGGTTGGGAATGCCTAGAGGGAAATATGTCGTCCTGAGGGACATTAGGGACCTCTGGGGTGTTCTAATCATTCCACGGGTCAGGTGAACCGGGAGGAATAGAGGGATCATCTGCAACACCCCTTGTATCGTCAGAGCTATCATCCCTGTTGTCATCATCTGGTATGATAGAAGATGTAGGGGAGTGCTGTGGTAGGGGAGCAGGTAGTGATGGCATATGTGGTGGGGGAGGGGAAGGAATCCTTGGAGGAGAGGTAGCAATGTCCTTCTTTGGATGAGGAGCCTGTGCAGGTGTATCCAGTGGTCGTTTTTTTTTTTAACTAAGACTTAGTCGACTAGTGGTTGGATCCTTAACAAGAGACTTTTGTGCAGGGTCTGGATGAAATAAGTCCTCTGCAGGAGGCATATCTTTTGGTGTGGAGGGATTTCTCTGCACCGGGCTGGGGGCTTATTTTGGCTTTGAAGCGTGTTGTTTGTCAGTGTCTTTAGTATGAGACTTTTTCGCCTCTGATGTTTTTTTTCAGCTCCGATGATTTTCTCGGCTCCTATAGGGTTTTGGGATCCGACGGTTTTCTCGGCTCCGATAGGGTTTTTCGGATCCGATGATTTTTTCGAATCTGAAGTGGGTTTGCGTGGGTCCAATGTTGGTTTTGGTGCTGAGGGGCTAGCAGTAGGCTTCGGCGCCGATTGTTTTGATGCCGGCGTGGCGGCCGATGATGTCTTTTTCTGTGCCGGTAGGTGTGCGCCAGCACCGTGGGCAGGCAGACTCAAGCTTGAGTCACAGGAAGGCTGGGTGAGCTTCTTAGACAGGCCCAAAGGCGGGGCAGTGGAAGCAGTGTCCCGGTGTGCACCCAAACCAGAGGGCATGACCGAAGCCTTTTTTGAATGTGTCGAGGAAGGGTCGGCGGTCTTACTTACGACCCGCTGTGCTGGAGTGATGTCCTCGACTTCGGAATCTTCTGCCTCGGAGTTGCTGTCGACACCATGGTGTTCTGGGGCGTAGACGCCTTCTTGGAAGATGTCGTCTGGAATCGGAGCTGATGAACGAGCCATTGTTCTCCTAGTACTTCGGTGCTCGGTCATCTTCTTCGAACGGAAGGAGGCACAAGCGGAACAGTCTCTGGCTTCATGCTCCGGAGAGAGGCAAAGGTTACACACCTCATGTAGGTCTGTGTGGGGAAACTTCGACCCACATTGAGGACACTTTTCAAATGGAGTCCCTTCCATGAGCTGGAAGTTTAGGCCTAGGAGGGCCCGAAGGCCTTCGTCAATGACCGGAATCGAAGACTTCGAAGTTGAAGAGTAGCGTCGACTGTAAACGTGTTTGAAATTATATCGGCGAAGCTGGTGAGGATTGTGCGCCGAAGGAAATCGGTTCCAACACGGAGCGCTGGAAACACATCCAAACCCGGTGGCGGAAAAAACAATCAGGGGATGGAGCTGATGCCCATGCGCAGTATGATCCAAAGGAGGAGTCACGTATCCTGTGACTTCCAAAGACTTTTCTACAACAAAAACAAACTGCTGACATCCAGGCCCAACACTAGGTGGCCTTCCATGCACATTGTGTAATCTGCAGCTCATATGCCTCGAACATATATATGTAAATTTCAAAAAAGAGGACGCCGTGTGCGGTTTTAATGATTATTTCACTGTCGCTATCAAAAGCGTTTCGACTGGAAACAGTCTTTTTCACTGCTAACGAAATTGTAAACACAGACATTTTTTAAAGTGCATTACATGCTTCAAACAAGTCACATGACAAACTACAACTGTGAATAACTTGAAAACAGACTCGTAGTTTTTTCCATTCACAGACATTTTTAGACAGACTTGTCACTGTTTTCGCAAGAGTGGGAAATCTGATGTACCACATTAAATAATCATAATGAAGGCTGCAATTAATAGATCACCACATTATTTAGGACGCATCAATTTAACATATATCATACTCATTAATGCAATATTTACATTATGTTATCTGGCATTATCCTCAAGCGAGCATACATTTCATTTGAAATTCATGGCAAAACTGCATATGGTACTCCTGCTCCAGTGAGCTTATATACAAAGTGTCCCACTTTATGCCCTCCGTATCATAAATATAAATAATTTTCATTTATATTTATATATTTATTTTCTTTTTCAACAAGCCCCATTGGGCCTATAATTTCTATTCCCTTGCAAATTCATTTATGTGATTTCCTGATAAAACTACAAATACCGTGACCACTTGACTTCTAATCTTAGAAGTCTTAGTTACACTACGAGTCTAATAATAAAATCCTCCTATTTACACCCAAAAAAAAATTTGTACATCTATTCTCTGGGTGGTACATTATACTTATATGATTCATCTACAGATGTGTGTGCAAGTCTTCTTCCATATTTAGACTTTCTGGCTGTATTGAGTCTAGCTCTATAACATAGCGAAACTCCAATCATCTTAATTTCTTCTCTCTATTTCCACCTCTTGTGTTCAGTTCCACTGCATAAATTACATAGTATGTTAAGCCCCGGGCATCTTTGCCATGGGCTTTTTCAAAGTGACGGTTCACAGGATACGTTCTGTCTCCATTCTTAATGGCTCTCAAATGCTGTAGGATTCTTTTGTGTACTTCTAAAATTGTGCTGCCCGCGTACCGCAGGCCACAAGGGCACTGCAGCACGTACACAGTAAAATTTATTTTACAGTTGTATTTTCCTCTAATCCTACGCATTTTGTTAGACAGGCCCAGTCTATATTGTTCAGTATTTGTTCCAAGCGTACACGCTTTATACCTTGTGCATTTCACAAACCATTGCTTTTTGTTCAACCATGCTGTTTTGGGTTGTGGTCTCCTTAAATTGTTCCTGACTAGTGCCTGCTTGAATGACCTTGTCTTACGAAATGCAATTTGTGGTCTTCGAGTGACATTTCTATCCATGAGTGGATCATTTTAATCACATGCCAGTATCTATTTAAAATACTTCTCACTTCATCATGTTGTTTACTGAATGTTGTGAATCTACACTGTGTCTCGCTTTTCTTATTCTGTTTTTTACTCGTCTGAAAAAGTACTTCCTCCCTCCTTCTCTTAGGAGGCCTTACTCACACCACTGTCAATCCAATCATCAGGGTACTGTGTACTTTTAAAACTTCCTTTAAGAACGTTGAGTTCTCTCTTAGTTTACCCAACCTCACTGCAATTACATCTTACTCTGAGGCTTTCCCCATAGGGAATACTGCGCTTGAGATTTAAAGGATGAAAACTCTTTGCATGCAACAATGTATTCCCTGAGGATGGTGTTCTGAATAGTTTAGTTTCCACCTTGCCTACATGGACATATCCAGTCAGGTCGAGAAAACTGCACAGATGTAATGAGTTGATGGAGAGGGCGAGGTATTCGCAGGAGTCAGTGGTGTCCTCCGTGAGTTCCGTGACGTGGAGGCTAGATTGGTAGATGCCGGCGATGCCTCCTCCTTTCCTGCTGGATTGTCTGTCCAGTCTATCAATATTGTAGTTGGGAGGGACTAATAGGTCCAGGCAAGGGGAAGAGTATTCATTGAGCCATGATTGTTAGTATTGCTAGGTCTAAATTTTTGTTCAGGATGAGATCAGCAATATCAGTGGCATGCTTAACTGCCGATCAGCAGTTGATTAAGAGACCAGATATGGGGGAGTCTGCGGAAGTGTCAGGGGTCTGGGTGGACAGGAGTACAGGCGCACGGTTGCTTTTATCGACACTTGTGTTAGCTGGCCTGTTGGGGTGGATGGTGACCGTGCTGATGGTAATTTCGGGACTCGCATCTAGTGGATAAGGGATGACTTGGACAGAGTTGTGGTCTTGGAGGATGGCTAGGATTTCGTTTTCTGTGAGGTCTAGTGGGAGTGAGGTGCCAGCGGTAAAGTTGTAAGAGAGGGCAAGAGCTCGGGACTCCTCCCCGGAAAGGAGGCATGGGTGCTTGTGAGGGCGAAGCTGTCAAGGGTTGCGGTAGTGGGTGCTTGGGAGGCTCTGACCTGTGGGGAGTAGATATCAGTGGGGGCTTAAGGTTAGCAAGGTAGAGTTCCGCAAGGTGAAGGAGGTTCATAAGGTCCAGAAGGGAGATATGGATGCTCTGGGTTTGTTTGGCTGCTCTGGAGTGCAGAGTGCAGTGTGCCCTGTCATACCTCGCCAGAAATGCTTGTGTATTTGAAATGCGCCAGATGTTGGCTGCCTGTGCTGCCACTCTCTTCCCCGAAGACTCAAAGACCTTGGATTCTTTGTCGGGGGGAGGAGCATCACCCGTAGTTTGAGAATTAGCCCTCTTCCGGGCATTCGAGGCGACAAGGGAGTCCAGAGGCAACTGTCCTTTGATGTAGGTAGGATCAGTAGGCGCTGACTTGTATTTCTTTTCAATCCTCGGGGTTTATCACCCTTGCTCTGGTAGGTTCTTTAAAGATCTCGCCAGCATGTTTCAAAACACCTTTCAGCATAGGCAGAGTCTTAACAGTTCTTTCTGACACTGAGAAAGTATCAAAAAGGAAGTCGACATCAACAGGGTCAGCATGGAGCTGGACGTTGTGATTGTTAGCTGCCCGTTCAATGAGGGCATTGAAAGCTGCAGAGTCTTCTGTAGGAGACGTTTTTGCAGAAAATAGTTGCGGGTCTTGTCCTGCTTGAGGGTCACCTGGGTCAGCACCAGCTGCCCAAGGTTCGTTGGTATCCTCAGGGTCTGTATAGACAGGATAACTGTACTCGTCCTCATCATCTCCCTCTCCAGCGTCCACATCAGAGTAAGTGGGCGAAACATCATGAGTCTGTGGGGAGAGTGGTTCCACCAAGACGGGAGTGAAAGCAGAGTCCTTCTTTTTCTTGAGAGGGATCTTGTAGGACTCCATCGGGCGTTCAGGGGCGATTTTCCACTTGTGGAGGGAAAGCCTGCCCATTTCGGCATCAATGAAGTGTTCCTGATGCTCATCCACTGAAGGTCGTCGAGGTTGT